>NC_134593.1:5017500-6375000 GCF_037038515.1 Microtus pennsylvanicus
AGAAAGAAACCATGTCTAAACCATTTACAGCAGCCAGCATCAATACACCAGTACTCACAGCTCACAAATGGGTCCTGGGCTGGGCTGGCATGCTCTCTGCTGTTATCTCTGAGCTGATTTGCTTTTATACCGCTGGAGCTCTCAGCTTGGAAAGCTTTGATCCTTGAAGGGCCTTTCTTTAGGATTCCTTAGAAATCCAGTCATTGGAATTCAGCCTTCTCCTTCCACTCAGGCTACTGCCTAGACACCATGCCCATAAAGATACAGATACACTACAAGGAACTAGCACAGCCCAGTGGTTTTGTGTGTCAACATCTGCACATCACAACCACACACCCCCCCCCAGTAGACACTGCAGCTCATCACAGATTCGCTATATGTGCACTGGTAACAGATTAATTCAAAATCACCTATAATGAAGCCAATGTGTTTCTGGCAATACTTGCTCACCTGTGTTGCATTGAGCAACTTTGCTGCAGCCTGGCTCTGAATGCATTGCTTGTTTTGCACTGTGCATGCCATCCTTCTGTGCAGTGTTACAAAATGCTGTTAGAAATGACTTAGTCAAGACAGTCCGTCGTGTGCTGTGAATCCTCAGACTTCCACTGTACCAGCCAAGTGCCTTCTCTCATAGAAACACACACGTTGCTTAAAAACCTCTTCTCACAATCATTCCTTTTCATGTAAATCTGAAATTAGTCTATCTTTGAGTTGTTCCCTGTTAGAATGCTTGATTTTGAAAATTGTAATTTAACTTCTCACCTGAATTTCCTCAAAAATGGTGCGGTGAGTTTTGGCTGGCGAACTTCTGAAAGGGCCTTAAACACACTTTTGCTACATATTTATATGAAGCAGCATTTTTAACTTTGGTGGTAATAAAATCTGAGTGTGGATTAGTTCTGAAAAGTGTTAAAGATGTCCTACATCATACAGATCATACAGAATCAAATGTTCAACCAATGTCATGTCTCCATATAAAAACAAACCACACTGATCTCATTAGTATGCAAATTTCCTTTGGTCTTTAACAGATGAAAAATTATATACATTCCAAATAATTAGTTTAAAATAATTTTTAATGTTTTATTTTCCAAAAGTCTTTGATTTTTATGCATACACCCATTTATCGAGGGTCACATAAAAATTTCTTGGAGGAGGAGGAGGGGTTCCCAGTGTTTAAAAAAAGTTAAGCCTTGATCTGAAGTAGCAGTTACTACTAACATCTCTTAAACCAGACAAGATGGGTCTGTTTTTTTGCTCTTCCTCTCTTACCAGCTTCCTACCATGAGTAAATGACTTATCCTGAGGTCAGTCTCTTCATCTGTAAAGTGGGCTCATAAAAAGAATTAGCTTTATCAGTTTATAAATTACCTCATACCCCTAGTTTAATGCAAGTAGGATGCACTTGGTAAACGTTAGCTGCTAGCATCATTATCCTCCTCCTGTTTGCTCTTATCCCCGAACACCAGTCACAGAGGCTGCTTCCTAAGATTACTCTAAGGCTCTTTTTAGAACTGCGGCAATCAGAAGATAGACAGCTGAGCTTGGGGGACGTTAGCTGCATCACGCATCTCTGCTGATAGCCATCCAGGAACTTTTCATAAAAATATTATTTTATTCATGAATATGCATGAGTTACTCTATGTTCCCTGCCGATCAGGTTATTAGTGACCCTACTTGGACTGGCTGCTAATAGAACATCTCTCTTGCTGTCCTTACTCGGTTTAAATCCTTCTCAGAGCTCCGTGTATCTTGAGATTTTAATTAGCAATTGATAGCAGGCTCTGATAACTTGTAAACGGAGACTGATCACTTATTAGCCCGTGTTTTGATCAGCAGTCTCTTATGAAAACAATCCTCGGGTCAGAAGCTGCAATTGTGTGAAGCCAGCCTTGGTTTTCCCCTGGTGTCCTCACCAGGAGTGTTTCTTGGTGGGTAGCCCCCACACACACTGTTGTCATACTCCACCCAGGCCCCTGCCCCTGGCTCCACTCAGCCTACTCAGCCTTATACAATATAGATAGGGTCATCTTTTAAGTCATTGTGACTCAGAGTACAGCGCTTTCTGTGGCCCCTCAGGGCACAGCTCTTTCAGTGGCCCCATGATGACTGTGATGCTTCTACCACAGTAGACATGGTATGTGGCGCAAAGGCTCACCAACATGCTCTGTTCTCCCAGGTGCCCTTTCTGTTCCCACTCACCACCCTCCTAATGGATTCCCCATCAGCATGCCGAGACCCTTCACATTTCCATCACTCTATACAGAGCTATAGCTCCCTAGAATTTCCTCAGCCACCTTGAACCCCTTGAAATCTTCCTACCCTGAGTCCTCCATGCACATGGCATCCCCGACAGTGCTAGGTGTGGAGATATTTCCAAGAGTCAAATGAGCACTTCATGAGCAATTTTTAGAAAGAGTTGAGCCCTTTGATGCCTATTGCATGCTGGACTTTAAGCATTATTTACCTATCCCCTCTCTGGCTTTTGTGTCAGGGCCCAGTTCCCTGTGGTGCTAGGTATTATTTTTCTCCCACTTTGGCTACTTTGACAGGTTTTTTAAAAATAGAAGAGACTCTTTCATCTTAATTCTGTTGCATCTCTCTAAATTGTAGCCAGGCTGACTATCTTACAGCTGTGTTTACTAGTCACCCACATCCTCTCTGGATAGTCTGTTGACAGGGCCCTTGACACTGAATAGCGCAGTATACCTGTGAAGTGGCCAGGTACCCAGCATCAGATGATAGATAGCTCTATTTCCCTTGCAGAACTTGAGAGGGGCACACTAAACAGGTTTTTGAAGATTACATGAATGACTCTTTGTGGCTAGTGGTAGTTAATGTTCCTTAAATGTTTAATAGTGTCTAGGGTTGAGGCTCGGTTTTATTGGCTCAGAAGTTAGCCAGCACACACAAGGCTCTAGGTTCATCCCTTACCTGTACAGTAAATAATAAATATGAAGATTCTGACATATCTCCTATGTAGGTCAGTATACAAATTGTGTGCTGGGGGTGCATCTATGTGTGTCCCTGGGAGGCGGGGAACTGTCAGTCTCCATTTTATTCTCTTGAATCAGAGTCTCACCTTGAACTTGAGTTTGCCAATTTTCCAACTAGGCTAATAGCTAGCAAGGCCCAGAGAGCCTCCTGTCTCCATTGCTCTCCCCCGCCCAGCCCCAACAATGCTGGAGTCGCATTTGTACAGGGCCTGGCTTTTTACATAGGGGCTGTTGGGAACCGAACTCAAATCCTAATGTCTGTGCTCTGACTGAACCGACTGACCCATTCCTGAGGCCCAAGACACAAATCATGTCGAGTGTCACCTCCGCAGTGTCTGTCCCCTCATATGACCCTGCCTGTGGAGGTGGCTGGGTGAGTTCCAGGGTAGACTGGAAGCTAAAGAAGAATGGAGGAAGAGCCTTTGAGGACAGAGGTGTGGAATGCCACGTGCTGTTGCCCATATTGTTAGACTCACAGTGGCTTTGGAGCCCAAGCAGCAGGAGTGCAGAGCAGAGCAGTCTCTGCTTTGAAAGATATCTGCTTCGGAGCGGAGATGGCATCTTGACAACCTAGGGACTGATGCCTGGCTATTAGGGCTGCGTCTTCTTAGATGTCAGTTCATTTCCTTGTAGAAAATGGGATCCGATAAAAGCTGCTTTATCTGGCCTTCTATCAAGTGGAACATTTTGTATTATATCATATGCCTACGAATGACCCCAAGGCACAACAAGATGGTGTTCAGGGTCACTTTGGAGTTAAGGGTCTTCTGAATTACATTATCATTCTTTCGGAAGTTGGTGATTGTGGCAGATGTGGTCGTTTTCTATTTGCCACAATGCCTGAGTCACCACCAAAGTGAAGGGTTCTATAGCTGGGGAGACAGTCTTTTGAGGAAGGGAAGGAGAGAAGGAGAAAGGGAGGGAGGGAGGGAGGGAGGGAGGGAGGGAGGGAGGGAGAGACAGAGAGACAGAGACACACACACAGAGAGAGAGAGAGAGAGAGAGAGCACGCATGTGTACATGCACCTGCTCGTGTACCTGAATGTATGAATCCAGGGCTGGCACCTAACAATGAGTCGGAGTCCACATGGACCGTGACACACCCATTCATCTTGATGCTCAGAGAGGACTCTGGGCAGGGAGCTCAGTCTGTCAAGCAGGAGGCCCTGAGCTCATAACCCACATTAAAACCAAGCACAGATCCCTGCCCTGCTATCCCAGCGCTGGGGAGAGGTTGGAGCAAGAGAGACAGGGAAGAGATCTGGAGCTGAACTCATTATCCAGTTAGTGAGCTGCAGATGCAGCTCCTGTGTCAAAGACTAAGGTGGTAAGCAGCGAAGGTGACTCCCCACATTGACTTCTAGCCTCCATGTGTATACACACACAGGCATGTGGGCATGTCTGTACACCTCACACACACTATGCATATAGAGCCTAGCTCACTGGCACATTGGAAGGTTAGCTTCCCTGTGGAATTGTCTGGTAGAGTCACAAGAAGCAATGGAATCCAACTGTCTCAGACTTCATGATGAAAGGGGACAGTCAGTCTCATTTCACTAAGGCATGTGTTACTTGCATCGCACACGTGGGCTCTTTGCTGAGGAATGCATAAGTGGTTTCTTCCCTCTGTGCAGGTAGCGTCTGCCAGCCTGACCTGTTGATGGATAACTGCCTGATAGCAAGCCTTTGATGCTAAGCTTCTCTAAGTTAGGAGGAAAGTTTCCTGCACCCCCTTAAAAGTCCTGGGTGGTCTTGTCTGATTTCCATCCCTACACCAGCAAACCCAGCCATGAGTGGGGATGGGGTTTGGGGACAGTAAACTCCTGAACAGTTTCCTCAACGTGGAGTGTAAGGTGGGGAAACCCACCAGCAAACTCTGCGAAAACAAACAAGGGCTAAATTAAAAAGAATGTTAACTACAGATCAGCTGCCTTGGCTCCTGCCGGCAGATTTAATTCTTCCCTCCTCTCACCTGATGGAGCTTCGCCCGCAGGGTTTGCATCAATTATCTGTCGACATGCGGAAGATGATTGATGAGCTGCCTGCGGCGCCGGAGTACACTTTGTCAACCACTCATCATTTATACATCTTATCTCTGCCAGAACAAAAGCTAGGACAGCCCCATACTGATGGGGACGGGAAGGCGGGTATGTGGAGGAATGGGGGTGAAGGCAGAGCTGTTAGGGGCCCACAGAGACCAACTTGGGTGAGGAGACGCTGGTCAGCCGGCTCTGCCCTTGCCACCAGCTCTGATTTCATAAAAGCTCTTCGGCTGTCAGCTCCAGAAGGGCTGGAGATGCAGGGGCTCCATGCAGCTTTGATGAGGAGCTACCTAGGTTTAGAAGCATGGCAGTCACTTCTACAGGTGGCCTTGTGCTAGAAGACAGAGAGGAATCAGTCAGCCTGTTGGCTCTAACTTGTGAGGTGTGTGTGTGTGTGTGTGTGTGTGTGTGTGTGTGTGTGTGTGTGTGTGAATGGAGAGGTGTCTAGGTGAGCTTTGGTAAAATTGACCCTATTTGATAATGGTAGGCTGAGCAGTGGAAATTATGATTTAATCTTTTCCTTAGAGCTAAAATGAAGCTCAAACGTTTTCTCTCAGAATGAAAATAAAGACCGGAGACAATGCAGATTTTCTGTTCATTCCCTACCGGAGTGGAACCTTTTACTCTTAGTCTTGAAGTTCATGCTAAGAGGTAAACAGGAAATACTGGGCCCCATGGAACTTTCAGCCACGCTGGTAACAAACCAAGAGGATGACCATTATTTCCAGTAACCCCTGCAGACAATTCCATCATGGACCCAACTCTATGCTTTCACCGTCTTAAGGGCATCTCCCTTACCAATTTGTCTTTCTTTGAAAGAGAAAGTATTAACAAATATAAAGTCAAAGACTTAATTATATAATTTGAAAAATAGGCCCAACAGACTTCTCAGTAATTGGTTAATAGGTGCAGAGGAATTGAAGAAAGCATCATCAGTTCTTTAATGTAACAGGAATTTTTTTCTGATAGAATCTGATGCACTACTAAAATTATTAAATAATAAGAATGAATCATGAGCATAATTATGAAGCTAATTTTCAAAAGCAGATGATAAGGCTATGAGGTTGCTTTCTGGTGTAAACAAGCGAGTGACCATGAGAGCATCATGGAATGCAAAGGGCCCAGCCCCTTCAGGTCAGGAATCCACTAGCCTTTAGGAATCCTGGAGCAGTTCTTAAACTTAGGGATCGATTTTGCTGCTCTGACTAGATGAAGGCTAATCTTCAGCTGCACTAAAGTGTTGGATGAAATGATAGATTACTAATCATTATGACATCAAGTCAACATTGTCACAGAAACTTCATGGAGCCTGCATCAGCATGCAGTAGGGCCCTTTGGGACCAGTGGAGAAGGTGGCTCCTGATAGTCCCACATTGTCCAGCGTTGGTAGACATCTCCTAGTGATCTGGCTGAAGGAGGCCTCTGGCCAAGAGAAAGTCTTTGTAGACCTCTTGTAAGCCCAGAATTATTAACTGAAGGGAAGTTATCATTAAATCCTACAGTTGAACATAGATGGGGTCTGCCTGACATAGACAGATGAACTGTAAAATGACACCACAAGCTGGGAACATGGGATTGCTTTGAGATGAGTTTTATTCTAGATTGAGATGGTAGGCACACATATTGCTGTGATGAGGACTTCAAGTTTTCTGTTTTGATAACACTCAACCCTTCCATCTGCTAGACGGTGACTTATTTGACATTTATCTTGAAGGTTCTGGAAGGTGTTGGTTTTGTTTCATTGGCTACTATACCACAGTGTCACTAACCAGATGGCTTAAACAACACGAATGTGATGTCTCAGAAAAGGGAAGTGAGAATGTTGGCTCCTTCTGCAGGCTGCGAGGAGCTGTTATCCGCCCTTCCCCTCCACTCCCTATACCCCACTCATCGCATTGCCTGGTTTGCAGGTGGGATTTCTATTGTGCCTTCACTCTGTCTCTCTTCTCTGTGTAGCTACTTCTGTGAACGAATCTTCTCTTTTCATGAGGACACTAGCCATCTGGACCTACCTGGATGAACTCATTTGGGCTTGATCGTCTGTGATAACTTTAGTTTCCAGTAAGATCACACACCTGAGACTTTATTAAATCGTCATTGTCTTTTCAGGAGGCCATAGTCCAACCTCTAACTGAACTCCTCAGGATTCTTCTTTTGATAGGTTCAGTTTTTGAGATAAGATCTTGTTATATAAGTTCAGTCCTGGAACTTGGGGTCTTCCTTCCTCAGTCTCTCAGTGTCAGGATTACAGGCCTGAGTCACCACATTCGGCCTCCAGGGAGGTTTATGAAGAAATTTCCCTCTTACTGCCTCTTGTTCTGTAAGGCTAGGGTTTTTCTGGAAGAGAAAACCATATTGTAGACATTTGATAAGTGCTTGGGGATATTGTTAAGAGGTAAAAGAGACTTAGAACTCTACATTTCTTGGGGGGAAAAAAGGACTTGTTTTTGTTTTGTTTTCTACTGCTGGAGTGTCTTACTGAACTCTAGGTCTTGTCCTTGGTTTGAGATAGGCTCTTGCTCTGTGACCTAAGCTGGCTTCAGGCACAATTCTCTTGTGTCTGTGTAACCTAGTGCCAGGCTTAAAGGGACGTGTCATTGTACCTGGTCAACAGAGCGCTTGAAATATTCAGTTTACATCTGTACTGGGCGTATACATGTCCAAGCCATGAAAGCAGTGAATTAATGCCAGAGGCTTTAAGAAACTTAGAAAAGGGTTTCTGGTTAAAAAAAAAAATGCACCATACATAGCATTTGTTCATTGGCGGCTAATCTTTTCTGTCTTTCTGTTAGGAATGGCGCACAGGGAGAAGCAATCCACACTGATTCTGTTTTTTCAGAAGTCAATCTTTGGTCTGGTCTGGAAGTTTGTTTTCTTGAGAAAAGATCATCACTTGAGGGAGAAAGCATCCCCATAGAAGCCTTTCATTGAATGTTTGTTAACAAAACAAAACCAACCAGAAACAAACTCAGAATCATTTGGATTCTGACTTGAATTCTGGTAGTGAAAGGCTGTCTATTATGAACAACAATTGAATTTTCAGTTGGCAAGAGGTAGCATCTGCCTTTTATCTGCCAGAAACATCTTTTATTTATGAACAAATGTTTTAATAGATAAATAAGCAACTCATGTTTTATTTTAAAAATATGTTCAAAAATAGAAATTAGACACAAATTAGGGATATATATATATATTTATATATTTCTGTCAGGCATGGTAGTGTACACCTTTAACTCAGGAGGCAGAGGCAGGTGAATATCTGAGCAGTCAAGGCCAACCTGGTCTACATAGTGAGTTCTGGATAGACCAGGACCACATACTGAGACCTTGTCTTAAAATATTTGTACAAAATAGAGGCTATGCTCAACATTTTTATACCTAAGTTTTCTGTATACCTATTTATATAAGTATACAGTAGACACATTTTAAAAACCATGTAGATAGCAGATCCAAACTTTGACTTGGAGCAAGAATGCATAGGGATTCAACCAAAGTTGGGGATTCCTTTAAGAAATTTGATTAGGAAAGAAGGCTGGGGTGATAGCTCTTTCCGTAAAGCATTTACCTCACAAGCACCCCAAGTTTCACCTCAGAATCTCTGGAAAATAAGAGAAGAAAGTGGGGAGGTGAAGCTGAATAAAGAAAGCTAGTCCTAGTAGCCCATACAGTGCTTGTGATCCCAGCGCCTGGGAGGCAGAGAAAGGCAGCTAGCTATTCAGGGATTCCTGGCCAGCTGGGCTAGTCTGCCAGCAGAGCTACAGTGGGAGACTTTGTCTCTAAAACAAAGAAAGCAAAGCACATGAAGTCTAGGGAGCAGGTAGTCAAGGCCGTCTCTGCCCCACCCACAACATGGTCTTTGGGAAAAACTGGTTGACTTTCCTGGGATTGTGCTTCTAAAGCAAGGAACAAGAGGACGATGGCTTGGGAAATGGGAAGAACCAAGACAAGGCTTCAGGAAGATGTTGTTTCAACAACAGCCCACGGGAGCTGCGTATTGCCCTCTTCCCATTGTAGAGATTTTCACCTCGTAATTCCCTGTCTAAACCTGTACGAGTTTAATTTGGGGCTTGAAAATGATGGCTGAAACACAGAGGCATGACGTCATGATGAAAGGCTGTGGTTTAGAGACAAGTTAGCTGGTATTTGTTTTTATTCTGCAGTATCCCCCCCCAACACACTCTACCGCAGCATGCCCCTCACTACCAAGAAAAATGGGTCTCCCTATGCAAGGCTGATTTTCCAAAGCCGGCAGCTGCCCTATGCCATGGGCTGGGAGGTGGGGGACAGCCTCCCCTGGCAGTCACTCCTTGGACTGAGTCCCCTCTGTAGAGCCGCTCTCCTTACAAAACAATGCCATTTAACTTCAAACTCTGACATTGTTCCCATTCCTATTTCCCATAAATAAGCAGACCTCCCCCCACACGTTTGCTCACCTCCCCCAGGTTGGCATTCCTCAATTATAGTCTTAAAACTGACCAAGTGAAAACAAATTGTGACCTTAAGTTATATCCTACACTCTACCTCATGTTGGGACTCGCAGAGGTTTTGTGGTGCTCTTGTTGACAGGCTGCCTGTAGATAGAACAGTTTTCCATAAGGAATTGAAATCATACATCAAATGTATTGTTTTATATGTAAGCCACCGGAGACCAATGAAAGCAGTTGGTAGAGCCCAAATACCATTACAAACAGATTTATTGTAGTGTGTTTTCTCCTACCTTTTTCTAGAAGTTATTACTTTAATCTTAAGAATTTATGTAAGTGTGCCTGTGGCTTTTATATGGCTGAGGCATTCACTTTGAGACTTTTAGCTATTTAGTGGCGGGGTGTTTAAAACAAGTGTTATCAAGGAAATAATTTTGCCTTTACATCATTTTTTTTTATATTTGCCTCTGAATGCTTCATATAGAATAGCCAGTTGGCAATATAAAAGAGTTATTGCCGATGTCATGGAAACTTATCTTTCTAGTGCCCTTTAGTTTGGTGTATTCATCCCTACTTCTAAAACACCAGCAGAGATAAACACGCTGCAGTCCTGTTTGCTGCCAGATCAGAAAAAAATAATAAAAATAAATAAAAAATAACCTCTGTGCTTGCCTTCCTAGATCATTTCAAAGACAGAGAGCATTAGACTTTGAAGCAATTAAACTCGCTCTGGTGTGCATTTGCTAAAAGGGCTGCAAAACAGTTTTTGCCTTTGCCCAGCCCCAGAGTAACAGAGCTGTTTGAACCTTCAGACAGAAAGATCCTGAGTGATGTCTCAGAAGATGGATCAGATGACCTTGCAAGACCCAGCTCATTTATCGCATCAATCTTGCAGCTAAGTCAGATATCATAACATTTTTTTTTCAAGCTGTTCTAATTCTTAGCCTTTTCAGGGCATGCATGTCTTCTTGAATGCACCATCTTCATGCACATACTTGCTTGCACATTCTCCATACACATTCCGCATGCACAGGCTTTAGTTTGGGAACCACGTTTTCTAAGTGTGTTGATAGACACTTGCCAGGCACTCCAAGCACTGTATGTTCCAGAGAAACTGAGTTGATATTTGTAAACTGTAGTTTATTTCAGTGTTACAAAGAACATCATGGACCAAGAAAGGCTCAGTGGGTAAGGTGTTTACTGTAAAGCATGAGTTCAATCCCAGCTCTCAGGGGGGGGCGGGGATTGGGGGGTGGACAGGGGGGGCGGAAGCCTTGTGTACCTACTCACACTTGTAATCCTGGGGCTGGGGAAGTGAAGATAGGTGTAGCCTGGGGGCTTACTGACTAGCCAGTCTATCCTACTAGATGAATTCCAGGCCGCCCCAATACCCTAGCTCCAAAGAACAAGATGGGTGGATCCTGAAGAATGATATTCAGGGGTGTCTTCCAGCCTTCACCTCTGCATACACGATACACAAAGAACAGCGCCCCATCCTCTGACTTTTCCTTATCTTTACTAAGTAAACTTTCACCTGCTGCTGCATCTGCACGTCCACATTTTGCAACCCTTGACCCTGGTTGGGAAGACGACACTGCAGTCTCATTTAATTTATTGTAGCATGATGACAGAATCACACAATCCATACCTAGGGACCTGGCAAGACCAATCTTTCACATCAGAACAACAGAATAAGTGCTGGCCTTCTCATGGTTACTGAGATGAGAAAACAGGCTCAAGGTCTTCTTAGCTCACTTCAGGTCACGGAGAGGAAGGTGAGCTTTTAAAATCCTAGTCCCATGGAGAGTTGAGGGAAAGTCTCTTGAGGGTTAGAGGTCCAGTCTTATTTCAATGTCATTTGGAAAGAGGGATGGACCAAAATCAATTTTCCAATTCTGTTTGATTCATCCTTTCAGAACACAAAAGACACTTCCTGTGGATTGGGAGTTTGTGCCTAAGACCAGCCCCTTTCTGAGCCAATCTGTGTGTGAGAGGTACAGGCAATGCTATCCCTCCATATGCCTGTTTAGCTTAAGGATTATTTTGAGCTGGTTGTGTTTCTAAGCCTGGAGACTTGAGAGGCAAGACAAGTTCTGAATAGAAGTTACATCTGTGAAAGGAATCTCCCGTCACTGGGGCTCCTCTTCTCTACCACAAGGGAAGTGAGACCTTTGGTAAAGATGCCAAGTGAGTCTTTCTAGCAGACTTCACTCTGCCTGAATGGCTCCCCAGTCTGTCCCCTCTCAAACATGCCTCTCTTTGTTTCTTCTGAGCATTTCATTTAAACCTGAGCTCCTTAAACTTACTCTGCCCATGCTAGGCCCAGACATACATGAGGCAGGGGTGTGTGTGTGTGTGGGGGGGTGAGTTGGTGTGTGTATAGGTCAGATGTCAATGCCGAGTGTCTTTTTCAATTGCTCTCCTCTTTATGGTTTTGGAGAAAGGGTCTCTCACTAACCTTGGCCTTCACTGAATCTGCTAGACTAGGTAACCACACACCTCTGTGCCTGGATGTTTTTGCATGGGTTCTAAAGGATCAAACTCAGTTTCTTATGCCTATTTAGCAAGCATCTTACACAATGAGCATCTTCCTTGTCCTGGGTTGTTAATCTTTGGCTTCAAGGATCCATCCCAGTCCAAGAGGTATGGAGGATGGAGACAAAATAATGCTGTCTTCCTATTACCCTTCAAGCAGTAATAGATTACAAAAAAACAAAGAAGAAGAAAGAAAAGCGAATTTTTCTCACACTTCAGTTTTACTACTTTGAGCTCTCCTGGCCTTATATACCACCTAATATACTGGCTCTGGATTGCCAATCCCTCGCAATGACTAAAGATCATCTGTAATTAGCATGCAGATTGTTATAGAGTAAATGAATGCAGATATGCATGCCATGTTCCTGCTCCTAAATAGGTTAAGTATTCCCCACCTGATGTGTCTCCTGCCATTAATTTGCTGAGTAAACACTCTTTTTATAGTTGAAAGATCAGTTTCATTTCAGCCTGATTATTCCAGCCATTCCAAATTAGGTTTGTTCAAATTAATGAGACTTTATTAAATTAGAAAGGTGACCTGGATTGGAGATTATAGTCTTGTCACAAATCTCTCTGACACTGGACCTGTGTCTGGCTTGTGAGCCCCTTTACTGCTCAGCGACAGCACATAATTCCTTCTGAGATCTGCAAACCAGAGTGCCACCTACCTCTTCAGCTTTGGCCTTTGATGGTGGGCGCAAAGCAGCTGTCCTCTAGCCCCCTCCTGCCTTGGTTCTGCTCTGCCCAGAGCGCTGGTGTCTTCATCCTGGCGCCCACTGGCTCTGCTGTGTGAGTATCTCCACCAGTTGCCTCCTTACCCAGATCCTCTTCTTGATTGGCAGCACTCCCACATGTGGGCAAGTGTTGGGGAGAAGTCTTTACATCCCTTCCCCTTCTCTCCATTCCTGGCTTCTAGGATAGCAGGCCTTTCTCAGTAGACAGAAGCTCTGTAAGCCTTGAGGCCTTGGCTTACTCCTCATGTGGACAGTTCCTTTGCTCTTGTAAATTTTGGATACATGTGATTGAATTAATCTTGATTCTTGGTTAACGGCATACCCCTATCTGTGGGTTTGATGCAGTATTCTTTACTCCATCTGGCCACCGATTTCTAATAGTGCAATAGTAACTAAGTCAACCTAAGACCGAAAATATATATGCTATCATGTTTTTTTATCTAGGTTTGTTTAGTAGAATCACAGTGTTGAATTGTGTGTTTAATATGCTATTCCAGTTAGGTGTGATATGATTCATACCTGAAATCCCATGACTCAAGAGGCAGAGGCAGGAGGATTACAGCAAGTTCAAAGCCAGTTTGTCCTATATAGTAAGTTCCAGTTGGGTCAGGGTTCCATAATGAGACCCTATTGAGAGAAAGGGGGAGGGAGTTGAGGAACTAGAAAAAAAAGAAATCATACCCCAATATTAATAATAGCTATATACCATTTGATTTTAAAAGGTTTTTTAACACAAGTATGTAACTGCAAATATGTTGGAAATGGATCCCAAGGCTTTTCCCATTCAAACCAGGTGCCTTGCCCCTGAGTTACATCTGCATGTAGTCCCAGAGTTCTATTTTAACAGTGAAGTAGGTATAAAGAAGTGTCCCTCTATAGTCTCTATTTGATTGTTTATGTGGGTATCATTTCCAAAATTCAAGTTGCATATTGCCATTGCACAAACAAAGTAATAACTCATTGTCAAGCTGTAAAAAATAAATAAACACCATGCACGTTAAGAAATGGGGCCTCGATCTCTTGGCGCCAGGAGACCCAGCGTTGGGGTGAGTTTCTGGCCCTCTTTCGGCGCATGGCATCGCCCAGCCCAGCCTGTCTGGGCACTGGGTCCAAGTCCTCGGGGCGCCCGGGCGGGCTGCAGTTCCTTTGTTTCTGTGGCCTACCTGCACCAAGCAGGGTAGCGCTTTGTTTGCGAGCTGCCCAACCAGCACGGAGGCCTGATCTCTCGGCCCCAGGAGAGCCAACATTGGGGAGAGCCAGCGTTGGGTAGGCAAGGAGACCTGATCCAGTAAAAGAAGATCCATAAGGGAGCATTTGGAAGAAGAGATGGGCAGATGCCAAGGCAAGAATTCGCCCAACAAGCTGAAAAGCAACATGAAGCCACCAGAAACCAGCGACCTCACAATGGGAGGACATGAACACCTTAATCAGGAAGAAGGAGAAAAGATTGACTTCATGAAAGTGATTGACGCCCTTAAACAGCATGTAAAAAACGCCCTTATAGAAATGGATGAGAAATATAACAGAAAGTTTGAAGAATTGAATAAATCAGTGAATGATACCCTAGAAAACCAAGGAAAAACAATCAAACAGATAATGGAAACAGCTCAAGACTTGAAAACTGAAATGGAGGCAAAGAAGAAAACACAAACAGAGGGCCGGCTGGACATGGAAAATTTAACTAAACAAACAGAGTCTACAGAAACAAGCATAATCAACAGAATACAAGAGTTAGAAGAAAGAATCTCAGATTCTGAAGATACCATAGAGAAAATAAACACACTGATCAAAGAAAACAGCAAGTCCAACAAACTCTCATCACAAAACATTCAGGAAATCTGGGACACAATAAAAAGACCAAACCTAAGAATAATAGGAGTAAAAGAAGGAGAAGAAGTGCAGTTCAATGGTCCAGAAAATATATTTAATAAAATTATAGAAGAAAACTTTCCCAACCTAAAGAAAGATATACCTATGAAGGTGCAAGAAGCATACAGAACACCGAATAGGCTGGATCAAAAGAAAACATCCCCTCGCCATATAATTATCAAAACACAAAGCATACAGAATAAGGAAAAAATATTAAGAGCTGCAAAGGAAAAAGGCCAAATTACTTATAAAGGTAAACCTATCAGACTTACACCTGACTTCTCCATGGAAACCATGAAAGCCAGAAGGTCCTGGATAGATGTACTGCAAAAACTGAGAGACCATGGATGCAAGCCCAGATTACTATAACCAGCCAAGCTTTCATTCACTATAAATGGAGAAAATAAAATTTTCCAGGATAAAAAAAATTTAAACAATACGCAGCCACAAATCCAGCCTTACAGAAAGTAATTGAAGGAAAATCACTAACCAAGGAGTCCAACAATGACCACAATAACTCAGACATCTAGAGACCCTTCACCAACACAAATCAAAGAAGGGAAACACACAAACTCTACGACTAAAAAAAAATGACCAGAGTTAACAACCACTGGTCATTAATATCACTTAATGTCAATGGACTCAACTCACCTATAAAAAGGCACAGGCTAAGAGATTGGATAAGAAAACAGGATCCAACATTCTGCTGTTTACAAGAAACACACCTCAACCACAAAGACAGGCACCTACTCAGAGTAAAGGGCTGGGAAAAGGCCTATCAAGCAAATGGACCTAAGAAACAAGCAGGTGTGGCCATACTAATCTCTAACAAAGTTGACTTCAAACTTAAATCAATCAGAAGAGATGGAGATTGGCATTTTATACTCATAACAGGAACAGTTCATCAGGATGACGTCTCAATCCTGAACATCTATGCCCCTAATATAAAAGCACCCACGTACATAAAAGAAACATTGCTAAAATTCAAGGCAGCCATCAAACCGCACACACTAATAGTAGGAGACTTCAACACTCCTCTCTCACCAATGGACAGGTCAATCAGACAGAAACCTAACAGAAAAATAAGAGAATTAATGGAGGTAATGAAGCAAATGGACTTAACAGACATCTATAGAACATTCCACCCAAATAGGAAAGAATATACCTTCTTCTCTGCAGCTCATGGAACCTTCTCGAAAATTGACCACATAGTCGGTAACAAAGCAAACATCCACAGTTACAAAAAAATATTAGTAACCACCTGTGTCTTATCAGATCACCATGGATTAAAGTTAGAATTCAACAACAATGCTACCCCCAGAAAGCCTACAAACTCATGGAAACTGAACAGTCAACTACTGAACCATACCTGGATTAAGGAAGAAATAAAGAAAGAAATTAAAGTCTTCCTGGAATTCAATGAAAATAAAGAAACAACATACTCAAACTTATGGGACACTATGAAATCAGTCCTAAGAGGAAAGTTCATAGCACTAAGTGCCCACTTAAAGAAAACAGAGAAAGCTCACATTGGAGACTTAACAGCCCACCTGAAAGCTCTAGAAAAAAAAGAAGCAGACACACCTAGGAGGAGTAGAAGACTGGAAATAATCAAACTGAGGGCTAAAATCAACAAAATAGAAACACAGAAAACAATCCAAAGAATCAATGAAACAAAAAGCTGGTTCCTGGAGAAAATCAACAAGATTGACAAACCCCTATCCAAATGAAACAAACGGCAGAGAGAGAATTTGCAAATTAATAAGATCAGAAATGAAAAGGGGGACATAACCACAGACACAGAGGAAATTCAGAGAATCATTAGATCTTACTACAAAAGCCTATATGCCACAAAACTGGAAAATGTAAAGGAAATGGATACTTCTTTAGATAAATATCATTTACCAAAGTTAAATCAGGACCAGGTGAACAATCTAAATAGACCTGTTAGTCGCAAATAATTAGAAGAGGTTATCAAAAACCTCCCTACCAAATAAAGCCCAGGACCAGATGGTTTCAATGCGGAATTCTACCAAAACTTCCAAGAAGACCTAATTCCTATACTCCTTAATGTATTTCACAATATAGAAACAGAAGAGGCACTGCCAAATTCCTTTTATGAAGCTACAGTTACTCTGATACCAAAACCGCACAAAGACTCAACCAAGAAAGAGAATTATAGACCAATCTCACTCATAAACATCGATGCAAAAATCCTCAACAAAATACTGGCAAACCGAATCCAAGAACACATTAGAAAAATTATCCATTATGATCAAGTAGGCTTCATCCCAGGGATGCAGGTCTGGTTCAACATACGAAAATCTATCAATGTAATCCATCATATAAATAAACTGAAAGAAAAAAACCATATGATCATCTCATTAGATGCTGAAAAAGCATTTGACAAAATTCAACATCCCTTTATGATAAAAGTATTGGAGAGATTAGGGATACAAGGGTCATACCTAAATATAATAAAAGCTATATACAGTAAGCCGACAGCTAACATCAAATTAAATGGAGAGAAACTCAAAGCCATCCCATTAAACTCAGGAACACGACAAGGCTGTCCACTCTCGCCATACCTCTTCAATATAGTGCTTGAAGTTCTAGCAATAGCAATAAGACAACATAAGGGGATCAAGGGGATTTGAATTGGAAAGGAAGAAGTGAAACTTTCGTTATTTGCAGATGATATGATAGTGTACATAAGTGACCCCCAAAACTCCACCAAAGAACTTTTACAGCTGATAAACACCTTTAGTAATGTGGCAGGATACAAGATCAACTCCAAAAAATCAGTCGCCCTCTTATACACAAAGGATATGGAAGCAGAGAGGGAAATCAGAGAAGCCTCACCTTTCACGATAGCCACAAACAGCATAAAATATCTTGGGGTAACTCTAACCAAGGAAGCGAAAGATCTATTTGACAAGAACTTTAAGGCATTGAAGAAAGAAACTGAGGAGTATACCAGAAAATGGAAGGACCTCCCTTGATCTTGGATTGGGAGGATCAACATAGTAAAAATGGCAATTCTACCAAAGGCAATTTATAGATTCAATGCAATCCCCATATAGGTCCCATCAAAATTCTTCACAGATCTTGAGAGGACAATAATCAACTTTATATGGAAAAACAAAAAACCCAGGATAGCCAAAACAATCCTATACAATAAAGGATTGTCTGGGGGCATTACCAACCCTGACTTCAAACTCTATTACAGAGCTACAGTGATGAAAACAGTGTGGTACTGGCATAAAAACAGAGAAGTCGACAAATGGAATCATATAGAAGACCCAAATTTTAACCCACAAACCTATGAATACCTCATTTTTTATAAAGGAGCCAAAAGTATACAATGGAAGAAAGAAAGCATCTTCAACAAATGGTGCTGGCATAACTGGATGTCAACCTGTAGAAGAATGAAAATAGACCCATATCTATCACCATGCACAAAACTCAAGTCCAAATGGATTAAAGACCTCACTATCAGTCAGAACACATTGAACCTGATAGAAGAGAAAGTGGGAAGTACCCTACATCAGATGGGCACAGAAGATCGCTTCCTATGTGTAACCCCAACAGCTCAGATATTAAGGGCAACATTGAATAAATGGGACCTACTAAAACTGAGAAGCTTCTGTAAAGCAAAGGACACTGTCACCAAGACAAAAAGGCAACCTACTGACTGGGAGAAGATCTTCACCAACCCCGCAACAGACAAAGGTCTGATCTCCAAAATATATAGAGAACTCAGGAAACTAGACTTTAAAATGCTAATTAACCCAATTAAAAAATGGGGCACTGAACTGAACAGAGAATTCTCAGCAGAGGAAGTTCAAATGTCCAAAAGACAGTTAAAGTCATGCTCAACCTCCTTAACGATCAGGGAAATGCAAATCAAAACAACTTTGAGATATCATCTTACACCTGTCAGAATGGCTAAAATAAAAAACTCCAATGATAGCCTTTGCTGGAGAGGCTGTGGAGGAAGGGGTACCCTCATCCATTGCTGGTGGGAATGCAATCTTGTGCAACCACTTTGGAAATCAGTGTTTCGGTTTCTCAGGAAATTCGGGATCAACCTACCCCTGGACCCAGCAATACCACTCCTGGGAATATACCCAAGAGATGCCCTATCATATGACAAGAGCATTTGTTCAACTATGTTCATAGCAGTATTATTTGTAATAGCCAGAACCTGGAAACAACCTAGATGCCCTTCAATGGAAGAATGGATGAAGAAAGTGTGGAATATCTACACATTAGAGTACTATGCTGCGGTAAAAAACAATGACTTCTCGAATTTTGCATGCAAATGGATGGAAATAGAAAACACTATCCTGAGTGAGGTAACCCAGACCCAAAAAGATGAATATGGGATGTACTCACTCATAATTGGTTTCTAGCCATAAATAAGGGACACGGAGCCTACAATTGGTGATCCTAAAGAAGCTAACTAAGAAGGTGAACCTAAGGAAAAACATATAGTTATCCTCTTGGCTATGGGAAGTAGACAAAGTTGCCGGGGAGAAAATTGAGATCTTGGGGGTGGGGTGGGATGGGGGTAGGGGAGATGGGGAGAGAAAAGGGAGAAGGGGAGGAAGGGGGGAACTTGGGGGAAAAGGAGGATTGGGATAAAGGAAGGTTGAATAGGGGAGCACGGAAGCACAATTCTTAGTTAAGGGAGCCACCTTAGGGTTGGCAAGAGACTTGAACCTAGAGTGGCTCCCAGGTGCCCAAGCCGAGGTCCCCAGTTAATTCCTTGGGCAGCTGGGGATAGGGAACCTGAAATGACCCTATCCTATAGCAATACTGACGAATATCTTGCATATCATCATAGAACCTTCATCTGGTGATGGATGGAGATAGAGGCAGAGACCCACACTGGAGCACTGGACTGAGCTCCCAAGGTCCCAATGAGGAGCAGAAGGAGGGAGAACATGAACAAAGAAGTCGGGACCACGAGGGGTGCACCCACCCACTGAGACAGTGGAGCTGATCTATTGGGAGCTCACCAAGGCCAGCTGGATTGTGACTGAAAAAGCATGGGATAAAACTGGGCTCTCTGAACATGGCGAACAATGAGAGCTGATGAGACGCCAAGGACAATGGCAAGGGGTTTTGATCCTACGTAATGTGCTGGCTTTGTGGGAGCCTAGCCAGTTTGGATGTTCACCTTCCTAGATATGGACGGAGGGGGGAGGACCTAGGACTTACCACAGGGCAGGGAACCCTGACTGCTCTTTGGACTGGAGAGGGAGGGGGAAAGGAGTGGGGGGAGGGGGAGAAGGGTGGGAGGAGGGGGAGAAGAGTGGGAGGAGGGGGAGGGAAATGGGAGGCTGGGAGGAGGGGGAGAAGGGTGGGAGGAGGGGGAGGGAAATGGGAGGCTGGGAGGAGGTGGAAACTTGTTTTTTTTTTTCTCATTTTCTCAATTAAAAAAAAGATTTAAATAAAAAGAAAAGAAAAGAAATGGGGCCTCTGCAGTCCAGACGTTGTTAGGCTATGCTCCCAAGCCCGAAGGAACACCATTGCTGCTATGCAAAGAGAAGCAGGAGGAGCAGCCAGAGTCTGGCCCCAGGTCCATCTGAGATTCCTCCTGGGACGCCCATGCGAGCACGACTCCAACATCCCTGCTGCCTCGCGTGGTCACCAAGGACGGTGGTCTCTATGAGTGTGTCTGAGTTTTCATCATTGCTGGGTCACACCACCTCCCACATTCATTCAGGTGTTTATCTTCAGAGCACTGAGCACCCACGTCCCCCTGTGTCATCATCTCCAGCATCATAGTAGCACTGATGAAGGGAAGGCAGCCTCTGAGCCTATGGACCCCAGCAGAAATCAATCTGTGTGATGCGACCCTGGAACCAGGAAGTGTACCTTGCTGCTGAATACCTCTCTGCTGGCCTGCCTGAGAGCTTAGACTCCAGAGTCCTCCCATTGCTGGTTCTTGGGAGCCTCTGGCTGTTAGAGGCATCCATTAAAATGCAAATGGCCCTTTCAGTTCATTATCACCTAAATCTTCCATGGGGATTAATTTATCAGATCCTTTCCCATCAGACACCTGGCTGGAAACACAGCCCATGGGAATGGGCACCTGGCTGACAAAAAAAAAACAAAAACAAAAAACAAAACAAAACAAAAAAACCACTCTAAAAGAGAGAGGGGGTGACAAAGAGGAGATGCACCTGGAAAGCAAACCCAGGCTCCCTAAAGTTTGGCGAGTTGCCAGTCCTCACCAGTTCCTTTCTACCCAGTCCATTAAACCCTAACTTGGCCACGTAAATAAAGGCTATATCTGTATCTTTGGGGGACGTTTTAGAATGAACCAGAAGAGAAGTGCACAAAGGTCTCCAATGAGCCGCAGACCCTCCGGAGCCTGCACATTGCTGCAGAGAACCCTTCAGCCTTGTCACTTGGTGAGGGAGGCCTTAGAACTGAGTTCTTTATTAGCTATCCCCGAGGCCCAGCCAGCTGCACAAGGCAGCCATTTTGAGACCCGGACAGGCCTTGTGGAACAGCTTCAGCTGGGATGTTTGTGTGGCGCCTCGTCTGCTTTTGTCTGACATCCAAACAACTCTTTGAAAATGTCTGCTCTCGGGCCTTGCCTCACAAAGGGGTCCCGAGAGTGTTGTCTGAGGCATTTGGGCCGCTTCTGTCACTCACACAAAAATGTGCCCCTCCCCACCCCTGCAGGACAACTCCCCCTACAACCTGTGCTTTTGCTTCAGCTGACCCTGGCCCTTTAACATGTCAGAATGTACTAAAAACACTTTGACTGTCATAACAAGGCGAAATGAAGTCTTCACAACCTGTCCGTTAAACAGACCTTTTGGGGTATTGCTTTCTGTCACCTCTCCCTGGATAGAGCTTGTCTGGTTTGTGAGCAACAGACCCATGGGCCTTTGTTTTCGCTCACTGTTGTGTGGAATTCCCCGCTCATTCATTAATCATCCCTTTGCCTATTTATTCGGGTGGCAAGTATAGCGAACACACTTAGCGTGTGCTTTTGTTTGGGCGGCACCCTTTGTGAGGACCAAGGCAGAGCTAATTATTAACTGCAAAAAAAGGCAAAACTCTCAGCTAAGAGCCAAATACTGCACAGACCAAGACGTGTGTGTGTGCATGTGTGTGTGTGTGTGTGTGTGTGCGCGCGCGTGCGTGCCTGCGTGCGTGCGTGTGTGTGTGTGTGTGTGTGTGTGTGTGAAAGTCTAAGGTTTGGACCAAGAACTGGTGTGGCTTTATTTAGCGGGGAGTTAAGGGGAGCAATGCCAGCACTCTCAGGATTAATAGAGACAGTCTATTAAAACTCAACTGAGCAGACAGTTCAGGGACCTGTGTATACCCCTGGATAGCCCAGCTGGGGCCTCAGGATCTCAGCAGGGACAACAGGGCTTGCAGCTCCAGAGGTGACGTCTAAGAAGACTCCTCCAATCTTTGAGTTGATATTTCCCAGAGTTTAGAGATTCTTTGGTCAGTTTTGATGCCTTTCCTCCCTCCCATTGGATTCTGGTTAACTGCTGAGTGACAGCTCCTTCATCTCTTAACTGTCTCCTTCTGGAAAGTCTTTTCTCACTGTGGATGCTTAAGTCATTGATGAAGTTCATGACCCACCACCGGTCACTTCTGTGGCACTACTCAGTTTTAGTCTCTGCCACTGTTGGAATGGGGTTTTGTTTATGAATTTCCTGGCTGTTGGGCTACTAAAATGTTAATCTTTGTGCCCTGAGCACTTAGCTCCCTGATGATTGCCTGGCATGAACCGGAGTCCAATGTTTCTTACATAAGGAGGGAAGAGTTCTCTTATCAGCTCATCAACTATGGCACATTGATGTAAATGGCGTAAATAACTTAAGATGAAACAGCAAATTTTAATGAAGGGATAGCTTACAACACCAGGGATCCAGCAATGAGCAGGAGATAAAAAAAAAAAAAGAGAGCAGTGGGGCTCACGCCCGCCAGATTTATATGCAAACATTAGCCCGAGGTGAACACGCCCCCCCCCCATGGGCTGGGCTATCCCTACACATTGACTGGACCACTGCAAACTGGTTAACAAGGAAAAACAAAACAAAACAAACAACAAAAAAAACCCAACCCAGACATTTAATGATTCGTTGTGCAGAACACTCAGCAGAAAGTCATTAGAAAGAAAGGTTAGAACTTGGACCAAGAAATATCTTTAAAAAGAACAATACAGTTTTAGAAAATGAATAAGACAAAGGAAAAGGACATTGCCTTTCTAGGACAACAGATAGGAAGCCAAGGATACGGCAAAGGGACTGGATAAGGGCTCACAGTGCATTAGCTTCTCAGGGCGACCTATGGGGTTAGCAGCTAGAGTTCTCTCCTGTGATTAACCCTCTCTTCTTCCTGGTATGAGGAATAAGAGATCCCCTAAACATTTATGTCTTGTTTTTGAGCAACTAGGACAGGACCTGAGGTATTACATCTGCTTTTTCTCAATGGTCTTCGGGTCCAAATAATCAGTGTGTGGCAAGTTTGGGAGTCCACCTTCTGGTGTCCTCTGGATCTGTGGATGAATGAGCGAGTGAATGAGTACAAGGGCTTTCCCCTCCCTGCAGTCCTCTAGCTTCCCTAAGCCTCGGTTCACAGTTGTAGGATCTGCTTTCTATGTCAATTCACTGTGAGAGCATCGTCCCTCACCCTGACTCATCTTCCCTCATTGTTCTAGATGACCCACCAGTCTTTGTTTGACTGTTAGGTAAGACTTAAAACCCAAGGTTTTGCTTCGATCATGTCTACCCAGCCTCAGATTTCCCCTTACCTGTATATTGCTTTATTCCTAATGGATGACTACTTGTTCCTATGCGTAGGTTTGGTGGTCCTTGCCCTCATCACAGATACTGGTTCCTTTATTCCCAGTGGGTACTACTTGTTCCCATGCTGTAGATTAGGTGGTTCTTGTCCTCATCTCAGATACTGGTTACTTCCTTATGAAATATGTGGGTTCTACTCATAAATTAGTCCATTTCTCAATACTTTTATAAAATTAATTTTTGTATTTGTGTGTGTGTGTGTGTCTGAGTGTATGCGAGTGTACCACAAGTGTGCAGTACCATCAGGCGAGAAGAGGGCATTGGATGCCCTGGAAGGGTTTCAGGTGGCTGTAAGCACCGCCTGAACTAAAAACTGAACCTCTACATCAAGGTCCTCTGTAGGAGCAGCAAGTGCTAATTGCTGGTCCATCTCCTCAGCTCCACTCCCTTCTGAATCCTTTACTCTTTTTCTCTTGTGTGTTTTCTACTGATGAACCAAGGCCACCAACTTTTTACTACAAAATGCTAACAATGTATAAAAATTGTAATTATATATAATTAGTATATGTGTATAAGGATGAATTCTTCAAGACCTTCACTTTCATACAAAATTTGGAATCAACTTGTAATTCACTAGAAGTCCAAATGACACTTTCATTGTAACTACAGAAAACATACAATCAGACTGGGGTGATGGAGTCTTCTCACCCATACATATGGTTTTTATCATTTTCTAGATTTTTAAAGTGTGATTTTTGATGACTTCAGTATACTTATAGCACTTTAAAACCATTGCCCGTGTTGAATTTTAGACTGTTTTTATCACCCTGTAAAGAAACCCTGTATGCATTAGCACCCTTCATTTCCACCTCCTGTGGGTACTAGACAACTAAAATACTGCTTCCTCTATCTACAGATTTGCTTGATAAAGACATTTAATATATACAGGATCATACAGCATGTAGTGTGACCTCTTTCATGTACAATAATATTCTATGGTGCACCATGTTGAAGACACACCAGAACCTGGTACTGCGACTTAAACATATGGGCTTTAAGAGACATTGGAGATTCAAACCTTAGCAGGGAACACACGTACTTTGAGTTATATGTCTTGTTCCCTGCTGATGTATGGAAAGAGGCTGGCTATAAACACATTTTATCTGCGTATGTATGCATAGCATATCACCCCAACTTTACTTATCTTTACTCAGCCTGAGTTTCTTGAGTTGGCAGTCAAATCATCTATATACTTGGAGTTTGTGTCTTCCTTCTGAGTCTTTGTAGTTTTAGTCTATTTTTCTTGTCTTACTAATCTGTATAGAATCCTCCAGTGTAATAAAGGACAGAAATAGTGAGATCTGATATTCTTTTTAGGAACATTTTGAGGTCTAATTCACACAAAGAATCCTCACTTTAAGTGTCCATATTTTTGGTGTTTAATGTGTTCACAAGGTCATGCAACCATCACTATCCATGTTCAGAATAGTTTCTTCATTCCAATAGAAATTCTTCAACTTGGCACACTCACTGAAAAACCATAATTTACTTTCTGTTTCTGTGTTTTTGTCTGTTCTGGACATTTCACATGATTAGAATTAGATAATATATGTCTAACTCTCTCACTTAGCAAACATTTTCCAAGTTGATTCTTGGATCATATATCAAGACTTCATGTGTTTCATTGGATATTTATATTTTGCTTATCTGCTTATCAGCTGATCGACAGCTTGGCTCTTTCTACTTTTTGATTATTCTGAGTAATGTGCATATGAATACTTTCATGTGTGAACATGCTTTCAGTTCTCTTGGGTAGGTAATTAGGAGTGAGATTTGGGGATCACATGCAAACTCTTAACATCCTGAAGAATTATTACGGAAGTAGAAGTTGTCAAATGAACTTACAGTCAAGTTCTTGATCTTACAAAGGGTCACTTGCTGTTAGCCTTTTGAATCTGTTATGTGTCAGATAAACTGCTTTCTATACAACTGTGCTGTACAAGAGTTTAGTCATATAGTAGTCTTTTCAGGCAAAAGTACCATCGTGGGGAATGTGGTCCAAAAATGCAGTCCTGACGAGAGATTCAGTGCTGACCGTGCCTAGGTCGGTCAGTGCACTAGAGGCGGAGGAGGTGCCTGTTAGCACTCTCATTCCCTGGAGTCACTGGCCCATACATCTTATGATAGGTACCAGGCTCTGATGTTGGCTATATGAGCTATTACGTTTGTTAGAAATTCCAGCTTTCTCTGATGTCACTGCGACTGATAATGACACTTTTCTCCTCCTGAAAAGGGAGCTATAATTTACTCTTCATTCTTATCTGTTAGTGACATCATACCTGATCCTTTTGCATTAAATTTCTGCCTGGATATGCCTTGCTGTCTTGCTCGCTCACTGGATTTGACCATTTTCCCCTTACATTTGCAAGTGTATTAGCTATCTGTTCTGACAAAACACTTGACCAAAGTCACCTAGTAAAGGAAGAGCTCGTTTGGCCTCACAGTTTGAGGGTTCTCTATAGTGGCAGGGAAGCGACAGTCGCCATGAGCAGCTGGTCACATGTGTCTGCCCTCAGGATGCAGAGACGGGTGCTGGCGCTCAGCTTACTTTCTCGTTTCTGTCCACACTGTAATTTCAGCTCATGGAAGCCACCCGCATTCAGGGTAGATTATCCTTTTTCAAGCAGACCTTTCAGGAAGCGTCCTCACAGACACACACAGGGGTGTGTTTATGGTGACCCTAAACCCAGCAAGGTTAACAATAAAGATTAACCTCACACTAAGGTCTTGCTGTCCTGGTCCCACATAGTCTGTTCTGTTTTCAAACTCCCTGTCAGACTGTGTGCCACGGGATCATGCCCCATCTAAAATTAGAAAATAGTGTGTGCATGTATGTATGTGTGCATATACGTTCTCACACACATATGTACATATGTGTATGCATTCATACACACACACATATACATATTATTCACCAGAGACTGCTGGTTATTCTCCGGTATTTATTCCTTTGTCCTTTGTTAGCAAAAGGAGTGCTAGGCTTCTGATGGAAAGACTGTGCAGGGGTGTGAGGCTCTCTGTCACTGCTGAGGGGAAAGCAAAATTGAAGAGAATTTTGGAAGATAGTCTTACAGAGTCTTGGGGGGAAACACCTTTGTTTTAAATTTTAAGGTTTTTTTACATTTTGCATACTAACCACAGTTCCCCCTCCCTCCCCTTGTCCCACACCACCTACTCTCCCCCCAACCAAGCTCCACTCACTCCTCAGAAAGGGAAAGGCCTCCCTTGGGGAGTCAACAAAGTATGTCACATTGCACTGAGGCAGGACCAAGCCCCTCCCCTCTGTATCTGGGCTGAGCCAAGTATCTTCTACAGTGAATGGGCTCCAAAAGGCCAGTTCATGCACTAGTGGCCCACAAACTGCCCAAGCAACACAGCTGTCACCCACATTCAGAAGTTCTAGTTCAGTCTTATGCAGATTCCCTAGCTGTCGGTCCAGAATCAGTGAGCAACCGCTAGCTCAGGTCAGCTGTCTCTGTGGATTTCCCAATCATGATCCTGATCCCTTTGCTCATATAATCCCTCCTATTTCTCACTCTTCAACTGGACTCAGGGATCTCTGTCCAGTGCTTAGCTGTGAATTTCTGCATCTGCTTCATCAGTTACTGAATGAAGGTTCTGTGACAACAATTAGGGTGGCCATCAATCTGATTACAAGGGAAGGTCAGGATAGGCACCTTCCCGAGTATTGCTTGGAGTCTTAGCTGGGGTCATCCTTGTGGATTCCTCAGAATTTCCCTAGCATCAGCTTTCTCCCTAACCCTGTAATGGCTCCCTCTATCAAGACATCTCTTTTCTTGTTCACCCTCTCTGTTCCTCCCTCAACTTAACCATCCTGTTCCATTTCCTTCCACCATCTCCTTTACCCCTCACCTGCAGGCTCTCAATTTACTCAAGAGAACTTATCTGTTTCCCCTTCCCAGGGCATCTAGGCTTGTCTCTCTTAGGGTCCTTCTTGTTACCTACCTTCTCAGGAGTTGTGGAGTATAGCCTTGTAATTCTTTTCTTTATTTCTAATAATCACTTATGAGTGAGTATATACCATGTTTGTCTTTCTGGGTCTGGGATACCTCACTCAGGATGGTTTTCTTTTCTAGTTCCATCCATTTGCCTGCAAATTTCAAGATGTCATTGTTTTTTCTAGCTGAGTAATACTTCATTGTATAAATATACCACATTTTTGTTATCCATTCTTCAGTTGAGGGGCATCTAGGTTGTTTCAAGGTTCTGGCTTTTATGAATAATGCTGATATGAACATAGTTGAGCTAATGTCCTTGTGGTATGAGTGTGCATTCTTTGCATATATGCCCAAGAGTGGTAGTATTGGGGTCCTGAGGTAAATTGATTTCCAATTTTCTGAGAAACTGCCATACTAATTTCCAAAGTGACTCCACCAGCAATGGAGGAGTGTTCCCCTTATTCCACATCCTTTCGAACATAAGCTGTCAACAGTGGCTTTCTTAGACGTTCTGACAGGTGTAAAATGGTATATCAGTCATTTTGATTTATTTTTGGTAAGATTGCCATTTTTACTCTGTTGATCCTACCTATCCAAGAACATGGGATATTTTTCCATTTTCTGATATCTTCTTCAGTTTATTTCTTCAGAGACTTAAATTTGTTGTCATACAGGTTTTTTTACTTGTTTGGTTAGAGTTACCACAACATATTTTATGTTTGAGGCTATTGTAAAGAATGATGTTTCCCTGATTTCTTTTTCAGTCAATTATCATTTGTGTATAGAAGGGCTACTGATTTTTGTTAACTTAATCTTGAATCCCACAACATTACATAAGGGATTTTTCAGCTTTAGAAGTTCCCTGGTAGAATTTTTGGAGTCACTTATGTATACTATCATATCATCTGTAAATAGTGAAACTTTGACTTATTTTCCAATTTGTATTTGCTTGATCTCCTTTTGTCTTATTGCTCTAGTTAAAACTATATTGAATAGGTATGAAAAATTCCTCTTAGCTCTGCTTTCATAATGTCCCTTAAGTTTGGCTATGTTTTTTATTCATTATCATTGAATCATAGGAATTCCTTATTTCTTTCATATTTCTTTTCTTCTTTCTGATTTTAGTGGAATCACTTTGAGTTTTTCTCCATTTAGTTTGGTGTTGACTGTCAGCTTTCTGTATATTGCCTTTATTATATTTAGGTATATTCCTGTATATTTGTCCTTTCCGAGACCATTATCATGAAGGGGTGTTGGACTTTGTCAAAAGCTTTTTCAATATCTAATGAGATGATTATGTATTTTTCTTTCACTTTATTTATATAGTGGATTACATTGACAGATTTTTGTATGATGAACATACCTACATTTCTGGTATGAAGCCTACTTGGTCATGGTGGATAATTTTTTTGATGTGCTCTTGAATTCGGTTTACCAGTATTTTATTGAGTAATTTTGCATCAATTTTCATGAGGGAGATTAGTCTGTAATTCTCTTTCTTTATTGTGTCTTTGTGTGGTTTGGTTATCAAGGTAACTGTGGTCTCATAAAGAGTTTGACAATGTTTCTTCTGTTTCTATTGTGTAGAACTATTTGAGGAGTATTGATATTAGTTTATCTTTGCAATTCTGGTAGAACTCTTTACTGAAACCATCTGGTCCTTGGATTTTTTGTGGCGGGGGCAGGGCATTGAGAAAATATTGATGACTGCTTCTCTTTCCCTTGAGGTTATAGGTCTATTTAAGTTGTTTATCTGTTCTTGATTTAATTTTGGTAAGTTGTACCGATTCAGAAAACTTTCCATTTCTTTTAGGTTTTCCAATTTTGTGGAGTACAGGTTTTTGAAGTATGACTTAACGATTCTCTGAATTTCCTCGGTGTATGTTATTAGGTTGTCTTTTCATTTCTGATTTTGTTAATGAGGATATTCTCTCTCTGCCTTTTAGTTAGTTCAGATAAGGGTTTGTATATCTTATTGATTTTCTTGAAGAACCCAGTCTTTGTTTCATTGATTCTTTTATTGTTCTCTTTGTTTCTATTTTTATTTATTTCAGCCCTCAGTTTGATTATTTCCTGTTGTCTACTCCTCCTGGATAAGTTTGCTTCTTTCTGTTCTAGAGCTTTCAGGTGTGATGTTAATTCACTAGTATGAGATTTCTCTAAATTCTTTATGTAGGCATTTAGTGCTATGAAAATTCCTCTTAGCTCTGATTTCATAATGTCCCTTAAGTTTGGCTATGTTTTTTATTCATTATCATTGAATCATAGGAATTTCCTTATTTCTTTCATATTTCTTCCTTTACCCAGTGGTGATTCAGTTTAGTGTTGTTCAGTTTCCATGAGATTGTAGGCTTCCTGTAGTTTGTGTTACCTGGAATTTTTCTTTTGCAGCTCTTAATATTCTTCTTTATTATGTATGTTCATTGTTTTGATTATTATGTGGTAAGGGGAATTTTTTTGGCTCAGATTGTTTGGTATTCTGTAAGCTTCTTGTACCTTCATAGGCATGGTTGGAAAAGTTTTTGATTCTGACTTTTGTAGAACTACTGGGTTCTGGCCGTGCCACATTGCTCTTTATGTTGTTGAATGTATCCTTACAGTAGATGCTTTCTGCCCATCTGCATTATTAAGTGCTGGCTTTGATTCTTCCTCCAGTTGGTGCAGGTAGTGTCTGTGCCTCAAGTAACTGCTTTTCCTCCAATCGGTACAGGTAGAGCCTGTGCCTCCAGGTAGTTTCTGATATTTCTGGAACTGGTGGTTAAGTGGCCTGGTCACAGTAGTTTTGCCTGTAGACTAGCTGTTGGGGCTTTTCTTCCAGTCAGTGCGGGTGGGGGCTGTGCCTCTGGAGCCCTCTGATGCAGCTGGGGGCGGGGGAGGAGGTGTGGAGTGATCTGGCTACAGGAGACTTCTCTGCTGACAAGCTACTGGGACTGTGAGTGGTCAGGAAATTAAAATCTTAACGTGTGATCGTTTTGTTGTTAAAAAATATTTGCCTATACAGAAACCTGTGCAATGATGATTATAGCAACTCAATTCTTTTAAAAAATTCTTAATAATCCTTTGAGAATTTCATAGAAATTATTTTGATCTTTATCTCCCATCCCTCCTGTAACTCCTGCAAGATACCCCCTACTTCAAGTCTGCCCCCCTTTAAAAGGAGCCTGTTGAGTCCAGTTTATTTCCCCATATACTCCTGAGTGCAGGGCCCTCAACCATAGTGTATTTGTCCTACCAGGGGACACACTTTAAAAAACCAAACCTGACTTTCCCTATTTCAGAAACAATTAGCTTTCCATGAATCCTCAGCTAGGGGTTCCATGAACCCCTTCCACCCCCGTGGTGGAATTCTGACCCGCCCAGTCTTGTGCAGGTCTTGTGTAGGCACAAGCTGCTATGAATTCCTGTGTGCAGTGGGTCTGCCACATCTCTAAGATGCTGCTTCACTCTGGTCCTCCCTGATCTCAGGCTCCTACGCTTTTTCTGCTCCCTCCTACTTTCTGGTTCCTGAGCCTTAGTGTAGTTGTAATATAGATGCCCCATTTCTGAATAAACAGTCCATGGGCATTCTGTCACTCTCATATCGACCATAACAACTCTGATCTCAACTGCCTATACTTTTTTGTAATGCTAAATAATAGCCTCAAGGAAAGGAGCCATTACACCATGAGCAGGCATGAAAGACTTACAACATATCAGTAAGTAACAGACCGTAATCTGAAGGGAGGACATGCACAATTTTAACTGTATGCAATTCTAGAAAAGATAAAACTATATAGTTAAAAGACCCCTGCGCCAAGGGTCTAGGAAATAACTCCGTAGATACAACAGAGAGGATCAGAGTACAGTGTACACAGCTCATTCAGTGTCAAAGGTGAACCTTAATGCAAAGAAACTAGAAGACAGTGATATATCAGGAGAGGCCTACTAATTGCTAGATGTATTTGATCACCGGGAAGTCTAGGAATCAAGGATATTTGGGAAAGCTCTGGTCTACTTGGTTTTGCTTTGATAGTAAGACTGCTCTCAGGAAAAAAATCTTTTAAAACATAAGAATCTGTGGCGAATATTAGATAAATAGGTGTGGATTCCTGCATGCTATTAATTTTGAGTACTTTGTGGGCTTTAGATAGTTCATAATTGAAGATATAATTCTAAACAAAGTTTTTGAATAGGCATTGTGAGATAATCAGGGAAATTTGAATACTCGGTGACTATTTGATATCAGAAATTTTAATACTTTTTAAATATATGATAATGGTGTTACTATTATATTTTAAATACAGGATTTTTCATCTTTTAGAAATACCTAGGCATATATATGCATGGCAGAATTGCTCTGATGTTTGTGATAGTCTACAAAGTGTTTTCCATGAGCAGAGTCTAAAGGAGAAGTGTGGGGAGAGTGCAAACACATTAGCTGTTGCTGCAGGAAGAGTTTCTACAGTGTACTCTGCCATTAGAAGTGTAAATTCTCTTTTGTGACTTCTTCCCCCAAATGGTTTTTGAATAGTGACCTTTAAAAAAAGAAAACTTTGGGGCTGGAGCAATGGCTCACATAGTAAAGTTCCTGTTACATAAATAAAAGGTCCCAGGATTGAAACCACAGCATCTATAGAGAAGCTGAATGTGGCAGTATGCCTCTGTCTTTAGTGCTGGGTTTGCAAGAGACCAGCAGATCCCAAGAGCTCACTGGTCAGCCATTCTAGCTGAATAGTTGAACTCCAGGTTAGAGGATAAATCTTATCTCAAAAAGGAAGGAAGTTGAAGAGTGACCGGAAGATAACTGATGTCAACATCTGGCTTCCACATGCATATGCATCCACATGCACAGGTGCCCACAGACAACCACATGAACATTTATGCACAATGCATGCATTCATGCACACATGCACACAAATACATACACATATACAATGTATGTGTACACACATGCATACACGTGCACACACATACACACCCGCACACACCCGCACACATATGCACACACATACACACATGCACACACATGTACACACATACACACATGCACACACATGCACACACATGCACACACATACACACATGCACACACCCGCACACACATGCACACACATACACACATGCACACACACATGTACACACACACATGCACACACACATACACACACACATGCACACACACCCGTACACACACATACACTCACACATGCACACATACTACAGAGCTCTTTATAAGGTATCTCACGGAGACTGTGATTAGCAATACTCTCTCCTTCCTTTAGAGTAAGCTGGGGTTCTAGAGAAATATCACATGTCGTCCTCTTTCTGTACTCTTTTGTTTTGAATTATGCATGTAATTCACCCTGATCAGAGTGTGGCTAGGGAGACAAGAGCCATTTGCTGTTAGAAATGAGTCCTTTAGTCCTGTGTTAACACCAGACTTCATCCTCCACATCATGGAGACTCTTTTGAAGCCTTGGATAGAGCTCAGAAATAGACTTGTCCTCGGTGAGGTCAGAAGCCCTGTTAGAGGTGTGTCCAGGATTACTTCCCTCAGTCCCCTACCACATGCCAAAAACCTAGAGCCATGTGATTGAAAGTGTGAGGCCCCAAACATCCAATAAACAGGCTTGGAAGGTGAGAGGCAACTCATTCCAACTTTGTGATGTCCCCAGAAACTGTGCTGATAAGAGAAAAACACTAAAGAATAAACGAGAGATCGGTGAGATAACAGGGAAAGCGAAGGAGTAGCAGACAGCACTTTCAACTCTCTGGCTTGAGAAATGCATCATGCCAAGGAAGATAAATTGGAGAAACACGAGAAGGGAAAGATATCTTGTCTCTGACTCGTGAATTCTCTTTAAGCGAATGAGCAGCAACACAGAAATAAGAGGGTGCAAAATGGGGCTAAGGGCTCAGCCAGAATCGCACTTCCTAATCACCACTAGCTTCGGAGGCATGCTTGTATGTTAAACTGGAGAGCTTTTTTAATTTTGAATTATGCGTGTAATTCACCCTGATCAGAGTGTGGCTGGGGAGCCAAGAGTCATTTGCTGGTCAGAAGCCTTGGATGGAGCTCAGAAACAAACAAACTGGTGAGCTCAATTGTTTGGAGCCATCTTGACAAAGAACTTCCTATGTGGGATATTTTTCCTTTCCTACCAGGCTGCTAGATGCTGAAAAAGCAGTCCTACATAGTTACATGGAACTAGTGAAGGACACAAGCAGTCACTGGTTCTACCAAGGGTCTGTAAGTGGCCAACTCACCTTCCTATCATGTCCTTTAATAGGACAGGGGAAGATGAAGAGAAATGAGATAGTATTGTAAATAGAAATTAAACAAATGTAGCACATAGATAGATGATAGATAGATAGATAGATAGATAGATAGATAGATAGATAGATAGATAGATAGATAATAGGTAGATAGATAGATGATGATAGATAGATAGATAGATGATAGATAGATAGATAGATAGATAGATAGATAGATAGATAGATAGATAGATAGATAGATAAGAAAAGGAACTCAATAGGAGGAAATCAGGTCCATGACTGTTCTGTTTTTATCTAGTGGTTGGGTTTTAGCTCCAGTTTCAGGCAGCTACCTCCTTCAGGGCACAGAACAAAATTTTTTTAGCACACATTCACATCATTGTTCACTCTTCCTTAGAGTAGACAACTGACTAACTCCAGCTGGCAAGTCGGCAAGTCGTTCCTGACAACTAAAAGTGCTTTTCAAAACTCGAGGTCAAGGTACAAACCGCGATGTGAGCAGTTTTGCACACAGGTTGCGTAGCTTCGGATTTGTTGAGATGCTGTGTTGTACGCTTACCTGGCGACAGAATCGTGCATCGCAGAAAACTTTTCTAAGACAGAGATTTGAGAGAAGCATAGTTTTGTGCTTTTAGGAGGTAGGTAGTGGATGGAGACAGGAAAGGAAGAAGCAAGATCAATATAGAATCCCAAACAAGCAAACCAACAAAATAGAAACAAATCCTCTATTTCCAGTCCCAATTCTCCCATTTATGAGCCCTGTGAATTTGGGCAAATTTTTTTTTAAAAAAAATTAAAACAACTTTTATTTTCAGTTGGTTTGTTTATTTTCTATAGAAACTGGAGCTAATAATACCTGTTTTTTTCAATGACGAGAATTGTAGTTAATGGCAGTCATTTTTTTTAAAAAAACAATAAGCAAGATAAAAGAGGGTGAGAAGGAAGAAGGGAGGTAGGTGGAAAGAGAGAGAGAGAGAGAGAGAGAGAGAGAGAGAGAGAGAGAGAATATGTCTTCTGTACCAAAGTGGATCATGGCTCATGGTTCAATTTCTATAATCCCAGGTTCTAATCTTACAAGATTCCAAAAAAGAACAAAATAAAAATGTGTCATCTTGAAGAGATGCATGAGAATTTCCCTGCATATCATTAATGTGTGCATTTCTTGTGACAATAGTGGCATTCTTGAACACAAATGGCAGCTCAGTCAGCATGTCCTTGTACCTATATCAAAGACAGACAGTTGCAGCTTTGTTCTCAGTGAGACCCACTTGGGGCTGGGCTGATTGTTGATGGATATTATCATTTTTAATGTCAGTAAATAATGTGTTGTCAGATAAATGACCTGTTTCCTTTCTGCAGTAAAAAGCTCATTCATCAAGGGGAGCTTGAGTGCTGGGGAAATCTCAGCCAGTCTGAGTGTTTCCGACTGTGCAGGATGAGAGATGTTTTATTAACCCTACTTTCCCAAGCAGTTGGGTTCAATTCTAGGCAGAGCTCTGGTGAACCATTGAAAGTATATGCATTCTCCATTGGCCATGTTCTACTGACTGGGGAGAAAGTAAGCGATTTTTTTAAAACTTGGAACTATGTTAGCACTTACAAAGCATTTCTCAGCAAGCGAGATGAAGAGCATCCTCTACATAATTTGGATTTATCTTAGCCAAATTTTTGTTACAAGGAATCATAATAGTATGAAATGCAGAATTAGTGTAGCATGTTCTAATTGATTTGACTTTTGGCAGCTTTGAGGATCATGAAGATTTAAAAAGTGGTAGAATCAAATAAGTTCTAGAATCCTAGTCTTTAATGCCTGGGATCCATGTGGTGGGTCCTTCTTAAGGCCGCCACTGAAAACTCACATCTCTATTTCAGCAGACAAGCCCCATGAACCCATTGTCTCACTACAAGGTCTTCATGTCAGCTTCTGTGCTGCGGGAGCGTCATTGGTCAAGGGAAGTGAGAATAGTTTACTTCTGGAAGACTTTAGGTAGAGTGGCAATTCCCCCTTCTGTGTTTTCCTGATGTAAGTGTATAGATTTGAGAATACATCCTTAAAGCAAATAGCTGGAGTTTTCTAGGTCCATCCATGGACTCTTAAAGAACTTTGATTAGAACCTTCTTGAGCAATCACTTATTGCAAATGACTAATTTATCCTTTGTTAAACAGTTATGTCAATGAGAACTCAGTAGTGGAGATTGTCTTGTAGGTCATGAAAAGAGATTACAGCTAAGAGACTTGAGAATAAACAATGTATTTTACTAAGAAATGGTTACTTCGTCCAAATATCCAATGAAATCAATGACTTCTGAAAGTTGTGTTAGTACATTTTTCTCAATCCCATCAAAGCATAGGTACATCTCAGAGACTAGGGTAAATGTGAGTTTTATGCCAGTGGAATTCACTAGAAACTGGAAAGGTGGTTCCATCTTCCTGTTCCTCTGGAGTAAGATTTGAGAATCAGTAGCCCATGGGGCCAACTGTAGCTTATCCCCATTTTTCGTACATCTGTGCCAGGAGTGTGAGTGCGCACACACAGAGTAAGAAATAAATGGGGCTTACAAAACCAGAAATATTTCTCCTCTATATTTTACTGAAGAAGTTTGTAGGTTTGTGTTGTAAAACATTCAGATAAATACATTCTTTGACTTTCTGTGTAGATACCTTGGTATCTTTTTGTTTCATATTTTTTACGTGTTTGGGTGTTTTGCCTGAATTTATGTCTACACACCATGTGTGTGCCTGTTGTTGGGAGAGGGTGTTGGATCCCCTAGGATTGGAGTTACAGATGGTTATGAGTCACCATGTGCATGCTGGGAATCAACCTGGATCCTCTAGAAGAGGACTCAGTACTTCGACCACTGAGCCATCTCTCTAGTCCCTTGTACTAAGTTTTCAGAGTGAGTATTATAGACTGCAAGAAAAGAAAGTAAGGAAACCAGGTTGAAGGGTGCCTCTTTGTGAAGAATTTTGGGGATGGTCTTGTTTGATTTGCCAGTCCCTTGTGCTTGTGAACCATGCAGAGAATGCTGAGCTGGCAAGCGGGCGGGCCCATTGTTATGTCTTCCCGCAGGACGTTTGCTGACTTTTTAGCTCCAGCATTTTTAATTGTATAATTTGTCACCAAACCCATATCTCTTCTCTGAACTACCTCAGAATACGCTTGCGCTCCAGAAAATCCATGCAAAGAGTTGATTACCACATTACTGGGATCCTATCTGGGCTGAGCTGGGTGCCCATGTTAACTTGAAAGCATGTTCAGTGGTCACATAGAAAATGCGCCTCGTGACTAGCATGTGTGCTGTAACCCTCATGGCTTCAGCTTCCAGAGCGGAACAGCGACAGTCTTCTCTTTCTTTGCTGCTACTGTTCCAACAACTTTCCTCAAACGTTAGTATTGTTTTGGAACTTGTGGGACTTGATCGTGACATTTGGTGGTTAGAACTTGATACTATGTAGAAGTATTAGGCAGTTTGAGGATGAAGATCACAAAAAAAGGGAAAATCATAGCTTGACAAACTATACTGTTTCTAACTGTGTTTCTCAATGAGAACACGGGTATACTTTTACTAAGAAATTTTCATCACTTTAATTGTCTCATTGTCTTTGGCATTCTGAAATGTGCAAGAAACTTGTGACTCAATAACTATGAGAGAAGAGAAGCAAACTGTTGCTCCAAAGGCGTTCAGATAACTTATTAGTTGTAGATGACAGGGAAAGAAGGGAAGAAAGAAACTCATGGCAGGGAAATAAAAACCTGCTTCATGGGGACTCTAGTCCGGAGGGTTAGGAACTACTGCTAGGCACCCTTTTCCGTGGGGTCACTCCTTCCAGCTGTGGCCACAGGCGCCCTAAAGTTGTTGGCTGCCTTAGATCAGTTGCTGACAAATTTTGTTTAAACTAAAATCTGGATCTTGTTACAATTAATCATTCCTCACTTTGTCCAGTCCCTAAGGTAATTAAACTTTTAAAAAACAACACATCTGCCTAAATCCATTCTGATCTCTTTTCTCTGAGAGCCACCTCCCAAGGACTCTTTCAGTCCTTGATCTGAGACCGTCACAAAATGGAGCTGACTGTTTTAGATGGCTTGCCTTTTTGTGTTATTCCTTCTTGTAGGTTGGTCATTCTGTTAATATCTAACCCTTCTGTGGGGACAGATAGAAAATGGCCTTTGAGTGAACTGTCAGCCTTCCTGAGGATCAAGGCCATGAGGCTGTTTTCTTAAGAATATACCTCGGTGGTTTTCTGGAAAGAAACAGGAGGAGAAAGACTGGGTTAATCTCTGTGGCAGGATCTCAGTGGAGGGCTACTTACAGCTGGAAGATTCTCTTGAGTCATAGTTAGCCAAAGAAAGTGAGTTCCAGTTGCAATTGAGTTCAAGGTTCTAAGGGCTTAAAAGTTGTCGACCATACTGCATTGGAGTTTGTTGAGTTGAACTGGTAGGCTCCAGCACATGGTGTTTGATGGGAGAAAGAGTCTACACTGCCATTTGGGGGTAGGTCTTGACTTCCTATATGAGGCCAGCCCATGCATTCTAAGAGGTTTAGCCTGGCAGTCTTACCCACTGAACACACAAAGTACCCCCATAGTCACTGGTCAGACAAAGAAAAACACTCCCAGATCTCCAGTTACTTTGTAGTGAAAAACCCAAATCAAAGTAACACTGTTGAAAGCCCACCATGATCTTAGCCCTTGGTGACAGCCATTTTGCAGGGAAGCTTCTATAACCTATTCCTAAAGAAATTCCTATCTAGAGAAAAATATAAATGTTAAAATAGCATGTTGGGTTAGACTAAACCACTTGTTTAAAAGACTTTAGTTCCTACCCAAATTGCAGATTATTTTCTTACTGTCTAGAGTTCAGTAGATACAGGGGCTACCTACTACCTATATAAGAACACTATCGTTACCAAAGAGTCCAGGCAAGTATGGGCTAGCCTAATCGATAAGTCTACCAATCAGAACTTGAACAGAATGGCAGCTAATTCATCTAACTTTCTGCACAGTCAAAGGACACCTTTACCAAGCAGTCTGTGTTTGACTGGGAGAAGTTATCTGGCTCTCCTGTCTTGCTTCACATTTAGGAGATGCTGTCTTTGGGGCTTTCAGAATACATGCTTCCTGACTGTGGTTCACGGCTGTGGGCAGCGTCTCCACTTTCTCCTGCTTCCTGACTCTGGTTCATGGCTGTGGGAAGTCTCTCCACTTTCTCCTTCTTCCTGACTGTGGTTCACGGCTCTGAGAAATCTTTCCACTTTCTCCTGCTTCCTGACTGTGGTTCACGGCTCTGAGAAATCTTTCCACTTTCTCCTGCTTCCTGACTCTGGTTCATGGCTGTGGGAAGTCTCTCCACTTTCTCCTGCTTCCTGACTGTGGTTCACTACTGTGGGAAGTCTCTCCACTTTCTCCTGCTTCCTGACTGTGGTTCATGGCTGTGGGAAGTCTCTCCATTTTCTCCTGCTTCCTGACTATGGTTCGTGGCTGTGGGCATGGGAACGAGAAGAGACAAGGGGAAGAATTCCCTTTGTTATCACCAGCAAAAAGTTCTGGAGCCAGTAGGTGATCTTTCTAGAAATCTCCCCTGATCCTCAGGGCATGGAACAAAATCTCTATAAGAAGAAGGTACTGGGTGTGGGGAGGGCACATTTTTTGTTTCAGGCCATGACACAATTGCATGGACTCAATTAACACTCCTGCCTTACACAGTCTAGAAACCACATAGTATGAAAGAGCAGTTGTCAAATATGAGAAAAGAAACAAGACAGGTCCCAGAGTCACTCAGCCTGCTACCTAGAAAATCTATCCAGGCTCTAGTGGGGCAAGGCACACACAAACAAAATGGCCAGTTCATGGAGTTGAAATATCAGAGTTACAAACTGAGGATGGTCAAAGTAGTTAGGGTTTTCAGAGATGAAGGAAGAATTGGTACCGTGGGGCAGTTGAATCGGGGAAACCTCCAAGGCTTTAATTTAGTCCTCTATGACCTCGTCCAAGAACTTAATGGTAGAGCATGCTATGATAAGCTTCTGGAAGCCGAGGGAACATGTGAGAGAAGCAGGTGGAGAAGGGATGAGAGCTCTGCTGTTCTCAGCATCTGGAGTGGAGACAGTAGGATACGTAGGGCATCTTGGGCCATATTCAGAGGACAATTGCCTCAGTAGAAGGGCAAAGGCAACACCCCTCTGTTTCTGTCTACTAAAACATGAAGATAATCTTCAAGGGGAACAAACTGTTTAGAAGTACTCTGTGTCTCAGGAAAAAAAGCAAGCCTTCAAAAACATCGAAATGAGTTTTAAAAAATCCCCTCGCAGTGTCCAATTTGCAACATCTATTGTCCAAAGAAACAGAAGAAATATGATCCATTATGGTGACAAGAATTTACCAGTAGAAATAGTCACAAATGACAACAATTGGTAATGATAGTTATGAAAATTGTAGTTATAACTGTTTACTAGAAAGTAAAGGTGAACAAGGGAGGAGAGGAGAAGGCATAGAAAGGGCATGGGAAAGCAGAGCCCAAGTCTACTTCTAGAGACGCAAACTGTAACACCAAGATGAAAGACTACGCTGGGTGGAGTGGATAGAGTAAACACAGGCAGAAGAAGAGACTGGCGAACACAGGCAAAGGTAGAGACTGCACAAAATGAATCAGATATAGGGGGGGATCATGTAGAAAATGAACAGAGACTCCGAGTGATATGACAGCTTCCAGTAAGTGAATGTGCTTGTAATTAGAGTTCCAAAGTTCCCAGGAGGAAGAGCATGCTAAAAGTACAGTCATGAATGAGTGGGAAGATAGGGTGCCAGCAGGAAGTGGCAGTGAAGCAGAACCTTGTCCACTGGGGAGATCACTAAAGTCAATAGGCTCCTCTCAGACTAGTGAGGAAACTGAGGAGGGAGGCCCAGGTTGCTGATACTGGGAATGAAGGAGGAAGCGTCCCTGATGCCGAAAGGGTGACAGACAACACCATGAACAACTGAAGCCAATGGCAGGATAACAGATGAAATGGACACACTCCTCCAAAGCTGTCATAGGAGAAGGAAACATACAAACTCAGTCACCATATGGCATTCCTCAAAATGGAGTTTAGAATCTTTTCACAAACAAAACCAATTCCAGATCTATGTTGGACTGGCCAGTGAATTCTACCAAATAGTTAAGGAACAAAGACACTGCCCTATGAAGCATCTCCAAGCAAGTAAATTATGTTTGGTGTCAGAGTTCTAAAGGTATCAAAAATAACAAACCTGCAAGTAGATACCAATGAGATAGGGAAAAGAAGACGCAAACCTGAAGGCAATGGGAAGTAAACAAAGAAGCTTCATTGGCTTCTAAGTTGTTCTGGAAAACTGAAGAGTGAATACTCTTCTGTCGTACTATGTAGTGTCCACACTCTGAGCCAATGACCCCCATAAACAAAGATGCAAGAGTTCTTTAAAGATGTTTTGTTGCGAACCAAATTCAAAAACATGTAGAACTGAAATGTACCCTGACCAGATGGAGTATTTCTAGGGATGTGAAGTTACTTGAAGAGTGGTCAGGAACTCTAGAGCAAAAGAAGGCATTTCTCTCCAGCCTATGCCCATTTTTGAAGAACCCTAGCCTGCCTTCTGATAGATAGGAATCTGCTAATGATCTAAAAACACTTATTTTTCTCACGGTCTCATACTTGTCACCTGTAAGGTTCCATCAGTGATGGGGACACGTGGGAAGAGCATGGGTTTTGGAACCACAGAGACCATGATTCAAATCCAGGTTTTATTATTCAGAAGGCAAATTATCGAACTTCTTTAGGCCTTCAAGCTGCACTGGGGATTTGAATCATTCTGAGCCTTAGTGGTAAACTAAGTAAGGCAAGAGCGAAGCAGCCAGCACACAGTGTGTTGAGAGTGGGTTGTCACTTTACTTGTGACTTTAAAACATGGTGGGTGACAGTGGTAGCTCCTGGCCTGGGGATGTTGCTCAGTCAGTAAAAAGTCTTGAGACACAAGCATGAAGACTTAGGTCCATGTTCCCAGAACCCACAGAAAAAGCCAGGGGCAGGGAGATGAAGGCAGGAGAATCCCTGGGTCTTGCTAGCTGCCATTGAGCCAGATCAACGAGCTCCAGGTTCATTGAAAGACTGTCTCTAATACTAATACAACGATTGAGAAAGCCATCCAACATCAACCTTTGTCTTTCTGGGCATGCACACACATATAAGCAAACAAAATCAGGGAAAAAGAACTGTGACCCTCACAACCAGTTCTGTCCTGTTTTGACTTGTAAAGCCTTGTCTCTTTACCTAGTCTGAGAAATAAGATTACCCATACTATCTGTCCCCAGAGAGTTCATGTGAGGTCTCTTTGAGTTAATGCTTGCATAGCTCTTGAAGCAGTGTCTGGCAGACTTCCAAGTAAGTGCTCCACATTTATTCACCGCTCTGAGGAAAGCTATCACTGCTGTTTCAGCCACTAGTGTTGCTGTACTTGTCAGTAGGCCAGCTAAGGCTCTGCTGTCCTAGCAAGAAAGAGTCACAAACCCAGGGCGGGTACCAACTAACAGACTCACTGAGCTCCTCAGTTTTTTCAGCTTCCAGGTTTTGTTTGGGGTCTCTTAGGTTCTGTCTGAGGAGGGGTATGTGACTAGCCACACAGGTAGGGAGTGGATGAAGCCTTGGGGGTAAGTGGGACAGGAGCAGGCAGGCCCTGACAATGATCTCTGTCAGAGACGGGAATATTCTGTAGAGACATGTCTGATGTCGGATTTTCCTGGATGGTAATGTGATGAGGTGTGAAAGGAGACCTGGGCTATAATTGAGAACCATGTGGCCCTGGCAGCAGGTGATGGCCTCTGAATGGCAGTGTGACAGGGAGCAGAAACAGAACCACAGAGGTGGGTGGTGTGCAGATTTCTACTTAGCCAGGCCTGACGTGGGCCCAGGGAGGCCTGCCAGACAGTGGGCTGGGTGCTACTGATTTCTTTCAGCACAGCCTATTTCGCCATTCATAGCCTCTTGCTATTAAGCAGACCAAAGAGCTCATATCCTGTGGACAGATGACAGATATGTCAGATCTCTGAAAAATTGTTTGTCTTGCGCAGGTGCATGGGCCTCCTTCTGTAGCAGACAGGTCACGTGACACTTTTCAACACTCTCTCCTGTCCCGGCTTGGCATCCAGCGTCTATCAAAAGGGAAGCCTTTCCCATGCAATTATGGCAGAAAATAAAGGTGATGAAGTGTTGTGTACCAAGGAGGGAGGAGATCAAAGGGCGCTAATGAAAAGAGATTGTGCTGGAAGGGAAGTTTGAACTCCACAAGTTCTGGGGGGCTGTGGGGTCCCCCATGCTGCTTGGAGGCAGATTCGCAGCACACTATGTGCACTTGGAGAAGGGATGTGTGCAGCTGTCTTAGGCATGACTCTTATAACATCATCAGTTACGGGCATTCTCTGCAGCCCAAGAGGGGTTGAAGAAGCACCCAGGTCTCGATAGCTAAGGGTGCTGCAGCGTCTCTTTCCCATGATGCACTTCACACATGGCAGACAGTCATCTACCATTATCAGATTAGTCCTGTTTGGATCTTCTCAGAGTCTTATTTTCTTGTTTTCTTTCTTTTTTCCTTACACTTTTTATGGAGCTCTTTGAAGTCAAGGGGGGGAAAACAGAGTTTGTTCAAATGTACGGTTGAGGCTACTTGTCATGCAAACCTTCACAGTAATGTAAATGTCTTGGTGAGTTGCTCAGAGAAGGGTATGTATGTGTGCATACTCTGTGCAGGCCAGTGTCCTAGGCTTCTGCATGCATTAATAGAAGAATATGCACAACCCAAGCCAAATGGAGCCCCAGGCTGCTGAACTATTTCCTACGCCCGCCAGCTTCACGTCTATCTTTGTGGCACTTTTTCTGTTGGGAAAAGAACTTCTGTTCGTGCTAAATACACTTCCTAGTGACTGCTGTCATCTTGACAGTATATATCAAACTGTAACACTTTCAGTCCCAGAAAAATTGCTGTTTAGGTCAGCTATGCAGGGACTTGAGAGTTTTGTGTCCAATCTATCGCTTTAAAATATTCAAGGTAAAGCCATCAATTTACAGTTGATGCAGGTGAATGTGTTTGAATTGGTCAAAAAGAAGAACAAAACCAGGAGAAAGAACTCTTAATTATATATTACTAAATATATAATCTAAAATTTGAATATTTGTACTTAGTTCAGTAATGTTTGACTATGGTAATCCAAAGAAAGCTGAATTTTGCCAAATGAACTCTAGAGTTCTTGATTCAATGGATAATCAAGTATAATTTCTCAAGTATTGTAAAGAGTGCCTTGGCTATTTGAAAATGATGCTTTTCAAGTTAGTTTGAAATTTTTCCATGTTCTCAGCCTCAACACTGAGTTGATGTGTTACTCTATTGACTTTTGTGTTGCTCTGACCAAATATGTAGAACAGCTTAAAGGAAGAAATACTTGTTCCGGTTCAAGGCTTCAGAGGTATCAAACTTTCATATTCAGGAAGCCATGACACAGAGAGCATTTCACATCCTCATGGCCAGAAAACTGAGAGAGTAGAGCACAGGAAGAAACCATGGAAAGATACAGTCCCCCAGGCTCCCAAACTAACTCCATTTGACCCCGTCACATGCCTTTTAGCACCCGTAGTCCCATCGGATCATGAATTTATTAAGGCCTTGATCCATTCCTCTAGCTCAGAGCCTTTGTAATCTTGACTTCTCTGGAAACGCCCTCCCAGACACAGCTCTGCACGTCTCCTGGATCTTCAGCAGTCCAGTCTCAGTAGGCAATTTAAATTACCCCGTATGGGGGGAAGCAGCTGAAGAGGTGGTTCAGCTTTGAAGAGTACTTGCTGCTGTTGAAGAGGACCCAGGTTCCAGTCCCAGCGTTGACACAGTAGTTTACAACCATCCAGGGAATCCAAATCCTCCTCTGACTTCTACCAGTACCAGGCATGTACACGGTGAACACACATACACACAGGCAAAATACTCATGCATATAAAATAAAGAAATCTAAAAATAAATGAACCAATTTGGTAACTCTTTTGTGCCTTTGTTAGTGTGATGGGGATTGGGAGCTTGCTGGTTTTAACATTGCAGAGGAAGAGAAGAGAGAGACAGGGAACCAGCATCTGTTGACTGCCTGTTATCTCCCATGCTCTCAACCTCACAAGTCACATTCATTAATAGAACCATTTTCCAGAACTGTGGTGAAATTAAATGACTGGTGTTTGCCTACGGGGCAGAGCTGTTGTTGTATCCCCCATTTATCTAGTCCCAAATTTGTACTCTGTTGTCCCCACATTCCCGCACTACTTCGTTTACTATACCAGTCTGACAAAAAAGCCTTCCCGTTTCTACCCAGGAACCACTGGTCTTATGCACTCAGATACAAATTCACACGTCTCCTCTTAGCAAGAGTAATAGAGACTGAAGGAGGTAGGGATGCTTCCATACCCAGAGAAATGGGATCACAAGGGAGTGGGCCTTACACCCTTACCTCTCCACAGCTCTCAGGGAAGTTGAAACGGGCTCACTCAAAAGCAGTCAGTGAGTCTTGATAATCCATACTTCTTAGGGGAAACGTTATGGTGGGCCAGAGAGACCATGTTGAGGACTTCCCAGTCTGCAGATTGAGTGAGCTGGGATAGGAAAGGAAACCACGCAGGTTTCAAGGTACAGACTGCCACTTTTGTTTTGGTTGCTGTGGACCTTCAAAGGTCTTACCAGCGTTTTATTGTGTCTTGGCAAGCACAATACATGACTATAACAGGGTAAACAATCTCTGGGACATTTTTACTTAGTCCTTGGGCAAGAAATAAGTCATTAGAAATAGAACATTGCTTTTGGGGAAAACAGTCTTAGAGAAGATGATGCCAAGGTGAAAGAAAGAGAACAACCAGAAGCCAAGAACCATTCCAGAAAGTAGCAGCCAGTTGGGGCAAGGAGGTCTTGCAAAGTCCTGGGCACAGTGGAGATAAAGGCGCAGTAGAGGGTTGTTTCTCCCTCAGTAGTTATGCACAAGGCCAGCTCTCCCTACTAAATGCCATGGGATCAGCTTGCTGCTTGCCAAGGGTCCAGTCTACCAGAAGACAAAGCAATCTCCCCCTCTGTGGCAACTTGGCCTTGCAGTTGTCAGCACAGCTCTACCCAGAAAAGCTGCTCATACAAGTGGGAACTTGTTCCTCATTTCCTCTTTGAGAAGCGCACAGTGACATTTGCTGAGGGAATTTTTGTTTCGGCTCTCTGTGCTCTTTGCTGCAGGTGGGAAGCACTTTAGAAACCGTCATTTGCGGGCAAAATGAGCCCCTGCACGCGGTGCTCACCTGCTCTGTGCGCAGCAGAAGCCGGCTAGGTCGCTGAGCACAATGCCTAGCAGCATGCAGGATTTTTTCTGGTCATGGCGTTAGACTTTTAAGAGCTGTTGATTGAAGACTTCATTGAAACCAGCCTCTGTGCTTCCACCCTCCCGGTTTCCTTCCCATTTAATCCAAAGACTGTTGTTCACTGGTGGAGAATGGAGCTAATGACTGCTTGAAAACAATGTTTCTGTAACTTAGTTGTGGGAGGGGTTCCTGGAAGGAAGAAAGCCTAGGGAAACAGAAGTCCTGTCTCTTCTGCTCTCTAGACCTAAAAGCAAATCTATGGCCCACTGAGAGTATGAGCAAACTGAGTCATAGAAAGTGAAGGCTTTTGCCTAAGTCCTGTATCTGGCCAATGAGCAATCCCGATCATCTGGGACATGTCTGGTCTGTAATGGGTAGTTTCAGAAAAATATCCAGACATATGGGGAGCAGGGTGATGGGGTGATGAAGAGTCACATGTGGATGCTTTGCAAGTGTCTAGGATTGTTTTGTCAACAAGAAAGAAACCTCTTCCAGGGATCATAAAAATAATCTTCAAATATCTGAAAGGCCACTCAGAAGTGTGGGAAGATTTATTCTTTGTGATTTCAGGCAGTACTGTTGGTGTCTGTAGATGTAGTTACATAAAGACTGAAGCGAGTTTGGTGTAAGAAAAATGGTGACTTGCCTCCATTAGGGCCTGGAAACATGACAGTGGACAAACGGTAGTGCATCAGGCGGACTCACTCTTCATCTAAAACTGTGTTCACTGGATTTTCCGGAGGAAGAATGCCCTTTGCGATGCTAAGGTGACCATGAAGCTTCCATCAGATTTCTCAGTGTGCCAGACAGTGAGCAGAGACATGAGTGGAGCTAACATGCATCCTTAAGACACTAAGCTTCAGACAGCACACGCGTCCTCAGCACTGTGCTGATGTAGGTCTCCTGTGGGCCTGGGGCCCTAGCCTCAGTTCCTGCAGAGACCAGATGGAAGAGAACTTGGAAGGGAGGGACAGCTGTTCTGTGGATATATTTTAGGATGAAAGTTTTGTTGGTTTTGTTCCAGAGTAAACCTGGTAACAGGAAATATTAAAACCCTACCCATGGCTAGGGTTCCCACTAGTCTCCCAAAAGTACTAACTCAGTGCTCGGGAAACTCCTCTGAGTTCAGTGGAATCATGTCTGAGAGGGGACAAGGCCAAAGCCTTGGTGGAAACCTTTAATTGGATCTCCACAGGCGTTCTTGGACTGCAGGAGCACTTTTGAGAGGATTCCAGGCATCAGGATGCCTTATTCCCAGACTGCACGGATGCAACCGAGTTCCTTCTCATGCCTCCCCCATTTCTTCTCTTTCCTCACAGTGACATGCTCTTCCTAGCCCTTGGCCTCACCAAAAGGGCTTGACTCTGCCTTGCTACATCATTAATCTGTATCTTATTTGGAATATCTGATTAAATCATTTTCCGGAAAACTCTGGCTCACCTTACCATTCCACCATGGAGTCTGCTTCCTGTGAATTCTGTGGCAGAGGGCAGGAGATAAAAGCATATTAGGATACTAGCTTCCCTTTGCACTTGTTCTAAGACTGTCACTATGAATCCCCAAGGGTCATATTCCCCTTTGACCTCTACTGGTTGCAATCCTACTGTCTTCTAGAAGGAACTGAGTCCTGAGACACCCACCTGTAGCAGAAACACAGCTTCTAAAGCCCCCTTGTCTCTTTTTGTAGTATTTATTAGCACATATTTCTTAAAAGCCTACTAACCTCTCTCAGGCTGGTAAAGCCATGTGGTCATCCTTGCTGAGTCGTTCAGACTGTGTTCCAGGGCACTGGCTCTGTTGATAACTTTGCCTATGTTCTGTCCTGGGATCTCATTCGGCTTTGAGGTGTCTGACTCACCTTCAATACATCCAACTTACCCCCTGAAGCCATCATCCATGTTTGTCAACTCAAGAGTCAAGCATCCCATCTGAGTTGCTCACGACAATGGAAAAACATGACATATTTTTCCCCTTTGGAATTATTTGTGGCCTTGTAAATCTGAGTTGGAAGAGTAAGTTTATATGATGGCACTATTGAATGTCCCTTCTTTAGGAATGTTTATGCTGAGGAATAGCAGAGTATGTACCTATTCTACTAGGATCCAGGTAATGAGATCAGGCCAGAGATAAAACTCTTCTTAAAATCATTGCTACTGATGGAAATAGTCAATTAAATTAGAATCATTTCTTCAGTTCCTGGCATGTTCAAAACACAGGAGAGTGAAGAGTCCAAGACTAGACAGACTGTCTTCACTAGAGCCTTGACCTCCCAGCCCCTCTTGTAGGTTTGTGTCCTTGCTGAAGGAATAGGTAATAAGCCTCCTAATGGGGATGTGCACTTTGTCACATTTGATAGATCTGTGTCTTAGGATTGTAGAAATGAAATCTTAACCCTTTATACAGAAACTTGAATGCCATTTACTTGCTATGGGGGGGGGGGGCACAGATCTCTGAACTTCTTTTACCAAACCGAAAATAGATCTACCCATCCTGTCCCTGTTTTGAGAACTACAGAAAATACTCTAGCTCAGCTGCTTCATATTGGTGCTTGGTGCTTAGTAGGCACTGGTGAGTGACAGCTGAAATCACCTTGGGGTAGCGTCACTGGGACCTCCTAAGAAGCAGCGGGCACACTGGTCACGTTGTTTCTGTCTTGTCCCTTGGAAAATCTTGATCCCCAGATCTCTTTTCTCTGTCAAATTTTGTATATTAAAACTGGCACACTGGGTACTGGGAAAAATGTTTGATATGCCAGGGGGGAAAAATATTTCTCAAAGAGAATCATGTGGGTTTGTTATTGACTAAAGCGACCAAGAAGTCTGAAAATGGTGAAAGCAACTAGCAACCCCTAAAGCATGATCTGCAGCTCGTCAGACATGGGGTCTGTGGGGGAGAGTCTGGGGGGCGGAGGAGGATTGGTGCAGTCGTCCCAGAAAACAGGGGTGGGGGGCAGCAAGTGCAGTGCAGAGTGAAGTGGAAAAGCTCAAGTCAACTGAAAGCTGAGTCGGTGGGGGCCACAGGCTCCCCCTTCCTTCAGTCACTCAGTAGAATGGGCTTAGATTCTGCTTGGGTTTAAAGGAACCAAATGACAACTTGGACCGCAGAAAGGAAAACCTACACATGTCCAGACAGGGATTCCATTTCATTTTTCTATCTCTGTTTCTCAGGGAAATAGAAATACACCCCAAGCTTTCCACCTAAAGTAAACTTGCTGTTACCTCAGTCGTAAGCCTCACATTTAATATCCACTCAAACAGCAAGAATTCTTAAAATACAGAAATTGTTATTGTTGTAGTAATTTGTTGCCAGGGAACAAAGGCCATGGCAGGCTGGTATTATCTTTTGCCCCCTATGGCCCTTTCATAAAAAAAACAATGATACTCTTTCCAATGGATTGTGGAGTGATTAATGAGATATTTGCAATGCAGATTATCTGCAGTTTCCACAGACATTTCAGCTAGATGACTGAAATATTAACGTTGTGCTCTTTGGCCCACTTTTGAGAGGAGAAGGACGTCTAGATTGGAAGGGAAAAGTTGTCATTTATTTACAACCACCTGGGATGTTCAAACTTAGCCACAATGAGCCATAAAGAATGAAGGAAGGGTCTCGAGGGAGAGGATGAGTATATCTCAAATGCCCTAGTGGGAGCCAATGAATGGAGATGCATATGAGTGCAGAGGGTGTCTAAAGTGTGATCAACTTACTTCTTCCTAATATTCTGTCAGTTATATAAAGACATGAGCACTAACTGTTGTTTCTTGGTACATTGAGTAGATGTTGCAGAACTCCCATTCAAGAGAAGGAAGAAGGCCGATGTATCTGACAGGGCAGCCATTCCGTTGAAACAAGGCTCCACTTTATGTCTTGATCTGTAGTTTTCATGAGACTATGCTATTTTGAAAGTCTAGAAAAGTGAGAAAGAAAACTAGGAAGATCTTGAGGAAAGCCACAGAAGATGGGCAGAAGTATGCTAGGTTTGGGCGCCTGGCTATAAAGCTATAGTTGGGTAGTGTTGTGGCTAATCGTGCCAACTTGACGCGCCTGTGAATACAGGCCTCCACTGAAGAGTTACCTCTATCAGACTTTGTGGTGGGCATATCTGTTGGGCATTTTACTGTTTGCTGGTTATTGCAGGATGCTCAGCCTCCCCGGCATCCTAGGGAAGTACCATTCCTAGGTGCGCGGGCCAGGGCTGTATAAGAAAGGCAGCTGAATGTGAGCCCTGTAGCAAGCTAGAAAGCAATACTATTCCATGGATTCTGCTTTAGTCCCTGCCCTGCTGGAATTCTGGCCCGACTTCCTTCAACAATAGACAGACTGTAACATGTAAGCTGAGGCAAATCCTTTCCTCCCTAGGTTCCTTTTGATCATGGTATTTATCACAGCAACAGAACCCCAACTAGGACAGGTGGAGTGGGGTTCTCTTCATTTCACCTGGCAAACTCCTCGGTGGCCAGTCTTCAAGTGTGGGCTATGCATCACAGTTCTTTAAAAGGATGAATTTATCCCCTAACCCCTTAGAATTCCTGTTTGGTGTCTCCTTTGCAGCACCCTCCCCCCGCGTGTGTACTAATGACCCAAATGAGAAGTACTTAATGATAGATGGTGCCCATTTAATTGGCTGAAATTGAATGATACGCACTTTCTGAAGCCTGTTAATTCTTGGGGCTAATCTACATATTGGCAAGTTGTCATAAGAGATGGGCTGCAAGTGCTGAATCAGAACTTTTCAGGCTTGGCAGCGGCACCATGACAGTATAGAAAGTGCTTTCTTAGGAGTCTGGAGAGGCACCTTTGTGGTGGCAGAATGCAGTCATTGGGAGATAACAGATTAGCTAGCTTTTCTCATGATATCGCCTGTGTATCTTTTCAATTAAAAACTAGCTCTTTGGTGATTTTTGGTATGACTCTTGAAATCCACACAATGTGGACAGTGGCCGGTGACATATTGGTATGAAGAGAACTTTGGAATTTATTCTACACTCCCAGGTCGACTTTGGAGTTTAGGCGAGCTCACAGCTAAACTTTCCAGTAAGGCTAGACGTGAAGTTTTTTCCCAAAAAGTGATCTTGAATGAGAGGAGTTGGGGGATCCTGTAGGATCTTTCTTGTTTGCCTGCTTGGAGATGTTGGGTAAGCTGCTTCACCTTTGTCTCTGAACATGTGGACCACAATACTTTGTGTTTTTAGGAAGAGGTTCTGAGGAGCAGCCAGATGGCTGTATGAACACATGGCACAGAGCACAAAGCTATTGACAAATGTTGTAAGAATGAAACTAGTCTCCATGATCTGTAAGAAAGCATCTCCGTGTGTCTTCTCTCTGCCATGGTGAATCCCTCTCAATCTCCCTGCATTGTCTTCCCTTCCCCACTATTAGGATGCTGGGCCCATTGTTTTTAACCCAGGAATCCTTCAGATCTTCTGAAACAGATTTGGTTAAGGATGGATGCTATGTTTCCAATTAGTCCCCTAACTGCACACTCGCTCAAAACACATGCTTTAAAAATAAAGAATTCAACAGTAAACGCTGCTCTTGGCCCCCCAGGAGTATAGAGTCTTTTGGGGTTGAGCTAATATCAAAGGCCTCTGTTTAATATGACCTTCTATTAAAGTATGCTTCACTACCAGCCTTCCAGAACCTCCCATTTAAGCTCAGCTTTTATGTAGTTTTTATTAATCCACTGTTCATCTGTTAAAAATAACCCCCAATAATGAAGCATTTGATGAAATGACACTTCCTACAGCCATTAGCTGGTGGGAGATTTTTTTTTTTTTTTCAGTTTGTGAATTCCAAGCTGAGTCTGATCTGACGGCAGTAACATAGCCTGAGGTGAAGAATGCAAACGGAGGCATTTCCGGCAATTTGTTTATTTTTTATTTATTTCCTCAATGTGCCCTTTCCAGCCATAAAGGAAATGACGGTCCCGGAAGGCATGAGTTTTCTGTTTACCTGGGATCTCCAAGAAACTGGCAGATGAACCCTCACCACAAGGGCAGTACCAGCTTGATAGGCAGTAGGCAAGGGAGTCACATGTGTGTGGACAACAGTGCATTCTGTCCTTTGGTCAGAGTCTGCATACAGCATGAAGCAGCGTGTCGAGTGACACCTCCTTCACCATTGTGAGCCACTGTGGAGGTCCTCCTGGGTGCCATGAACCCAGGCTGCCCTCTCTGCCCAGAGGTCCTGGAGCACTTGCAGTTTAGAGTTACAGGTACATGATCCAGTCACCTCCTGAAGCCATCAGGTTGGACAGTAGGCAGAAGCCACCAAGGCCCCATGTGTTATCCCAGGGAACACCTTTTGGGCCTTTCCTCTGCTCAGGGAGATGCTAAGCCCTGAGGGTATGTTATAGATCTTCCACTCTAGCCGTTTCTAGAGCTGAGGTAAGGGTGCTCTGTATCTGTCTTTTGGATTGTAGGATTCAGTTTGTATTCTTTTTGTTGTGTTTCAGGTCACTGAATGGGATTCATGCCCCATTGATCACCCTGTGATGTTGGGTTGAGTCACTGTATAATGAGTTTCAAAGCCTTCAGGATACAGATTATAGTTTACTTGGATTCAGCGTTTGTTTACTAATAAACAAGATGCTGTGTTTGTTGTTCTTTTCTCCATACTTGTTTCAGTGTTCCCTTCTTTCTCACCTGTCCAATCAAGAAAGGTGACTAGAAAAGGGTAGGACTGATTATCCACTGTGCGGTGATGCCACAGTTGGCTGTATAGTATAAATCCATTTTGTATTACCATCCTGGAGTACTAGAGGTTATAGTACTTTATTCAATCAAGAGGTTAGTTTAGCTCATAGTTCTGGGGCATCAAGGGCGTGGTTGGCAAGAAAGCCTTATTGTGGAAGAGCACCTAGGTAGTGCTGGGCAGTGTAGTAAGAGCTGTGGGCTAAGCGAGCAAGTATGCACACACGTTCTGCTATCTGTCATCTAAAGCCTCCAGTGTTCCCCAGCATGCGGGCTCCACAATGACTTAGTCTAAACCCCAAACACTTTCCAAAGGCCCTCTTCTGAACACTGTGATCAGATTGCTCCTACCCTCTTAATACCTCATGATGGGGAAGAAATTTCAAAGCACGAAGTCATGAGGGATGGACTCAAGTCATAGCTAAGTCATAACAGGCACTACCTATAAGACAGAAACTGTGGGTCTGTGTGCTTCTAATGATGCTTTTTCTAGCAGATAACAGTGTGTGCTGTAGTAGAACTGTGCCCTATTAAATGTGTGAAGACAATTCTCCCATGAGCCCAATGACTCCTGGATCAGAACCATCTTCCTGCCAGGAGAGGAGGTTCATTCCTGTAATCCTTGCGATAGGGAGGCCAGGCAAGAGAATCTTTATAAGACTGAGGCCACAGACTACATAGTGAGTTCCAGGGCAGCCAGAAATATACTGAGTAGCCCTGTTTAAAGAAAAATGGTTTTTTGTCTTGTTTTTAAATTGTGTTATACCAGATCGAGCTTAGGGCCTTATATATGCTAAGCAAGTACTTTTCCCTCTCTTCTTTTTTTTATTCTTTAAAAAGAATTTTTAAAGAAATTTTTAAATTAAATTTTTAAAATTCTCACAGACAGAGAACTTATAAGAGGTCCTGTTGCACCTTCCCTTCCTGTACAGTATGGAGACAGCACGGAAAGGCTGGAGTCTTTTGGATCCATGTCCTGACCCCATGTCAGCCAGCTGCACGGCTTCCAGTACTTCCCAACCATTTCGAGCTTCAATTTCCTCATCAGTAAAATGGGGATTATCCCCACACCTCACCGAGCTGTTAAGAAGATCAAACGAAGCAATTCTGGGAACATTTGCCTTGTTCCGCAGACTTGGCTCACTAAATGTTATTTCAGTTTGGCTGTTAGTTTAGGGACAGAAGTATGACCTGCCAAGAGGTCTGAAGGGAGGCAGATCTTCCATGTCCTCTGAGTGACTACGGGTGAGGTCAGACAACCATTTTATCCTGGGAAGGCTCATCACCAGAGAACCTGAAAGCTGCCTTCATTTTTAGCAGCCCAGAGAAAGGCATTCAATTTTTCTTATTTCTATCCTGGGAATCACAATCTACATTTGCAAGAAAATGAGGGTGTCATTTTCCTACTTTCAAGGCACCTCGGCTGATTCATTGCAGCATTAGGAGTGGTTAATGGCGGCTGAAGTAGCAGTGGGTTTTGGCGGCAAGCAGGACCCCACCAGGGACTGGGGTGACTCCCAGGTGTTATTGCAACCTGTCTGGCTTGCTATGAGCTCACTGGTTTTTCCATCGAGTTATCTGCCAGGCTCTGCTTTCATTTCCTGGGCAGAGAGTCAGAGGTCACGGGAAACGTGGAAGCATTGCTGGTGGAGGGCCCGATGCCTCTAATGAGTCTTGAGTTTGCTTCTGATCACAGGTTGAAATGAGAATGCTTCCTCTCCTGGCTTGGGCTGAGATAGCACTGTGTAGTTTCAGAAAATTTATTTGCTGTTCATTTTGTTTCTTGAAAAGCCTGGCAATTTGTTTCTGTCCTCCACTCAAAGAGACTTAGTTCAGGGCTGGCTAGAATCCAGGAGTAATGAGGTGTTGGTGAGAAAAACACCACCCAAAGAAATGGATCTTTACTAGCCGCTTCCTGTGGTGCTGATGGCCATATTGCAGCCCACGAGGTGATGGCTCTTGATTTCCTTTTGGCTTGACTGAGATTGGCCTGGGCTTGGCCTGTTCCCTGTTGTGGGGGCCTCTGCATCCCAGATGGAGAAATGTGTTTGACTTTGGCAGCTCATGTGCGCCTGATGGAATAATACTTCCCAAGCATGCGTACAACTGAGAAAATGGGAGACGTTTAGCACACAGTTTTGGGCCTTGTGTACATTCGTGTTCTCATTTCCAGTTGTCTTCCAGCTTTTCTAGAGAAGATGAATGTCTGGAAATGAGTTCTTTACCTGTAATTCTAGCAAGCTTCCATGGGCTCCCAAGACCAGAATCCTGCAACTGAAACCTATTCCAACACAGAAATAAATGTAGAGAGGGTTCAAACCAAAGAGGAGATGATGGTGCCCCAGATTTCTCCTATCCTCGCACTTTTAGTATCTACAATTCCATTAATTAATTAATTAATTAGATCCAAATAAATTAAGTCATCCTAACAATGCTGTAGACATTTGGAAAAGGAATGAAGTAAGTTGAAAGAAAGAGTACTTTGTATTTATTCTTAACCATAATGACATGTGCGTACCAATGTTCAGATAGGACCATCGTGAACTAGAATGTGAAGTTTGTTTTAATTTCGGTGTCTCAGCCTTGTTCTGTGAATGTCCTTTTTGGGTCTAAGATGCTCTGGTACACAGTTTGAAAATCTTCTAGGTCCAAGAGGCTCTCAGACGACTACAGGCTGGAAGGAGGGCGCTCGAGCCTATTCGGTCCACCTTTGTCTCGCTTTTCTCATTCTCTCTGACCCACAGCCAAGGGGTCCAAGTACTGTATGTAGCCTTCCTCCGTGCACAGCCTGGAATGGGAGGACTTCAGATGGTGCTTACCACATCTCACAGCCCTGATTTCAGTTCTCCCTGGGCAGCCACATCAAGCAGGGTGCTGTACTTTCAACCTCATCCCCAGGGAAAATGCTATGGTGTTGAGACTCTTGGGAGCTCAAGGCAGACAAGGAATCATGGTCCAAACACAATTCAACTTTGACATTGTGCCTGTGTGTTTCTTGTTCCTTGGTACAGATGACAGGCATTAAGGCAAATTAAATAATTATGTTGTGATTCACTTTAATTAAATGATTGGGCATTTCCTTCTTCAGCCTCCATGTGGATTAGTTTTCTAAAGCACCACCATTTTCAATCTGAGCAGGAATGCATAGCAGAGAAGGCTTGCACAAATGAACAGCAAAAACCTGTGCTTCAGAGGCTGACTGGGAATAATTTAAGTGGGAAAGGGCCTCTTTGCAGGCAGGGGGCTGGTAAACTCGGCTTTCAGGATCTCCATTTCCGGCACTGTTGGTCAATATCCATGTTTCCATTCAGCTGCCCATGACTGGACACCTCACGAAGGCCTAAGCCTTGAGCCCCTTCTGTCAGGTTTAAAGGAGGCGATGTTTTCAGTCCCCCTGGTGGGTGGGTGGTAGCAGGTGGGAACTGCCATTGAAAAGTCAGGGGGACCCTAAATCTCCTTTCGTCCGATCTGAATGTTGGTGGCAACACAGAAGCGCACTGAAGCGCCTCTAACAAAGCTGCTCCCTGCCTGCATTCAGAAAAGGAAAGAGGGTATTTTGCACCATGACAACAGGTGACCTCTATTTGGAATTGTCAACAAACATTAATAGACCTTCCGAAAGGCACAGGCTGTGATGTGAGGGGATCGGCCGCCTGAAGGGAGAGCTGGGCTTTCAGTGGCATAGGGGCTGCTCTAGCAAGATGTCAGCTGACGTGGTTAATTGGGAATGATTAGGGCTGTCTGCAAGCGGATTCCCTGAGTTTGGTGCACACATAATTGTTGTATGTAACCCGGAGCGGCTCGGCTCTTTCATCTCTATGAAGAGATCAGAAAAGAGAGATTTACGGCTTAGGTTGCCCCAAGCCACACAGCGCAGGCTTAATTTTCCTTTCCAAGGGAATCTGCCGGCTGCTGTTGTGACTAGTTCTCTTTGGCTCAGATGGTATGCCGAGGTCACCTGTGTGGTTTTTCTGTTACATGATTGATTGACTGAGATTAATTATTCTGTCAGAGCTGTAATGGAGGCAAGATGGAGGCAGTGATAAGCGCAGAAGCTCGAGCGATTCCACCAAATGCACTTATGTCTCTTTCTATTTAAATAAATCAAATGGAACGCCTATATCCTGGGTGGTGTTGCCTGTCCCCTCCCCGTGTTCTCTAGCCTGAAGGTGTTTTCTCTGGGAGTCTGAAGCTCTGAAATGAGCGGCTGTTTATTCAACATCAGCTGCAGGATGTTTGAATCCTTCCTTGCCTCAGTCCTTCGAATGTTTTCTTGAACACTTCAGCCTGAGCTGAGGAGCAGATTTCAGGGATGGCCATAGATCAACCCCACTGTGCATCTGAGCTAAAGGCTGGGCAGCTCGGGGAGCTTGAGGTAGAGAGAGAACGCACAGCAGGTGGTAACGTCCTAATGTCAGATTTCTGTGCTGTGAAAACTGCCCTGGAAGGCTCTTTTGAGGCAGGCAGAAAATGTGGCTGTTAGCTCTTAGTGGCAGACTTAAGTTGGGCTTCTTCAGTCTCCTGAAGAAATCCAGGGGTCAGCTAACAAAGATCAGGGCGACTCTTAATGGCCCTTTAAAAGGCACAAGATGGTATGTGAGTACTCTACTTCTAAAGTGTTGTGGACAAGGGCTCCCAGAATCCGGCTCCCCTAGGCCCCAAGCATGACAGCAATAGCACGGTTCCTACAGCAATAGCATGGTTTCTACAGTAACACCTGTGCAAAATGAGTATGAACACACAGGGATGGATAAGAAGTACTCATAGGAAAATTGGCCCTGTTGGCCACCTTCCCAAGATGTACCACTCATGCGGAGTGCTTTTGGGTGAGAGTGTGTACATGGATTTGTAGTGGCTAGTCTTTGGCATAAATGGGAAAACTTCGTAGGGTTGGAGTAGGTGGGTGAGCCTGCCCAGATCCATTGGCAACAGCCACAGTGTCAGAGGGCCCTCACAGTCACACATCTTTCATGTCCTGCTGTGCACCTGTAGAATAATCTAGTGTGCTTGTCAGAGGGACAAACCGCTTGGAGACAACCCACAGAGGAGGATCTTCAGATAGTCCACACAACTTGGGAGTCACCAGTTTCTTTACCAAACTCCAGAGAAAGGCTGCTGGCGCCTGTGCCAACCGTCCAGTCCCCGGTGTAATCCATGATCAAGCCGAGAACTGGGAGAAGCAACTTCAACAGACCCATTTGACAAAATAACACTTTGAGAGGCCTGCCGGCGATTCCTCAAGAATGAGGGAGAAGACCGGCACTCATCAAAAATCAAGGCCTGTGGCATCAGGACCTCATCTTGAAGTATTTCAGCTAACTGAAAGTGTGTCTCCTTGGATGTCTTTAGAGAATGAAATATTTGAAACAGTAGAGGTTTTGAAAACTCTTTTTCTTGATGGCGAAATTTTCAGTGGCAGGACATACTTAAGGCCTAAGCACAGACTTGATCTACACTGCCCTGAGTTGTATTGCCTTGGGGCGTGCTACACCCTAGAGGGAAATTTTCAAAATTTCCTTTCTACCTATTTTTAAGAAAAGTAGAACTAATGTGAAATATTTTTGTGCACACCCATGCTAAAAAATTGTATCATCTCTCTAGTATATGAACCTGTGATTATAAACTCAAACTTACACTCTCCAAACAGCAGTGTTTTGGGTTAAAGGTGGGGTTTGTAAAAGTGTATCTTACCCCTTTGTGCCCTCCTGATTAGTAATACCACGCTGGAGGGTTGAAAATAAATGAGAGAAAAAAAACTTTTTTTCTAAATTACCCTTTTCTTTAAAAAATAAAAATTGATGGCTTCCACAAATGCTCTATAAAACATTTTTGGGCAATGGCCATTACCAAACTCCCAGCTAAAGGTGGGTTGCATACATATTCAGTTGGTCATAAGCATGCTTCTTGAAATAGAACATGTGTCAGAGTTTCCTTAGCTGCTCCTATAGAGTTGGGCCTGCTGGACCAGCAGCATGGTGGGAGATAAGGAACACAAGAAGGAAGGAAGGAGTGGAAACTGTAGGGTGGAGCCCTGGACTAAGGTGCCATGTCTTTTTTCATCACTCAACAGTCAGCGACTGGAGATTGATGAGAGTGAGTTGTTATTGTAATTTTAGTCTCCATTTTCAAGGGAGGATCGCCTGTCCCTTTGCAGGTGGTTTCTCCAGCCAGTTACTGGAAGGATGCTATATTTAGAGGATGCTAAGCTTCCAATTACCGGAAGGATGCTATATTTAGAAGATGCTAGGCTGAAAACTGGTTTGTTGCATGGGGCCCAGAAGAATTGTCTCTGAATCTCAGTGGAGATCCATTGGCTGTTTAAGAATAGTAAATTTTGTTGTTGCTTTACCTCTCAGTACATGTTTCTATGATGCATTGCATGTCACCGTCACCTCCAAGAAGTAGGAGAGCTGTGATGGTTGTGCCCTTGTATTTTCTATCATACTTGAGTGGCAGTGGATGAACTATCACCATGAAACCCCCATGGAGAAGGATGGAGGTATGAGGTCATTGAAGCAAAGATTATGGAAATCTATTTTGCATGGGTACAGTAGTAGACACTGAGCTTCAAAAATGAGTAAGATAAGGCTCTGAAAAGTTGTTGAGGTTCTAGAGTGACAGTCCCAGCAGAGCAGCACGTGGTAGGTATAGGGAAAATCTGAGTTCGAACTGGGGCGTTTAGGAGACATAATGAGTGAGAAGGAGGACCCCATCAGTCTAATATTAACTGGAGATCTCTAACTTGTACCAGTGCACACATGATGTTTGAGTGGCAAAGAGGGACCTTTATGCAGAGAAAGAATAAAGCCTTTTGAGGGCACAGGGCCTTGAAGGAACAATGCAGGTAAGGGAATGTAAAATTACCACTGGGTAAAAGACCAGAAATGAAGTTAAGAAGGATTTGATGTCAATCACAAAAGAGTTTACATATTGGCCCATTTGTAGCAAGGGGGCCACTAAGTGATTCTGAACAGAACGTGGACAGGCTCAGATGTGTGTTTTCAAATGAAATAATGAGTGAGTTAATTTGGAGTTAATAGTGTCTATGTCTCTGCCCAAAACATGGAAAATGGAAGCTGCTCTGTGGACTTTATCACATGGATCCACTAAATTGTAATCATGGCATAGGTAGAGAGGTTTGAGCTCTGAGACTGTTGATGTATCTGAAATGGATAACAGAGAAAGAATTGAAAGATTCAGTTAATAGGATTAGGAACTTGAGTTTCACATAGGTACACACATATTGTCATGCTTTGTCCAATCTGGGAATCCTGTGAGGTACAGGGATCTAGAAGGTCCAAGGTCTTAAGGTGATTCACTACGATGCGATTTTATAGCATGTAAGGCAGTAGGAAAACATGAAGCTTTGTTCTCGACAGAGTTTAAGTTATTCACTGGAGATGAGATAGTTTACCTAGCAACCTACCTGAGGATGAATGGTAGAGCAAACCCTTGGAGGAGAAGTCTCACACATTCTCCGTGCTCATCAGAAAGTGTGACCTCATGATGCTAGTGGGTGTTACAAGGAAAAGGAGCTCGCTAGCAAAATATCATTGAATACCCTCAGGAAACAAGGCTAGATGTGCTAGCTTTAGACTTCCCTGAGCTTTCAGGGACCAAAGTTTATTATGATAACACTGCAAGTTTAGTAAGGTGATTGTGCCTTCTCTTTCTCTCTCTGTCTCTGTATACAGAGAGAGACAGAGGCAGAGAGACAGAGAGAGAGGTGTGTTAGAGAAAGAGAGAGAGGTGTGTGTGTGTGTGTGTATGTGTGTGTGTGTGTGTGTGTATGTGTGTGTGGCAAGGGATGCAGATGTGTGGAAGCATGTCAGGTATCTTTTCCCAATCACTCTCCACCCTATATTTTGAGATACTGTCTCTCAACAAACCTGGGACTCAGCAGTTTATCTAAACTGGGTGGACAGTGGGTTCCCGAGTTCCCCCTGTCTATACCTCTCAAGCGCTAGGATTACAGGCTGGTGATGCTATGCCAGTCCTGTAGGTGGGTCCTGGAGTTCAAACCCAGCTCCTACTGCATGTGTGTTGAGCTCGTCACAGACCAAGCAGCTCCTAGGCTCTGGAGTCGCTCTCAAAGCTCATTTTCCTGGTTGTGTGCTGAGTAGAATTTTCTTCACAAGCTGTGCCCTCTTAGTGTCTATACTACCGTGGAAGGGTCCAGAAAGTTATCTAGTCAGCAAGAGCAGCCCCCACCCCCACAATTTGACATCATAATAATGAAATCTCGAGGTTTTCCTCAATGGTCATGATAGTATAGACACAACTACCTGTTTACTTGGCAGTATGCTGGCTGCTGAGAAGGTTCCGGCAAAACGCAACTCTTCTCTACCTTGTACCTGAGGAAAGTCACAGCTCTATTAAAGTGTTGACCAGGGCGTTCAGAAGAGCTGTGACTGGGCATAATGTTCCTGCTAAGGGTGACCGTTCGTTTGTCCGGCTAATTAACACTCAACACCTTTGATTGCCCCATATATTCGAAACTACCGAAAAGCTCACTCAGGGCCTGTTGGATTTTGGTACTTGGATCACAGGGCTCAAATGGAAATCAAGGTCTGTCCTTGTATTTATGGGGGTTACTTCTTCCCAATACATCACACATATTTCCTCAGTCCTGTTTTCAGTAATGCCTGCCACAAAGAACCCCATAAATCCAGCCTTTGTGGCTATAAGTTTGTCATTCTTTTCCTGAAATAAGATCGGCCACTATTATAAAGCAGCAGAAGGCCGCCTGTGAGAGCAACCAACATACCATTGACTGATTCATCAGGGGCGTTTAGTTCTTCAAAATGGAAAAACAAAAATCGGCTCCAAAAAGCAAACACAATAAATTAAAGGAATGCTACTCTGAGCGTAGAGCAGCCGTTTGAATGCTTGCTTAGTGGGGTCACATGACTGACCCACTTCTTCGTAGGAACAAATATGTCTTACTTTAAGGTTATTATTGAAGACACATGATGTCATTTACTTTGGCCTCCTTGTCAGCATTGGACTCCATTTAGAAGAAACAAACTATCCACAAAAAAGCTATCATCTGCATTTGCTTAAGTAGACCTGTGACTTACATAGAGTGATGAGTAATCGGGCCCTTGGTTAGTAACAGAAATTCAGTTAAGAGTGACTTCACCATTGTTGACCCAAGGTGAGGCACAGGCTCAAAAAGAAAAGAAGAAGAATTGTATTAGCAGGAGCTGTTTTCTTGTTAAGCTGCTGGGTGGCGGTGGCTCTTCCTGATTCACTAAGTAGAGAACAGCACTAACAGGAAGTGAAAGCCTCGGTGTCCTCATGGGCTAGGGCTGTTCTTCACTGCAGGGAGAGCCTTGGATCTTGGCCAGTTTGTGTTGTGGACACTCCGCTCATGCTGTCCTCTATTCAGCAAATGCTGAGCACCTGGGAAACAGGGGCACCTGGAAGCTCTCGGGTGACAAGGAGCCCAGCAGCTTCACTCTGAGCTGAGAATGCTCACCTCAGGCTGTTAGAGCAGCTGAGATGTAGAACAGAGTCCAGAGTCTGAATCTGCTCCTGGCCAAAGGCTGTTGCCTTAATTACTTTCTCTTTGTCAGTATTCACAGAAATGGTTTAAGCAGGGAAACAATTGTGCCAGAGACTTCGGTTTTTTTTTTTGTTTTTCTTTTTGTTTGTTTTTCCTGTTTTTTGTTTGTTTGTTTGTTTTTGAGACAGGGTTTCTCTGTTTAGCTTAGGAGCCTGTCCTGGAAATAATTCTTGTAGACCAGGCTGGTCTCGAACTCACAGGGATCCGCTGAATGCATGCATGATAGAATCCATTCATGTAGGATACACATGTGGGGCGACTGTCTTCCTGTGGACACTGGGTGTTATCTGAAGACCTTAAGGCTGTCATCATTGGGGGGCTGGTGGTACCATCATCTTGTTAATTAAAGCTGGGGTGCTGTTGGCTACTCCACAGTGCACAGTCACCTCTCTTGTGGGAATTGCCCAGCTGAAAATGGCATGAGTAACTCTGACCTAAACCACCTCAGCCTGCTCTTTAATACGCAAGAAGGGGACCTTGGTCTTCTGCTACCTCTGGTTTTGAAAAGCTTTGCAAGGGGTAAGTAGAACCAATTCCCTCCTAGTGAAGTTTCCCACAGCCCCTGTCACTCATTTTTTAGATGACTTACAGTTTGTTCTCTTCAAAAATACTGTTATTGGTGTGTGTATAAGTGCATGGTGTGTGTGTGTGTGTGTGTGTGTGTGTGTGTGTGTGTGTAGGTAGGTAGGTAGGAAGGCATGTAAAAGGGCAATGTGGTGGGTGAGGTTGATTCTGTTTGTCTTTACCTTGGTTTCAGAGAACTTGGTTGCTAGGCTTGCAGAGAAACTATATTTGCCCCCTGAGTCTTGTAACCATGTAACCAAGACTTCCAGCTTCCTGCTCTCCTGATTACCTAGCACCTGACAGCTGGTTCCCTTGCTTCTAGAACTGAGCAACGCTGTTGAAACCAAAGGTTTCTCAGAGGTCACCACAAAAAAAAAATCACCTTTATGTGTTGTTTGAGATCAGGTGGCTCAACACTTCGGGCATGGTGACCAGCCTGTCCATTTCTAGCAAGTTCTCAGGAGTACAAATAAAGAAGGCCAAAGCACTACACTTTGAGCAACAGGAGTCTCTTTGGCGTATGTCCCCATTGGCATGTTTAGACAAATTCGAAGCTAGAAGGCTGTGACCAGTAGCCATGGCCCTGTTGTAGGAGAGCCATGGTTGAACACCAGGATGCTGGGATACAGAAGACCAAAGGTCAGTTTAGTGGCTGAGATGGGCTTCAAACACACAGGTCTGATATGCATCTGTTCCAGGATGAGGAGCAGGAGAACATACCAGCATCCCTTCCCCAGCTGAAAGCCGGAGGTTGTAGTGAGGGCCGAGCCATCTCTGATCCCAGACTTGCAGGAATGAAATACCAGGTGTGAGAGTGTTTCTCCAGATTATGCATATGTTTATAAATTACCCTAGGTGTTCCTGCGCCTCATTCCCTTTATTGTGGAGTGTATTTCTTTTAAAGTGACAGCTTTAATTTTTTCCCCCACTCTGGGCAGATTTCATGGATGATGTAGCTTAATAAATCAAGGCGATTTCCACCATTGTATCAAGACTCTTTAATCAGTTCTTTGAATTAATGCAATCAAACGGTTGAATTCTTACATTCGTCTCTGTATTTACAGCTCTGTTGTGCCTTTTTATTGAATTGGAAGAGGAATATCTTCATTTGCAGCCAAAATAAAATAAATCTCTGCAGGTTATCTAGTAAACCGACTGGGGCCCAGGGTATGTGCTATTTATGTATGCACATACATGTAAACTACAAATGCAATGACTATTTCTCATATTAAATTTTGCATTAAGACTTCATATTCAGGACACTAGCATTCTCCATTTTTTGTGATAGTGTACCTATTTTTTTTTTTAAACCAAGTCATTAACCCTTGAGGTCTCGAAGACACTCAAGGAACATTCAAACATCAGAAACCTTTCATGAGGTAAGAATCCCTGGGTATGTACGTCCTCTGAATGAGAACACGAGCTCCAACATCTGGTTGCCCAGAGAATGTTCTTGTTCCACCTAACCTAGTGGCAAGTGTGCACCCAATGGAGGAAAATAGAAATACTTTGCACAAGTAAATTAGCCCATATCTTAGTCCATTACTTTGCTTTGTCCAAATAACTAGGCAGATAGCTACTTCAAAGTAATTTATAAAGAACAGGCCTAGTAGTGAGTGATGGGTCTTTTTGGTAGCTTTGTATAGTGTTTGTTTTCAAGAATAAGGATCTGATTTGAGACCAGTACCTTCATAAAAGCTGGGCATGATGGCATACACCTCTAACTCTATTTATGGGGGACTGTAGATAGGAAGAGAGCCAGTCTGACCTAATTGGTGAGTCCCAAAGCAATGAGAGACTCCGTCTCAAAGGATATGGAGAGTATTCCTGAGCACAGCACCAAGATTGTCCTCCAGCCTCCTCGTGTGTGCATGCACATGAGCATACACACACAGACACTCACACACACACTTTTTTAAAGAACACATTTATTTGTATAATGGAGCTGGAAGCTGGACAGTCCAAGAGCATAGCACCAATATTTAGCGAGTGCATGAACCTAATTGCTAAGAGACTCATCCCTTCAGTACCTAAGCTACTCCAGTGACAGTGGCTCAGTACCCTCTGATCACCTCTTTAAGGATCCAGGTTTTGATACTGTCCTGGTGGCAATTGTGCTTTTGGTATGAGTGGGGGTTTTGTTTGTTTGTTTGTTTGTTCCAAACTAGAAATATAAGGTTAGGGTGCATTCTTTGAGGGACACCAGTCACAGACAATATTGATACAGGCAAAATGACCAGATGACAATTTTAGTTCTGAAGGAACACTGCCTTTCAGTGTGGCACCTCTCCTCCATGTGGGAGGTCCTATCTATTAATGAATTTTAGTCCAGGCTCTCAGAAACAGAGATTCTACTGAGGTGAGATCTGTACATGAGAATCACTTTTGCTTATTTTTTTTTATGTCTTTGACAGAGGCAAAAATGCCTTATAAGGTCCAGGAACTCATACATACCAGAGCTAGCTTGACATCATACTCTACTTCCTCTCCAAATTTATTGGCCAAACAGCTAGGCTGTCTCTGGCTGTGCTGGCCTCTGTGACTATGAATGTCCTGTGCATTCTTGGGATCACCCCAAGTGTATGGCATCCTCATCTGAACCTCCTCCTTGATGTTGTAGATTTCATGACAAAATCTTTTGAAGTCTGAAGCCTATTGGCCTTTGGGAGGGAGTTGATGCCTTACATAAGGTAGACAGATTTTCTTCTGGGTGAGAGCTTTAGTAAAGCTGGTCAGTGAGCTTTTGTCACATATCAGCTCCCCATCCCCACATCAGAGACTATTGCAGCAAATACTGTTTTAACTTCCCCTTGTACAGACTATCCATTGGGTCCAAGTTAATTCTTCGGTTCTTCGGCTCCACAGTGACCTCCATTTTTCTTGATTGGTCCCCTTCACGATCTTTCGTCTCAAATGGGGCTCCTGGGACAGTATGGAACATAAGAAGCTTGCTTGTGATAAAGGCTCCCCCTCTAGAGGGATGACCTCGATCTAGTTCAAGTGGCAGCTGCACAGGTCAGGGGCAGCAGGGAGTAGGCCCTGCTGTAGACTTTCTACTTCTCTACCTGTGACCTTTTGTTGTTGTCATGGGGGGGCCAGAAAGATGACAAGTGCAACATAGAGTCAGTGTGAGAAGAGACAGCAGTGGAAGAGAAGACAAGAGACCCAGGCAGGGAGGTCTGAGACTGCAGGCTGTGACCACAGCAGCTTTCTCCACTGCCCCATCAAGTAGCTTTTTCCTTCCAAACTTCTTCAACTTCTTCTTCGACATCCTCACTCCTTCACAATTCAGAAATCAAATCTTCCTGAGGTACTTGGGCCTCCATCGGAACTCCTACCTCAGAAGACTTGGCACTTAACAAAGCCCTGACTTTAAGCAGAGTTCCTAGGCATTTGCCCTCCTGTGGGGTTTGGTTGGCATTAATGAGTTGAAAGATTAGCCTTAGTCAGGGCTTTTCTGAATTTTTAATGGTGGCACCGCAAGATCCCCCTTGTCAACTTATAAAAGCATGTGGGGTTTTTTTTGTTTTGTTTTGTTTTGTTTTGTTTTTTTGTGGCATCCGGACACTGGAGTTTTCTGTTTGGGAAGGAATTTTAATGAAGCATTCTCAGGTTTGCTCACCAAAATAAAGGAAAGTCTTTTGTGCCCTGGGAAAGTTATGTGGCAATCAGGAACGCCTCAGAAAAGGGTCTGTAGAGTGAAGGAAGCTAAACTCTGCTTTAATGATCGCTCTCTTTGTAACACCCATTACTGCGCACAAAAGATCGGCTGGCGGAAGGGGCACTTAATGATGCGGAGGCTGCGGAAGGAATGGACACTGAATGATCATTCCCTAGCAGATGAAAGAGAAGACTTCCTATTGCTGAGACGTATGTGACGTCTCTCGGTGCAAATAGCATAAAGGAAGATGACAGTTGTACCAGTCCCCTGCCTTGGGAAGAAATCACCAGCTTCGCAAGAGTAAATGATGAGGCACTCAGGGCAGAGTTCTTTCCCTGACTAATTGGAAACACAGCTCTGAATTTCCCTGTCATTGAGAAAGAGCTACTCTTTGGTAAATGGAATTCCTTGGTGTACTTTCCTAAAATCTCAGCTCAACGTGGGGGTCATAGAAGCAAATGCAAATGCATTCGGGAGCCAGTGATTGTGGGTATACCAGAAAGTGACTGGTAATGTGGGGCTCGTGACTTCGGAGACTTTCTCTAGCTCTACTAGAATATACCACATACTCTTTCTAGCCTCAGTTTCCCCGCTTGTAAAATGAGAAGGGAATAAACCTGACACCACATACCCATTTATTCTTCCACCTATCTGTCCATGAATCCCCCTGGCCATCTCTCCATACACTCACTAACTCTTTCATCCAAGTATTTGTTCACCTACCCACTCATGCGCAATCCATTCATCTATCTGACTTGTATCCATTTACTAAGGCAGAAATGCATCCACTTTTCTTCCCAAGTTCCTATATACTGCCTTCTCCTTTTCGTGATTTCCTCCATACCTCAGCGTTTAAAGTTATTTGTGCTTACCTTCTTCAGTTTTTCTCTTTTGTGCAAACAAGACATAGTTTTAAACTAACAGATAAGAAATGTCACACCAAAAAGAACTGAGCTGGTGGGGGACAAAATAAGACTAATTCCCAACTCTAGGGCCAGGGTTCCAAGTCTCTTTCAAGATGTTCCAGAAAACCCAGAACCTTGCATTGCTTTCCCAAGGTTGGAAGAGTCTGAGGAACGAATGTAGAACTCAGTTATCCTGTAAGAAAGAAGCAGAGTCCTTTGCTCTGTGATTTACTTAACCTCCAGAAAAATCTTGAGTGAACTGCTGTCTCCCACACTAGATTCTTAGATGTTTTGTGATTTGAATAGTTGGGAATATTAGGGGCCATTTTCCAAAAGTAGGAAAGTTGATACCTTCTGGAGTTCCTGCCTTACCTCCAATACAAGGAAGTATTGACAAATGAGAGTTCCACACAATACATAATAAACCATCATTTGCTTATGACTTCTGGGAGAGAAACCATAGCAACCCAGAGCTCTTTTATTGTTAATTGACTCGAAATCTTAAGAAAACACTTCTAAAGGGAAAAAACACCACTTTCTTCTGGGAATGTTCTGGAAAACTGTATTTCTCCCCAGGGCTTAAGGAAAAGGTAATGGCCATGGAATAACACATTTCACGTGGATCTTTAAGTGAGAAAGCTGCCGGAGAGGGTGTCCCTCTTCTCCTCTTCAGATATAAAAGGGATATATATCCTGTGTTTTGAGGTAGCTTCAGTTCTTTAAACAAAACCCATCATCCACCCCAGGCAATGTTGTTTGATCCCAGGTTCAGTCATGTGAAGTAAAGTTTCCCTGACTTTAATGGCTTAAAATGAAAGCGAATCATGTTTTTCTGTCTGAAACTAGGAATCCAGAGGTATGCTCAACCAGAGGGTTCAGACTTTCGCCTTCTGGCTCGGGGGCAGGAAGTGGGGAAATGTGGGTCAGATGTTTTTGTCCACATTTCAAACAGGTAAAGTGTGCGAAAGTCTGAAGAACTGTCTGGCTCATAATGCCACTAGGAAGACTGGAAAACAGAAGCTTAGTTTCCCAACACATGACTTTTGTTAGGAGTGTTGGGGTAGAAGATGTGGTAAAATTGCCTGTAATCAGAGCTGCCCGACACAGGTGCTTTGTTTTAAGCGTCTGCATGGGTACAGTCTATGGGATAGAGAGGATGGACTTCCTGAATCCAAAGTCATCGGTGGAGGTGATTGATCTATGATATCCAAGTTGGCTATTGAAACATGGGGCTTATAGACCTGGAGCTTTTCTATTGCCAGTGTGTGTCAGCAATGAAGAGGCCTAAAAATCTCCATGGTAAACCCCGGATCCAAAGCCATGGTTTTCATAAGCCCTGCAAGTATTTCAAACATGCATTAAATTCTAGAGGGTAATAAATTCATTGGGATGTTGTAAGGTGTATATTTTCTTTTTCATCTAGCAGACTGAAAGACATATCTGGATCTTCTGGGGTGTGTGTGTGTGTGTGTTCCCCTACATTTTATTTTTTTAAGGTAGTGTCTCTCACTGAACCTAGAGCTTGTGGTTTCAGCGAAACTGGTGGTCAGCAAGGACCAGTATCCACTTGTCTCCATCTTCCACCCAATTGTTGGGAGTACAGATGCACTTTTTATGTGTGTATTGGGGATCTAAACTGAGACTCTCATATTTACACAGCAAGTACTTTACACACTGAAATACCCTCCTGGCTTCCTGAGTCTCTCTAGTAAATCTATTGTTGGAACAGAGCCCAACACAAGACTTCTCCGTTCCTCCAGCTCTTCAGCCATGTCTCTGGGTGTCAGTCATCTCTGCCAACCTGACCGGGGAAGTCTGCAGAACTAAATGCAAACATGGGCAGACTGGCTTTAGAATATATGTGAAGGCATTCCAGGAAGTCCTTACCTTTGTGTGTGGCTGCTTGTTCTGTTGTTCCAAACAGCTGTTTGGATCCCTGAGGCTGCTCAGCTGGAACTGGTCAATGTTAGCATTGTCAAATGGGCCGAGAGCATCCTTGGGCACTCTTCTCTCATGCCAAGTTTCCTCCCGATAACCCTTGATTGTTCCAAATTCTTAATGAAGCTTGAACAACATTCCACATCACCAAATTTCACCCCTCTCAAATCAGAACTTACCTATTTCCTTAAAGGGCCAGCAGCCACTTAGCAAGAGTTTACCATATGCTCCACAATGCTACTTTACATACATCTTCTTTTGTTCCCCCAGCAGCTTTGTACACAGAGGTTTCATCATTCCCACTTAGAGGGAGGAAGCCACAGCTCATGGTGGTGAAGTAATTTGCTCGCAGCAAGGTGGTCAGGGAGAGCTGAGATTCAAACTTGAGCCTGTCCGACTTACTAATTGGTGCTTTGAAATGCTGTTCTGTGCCACAACAGGGGTAATGAATCAGCCAAGGAACCCCAGGAAGGCGCTAACCTACCATTGTACATAATTGATCAAAACCCTGACTGTGAACAGGCCACTGTTTTAGATACACTCTACCAGGGGGAAGAGAATAATTACAAGTGACCACAGTAGATTCCTCTATCTGGTCGATTTTAACTTTCTCAAGTTCAAACCAGCCTTTAAGGCACTCTGTTTTTAAGATTGAGGGCTGCTGCCACTCAGACATGGGCAGCCTCCATCTGTACAGCCCTGGAAGGGGAGTGGGATGTCGCCTGTCACGCTTCCTCTAACTGGGTCTTGTTCACTGGCATGCCACACTTCTATTGGCTTAAGTGTTTGCTTGTGCAAGTGTATTTAGTTTGTATTACCATTGTGGGAAGGGGTAGTCATTTAGGAAATAATGCCAGGAGGGTGTATTGCTCCTTCATAGGACTTGCAAATGCTGTCATGTTTGGTGGAAACCTTTAACCACTACCACTCAGTCCCCCTCGTGGTCACTTCAACGTCTCCATGGTCTCCATTCCATCGTAAGAAAAAGGCTCTGATGTCCCTTCACCTGCTCTCTTCTAACCTGTCCTCACACTTACTGTTCTCCCCAGTGCTACAAGAAAAAGAAGAAGAAAAATAAAATGTCATGTTGGGTAACCAGGCAAAGAATGATTCCTGGTTTAGATAGCCCACAGAACCAGGACAGACTAAAAGAACTCCTCTCTACTCTGAGGTCAGAAGGCATTTGAAGACAGAAAACAGAAAGGAACTGCAGAGGTAACCCTCTTGGTTAGAGTATGATTGTCGTCTTATTTGAACCCAGTATAAATGCTCAATTGCTTCTTACTGATTGAAGTGCATGCAGCTGCTGAGATGCCTGGAATTCATCTGTATTTGTGAGAATATGCTCTTAGGTTAGGGTTAAAGTTACTTTGCATAGGAAGTTAGGTGGCAGTACATCATTGAGAGTCCAGTATGGAGGCCTCTACAAGCCAAATTTAATTTAACAACACGATAAAATTAATCTCCTCGTGTTTTTGTGCTTGTTCCTCTCGTCCAGTGTTTATAAGCATAATTTAAATGCACAAATCAGTAAATATAAATTGTCAGTTTTGTGAGCACCAAGTCATGTGCTTTTGGAAGATTTCATAAAGAAAATGTTACCTAACAAAGAAGAAAGAGAGAGGAAGATGAATAAAGGAGGAAGTTGTATGGGCAAACTCATGAGTATAAGCAGGCAAAGAAAATAACTTAAAGACAATAACTTCAAATCTAAAGGGATCTGGACCCAGTTCACATTCTTTAAACTGTGTTTTGTTTTAAAGAAACCCAAATTGGAAATGGTGGGTGACATTTTGTAAGCACTGGGAAGTTAAGAAGGTTAAAGTGAGGCTGTCACAGGAGAGAAGGACACAGACCTCAGCCCTGGGGCTCAATGGAATGATTCTGCCAGCAACCTAGACGAACCCAAGAGCAGGTATTTCCCTAGTCTCCAAGTGGGACCACTTTAGCCTCGTGAGACCCTGAAGCAGAGAAGCCAGCTGAGCCCCTTTTGCTTTGGGGGTTACATATATGAGATCATACATTAGTGTTCTTTAAAGCCCCTGAGCCCATGGTAATTTGTTAGAGCTACAGTGAGAAGCTGAGCAAGCAGCCACATCCTCATTTTTGTAGTCTAGGATCAGGATCACTACTTCCTCCCCTTTAATTGTTGAGACAGGGTTTCATTCTAGCCAAGCTGGTGTGGGAGTTAAAGTTATCCTCCTGCTTTCAGTGCCAGGGTTGTAGGCATGCGCCCCCACTTCTGGTTATTCCTCAGTTTCCTCAGTGCAGTCTTCACTCTGGCGCAAGAGCCCACACTCTCTTTTGCCCCAGTGAGGCAAACAGAATCTCCTAACAACTGTTGTGCCTTGGGCCTCTGAGCATGTCCTTAGTCATGGCCTTAACCTCACAGTGGGGCCTCACCTGCTGTGCTCACTGCTCCCAAGGGCTTACTGTATGTGTTTCTCTTTGGCCTTTGTCCCTCTTCTGAGTGCTCTGTGCACTTGACAATGGCGGGGGTGCAAGCGTAAGTTGATGTATTTGTCATTTCTTGGGCCCAACACAAGAATAAGAATGTTGTCTATGGCCTGTGGATAGGTGTGTTTTGCTCAAGAGAGCCTTGGGATTTGTACCAACCCTGCAGGACTCTTTTATAGTTTGTGGTCAGTTTCAGGGGTCTGTGCACCGGGGTGACACCTCCTTCACCATCATGACAGTGAGTTGATTTCTTCTTTAATTTTACCTTAGCAACTTGCTACCCTCACTATTTTGGTTCCAAAGGTGGGTACCTTCCTCAGTGTGTAACTCATCCCTTTGTGTTTGTGTCTACTTCCAGTGTCTTAGGCTACCTGAACATCAACAGATGCATCACTCCAAAACTATATTAATTAATTTGCTAATCACATTGGCCAAAATATCTGAGATTAGCAATTTAACACAGGGATGATGGTGCGGTCCATCATGCTGGGGAAGCCATGGCCATTGCTGAGAGTCCAACTTGTTCATACCTGGACTGGAAACCAAAACATATATCACCTACAAAGCCCGAGATTCACTTCTGCTAGCTGGGCCACAACTCCAAAGGTTCTATAACTTCTCCAAATGGTACCACTATCTAGGAAACAAGTATTCAGGTCCATGAGCCTGTAGGGAGTATTCTAGACCCAAACCATAACAGCCACCTACCCTGTAGCACCAGCACAGGAGAAAGCTATCCATGGAGAGGTGGCAGGATGCTGGGGCAGGACATGGTGGCCAGGGGATTCACTGCAAGCCTTGCCTTTTCCCCACTGTAGCTATCTCTTCTTCCTTCCGTACTAATAGGATAATTTGATAGATGAAAGCACTAGGAAGAGGTGAGAGATTCATAAAAGGCATGAAAACATACAGCCACAAATGAGTGGGCAGATCCAGCACCTTCTCCCCAGAATCAAATCCGTCTGCCATCCGCGTGCACAGGGTATGATGAGACAGGCAGATCTTAATTACACATAATTTGGGTGACAGCTGAAATGCAAACCTAAACACTCAATCAGTTAAAGATACACAAAATTAAGCATTTCACACAGTGTCCAACCCCTTCAATCTTTATTAATACTTTAATTATGTTAATTATACCATGGTTTCGAGCCCTGCTACAACAACAAGCAGGGGGTGAAGGTGGGGGGGAAGAGGCAGGCCTCTCAGCAGCAGAACTACGCAATCAGTGTGTTCGAATTAAAAGTATGAATGGAATACAAAAGAGGGAAAACCCCAAATCCATAACTGGGCAGTTCACTTATGCCAGCTCCGCACATGTCTCCTCTGTGACTGACTTATTCTTGGAAGCCAAGCCCACCCTCTCTCACTTTCTACATGCAATACACATAGTAGGCGCCCAGTCAACGGCAGTCACCTTCATTTTGAATTAAACCTGGTGGAATGGTATGCTTAGAAATAAAAGGAAAGTCAGGAAACCACTGAGAACTTGTTGGCAGTGTGGATGCCGAGGGCGGTTCAGGATCTAGAAGAAGAATGCAGGACAGATGATCAGGGTCCCAGAGGTTCACCATGCTCTTTCCAAGTTCTTCACATGTCTAATCATCCCATTTCCTCCGCTGTCACTGAGGAATGAGAATAACATTGGGACTATGGCTTTCAAGCCGCTATTCTTCCGGATATCACCAGGGACACTGCTGTGTGGACCTTGGGTCCACATGAGAAGTAAGAGCCCTCCTGTGTCTTAGGTGCTGAGGTTCTTCAGGAAGTGGCTTTTTAAAACTCCAACCTCCTACCCACCATCTTCCTCCATTCTGCAGTGTGGTTTTCCACCCTTCGATCAAACATCCCACCTACGGCAGTGCGCTCTGTCTCTGGGTGTGTGTGACCTGCTTGCTTCTCTCCTTTCCTAGTTTTCATGCCACACTTTGCATGAATTTCTATCACATCTCCTGTGCTTTAGTCAACTCTCTTCTACAGCGCCCTTTCTCCTACTCTGAGCTGATGCTGACATTGCAGGTAATTCACGAAATCCATGTCAGGGTCCCTTCCTCCAAGAAGACATCCCACCCCTGAACTAGCCAAGGACATGTTTTTCTCTTTCCAGATCCCTGTGTTTCTCAGCATCTGACCCATTCCCTCTTTCCACCACACATTTTCCTCATCAGGGTCTCAGGTGAGGAGGCTTTCAGCCATCTCTGGCGGTGTCCCTTCCCCTCGGCCTTAGATGGAGCACACAAACCTCAACACACGCAGGTATCTGACACGGGACTAACCACATAAAATCACTGAATGTATTCGCCAGAGAAAATTCAGTCGCCCAAACTACAATCATCAATAACTACTTTTTCGATCTTTGGCTTAATAGTTGCTGAGCAGAAACAAAACTGTCATTGGAATGACTTGTACAAGATAGGATTTTAGGCATGGCTGGACAGACCATGGAGAGAATTGACATTTGTTGGGAGAGTCTTTTTAACATCACCAGAGGAAACCTTCGAGATCCATCCATCTGAAGTAGCAAGGCAGTGTGTAGTGCGGAGAGCTGTTCACTCAGTGTTGGTGTGGACTGGTTCTTGGGCTACTTTCTTACCCAGGTCTCCTAGTTACAGCTCAATCTCTTCCCAGCCCCATAAATATAGTCTTGCAGTCCTCTGCTCATCTTCCTGGTATACGGAATCACTATTGAAACTTCCCATGCAGGTCTTGAGGGCCAACCTCCAAGACTGTCACCCCTCAATGGTGACTCCCACGTCCATCAAGATGGGGGCTGGTGTTGAGGTAGGAAATGCTTGCTAATTTCTTGGTCTTACAGTGGAAACAGAAAGCTCTTCCTGTCAAAAGCCTCAAAGGTTATCAGAAGGAAACCTGGCCCAAGACCATTAACCAACGGATAATGGTGATTATTTCAAACTCAGCTTGGCCAGAATGGAAATATGGAAGCAATATCTGCTTTAGTTTCTTTTCTTCAGAGGTTTCTTTTTTATGGCACAAGTCATTATGATCACACACACACAAAAAAAAAACAGTGTAGAACAATATAAAAAAGACCAGCTATTAAATACAGTAGGAATTGGGGCAGAAGAGAATTTACTATGGAAAATTAGAAAGAGCCAAACTGATAGCTCTATTTTTCACACCCAAAGCTCCTTTTTATTATCGGCCTTATTCATGGGCCTCCTTTTTAATTTTGGAGAAAATGTACTTGTCAATGTACATTTACTAAATAATAACTCATACCCCAAATCAAATATGAATAGCCCTTGTTACAAGGAAGAGACAGGATGGTGCTCACACTGCACTAATAATGATAATTTCAGCCAGAACTGGAAAGGTTCATGTTTTCATCAGCCTAAGGATCTCACTGCAGGTAAATATATAGTTTGTTGGCCATTTTGTGAAATTTAAATTAGCTTTGAGAGTGACCTGGTTAGAATATTAGGAGCCCACTAGAAATCCTGAAACAATACTAGCAATCTCGTGCCAGGGAGTTGGCTCACAGAGTAAGATTGAGACCACTGTGTGTGGAAGTGGTTAAGGCCTCATAATTGGAACTTAGTGGAACTGTAGTGCAAGGAGGTGGGGTAGGGAAGACAGTAGGCATGATTTCAGTCCAGCTACAGTGCGATAACCAAGTGTCTCGAATCCAGCAGGCTGACTTCTTTACTTGCTGATTCTGGGAGCTACTATTCTGCTCCCCGAGTGGGTCAAGATGGCACACAGTCTCCTGAGTGGTGCTCTGCCAGCATCTCAACCCCCGAGGACACTCTAAACTTAGCATATGCGATGTGGGAAAGCATTCGCGAATTCTCCATTCATTGAAGATCTTTAGATAAGCCACCACAGAGGTCAATGTTGTGGCTGGCTCATTTGCAGGTCTGTTGTGCATCTTTTCTATCAAACATGACTATGACCCTATCTCTCAGCCAGTGACTGTCCAGATTGTACACGACATCAGCACCTCTGTCCCTCACTGCACCAGTACCCAAATACCCATGCTGAATGTGAATATGAGATATTGCTTTTGGGATTTTGCCCAAGACCTTGGTTGTAGTCATATAATAAAATTAGAACTTGTATCATTTGAAAAAGAGAACTAATTATTTCCATTAGTTGTAATCTCAAATTCAAACACATGATATCGAGATGTCTACTCAATGGCAAAGTTATAGACTGGGTGGTTAATTAAACATCTTTTCTAATCAAATTAGCTTCATTTCCTAAGTAGAGATTTTTAACAGGGAAGTGCCTCTGAGAAGCCTTGTCTTCGAGCCATCACCTGGGAAAGGAAAGATAAGGTCCTTTCAAAGGCCTCCCTTAGCAGTGAATAATTACTCTTTGTTTGACTGCAAATGCACATTCCTGAAATAATATATTCGTAAAGTTTCATAAATTATTTCAAGATGTATTAAAGAGCATTGGAAATAGTTCTTCTCCCTCCAGGAGGTTGCCAAGAATGAGTTTTGTCCTTTAAAATTTGAAACAAATTATTATTCACCAGGGGAGCATCAGCAAAGTTACCCCCAGCTCTAGCTGACAGGAACAATTTGAGGTAACCTGCTAATGGCAATGCTTTTAAAACATAAAGGTGCCCTAAGTGGGGCAATTTTTAAAAATTAAAACCGTACTAGAGGGGTCATGCAAAGTTAGGGGCACTACACTTTACCTGAGGCAGGGCCTGGATTCAGCTGCTTGGATTATATGGTATGTCATGGTTCCAAGGAGGTGGAGGAGGATTGGCATACCTCTGGTGAGTTTTCCATAAATGCTCCAAAGCATAATTCTCCAGAAAATCCTAGCCTGAATGACAAAGTTTCAGCATAATGAAGCACAGAGTCTGCTGTTGGAGGAGGTAGGAAGGCAGAGGTCGCTGGTGAGATGGTGCACAGCATTGTACCTCACTGGTAGAGAGAAGGGCACTGTTTCAGGGATCCTACACAAGCTCCTAGCACTAAACATTTGTGCTTCTACTGTAATATGTCTATAAGAGCAAATATTTGTGGAGCACTTACTCTAATGCAAGCCAATAAATCCAACCTCGGGCCACTATGATCCTCTTGAGAAGTCACAGTGAAATGGCTCGCTTGCTTTTTTGCCTGGTTAGTGATGCCTGAGTTCCTGGAGAACTGTGTGTAGCAGGGGTGGTTATGGTGAGAGGCATGCTTTATCTGGAGAACTGTGTGTAGCAGGGTGGTTATGGTGAGAGGCATGCTTTATCTGGAGAACTGTGTGTAGCAGGGTGGTTATGGTGAGAGGCATGCTTTATCTGGAGAACTGTGTGTAGCAGGGTGGTTATGGTGAGAGGCATGCTTTATCTGGAGAACTGTGTGTAGCAGGGTGGTTATGGTGAGAGGCATGCTTTATCTGGAGAACTGTGTGTAGCAGGGGTGGTTATGGTGAGAGGCATGCTTTATCTGGAGAACTGTGTGTAGCAGGGTGGTTATGGTGAGAGGCATGCTTTATCTGGAGAACTGTGTGTAGCAGGGTGGTTATGGTGAGAGGCATGCTTCGTCGCATGTTCCATTCCAAGTGAAATGTCCTCGAATAAAAGCATAAATTAAAAAGACAAAGGAAGCCCTGTATTTGGTGGTCACTTATGTTGTGCCAAGAGCTGTAGCCTGTGATTTGAAGTTTTAGTTTTCTTCTCTTGGTGGTGAGTGAGTGCAGGACTAGGAATGGCAGAACTCTGCCAATTCTGGCTGCATTCAAGGGACCCACCTGCTGCGTAACCAACAGGGCCAGAGCTTAGACAGTCAGTTTCTTTGCAGCTGTTTCTCACAACCTGCCTTTTCTTCTTCAGAAACCCAATTCTGCAATATCATCTCAAAGCTAGGTAAACAGGCTTGGTGATAATGTCAGAGGAAAAGTTAGGGTTGGGAGATATCTGTACCAGTCAGTGAGGTGGACCGGAGATGTGTCCACCCCCCACCCCAGGAGTTGCTGCTTTGTAATTTTGGTTGGCATGAGCTAGCGTGTTTAAGAGAAAAGTACTTTGGTTCAGCCCGATCAGTGAACAACTGTGGGCTCAATTCTTCTGGTGCTACGCCAGGATGACAAACTTCGTATGGAAGAAATGGAAGAGGGTGAACCTTGCTTGGCTCAGGATGGCCAACACAGGGCCTTTTGTGCTCTCATTCCCAAGCCCCCAGCAGACATTGCTAATTGATCACAGCTCTCTTTCAGAGCTCAAGCAGCATCAGACTCCCTTCACCTGTGCTCTCCAGATAGCCATTATCAAGTGACAGGTGTTGGCACAGAAGATGAAATCTATTTGTCAAGATTTGGACTAAGTCATGAATTCTTTCTTCTAAAGCAGAACGTGTGCATCTGTCACATTGGCGGGTAATCCAAAGCCTTCTTTTGTAGCGTGTGACAGGACTTGACTTCTGAAAAGGACACAGCGGGTATCGTTTATCTTCTACCTCAGAAGTTAGCCACATCTCAATTCTACTTAGCCACTTGTTCTTAGGAAAGGAATATTGGAAGGGCATTTTTTGTGAGTTCATCTAGAGGTTTCCTGATATGTTAAATGAGCATAAGGGGGCATAGATGGAGTAAAATGTGCTACATACTTGTCATGGACTATCCAGTTCTTTGGAAACTGGAAACAGCACGGTCAATAGCTCTGTGTGCTCTTAGAAATGTGGGGCTTGAGGAAAACATGAGAGGGACAATGTACATCAGATACCTATATAAGTGCACAAGGGAGGAATGCGTTTCCTTATAAAGACATTCCAAGTGTTAACCATTAAAAAAAAAGTTGTTTAAAGCTGATCAGTGGAAATGAAGATGTTTGTTTATCAAAAGACACCTTAGAAAACTTGGAGAAAATAACATGCATATTTGACAGTGGTTAAGCATTAAGAACATAAAAAGAATTCCGATAAGCCAACTAACAAACTCCAGGCCATTCTGTAGGAAATGCAAAGAAATTACAATATTATGTTTTAAATACAGAAAATTGGCATTTTTTTAAGAGTTGGTTTTTCAGAAGATGTAGATTCTCACAAAGCCTTCTGATTTGCTGGTGGGAATATGAAAACAGGTACAGCTCAGTACAATTGTCCTGAATTACCTCATGCCCCAGAATTTCACTGATGCAGTAAGAGGCATGTATAGGAATCTCTGGGAAAGAGGTGTTTGGAATCCTTAGGTTTTTTTTTTTTCATATGAAAAGTTATAAACAATCCAAAAGTCTAGGAATTCGTAGATGAACGAATCATCATATATATTTCCAATGGAATTACAACAAACCAAGTAGCAGGCATCAAGAGTGTATATATATCTTAAAATATTACAAATATATCTTATAAAAACTCATATAATATAGCCACTCACATAGACCAAAATTTTTGCCTGTGAGACTGCAAGTGAAACTGAAAATTACTGCTAAAAGAAAAAATAAATCAGTTTATGCTATAAATAAATTATATTTGTTAATGTGTACATACACATGTAAGTGTGTGTTTGCACATGTATATGTGGTTAGAGGATATATTTTTTATCTTTTTCATGGCTTAAATGGCCTATCTTTGGAACAAAATTGAAGAGATGTCACAGGTAGGCTTCATGTCCTCCAAATTTCAGCCCATAAATTTGGCAGTTACGTTTTCAAAGTCAACAGTGACAACTGGTACCTTGACATTATGTCCCTGGGATCAATCAGTTCCTTGGTTTGCTGTGCACATAGAGTACAACCAAGACTTCTCATGTGGATGGGTGATTTGGTGAGTGAAGTCAAATGACATGGGAAAGAGAGTGGCGGACTGCAGTGTGAGAGGCAAGTCCTGAGCTGCTTGTGATTAGTGGCACTGGTGACACACCACCTAGAGACTCCCGGAGTACCATTAGAGAAAGGGCTCTGAGTGAGAAGCAGGAGAGGAATCTACTTTATTAATTTTGTATTGCTTTCCCAAGCATCAAGGGGCAATACACTGGGAGAGGGAAACTTGTAGGGAAAGAACAGGCTAAGAGATGGAGACGCCATCTCACCCTTTCTGACAGTTTCCACCTACAGGATTGCGTGAGCTTTGCGCCCTCCATGGGAGCCTTGTCTGCTTTTGCTTCACATATTAAGAAGCACACTATGACGCTGGGAATGCGGCTCAGTTGGCATCTTTGCCTGATGTGAATCGGGCCTTTGGTTCACCCCTTTTCCCGCAGTGTATGAAGCTGAGGCAGAACAGTGTTGCTTACTCCTGTGATCCCAGTACTCAGGACGCGGAGAGAAAGAGCAATACTTCCAGGTCATCCTCAGTCGTGTAGCAAGGCAGCCTATGCTACAAGACACAGTGTCTCAAACAAAACGAGAAGCCTGCTGAGCCTCTTTTTTCTTGCCTCGTTTTCGGCAACTGTTTCCTTAGACTAGGTGATGGCCATAATCCGAGAAGGGTGCTTGGGACTCCCGAGTTGCCGTTCCAAATGTAAGAGTTTCAAGCTACTACTAGAGGCGAGAGAAGTGCCATGCAGGCCTGACAGATAGAAGGAAGGTCCCAGACATGGATCTGCTGCTGTCTTTGTGACCTCCCTTCTCTACGTCTAAGCCACAGTTTTTCATCCTGACGCCTTCCAATCCAGGCACATTCAGCGACAATTGCTTCTGGAGTGGCGGGCCTGGCAGGCGCTGTAGAATGCCTGTATTTGGAGTGGAGTTGGCTATTGGAATACTTAGTGAATGGAATTTCATTAGGTCCTTATCTGTGTGCAGTGAGGAAAAGAGGTCCTTTTACACAGTGCTTGTAATGGACTGGAAAATTGCATTTCCCCCTTGCCCGAACAGTGCCATTAGTGGAGAGGCTGCCGGTCTGCAGAGAGCGGGAAGCCACCTCAGGCAGTGAAGGGCTGACAGCCCAAATGATGGCAGTGCCGAGGGACCCGGAAGATATTAAAATAAAAACAGGTTGTGTTGTTCTTTTCTGTCCTGTAGCAGTTCTGCCCCGCAACACAGAGAGTGATTGGATTTGAAGCACTGAGCAAAACATGTTAAGTAAGAAATTGTTTAAATAAAGTTGTTTGAGGTTGAAACTCTGCCCCAGGCATGGAGGCCAATGTAGTTAGCTGCCTCCAACTTAGAGATATCCAAGAGGCATTATGTTGCTTTTCTGTTTTTAGTAGGGATGTTATTTGGACATTGTGAAGTGAAGTATGCACTTGAATTCTCTACTTTGGTAACTTGGCAGATTGCAGCTCCAGAGCCTGACAGTGGGCATGCAGGTGTCCAGCTGATGGACTGTAACTCCAGTTTCACTGTCCCTGGGTCCTGAGACTTGCCATTGAAAGGAGCATAGTGCCAAGCCAGGGAAGTCTGCTCTGCTCTGCGGAAATATTTGTTCTCAGTCTGGTAGAGGCTACCACTTTCTTCATGGAAGCATGTCGGGCTGAGTCTCATGGGCAGCTTGCAGCATGTCGTGAGAGAGGAGCAGTCCATGCCAGGCCAGAGTGAAGACAGATCTGGGCCTTGGTGACCTCCAGATACACGCCAGTGTTCATTAGAAATATGAGCGCTAATGACTTTTGTGATTGTCCAGAAGTACTGGGGCCATAACCATTAAGCCCATTAACAACCAAAGAGAAGAATGAGATCTTCCATATTTGAGTTATGCAGACATGCAGAATTATCACAAAAGTACAACTATTTCTTAAACTCATGAGGAATTGTCTTACCCACTAGGAAGAAATAGCAAAGTTGGGTCTCCTGAGACCTTTCCTACCACAATGTCCTGTAGGAACATGTTGTAGAGGGAATATTAGTGTCACACATTGAAATCTTGCCAGTGAGATGGTTTGAGGACTGGGGCCTTTGGGCTATGATAAAGTGCAGAGGGTTATAATAGTAGCTTTTTTTGTCCCATACCAAACACCTAACAAAAAGCAACTTATAGGATGCAGGATGTCCTTTTGGCCTGTGGTTTAAGGCAGTAGTGTCTATCATGGCCAGAAAAGAACAGTGCAGTTGGTGGTAGTGGGAGGGTCTCTCTGAGGCTTCTTATGCCATTGGGACCTGGTTCTAAGCCACACTAGAGAGCCGCTTTGTTCCTCCTTCCAGCTATACTTCACACCCCAAAGGTTCCATCGCTTCCCCAAATGGCACCATTAGCTGGGATGAGGTGTTCAAATATGAGTCTAGAAGGGACATCTCACAATTGAGCCACAAGGGTGGAACACTCTGGATGGAATTACTGCCTTTGGGAATAGGTTATCAGGCAACTTTCCTGTTCCTTATCCCTCTGAGGATTCAATTGTAGGAGCCCCCCCACAAGTGTAACTTAGCAGTCAAGCCAGTCCTTCTGGGATCTAACAGTGTCAGCACCCTGATCTTGGTCTCTCTTCCAGAACTATCGGGAAAACTGTGCTGTTTAAGCTACTCAGCCTCTCTCTAGTCACTTAACCACATATTGTTCCAGCCATTCTCTTCTATGCCCTTTTCTTTATCCTTGGGCTATGACCTTAATTTCAGGGTTTTTTTTTTGACAGATATTGAAGACTTCCTGGCCTAAGATCATCCATATGTCAGTCATTCTGTCCCCACATACAACCCCTGGTCTTCCTGAAGTACACTTGTCTCAGAATTTAAACATAAACGGGGTGAGCTTCGGCTGACACCCCAACATTTCATCATATATTATATAAGCACATATATCATTATTCTGAAATTATTAGTGTATACAAAAGTCACTGATGAAGTAACTGGCATAGAGTAAAGCTGGTTCTAAGACCGTTACAGGAACTGGGCGTCTGTCCACTGGTGCTACCTTTTACACACTTGTGGATACAGACTTAAAAAAAGATATTAAAGTAGAAGAAGATATATTTGGGAAGGACAAGGGGATAAGTGGAAATAAAAGGGGGAATAGTTATGACCAAGGTACTTTCTATGTGTATATACACATACATTTGTGCAAAAACATCACAGTGATCCTGTTATTTTTATGACTAATAGATGTTAGCAGTTTTTTTAAAATGTCAGAATTTCCAGCTAACTTATAAAAAAAAGGAGTCAGCATTCCACAGAGTAATAAAATTATAACTTCTGGGATTTATTTTGCTGGACAAAAGTCCGCAAATTACTACATAGCTTCACTATGCTTGGACTGAACAGAGGCAAACCTAGACATCATCTCTGGAAGAATTCAGTGACCCCTGGTAAGATCTGTCACAAGAAATGTCATTAGAAGGCTATTCTGCCCCTCCTTGCCTCTGCCTGTTTATATACAAGCTCAGATACATTTTCTTTCCTTCTTTGTTCATCCATTCATTTATTTTTATTTAAAAATTCATTAAAATATAGTTATATCATTTTCCATCTTTCCTTCCACCAACTCCTCTCATGACCCCTTGCCCCACTTTCCTTCTCAAATTCCTGGCTTCTTTCTTTGCTGTTACACACACACACACACACGCACACACATGCACACACACGCACACACACACACACGCACACGCACACATGCACGCACACACACACATATGCATGCATACACACATATAATATGCTGAGTCTCTTTAGTGTTGTTTGTATGTGTAAGATTTCAAGACTGATCAGGTGGTGATCATGTGGTATAGGATAAACAACTCAAGGGCTCCTCCCCTGAGGGTATAGCACTTCTGTTCCAAACCTCCCTTTGTTTCCTGTAGGAAATCCCAGTAAGATTTCCCCCTTCTATGTTAGCATGTCAATTGGTGTTGTCCTTCTTCAGGTCTTATGCGGGCAGCCATATTAGTGAGCTATCATGGGTAAAGCTTCTGTGTCATTTCTAGGAGACTCAACCTCACCAGGGAATTTCCCCTAGCTTTTATAGTCTTTCAGCCCTCTCTTCTAAGATGTTCCCTGAGTTTAGGTGCAGGGTTATGTTATAATGTGTCTATTGGGACTGGATTCCCACGATCCGTTGTTCTGGGCAGTTTGACCAGTTGTGGTTTTCTCTGGTAGTCTCTCTCTGTTGCAGAGTAGTTACTTTGATGAGGGTTAAGAACTATATTTATCTGTGAGTATAAGGTCACAATTTTAGAGAAGTTAAGAATTTTGCTGGTTTAGTACAGTGAGGTAGTAGTGGGCTCTCTTCTCATACCCATGACCTCACTATTCACAGAGTATTTCAAGTATTCCAAGTATTGTTTGCCTATTGCCGAGCAAGCTATAAATCCAATCAGACAGCTGGTGGTTACTGATCTGAGGGCCACTATTGCACCTTCAGAGTTATCTTGCCAACTGGTGGTTATTGTGGTTCATAGGTTTCACACGGCTGAGTAGTACTATTGGTTGTTTTCCTCTCTTCCCAGACTGTACAGTATTTTCTGGGACTTTGAAGTTATTCTTCACAGAGGAGGCTTTTAGGTCCAGATCTGACTTGGATCCTGTGAGTTCCATGTTCCAAGTGCACGTTGTCCTCAGCAACAGGGATTTAGCTTCAACCTCTGGGAAGAAATAAGATCAAGAGCAATAACCTATATTGTTCTGGGAGTCTCTTGGACTCTTCTGGCTAACAGCTCAAAATGGATTTTCTTATTCCTAGTACTAGGGTTTTTGTTAAAGGATCTATGTCTCTTGGGAGGAATATTATCAGCTCAAGTGGCTTAATTTATTTAAACTATACATGTATTGTACACTTTCAAATTTATATGTATTATATATGATTTTGGATAAATAAAAATAATGATTACTTATGACTTTCTCAAAATCCTTAGTATTGTTTTCCTTCCCTCTTCTTCTGCATTTATTTTAAATGTCTATTATTGTGTGTGTGTTCATGTGTGCATACTTGATTACTGGCATATACCACAGTGCACATGTATATTAGAACTTGTATGTCATTGCAATGAGTCCAATTTAGTAAAACTGATTCAGATAAGATGTCACCTTGGAGTGAAGCCTCAACCAGCAAGTTACCTCTTCACCAATCAGGCTTTTAAAATACTGAATGAGTTGTCTGTGACTGCCAGATTTTAGTAGACATGAGTAAATAAAACAAGGTTATGATGCCCAAGATAAGAGAAATACATATGAAGAAACGTGTTCTGGAAAGCTTGTCACATTGCCTCTGTTTGTTATCTGAGTAACATGATGAATGGCATGGGTTCCCCATTCCTCTGCCGGCAGTAGTTCAGATAAGCAGCAGTTGGTTGTGTTCCATCTGATTCTGTGAAGTGCGGATGACAAAGCGGAAGGAAGGGAAGGTGTTTGCTCTGCACTGACCTTGGTTTGCATTGACTCCTTGGACTTGGAACCTCCCTGGTGAGTGTCATCCATACACATATCAAACATACACCCCGGAGACCTGGCCAGAAGAGCTTTTCTATGTAAGATTTGGACAGTTGCTCTACGTTTATTTTTGTGTCCAAGTCTTGAAGTGCTTTTCTTGCCTTTGATTCCTATAATACAGTGGCCACAGACCCCACAGATGTGGGCATAAAGACCTACAAAGTGCGGTTTTTCTTTAGGTGCTACACTTGCAGACTTTTGGAAGGCCAAATAAACCTCAGGGAAGTGTTGTTAATGGTTTCCAGCACTTAGATACTTTAGGGTGAGCCTTGTTTATTGAGAAGCTGGTGACTGTGTTGTGAAGTGATGCTTGGATTCAGCGGAATGTCTTTTGAGATAACCTCTTGCAGAAGAGCCGTTAAATTGGGCTTCAGGCTACAGAATCACAGGTTCCGTCATCCAGGCTTCTACTGGATGCCCTGAAATGACTCCAGAGAGATGGAGAGTGACATTATGTACAGTGACTTGCTGGCTATTTGCCAAGTATAAGGCCCAACTAGACCAGCAGATGGTGTTGAGGTAAAAGAAAAACTCACTGAGTAATCGTGGAGGTGGGAAATGCCTGTAAGCAGAAGGGGATGCAGGCTGCCCAGGCTGCCACCGCTCTTCCCATGTGCTCAGTGTGGACACTGGAGGGCCAGAGCAGATGTTTAATAGGAATCATTGGTCATGATTTAATTCTGAATGGCCAGATGCATTCAGGATTGTAGTAAGAGGGAAGCAGTGAGCCTTTTAGGAAGGATAGAGATAGAATCTGAGAGAGCAAAGCTTTGGAGGGAGAAATAAACTAGTCTGTGTGGAATTATGGGAGATGAGGAGGGCTTGGGCTAGACGCCAGATGCTTTGGTCCTCTTCTCTGATAGCTTCTCCATCAGCTCCTCACCTGAGTGACCTGTTGTCTTTGACTTTAAGAGGGATGTCTGTCAGTAGCCAGTCTGTTCTAACTAAACCACAAGTGTTGCCCCTGTAATCTAGCAACACAGCAGAGCTAAGAGGGGAACCTGCCTCTTCCAAGCCCTTTAAACATCACCCATTGATTCTGCTGTCCCCACAGAGAGGAAGCTGCATGAGAAGTGGAGCTGTTCAGAATCAAACCTCCACTGTGGCACCCTTCACATGTGAAGTGACTGCGCTCTGTCTGCAAATACTAGGAGAATAGATTCCCTTGGATATAATTCTAGCTTTCGTTTGCAGAAAAGTAGATAAAATCTAGGGGAAAGATGAGTAAACACCATTAATTAAATGAGGTATTTATCCTCCGCTTAAATTAGAAAAATTACTGTAAGATGCAGAAAATCTCAATTAAAACCACCAGCCTGATTTTATTGTTCACTGTTCAAAAAGGGGGAAGAGAGCACGAGTAAAATAAATATATATTTAGGGATGACACCATCTTGGCATTTCCAAGCTTCCTTTTCTAAATATATTCTTTATCTGAGCTGTCTTCCAATACTTTTAATATAATTAAAAGCACATAATGAGTGCCAGACTTGTCAATTCCAACAACAAAGTGCTGAATTTTGCAGTGAAACCGAGAGATCCATCTCCCACACATTGTAATGAATAGGTTCATAAAAGGAAAATAGTTTAATTACATTTTAGTTCATGGATTGTTAATAGGCTGGAGTATCTAAATTGAATAATGTGATTCTGGTAATAATTATGTGTAAATGAACTTGTTTAAATGATATTTTACAGCTTCTTTATAAAATTACAGCTAGAGGCAATCCGGTGATAGACAGACAAAGGCCATGCAAAAATTATCATAAACTATTAGCTTGTTTGCAAAGGGTTTTATGTTAATCTTTTAGTACTTAAAGCAATCTGCAATTAACATATCATGGGGAGCTGCCTGGGAGCAAAGGCATGCAAATTGAAGTGCTTAGATAAAAAGCCATTCATGTTGGGGGTGAAAAAAGAGAGAGAGAGTGAGAGAAAGAGAAAGGGGGGAATATCAAAGAAAGGGTGGTAAAGTACTCCGAGGGTGCTGGTTTTATATCTGAGATTAAGGAGGTGTAATGACTATATTATCTAACTATGGCTGTAATTAAAGCGTTTCTCTTGCACACATGACAATAGACACCACATTGATTTCGGTGTTTTAATTGTGAAAGTCATTTTATTTCAGGGCACAGGATAGGAATAGCTTGAATCAAAGGGCTAGAAGATTGCTTTGTTGATAATATGTGTTCAACAGCTGCCTGGCTGCTTAATACACAAGTGGGGAGAAGGCAGGGAGAAGCAGGGAGGTGCTGGGGATTGTGAGTCTCCTGCTGGCTGCCTTTCCTTTTGTGAAAAAGGCAGGGAGCTGGGTACTGAGTGTAAACAAACAGGCTTTCAAACCTCACTAGTCTTTCCTCCCTAGCTTGGCAGAACAAAAGAAGTCTTCAAGGGCCCTGAACTACCTCCTCTTACTGCCCCTGGGAAGCAGCAGCAGTGTATGCCAAGTCATGAAACTGTCCTTGCTGGTGGGACCAGCACCTCGCTAATGGAGAACAAAGGTCTGGGAGAGTCTGTGGTGCTTAGGATCACACTTAGTCTCCTGACAGGGCCAGTTGGCTGGGAAGGGCGGTTATTTACATTACAGTATATCCACAGAAATCTCACACTCTGTTAGTCTGAGATTAGGGGCTCCTTATCGGTGTCTATATACAAATTCCAAGTGGGAAATTAAGTGAGGGGAAATCGTATCCAATTCCAAAGCAAAGGGAATTCCAGCAGGGAAGGGAGCTGGGCCTGGGCTTTCTGCAGTGTCTCATCTTTGGGTATTTCTTTTGTTAGCAGTTCAGAGCAAATGCTGGGGACTTCTTTCTTTTCCCTCATCTAGAGGAATGGCACATTTAGGCTTGGTTTGGGGGAAAGGTGTCTTCTTAACTGATACAGTTCAAAATAACTGAACACCAAAATGCTAAAAAAAAATCAAAAATAATTATCATTCAATTAGTGAGTGTTGTCCTAAGCATTACTTAATGTGTTACTGATTCTTCATAACAACTCCAAGGAAGCTGATGGAATGCTCTCCACTAAAAAAAAAAAGTGACCATTATTATTAATATGGTTTTTATTAATAAAGGGACATTGTGGATGAGAGACCAAGAATATTGTTCAAGGCTGCACCTCTTATGAAGAGGCAAGTTAGAATCCAGGCAATCTTGGATTTGATTCTCTTGCAGTATTTAAAATTCCAGAAGCCTTATGCAGACTAGTGTTTTATAACTATACAAACTAAAATATCAAAACTGAGAAAGCAGAGAAATCTTGTTAAATATCTTACTGGGGAGATATTTAGGGGTCAGTTTTGGTGGGGAACCAAAACAAAGCAGAGCCTAGGAGGCTGAGACATGCTGAGTTCAAGACACATTTGTCCATATGGTGAGTTCCAGGCTAGTCTGGCTATCCAATGAGGCTCTGTATCTAAAACAAAAATAAAGAGAAGCAAAGGATAAGAGAGAGGGGGAGAGAGAGGCGGGGGGGGGGGGGGAGCAGGAGGAGAAGGAAGGGACAGAGGCAGGAGGGAGGAAAGGAGGGAGGAAGGGAGGGAGGGAGGGAGGGAGGGGGAAGAAGGAGGAAGAGGCAGAGGGAGGGAAGGGGGAGGGAGAAAGAGAGAGGAGGAAAGGACAGAGGGGGAGGGAGGGAGACAGGGGAGAAGGAGGAAGGGTAAGAGGGAGGAGGGGGAGAGAGAGGGGTGAGGAGGAGGAGGAAGGGACAGAGGAGGGAGGGAGAGAGGGAGAGAGAAAGGAGAAGGAGGAAGGGTAAGGGAGCAAGGGAGGGAGGGAGAGAGAGACAGAAGAAGGAGGAAGATGAGGAGGAGGAAGACAAGGAGGAAGGGACAGAGGCAGGAGAGAGGGAGAGAGGGAAGGAGGAAGGGAGGGAGGGAGGGAGGGAGGGAGGGAGGGAGGGAGGGAGGGAGTGGAAACTTGTGACCTAGCCATTCATGGGCTTTGCTGGGACAAATGGTGAAAACAAGTTTAACAGACAAGAAGAAATGTGTGGTCTGACCTGTAGGTTCAGATAGTTAGCCTGTTTTTTCCAGTTTCAAGTTCCTGGCCAACCTCATGCTTAGTATCCTTGGTCACCTTGGGTGTCTAGGTCTTTATAGGTTGCCTTCTGGTAGGTGTTAGTTTTGTTTTTCTCATATGCACAATCTGAATTTTTCCATAAATAAGAATTTTACACAGTGATGGTTTTAGCATATTTTTCATAGCAGAAGAAACCTTGGTTTAAAGTACATCTTCTGAAAGTTGTGTATGGGGACTGTGACTTTGAAACCAATTTGGCTGATGTGCATGTGGCAAACTGAGGGTTCTCAAGCTTCCCATGAGCACTTAGGTTCTAGTCATGTGGGTAGAGAGTGGCCTGGTGAAGGACACGGGCACTCTGCGCCCTGGCCACATCTGGCTTACTGGGTGGCACCGTGAGCAAAGAAAGGCAGGTTCAGGAACCTTCGCATTTGCCGCTCGCTGGCTTGGTGACTTGGAGGCCATTAGCCCAAGACACACTTGCGTTCCTATCCATACAGACGAAATTAGAGGATTACCATTACAGCTGGGACGGTTCAGTGCATTAATTTCATAAAATGCTTCATACAGAGTCTGGCATGACTATGCTTGATCAATGGTAGGCTTGTTGTAATAATTTATGCCTTTGCTTTCCTAGGACCACTACAATAACGTACCACAGTATATGTGTTTTAAAACAACGAGAAGGTATTCTTTCAGATTTCTGGAGGTTGGAAGTTTAAAAGGTGTTAGCAGGGCTGTGCTACTTCCCAGAGTCCAGATAAATCTTTCTTAGTTTCTTGAGGTTGCCTATCATGCTAATTCGGACACCATGACCATCTTCTCCATGGGCATCTCCTCACATGGCACTCACTCTCTGCTTTGTGACTTCCCGTCATCTTACAAGGACACTTGTCAGGGGCTGGGGAACAAGCTCAGTCAGTGAAGTACTTGCCATGTAATCTTGAGGACCCGAGTTCAATACCCAGAACACACAGGGAAAGTCTTAAACATAGTGGTGTGTTCTGGGAATCCCAGTGCTAAGAGACAGGTGAGCATTCAAGGATTGCGGGCTGGCCAGCAAGCCTCCCTATTTTGCCAGCTCCAGGCCAGTGAGAATAAGTAGAGTCTAGTCTCTTGCTTTTCAGTCCAGAGAGAATAAGTGGACTCTAGTCTTCCACCTCTCTACAGAGGGTTGGAAAGGAGGAAGACTATCTCTAAACAGCATTGGGCATGCGGCTTAGAAAGGGGTAGACTGGGCCGTGCCGTTCACAGCAACATCTCAGCCAAGCCCACACTGGCAGCATCCAGGGTCCTCCCATCCCTAGCATGAACAAACTAGTTATTTTTCAGTTCTTAATTGAGTTGATATGTACTTGTGATTGTAAGCAGATGATTAATTTATTGCTGAGTTCGAGGAGTCAGATACTGAGGAGATTATTATGAAGAGAAATTATAATCGAGTTCTCTGCACTCTGGGGTCTGGTAATAAAAGATTGACTGATATAATTCCATGGGACCTGGTAACAAATACTAGTACATTACATCCAGATTTTGGTTAAATGTATTGGCCTTTTCTCTTAAGCATATCAGAGGGAGGCTGTAGGTTAAGCTCACACCTGCCAGCTCCTGCAAAGGGAGGACTGAGTAGGAAGGACTATGTCCCTTTAATATTTAGACATGCTAGCAAAGTTAAGGACAGGATCTTAACTTTCAATCATGCTGTGGAATTCCTTCATAATTCAGAAACTCAGGGACTCTGTCTCTCTAAACTGTGTGGCTCTGCCCTTCTTAGAAAGTTTGTCTTGGCTCAAGCCTCTCTTGAGATAAGGAAAATTCTGGAAATAACAGTGCATGATAATGAGAAGAGGAGGTGAAGAGAAGATGGGAATGAGTTGCTATGGAGATGGTAGTAGAAGCACAACCCTGCCTGCTCCTCAGGTGCTGGCTAGCTCTGTCACCTGGACGCATGCTGGAGTCACCAGAGAGGAGGAAGCCTCAAGTCAGAAAATGCCTCCAAAAGGTTGAGTTGTAGACAAGGCTGTAGGCCATTTTCTTAACCAGTGATGGGTGTTGGAGGCCACAGCCCATTAAGTGTAGGGCCACCCTTGGGCTTCTGGTCCTGATTTCTAAGAAAGCGGGCTGAGCAGGCCATAAGGAGCAAGCTAGTAATCAGCACTCCATTGTGGCCTCTGCAACAGCTCCTGCCTCCAGGTATCTGTCCTGACTTTCTTGATGGTGACAGTGATGTAAAAGCGGAAGCCAAACAATCCCTTCCCCATTGCTAACTTGCTTTTGGTCCTGCTGTTCTATCTCAGATAATTAGTACACCTTGTTTCAGACTTCTGCCCTCCAGAACTCTGATTGGAGGCTTTTCAGTTTGCTTAAAGCTACTTGGTTTACAGCCATATAGATGGCTATATTGTCTGCATGTTTGTCTTACATGCCTGGTGCTTGTGGAGGCCAGAGGGGACTTCAGATATGTGTCACCTCGTGAGCACTGGAATCAAACCCTTATCCTCTGGAAGAGGAACCAGTGCTCTTAACCCCCGAGCCATCTCTCCAGTCTGGTTTATTACAGTCTGACACCACAGAGGGAAACACACCAGTTTCAGGTCTGGGGCTGGAGCTCCGGAGTAGAATGAATGCTTGAGGCTCTGAGCTCAATCCTTTCCTTTGTGCAAAGCAAGGTAAAATAAAAGCACACAAATACTGCCATTAACAAACACCAGATAGACAACACATTCCTTCTCTGCCTCTGGACAAGTCTCTTAATGTTTCTAAGCCTGCTTTCTCATCTGCAAAATTGTGGTTATTCCATGCATCTCTCAGCATCACGAGGATCATGTTTCTGAAGTCTTGGGAGTTTACAGAGCCCAGTGCTTGGTGACCGACATGGAGCACACATCAGATTCTTCCTTCCGTTGTCACCTCCCACCCCCTTCCCCACATGACTTTTCAGCTTGAAAAATCTCTTTCATCTTCTATGCCTCCTGAAATGTCTGCAAAAGCAACAGCCCTCCCCTGAAGAATGTTCTGTTCTTCGGGGGCTCATCTTACTGACTGTCAAATTACAGGAGACAGCATGGTACAGCTGCTGTTTTTAAGGCAGTTGGGAGAGAGCCATGTAGATGGTATTTATTTATTTTTTTCAATATGGTTTGTAGAACATGGTCCCAAGGCAGAGCAGCTCAGATCCACATTGGAGCCATAGCATGGCTGGCCAGCTGGGGCATGTTCCCAGCATACAAGAAGGTCTCGGGGAACAGTCTCAGCTGCAGTGAAGAGCCAGCACATGGCACACCAGTGGATCCACTCGGGCTGTAGGGAAAGAAGATGAAGTCAAAGGCCATTTGCTGGATGTCTTGGACTCGTTGAACAATTTCCATGCAGCTGCACAGGTGGGGATGCCAGTGTTAGAATTTTGGATGCGCCCTGCTCAAATGCTTTCAGGAGTATCAGAAAGAAGATACAATCAAAAGAAAGCTGGGCCAGGAACAAATTCGTTTCTGCCACAGCATTGTTCTGTGACCCCGTCCCAGCCATTCACGTTCTCTGAGGGGACGTCTTCATATGGAGTGATTGGAGCAGATCATTTCATTATTAATAGTACACAGTTATCGGGAAATCAGGATGATCTCCGTGAGTTTGATGGTAGCCCTGTGTAGCTCACATCTGTCTGCCATGCTTCCTGAGGGTAGGAGGGCTGTGGCAGGAGAAGGGGTGTGGCACCCCTTTCTATATTCATCTAGGACATTCACTGATCACCAAGGGGAGAGCCAGAGACTTCTTAAAGATCCTGAGGCTTCATGGCACAGTTCTCCTGAATGGTCTGTGTCGTTGATACTCTTACCATCTTAGGTGGCACTGGGAAGACACAGCCTGGATATAAGTAAGTAGAGAAGCCCCTGGGCACATGAGGAACTTGTTATGTTGTATTATCATTCTGTTACTATCATGAAATGGCAGCCAGAGGCAATTCACTTTTAAAGAAACAAGGGTTGTTTTGCCTAATAGTTTTAGAAATTCCAATCCATAGTGGATTGACCCCACTACTTTGGGCCTATGGTGAGGATAGAAGGTACTGGAAACAAATGACTGGCTTCTTTTTTTGTTTTGTTTTGTTTCTTAAGACAGAGTTTCTCTGGGTAACAGTCCTGGCTATCATGGGATTCCCTTTGTAGACCAAGCTGACCTTAAAAATACAGAGATTTGCCTGCCTCTGTCTTCTGAGTGCTGGGATTAAGGATGTGCACCATCACCGCCCTGCAACAAGTGACCCTTAAGAGCTAATTAAAAAGTGTTTCACAGTCCGCTTGAGGACATAGAACAGTGGCCCAAGGGCTCCCTCCTCACTTCCTTCACCTCCTAAAGATCCTACCTTTCTTTAATAGTGCCACCCCGGGGACCAGGTCTTTTCTATGTGAGCCATAGGGAACTTTCAACTTTGTCTTTAGGATATTGGGTTCCCCCCTCCCCATTTGATTTTTCTGTTTGCACACTTCAATGGTTTTACCAACTCTCCTGGCACCAATGGGATTGCTTTTATGAAGGAATCAAGTGAGTGCTTTTTAAGCACCCTGAGGACCTCATCCCCATCACCAAGGACCTTTTCAAAGTCCCTTTCCCCCATGAGGGGACTTTGCATAGCTCTTTTTATTCCCATTCCATATGCCGTAAGGCCTGAAGATGCATGGCAGATTGGCTGGAGTCACTTACCATAAAGGAGAAGGGCCAGGAATGGAGCACATCTCCACCTCAAGGCCAGAGCTTTCTTCTCCTTTAGTTTTATAGATATCTATAGGTAAGCATTATATAAAAGACATCAGACTATATGGGAGGCAGCAGAGCCATGAGAGAACAGAGCGAGTGGAGTAAGTATGTAACATCCTTGCCCTGGAACTTACCTTCTAGTCAGGCGGATGAAGGCAACATAAGAACAATACATAAACCAGCAATCTCATTAACAGCCTAGTTAGAGATGTGAGAAGAGCTGTTGATGGCCACTGTACAGTTACAGTGTAGCTTTACTACTAATGTCTTCATTCACCAAATAAGGCAACTCTAGAGCCAGTTCAGGCTCACTGAGAAGATACATAGTTCCCTAGTAGTCCTTGTGGCCACCAAGAGAAAACAGAACTTGAAAGTCCAGTTTAGAAGGAGCCTTGTGTCACATCAAAGAGTACATGTCTCATGAGGCCATTTCCTGCCAGTATGAGACAAGACCTCACAGTAGTACCAAGGCCTTTCTGGCCTTCCTAATCTCTTCTCTCCCAGTTAACAGCCGGGCCTTTTTCAAGCGTGCATTTCAACCTCCTGAGAATTCCCTTTGAAATGGCAGGGCCGCTGGGAGATATTTTTGGAGCACATCTACTGAGGAGGAAGCAGAGCTTAAAACCAGCTTAAAAACTCTGACACATAGCTGGTTGTGGGGCAGTGATGGGATCTGAGGCTGCTGGGTCCTACAGCCTCTCCCAAAGCCTGGGTGCGAACAAGCGCCATCCACTTCCAGCCTTGGAGCCTCCCCACTGCCCAAGAAGAACCTTGTCATCTTTCCTGCTGCTGGAAAGAGTAGACGGAACTGGAGCAAGATGGCATGAAGGGAGGGGCTGGTGTCATGTGCTGCCCTTTTCTGGTCACACAGGTGCCCCTGATCCTTGTGGTCACAGAAACTAAATGACTTTGGAGAAATGAGTGTTCAGTTGGGGTATGAGGGGGAAGAGAGTGGCGTAGGACATAGACAGCAGAGCTGGAGAGGCTTAGGAGGCAGCTAGTGACTCATTGCATTTGCAGCTGGTGCCAGTATAGTTTAGACAAGATAATACACGTCAAAATCACTGACAAGGGCATGCGTTCTCCAGGTTACCTGTTCAGCATGGGAATAGTTTAACTCCTCAAGTTTACAGATAAGAAAACTGAATTGGAGAGAATAGACCCAAGTGATTTATGTAAATGACAGCTTTCCGGGTGAGAATTCCAAAACATATTTTCTGATTTCTAATTTGATATCTCCCCACTAAGATGTTCTAAAAGCCAGATTATGCTATCTGTAAGAGAGGAAAATGGAATCTTAGGGCTTCCCTGATTTGAATTTGGGATTAAAGCAATTCCACTAATGTCGGATAAACTGGTTGGTCCATAGTCATGAAATCCTCTGGGATGGGCTTGGCTGATGGCAGTTAAGAAGGGCTTTTCAGATCCCAGAGCCATTATAACAACAACAACAACAACCTCCCCTCCCCCCCAAAAAGAACCTTGCTATTTTGGAAAGTAATTCTGTTTCCTCTGAATTGTTTAGGAATGAATAAAAACTGGATTTGCTAGGTAGGAAACATGCCCTAAGAAGTCCATTTGCTAACATAGCTGGCTCCTTAACATGTATACATTATTTCTGAGTTCATGTATGGTCTCTTTTAAATGTGACCATAACATTCTTCCTACTATGAGAGAATTTCTATAGCCATCTTATGAACTAGAAACTTTGGACTTGACCTTGTGTCAGGGTGTCCTCATTAGAGTGTTAGCAGATGACTAGCAGAGATGGAGACAGCAACGACATGTTAGACCCTGTCTTCCCTCTTAGCAATATGGGGTTGCTGTGTAGAGAGATTAGGATTGCAGCCCAGACCAAGTATCCTGTGGGTGATGTGTTACCTACCAACAGATACATGGATTATCTCTGATGAGTCGTGAGGACTGTCTACCTGAGTGGAGGCCACCACTTTCTAACCAAAAGTCCCAGGAAACAATATGCCACATTTTGTTCTATGCCGTGAAGTCTTGTGTTCTTTGATTACACAACTATAGATAACCACTATACCTTGTCATTTTTTTCCAAACCATTTTCTTCTTAGATGTTAACCTCACAACCTCACACAAATATTCAATAACAATCCAAATCTAGGCTCGTAAAGTTCACCTTGGACTGGAGGATGGGAGAGTAGTGATTTTCTGAAGATATTTTGGGAACAGTTTTATTTATTAAACTATTTTTTTCCTGAAACTTGTTTTACTTTCTTTCCATTTTTACCCAGAAAATCCAAACTGTGTTCAGTTTCCCTTTAAATTGGACTTGGTTGTACATGTTACTTTTCTTGTGACAGGCCACCTGATAGAAGCGATTTACGTGAAGCACGCATTTGGCTCACAGTTGAAGAGGAGGCTATCCATCATGGTAGAAAAGCCATAGCGGAGTCCCTGGTAGCAAGTGCATGCAAGTGTGACTCTGCATCTTGGCAGACCCAGGAACAGAACATTCAGGAAGGAGCAAGCTGCCCTGTAACTCTCCAGGCCTGGTTTGTCCCGAAACCAATGTCTCAATGGTCCCACAATTTTCTATAACAGTACCATCAGCTGGGAAACACATGTATCTGTGGACATTTCTCATTCAGAGTAAATGACAGTCACGTTGGCCATTTGTCCTCTTGCTTTGGGGCGTATTCTCAGGTGCTTTCCTGCTTGATTCTGTGTGTATCTCAGAAGCTGCTCTCAGAAGCAGTTTGTTGAGATCCTCTGCCAGCTAGACACCAGTTACAGCTAGCTCACCAGTTCACCTAGTGGGGGCACTAGTGAGTAGCTGGTTGTGAGAAAATAGAAAGAAGCAGGGATTTCTTCCCATGTTTTCCTCATCCAATGACAGTGGCTATGCCTCTTCTGTGGTCATGGCTCTCCTTGGAAGCCCCTCCCAGCTCCTATTGTGAAGGCCCTTGGTGGAAAACCATGGCTCCCAGTCTCCAGGAATGCCATCTCCTTTCTTATCTCATTGAGTCTAGGGGTAGGAGAGGCTTTGAAGTTTGGAACTTTTCAGATCTCATTTTATCCTTACAGTGAACCAACGTTTGTCTTTACTCAGAAGTCCAAGTGTGAGCGTGCTGTTACATGCAGAGTTATCTGGTCTCCTAAGATCATGGAAAAGAACATGTGAAGACAGGTTCTTAGGGATCCAGTTATCTTTGTTGGATACCAGAGCCAGAGATATTCACTGGAATGAACTTGCCCAAGAGTTTAGGGCAGTGGTTCTCAGCTAGGGGAAACTTTTGACACACTCAATGCCTACTTAATGATCTCTGAAGAATTCTCTGTGTTATAAATGTGTGTGTGTGTGTGTGTGTGTGTGTGTGTGTGTGTGTGTGCCTAAGTACATGTGTGCAGGGAGGAGGTGTGTATTTGGTATCTTCCTTGATATTTTTTGAGACAGGGCCTCTCACTGAAAATGACACTCACTGATTCAACTGATGGTGAGCCAATGAGTTCCAGGGACCTCCTATGTTACATCCATGTGTTAAAATTGCAGAGGTGCCACCATGCCCAGCTCTCGTGTGCAAGTTGCAGACCTTAACTTGAGTCCTCATGCTTGAGTGCCAGGCACCTTACCTACTGACCCATCTCCCCAGGTCCTGGAGACAATTTTTAATGTATTCTCCTAGAGCAGATGTGTGCTTACTGTCATATGCAGGGTCTTAGCTAGGGATCTGTACTCTCTGAAAACTTTTGGGAGAGTCCTTAGAACAAAGAAGTTATTTAGTGCAAAGTATTAATAATGGAGGCCAAGCTAGCTTGATATGGATATTCCTACTGCCTGCCAGCTTGAGTTCTGCAGTGTACCCAGGAGGCACTTTGCTCCATCCCAGACCTCTTTTTCAAGACCAAGTTTCCTACTCAGGGTCCTCGGGATATCTCTTCATGCTCTAAAAGATGTCTCTTCAGGTTTTAGCAGAGATTGAGTTCTGATTTTATACTTTTGTAATGCAATTTCTTATGTTCAGATTGCCAGGAAGTGGATTGAGCTCTAGAGGCAGGGCCTGGGTCAAGAGGGGCAAGTCAGACTGACTTCAAGAGAGATGAATCTTCAGCAGTTATCGGCTCAGCTTAGCCCTTGTCCATGCACCATCCAGATGGCCCTTGTACTTCCAATGCTTTGAGAACTCTGTTTCTAACGTTATCCCAGCCAAGGGACAGCTCTACTCCAGCTGATGGTTCTGTACAGCATCGTATTATCCTTGGCTTGAGAACAGAGCGAGCATGTGTGGATGGGCCTGCAATGTTTAATAGGACATTGGCTATAACTTTTCATGTCCTACCACCCACTCGCAGCAGCTCTGTCACATGAAACACTAAATTCCTTTCTTATCACCAATATTTGATGAGAAAATGCTGTTTGGCATCTTCCCCCAAAGACGAGACATCTAACCATGTTCCTTGCAGCCTAGCACTCTGCCCACAAGATCTGACTTGTTTTTCTCACCCCAAATTTATAGACAGTTAGAAGGAAGCACATCCTGTTTGCTATCTGGAGGGGCAGTGCAGTGAGGGAGAGAGTGACTTAGGGAGTTTGTTTTTCTCAAGACTTCCTCAAGCTGCTTTATGACTTCATACAAACCTTTCGTCTATTACTCCTTAATTTTATGAGCAAATTGTTCTTTCTTTTCTGACTTTCCCCCACTGAGTTTTCTTGGCTGACCCATGGAAACAATTTTCAGAACTCCCAGGCTTAGCTGGATCCTCCCTAACATGAGTATAGCTGTAAAAATATTGACCCCAGAGAATAAGGTATGACAGTGTGGCCTCAGGCAAAGTCCTTATTCATTTGGTTAATGGTATGACTTGAAGTGAGAGGCTGACAGTGAGTGTCTGTGGTACAACACTAATTCAGGGCACCCAATGGTGCCCGTGTTCCCCAGACCTGACCTGGTAGGATGGTCGAACTGAACAAAGGCTTCATCACACCACCCAAGAGAAAGCTGTTCATTACATTCATGGGAGATGGAGAATTAGAGGAAAATATCCAGTTTCAGAAAAGTGCTAAAGGCAATGCAAAATTATAGATGGTTGCCTGGGCTGGACCATTTAATAATGTATACTAGGGCACAGTCCAGCCTTTTAGATGCTATCAGCTAAATAGTGTGAGAGAGTGAGGCCTGGTTCATTTAATCTCCTCTTCCATTTAGGCCAAACCATACATTTCCCTTTCCATCCGGTTGTGTCTGAGTTAACAAGGGCTCTCACTGCTGGGTCATCCTTCTTCAGCTTCCCATACGAGGATACACTGATTCCTAAATGTCCCAACAGTTCAGGAAGAAAAAAAAAAGGAAGAAAAAAACAAAACAAAAAAACAAAAAACAAAAATCAACCATCACCTGGACACTTTTTAATCACACTGTTGTTAATTGAGGGTTTGCTCATTGAAGCTGGTGCCAAGGACCCTGTGGATGGAATGGCTTTCTGAGTCATGTCACTGCAGGGTCACAGTAAATGCTGGCAGATTGCAGATATTAGAGTATCTATGCACTTTATACTTTTATTTCTAAAAAATGGCTTTTATGACACAATATAGGTACATTTCAAGAGTGACCTTGAAAAAAATACTAACATAACTTTGGAGAGCCTTGCCCTGAGTAGAAAGGGCCAGGGTGGGGGACAGCCCATTCTTCACTCGGAGTCAGCTTCAAAGTTTTTATTTGGAGGATTTAAATTTAAGTTTGAAGAAGTAGGGCTTAGACCCTATCATTCTCTGTTGGTCATTCTTTCTGATGAATAAGTATCAAAACTGCTTTGAATTTGTTTTTTTCCCCTCCGATAAGGATTTATTTTTCCATGCAGTCTTTTCTTTGCACCTGAAGGAGCACTGCTGTGAAAATCGAGGCCTGCTTCCTGTTCCGAGCTGGAGCCTCCCTTGGAAGGCTGTCAAGTGAGAGCAGCAGCTCCTAGGATTTATGCCTGGGACCTGTCAGAGCAAAATGATCATAGCAAGCCCTCTCTGCCATCAATCACCGCGGGGCTGGGGATGGCAAGGACAGGCATTTTCCACATTTCTTTCCTGTGCATATTTAGTCTTGTGCCTGGAGGAGGACTAGCTCCTTTGAACCATTCTTGGAGATTTCTTTTCCATCAGATGGCAGCTCAGAGAAGTACTTAATCTTCCCCCAACGCGCTTCTCTCATTGGCTTGCTGAGAAAAACAGCCAGGGGGCGAAAGAGGGAAGAAGGCAGAGATAATCCAATATAAGTCCAGAGACACAGAGTTTGGGGCATGGTGGCTCCAGCATCTTGACTTCAGCACTATGCTGTCTGCCTAAGGTTTCCTTCCATCATTGTCTCAGTGGCACGTCACTCAGGAACAGGAGCATGGCGCTCACACTGCTGGTCTTATCGCCGGGAGAGTTCTTCTCTCCCAAACAGCTGTTTCCCACATTTGTCAAGGCAGGGTTTGAAGGGAAGTGGGGCAGGCATTCCTTCCTGCCCATCACAGAGGTCTGCTTTGTCGCGATAACATTCAAGGGGCGCATTTATTCCTCTTGCTACCGAAGGTGAAAGGCTAGGGTCACAGCGAGAAAAGACAAGAAGAAACCTGTTGGAAAAGTTTATAAATCTTGCCATGAGTGCTCTAAACAAGAGCTGAGCCTGTGGCTGGATGTGTAAAGTGCTGCCACATTGGTAGGGACCTGCTTCCCCAGGCCTAGAGAGCCCTTAGTGTAAACAGAGAGCTGTTGCTTGAATCAGGTCTGTTTTGGCTTAAAGTCTGAGGAACACATTGCCTTCAAAGTGAATTCTTAGGTGTCACTTCCCATAAGTTATGGCAGAAGATTACAAAGCTACTGATATAACATATTAGTTTGATAGACAGAATTATACCCCCAACGCTTCCTGCTCTCCCCAATGACGCACAGTAACGAGTGTGTCTTGGCAGCTGCCTTGATTTACCACCAGTCTGGGAGGCCAACCGGGAGAAGGAGCATTCACATGGATGCAGGGCCTGAGACTGGCCCCAAGCCTAGTTTATAAAGCTGCCCTGTAATTCACCACAAATGTGTCACCATTAAAAGAGGAAAAAAGGATTGCAGATAATAAATACTCTCTAATTTATTAGCTAACAACAAAGGGATCAGAGCCAGTTGTGATGTGATTGTTTGACATAATATTGTCAAGGAAAAAAAAGCTAAGTTGACCAGAGAGGTAAATTACACATTCAAGCAGATACATCAACTCTTGGCTTGTCACTAGTCCAACTAAGCAAAACACCAAACGGAGGGGAGAGCTGGCAGAGCTCAGTGCTATTTATCTCTGGACGAGACGTATTCAAGAGCGAGGGAAATAAGACATACTTCTTTTGGACTTGGTCAGAGGCCAGGTTTTAACTGTTATAAATTAGATGTTTTGTGAATCGGATTTGGCAGTTCTCGTTTCTTTTGTCCTGGTGAGGAGATGAGAGATCCCACAGTTTGTCTGATACCGCGGTTTGACCAGCTGGGATATGGGCCTTACGGTTGGGTGCTGGAAGGATTTGCAAGTTGTGCTAACTGAAGCATGAAGCAGCAGAAACCTTCTTGAATGGGGTTCTTTGTAAACTTGGTGGCACGGGAAAGATTTAAGTTGCCGCTCTCCTTGTCGTGGCTTCTTCCATAATCACCTGGGATGCCAGGCCCAGATGCACAACCAAGATGGAGTTCTGAAACCTTAGTGTTGGAAGAAGTGGCTGTCTCATTCCGCCCAGGACCTGCAGCCATCAGCTAGCTGGAGGCCCTCCACAGTCTCTGAGCAGCTGCTCCTAATGGAGCCCAGAGTCAGCGGGACCTGCTGGGATGTGGTTTGACATAAACAGCTACCCAGGATGATTCTCCCAGTGCTGACTTTGGGAAGAGAATACCTGAGTGGATATTTTTCCTTTGTGTTGTGTTCCATTCGCCCTTAAATTCGCCTGATAGTTGAACATAGGTTTCTTGAATTTACCTCCTAATCTTGAGGCAAGAATGGCAGATGGCATCTCATAGGAAGGCTCCAGAGGGTGTTCCATTCTGAGTGATAGGGATTAGTGAACCCAAGTTCAGTTTTGGTATAATTAATAAATGTACTGTCAATTGATTAGTATGAATGGATGGAGATCCTTCCCTCCTTCCTCCTTGCCTCCCTCCCTCTCCCTCTGGAATCTGGTGGATCGTTGAAACTGCAGTTATTATACAAGGGCATATGGTGAAAATCTTAGAGAGGGGGAGGGAGAAAGTCTAGTAAAGCGCGTTCTAGATGGAAAAGCTCTGCCTCGTAAGAGTTTGCTGTATTTTAAAAATTATTTATTTAAAAGAGTGAAAAGATGAACATAAAACTGAGTGGGTAGGAAGGTGGGGAGGATCAGGGAGAAACAGGGGGAAGGAAAACATGATCAAAATATACTGTATGAAAATATTTTCGTTAAAATTTATTTTATGTAGTTTTAAGTTTTTTTTTTGGTTTGGTTTGGCTCATCAATTTGATATGCTGAGATGGAAGCCAGCGCTGTGTGCAGGCCTTTTCCCACTGCTTGGAAAGTGCTGAGTGGCTTCTGTGGAAGAGCCCAGCAAAGTGTTCCCTAGATAGTGCTATTAGCTTGTGGGCTTCGAATCTTGCCCCCTCCTTAGCCTTGCTTGGTGTCAAGTTTGGTCGACACTGACCTGGAATTTCTCTGGAGCTGGCTTCTTCCTTGATTTTCCTGATCTATTTGAGTTCAAATACTATTCCCATTTTGACTCAAGGAACTTGTAGATTTACAGTCTTAACCTGCACCTTCTCCTTGTGATCACATAGCTTCAAGTCCACGCTATCAACCTTTGCATCTTGTGCGCTTCATCATGCTGACGTTTATTGTACCCTACAATCTGTATTCTAATGTCATGATTTTTGTATGTTCACAACACACTTTCTCGTTTTACTTTCATGGTTTTCGGGGACTTCCTTCCTCAGTCCACTCTTCCTTCCCAACAAGGTGTTTTGTACCAATGCCACATTCTGGGTTTGGGTACTGACAAACCTGAGTTTGTTTCAAGTTCTCTTTATTTCAGGAAGTTATGACTTGTTTTATGAGAACAGTGTTATGTTTTCACGTCAATTCCCCCTTGTACAAATCTCTGAGAGTGCCTCCTTGCTTTGGGATAGAGCCACGCAGCCTTAAACTATTCTTCACTTCAATAACAATGTCGAGAGAGGGCTCTTGCTTGTATATCGTGTTTCATCTATTGGCAATGGCACCTAAACTTCAGAAGCATTGATTCGGAGAATGACTTCATACTTAGTAGGCTGCTGATACCCGTTGAGGCACTGAGTACCTGACATACAGGGACATTCAGTAGCGCATGGCTACTTTGCACTCTTACTACTGACTCACTCTGTGACTATTGTCAGCATAGAGAGAGAGAAAAAAAAGCAAGGCTCATTTCACATCACACCAAGCTAAGAAAGTGTATCTTTCTTCAACCAAGAAGATAGAGTATCCACCAGGCCACATGGCCCAGTGAAGAGGAATGAATTGTGCACTCAGTAGCTTTAAGGCAGTGTCAAGCAAAATAGATTTAAATCATTCTGAAAGATATAAATCCTAAGAATGGATATATTGTGCAGAATGAAATGAGGCTCACAAAGGAATTGATTGGGAAGTATACCAAATGGAATAGGAGAGAGCAGAAAGGCACATGTTGGCGAGAATAAAGCATGCTTCCGTTTGAAGGGTATTGAATTTACTAAGATACAACTGACCGGCTATAAAGCAAATGAATAAAATATGTAGCCATTTCAGATGGACAGTCAATGGGAATGACTTAATATAGATCTATAGTCGCACGTGATCAGCTACAACCTACATTGTGGTGACTTCTCCTGTAATTTTTTTAGATCTCCCAAGAAAATCTGAGGCTTTAACCTTCCCTGATGTACTGAACTATTCTTTAAGGGGAGGGGGCTATGATGATTGGAAAATTAATTGGAAATATGATATTTTGTGTTGGAATCCCTCGGTCCAGAGACCCAAAGTGATTTTTTTTTTAATTATCTGTAATTTCAGGAAGATTTTAGATTAAGTTAAACCAAGTATTGCGGTGAGGGCTGATTCTCCAGAGAAAGTTATTTGTATCTTGCTGTGATGTTAAGGGGCTATGTATCAACAGACATTCTAATTTTTTTTCTAGAAAATTTAGAAGCTTGAAGTTGATGTGGAAATCATCTTTCTGGGAATTTTCTTCTGTGCACAAAACAAATATTCATTCAATATCTCTACTATATTTTAGTAGTGATCTTCTGGAGAATTCTGATTTTTTTTTTAAAGAAAGTCTCACCATGGGAGCTCATTTCCAGTGTTATAGTGTTTCTGTGTCAAGGGGGCGTAGATCAGACTCAGACTCAAGTGAATCCCCTGTAGAAAGAACAATGCAAGGAACTAAAACCCAGTGTGGAATGTTTGTTCAGCACTCACTGATAATTCAGACAGTGAAGGGGAGTACTCTGTGGGACAACATTTTTATCATTCAAAGTTTTAACGAATTGCTATTTTTCTTTTATATCTCAGTAAGGTTAATAATGTTTTAATTGCTCCTAGAATTTATTGTGTATTAGCATCTTTAAAACCCTCTGTGTCAATGTGCATTATGTCCTACATGGAAGTTAATCTGGAGAACTCCAGCTGCATAGGAAGGCCCAGTGCTGAAGGAGCTGCGGGCCTGCTTTTCATCCTGCCTGGCTCCCGCATGGCTAGCTTTACACCAGAAATAACAACACACAAACTGTATTCTTTTAAACACTGCTTGGCCCATTAACTCTAGACCTTACAGGCTAATTCTCATATCCCAATCAACCCATCTCTAATAATCTATAGCATCAGTCTTACCGGAAAAGATTCAGCATGTCTGACCTGGCAGCTTGCTTCATGGCGTCTGCCCGGTAGAGGGGAGCATGGCCTCTGAGCTCACTTCCTCTTCCTCCCAGCATTCTGTTCTGTTTATTCCACCCACCTATGTTTTAACCTATGAGGGCCAAGCAGTTTCTTTATTATAATTAACCAATGACCTTCCTCCATCACCCCAGCACATGTTAATTCTTCTCTGCTTGTGTGCTAGAAAGTTCCTAGTGGTTTAGAATGGCTTGCAGACACTCCTCAGCTTAATAAAGATGGCATTGTGATAAACTCACTGTAACTGAAGTTACTGTGAGTCGAGATGCATCAAGTACCTACAGTAGTGACCCTCGCAGTGTGTAGCCAGCACATCTCAAACTGATGAGAGTTGAGCAAAACCCTCTCCTCTAATACGACCCACTGAAAAGACTAGAGTTCACCATGCCATGTCTGCTGTATACATACTATCCACAAAGAACTTAAGGGAGTCCAAAGTCAAGCTATACACATCAGCTATACATGTCAGTGCATTTAACAAGTAGATTTAAATTAGACAAACAGAGTGAAATAATTAAACATAAAGAAATGGGCCTTTTCCCAGTAAGATTTTAGTAGGTCTGTGTACACTCTCAGTCTCATGGGATCCAAATGGACTTCTAGGGTGGCTTCATTTCATTCCCAGGAATGAGTCATTTATCAGTCTGTGCTGGTTGTGTAGTGCCACATTGGTGGTGCAGTTACAGGGTCCACCCAGGAGCTAAAGTCACATAGCTCTCTCAAATGGAATCAAAACTGTTTATAAAAGGAGTCTCATAGGGCAATGCGTGTCCTAATTAAAATAAAACACTGTTTGTACAATTTGAAGTTATACAGAGCATGACACAGTCTGATGTCAACAGTCAAAATGACCATGTACTTTGATTTAGAAGACTCTTGTTGTAGGGAAATGCTAGCTGGAGAACAGAACAGCCTCTGTAGAACTAGAGTGTGGATTTCAAATGCTTGTCTCTGGTAGATGAGATGTCTGTCCATCAGCTTTGTGCTAACCAGCCTACTTCGCTACCACTCCAGAGTCTTCTGACCCCAGTGAATCCTGGCAAAGGCGGGACAATGGAAAACATGCTGGCTTGGTCTGCAGGTTAAGGGTGGCTCTGCTGCCATGTTAAGTTTTATATCCTTCTTTTTGCTTGTCCCACGTTTCGTTCTATTAAATGAAGGACTAGAGGAACTGACCCCAGAGAACTCTCCTGGCATCTGCGTTTTGTGCCTACATCTTTTTAGACAATTATGGAGTCCTTTGTCATTTTTCCTCTGTGCAGCTTACTTAGACCTTGATTTGTAAATGACCCCTGATTTACATTAGATTCTCTCCCAAGCTTCCCAATCTATGGATGTTGATTCTTTGGTTTTACTGACCTCCAAGGAGCATCACTGATGGACTCGTGCATTTCAGCAAGTTCACTTGAAGTAGGTGTGCTCCCTTATTGGTCCCCATGACTTTAGGCCCTTTCTTGGCACAACTGACCTTGTCCTCTGCCTTATCTATGCTGGAGCACTCCTGCTGATCATCTTTCCCTTCTCTTTAAAGCCTTCATGCCAACTCTGTCTGGTAAATACACTCTTGTCCTTTGGTGTCTATGGGGAACATTTCCAGAACCCCTCACTTGGACTAAATGTTTGAACGCTGACATTCTATATATCAAATGGCAATGTTTGCGTATGACCTGTGTAACTGTTCCCCTATATTTAAGATGACTTTTAGATTACTTAACAATCTCTCCTTCAGTGTCAGTGATGTGTAAGAGGTGGTGATTATTCAAACAGTCGTGTCTGTGTAGGTACAGTGAAGATGCAAACTTTTTTCTCAAATACTTTGGATCTTAATTAGTTCTTAATGAGAATATGAAGCCCATGGATATGACAAACTGACTATATATGGCTATATCTCTTAACAATATTTCTCTCATAGTAAAAACAATCTAATTTCCACAGAATTTTATGAAGATAGTGGCATCTGTTTTTTGGGGGGGGCACTCTTCTTTCATAGTTCTTTATAAACCATTTTTTTCAGAATTCAAAGAAAAAGTCAAATGTCATTGTTTTGAAAGGTACACCCTGATTGTCATAGGATTGATGGTTGTTCAAACTTCTCTTCTGAGGCCGTCTTTCCTAGGAAGTTGGTTCCAAGGCAGGCTCATTTTTAATACGATGCTTCAATTTGTTTTATTATAATGTGTGATCACACAAGGAATTTGCAGGAGATATGACTTTTTATGGTCATTAATTTATCTAATTCTCTCTTTTTATGGTTTCGCAAAATACCAGTTTATAGCAGTGCAAAATGCAATGAAAACTCAGGTCAAAGCATAAACTCTCCATTTGAGAAATGGAGTTGATGTTGTTTGAGTTTGTCAGGCTTCTGCTGGGACATGGTTCCACTAGAGTAGCATATGGTCACTTTAATTTTTTTGTCTTTTAGACAATAATAAAATGATTTTCTGTATCACACTGCTCACACTGCCACAGAACCTCCAACTGAACCTCCAGGCAGCACATGTTCATCCTGGAGATTTTATTTTGTTCATTCCTGGATGACCAACACCCACAACACCATTTACTAGGTGGCACATACTGTTGATGTGCCCAAATGGAAGAACGGGATATAGGACTGAGATACTGTGTGTGGAGACACAAACAGGCATCTGTTACCCCCCCCCCCCAGAGTCAATGAGTTTATTGGGCTTACTTATTCATAGTTGAAGCCTTGCTTCCAGCAGCCTGGGTGGCTCCAGGATGCCTGTATCAACACAAAAGACCCACTCTGCATGGATGGCAACCTTGTGGAGGCTGCATCTTAGAGTCCCACTTTGGTCAACCTTCTACTTCATACATAACCTAGCAACTCCCAAGACTACGGGCACTTTGGAGAGGGCAGGAGAGAGCTATGGCTAAACACTGAGGTGAGGGCTCTTGTGCGTTCTCTCTTGGTTCTGTTCCTAGAGAGCATTGTACTCCCATAAATGTAGCTCCAGCCACAGTGTTCTATTCAGTTAGCTCTCATGGCTACTGGTCCCAGGTACTCTGTTCTCCAAGACATCAATCATGTTCTACACAGAAGAAAAGGCAATACCACAACACCATGTCCACCAGACTCTTTGTCACTGGGTGAATACCTGGCAGACACAGTTTAGAGAGAAAATATTTATTTTATGTCACAGCATCTGAGATTTTAGTCTACAGCCAGCAGGTTCCATAGTTTCTTGGCTGAGCTGGGGCAGAAGATCCTGATAGACATGTGTAGAAGAACATAGTTGCTCACCTTATAGAAACCAGGAAGCAAGGAGAAAGACAGGAAGGTGCCAAGAGCATGTCCTTCTGCTCCTAGTAATCTACTTTCTCCACCCAGGCCCTACCCCTTAAAATTTCTAGTAGATTCTAACAAAGAACACTAGCTTGGGACCAAGCATTGAGCACCTAAGCTCTGGGCAGTTTTATACTCAAGCTGTTCTGGCATAACCACTACAGGGCTTAAAAACTGAAAAAGACATGAGTTGATGGTGGTGATGAGCTAGACTGAGAAGGTCAAAGTTAAATTTGAAGTCCTTCTTTTGCTTAAGTGACAAAACTTTCCTTAACTCCACTGCTTCCTGAGAGGAAAACAACAAAAAAGCTCAGTTCAGCTTTCTCAGATGTTCCCATGTTGCAGTGAAGGGTTACTTGCATTATAACATTCTCATAGTGACCCCTATAAGAATTTGGTATGCCACTGCCATTCAGAAGGGTCCATCTCGCTCTGTAAAGGAGGTCTGAGGGCTGGACAGAGCCCTGTAGCTAAAGTGTTTATCAAGCAATCATGAAAACCTGGCTTTGAACCTCTCGCACCCACATACAAAGCCTGGTGCAGCAGCATGTGCCTGTATTCCTGGAGGTGAGAAGGCAGAGAGCAAAGGAGCCTGGAAACTTGCTGGCTAGCCAATATAGGCAAACCAGCAAGCTCGGGTTTTAGTGAGAGACCCTGCCTCAAAAAATAAGCTGGAGAGCAACTGAAGAAGACACCCAATATCAACATTTAGGTTTCACACACTGTGCATCCCTGGGCCACATGCGCTCGTGTAGCCTTCTGCATTCATGCATGGAAACACATACACATGTGCACACACATACACATGTGCACACACATACACACACCTACACCTCTACCTCAGAATCCAAGTTCTTGACTTTTTCACTTTTTGATAGTCTTAATGGTGAATGCTTTATTATGGGACAAACAGTATAGTAGTTCCTTCAAGGATTTGAGACATCTTGGTTGGTCTCACAGTATCTGTCCAGACGACAGTGGAGCAGATTAGATGTTGCTCCCCTAAGTTAGGGCCACTTTAGCCCTCTGGAAAGAGCTGAGTTCCCAATCCTTATGTCTGGTCTGTTTCTACTTCTGGATAGAGAAAGGCACAGGATGATCCGACATCACAGAGAGGGTGAAACTGAACAGAACACTATAGTAATATGGCAAATGGGAGAGATAAGAATCCTCCCCCAGGCTCCCCCTCTGGAGCTCATCCTGCCAATTTCCACGTGAGGTTCAGTAAATTAAATAAGCTTTCCTGTTCCCTGCAGCTGCCTGTGACAGCCCAGCTCTTCAGCCTGGTATCACAGACAGGTACTCACCTTCTAAGACGGGAGCCTGACACCTTTCAAAAGTGAAGGGACCTGTGGCAATTTTAAGCATTCCAACCATATTAATTCTAGTGACAGTTATCCTCTGAGTCATTTGGAATAGCTTCCCTCTTTTCAACTCTCAAAATTTTTATTTGATCCTTATGGCCTCTGGGGCTAGAGCAGGGGCACTGTGTGTGTGTGTGTGTGTGTGTGTGTGTGTGTGTGTGTGTGTGTGTGTGTGTGTGTATGGTGTGTAGCAAGAAGCAAAAGTAGGGAAATTGTTGATCTGGTCAGATTTAAATCTTTTCCATTGCTTATATGTTCCCATTCTTCATTTACCTCCCTAGGGAGAAACCTCACATTTCCAAAAGAAAGGCTGGGTGGTTTAGAGTTCTCCCTTTGAAGCCTAGGCTTCCATTGTTTCTCTTCAGCCAAGGGTGAAAGCAGAGCACTACATGTCAAGAATCAGTCACTAAAATGTTCAGTCAGTACCAGACCCTGTGATTCTCCTTAAGCTCTGTGGCTTTCCAGGTAGAAAGGCCATGACACCTTAGAAAATCGTACCCAAGGCAGCCAGCTTCATTGGCTTGGAAACAGTCGAGGCTTCTGCTCATCTCCACGTGAGGATTCCCCTCAGGAATCCTTGCCACTTTCTACCTGGACAGGCAGCTTTGTGTGTCTGTAACAAGCAGGTGGGCAGACTGAAGGAGAGCCCACTGTTTACTCTGAAAGCTGTGCTGTCCTAGCTGAGGCTCAGGGGAACTACACATGAGTGACTATGGATGAGATGTGCTATCTTCATTCTGCTGGGTTGTTGAGAGGACTCAACAAGGCAACAACAAAGCTGGGTATCAAAGTACACAATAAATTTTAAAATTAGTAGTAATCTTTTTTTTAGCACAGGTAATGGGATAAGGATGTTTCAGGGTTGCTTTGTTATATGCTAATAGAATCTGGAGGCTTCCACTTGCACCTCCATGCACTGTTTCTTTGTAGGGATAGGGTTATCTCTTAGTTAATAACATATACTGATAATTTCTTATCAGTCAGCCCTTTTCTCAGAGTCTATATTGCTTTGTTTGCATTTGTAAGTGAATTGGTCGCTTTTATCATCACTGTGCCCCGATACCCGATAGAAGCAACTTCATGTGGTTCATAGTTTCAGAGCTTTCAGTCGATAGGCACTTAACCCAAACATTTAAGCAGAAATCACAGTGGCTAGAGTGTGTGGTTGTCCTTCACTTCCTGGTAGACCTATAATGGGGAAATACTTATTATTTTATTATATTTATATAATATTACTTATATTATTATTATATTCCTTTAGCTGACTAATAGTTCTAGATTTCTCCCTGGGGCCTATGATCTTTCCAACAATGAGATTTTGGCCCAGGTAATGGTGTATTGATTGTGCTCCACCTTGTAGAGTGAGCTTTTAATTCCAGCAGAAAGTGGTTGGTTATTCCCATAACAGTCATGCCACTATTGCACCATTGCACCAGTGACCATATCCTGCCAGATCAGTTGTAGCTATAGTTTGAAAGATTCACAGCTGGTAACTATCTTCAGCAATAGGGTCTCATTGCTACGTTCTGGGAGGTAATTAGAACAATGTGAAAGTATGTAATGTTTTGGGGTCTATGGGACCCCATTGACCAAAAATTTAAACTAACACTGATTTTATTTTGTTTTTAGTTTGTTTATTTTAGTGGATGGCCTGTTGTCTGGGGAAGGAATTGTACCCTTGTTATAGAATAGCTTATGTATATTTGTCTATATATTTTGGAAACTGCTACAATATTAGATTCTCACATAGCATAGTGAAAATTCACATTGTCTTTAGTGATAGTTTTCTTTCCCTGTAGTTTTCTTCCTGCCAACACCCATACCATCACTAATGATTTTTCTTAACGTCATTTGGGTTCTGAAAATCTTAAATGTTCATCTTATTGTATACTAAGCAATCTTCATAAATTTAACTAGTTCATATAAGTAATGCATCTTGCCAGTAAAATAATTATTTATTTACCTATGTAAAACCGGTAGCCTCGGCTGGTCTCAAGTTTGGTTTATAGCCAATGATAACCTTAAACTCTGGGATTCTCTTGCTTCTCAAGTGCTAGAATTACAGGTGTGTGCCACCAAACCCCAATGCATCTATTCACGTCTGATAGGATATCCCTCATCTCTTTAATCTTCAAATTTCAAAAGGTTAACTTTTAGGTTAAGTAATAGAATAAATTCAGACACCTGTATAGTTTACGAATTGAAGAGGAAATAAACTGTAGAAGTTGTTCACTGGTGGGAAGGCCAAGAAGATGGGCTAGGAGTTAGCCAGTAGAGTTAGGTGCTTGGTTAAGAATGCTTTTTCAACAATCATGGAATCATGAGATTGTCTCTTATGCCCTACCTCCCACTCTGCATTGTGTTATCTCCTTTCTAGACGCTCCATTCCTCCCTTCCCTATGTACAGAATGACCAGGCTGGTGCATAGCTCTCAAGTTTTATTCTATAGAGCTGCATCACAACATTCTGCTTCTTTGGCTTTATGATGCTTCCACCCATTCTCCTTTTGCTTTCCTTGTCCCTGTGAAGTTAGCTTAAACTTGACCTAATACTAATGATGTTGTATTTAAGTATCACATTAGGAGACCTTGCATCATGGATATCACTTACCTTCATGTAAAAGTGTGGTCGTCTGCAGTGTGTCCATTGCTAGCAGCTGTGAAATGGTAGTCAATCAGAAAGCGATCCAGTCTTTGAGCTTTGGAGCATTCTGTTTACAGCGACATCGGCTTGTCAATGAGTAAATCAGCTCTGTCCTTCTGTTCTCTCTGCATCAGGAACATCTTTGACTCCTTGGGCTGGGCTTGGTTAGTCAGCCAGTCACTCTCCCTCATTTAGAGGTTGAGAATATAGCTCTTCCATGTTATTTTTTTTCCTGGTATGTTTAGTGAGCTTATTGGCCTCCTAGATTTTATTACCAGTCACCGGCTTAACCCTTGTCACAGAAATTATTATATGAACCCTGGGTGACTTCTGACTGCACAAGGGCCCTAGATTTACATTTTTGCATTCCAAAGTCAAGAATATGTATGACTAATGGAACACGGAGCCACTGGATATTTATATATCTATTTTGAAATTTACATTTCTTCCTTTCTGATGATGAGGTTTGCTGTTTCCAGGGTCATAGCTGATGGACGGGGAGCACCAACAATGACATAAAGCAATCAGCCAGGGAGAGCGCTTCCCAGCCCCCATGGTAGACTGTGCTGTGCTGCCAGTTATTCTGCTGACAGTTCTGTGCTTATCAACCACCCCCATCTCCCTGATTCTCTCCCCGCTTCTCTTTTATGATGCCCAATAAATTTTACATGCTTCAATTTACCTCGTCTACCAACCTAATACTGTTTGAATTAAATGTCTCCTCTTCAGCTTTCAACAGTGGAAGCTTTGCCTTTCCACAACCAAATTGTTCCTAAAGACCACTCATGACTATGGTAAAAAGTAGCTGGTGCATCAGTCACACACGGGTAGGTGCTCCTCATTTGCTGGTGCCTATCGGGGGATGGGATAAGTAGGTTGTTGAGCTTCTTGGATGCATGGTGTATTGATAGAGAAGAAAATGTCTCTAAACCGGCATTAAGTCATCGTGGATGAATAAGATTACACCTATTGTCAAAGGGTCCCTGCTTCTGGATACCTTTCATAGCATATAGTAAGTATTAATGGCGTAGTCATAAAAATGAGAGAAACAGTTCTTATGCATCTACATAAGCTAAACTGTTCTTTTATTATCGCGCATTTTATTTTTTTATTTTTTTAATTTATTTATTTATTAAAGATTTCTGTCTCTTCCCCGCCACCGCCTCCCATTTCCCTCCCCCTCCCTCAATGAAGTCCCCCCCCCCCAGCCCGAAAAGCAATCAGGGTTCCCTGTCCTGTGGGAAGTCCAAGGAACCCCCACCTCCATCCAGGTCTAGTAAGTTGAGCATCCAAACTGCCTAGGCTCCCACAAAGCCAGTATGTGCAGTAGGATCAAAACCCAGAACCATTGTTCTTGAGTTCTCAGTAGTCCTCATTGTCTGCTATGTTCAGCGAGTCCGGTTTCATCCCAGGCTTTTCCAGACCCAGGCCAGCTGGTCTTGGTGAGTTCCCAGTAGAACATCCCATTGTCTCAGTGTGTGGGTGCACCCCTCGCGGTCCTGAGTTCCTTGCTCGTGCTCTCTCTCCTTCTGCTCCTGATTTGGACCTTGAGATTTCAGTCCTGTGCTCCAATGTGGGTCTCTGTCTCTGTCTCCTTTCATCGCTTGCTGAAGGTTAATATTCAGGAGGATGCCTATATGTTTTTCTTTGGGTTCTCCTTATTTAGCATCTCTAGGATCACTAATTATAGGCTCAATGTCCTTGGCTTATGGCTAGAAACCAAATATGAGTGAGTACATCCCATGTTCCTCTTTTTGGGTCTGGCTTACCTCACTCAGGATAGTGTTTTCTATTTCCATCCATTTGTATTAGAGTACTATCGCGCATTTTAAAAGTCTGGTCTTAAGGGTGGTTTGGAAGCTGGGACCTCCAGGTGGGTTGTAGCAAGTTTCTCATTTGTCTAATTCACTTACAACTCCTCAAGTTTTCTTTCTTTCTTATAAATTTCTTTTATTTTGTTTTTTTTATTTTACATAACAATCCCAGTTCCCATTCCCTCCCCTCTTCTCATTCCCTCCATCTACCCCGCAACCTGACCCCCTATCCATTCCTCAGAGAGAGTAAGGCACATTGCTTTGGGGAAGGTCCAAGGTCCTCCCTGCTATATCTAGGCTGAGCAAAGTATCCATTTGAAGAGAATAGGATCCCAAAATGCCAGTTCAAGCAGTAGGGATAAATCCTGGTGCCACTGCCAGCGGCCCCACAGTCTGCTCAGCCATACAACTGTCACCCACATTCAGAGGGACTAGTTTAGACCTATTCTGGTCCTGTCCCTGTCTGGCTGGAGTTGGTGAGCTCCCATTAGCTCAGGTAGACTGTTTCAGTGGGTGAACCCATCATGGTCTTGACCTCTTTGCTCATATTCTCACTCCTTCCCCTCTTTAACTGGTCTTTGGGAGCTCAGCCCAGTGCTCCACTGCTGGTCTCTGCCTCTGTTTCCATCAGTTGCTGGATGAAGGTTCTATGGTGATATTTAAGATATTCATAAGTCTGACTACAGGTCAAGGCAGTTCAGGTATCCTTTCCTCTATTGTTTAGGGTCTTAGCTGGGGTCATCCTTGTGGATTGCTGAGAATTCTCTAGTGTCAGTCAGGGTTCTTGCTAGTCCCATAATGGCTCCTTCAATCAAGATATCTCTTTCCTTGCTCCCATTTCTGTCCTTCCTCCATATTAACTATCCCATTCCCTCAAGTTCTCCCCTCCCACTCCTCTTCTCTCCTCCTCTTCCCTTTCTACTTTTCCTTCTGCCCTCACTGTTTCCCCTTTCCAGTTAGATATTTGTATGTTTTTCTTAAGGTTCAACTTGCTACTTAGCTTCTCTAGGATAATATCTTTTTTTTAACAGCTAGTATCCACTTATGAGTGAGTACATACCATGTTCATCTTTCTGGGTCTGGGTTACTTCACTCAGGATGGTTTTGTCTAGTTTTATCCATTGTGTTTTCTTTGAATAACAACATTCACAAAGTATCTTCTGTGTTGACACCCTGTTCTGGACACTGAAGCCACAGGAGAAAAGAGGACCAATTGTCCCTGCTCTCATTGTATCAATATCTGAATAAATTCAGTAAGGCAGTAAGCTTGGGAGCAGCTATGCTTCCTAACATTGACTATGGTCTCACACCAAAGGAGGTGGAAAGGTCTGATGGAAAGTATCCACCTAAGGAGAGGGTCCTCTACCTATGATGATCACAAAAGGGCATGGTGGACAAAAACTCGTATAGACACACACACACACACATGCACACACACACACACAAATCAATTTAAAAATAAATAGATAAAAAACTTTGAAAAAACAAAACAAAACGCTGCCCTGGCAAAGGCAATTGAGCAGGGCCTAAATGATTAGGATGAGCCTAGAGCTGAGTCCACATAAACAGGACTTAGAGAAAGAAAACCCAGGGCAAAGGCCAAATCAGGAATCAGTATCTTGTGAGGAAGAGTAAGGAGAAAGCCAGTTTGGTCCAGACATAGTTCACCTTGGAGAGTTGTGTGTGGAAAGGAGTTTGGGGGCTGTGCTGTCTTCTCTGTTTGTTTGTTAACTTCCTTGCTTATTTTCATTACTATGTTATTGTTTTCAGCCAATTCTCTTTTATCAGGAGTCTTGTTTTTCCTCCTACCAGGACTGTAACCTTACTTCACAATGGCCATTTTAATTCCCTTCATACTGCAGCCCATTGTTTCTCAATGAGCTACATCGCCTCGTCCCAGCCAAGGCAGTGTCAGAAACAAACAGCAAGCACACAAATAAACAGCACCAGAGGAAATTTTCAGCTTAGAATGGCGCAGGAAGGCTTCATGTCTTAGCATAATTAACTAAAAGCCACTGTTCATCCTGTCCACTGAACAAGGTAGGAGGCAAGCTGCAGTAGCTACGTACTCCTCACTGACGCCATGAGGCCACCTAAAAGTTGTATGACTTCACAGAAGCAATTAAATTGCTCTGTTTAATCAATAGTGAGGCCACCATCGGTAACAGTTATTACTTGTATTGATTTGATAAGTGCAGTGAGAATAGTCACAAAGACTAGTCGTTAGCTATGGCCAAGCCATGGAATCTCCAGGCTGAATCTAGAATAAGTTCTTGAACAGTCTTCCTACAGATCTATAGGCAACTAGAGAGTTTTGCCTCATAAAACATCTTCCCTAAAAGATTAATTAGTAAAGTCCTACTTTTTATTCAGAATAAAAGTTTTAGACCTTGGCAGCAAGGGTATGCTCTTTGTAGTCAGTGATTAAATATGCATTTTGTCTCTTCTAGTGGTATTGATTATCCATACTGCTTTCCTGTGGTCTTATTTTAGCCAGATCTGTAGGTTCAGTAGACACAACAGAGACCCGGATATCCTCCCAGATGGATGCTGGGAAGTCTAAAGGGAGACCCGAGTAAAGTCATCAAAGTTCAGGAATCTGTTTTACCCCGATGGCATTGCCATTCTTCATCTCCTTTGGAGTTTAGTGCCTTGGTGTGGGAGTTTCAAAGTTCAGCATGACTTCACATCAGCTTTTGACTAATTAATTTTGTATACTTGTAGCCAAGAATGAGATGCAGAACAAATAGTATATGGAAATGTTAAATTAAGGATGCCTGCGGAAAGTGATTGACACACTTGAGCCTTTGCTGGTTCGTGGTACTTTTTGGGATATTTGATCAGCATTTGCAATGGCAGCAGCCTTGGGAAATAGAAGCATAAACAGTGGCTCAGAGAGAAAAGACAGGATTATAAGTATATTTGTATCAGCCACTATTAAAAGCAAAAAGTGCATAAAGGCTCCATCCATCCTTATCATACAACATGCAAGAGCCATGAGGGAATGGGGCAGGAAGAGCTTTTTATCATGTTCCCATTGAAGACAGCTTCGCAAAAGTCTCTCTTAACCTCGGTCACTGTAAACATCTCAAGCATTCTGAACGGCAAAATCCTAGCCTAGAGTTTTCCCAGACAGTTTCTCTGGGAAGAAGGGGGCATTGCAGCCACTAACATTTACTCCTCAATGGAAGATAAAATGCCATGTAGGACTTGTATGAGACAAAGCTCTCATGATTCTCCTCCAAGGACTGTCTTGTTTTTAGAGATTTCTCCAGGCTTACGATAGAATGTAGAAACAGTTTTGCAGGAGAGATGGCGTGAAGTTGTATGAGAATATGTTTGCACGTGAACCGGGAAGACTAAATAGATTTTGAAATTGGAAAGGATAAGCAAGTAGCTTTGAGCTTGATTTGTCTCCTTTTTACTAGGGACACATATGAGTATGGGAAAGACTTCAAGATTCTGGAGTGATCTCTGATTATTTGACAAACACACTCAGTTCTGAAGCGATTTGTGAGAGCAGGCCTACTCTATGGCGCCTCCTAAGGGGAGCTTAGGGCCTTGGCGCCTCCTAGGGAAAGTGGGGACTCTGTAGCCATGCTGTTGAGGTGTGCCGTATGCAAGCAAGACACGTGCTCCTTGATTTAGGGATGTCCATGTAGATCTCCTCCAACTCACAAGTTCCTAAGCTGGCTTCATGGTATGAGAGATGGAACTGTGGGGAGATCATACCATTAGATTTCAGAAATCAGCCCCTTAGGTGCCTTCTGTGGAGTTTTACACAAGGCTTTGTGACACTTTTGCTGGAAGCCAGTGACATTCACCCCGAAAACAGTTGCTCACGGAAATGCTTCGCTATTTTTGACATATTTATTAGTTAAGAATTGACTACTAATCTATTCTAATTTCTGAACATGAATGACGTTGCAACAATAAAGGATGTACTGCAGTGACCCACATGCTCAGTTTAGGGAGGCCCACCTCTCGTTGCTCTTAAAGACCCCTTTAGCTGCCCCTCAGAATTTCTCTTAGTTACGGCATCATCTTCATGTTGTCCATGGTCATGACATTCTCTCTTCTGATGCCATAATTATCTAGTACTTACTGAGCAAGAAATTTTAGTTTGAGTTCAAAGCACTTTGATCATTTCATCTCTGTCTTTAAGTTGTTATTCAAGTCTTAGTTGCCTCTGGTTGAGGCAACACCACATTAAAAAATACAATGAAACAAGCCAAGAACTCATGTGTTAGCAGCTGCTGTCCATAGTCTACCTGCTTTTGTATGATCTTCAACACTCTGAGAATTCTAGCATCGTAGGAGGGGTTTCAGTGATAACCCATGGAGAGCGAGGCTATGTTATAGTCACCTAATCCCGCCAGACAGAAGTTAAAACTGTAAATCATATCCACGTGGGCCCTTCTCTTATTGGAGTATTATGCATAGCCTTTTTTGTGTAAAGCAATTGTAATTATTTTCTCAGTTACTTGAGATGACGGATCATTGTCTTTGATTGGTAAGCTATTGTCTTCCCTTCCAGTTTGGGGATGTTTTCTATCAGACCTGCATGCTTGCCATGTCGTCTCCTCTTTATGTTTGGGTGACAATGTGACTATGCATCGAGAATGGATTCTTCATTGTCTTTCTGCTGTGTATGACACAGTGTTTTTACACTCCAAGTTCTGGTCGGAGAAGTAAATGTTGCATTCTTTTACCTAGGCTTTTAGCTTGAGAAAATGCGGTGGCAGGGGAGAGGCTGGTTCAGCTGAGAAGGGTCACGATCTTTGGGGAGGATTCACTCTCTGCCCTCTCATCTGATGCTCTTCAGAGACACATCCAGGGTTTACCCTTGGACTTTGAATAATTGCTCCAACTCTGTGTGCAGTCTTAGAATCATCGTGTCCATTAGTGAGTCTATCCCCTTCTTAATTTCCTGGGTCTGGACTACTTTTCCCCCAGTATACTTGTTACTTAGAAGACTTAGAAGATAAGACCATCTACCTAGTGTTTACCTCCGTTTGGATTTACAGACAGTCATGAGAAACTTCAGGGTTTTGTGATCTCTATGTGTAATTCCTGATGATAAATACTTGTCTTTAAACATGAACTCTGTTGTCCTTCAGATCAACCCCAGAGCCTTCTGTCTCTTTCATCAAATTCCAACTTCTAAATTTTATTGCATTTGCTTTTCTCCCTTGCTTTGTTTGGGTTCTATGCTGTTACTTTGGGGGGGGGGGAAGTGGATTTATTATTTTACTTTTATTTTGTGTAAGTGGAATAGATTCTATGGCAGGCTTATTTTAGACACTCAAGCATTTTTATGTATGAATGATAATATATCTGACTTGATATGCATGCCAAGTATGTAATCTCATTCTTTAAAATATCTTCAGGATTCTTTAGGGTCACGAAAAATCCTTCATCTTTTTGTCTTATGTACATGTGTGTGCTCATGTCCCTGAAGAGGCTGGCAGTGACAGGTCCCCTGGAACTGGAGTTCCACACCATTGTGAACCTCCTGATGTGGGTGCTGGGAACTGAACTTGGGTCCTCTGGAAAAGCAGCCATGGTCTGAGCTATGAGGCCGTTTTTTGAGCCCATGATTTGTGTCTAGAGTGTTCTCTCTGACAGTCCTCTCTGTCTCTCTGAAGATGGGCAGCATTCACCACACCATGCTGGCACCTCCGCATTCATCAGTAGCCATGAACTGCCACTATGAATGGACGCCCTCTCTTCAGCTGGGACAAAGTCTCTTTGGATGGAGAGGCTGTCTGCTTATTGGGTTGTTTTGATTCCATTTGATATGAAGACTCATGAGCAAACTTGGATGTTTATCTGTGCGTGTGTGAGTCACCGAAATTAAAATCGGCATCTTTCCTGCCATCATGGAGCTGTGTTCCTAAAAAGTAAAGTTTTCTCTGCAGCTTTGGTGATTAATATGTGGAATTCCATAAAAACGCAATGAAACAATGATCATGAAGGTACTTTATAAATCAGTTCATGTTTAGCGCACACGGGACTATGATATTATTCTCACACACGTCACCCAGGTACCACTAATCATCGACACCAATCAGCTGAGGAAGCAGGCTTTCTTCATTGCTTCTTTGTTCTCTGGTTTCGTGCTGACCTTGACACTGGAGCAGTGACCCTGAGCGAGCTAACCTGACCGGCAGCAGTGACTGCCCCTCTGTTGTTACCTGCGTTTGTCAGGAGTGCTTGCGCAGCACGTTTCTCACCATTGTCTCTGCAATAAAACTGCTTCTGTTACAGAAATCTTGAATCTAATTTGACAAAAGCCCACTATGAAGCCTCTTCTGTCTTCTCCCCTCCTCCCAGCTGCCAATAATGTTTGTTTCAGACTTGAACTCCACAGCTAATTGAACTTCCCTGCAATATTTTGCATAGCATCCTCCCATAGAGATGTGAGGCTGTTGTTGGCCACTCTCATGACCAGAGACAAGTCACCCTAACAATGTTGAGTCAAGCTGAACAGGCTTGGAACTTATTAGGTTGTGCTTTTCATATGGAATAGTGTTGTTTATTTGTTTTAAGTGTAAAATCCTTAAGGGTGGGAAAAATTATTAAAAGTATTCTAGAAAAACATGGACAGTAAAGGTGAGTGATACCTAAGGCATCCTACTGCAGCAGAATCTGGCAGTAAGGAGTGCTAATCGGAGGCACAAGTACTGTACACTTCCGTGGCAAAGAGTGTGAACCTCAAGTGTGACCAGTGATAACTATTTGTCCTTGGATAAGTGACTTAACCTTACTAGGTCACTTCTGTAATTCAGAGATAATAAGAATATTTGCCTCCTAGGGATATTGATTAATAAATGTAAGGTGTTTATAGCAGTGCTTGTAATGGAACAGAGGTAAAAGCATGTATCTTCTATTATCAACATTGTGGTCCTATTAGTTCTTCTTAGAAAGCATCAGCGAGGTAAGCAAAGGGCAAGAGTGAGGCTATACACATTATGTAACATGAGGGTAGGAGTGTAGATTTATGCTACCAAAAGTAGACATAGGCCAAGGGCTAGAAAAATATCAAGGATTCCTCTTGGGCATTGTTTTAATAAGTTTATATGTGTTATATGAAATTGATGACATCACCAGGTAGGTACTACTTTTATGGTATATCATAGACAATGAAACAGGTATTGAAAGGTTAAGTAATCAACCCAGAGACCATGGTAAGTAATTGTTAAGATGTGTCTCTAACTATTCTATGAGCTAAGCACTCTGTGTATGTTGATGGGAAGGAGCAGAGATTAGGGAAATTGGGGGGTTGGAGGCATGGGTCTTTTGAAGATCTAAAGCCATTTATTTGTGGAGTTAATTAGATATTTATGTAATGTCTTTGTATTTGAGATCATTGCAGAGGAGGGAATTTTGTAAATGTCTTTTGTGAAAAAGAGAAAGGAGTGAGGGGCATGTAGAGTCAGGCCAGAGTCTGGGCTCAGGTGCTAATGCTCATGCTCAGAGTACAAAGAACTAACTAGGGAAAATGAAGGGCTTGTGGGGTGTGGGAGTGATGTTTCTGGGGTGCCATGGGCAGATACTCAGTGTTTCGGGTCTCGCTAATTTAGTGACTGGGCAAGCTGGTTCAGTTTGATGTGGGAGGCTTAGTTTCTGCAGTGCTTAAGTGAAGGTTTACGTAGGAACACTTCTGTGTGCCTTTAATGTTCTGAAACTCAAACATCCTTATGTTACCTACATCGATGCTGGGAGTTATCAGTGCCATTTCTTTAACATCCCTTTTCTATTTTGTGTTTGTGCATTGGCTATTCTTTCATTTAGCCCGACTGCCCAGGCTGTCCTGTGACTTTACTGTGTGATTTGTTTCATCACAAATCACCAATACTGAGGGGAGTGTACCACAAACTGGACTTCTCATCTTTCCGAGAGGCCACAACATAAGGGCTCACAATCAATGCTGTTCTTACTCTTGGTAATGGTACAATAATATCCAGTGCCACTGGTGTTAAATCTAGCATGTATGAATACTCCATAAAGTCCAGCTTCAGATGCTTTTAGAGAGAACCTGCCTTTTTGTAATGTACTGTGTTATATACATAGAAATCTAAACATGAGTCAGATGACCCCAGCTCTCGAGAAGCTTACCAAAAAGAGAATCCATACAACCACACTAGAACTCAGGTTCCCAAGGACTGAGAAGCCCTAACTGATTGAGTCCTCTCCTAAACACCTTCAATCCCCATGACAACACCCCCACCCTGTGGTTGGCTGCTATCCCCTAGGCCATTTCACGGATGCAGAACTCAATACTGCCCTCTCCGGCCAAGGGAGCAGCATGGCCTTTCAAGTTCTGGGTGGAAGGCCATGTCCTAGGGAAGAGCCACAGTCTCTTGATGATGATGACTGTTGATGAGTCATGGAGACTGCCTTCAAGATGGACATGTGGAAGATGAAGGGAAATGGACTGGGGCTTCCAAGGTCCTTTGTTGGATCACAGTGATGGCAACGTAAGAGGAAAGGGTGTGTTGTGGGAATATCTCAGGGAGCCTTGACAGACTGAAAATGGGAGTCAGAGGACATGATAAAGAGAGAGCAAAGCTATAATTTGGAGGACCTTGAATACTCTCTGCATGTCAGGTAAGGGAATAGCCCTCATGAAAGTCATAATTCTATATCCTGCAAGTAGCTGGTTGAGTAAATCCCCGTCTGCAATCACATCTGATGAATTTCCCCATATCCATTGCCCTTATACTCCCCTGGATATCTAACCTCCCCCACCCCATGGCTTTCTCTCAGTTCAAGGAGACATGGTTAGACTAGAAATTTAGTAGGGCCCTCTGCTGGCCCCATCTCCCCTGCAGACCTGGTTTATATGCATAACAGTCCTAAGGGGAAGGAAGCCCTGTCAGTCTGCCTTACCTGACAGAGCCTTAAATCCTCTGAACTCTGCTTCTGCTCTTGGGCAAGTGCCAAGTGGCACACCGAGAGAGAGAGAGAGAGAGAGAGAGAGAGAGAGAGAGAGAGAGAGAGAGAGGAGTTCTGAGTTGGGGGTTGGGGCAGGTGTGGGTCAGCGATAAACAGGTTTTACCCATGATGTTGTCTCTCCCTATGCTAATGAACTCATCAGCAGCAAAGGAATTTAATGCGATGATTTCTTTAAAAGCCATCGGCCCCATTGCAGCCTTGCCTAAAAATATAAACATACCCTTCCTGGGGACATATTTGCATTTTTGGGTGAAAGAAATTCATATATATGGCAAAGATGCCTCTGTAATTATAGAAAGTTTATTTCTGTCCCCAGATGTCAGCAATCAAATTCCCCATAAATGTATTTTGTGTAAATCTGTCGGCAGCTGGCCTCCATTCAGTTTTCTGGAGATATTAGCCTGTCTTTGAGTTTATGACAAAGTTAAAAATTATTCATTAAACTGACCTGCAGTATATTCAGTAACTGGAAAATTGCCTTGCAGTTCTATTTGGTTTGTAGATGTGATCACAAGTAAATTTTTAACTTAATTAATTGGCCGTTTCTGTTGACAAGAAATTTATGTGGTAATAATTTGCTCGAAATAGATGCCGACTGTAGGAAATGAGATATCCATCATAGGCTTGTGTTCCAGCAGCTGCACAGTGGCTATTATGAAAGTATTTCAGCCTGCGTCGACCCCAGTGTTTGTGCAGTCAAGATTATATATACCCACGATCCATGGCCTGCCAGAGAGGCGCTGGTGGAGGTCTATGATAACAAAGACTCCGTGATTTATGGCTTGCTGTGAAAGCAGAGCTTGATGAGATTAAACAATTTCATAGCACAAGTGTTTCTCAAGACCTGATTTGTAGTTGCACGCTGATGGTAAATCACATTTATATATCTGCAAGCGTGCTCAGCAGAGGACTGCAATTACAGTTTAAGACAGCTACTTTTTATTTAATTTTTATCCTGGTTTTGTCTCTTTTATATCCCCTTCGTCTGCAAACCGTTCACCTTCACAAGTCCTTTCGTGGTTAGGAGGCCAAAGATTGAAGTCAATGATCTTCTTCTTGTCCCCCTGCCAGCCAGGGAGGGAGGCGGGGGAGGTTCTCAGAGCAGTGTGAACTGGCTCAAACTGGATTTGACTGGTGTGAGCTCTTTGTTCCCTTTCTGTGTCCTGTTTTCCTTCTCCTGTGGGTGGATAGCAGACCCTTGTGCTTCTTGGCACACAGGTGGAGCCCAGAGGACTTCACTGTGCTGCTTTGGAGGGTGTTATCAGGGACAGGATATGCAGGAGAGGTGAGGATTATATTCATTCCTGAAGTCGGATTGCAAGGTTGTAGGAGAGCTCGGGGCTCACAGCTGGTTCCTCTTGAGGGTGACATTGCAACTGTGCTCCTCTTGAGTGGGACCTTGGATCTGTGCTTCCCTTGAGTGTGACATTGGAATGCTGCTTCCCATGCAAACCCCTGAAGACTAAGCAGTCCATTTAGTCGTGTGGTTTTTTTTTTTTACTTATCTGCTGTGGGCACATCCTCATCCCTGTGCTAAACAGTGGTACAAACACCTCTGCCTCCATAATGATCTATGTATGTTGCTAACACATAATGAAAACAGTATAACAACAACAATAATGACAATAATAATATAGTCTTAAATGGTTGGTGCTCACATTGCTGGAATTCAGAAGGAAAGGGAGCAGCATCACTCTTAGCTGAGGAGGCTAAGGAGAAAGAACAAGCCAGGGACTTAGAGAGTAGATCATAGCAAGCACTGGGAAGAGAAACTTTTAGACATTGCAGTGGTCTGCGTAGTGGAAGCCATGGGCTCAAGCCCAGGCTTACTGAACAATTCTAACAATGACATAATAATACTTGTAGTTGGGTGTTTGTTGTGTGCCCTGATCTGCATTTCCAGTGCATCATTTTAGTAACCCTTGGAAACCCAGTGGAAACCCACTCTTGAGAGTGTTTACTTTTGAATGTTTTATTGTTTTTCACCAGGGAATGTAGAAACTAGCAAGGAACCACTCATCACCAAGGCCTCCAGTTAAAGCTCTAAGACAGTGATTCTCATCCCGTGGCTACCAACCCCTCTGGGGGTCAAATGGCCCTTTCACAGCGGTCACCTTAGATCATCTGAAAACAGAGGCATTTACATTACAGGTCATAACTATCAGAATTACAGTTACGAAGTAGCAGTGGAAATAACTTTATGGTTGGGTTGCCACAATCGAGGAACTGTATTAAAGGGTCGCAGCATTAGGAAGGCTGAGAAGCACTGCTATAACTCAGGTTGCTTCTATTTCCCCCAAAGCACTCAAGTTTGGTCTTTGTGGCAGTCTTAAAAATGGCCTCCCTAATATGTCCACACTAAAGGTAGTCCTTAAAACATACAAATGTTGCCTCAGGTAGCAAAAGGGATTTTTCAGATGTAATTCAGGGTCTTAGCTGGGTATAATACACTGTACTATTGGGATGGGACTGGTGGAAACATAATTGTTGGGTGGAAGGACTCAGGGTGATATGATGGAGTCTGAGATGGAAGGAAAGAAATACATGGTTGCAGGAGCGACTCAACACATCTTTACCCCTCACATCATCAAAAAGGGAAACCTCGATTCCACCCAGGACTGTTTACCTCTAACATTCAGACAGTATATCTGTGCTGTTTTAAGCTACTAAGGCCATGGCAGCTTGTTGTAACAGCAAACAGGACAACTGTATGAGCCAGCACATTTTACTGGGCTCTACAGTGAGTCTGTACCTGGTTGGAATAGGATGGTAAAGGCCGTTCAAGATAGATGCTTTTGATTTCTGTATTTCCCCAGTTTCTTCTCATCTCCAAGGACACTGATATTTCTGCCTATTTTGCTCACAGACCTCTAGTGCCTAGGACAAAGCGTGATGTACTAGACATCCATTATACATGTTCAGGGATGAAATGGATGGTGTCATCATGTCTCTAGAGTATGCTTGGCCGTTCTGTTCAGGACCCAGGCTTTTTCCAAGCCAGGTTGCTTATGTCAGAACTCGTCATTTATGAGGGACAAGGGGAGCAATGATTCACCATTTCTTGTCGTCTACAAACTTGTAATATCTCAGAGTGACAAGGAGGTCATTAGAGCCTAGATTGAGAATCACTTATAAATCCATATGCATTGTTAATCGTGCTAAATGTATATGTGTATGTATATGTGTGTGTACATATGCATGCATACATATATGCGTTTTCATAGATTGCGTTTTTTCTTGGCAGCAAGAGAGTGGGTGTGTTTTATAAAAAGCTCCTGAGACTTTTACATCCTTTCACCCCTGTGTTGGCTTTTGTCTTATATTTGATAAACAGTGTTTTCTTTTTAAAATTTCTAATGCTTTTAGATTTTTTTCCAAAAAGTTTTATTTTATGTATATAAGTGTTTTTCCTGAATGAACATATATGTACCACATATGTGCCTGGTGCCCATGGAAGTCAGAAGAGGGCATTGGATCCCTTGGAACTGGATTTTCAGATGGCAGTGAGCCCCTATGAGAGTTACTGGAACTAAAGGCGGGTTCTCTCCAGGATCAGTGAGTGCTGTCCACCCTGAGCCCTCTCTCCAGCCCCAGAGGTGGCATAACCAACCTATTTCTTATTCTAGGTTTTATGCCCCTGGAGTCTGCTGGGTGCTTAAGAGCCAAGGCTGCTTCACCAGCAGAGCACAGATGTTAAACTGGCCAATGAAGTTCTTTATTGAGGAACAATCCAATCCTCTATCTTTGGCCAGGCTTCCGGAGACCTGCTTTGAAAATCTGGGGAAAGCAGAGAGCTGTTTCTCCCTCTAGGGTACTAGTGTATTAGCCTCCCAATAAAAGTTAATTGAATTTAATTTTATGTTTTAAGTGTGATGCATTTTAAAGTTCTCCCCAGTGCTAGAGTCCCCATTGAAAAGGCAGTAAATTCATATTATTAAACCACCAAATGTAATTCAGCTCAAATAAGCATATTTGGCAATCTTTATTCTGGGTGTGTGGAACTGACCTTGTCTTGAAACTAAATCATGTCATCCCAGACAAAGTCTGTTTGGAGTTAATTGAGGAAGCCGTGGAGAAGTGCACTGGGTCACTCAGAGCTTTTTATTCTTTCTTTGGCCCTCACTCAAAGAGTTGCCATGGTGTACACTTCCCAATGCCAGGGTCTCCAACATCTTACAAATACCCAAAGTTACCACAGTGTAGGCGGTGATAAAGTGATGGAGGTCTTCCCTCTGGAGACTGCTCATCACATGACCTGTTCTCTGGCTCATTTGAACAGGGTTAATTCGTTGCTGGAACAATACAGAGAAGCATGTGGTAGGAGAAAGCACACTGGGCTGGAACTCAGACAGACCTAATAGTGAACCTAGCGCATTCATTTACCCAGCCAAGTGACCTCGGGGTTGGCAGAGAGCATCACTTCTGTAGACTGGATGCTAAAAGGTTCAAACGTTCAATTTAGGTTTCTTGGCTGCTCTGTGGAATGACCAGAGGGAGGACGAGTTCAGTAGTGATTCAAGGTCAACACAGCCAGAGATTCAAACTCTCAAACTCTTGTCCCTTTGTGCAAAGAGAACAGTTCACTATGCCAGTGGAAACCAACCCGCCAAGGGTCTTCAAATGAACTCTGAACGAACTTCCTGCTGCTTTATGTGTCTGAGGCATCTGGGGCACCTTCTTCCATGATGGTCATGATGTAGATGGTCAAGCCCCACCCACCAATTCTTCCATCTTAAAAGAGTAGAAATGCCTGAAGGGACTTACCTGCATTTCCATCTTTTATTTCCCAACCCCCCAACTGTGTCTGTTTGGATTCCAAGACCCCCAGCTCATAATGCCACAGCAGCATTTTGCTACTTGATGTGGAAAAATTATCACGGTGAAAAATAACTGTCATGGTATCTTCTTTTCAGAAATGACCATTGTGTTACATTATCAAATAGTGCTATTAACATACTGTTTTGTTATCAGTGGCAGTGTACAAGATTACAGATGCCCTAACTCGTGATAAAGTTCATACCAGTTAGCTGCTGTAAGTTTTAAAGAGAGGTTTAAAAGAAAATTGAATCAACAGAATCTCATAGCCCAGCACAGTCTAGCCTTAGTGTGTTCAAGATGCCTTTAGTTAGACAGAGTCAGCTACCCCAAAGTCCACTTTGTGAAGAACTGTTGCATAATTCATGTCATTTATTGAATAACTGTATCTAAAATGTACCAAGAACAGAGGTTCAGTTGCTTCTTCTTAGATCACATAGCTTCACAGCCCCTGCCCAGGATCAAAAGAGACAATTCCTCTAGTGAGATGGGAAGTCTAAGTGTGGGTGCGGTGGAGCGTATGCGGCTTTCCTGCCAGTGTGCAGCCGAGCAGTCCTAGTGTAATGCAGTGTGCTGGAGACTGTAGGTTCTAAACTAGCCCTGTGCGTTTATATCGCATGGGAGTCTTTTGGGGGAGGAAAACGATGCTAGAACACCCGCAGTATCTCCCCTTTCATTGCCAAAAACTTTCTTTCACCCAAGAGTGCCTGGGTTACTTATCTGAACATTTTGGCAGGGAATTTACTGTTATGTTCTGTCCCTTTTTACATAGATGCATCTTGCCTTATGAATTACATGTATCCTATTAAACTCCGAATTGAAATTGAAAATGCTCTTTAAAACTCCTTGTTTGGGCTGGAGAGATGGCTCAGTGTTTAAGAGCATTGCCTGCTCTTCCAAAGGTCCTGAGTTCAATTACCGGCAACCACATGGTGGCTCAAAACCATCTGTAATGAGGTCTGGTGCCCTCTTCTGGTCTGCAAACATACACACAGACAGAATATTGTATGCATAATAAATAAATAAAATATTAAAAAAAAATTGGCCGGGCGGTGGTGGCCCACACCTTTAATCCCAGCACTCGGGAGGCAGAGGCAGGCAGATCTCTGGGAGTTCGAGGCCAGCCAGGTCTACAAGAGCTAGTTCCAGGACAGGCACCAAAGCTACAGAGAAACCCTGTCTCGAAAAACCAAAAAAAAAACAAAACAAAACAAAAAAACAAACAAAAAAACCTCCTTGTTTACCAAACATCATAGCTCAATATCACTTACCTTAAATCTCCTCAGAATACTCCCACCTGTATTTGAGCATTATCATTCAACGTGAAGCCTCTTTTCTAATTAAATGTTAACCGTCTCATATGATTTAATGAAGGTTGTAATAAAAACTAAAAATAGAATAGTTGTATAGATACACTTCTATCCCACCATAGAGTAAAAAGTTCCATGTTGAACTATCTTAAGTCTGGGTCCATATACATTCTCATCTGACTGCCTTGTTCCCAGCACAGGTGGCTATGGACTATTTTGGATATATCTGTGTGTATGTTGTGCTCTGTTTGTGGCGAACAAAGGATGGCCTTCGCGGCTATCCATCTGGACATTTTAAGACAGGGTCTCTCAATGCTCTGGTGCTTACCAAGTGGTTTGGACTGACCAGCGAGTGAGTACAAAGGGTTTGCCTTTCTAAGCCCTAAGATTACAATTCCATGTTGCCCTGCCTGGCTTATTTTGTTTTTATGTTAGTCTGTAGATCCAACATCAGTCTTCATGCTTGCAAGTAAGCAATTAATTTACTGAACTACCTTCCCAACCTCTTGGACTATATTTGATCACCCAGTTTTTGTCTTTATGCTGTCTATTCAAACACATCCCGTTTTTAAAAAGGGTCAGACCAACCTCCATCTTCATAGGCACCTTTGCCTATCCACTCCCAGTTTCACAAAGGTATTGTTCCAATTTCTTGCCTAACACTGCTGGTGCCAACAATGCTTGTGCCATGTGGCATGGTAGTCTTCTGCTGGTCTTTCATGATTCGTGTATTTTCAGGCATTCTACCTGTAAGTTCTCTGAGGATGGGGATACTGCGATCCTGTAGTAGCACATAGTGAAAAGTGGTATCATTAGATTCTAGTAAAATGCCAACTGTGTCAGCCTGCCCACATTTATAAAGGGGATGTGTTCTTATTAAGCAGAAATCGAGTGGGTGTCTTTTGTTTGTCCCTCTTTATAGACATGTGCTGGTGCCATCTTGTTGACTCATTTCCAAGGACGGAGAAGGTGCTTTGCTGAGAACCAGCTCGTTCACCATATGCTATTAAAACAAACTAAAACCCAAATCCTAAAATAAAATAAAATGAAAAAAACCACAAACAAGTAAGTCAGCCAGTTTCCCTCAGAGGAACTCAGGCGACAAGTGAAATTGTCAGGTGTCAATATGAAGTTTAATTTTATTTGAATATCTTTGCTGTGGTGAAGCAAATGGTTTGGGAGTAGTTTTGCATTATAAAAGTAAGAATTGATAGAGAAAAGGCTATGTGTCCTGGTTTTCATTTATTTATTTGGATCAGGGTAACACAACAAACATTTCAACCGATTTTCCTGAAATTTGTAATTGGCTTTTATTAGTAATTCATGAGTTGAGCAGTGTCCAATCTCAAATTTAAAGAGGTGCTTCTTTGGGCATGGAAGAGCAGTTATTTTCACAAGACATCGTGAGATAGAACTAGGAACAAGTACAACACAAACTATAGACTTGTCAGCTGCCATTTACCTCCTTGTAGGGGAGGAGCCTTTTTCTGTTCAGCAGAGTACATGCAACCTGGTTAAACTGGGAATGTACTTGTCATTTCTTTCCTGATTTCTTAGGAGATCAGATAATGCCTTAGTTTTGGTTTGGAGACATGAACCTTTGCCGTGAGTGACTCCATTTTGGTTTGATCTTAAGAAACCTTAGCCCAAAGGAGTACACTGACTTGTAAATTTCACCCAACAGAAGAATTCTTTAGTGTGTTTTTAAAATGCTATAATAGAGGGCCGGAGAGATGGCTCAGTGATTAAGAAACTTGTTGCTCTTGCAGAGGACCTGGGTTTGGTTCATAGCACCCGCATGGCATCTGACAACTATAACTCTAGTTTCAAAGAGTCTGACACCCTCTTCTGACTCCCATGGGAACTGGACGCAAGTAATACTCAAATATATATGCAGGCAAAGCACTCATACTCATAAAATAAAAATAAACCTTTAAAATACTATAACTGGACTTGTTCCTCCAACTCTAAGAATCACTTCATTATGAAGAAAAATTGTGGTTCATGCTAGAGAATCTATGAATTAAAGATGTTTTCCCTTGTAAAATCTGAAAAAAAAAGATTCTTAGGAAGAGAGAGAGAGAGAGAGAGAGAGAGAGAGAAATGTATTGAGCCTGAACCAGTCAGTCATTCAGGGCACATGATGCTATTTCAAGCCAAAGCAAATTAGATGAAGCTTTGGTCTCTGCCCAAGATAATAAAAATTCCCTTATAAGGATACATTTCCTCCAAAAATGAGGCAACCATTGACATCTAATAAGAAGGACATGTTGAAAACTTAAATAAATGAGTCACTTAGCAACAGCCTTTCCAGGTGGGATGGTAGGACAGTAGAGTTAAGGATGTTGACTTTACCTGTGATTAGACATAGTCACTGGGTACTTTCTCTAAAAAGGGTGAAGCCTAGTCTCTGTGGCTAAAGTAGAAGTTTCTGGATTTTTTTTAAATGAACAGATAATTTGGAGGAAAGAAAAAAAAGCTGAACATGGATTTTATTAAATTATTTTCTACCTCCAAGCTCTTACTGTTTACACCAGAAAAAAATTGACTCTATCTTTTCAAGAGCCTGATTTGTACCTGTGGATCAGCAGAGTAGCAGAACTGGCCTTGGAGAATGAAACTTCTCATTCTTGGAGAACTTATTTGAAATGTTTGATTTGCCTTTTGTTTTTCAATTTCATCGAACTCCGCTGGTCTTATATTGTTGACAAGGAACGTTTGTTTAACATAGTATTCTAAGCACCTGGATTACAAGTAGACACCAAGTACTCTTGTTGTGGGGAGATGGCTCAGCTGGATTGTGCTTGTTGTGCAACCAGAAAGTTCCGAGGTCAACTCCTAGAACCCCAGAGACAGAGCCATGCATGATGGTATGTAGTTGTAATCCCAGTCTTGGGGAGGCAAAGAATGCTAGATCACTGATGGCTCACTGACTAACCAACCTAGCCTACTTGGTGAGTTCTAAGCCGGAGAGATCCTATCTTAAAACATAGTGGAAGTTGACAGAGGAGCACAGGTAAGATAGACTTCTGGGCATCTGCACACAAAGAACACCCCACACATACATATTAAAGATACTATTAAGATACAGGGAAATATCCTTTAATAAAGGCCATTGCTTCTCTCCCCCATCTCAGAGGGTATTTGGACATGCTCTGGTAACTATGACCCAGTATTTGCATTAGGGTTTGGTGAAACAAGTGTTGGACTTGAATAGAGAGTGTGTCATGATTCTAACAAAACCCCAATGGCTTGTTCTCATAAGTGTCTTATAACCGACAGCATGGAATGAGGGAGCATTACCTTGACAAAGGACTCTGTAAGTGACCACTTAAATTCTGATGTTTTCAGAGTATCTAATGGGATCAGGCTACGTGGCTCATGTTGCAGATTTTGAAAAGTATTGAAAAGAAGTAGGATCCTCAAGAAAGGAACATGAGGATTCTCCAGATTGTGTGGATGCTACTGAAAGCTCTGTGAGGGGAGCCATTTCCATCAGTTCTCAATGCTGTTCCCATGCTTCTTTAGAGCCGAAGGATACTCTCAAATCTTCAGACCCTGCGAGGGGAGCCATTTCCATCAGTCCTCAGTGCTGCTCCCATGCTTTTGTCTGCACCTCAGTCCATAGTCTTGCGTGCCTCTCCTTGCTTAGTGTGGCAGAAGGAGTTACTGGGATATGTAGCAGAATCATGCATATACCTGTACAATATTTTGAATACTCCCCAAATTGCCAATTACTTGTTATAATCTTCTTAATGGGCCTAATCCTTCAGCTGGCTTATAGATTAAGTAGAGTACATTAGCTCTTAAAACATTTCCTTAAATGCTTAACTGAATCCTGGAATGAATTTGCTTCCTTGGTAAGGCTGGGTTGAAAAGCTAAGCTCTGCAATAAGACCGAATTATTATTGTTGGGGTAGACTTGCTCTGTGGCCCAGGCTGTCTTCAGATTCTGAGTCCCCCTGTCTCATCCCCTTGACTGTTTGGATTAGAGATAAAAGTCACCATGCAAGATTGAAATATCTTAAAACACTAACTTCTTAACCCATAAGAAAATGCATTGAAATTGAGATTTCTTTTCTTTCATGCAAAATGATCTCTGGAGACTTTCCTATTTTCTGGTGGCCATGGCTAGGTAGACAGTGCTTCTTCAGATGGAATCTGACTAGACTCATGTAGCGTTCCTGAGAGAGAACAGTTGGCTGCGAGAAGAAGTTATGGTAGTGGGTCTCAACCTTTCAAAGCTGCGACCCTTTAATACAATTCCTCATATTGTGGTAACCCCCAACCACAAATTATTTCCTTGTTACTTCATAACTGTCATTTTGCTACTGTTATGAATGGTTATGTAAATATCTAATATGTAGGATATGTGGTATGTTACCTCTGTGGGGTTTGAGACCCACAGGTTGAGAACCACTGACTTATGGGCATGCATGACACAAAGAGGCATCATAGGATAGTTTTCTGGTCTTAGAATAATACAGAATGCTAGTGAAGACCCTCCCATTAACTCAGAGAGCCACAGTGCAAGACATTTTGCATGATGGTCCAACGTGGGGATTTTTGAGCTACAATTTTCATTTTTTTTCCCAAGGAACAGCCAATGAGCGTTACTGCAAAATGAATCTGAAGTGTTTGGGAGGCTCAGAAGGGATGCAGCATCCGGTGTTTCCCCTTATCTGTTTGCTTTCTCCTCCCCTTTTCTTCCCTGCCTTTCACTGTTGGATCTCAGAATAAATAACACATACACGTCTTTAACTCGGATAATCAGAGGCACAGTCACCTGGGATATTATGATGAACAATGTACAGTTTATGTACACCGTGTCGTAATAATTTAAAGTGTCATCTTAATCTATTTATGATCTTCTAATGACTGAAATGTTTTACGGTTGCGGGGGATATTTTATCACTGAAGTTTTAATGGCTGAATCACTAACACCTGGCTGTCTGGAATGCTTTTCTTCTTCCCAGTTAGGCATTTAAATGCATTTCTGGGAGGCCCAAGGGGTGGGATGTGACATATAAGCTCTTAAAAGGAGGGAAATCAGTTCTTGATATCTTAATGATACGTGAGTATCTGCATGCTTAGCATTAATGCTTTTAAGTGGAATGGCTTGATTAAGGCCCTTGGCGGATGTGGTCCCTCTCTGCCTTTAAACACCCTTCCTTGAGAACTCACACGTGGACATGCTTTGTTTATGTCTACCCCTTTAGAAATTCTCAGTATTTCATACGTGTGTTTTCTTTGTTTTCTACCTTTCCAATTTGTCATTTTTCATCACCTTTGTACTTTTCTCTGCTTGACTGGCTTCCAAAGCAATTCAATTACTTCTTTATTGAAAAATTTCTGTAGTCCTTTGTTTTGTTTATTTGGCTGCTGGGTGAAAGTTATATACAATTTTATACTTCTGTGTATACAACTTCTGATCCCTGGGTCACCAAACAGTTGCTTAAAGAACACCACAATTCTATACCCCTGTGTTTACAGCTCTTCGTGCCTGGGTCAACATACAGTTACTTAAAGAAGACCAGACACGTACGCATGAAAACATCCCTGAAGCATACAAGTCAGAGTGTAATTAAGCCCATTGCAGGCCTCGGTGGATGTTTACTGATGATGATAGCGGCACTAAATTATCTGGTACAGGCCAGGAGAGGTCAGTGCAAGGTTGCCAAGCAGACCGTCTTAAGCCCTCATAGAGAAGACCTGTGTTTCAGCCCCTCTGTTAGTAGGCTGTGTAGACAGCCTTCCAGTGAGGTGTCCTATGCAGTTTCCATAGTAACCCACTGGAGGAATTCAAGGTGATGCTTGCGTCCACAGTTTGTCAGAGGAGAGACTTCTGAGACCATCAGATGAGTACATTGCCAAGCTCACACTGTTGGGGAGGCGAGAGATCACAGCCAGGAATCCAGTCTTCCGGGTGCAGATCTACTTTTTGACCTTTGTTGTGTTGCTGGCAGCCACAGAGTTCCTTGCAGAGTGTCTTGTGACCAAGTCGTTGCCTTACAATGGGCATGCGGCACTAAATGTAGTTGGATGTATAGCACTTTTTCATATGCAATGCCTGAAAATATAACAGCAAATCTCTGTGTATTTGTCTCCAATGAAGATTGACTAGACTGATGAAATAATGATAGGCTTTGCTTCCTTTCTTATCAACTAACGGTGTTCCTGGTGACAAGTCCCTGTAATACTGCTTTCTGATTCATGATACATGCTCGGTGTTGCTTCTATTTTCCAGGTAGATTGGGCTAATGTTTCCATACAAGCCTGTTTTGACTGACACTAGAAAGCCTTGTGTGATGGCTTGTCATTGGGCAGTTAAAATAGAGAGTCTGTCCCCATAGAGAACTGAGAAACTACAGTCATGTATATGGTGACCCCATGTCTTTGAATGAGCAACTGCTCTAAAATTTTGGGAACAAAAGAATGAGAATCGCTGTGCTTGCAAATTTGGGCGGAAGAAAAAGAGTCATTGATATCTTTAGGTAAATATTTATTTAGCCCTATATCTATAAAAATATAATATTTACCTTAGGATACTTGTAGGATAGATGAAGCTACCAAAAAACAAAAATATTTTTGTTGACATATAGAGAGAGATGAAGAATTATACAGTGGGGTCTGGAGAACTAGCTCAGCTGTTAAGAGAGCTATAGGATCTGTGGGCTGCCACCCTGACACCTTGCCTCTGTAACACAGCCATCTGCAACTCAAGTTCCAGGGGACCCAGCACTAGGCTCTTTTTTGCCTCTGCAGTCACTGGCACAATGTGGTCTCCACACACACGGGGATATAAAAAAATATAAACAAACCTTGAAAAGAATTATACATACAATGTCTTTTTTATGTTGATGTCATTTCAGAATTTTTTTTTCCTAAGTTTCCTCCTAATGGTGTCAAATAGGTGATTTTAGGTGATGTGGGCTAAGTCAATGACAATACAATTTAGATTTTTCAAGATACACAATTTGGTTCTTCATGTTTGAGCCTGAGGGAGATAACTATTAGGAGTTAGGGGCCTGTCCAATTAGTCAAATTAATGAGCCAAAGGCCACATATGACAGGATCATCTACAATTTCTACAAATTTTATAAGATATATATATATATATATTTCTCCAGAAAGGGTATGTAAAATGGCCCAAACAATGACCCATCCCTCACAGTTATCTCCAAGAAGTAACTCAGGCCTTCTTGAAGGAAATCAATCTCATTTCAAGCTTTGGGGTCAGTGACCCAGGGACCCTGCTGCTTCTGTCTCAGGCTATGCTATGTCTATCCTTTCAGGAGCAGTATGTCTGTTGGATAATTTGTCATTTCTGTTTTTAAGTCAAGACAGATCATGCTAGAAGTTCATTGTTCCAGCCGTAATTCTCCCAAGGTTTGAGAACTAAAACAAGTAACCGGGCTGGGGAGGTGGTTAAATAAGTGAGTTGTTTGCTGTGCTCACTGTAAGCCCCAAGTTCAGTCACCCACGTAAACAAGCCGAGAACAGTGGCACACCTCTCTAATGCCAGGGTTAAACAGACAGAGACAGAAGGATATTTGGTGGTCAGATATTCTTGCTGAATCAGTGAACTCCCAGTTCGGTGAGAGAGATCCTCAAAATTAATGTGGAGATTGATTGAGAAAGACACCTGATGTTGACATTTTCCCTTCACATGTATCTGTACGCATTTGTTTACACACACATGGTCATATACTTATATACCGCACATACAAACACACATACACATAGGGAGCATGGCTCTTTTAAGTGCATAACTTTATGTTATGAAGTCATCTCTCGGTAGCTATCATCATGCTGCCCAAAATACCTGTGAAATGTATCTTGTATCTTTGACTAAGCACTAGGCCTAAGCCACATGTCTGGACTTCAGACTTGAATCTGTCCTTGTCTCTACTCTAGTAAGAATCTTTAGTAACAAATTGTAAGGAGCTAAAATCTCATTTACTAAATTAAAAAAAAATAAGCAGAAAAAGAACTCATCACAAATTTTCGGTTGTGTTCCAAGTGGTTTCATCAAGCTAAGGCATTGTCTGACATCTTTTAGACAGTTTAATAGGACTGTAAGTTTGAAGATCTAACTCTATAGTTTTTGTTTGGTTTTTTAAAATTCAATTATAGAAACATGTGCTTCAAAGGTCTGGCTTGGCAGTGTTTCATGTCAAAAGAATATTTTATTTGAGATTTGTTATGTATCCTCATGGACTATTGTTTGAAAGGATTTCTTCCTTGGATCAAAGTGAGTGTCATTGAGATCCACAGTGGTTCACATCACCTAGAATACTAGGGTCAGTTCATAGTTTCATTCCTTAAGAAAAACAGAGAAACTTATGATCGTGTTCAGAAGAAGGACAAATCTGTTGCATATCTAGGGAATACTTGGCCAAGAATAGATGAAGTTGGGGTTATACATGGAATCTGCTTTTAAGTACTAAAGGACTTATATGGATGAAGTTTTATAGTTTGCAAAGAACAAAGCTAGGCCTCTGGGTTAGTGGATAGAAGTTTGAATATAATATAAAAAGAAAATATTATGAAGGATTCTTAGTAAATATAACCGTATGTTAGCTGGTAAAGCCATGAATGTTATTTTTACTGAAAGAGCTAACATCAGAACTGGAGGACCATTTTTGTGATGGTCCTATTCAAGAAATATCTTCAACCACGTAAAATGCTGGGAAGATCTTCCCGTAGAATGCAAAGATCCTTTCTCATTCAAACTCATTGCTCTAATGAGAACCTCAAAGTTTACCTATACATTTTCAGTTATTTCCTTGCTTATATTGGAGTTTGAAAATAAGCATGTTGGATTTCAATATCATTATGCATTATTCATGTATGTACGTCCAAGTGAGTGAATATACTAAAAAGATGTGTGATGCTTGCTGCCATCTGTTGAAACAGAACAAACTTTCTATTACTTTGTTTGCTATGAGACAGTATTTTGCTAATAGTCCAAGCTGGCCTAGGCCTCACAGTCCTTTAGCTCAGCCTCCTGAGTGTGTGTATGTACATACGCGGAAGGAGAAGAGGGAATCTACTGGTCTATTGTCCTCTTCTGTCACTCTCTGCCTATTCTTTTGATGCAAGCTTGCTCCCTGAACCTGGGGCTCTATTTTCTTGGCTAAGTTGGAACCCAGCAAGCCCTAACAATCTTCCTAAATTCACCCATACTGGAGCTGAGGCCTATGTGGGACACACAGCTTGTTATAATGGTGCTGAGATTGGAACCCCATTCTCCGTGAAGGTTAAACAGCCATTCTTAATGGGGGAGCCATCTTTCTAACCCCTTCGTGACTCCTCATTGTGCCTGCCAATCTCCACAATAAAATTTTGGATTAAGGACTTCATTTTTTTTTAGTACTCAGCAAAAACTTAGTGAATGGGTTACAGACAAGATCATTAAATACAACTATCTGAAAAAAAAAAAAAGATGGTGTCCAGGACCCTGGTGGAATAAAAAGCAATTTAAGTACCTGAAGTATTGGATGACATGCAAATTATATCAACTACCAAAGAAGCCTTGCTTGTTTATCATTAACAAAGTCTTGAAAGCCCAGCACTCTTGTTATCATGGGGGCCCGAGACTAAGTGTGCATGTCCTGGGTTCCTGATGCGATCATTCATGGGGTGGAAAAATCATTATTCCTAGGTCTCTAACTTCCCACTACAAAGTCAGATTGGTCTCATATTTTAGAGATGTTCAACAGGTTAGCATTGGCTTCTTCCTCAGACCCAACTGTAGAGTTTTTCTTTTTTTTTATTGGCGTAACGTGTTAATAGTCACATGTACAACTGTTGTCTCTCAGCCTCTTCCTTTATTGAGTTAGACACCATTTTGTAGGCTGAGTTCAAATTGTAAACAAATTATTTTTGCATATGGATCAATGGAAATTGAATAAAGTTTATTAAAACTGTATATGGGACCGAGGAGACTGAGGAGTGCTGTTTTCTCTCAGGGATCTAAACCAGCCTCATTAGGCCAGCCTATGTTAGCTTACACACGGGGAAGAAAGTATTCATGGCCCGTTACAGATTAAGGTTGGGCTCAGCAGATGGTGGTTGTCTTCAGCATGCAAAGTTTCTCGTTTACTGATTCATTTGCTTGGACACACATGAATGGTACCTGGTGAGCACCTAGCTTGCTTTTAGGTCTCGGGTGGCTCCCTGCACACAAATGGAGCTCAGTAGGACTGTGGAAGGGACACTGTGACCTCATGGCTCAGTGGAAAGGTGATAACGCTAAGAGCTACCACAGCTCACAAATGGGGGACAAAGCTGTGTAACAGCCCCAGAGTCTCTGCTCCAGGCTCTTCTTCCCCTACCAAATGGCCCTCTTGATTCATGGCCTGTGAAATGTCTTAAATGTTCCACAGACCTCTTCTGCCTGTTCTCATGGCAATCTCAGTTTATGTTGCAATAAATGTTATCTTAATCTCAACTGATTGACGAGTTCTTAAAATAACAGCATTACCCAAGCTCCCCCTCACATTGTAAATCACAAATATTCCACTCGTTGGGAGGCATTTGGGTGGTCAGTAACAGTTTGGGGGTTGACTCTGGCAGTCCCAGCACTCTGGGAGGTATCTGAAAGGCCCTGGACTGGGAGTCCAATAGTTGTCAGCTAATCCAGAGCTGGAGGCTGGCACAGGGAATGCGTGGTAGAGCCTAGCTACGATGACATGACTCCTGACCTGCAGAACTGATAGAAAAGAAAGAAAGAATTTAATTTCAGCCTGCTTTCCTATTTTTATTTGAACACCAGCCATTGGGAGAAGCAGCCCCTCTGGGTTAGTGTAAGATGCTTAGACGTGCTGATTCCTCACCGAGTACATTACCTACCCTTCAGCTCTGCTGGGTCTGCTCGATGCAGAACCCTAAAGGGGGCAACTGGATAGGACCGAGATGGGGTAACTTTGGGAAGTTAAAAGAAATCGAAATCATTATCACCATTGCCCCTCTTTACCTTGGTGCTATTTGAGGCAAAAAAAAAAAAAAAAAAAAAAAAAACGAGCCAGCCCCTCCCCCCATATACTCACCCCTGTTTGTTTTGAAGTCTTTCAGCCTGAGAGCAAGGGATTAGCCCCTGGCTACAATAGTGCTTCCAGAGCCCTTGGCTTGCTGCAAATGTTTACTTACCCAGGTACAAATAGGTAAGCGTACAAAGTTAGAGCTCGCAGCTGCAAGGTCATTTACCTTCTTAAAATTCAGCAGCCTGTGCCGGCTGAAGTAGAGGGCTTGCTGGTATGAGCCATTAACTGCCTGTTGTACGCAACCTCGCCTTGTCTTACACACAGCTGCGCGCGAGGGCCTGGTGCCGTGCAGCGGGCCCACCACGCATGCCTTGCGAGCAACAAAAGCAGTTTAACTTGTGATCGCTGATCATATGATCTACTTACAGGGTGCAGGCTCAGTCAAGTGGAACTGGTAAATTATTTTAAAAAATGCGCCTTGGTGCTGTGCCTACTGAGTAAAACATCATGCTAACACCTTCCACCTCAGCCCAGCCAGTACTGTGGCTAGGAAGTGGCAGGGTGAAGACGCCGCCGGTACCAGCTGTACTGTGGGGAATGGGAAACCCTCCTCTCCTGAGCCAGATGCAGCACTTCCGCTGCAGAACAAGGCTAGAAGAGAGACATCATCTGAAATGGCTGTCCCCCCTTTGCCCCGTCCTCCTTAAGTGGATGGGTCTAATGACCCTAAATGTGCTTGGCCTGTGTTGGTGCTTAACTTACCAAGATGGGAGTAAAATAATGTTCCGGCCTAGTCTGTTTGGATGCTCACCTTCCTAGTCCTGGATGGAGGCGGGAGGACCTTGGACTTCCCACAGGGCAGGGAACCCCAACTGCTCTTTGGACTGGAGAGGAAGGGGAAGGGGGATGGGGGTAGCGGGAGGGAAATGGGAGGAGGGGAGGAGGTGGAAATTTTTAATTAAATAATAAAAATAAATAAATAAAAAAGTGTAGATTCCAAAAGTAAAAAAAAAATATTCTGACTGAGAGGCACTCCAGCCTCCAGGTCTACTAAGAATTCAGCTCTCCATTCTCTATGATACAAGTGACCAACAATCATGTTATACCCAGGGTGATCCAACAAGAGATGATGCTCAAACTGAACCCTTAAGGAACAAAAGAATTTTGTGAAGGAAACTCTTAATCTGGGGAACAGCTTGGGCTGTTTCACCATCTTATGCTCTCGGGTTTGTTCTTCTCTGAGCCATAAACTCAGTTTCTCGCAGAGCCTATGGTTTCCTGTGACTCAGTGATGAACAGCCCAAGGAGGCTTTTCTCCTGCCCTCTAGCGGATATCGCTGCCCAGTCCCTCCTGGGTCATTCCCTGCTATACCACAAGCCCTTCTAAGGAGTGAACATTTGCCTATGGGACTCTTGATTTTCCTCATAGCTCATAATAAAAATGTAGGCACATTGTTTGTTGTCAGCTCTTTTATTTTCTAATCAATCAGTTAAAAGCTAAAGTATGTATTCTCGCAGTTGTTCTTCCTAGGTTGTATATGTGTGTGTATATCCACATATAAAATATATACATATATGTATAACAATATATGTATTTATACATATACATAAATCATCTATGTATGTATGTGTGAAGTGAAAGTAGCAGCAAAACCAGGGAGACAAAGTGGAGAGGAAGGAAAAGAGGAGGCATGAGGAGAGAATGTGTTCAATGCATTATAAACACATATGAAAACTTAAAAATTAATTAGTTTTTAGGAGTAAATAAACTAATGTGCGGCTGAATTATCATAGGCTAGGTCCTCAGAATGGGTCCAGACAAGATATTCTTCTGTGTACATAGTAGGGGCTTCTGATGATGGAGAGAGAGAGAAAAGATGACAGAGTGAGCGAGAGACAGACAGAGAGACGGGGGGTGGGGGGCTGTGTACATGTCAGCACAATGTGTTAAATATAGTGTGTATGTCCATATGTTGTGGGATACTGTGGTCTCCCAGGCTTCCCAAGTTTGTACGGCTGTTATAAACTTTAAAACCTGCTTGCACTTCAAGAAGCCCCAGAGAACAGATTTATTAATATACTCCTTCCTTTGGAAATGAGGCAATGCCATTTTAGTTGACCCAAGTACTTTTCCATGTAACCAAGGCCCCCAAATACCTTCTGTTTTATTTGAAGGGTCTCACCCTGACTCAGAGGCCCCACACAGCAGACCAGTCCTGGCAAGTGGACCCTGGGGAGGTTTATTATGTTCCCTTTGTTTTTCTTACTGGGTCTGTTTGAATGGCAGGTGACAATTACCCTACCTTTGATTGGCCCATCCTTTCCCAGGGTGGGGATCAGCCCTGCAAAGGCCTTAGGGTACTATGGAGTAACTTCCTGACTACACTTAGGGCCAGATATCTGCTCTGAGAGGGTTGGAGGCCTTCCTGGGGTCACTTGCCCTGCTGTCCCCTCTCTGGGACTACAGGAAATGCTCCTCTGACTAGTTGAGGAAAGGAGTTTGGTTTTTACAAAGCCACAGAAATAAGAGCCTGGGACTCAAACTTTGCGGGATTGAGAGTTGAGTGCAATCGGTCATTTTACTCAGCTGCCATCCTTATGAGGGTCTCAGCCTCTCTGTCTCTCCTAGGCTGCGCCCAGTCTCCAAACAAAGATGCTTTGAACATCAGCAGGAGTTGGTGGCCAGAGCCTTTGTTCCAGCCCCTTCCTGTGTAGCGATAGGTAGATGTGTAATGGCAGAGCTGGGGACAGATGACGCAAGCGAGTGTTTCCCTTAGAACTGAAGGAATGAGTAGCTGTCCACCTGTGAACGTATTTTCGGTGTTGAAATAATTATAAATGTTTAAGAGTAAAGAGGGGTCATCAGCTATGTAATCATCATATATGGTCTCTCTATCTCTAGAGGCAGAGACAAATGCATCTACTTTTGGAGGCACTCAAGATGGATGCCACAAAATTTAAATACAGACCATTATTGTGAAGAGCAGGGAGAGACTGTGTCAATGTGAAGACCTTTTACAAAGTCCAGATAGTATTATCTTTTGTTTGTAGGGAAGGATAAGCCTTGTTAATTCTTGGGGGAAACAGTTAGCATTTTTATGTTATTTAGGCTATTAATACCTTCCCAACTTCTTATAAGAAGAGGAGACCCCTGGTTTTGTCTGCTTCTCTCAGAGCGGACGCCATCTCTTTGATCATTCAGCCCCTGGTTTATTTTGTTTGTATGGCTCAGATGGCTGGTGTTGATTCCTTCCTCCGTGTCCTGTAGTTATTGGTTGTCTCGTTCCTTCCCACTACAGTGTAAGTCTCAGGTTTCCTCTTCGTCCTGTTGCAAGAGTATGGTACTCAATTCAGGGGGACTTAGTAAGAGAATCGCAATGACGTTCTGTCCTGAAATCCAGGCCTGCGGTTTCCTCGAGGAAGGTAGAATGTCCTGTCTGCTGAGTGGACTTGCTTAGGGAATTTGACAAGATGACTCATTTGTGCTGTGCTCAGGGAACATTAAGCTTCTTCTCCTTGGCTTCTTGGACATAGTGCAACCTCAAAGATGCTTCAGGACCAAATTAAATCCTTCATCTTCTGGTTAAGCTATACAGCAAAAAGGCTGCCCTACCCTCAGGGTCATGATGAAATTTTAAAATGTACAATGTCAAATATAGATATGAAGTATTCTGGAAGACTCCAGAAGACACAGTGCAAATTTTATTAAGTCAGCATTATCCTTGTCAATGGAATGTGTTTAGTTTTCTAATCAGAATCCACAGCCCTTATAAACAAGAGGGAATAATTCTGTGCCAGAGCTTAGAAAATTGTTCATACATGTGAGACGAATCACTTCAGACCCAAAGCTGCCACTAGGAATAATTGGGAGTCACAGAACAGATCTCAGTAACGTGACAGCAGCTCCTGAAACATCCCACAGGACAGAGAAACACAAGCTGGCATGACCTATATGTTTAATAATACAGATCATTGCCCTTGAATGCAAGTTAAAGGGTACAGCCAAGAGCTGGCTGGCTTCATCGTGTTTTCAGGAAAAACTCACTCACTGAAGTTTATTTATGAATTTGCTACACGGTGGTCTCTCACTCCGATTAGGAACCACAGAGCTTTCTAGGTAACGACTCAGCATGCAAAAGATTTAGAAAAAAGAAAAAAGAAAGAAAGATAACGGAAAGCAAACACCCAACCACGGAAGAGCCCAATTTCTTATATTCTGTCATGCTTGGCAAAAAGTGTGAGGTGAAACCCAGCTTAGACAAATGACTCTGTTAACAGTAGAAATAACCTTTTGTTTAATTAGAAAATAGGAGCTATATGGGACAATAAAAATGGTTACTGCTGCCTTCCGTCACTGCTTACTAAATAGGATCGCACTGGAGATAATGGTAGGCGTTTTTTATTTGTGCAATAGCCCACACTTGGTAATTGTTCATGTTGGGATATCATGCAGAATTTGTTTCCTTTTATCCAAAGGAAGAAAAGAGCATGCTCTTTACTGAAAATGACCAGCCCCCACTAGAGCCAGCATATCTACTGTCTGTATACTTTCAGGCCCTCTCTGGCCAGGCTGGAAGTTCTATGGAGTTGTCAGCTGTATGGTGAGAGGTGGTGGGTGAGTTTGAACTGGCTGGTTTTGTCCAAGAGCACCTCAGGATCTCATTGAACATCTTTTTTCAGCTATACTATTTCATGTCCAGTACAAATTTCCCAGCGCAAGCGAATCCTGTTACCAGGCTGAAGGGGGGATAGCCGTTTCCCACGCAAGGATGTGGAGGGGGAGGTTGAAGGGGTCATTGGATATTATAGTAGGTTCCATTTGGTTTCTGAAGTGCATCTCTAGTTGCAGGGCTGTATGTAGTTGGGGTCAACAGCTAGATTTAATGCATTGCATGCACTCCACATGGCAGCTCACACTTGGTTACCTTTGTGGGTATGTGTTTGTGTGTGTGTGCAAGTATATGTGCACGCATGTGCGAGGATGTGTGTGCATGTGTGCATGCCCAGGCATGCAAGAGTGCATGTGGAGGCCAAAGGTCAATATTAGCTGTCTTCTACAATGCTCTACCTTATCTTTTGAGACAGGGTCTCTCACTGAACCGGAAGCTCACTTATTCAGCTAGCCTGGCTGAACAGAGAATTCCAGGGACCATCCTAGCTCCACCTCCAACCCAGTTCCGGAGGTAGAGAGGTTTACTTGCTATGCTAGCTCTTAGCTAAGGGCTGCACTATGGATCCAAACCCAGTTCCTCCTGCTTGCACAGTAAGGAGTTAACCCACCGAGTTATTTCCCTAGTCCAACCTCATACTTGCTTTCTTTGGGGGGCTCAGGAGAGTTCCATTTTCACATTTTTATTGTATTTGCAAGAGTAGATGCTCCATTTCATGCTTTCTAAAAAAAATGTGTGTAGCTTATGATGTTGGATGATTTATTTTTTATTATGATCGTTTAAGAATCTATCCCTCTAGACCCCGGTGAGTGGGATATTTCCCCAGATCCCGGACTACCTAGCATCAGGCTTGAGTCACCTGGAGAAATCCGTAAAACTTTATATACAGGTATTTTACCCTATCTTCTTCCTCTTAAAGTCCTAAAGAGCCTTTTCTAGAAGGTTTTTCCATTGGCTATCTTTATAAAAATATAGGTAGTATGTCAAAAAGAAAACCACCACAAAACTCCTTTTCTTCACATAATTCATTTTAAGCTTCAAAATCCCTGAAAATCCTCAGTCTCCTTTTGCAGGCTGGTTCCCACTCTATAACTTTCCTGATCACCCCCCTCAAAGGGAGAAAAAAGCATTTCTTCCAGGGACTGGTAAGTCGTTGGCCGATGCTTAGCAACTGCATTCCTGTGCTGTAAGTAGCTGTGAGCCCCTTTGATGTGTCTGTCAGGGCAGATTTATTTTGTTTTAGCACATTGTCTACTTGTCCAGATGTATCGCGAGATAAAAAGAAATCATGTTTACACTCCTCTCTCTCTCTCTCTCTCTCTCTCTCTCTCTCTCTCTCTCTCTCTCTCTCTCTCTCAGAAGTAATTAAATTGTAGTTGTGATGAGTTTTGGAGAGTTCCAGTGTTCCAGTTGAAGGAAACAAGAGTTGGCCAGAGTCAGGGAAAAAGGAAAACTCCTCTGGCAGCACGGACACCTGACTTGGTCAAAAGCTAAAGCTTGGGCACCGGCTGGCTTGATTCTGGGGAGCCAGGGGCTGCTTTGTTGTGAGTCTTTTGTCCCATTGCTGTGCAGGTTCAATCTAGAAGAGGAGTCTTGTCCATCCAGCACTCCCCTGTTGCTGGCACTGTGTGTTTGTGGAATCTTCCTTGTTGTACACAGGCCTGTACAGTAGGCCTGAACCCTATTCCTTCCCTCCATCCTCTCTCTCCCCCTTTTTCTTTTTCCTGCCTTCTGTCATGCTTCCTTCCTTTCCTTTTCCCTCATTCCTCCTTTCTCCCTCGCCTGAACCCTATTCCTTCCCTCCATCCTCTCTCTCCCCCTTTTTCTTTTTCCTGCCTTCTGTCATGCTTCCTTCCTTTCCTTTTCCCTCATTCCTCCTTTCCCCCTCTCTCTGTCTCTCCTAATTTCCCTCTTCCATGCCTCATTTCCTCCATGTCAAGACATCCCTTCTATCACTTTTGTAAGTGGCTCATCCCTGTTAGGTTATGTCACTAGAAGCTCATACCTTCACTGTATTAGTCTCCAGTATTTCTGCAGAAATACATCTTCCCCTCACAAGGGGTTGATTCCCCTTGGGGTGGGGTTATACCTTTTCCTTCCTTGTCTGATCTGGGTTTCTTAATGTTCACATTTAGAGACACCATTCTGAGTTCTGGTAATGACCTGCTCTTACAGGGACAGGACACTTAGAATTGCTGAAGACTGGCCTGGCGGCAGCTGTCACACAAACTCTAATCAGCAGCACTGCCAGCTCTAGATTTACATCCCAAATAGGTTACACTACAGCTCCCCCTTCTGCTGACTGAGCTGCGCGACACTGAGGGCTGCGTTGCAACCAGGTTTCATCCATGACAGTCCTGAGACCCCTTCTGTCTTTGGAGGATCAGGACAATGACTAAGGAATGATTCCCCGCACTCCTTCTGTCTTCATTTGAATTAAACTTTTTATGTTGCATTCATCAAAAATCACAGGTTGTAGGAGCGAGAGAGGAATGTACAAAAGGCAGGCCCAATTAAGCGGATCTTAGGCTGCCTCAGTTCCCATGGAGGGCTCAGTTTCCTCTCGCAGGAGCCCCAAGTCCATCCTGATGCCTCTGAATGCATCTTGGAAGCCACAAGCTCTGGTTTTGTTTCTATCACTTGTGGATCAGCCTGAACCCCAGGAAGGAAGTTTCCTTTTGTTGTAAACAACCTCTGGATGACTGCTTTGGGCAGAGCGTGTGCTGTAACTTAAGCCCTTGCATGCAGCAAGAATCAGCAGGGCTCTGCTTGAGCAAAGCCTGCACCCGAGGAACTGTGGATGTAGCACCTGTGTGTGAGCATCTAGGGGCCTAAAAGGGGGTGTTTCCTTCAGAAAACAGTGTGGATGACAGTAACTGGGAGGCCTGACACCTATGTTTTGCTACTCTCACCCCTTGGAGACTGAATAATGGTGTTTGTTTAGCAGTAAATAAATTTATTTTACCATTTGACAAGAACTTTTCAAGTAATTACTATGAGTCCATTTTTGAGAATTGGGGGACTCAAGGTGTAAAGAGTTTGCTGCTTAGTGGAGGACCATCACTAAGTCAGAGCAAGCTGGAGAGAAATAGTCCAAAAGATTGTACTGTAAAGATCTCTTGAGTCAGTAGACTGAGCACCTGAGGTATAGGAAGGCCACCAGACAGGATCTGGCTTGCCAGGGAAGGGGAAGAAGGCAAGAGTGAGGCCTGAGAAGGAGAGGCTGTGGCCTGAGGCCTTGTTCAAAGCTTAAAACTCAAGCCAAACATTACATTCTGCTTGAAGTAGAAAAGCAATGTTGTCAGATTTCTGTTTTAAAGAAACATTCTAAGGATTATCGCTTCAGCCAGGATGTTTAAAGGGTAGGCCAAGAATTCACTCCTCTTGGTTATTTGTCTGTTTATTTGGTTTGGGGGCAGAATTTCTTGTGTCCTAGGCTCGTCTCAAACTTGTTATGTAGCCATGATGATTTTGAATTTCTGATCCTTCTGTAACCGCCCATCAAGTGCTGGAAAGATGGGCATGGATCACCAAATCAGGCTCATCTAATGCTGGAGGTCAAGCCCCAGGCCTCATGCATGCCAGGCAATTTCTCTGCCAGCTGAGCTATACCCCTAGCCCCAGACCAAGTTCTCTCGGAACAAAGTCACTCCATTAGCTGAACTACAGGCAGTCTTGGTGGAGGAAGGCAAGTGTGGAAGAGAGGATTGTGTAGAAAATACAGAGGAATTAGTTTCCTGTGGACCAAACCGGGACCCATAGTCCCAACATAATTGTTTCAGTATCCTTTCTCTGTTGGTTCGCTACCACCTCACAGGTTGTGTATTTTTCCTGCCACTGTGCCATTAGCCTCTCTGGACAGCAGGATGCGCAGCTGCAGGCTACACCCACCAGCTCGCTGACTTGGGTTTCTGTGGCCTTTGTTTGCCTTCCCAAACCCAGGCGTCCTGAGTGTGGATGAAGGGGAAAGCGCCTGTGGGCCTCTCTGTCTTGCAGCTGGGGCAAAATGCCATTGAGACAGTAGGATCAGGTCAGGAAAAGTATTTAAGACTAGTTTTTATGAATTGAAAAATGACTGGAAAAAAATCATTTCCAAACCTCACCGCTCCTCTTCTCGTTTTCCTTCCTTCCGTATCCTTTTCTTTCCTCCGTGTTGGGCATCAATCAGGTCTCCCTTCAGCACCACACGTGTCCTAGATTGGAACTGCACACAGGCGGAGCCTCTCAGTCTCCTGCTGCCCCACCAGAGCAGGGTGTGTTACAGATCTGAAGACTTGAGAGGTACATGCTGGTGTTTCTTTAGGAAATCTGGCTTTGAAACCCAGTTACATTTTTCCTTGGCCACAGGAAGAAAGGTTGCTGCTCAGCCGACTTAATCGTGCTGAGACTTGGTCCTTTCCCAAGCTGGATTCAGCTTCTTAGATCTGGTCTATCTCAAGGAAGCAGCTTCCCACGTGTATGTTTAGATAAGCAGAAGTTCGGGAGTCGACAGCTACTGACGAAATGGAAGACATCAAGACCGCCACTCTCCACAATGCTTTTTCTGTGTGTGTTTATGACCGATTATCCGATCATTTAGAGTAAAACACTAAAAAAAGCTGTTTTCAGCCAACTCTTCATCTACAGAACCGTTTACTACCATTTTCTTGATTCTGTTCCACTAGAAGAACAGGATCGTGTGCTAAAAAGCCATTGGCTTAAAAAGTTAATGTTTGATGTTATAGAGCCTTTATCTAAAAGAGTAGAGTCCGTATCTAGAGAAGTTCACAAATTAGGGATTAATTTTACCCTTATAAAGTGTGGCTGTGCTTGAAGCCAGTACCCTGCATCTCTGTCCACCCCCTGCAATCAACACTTGTTCGTACATCCTCGTATTGTGTGGTCCTTTGAAAGTTCCAGACCTGAATGTTCACGCTGCATGAATCTGCTTCGGAGTTTAGCTGCCTCATGTAGATGGACAGGCCGTGTGGGTAGCTCCAGCATAGGAGGGGTTTAGTAGCCTAATCAAATGTTTGAATACGCTCCACCCTAAGCTGCCACAGTAGACGATGCTGAGTTCCTAAACAGAAAAGCTTGTCTGTTTCCTTTGAGTCTTTAATGGGATATATATGTCATATTTTTTAAGTGGCCTAGCATCTGCTGGCATCCCAGTTTCAGCTCCTTCTCTCATACATGCCAAGAGCATTAGGGAATCTCTAAATTCTCTAGGTCCTATGGTCATCGTCTGCTAGGACTTCAGTTCATGGCCCTGGGTTTGGGTTCTATCAATGGAAGTATCCTTGAATTGAGAAAGGCTGGATAGGTAGAAGTGGGTGTGTCTGGTTGGTGGAATGACAAAGACATGCCTTTGAGAAGGAAATACTGTAGAAATCATTTCCCTAGACATTAGAAGATTATGTAAGGAGAATATTCTCTCTCTCTCTCTCTCTCTCTCTCTCTCTCTCTCTCTCTCTCTGTGTGTGTGTGTGTGTGTGTGTGTAGGAGTAGATTCAGTTCTTATCCTATTTGGTCTCTCTCGTGTTGTTCCATGAGCTACTCTACCTCCCTTTCCTCTTGCTGTTCCCTCTAAATGACTATTTCAATTTTGAATCTTCCGTGAGCTCCCCAAGCTTATTAAAGAAGAATTATATGCTAAAGCTGTTTGTGACTGAGAGCCTGGGAAGTATAAAATTGTGCAAGAGCCGTGGGGAAGTATTTTCTGGATATGGAAGACTGAAGACTGGCCTATTGCACAATGGATTCCCTGTGGTCCAAACATGACAATAAGATGCTTTCATTGTCTGGGATGCAGGGAGGGATGTAAGCCTTATGTAAAAGACTGTCTGCTATCAAAGGGGAATTCGTTCTTCTGGCCTGTGGTGTTCATTACTCTAGATTCTTAATAGTTAGATGTGCCTCTAGGGAACCTCTGTCTCATCCTGCCCTAATCACCTGTATCCTGGGGCAGGGCAGTAACAATTCCCAGCTAGGTGCAGCCCTGTGGTTGGCTCTCACTGGAGCAGAACTTTGTCTCTAATTGATGGGCATGCAACTCAGACAGACCATGTATTCCCAAATTTTGTTGGAAACTTATTTTCTCAATGCACGTTGAATTGTATTTCACTCAACATGGCCCAAGCAGTAATCTTTTTCCCCTGTATTGTTGGCCAAGGAGCCTCTCTAACTCACTCTGGATATATGGTAAATGGTTCCCATGGCATCGTAGTCATCAACAGTCCTTAAGTGTGTGTAACTTCTATTTTTACAATCAGACAAAGTTATACTCAGCCCCCCCACTTACAAACAAAGCCCTGTGCATTCACCCCCTTTCTTTAAAGACACACTTCTGGATATAAATGTTGGTTTGCAGAAATTCTTCCTTCATTCATGTTAATTATTTCAGTCCTCTGGTCCTGACAGATAGGAAGGAATGGGCAGCTGTCTGGCCTGTAGAGGCCCTGCCTGTCTCCGCCTAAGACTTCTTCCATATATGGAAAGAACTCACTCCTAAGTCACTGGAGATGGCACCTTTGCTTCAGCCCAGGGATAACAGTGACTTTCGTCTTTCTCCACCTTCACTGAGGTGTATCAGAAACAGCCAGACAAGCATGTCTTCCCATGTTCCCCTTTCCCCACACCATCTCCCCACAGATGTGTCTGAGCCCACAAGCTACTGCTTCAATTGAGACATAGGAAGGAAACCCTGTAATTTCTAAGCCACTGGGCCTGCTGAAGCACATGGGGACTGAAGAGCACAAGTCTGTGCGTGGCTTCAATACTGTCCCCAACCAGCAGTCAAACAAATCAATCCCACCTTCAGAGCGCCCTCCATTGCCTTGTGATTATGTTTGTGTAAAGTCTCGGGGTCTTTGATCAAAGAATGGCCTTTTGGGCCAGGCCTAATCCTCCCTGCCTTAAGGTGTTTAAATGTGTGGGTTTTTTTTTTTTTAAAGTTGATAACAGCTGGGATTTAAGTTTGCCTCTGCCCAGCTTTTGTTTTGAAAGAACTTCTATTATCCATGGCTTCCCTTTTGGAGGCCAGGATGGATCATTGGGTAAACTGAAAAGCGAAAGAGGATCTGGGAGGAAATGGGCGGGGCTCTGAATTAATCTTCTGAGGAAGAATGTTTGATCAGTGGGGAGGATGGGACCTCGGAGGCTGACAGCAGGCACCTTTGGGAGGCCGGGGTGATTGGCACCTTTGAAGCCTCCCTCCTCAGGAGCCAGAGTCCAGTGGGTCAGAGCTTCCTCTGTCTGTGGGTGGTGGGAGCAATAATGTCGCAGCTCAGAGGATTAATTGCAGACAAGCAGCAGGATTACGAGGGGGTCTCCTGGGCACTAAAGGAACACTTTGAGGCAAGCCTCTGATCTGTCGGCCTTGGAGGAAATTAGTAGGAGATGCCTTTTTTCTTTTTTTTCTTTTCTTTTCTTTCTTTTTGGGCATTTAGGATATTAAAGTAAAATGTAAAGAGGATATTGAAATAGGGAGATAGTGCAAAGAACACTGTTCCCAAAAGACAGTGTCTCCCTATTTGTTGGGAATGTGCAAAGTTTAACCCGTTTACACAGACGACAGCTTGGTTATGGTCAAGCCAAGTACATATCATGCAACAAGTTAGAGACTGGCTTCACTGTGCTATCCCAGTTTGTGGGCAAGGCATGCTTTTTCTCCTCTGCCAGGTTTCACAATGTCCTGACAACGAGGCTCCAGGTATAATTTTAAAACAAGTCAGGGCAGCACTGATGCCCTATCTGCATTAGCTATCTATTGTATATTTTACTTCTTACCCTTCTGGTTCTAGTCAGGATGCTGCCAATAAATCCCGTGTTACCATTAAAGAGGCCATTCATCACGCGTCCTAATGCGATTAATCAAGATACACCACAGTCCCCTTAAAATGAGATCATTTTGATAAATCATGTATGACATGAAAAGACTTTATTCCTTTTAAGTGCAATTTAGACTGTAATTTTTTCCCTCATTCATGATTCATGGGAGAAACATGGATAAAATTCCCGTGCACAGTTACACCTTATCTACAGCCATAACTCAAAACTGCTTTTAGATGAAAATTCAGAGTCTTATTCACCAAAGCTGAATGCCAGCTCATTATTTTCTGGCGTTCAGTAGTCCAAAAATAATGTCTGCACATTAAACAGCATTCTCAAAAAAAAAAAAAAGAAAGAAAGAAAAGTTGGAACTGGCAAGACAGCGGGACCATCAATTATACTCCGTCATCTTTAATAAGGGAAATATATCAGATGTCCTTTTGGAGAATCTGTAAGTGCTCAATCTTCTCTGCCCCAATTTAGAATGATCTGGAAGCAAAAATGGTGGTAGCAGAGAAGCCAAGATTTCAGCTGCCTTGCGGGACTTGTCCCCTGGTGCTCCAGGCTCAAGAGAGTCGTGTTTTGTTTTTTTCCTTTGGCACGGTTCTTGCCGTCTTTCCTGGGCCTTATGCCTTGTTTCAGGGGTGCCCGCCCCGCTCCACAAGCTCTGAGTTCTGCCTCTGATCTGCTTGGTCTGCGATGCAGCCCCTACCCCACAGCTGTCACAATAATTTGAGGAGTGATATTCATAAACCTCCAATAGAAAAATAATTTGAAAATGTGCCTTCTGGTGAGATCCATCAAATTTAAGGTCACATTTTTGGTTAAAAGGCAGACACTGATGCTATTCATTAAACTGAAAAATGGCTTGTTTCCCACTAACACTGAAATAAACTCTGGGCGAATGTGTAGTCGCGCTGGCATGTGCTCACAGAGGAAGCCAGGGGAAAGGCTGCTCTGTTTGGTTTGGACGTGTGAAGTCAACAGAGTTTTAGGCCTTCCTTAAAGCAGCGAATTGAGAAGATCGGTGGAAACAAATGTGAACAATTACAAGTTCATTTGCCTTATTTAGAGATCTGTGGGTTTCAATTTTCAGATTGTAAATCCACTTGTTTGTTTTCAGTACTGACTGATACCTATGAGCAAGGACTCGGGCATGGTGTAGCATGAGTCTCCTGCTGTCTTGGGCATGTGTTTTGAGGAGTGCCAGGAACCACAGTACTTGATTAACTCAGCGACACACACCTTGTACACATATCCTTTCTAGAGTCATAGAACACAGCAAACATGACAACTGATTTGGGCTGTTCTGTTTGTCCTGATAGTCTCTGTACCTTAACCATTCAGACACGGACATCAAGCAAAGATCCCTTGTACCTTAGTCAATATTTTTTAAAAATCATTTTGGCCTGGCTATTTTTGATTGCAAAGGGATCTGAGTCATGCATAGCCAGGTACTTGGAGCACTCCACGAAACCTCTTGAGAGCCCTTTTCACTTCCCTCCTCCCGCCTTGGCCATGTTTATTCCCCAGTCAGTTTGCTTCCTTCCACTTCCATATCATCTGGACATGTATGACTGCACCTGTAGAAGCTCTGTGATCCACATGTGAGGGATAACATACCGTATCTGTCTTTCTGAGGCTGGCCACTTCAGTTGCAGCTATTTGCCCACCAATGATCTAACTTCCTTCTGTTTGATGGCTTTCAAAGTCCCATTGTGTGTGTACTCCATGTTTTTTTCCTCTGTTCCTTTGCTGTGGGGCAGCTGGGCTGTCTTCCTAACCTAGCTACCGTGAGTAGTGCCACAGCAAGCGTTGGTGTGTAAGGATCTGTAGTATTAGAGTTTGAAAGAGTTGCATTGATTTATGTATGTTGCTGGGTATGTGTGGATGCTCATGCATGTGTCTGTACATGGTCTGTGGTGTGCATGTGGAGGTCAGAAGACAACTTCTGCCATGAGGGTCCCTGTGGATATTGAAGTCAGGTTGTCGGGTTTGGCAGCCAGCACCTTTACCCACTAAGCTGATTCCCCGGCACCCACGGTAATAAGGTTTTTGATATAGATCTCGCTGTATAGTTAGGACTGGCCTTGAACTTTTTACAAGTCCCTTTCATCAGTTTACCAACGGTGGGTTTGCAGGAATGAGCTACCACACCAAGTTCTTATTCCTTCACATTTAAATGGAATCCTTAAGATCCCCTCTCAATATTCAGGTTGGATTCAAAATCCAAGGGGAGGGCTGGAAAGATGGCTTAGGGGATGAGAGCACTGGCTGCTCCTAAAGAGACTCCTCCTTCTTTCCTGGAAGCTCTCTCTGAAGCTTACAACCACCCGCATTCCAGCTTTGAGATTCAAAGCTTTTCCTGGGACATACATGGCATGCATTCACACACACAGACACACATACACACACACAAACACAGACACACATACACACAGACACACAGACACACACACAGACACACACACACAGACACACACAGATACACATACACACACAGACACACATACACATAGACACACAGACACACATACACACAGACACACATACACACACAAACAGACACACATACACACACAGATACACATACACACACACAAACACAGACACACATACACACAGACACACATACACACACAAACAGACACACATACACACACAGATACACATACACACACACAAACACAGACACACATACAAATACAGACACACATACAAACACACAGACACACATACACACATAAGTAGAAAAAAAGTACATCTTTTTTTTAAAAAAACTTTTTTAAAAAAACTTTTTTTAAAAAAAAAAAACAACTGAAAGGCCGTTTAGGCTGTCCTTATCTTGTTTAGGTTTCTCTTTTGTCTTAATAGCTTTCTTTTATTGTGAGAAATCTGCATTTGCAGGTTTAAATGTATCTCATTTTAAAAACCTCCTAAGGCTCAAGAAAGTCCCAGAGGTTAAGAGCATTTACTCCCCTTGTAGAGGGTCTGAGTTCAGTTCCCAGAGTGCACACGGTTCCTCATTCCAACTCCAGGGGATTTGATGCCCTCTTCTGGCCTCTGTAGGTTCCCACTCAGACATGGTGCACACAGACACATGAAAACACACACATATACAAATAAATAAATACATGAATCAATATTTAAAAATAAATTAGTCAAAAGTTTCCTAGTTGTAATAACTTTAATTAAACCTCTAAAGAATGACATCTGAAATATAAATGTGTTTAAATTTCAGAAAATTGACAATCAAATGTTTTCTCCGCCAACACAATGTTCATTTTCATACTAATTTACTATCACAGTTGTATTTTCCAAGAGAGCTTTTAAGGCGGCACACAATTATTTCCTCCAGGGTTCAGCAGGTGGCCTCATTAAGCTTGCTGAGAATCGGGCCCCTTGTGATCCCCAGAAATATTCTTGCATTGATCTGCCATTAAAATGCCCCTTCTAAATTATCTCAAGCTTATCAATAGATATAAAAAGCTGAGCAGAATATGTAGGGCAAGAGGACCGGGTCCCCAAATGTCAACTAGAGCCAGCTATGGCCAGCGCTCAGGATTGTCCTGCCACCTGTTGGATTTGCTTATGCATAACAGGGCATTGATGTCACTCACAGAGGTCTGTTACCCTCTGCGACCTCTGCCCCAGTTCATCACCCCTGAGAGAAAAGGAGAGCCTTTGAGAGTTCCAGCGGCTCCATTTCCGCCATCATACACTGCCTTGGCCACAAGGCCCTTCTGCAAGGCTGAAAATATATGGCCAAGCACACTGCGGGGCAGCACCCGCCCTTCCCTTCTTCTGGATTCTTTCCGTTTTCTGTCGTAAGGAAACCCAAGAAGATGTGTCCTCGGTGGATTGCATGTGACAGTGTCTGCTTCTATCTCAGGAATCTGAGGCGTGATGGATAAACTGTCAGCCTTGAAGGATGATGTTTTCTCCATATTTCCATTATGAACCAGGCTGTCATCTCCTAATAAATTTTGTGCATTGGTATCAATTTATTTTTACAAGCAGAGGCCTGATGTATTTGGGAAAGGCTCTGACAGCAGATCTGGCCCAGCTTGACAGCGTTGCCTTCACCTCATTTTGGAAAGCTACTTTGGTTCCAAGGACCGAACTTGACCCTCAGCCCTTGAGAAGAAGGAGAAAAAAATATAAAAGCCTCTGTGAGAGGAAGAGAGACCCATGAGGCAAGTTCCTTCTTCTAAGCCAAAATAAATCAAGCCTGGAGGACTACCATGACATAATATTATTTCTACGACAGCCCTGCAAAGCCAGATGGGAAACGCCGTTGTTGGTGACTAGCTAGAGATGGCTAAACTGTGGCAGTTACGCAGTACAAGTTTGGCTACCAGGTTAGGGGGTCTCACTGGCTTTACCCTCAGAAGGACTCCAGGTGTACATTACTGCTCATTAAATGAGAACTAACGCGCACTCACGGGGAGTAACTGCCGTGCCGGAGGAGAGAAGCTGTGTGGGTCCGTCTCTTAGAAAGCTTTGAGTCTAGTTGTGGGGGCACAGAGTTAGAGAACGGGAAGGAAAACAGTTAGGTTTCACAAGTGGCAGTGAAGATCAGTGCCCTTCTTGGACACTGACCCTTCCATTTTACTAGCCCGGGCAATGGCCACTGGGGGCAAAGTGCCTGGATTTGGGCCTCAGTGCTGGCATTTATGATAACTCAAGAACCTCAGTGAGGTCTTGGTTAAATGTTCTAATTTGGCTCATTTTCAGCTTCCCCATCTATAAAACCGCACTGGGAGTTGGAACTGTAGGGTACTGATGGAGACTGGATGAGTTAATGTTAGAGAATGCTGAGCACAGTTCCAGGCACAGAGTACCCACAAACACTTGCTCTGTCTTGGCCTCCTCCCCCTTCTTCCTCGTGCTCCTTCTTAGAACCAGTTTATCATTCTCTTTTACAGACAATAAAACTATGACTTAAAGAATTTAAGTAAAAAAACCTAAAATCACCCAGTCAAATGGCGACATTGAGCAGAGAAAAATGTAGAAGACAGTAGACAAGTTTTGGAGCAGTCAAGGGTAGAATCCTTGAAGCTTAATCAGTTGTATTATCATCATTATTATTATTATTGTTATTTTCATTCCTGGGCCATAAAACAGCCTCTTGCCTCTATAACTCCAAACATTCTTTCTATGGATAAAAGTTGTGTGTGTATAATGAGATAGGAGTAAATGCTTTGCACCTAGGCCTTTGTGTAAAATAATATAAATATCTTATATATCTACATACATTTATAATATGTTAATTTAGCGCATATATATCTCACACCATTGGTAGAAGTTAGATATATAATATTCTCCTGTAATTTGGTACAGCTACTTGAGTCTCTCCGCTACTCTGTATGGTTCAGGCCTAACTTTGGTATCTGCTGCCTGTATCTGGGGTTGTAATTGATAACAAACAGGCCTCTGACAGGGGCACAGGCTGCTGTTTAGTCCTTTATCTTAATGAGCACATCACAACTTTACCCATTCATCACCACCAGCTGCTGCTTTACCACGTTGGGAATGGCTTTTGGATATCAGATGGCTATTTCTTCAGATTTTCTTGTATTATTCATAACTAATGGATATAGATACAGCACCCTATTGTGCTTAATCTGTATCATTAATATTTTCTCCATTGCCTTCTTAAATTCAGGAGAGCAGCAGCCAGTGCATCAAACCCTAGTCTGCAGCGTTTGCGATTTCTTCCTTCAGATTATGCCGCCATACCACACCGAGACACCAAAGTGACATCACTAGAGAACTCAGAAGAGAGAGACTGGTATCAGATAGCTACAGCAGGCCCAGATAAATTCAAACACAGAAATAGTAGTAAAATTTCCAGATAGAATTAGGAATGATGAATTTTCCATGTTACTTTTGCTGTTAAGGTAATGCATTCAACCATAGGTAAATGCAAATTGAAGTTTATTTAAACTTAATTTTCCACAGTGGCCCCAAAACATTTGTGGAAACTTACCATTGTCTTTTGTGAGTTGTAAAGGCTGATTCAAGCAAACCTCTTCATATTATCCTCAAAGGCCAGACAGATCAGAAGTACTCATATACCTTCCCAACACTGTTAATCATTTTCTTTCCAGACAAGATGGCAGTTTTATTTATATATCTCTATATAAAACCTGCTGCCTTTTGCAGGGATTGAGCTGTAGCTCACTACAAATATATTACTTGCTTTCCTATACATGCTAACTAAATTCAGGAGGGATGTTTTTATAGGTACCTTTTACTGTACAGTGCTGCCATCGAGCCCTGGAAACCAAGATTCAGATTCACTGTACAGTGCTGACTTTGAGCCCTGGAAATCAAGATGAACAGCCTCGTCACATGCCAACTGGGTGCTGTTTGATAAACAATCTGTCCCCTCTTTCATCTCAGTCGTCTTATCTATAAAATGGTTACAACAGATGCACTGCATCCCAGGCTATGGAGAGATGACAGAATGTCTATAAAATGCCCCGCCCATAAGTCTGCTCCAGAGACAGGATATGCACAGCACTTGATGGTTCCGTTCTGTCTGTGTTCCAGTGTGCCTGTGTTAAACTGATGAGACTTACAGCAAGAGTGAAGAGGCTGCAGTACTGACCACTGCTCCATCATGCTTCTTTGGGTAGCTTAGGACTGGTTCTAAATCGGATGCTCTCCTTTTATTGAAATTGCCTGTCCCAATAACGAATTCCTCTTTATTGATAATCCTTCCTCAACACTTTGAGGAGTTGCCTTCATGGATGCTATACGTTAATTTAGTACCTGGCTTCCAAAACTGTGAGCTCCAGCGTTCTGCACGAGAGACTGTAGCAAAAAGCCCAGCGGACAGTAGTAGAGGTGGTAGCCTGTTAGCCAGTAGTTGGGGCTCATACTCTCCGAGGGTTCCCTTGAAGAGAGGGTGTTGGTACAGGGAACAGCTTAGTTTGGGGTCAGACCAAACTTGCTCTCTCTCCCTAGGTTTTACTTGAGAGCCATATAATTTTGGATGGGTTCCCTATTTTATTTGTCTCAGTTTTCAAATTTTTCATAGGAGGTTAATAACAGCACACAATGTGCTCATCAAGAAGCCAAAGAGTTGGAAAACTTAGTGTGTGCCGATAAATCCCAGTTCCTGTGTCATACTTGGTTCTCTCGCTTTCTGTGGTCTTCTTCTCTGACTCTTCAAGTACTTCTGTGAAAACACTTGGCTACAAGTGTGGGCGTGGTAGTTCCATCCCCTAGAGTACACATTTAAACAAACCTGAGCACCATGTTTGAAGCTCTGTCACTGGGGAGACTGGGCTAGCAGAGCCCTCAGTCTCCCGAGCAGTCAGATCAGCCTCCAAGGTGAGTTTTCAGCGCGTAAACAGTGGTCCTCTCTTCAGAAACCCCTGGATGGCATCTGAGGAACACGGGAGGTTGTTCACTGCCATCTACGCATAGTGTGTATTTCTGTCTCCTTTGTACTTAGAGATTCTTTGTTGTTCATTGTAAGGAAATTTGCAGGGTTTTTTGTTACCTAATATTTAGATTTTTTTTCACTTTTAAATTCATATGAATAAGCAGCTGCCAAGCATGTTTTGGAAGCTCCTGCCCCAGAGATAGAGAAGTTCTTTATGATTCTCATTCTATGAGTTGATTAAGAAGCAGCTCACAAAAACCCAGAGCCACCATCATTTCTTTCCTTTTGGGATCTTTCCTTCACTCCCTCCTTCCCCATAAATATTTGTGAACTGCTGTTCCCAGCCAGATGCCCTCTGGGGTTACTGGCAGAACTAGGGCCCCTGTAGATCAGATAGAATCAAATGGAATGCTTCGGGCTGTTAGCTTCAAAGGGCTTTCATTCCCCAGAGAGGCCTTTGCCACAATCCCCTTCTACCTCCTTTCTGCCCACTCCGGCCTGAAGGCTCTCCTCACCCACTCAGCTAGGTGCCCAGTTTCTGCCAGACTCTTCCCTCCCTCTTGGTTTTGCAGTCATGGATTAAATCTCATCCCTACTTAATTGTTTCTCCATTCCTTCTCTTGACTTCTGTCTTTGGTATGACATAACTGTTCCTGATCTCAAAACAGTCAATGGTTCCAATCCCATCTCTTCCTCACTGACATTGCTTCATGCTAGAAGGCACAATGGTACCCTTGTAAGCAGGGCTGGGAACTTCAGCCTTCAGGATGGTTATTCACTGCTGGATTTATTCCTTTGATCTTTCTCTTCCTGTTCTCACCTGTGTTTGATGAACTACAGTAATAATATACAGCCATGCTTCTCAATCTTCCTAACCTGCAATCTTTTATACAGTTCCTCATGTTGTGATAACCCCCAACCAGAAAATCATTTTGTTTCTACTTTATAACTGTATTTTTTCTACCATTATGAATCATAATGTAAATATCTGATATTCAGGATATCTGATATGTGATCCCCAAAGGGGCCATGACCCATAGGTTGAGAACTGTTAAACCACAGTCTTATGTTTGACTGTGAAGTGTTGAACTTAGTCAACCATCATGCCTTGACTTTCTCTTGTTTTCCTGGGAGTAAGTTGAGCGCAAGGACTAAGAGCATATAGTTCACTTTAGAAAGTCAGTCTAGGTACTTTTGAAAACTTGCCTGTAGGATGGATAAGAAACACGTCCAGACACGGTTACAGTTACCCATGTGCAGAGGTCAAGCTGGAGGATTTCTGAGAGTCCTGGTAGGGGTTGCTACCTCTTCATGACCCATATTAATCATGGTGAAATTTTTTGATATGCCAGGAATATAAACGGCATTCCCCATCTTGTTTTTCTTGACATCCTCAGCACAGGGCTGGCCTTTGGTAGATGATTACTAAATATTTGATAACTAAACGCTCAGTGCTTTTTCTTTTGAGAAGAAAACTAAATGTTTTTAGAGGAGTCAGCTTTCTGCCGTGGTTTCAGGGAATGAATTGTGATCAGAAGTGAAGATTACTTCTACTGGAAAGAGGCTGACAAATTTCCCAGCCCCGGGATCACTTTCTGTGGCTTATGATTTAGGGGTGAGTGAGCACGCCAAAGACCTGCACTTGAGCTGAGTGATGGGGGATGAGTTGTGGAGCTGCGGTCTTCTATGGTATTTTGTGAAAATAGTCAGAGATTTATGGCCATTAAACAACTTTGTAGCTGCCCCTCCTTGTTCTGAAGCTGCGGAACCTCCGCTCCGGTACTCTGCATCCCATTCCCTGTGCGTACCATGATGCTCATGAGTGTCTGCCCTGCGCTGTCATTGTGCATGCACATCGGGAAGATTCTGGAATGTCACACTGTCATTTTCTATGGTCACTGATAGACAGTCTCACCCTGCAAGTCTCTCCTAGACTGTGCTGGACTTTTACTGAGTCTTTTCCCATCAAATTCTCAAAGCTCTAGCCTCCTTCCTCATCAGGATACACTGATCTTGACTGCTCTGTGGTATAGTTAAGGGGGAGATTTTTCCTTTCTGTCAGTGACCAGGGAAATGGGTCCGTTTAGTGGAGGGGAACCTGCCTCACAAGGTCCTGAGAAATGCTGACTTTTGTTTAACTGCCCTGATTTGGGGAAATGGAGTTTCTTTTGGATCTGACACTTCTTGCATGATGGAAATTGCCTTCTGCAAATGTGTTAGCTCCTGCTAACCATTACTCATATGATTTTTGAAAATGTTAGCGGCTCTCCATTTTGAATGGGTGAATAGTCAAGAGGCCTCCCTGTGCACTGGAGATCTTTAGCCCGTCTTATGCAAGGCTGGGACAAACACCTCAAGTCTAGAAATCTGGAAAACATTTTTGTCATTACCTGATTTTTGTTTTGTCTTTTCTGTGGGTCATACTCAGTAGTTTTATGAAAAATACAAATACGATTTTTTTTGGTCACAAACACACCCAGAGATGACATTAATCTACGTTATAAAAGAACTAGAAAATTACTCGGGGTTGATATTGATAGAAGATGACATGGACTAGATGTGGAAGCCTTTGTATTGTTAGTTTTCATGTTTAGCTTTTAAAGATTTCAAAAGTGTGGAAAGGTTTAGACAATAAGAAAACACATAGCCACGATTTAAGATCTGTCATTCGTAATATTTTAATGTATCTATTTCAAACCTGTTCTCTGATCAATAGAAATAACCACGCATACTTTATTAGCTCCAGTCTAATTGCCGTGCCCCTTGGCAGAGTCAAGGACTTTCCTGAGTTTTGTCCGTATTGCTATAATTTTTAGATTTTTGTAATACAGGAAATGAAACGGGCACATATGCAGGTAAAACCATGCAGTGTTTGTCATTTGGCCACTTGCGTTTTCACTCCACAGAAACTTTTGTCTTATCGGAGGTAAGATATTTAAATCAGGCTTATTGCTCTTGGACGCTAAGTATTAGTCTTTCATGAAAGTATATACTGTTACAAGACCCACCTCCATCATGTTTGTAGAGGTGTATGTAAAGTTTTCTCTAGCTTATGAATTTTATAGTTTTATTCATGTATGTGCATGTGTGTGTGCACACGTGTGAGCAAGTGGACAGATGTGCACATGTGGAGGTCATAGAACAACCCGGGTATTATCCGCATGGATGCCATCCACCACTCCAAGTCACTCAAGCCAGCAACTCATTCCCCTTGGCAGGGGCGAGAGAACAACTTTCTTGCCCCTCCATGCGCCTTAGCATGAGTCAGTGAAGCCTGGTGATTCAGTGGCTGGTGGAATCACATCCTACTTTAGCTCCCGTGGCCTTTCAGCCAATTGGATGAAATTCTCTCTCAGTTATTGACTGTTTGGGTCTCCTCTTCTTGGAAAGCCCCGGCATTTCGTTTGCCAGTTGTCTTCAGTATGCATTTTTGTTGACTGGAGGGTATTCTTTATGTATCCTGAGTACTAGTATTTTATTGTAGCCATGGCAAATATCCTCTAACAGGAGATAAAAGTAAAATGTGAAGCTACAAATCTCTGCCATCGGCACTTAGGAAAACTGGCACGGAATCAAACGTGGGAGAATCTTTACGGTCCCGGAGACGCAGACTTGTCCAGATTTCCTTATGCTTACTGTAGGCATTTCTTCTTGATACATATAAAGGAAAACATTATGTAGATGTGTCCTACTTATTGTGCCTCCATTGCCTCATACTCAAGTTTGTGTTGCCTCAAGTTCAAGGTGAGTTCTATATCCTTTGGCAGACAGTGTGCAAAGTGAAGGAATTTTCTCGTCTGTTTCTTTCATATGCTAACCTGGATTTTATGAATTGTGTTTCTGAGGCTAAGATGTGGAGAACATGTGTGTGGATCACACTGAAAAGACCCAGTAGTTTTCGTTCTGATAAAAGCCAAGCTGAAGAACATGTACTTGGAATCTTGATTTGTAGAGTCACCCGGAACACTGAGCTGTATAAATCCCACCAAAAAGCCTAGTTTGCAAAATTGTTGTTTTCCTGGATTCTTTCCCATAAGTTAAGTTTATATTAGATCACAAAAATGGATGGTGAACATGAAAGTAATTAGGTGCTGGGCATTGAATGGCAGCTACAAGACTCTTGTCCTCCATACAGCTGAAAACAAGTCTCAGTCTCTTTCTCTCAGCTCCAGAGCTCTGATGCCTTGTACAGTCAGAGTATTTGCTGAAAGGCAGTGTGTCTTCCCGTTCCTTCTAGGGGAAGCAGCTCATCCCATTATCAACAGCCTAAATTCAAGTCTAAAAATTCCATAAGCACAGCGGCATGAAACTCCTGTTGGGGTGGGAAACCATGTCTTTTTTCTTTCTTTCTAAACATGAACTGCTTCAGAAACACAGGTAAAAACAAGTCTGGGATATCTTGGAGGAAGTGTGCTGGACGTTCTTCATCCTGTAACTTTATCTCTCCTTCAGCAAACACAGAGAGGCCTTCATGTTTAGAACATGGTTACTGTGTTTCAAGTATCATGTTGGCCATGGTAGACCTCATAGGCCAAACAGAGAGACAAATAGCAAATATAGGGTTTGGGTTTTAATTCATCTTCTGTCTCGTCCACACACTTGCAGCATCTAAGTGTTCAGTGGTGTGGAGAGTAGCCAGCCTTTGAGAGTTCTGTCCTCTGTGGCGGTGGCTTTTATCTGGCTGCTTCCAGTATACTTGGACCAAGCTTTAAACGCCATGTATGTTCATTATGTTTGCCTTTTCACTGGAGTGGACAAGTATTCTCTCAGATCTGATCCCACCGAGGGACAGAGCTTCTAATTTTGCTCTGTTCAGACCTCTCTCTGTAAGTCTGCCCCGAAAGCTGCTTAATCAAACACCTCAAATGTCAGAAATGAAGTTTAAAGGGTTTCCGTGGCAAGCAGGTCTAATCTGCTGCTTAGCTCTGACTGCCGTACAGCAGGTAATCTCTTCGGAGAGAAGGCCTGCTTCTAGCAGGGTAAACACACCTCGGAGAATGGATTTCTTCTTCTGGAAAGAGAAACGAGGAATTAATGAAATTTACTTTTTCACCGAGCTTTTGGAAAGGTTGAAAGCCTAGGATTTCACTCCTAGCAGATGTTCTTTTTCAGATATTAAAAAAAAAGTTGCATTTGATTTAGAAATCTCAGTTAGGTCTAATGGTGGAGCTTTTGTCAAAGTCACCAAGCTCTTCAGAGGACCTATCGGTCCTTGGTCCCAGTCCACGTGAGCTCCGAGGCTGTCATCATTTATTGTTAAGGACATACAGTTCCAGAAAGGGTTAACACTGCAGGCACAAGCTGCCTTCCACACAGTTTCCCACAGGCTAACTAGCCACCGTTATTAGTTACAGTCAAAAAGTTCCTGATGTACAAATAGAAAAACAAAACAAAGTCACACCATTTTATATGCCATTTTCTTTTGGTAATTTGAATGATTCCCCTCCCCCCCGCCATAAATGAGAGCATTGAACTTCCTCACCAAGCATGGGGAAGCACTGCCCCCTCCAAACATCTCCATCAGTGTCCAGTTTCGCTGTCATGAGGTTGTCCTCATGGAGGCTGTATCATGGAGTTCTGCTTTCTGTTAACCTTCTAGTTGCTGATGACTTGTTGAGAACCATCACCATACTGAGTACCCACAGTCGAAAACTGAAAATCCAACAAGCTACAAACCCAAACCTTTTCAGCTCTCACCTGATGTCACAAGCGGAAGCTTCTCCTGGCCCCACAGAACAAAATGCAGGCATACAAAGTCTGTCACACAGCATGCTTGAAGGCTCTGCGTGGAAGATGTACAAAACAACAAATTAATGCCGTGTCCAAATTTGGGTCTCTTCCACGGTGTACCTCATTATGTTTTCACACATATTCCAAACAGTGAAGTATGAGATAGTCTGTAATAAATACTGAATTTGTATTCCCAATTCAAACTCCAGAGGGATTTGTCCAGGGTTGATATTATACTTAGTTCACAGCACAAGCTGACTCATATATTCTGCTTTCTTCTGTCTCTGTGCCACCAAGTCCGCGTAAGCCAGTCCTGATTCCCGCACCTACGTGGCCTCATCCACAGTTGGGCCATAAGAGTCTGCTTACAGCCAGCACTCACTTTGCCACAATTTCTGGGAGCAAGCCTGGAGCAGACCTGGTCTACAGTGCTTCCTGCCTTTTCCTGGTTTTCCTCCTCTACTTCCAGCTATGTGTAACAGTGATGACCACAGTCAGTCCTCTATCTCAGAGCACCTCAGAATGCTGTGCCCTACTAGCTCAGACTAACTAGAGCCCATCTCAACAGGTAAAGGAAGGTCAAGTGGATCCCATTCTCTCCAGACTCAGATCCCGGGGAAATGAATTAGTAAACAAGGATGTGACACGGCGTTTGGTGTTTCTCCAAGGTAACATTTTGCTTTTATCTTACAGATTTCCAGTGGGGATGATGCTGCCTCGCCAGAGGGACACCACCAGTACACACCCTTGCCTTCTGCATCCAGAGAGCTTACCAGTCACCGAGGTAGGAACTCAGCTTTCTGTTGCTATTAGTGATTGTAGTCTGCAGACCTGACTGTACAGAACTCTGGAGCTCTGTGATCCTTACTGCGCCCGTCCTGTGACAAAAAGCCCAGGGATTTTTAGGCTCTTGACGGGAAATCTGTACTAACAAGCCTAAAGATTTTAACCCAGATAAGCAAGGAGGCGTAAACCCATGGTATAATTTTGAAACCCCCTGTTAAACAGAAAGATTATAGTATTTAACAATTACATAGAAGACCATTCCACACAGCAATAGAAATGGAGAGATGTGGGAACTGAGTAGTATTTGTTAAAATAACAATGTGTGGAAATGTAAGAGGTGAAATATGTAATTTCAAAGAGGGTGAACGCTAGATTATAGCTCCAGAAACTTCACTTTGCCTGGCAGCTTCAGAAAGAACCTTGATTTCTGCTGGCTTCTCTGGTCCTGGAAACATAATTTGATTGGTTTGATTCTTCTAGTATTGGAATCCTTTTGCCATTTTGGAGATGTTAAATTTCAAAAGCAAGCAGAATACTGACATAGAAATATCATTTGAAAAAGTCTTGTCCCTTAACCAGCTTCTGGGGCCAAGGAATATGCCACTGGCTGAGCTGGAATTACTGAGGGCAAGAGGAGGTCATGTGGTCTGACGTGTCTACTGTCATAGCCTCCTATGATCAGATCTCTGTTTCTTAACTGGGAATCTGTCTTTCAAAGTTAAATAAGGACAGGCTTAGAAGAGGGACATTGTGTACTTTAAACACTGCTTTCTCCAGTGCAAAAATCCCATTGGGGTCACTGAATAAGTGCTCTCTTGGTCATCCCGGTTATACTGCATGGATGGAGTAAAAGGCTACGGAGAAGCTTCAGAGGTGGTGGGCTCTTATGTTCTGTATGATTGGGGCATTAATAGTCTGCAAGAAGTGATTAAGAGAGTCATGTCGACCTTCAGGAGTCTGTGACTTGGACTTGACTTGACTGGCTGACTTATGGGCATCGGTGGAATGCTCCTTTATGTGACTTTTGACCTTGTTATAGTCCAGCTGTCATTTTTTTCAAGTGTCAGCTTTGTGAATGTCAGTTTTGCTCAGTCATCTGTAATAGGTACTGGGATATTGCTATCCTGGGGAGATGAACAGGTCTCTGCAGTGGGTGCTTTCCTGAAGGTCTGGAACACTTCTGTTGGGACTCTTGGGCAGGAATACCCGTGGAAAAATGATATTGGGAGAGAGAGTAACAGAGTTAACACTACTACAAAGAATAATGCGAATACTTTAAAAATAGCTTAATTTTTCACCAGTGTATTGTTTTTTGATACCGTGGTAACGATAATTGTACTGTATAGCCTACTGAGTAATTTGCATGGAAACTGAAGTCTCTAAGACCCCCAAGTCTGCTTACAAAGACTTTATCTGCCAATGCCATTTAGATTTCACAATAGGAGAATCTGATGAGATGACTGGTACTCCTCAAGAATGAGTCAAATATCATCTGTTAATTTAGTAGTAAAATATAAGCCTTGGAGGAATAAAGGAAGGTATGTTTTAAGCATATTGCATGTACACAATGTGTGTGTGTGTGTGTGTGTGTGTGTGTGTGTGTGTGTGTGTTGTGATGCTGGGGACCAAACCCAGGGGTCTTCTGTAAAGCAAGCATTCTATTCATGAACTACATCTCCAGTCCAAGTTCCAGTCCAAGTTTTACTAACATTTGATATGTGCAAAAAATCACCAAGAATATAAACCAGTACTCCTGGATAACATCATAGCCTAAAAATTGGAAAAAATAGAAAATGTTATTTAAAGGGATCTAACAACCAATAGCTCAGTTTTACTAAGGAATAGCGCCATAGACTTAATGTACTTATTGCCTAGTCCCCTGGTCCTGGGCTCATAGGCTGAGTGTTGAAAACAGATTCTGCATCATGTAACAGTGTCCTTTGGGTGCATGGTCACAAGGAGACAGAGAGAGACACAGAAGCTTCTGAAGGCTGGCTGTGTTTTGGTATCTAACTAAGAAAATGATGCAACCACTTTGCTCCATCTTGGCCTGAATTACACAAGCACATGGAAAAAGCCATTGTTGCTTTGGTACCCTAAATGAAACTACTTAATGCCATGCCGTTTTTACATTTAAGGCTATCATTCTAAATTCTGATTATATAAATCAGCAAAGCATTCAAATGCTAGTTATAAATTCCTTAGTGGAAATGACTTGTGAGCACCTCTGCCGAGGGCTTTCTTTCACGGTATGAAGGCAATCTATGTCACTCCTGTCAGAATCTTTCCAAATGTTTGATCAACAGTATCAGAGCTGGAACTTGAAAACAGTTTTGATCCACCCAGTTCCCAATCTATTTTCCTTCCGCATCAACAACTACAAAAACTGGTGGCTAGGCACTCGTGTTCATGTGCAAATTGCTGTTTTCCTATGCCTATTCTATTTCCACTTGTCCTTTTCTGTAACTCCCAATGTCGAATTTGATGGGGCCAGAATCCGTGTCTCAAGAGTGGTAGTAAAATGTGAAGAGAAAATGAGCCTAGACTGATGATCAGGAAGTGGTGGACTGGATTCTTCTGTTTGTTATTTCCTGGTATGCCATCTGTCATAAGTGTAGTCTTGTGCAGAACTTCCTGATTCTGCCTGAAACTTCCTGCTTTGAGATGTATTGTGTCTTCTCTCTCTTGAGAGCTCCTAGCATATTTCTCTCCAGTTTCCAATGTAATTGTGCATCTTCTCCTCTCTGTGAGAGCCATCTGTGTATATGTCTTTAACTCCCAGATGGAAGTCATGGGAGAGGCAAAACTAACTCTCTTCCCTCCTTTCTGTCAAAGACTCATCAGCCCTTCAGTTACATAGTTAAATACCACATTTCCAGGGTGTGGACGGGGCTTCCCTCATTCTACTGTCTACAATCCTGTTTGGTAAGTTTTCCGAGATACCAATTTTTGTAGGGAGTAGAAAACACTGTACCTACTTTCTTGTATCTAGCATGGGGGTCTTAAAACTCATTGTATATTTTTGGGGGTTTGGATCAGTACCCTCAAATGCACATTGTGTTTTCTAGCCCGTGAGAGTTGTGGATACATTAAGTAGTGGGGCTTATTAGGAGGAAATCACATCATGGAGGGAATACCCTCATGTCACAGTTCTTTCTCCTCTTCTCCCTTGCTTCTTGCTATAAGGTGAGGGCCTTCTTCATGTGTGTATATCTGCTTTATCATGATGTAATGGTGGGTTCTTTGTATCAGGTTTAGAAACAACAAATCGGCCAAACATGGACCGAGGTCCCCCAAACTGTAAGCCAAAATAATTGTGTCAGGTATCTATTGTTACCATAATAAAAATTTGACTTCCATAAGTAAAAATTGAGTCATGAAACGTAAGGGAAGCGAGTTAGTGTCTTCCATAGCTATGTGAGGTGGCAAGGGTGAGCACAGTCAGTGAAAGGCCTGGCCCTGTTCACCTCCAGCATCAACCCTGTTGTTTTCAAAAGAAAACAAGGATGGGAGACGTATCTGCAGACATATCTGATGACTCATTGCCAGAGCCCATTTAGCCATCAACCATAACTTCTGAGGGGAGGATTATTTTATTATTATATTAAACAATACCATATTATTCAACATTATATTTGTCAAACATTGATGTTTGAGTAGTAGAGAGGGAATGAGATGAATTGAAGGGACTAACACAATTATTTTCTTGGAATGGATGCTCTCAAAGCAGGAGCTTCATTCTCAGAATGATTCGGTTCTGGAATACATAGGAGCATAGGATGCTTACCTCCCAGAACACTTTCCAAGATGTCAGCATATTGCTGGATTTGAGCTACATCCTTGGTCTCTGCTGATCTCTACTGGAAATCTAGATGTAGTGTCTTCATTGAGTACCATGTTATAAAGATTGTTGACACATTGGTTAGATAAAATTTCTTTGACTATGTTCTATGGACAGAAGACATCCCAGTATAACAGTCATTGCCAATCTATGTAGTAGCTATCAGAGGTAGAATCCACATGAATATAGAGTAGACCGTTCTGTCTTTGGGGGAGCCATTTCTGTTTAAACCAAAAACAATGTTATTCTTAATCTGCTCTTACAACACATGGAAGTAAAGTGGACATTACCATTCTCATTAGACAGGGGTATGCCAGGAACTGGTAAAGGCTGACCAAAGTCACTGAGCAGCAAAGATACAGACTATTCAAAGCTCTGTACCTGTGATTCCAAAGTTACCCCGACTTTCATCCTTCTCACTGGAAACATGGAACAAGGGCTAACTGTGACACTATGTCAAAAGAAATGGAGGACCTAGAAATTCCCAATGATAAGTGTGCCCATACCACCATGAGACACCAGCAGGGAGTCTAGAGATTCTAAAGGGCCATAGGAAAGCTATGCAGGACATCAGGGGCACTCTCCTGGAGTCCTCAGACTGAAGTACCTGCACAGGTCAGTGACTCTCTGGTAACTCACTTGGAAGCAGCCTCACATATTATGACTGTGTGCATTGCCCTGCTCTTCCTCATTTTGGGATTTTCAAATCCTACAGCAGTGCCTCTTGTGGATAGCCCCTAACCCAGACTGATCCACCGGAGGGGATTCTGGGAAGTGTAATTTCCAGTGAGCTGCAAATCCTGACAAGAGGATAGTACAGATGGAACCAATAACCTAGCCAGGCTTACCCACTGTCATCTCCCACAGCTGTGACATTGAGGATGTCACTACCATTCTTCTGCATATACAATTTTTTGAATTAACCAAAAGTTCCCTGAATGCCCCTCAATCATGTTTCTCCTTGATGCTTATCAGCCTTGCAAATTGCTGGAGTCACCTGTCATGTTGAGCATCTGAATTTGAATATGCAAAAGAAAGAAAGCTAAGAGTAAGGAAATTTATTTGAGAACTTGCTTGAAGATTCGAAACCCTCCGACTTCACTATTTATCCACGGTTTCCAGTGTTTTCATTGACATGGTTGCTGGCTGCACATCTTCCTTAACTTGGTGTTTGGTCTATTTATGTTTAGAATTAATTGCCAGGACAATCACAGCATGGTTTCCATAGGGCATATCATAATTACTCATCATTTGCCATTTCCTAAATGGGGATTGCATTTCCTGCTTAGCAGCTGATCTTTCTATCTATCTCTGGGAGCAGCTCAGAGGGTGCCGTCCAAAAGAGAAAAGAACAGTGACTGGTTTTCATTTGTATTATTGTAACTGTTTTAAGCCTAGGATCTGAGAAGATAGATTTTCTGAGAAGCCATAAATACAGTGCTTTGCTTCTACTGATCAAATTAGTGAGTGAAATGAATACAGAACAAGTTAGAGGAGTGTTTGTGAAGAGGTAGAGTCTGCAGAGACAGGTGTTTGGGGTGGGGCCATGTTGGCCAGGAAAACCTATGACAACACGCAGGGCTCAGAGGGGCTTGCTTGGTGATTACAGTTTGGCAGGGTTGGGGATGTTGTAGGATTTGGAAGCAATCTCTCTGTTTCGGCCAGTAAGAGTTTTTTATTTTTTTACTTTTGAACTTTGTTTTAATTTTTACCACATTTCTAGGTCAGCCCTCCAGAGATGGGAAAGACAGAGATGAACCCTACAAATAACAGCAAGCCAGATTGATCATAGGACAGACTGACAGTTTTGTTCAGTCTTGCTTCCTAGCTCCCACCCTAGGCAGGTGTCTGTCCTGCTACCTTTTGGTCATCTTTGCCCATTTGAAAAAATGAAATAAACCATTCAAGGTCCTGGTGACAGTTCCAGGTAGAGCCCACCTCAGCTCGACCGTGACTAAAGTAACGCACTTATTTGTGGACTATATCATGTGTTTCCTTAAGACAGCTACACATGAGATAATTCTTTTTCACCCCCAATTGGCACTGGTGCCTGATGTAGGAGAGCCTTTGGGTTCAGTATTCATCAAGTAACAACGATATCAGCAGCGATAATGGTAATGAATTGGTAGTTGTTTGCTAAAAGTTTATTAAAGCTGATAGATAAAAATGTATCCATAGAACACGTGCTAAGACCTGTGTAGTAATAAGGGCGGCGGGGCTGCGTCCCCAGCACCCCAGCCGCCTGGCTAGCTTATGCCCGAAATAACAACACACAAACTGTATTCATTTAATCACTGCTTGGCCCATCTCTATCTAGCCTCTTCTAGGCTAACTCTCGCACCTGGACTAGCCCATTTCTTATCATCTGTGTAGCACCGGTCTTACTGGGAAGATTCTAGCCTATGTCCATCCTGGGTCGGAGCTTCATGTGCATCTTCCCGGGAGCAGGGAGCATGGTGTCTCTCTGAGGCGTCTGCTCCCGAGAGGAGAGCTGTGGAGTCTGAGCTCACTTCCTCTTCCTCCCAGCACTCCGTTCTGTTTACTCCATGTTCTAACCAATAAAATGGGCCAAGGCAGTTCCTTTATTAGCCAATGACCTTCCTCCATCAGACCTGGAAACCAAATAATGAGAGAGAAGAGGGAAACGCTCCCTGGTACGATGACACATTTAGCAGGAGGATTTGTGAAGGGAGAGTAAGGTCTTGACATGTCTTTCAGTCCCCTAGCCATGCCTGAGCCTTGGCTGCAAGGGGGAAGTACATGTTGGTTTCTGATGGGGAACTATTATTAGCATTTTCTAATTATGTAAAATGATTTCATCTGATGACATTTTGAACAGAACCCATTACTTTCGACTCCTTTCTTTCATAATGCTTTTCTGTGCATATTCTTGGTGGAATTCTCAGATGCCAGGTGAAGATCAAGGCTCCTTTATTTAATGAAAGTGACTCGTGATTTGACAGTTGTAGCTGACAGGTTTATTTCATCTGTGTGGCAGTGGGAGTCTATTTTCTGTGTGTGTGCTCTGTTCCTACGTAAAAGGACTTTACTAAGTGCCAAATAAATTGTACTTTTCCTTTGATTCTAGACCTTGCCGGAATGGTTTAAAAACTGCAGTCTGGGTCATCAAATTCATCTCTCCGCTACTTTGCAGGGTCAATAGCTTCGCTGTGCACCAAGCTGGGCTGGGTGGATTGGAATGGAGGGTCGTGAAGATTAAAACTTCTGAGTGTATATAGATGGATGTGCAAATGTGTACCGGCTGTCTGGGAGGGCGGCAGTGATGGAAGAGCAAGCCAAGTGGAATCTGAAGACGGATGAATCTGCTAGACTATTACCAAGACTGGCATGGACTTTAGCCAGGAGCTTTAAGCAACCTCCTTCAAGCACATGAAATCCATAAGGGTCTGTTTCTGAGCCTTTTCCTCCAAGGATGATTTTTCACTTGCAGTCCCACAGAGTTTTTCATTTCTGTTCTTTGGGCAGAATTGTAGTAAGCTCACAGACACAGACAAGCTACCAATCTGGTTCTTCTGCCCCTGAAGCAAAGCAAGGATGGGGAAAATGAACTCCACTTCCCCTCCCCCAAACAGTATCCTTACCTCAGTAAACTGAAAGGTGAGAAAAGGTGGCCTCCCCCCCCCCAAAAAAAAAGACAAGCTAAACAAAATGTGGTAGTAAATATGTCTCCTTGAAAAAAAGATATGGAGATCCAGAATGCGTGGGGATACCTGGTATGAAAGAGTCCAGATGTGCTGGTGACTCTAGGACTGGGCTGATTCTTTGAGGCTTTGTACTTACTTGTGAATGGATCTCATTGTATATAGCAGGCTGACCTTGAACTGATGATCCTCTTGCCTCAGCCTCCCCAACGTTCACACTGTTGTTATGAACCATCACACTTTTATTTTAAAGAGGGACTGAGATGTGGTCAAATATGACCCCAAGGACAAGGATTCCGATGAGCAAAGGTCACTTCAGGGAAGCGTGTGCTGTTTCCAGCGCCTATGGTAGAATTTGAGAACTCTGAAATAAAGAATATCATCACTGTCTCTGAAGCCTTTATGTCTAGATGTCAAATGAATAAGGCTTTCGCACTGTATAACTTTACACAATAGTGCTTGACACAAGGCATGTATGTGCCATGTATTCATAGGGAAGGTGGATTCAGGGAAGAGGGGATCAAGCATGGCCATTTAGAAGATGTTGAACTTGAACTTTGAAGAACAAACAGGGAAGCAGTAGCTGGAGGACAAAGAAAGGGTGTTCCAGAAGAAACATCATGAAGGAGCAGAGAAGTAAGACTTGAGGCAACTGAAGAGCGATGGGGATATGGTTGGGAAATAGAAATTATCGGTTAAGTTCCTTCATATATGGTGATCTGAAATTAAGGCAAGTCTGGACCAAACTGAGGAAGCTCTATTTGTTTTAAAACAGCGCTGTGTTTGTGAAAGGATTTCATTCTTTAGGTGAGGCTGACCTTAAACTCATGATCCTCAGTCTCCTTAGACCTTGGATTGTTCCCCTCAGATTATAAGAGATGAGGTCAGATATGAGTCCCGAAAGGACAAGGATTCCTATGAGTATTGTAGCATGTCAAGACATTGCAAGCATAGGGACTTGGAGTCCAGAGGCCCCTGGGGAATGAGAATCAAGAGACTTGGCTCTGGATTTAGAAGCTGTTGACTTCCTGATACAGGCTATGAGTCGGTGTGTTACAAATAAGCAGGCTTCTAACAAAGGTAGTGTAGGTGACAACATGGCAGCCTGCTGGGACCAGAGCGCACTGCCAGTGGAGGAGAAGTGGGGACACGCAAAGGCAAACTTAGGGCTACCACGGCATCTCTGTTTGAGGTCGCCAATGGTCTTACTCAGCAGGACTCAGGCATTAAAGGAAATAGCTTCTCCATCTCATTTACTTTGTGATTCGGGCTTTGATCCTGAAACATACAACTCTGCCTCAGTTAGGATAGGGTTGAAATGTCCCAGTGGATCTAGGTGTGGAGCTACTTGCAAGAGACACGCGAGACCAGGAGATGAGAGTCTGTGGGTGCAGTGAAGAAGCCAGCCTGCCCTGTGGGAAGCTGTGGTCTGGTCCTGTTCCCCATCACTGGTCCTCCTCACAGGATTCTCCCCCGCCACTCGGGCATGCACTATAATCTGGCCTGTTCAATGGAAGATTGGGGGAGTTAATGTTCTGAAGTTCATGGCTATGGGAACGAACATACAGTAAGCAGGAGACACAGCCACAAGAATTTGTTGACTCCATTGTTTGGCCTGCAGTTGAGTTAGTTACATCCTTTGGAAAGGGAAACCTGGCTGGTGCATTTCATTGCTCGGTCACGAGCAAGTGCAAAAGAGTCGCGGGGAGTCCGTGCCTTTGGTCTAGACTGCGCTGCTGAAAGCTACGCTCAGGAGGTACAGTCTCAGTTCCAGATCCTTTGAACTCTGTTTCCTAGCGTCTTGTATAAAACCTTACTTGTTGCCCCAGAATTTTCCCTTACATAGTGATTTTACAACTTTTTTTTGGAACAAATAAACAAACATCTGGAATCATGTGGTACATTTAATTAAAAAGTTTGCATTTGGCCAGAAATGGTAAAATCATGAAAAATGGACTGTTGGTAAGCCCAAGAAGGCCAAAGGATGACGTCGTTGGCCGCAGGAGAGCACCTGTTCTGTGCGGCCCTCTGTCCTCCAGTGTCCCCATTTCGGCTATTAATATTTACTGCTTTGCTTTTTATTCATTCTAGTGAAATTTTTTTTGGCTGGGCTGGTCAAAGTAGAAGGTTGTTATTTTTCCAATAACTTTGGATTTGTCAGGCCGCGTGTGCTTTTTAAAGGGGGTGGTTTTAGGAGTCGGTGGCTTTCCTTTCCCTTTCTCAGAATTCCACATGCTTCAGGTCACCGCTGAGGTCCATTTCTGTTTCTCCCATCAGTGTGTGGTGCACAGGTTTCCCGAGAGCTGGTCACAGGTGGATCTAGTCAAGGAGACAATAGAAATGCGGGAGTAGCCAGGAACTCTGCCTTCAGGAATCCTATAGTCTAATTGGACATAGCAACTATACTAGGAAGACAGGAGGCTGAGGAGGAGGGAGTGTGGAAAGGTGAATTATACTGAGTTTTATGAAGACATCGCAGGTATTTTGTTTGCTGAACAAGACTGCCTTCTGTAACTTGGGTAAGTACTCCAGGGAGCTGAGTTAAAGAAGTAGGCTGTAAGGACACAGAAGGGCTGTGGAAAGCACAAGGAAGGACTCAATAGTCATTCCAAGTTGACTTTTTGTTTGTGATGTAGAAACTGAATAATAGAAAAGTGGCAGACTGGCTAACACAATGCCGCCCCCGTGGCTCTTTTGGTGATGGTAAGGATTACAGTGGAAGAAAATGCATTACCATGCCCACTGATTGCATTATCTGGGCAGCAGTTCTCAACCCATGGGTCTCAACCCCTTTGGGGGTGCCATATCAGATATTTACATTATGATTCATAACAGTAGCAAAACTGCAATTATGAAGTAGGAAGAAAATAATGTTATGGTTGGGGTCACCACAACATGTGGAACTGTATTAAAGTGTTACAGTACTAGGAAGGTTGAGAACCACTAGGTTAGGGGGGAAAAAAGCAATAACAGAAATAATGTTGTTCCCATCATTCCTGATTTCTGGAAAACTCTCAGAACATAGTTCCCTCTTAGAGTCAGCATGACGGACTTCATTTTGATTTTTAGCCTGTGCTATGGGGGCCCAGTGAAGGAGATTACTGCAAAATAATGGGTTTCTCTGGTGTTTATTTAATAGGAGTATTAAGATAGAAGGATTGAGAAGAAGCCTTTCATGAAGAGGAAGACCGAGTAGAAATCACCTTTGGATGGTTTGAGGCCATGAAAGAGATGCTCTTCTGATTTCATTTCCGATCATAGCTTGGGCACAGCAGGGAATGAGCACGCCTAGCAGGAGTTGGTTGCGGTTATTTTACTTTTCTGCCTAGTTTCTTTTCTTCAAGTGTGTCTAGGGTAAAGCCAAAGAGTTATGTTTGCATGGCAAGAGAAGGGCATTGAGCAATTTGGTTTTGTAAGAGTACCGTTCAATATTTCTCTCACTTGAGTATTTACACCCAAGACGAGGTTATTGTAAGGCTAGCAGGCTTTCTTTTTGGCGAGAATGTGCAGGAGGCAGCCAGGGGCTAAAAGCAAGTGAAGTTCTTTTATGTTAGTCTCCAAGAAAGGAGAGGGCTATTGAACTCCCGTATGATTTGGAAATGGGGACCCAGGAATCACTATTCCCTGAAGCCTGGACCTGAAGGGTCTGCTCAATGCCTTTGAGGTAGCCTGAAGGACTTGAAATGATGCTTTCACAGCTTTTAAATCCTGATGGGGTTTGATCAAGGATTCTCTTATGTCAAGGCTAGCTGTACTTTTTCATCAAATGAAAGCAGGGGTTTTCCCTGTGACCCCTCTGGACTTCTTGCAAGCACAGAGAGATGTAAAACCATCCTGGATCAAGGCTTCAGTTCCTGGCCCTTAGTAATTTATTATTCTTATGCATCTGGTTCCTTAAATACTCTCTGCAGAAGCATTAACATGAAAATAAAGAGTACAAGAACTTGGAATTTTCCATTTGTCGCTCCCTTTGTCTAGTAGGTCAGAGTTCTGTCCATAGGGATAGCATGCGAACTCTCTGCTGTTGCAAGGCAAGGCTTTCTCAACTCAATGGCAAAAAGAGTGAGGAGCCAGGAAAATAATGCAATGCTAATTTCCAGTACAGACTACCCTGAGGTCCCTATATAAATTGTTGCTCCCTTTCTTCAATTCCCACCTTCCCCAAACGAAAAAATAATGGCCTGTGTTGTTAGGAAGGACATCTGTGGGAGAGCAATAAAACGTCCCCTCCCTGGTGGATTGGCTCTTTATTCCTTAGTTATCTTTCTGTAACTCATCAGTTCCTCCCAAATCAAGGAGAGTCCAAGAGAATAAGACAATCCTTTTTGGTTTTCATTAAGGAAAACCATCCAATCATACTCCTCTACAAATTTTGTTTTTTCTCAAGAGAGAGCTTTCCTTCTTAGGTCTAATTTATCCTGTCTTCATCTGCTCCATTGGAATTTCTCTGGAACTCCTGCCTCCTGTGGTGCTGAAATCAAATATTCCAGATCCCTAGGGGAATGGTAGGCAGGACAAGGAAGGCGGGCATAGCTGGAACAGTAAGAAGCTCAAAGGCCTTAGAAAGTACATTCTGTAGCCTGTTTTCTCCTTGCAGACCTCACAAGTCACAGTTTTGCTCAGGAAATGCTCACTGAGCTTCCAGAGTGTATAAAGCACTGTTGAAAGTAAGGCAGTGCGTAGAGCACTGTTGGGGCTTGGGAAGTGATCCCCCAAAGCATGGTGCCTGGATAGTCTCAGAGGTGCCTCACAACGGAAGTGTTTCCAACTTCCTCCTGTTGCCCTGCCTCCTCCCAAGCTTATCACTCAACTCCCAAGACAAGCCACAGATTCCTTTGCTTCTCTCTTCCAACACATGTCTTTGGCCAGGAGCACCTTTGCAGAGTCAACCGTGAAGCCTAGTAGGACTCTAGTCTTTCTCAACCCTTCTGAGCAAGAACACAATGAAATGATCTGACCAACATTTCCAGAGAGTGTGTTATGTGATGTTGACTTCAGAAACTCCAGTCCTATACCTGATAGGGGGGAATGTCTGCAATTGGAACACACACACACACACACACACACACACACACACACACACACGAAGCAACAAGTCCAGAATGAATAAGAAAAAAAGCAGTGAAAGTACAGATCACTGGACTCTGGGTTTACTTTACGCCCAGTTCCTCTATTTAGGAAATTTCCCTTTTGACTCTTAAGGTAAACCCAGTTTTTTGTTATATGCAAGAAAGCAAACCAAATTGTCCTGGAAAAAGTTGCAATAAAAGGGTCTGTTGATGAGGTGGGCGTGACATCACACACCTATTATCACAGAACTCAGAAGGGTCAGGTAGGGGGACAGTGACAAGCCAGGCTCAGCTCCATAGTACCATCTTCTATCAAAAAACCAAAGTAATGAGAATGGACTTGGAATGTGAATAAAAGAAAACAAGGATCATGGAATCTATAGTACAAGCTGGAACTCAAGCAGCTAGACATTGAAGAAAATAAGGGTACTGTAGAATGTTAATGTAATTTTGATTTGACTGAAGCAAAACAAACTGTATGCTCTAGTGGTGCAGCATACAATAATTTATATATACATATATAAATGTAGTATCTATATAAATAATATATGTATATATCTAAATAAAATATGTATATATATATCATTGTTATTCCAGTTAGGGTGATTGCATAACAAATGATTTCCAAATTTAGTGGTACAGAATAATGGTTTCTATGTGCATAGATTCTGAGAGTCAGAATTCCAAGTGACGGAACGAGGAATGTCTTATCACTGCTTGATAATGTTCAGGACTTTGGTAGAAAGCTTGTCATCTGGAAGCTAAGATCAACTAATGATTCATGTGCTTGCAAACTCTCAGTGATGGTGGCTGCTCTCCATCTGGGCTTCTCTGTGGCGTTTTCTCTGTACATCACTTGTACATTCTCATGGTGTGGGCAAAGTTCCAAGGGTGAAAAAGAGGATGAGCCAGGCCTGAGTAGTGTTTTTTCTGACTCTTGTCTCAGAAGTCATATGACATTTCTTTGCCTTGCTCAGCATAGTCATGGAAGGCTTGCCCAGGTTTTAGAGAGGCAAACCAGACTGTTCTCCATGACCGTGTGGCCAGGGATCCTGAAGAGACTATGAGATCAGAAATGTTATTCAGCTCATTTTTGGCAAATTCAATCTTTCACATTAATATCCTGGGTCTTGGATAAAATTTCAACAAACTTTCACAAGTAGAGGTTGTATAAAAATCTCTCAGGTCACAGTATAATAAAAACAGGAATAACAGAATCAGATTGTACAAGTTCCTTTCCATCAGAAATTTTCCAAAATCCTTCAATCTCAAGTCAAAATAACCTGAAAACTGAAACTGTAGGATTACGAGGGAAATAGAATAATGAAATCCCAATATACCAGCAGGCTTAAGACCATCAATAGATGGAAAGAGGGTACTTTAAGGATACATGCTAATTTGAAAAATCCCAAAGAACAAATAAAGAAAATGTTTTTTTAAAATGAGAATGTAAAATTAAAGTTCACATGGGAAATAAATAAAATAGTAACTTGGATAGAATAAAGAAGAACTATGATAAGAAACAATTTGTTCTACCAATTGTCAAGCATATACTAATTTACTAACCAAAACAATGTAGCGTTGGCATGCAGTAGTGTAATCCATGCAGTGATTTACAAGAGGGATTTTTAGGACACAATAAAATGCAATCGTTGTTGAGTATTTGACTGAAACCAGTTCAGCAAAACCAAAGGAAAGTGGAATTATTTCTTAAGCTAACATGATATTTAAAAAGGAGAATACAAAATAATGTAATAATTCAAAAGTTATCTTTGAAAAAAATTAAATCACCTCTACTATGGAAAAGTAAAGAGAATATAATCATGCAAAATAAAGGATCAGACACATGAGAAAAGTAAAGAATTTTAAGAGTTACTGTTGAGTAATACGATGAAAATCTAGCTGATAATTTTCTAGGAAAATATAATTTAACAAAATTAAGTCCAGAAGACATAGAAATTAAAAGACTGATTTCTGTAGACACAGTGAAGCTCATGAAGACATGTCACTCTCTGCAGGAGCACCAAGCACAAGAGTCCCTCCAGGGACAGAATCCACTAACAGCATGTTACTGGGACCACTGCAGCCTTCGCATGCTCTCCCTGCAGTGCTTGCTGGTTTCTGCACACAAATATCCCCATCGTGGCTGATTAGAAGCTGCCTGCATGTTATTACCTAGTAGAGATGTGGGCATATAAACCGGTTCTTTCTGTGTCAATCTAAGCTGACTTTTATACACCATGTAGATGGTCTCTGCTATTCAGACTGTTAGCATATCCAAAGACATACTTCTGATTTTTTAATTAAGTAAATATGTAGTATCTTTTTGGAAAAAATTAAAAGTCAATACTGATACAATTTGTATACATTCATCTAAATTGTAAATGTAAACAGAAAAATCCTAAAGAGTATAATCATAAACAGAAAGGAGAAACACAAACAGCAATTGAATTCGTAAACCATTAATAGTTATCCTAAGTATGCAGTAGAATCTCAGTATTAGAATATCCATTTATTTATTTACGGGATTAAAATGGTCATTCCATAGAAACTACAAGGTGTTTGTCAAAAATTATAACAATTCTGATGAAAACTTAGATTTTTATATACTTTCCTAATATGATAAAATACATCTGTCTCCATTCAACAGCCAAAACCAAATTCAAAGTTAATTTTATGACAGCAGAAGTAAGGTATCTATTATTATTAATACTAGCTAATGTTTTATTAGAAATCCTAGCCAATACAATGAGACAGGAGAAAGCAATTAAAGGTTCAGACCTCAGAAGCGTACTGTGAAACTATCACACTTACAGACTATGTACTTGATTTGACTCTTGGAAACTTAAAAGAACTGATTTAAAACTAAGAAAAGAATTTGGTAAGGAAGCGGGGTGCAAAGTTCGTGTCCAGAAATCCTTTCTGGATTAAAAAGAGAAAAACAGATGTGAAAGTATTTGAATGGAAGATCACAGATACAAAAGCACCACAAAAAATGTGCATATTATAATAAAATCTCTCTGTGTGTGTTTGTGTGTGTGTGTACTATCCCTGAAGAAAACTTAAAAATAGAAATACCACATTATTCTACTGGGAAATTCAAGATCATTAATAGAGCAATGTTTTAGGGTCCCTGTTGCAGTGAAGAGATGGGCAGGACCTTACAGTTTCAGAGGTTCAGTCCATTATCTTCATGGTGTGACATGGCAGTGTGCAGGCAGACATGGTCCTGGAGAAGGAATTGAGAGTTCTACATCTTGATCCACAGGCAACAGGAAACTGAACTGAAACTAGGCTTAACTTGAGTATAGGAGTCCTCAAAGCCCACCACCACAGCGACACACTCAATCCAGCAAGGCCACGCCTCCTAATAGTGCCACTCCCTATGAGTTTATGGGGCCAATTACATTCAAACTACCATAACCAATTGCTTTTTATCACTTTATAAACTCATTATGACACTATGTAATAGCCAAAGTTTTGTTTAATTGAAAACTAAATCTAACATTGGTATTGGAAAAAAAAAAACCAAATACAATACCTTTGGTAATCTCAAACAAATTATGAGGAGAAGGAATACAGTTGCATAACAAATACAGTTATGATTATTAATTCTAATAATTATTATGCAGTGCTGGATTTGTGTATTTGCTTTTTTGTATTTTCCAGAACTGAGGACTGAGCTAAATTTCTTCCTGATCCTTTTCTCTTTTGGAAAGGGTCTGACCATATTCTGATAATTGTCTTTGTAGAGTAGGCTGTCCTCCAGCTCACGAGATTCACCTTCCTCTGCCTCCAGAGTGCCAGGATTAAAATTATACACCACCACCCCCAGCCATCAATGCTGGGCTTTGGATCTAAGCAAGAACTGTAGGACTGAGCTACACCCTGAAGTCCTGAAGTGTCAGGCTGTGATAATCAAAACAACATGGTACTTTAAAACAGGAAAAGTTGAACTATTTAATTTAATGTTCTTAGATCAAATGGGAAGCCATTTGGAAGGAAAAAAACAAATCCATACCTAACACTTATAATAGGATAGATTACAATGAATTAGAATTTTAAATGGAACAGATAAACCCATGAAAACAATAAAAAGAAAGAAGAGCAGATTCAAAATTCCAACCTTCCGAAGTAACAGATAAAAGTGAGCAGATCTTAATGATTATATGTGATCCTCTTTTAAAGGGTTACAAATTAAAATCTCACCTGAGTGGAGTCAAAATATGAATGTGAACTTGAGCATTGTTTGAAAACTGATTCACTGACAATTGTGGTGTGTATGTTTGCTATAGAAACAACACAGAAATTGATAACGAGGTAACCAGAAACATGTACAAACATAGATCATGGGCTGGAGAGATGAACAAGTGGTTGATTGCTTACTGGTCTTTCGGAAGACCAAGTTCAGTTCCCAGCACCTGTGTTGGGAAGCTCAAAACCTCCTGTAACTCCAGCTCCATGGGATCTGATAAGTGAACACTTCAGGCTTTTTGGAGGCACACCCCTACCCCCAAACACACACACCATGCAATGAGTGGGTGCATAGTTCACTGGTGGAGCAATGTAGGCACATGACCCCAGATTTGAGTTCCAGCTCTGCAGGGAAAAGAAGAAATAACCGCCCTTATTCACACTTTGATACTGAATGAATGACATCCTAGCTTTGTAATGCTTAACTTCCTCATGTTGGAAAATAACAATGATTTCCACCTTCGGGAGAACTTTCTAGGATTAAATGACATTACAGACATATGCAAATATTTGCATCTACTCAAAATGGTACATGCACACAAGCAATACTATTGTAGAGGAAAGGTAGCAGCCACACATCGACAAGAGCCAACTGTCTTTGAATTGAGAAACAGCTGAAAGAATTGCAATATGGTCATCTCTGGGAAAGTTTGAACTCCTACATGAGTAAGGGTGCTCTCTCATAATTATTTGGAAATCTGTGCAGTGCAGACCACCAGGAACAGCTTAGAAGGACGGTGACACAATTTCTAGCCATGGTTCCTTCAAGGGGAGACCTGGATTGTGGTGAGAAAGAGCAGACAAGTACAGAAAGATTTCAGTATTTGAATTTTAACAATGCATGAATGCATGGGTTGTACCCCCACTACCAAGGCCCAGAAAGAGTGAGTTATAATTCCTTCTGAGGCTTTGCACGTTTGTCTCCCCAAGGCGATTAGAAATTCTCTCTGTGAAAGCATTCCTCATCCTCAGACTCACGTCTCCCAGCGCTGATGGTCTGCAGGGCACCATCTGCACTCTGTCACTGTTGAGGGGATTCCTAGGAATCAGTTGTTTTGGCAAAAAAAAAAAAGAATACACAGAAAACAGTTCAGATCTATGCATATTTGCATGACTTATTGATTTACTGAGCACAGGAAGGCACACGCACAGCAAGGGTCCCCATGATAAGAGTTGCCACAAATGCCCTGAACGATTCTTTAAAGTCAGGTAATGAGATAGTATTTTACATATGTTAATGATATAATTTAATCCTAGAAACATCTCCAAAATGCAGATATTATCCACTTTTTAAAATATGAGTAAATTGAAGAGTAAATGTGATATCATTCAATCCAGGTCCTACTTCGTCACATCCCTCAGGAAAGCCAGTCCCATTCGGCCTTATACCGGACGCTATGTGCTTGACTCTGCTTCATGCAATCAAATACATGGACACTGTTATGACAGGAATACATTTCAGTCTTCTTGTGTACGGTTCAGGGAGGCAGAGGCAGGAGAATCCCTGGCAGCTTAAGGGCTAGTTAGTCTGGAATATTAAGAGGTGAGCCTTTGTAAGACAGAGAGACTCTGTCTCCAACAAAGGAAAAACATCTGACACTGTCTCCTGTCTGTCCATGGACTGTGAAATGTGCCCTCCCACTTGACACGTGTGACCTCATCCACATGTGCAGGAGGGAGGGAAGGAGGGGGAGAGAAAAATACATTCAGATACGTGATGATCCTGACCTGCATGATCGCATAACAAAATCTCTTGTGCCTAGAATCTAAATTACCATGAGCAGGCTATAGGTGAGCAACACCAAAGACTTTTAGAAGATCTCGTGGGTCAGAAATGATAAATGCCATTTAAAGGACAGCGTGAGGTCCGGTGAGCTTCACCAGGCACCTGAGAGGTGACTCCGTGTGACTGCATGATAGGGGAGTAAGGAATGGTAAACACCCCACTGACTGCACTTTCTCACCCGCTGAGAGCACAACAAAATCCAATGTAATTTTAGTACTTACATGCCTCTGGGGAAAATAGACCCCTAACACTGAAAAAAAATTTCCTTAAATTTGTGCTTTGCTTGGTGTTATAAAACTCAGGGAACCTTGGATGTTCTCCTTGAGTCAAATGGACTGGTAATTTTGTTTTGTTATATTATCTACCAGGCATAATGATAATGGGTCACATGCAATTTAGGAAAAAATTAAGTCTAATAAGAAAAATCTCTAATAAATACTAAGAGCATCTTATTGGTATTGCCATTGCTCTAACCCTTCTATTAGCATTTGTGTTTTTTTTTACATATTAAATGATCTGTAATATGTTGGAAATGAAGAGGGCAGTAAAAATTAAAACAAGCTCTCTGATAATATATGTGTTGCACAAATGTTTGCATGTCTTTTCCTTAAGGCAAGTACTGCATACAGGCAAGGGATACAGGCAAGGGATACTGCATGCAGGCAAGGGATACTGCATGCAGGAAAGGGATACTGCATGCAGGCAAGGGATACTGCATGCAGGCAAGGGATACTGCATGCAGGAAAGGGATACATGAAGGGGATACTACATGCAGGAGAGGGATACATGAAAGGGATACTGCATGCAGGAGAGGGGTGCGGAAAGGGATGTTAGCTTGTGCAGGAGATTACCAGTGCAGCAGTAACAGAGACTGGGAATCAGAAGGCAGTCCTGATAACATGATAGTGTGTGGCTGGGGACATGATCCAGTGGGTAAAGATGCTTGCTGCACAAACTTGACGACTCGAGTTCAGATCCCAGTACCCATGTGAAAAGCTACATGTGGCTTTGTGTGGACTGGTGATACCAAGGTTTGATCTGGTGGGCTCTGATTACCACCAGCCTATCTCCAGGTTTGGTGCGATAATAAAAGATAATAATGGAGACTGACGGACAACTTTCCTTGCACCTCAGCATGTACACTTGCATCCACACATGTGTATACCACAGGCATCATACAGCATACACATAACACACAGAGAGGAGAAAGTGAGGGAGGGAGGGGAAGAAAGAATGAAATATGAATACACCTTTGCCTTCAAACCAGGCTTCTTGGCCCCCAGGAAGAAAGTGAATTAGCCTAGGAAAGATATGGTATGCATAGGAAGAGTCTGGATAGACAACTCCATCATGGGAGATGTGGTGGGTGGGATAATATCAGCTGCAGGATGCCGACATTGGGGAAGTTCTTCTTCAGCCCATGTAAGAATATGCTATGGAGCGCATTCACAGTATGGGTGCTTTAGCATCTTTTTTCTGGAGATTCTGATTCAGTGGAGCCGGGGCAGCTCTTGGCATTGTTTTGAATGAGCTCCTGGGATACATTTGCTCATAGAAGTTTTAAAAACGCTGCCCTAAGTAAGGTTCTTTGCTCTGATCCTCTCAGCTCTGAGCTGTAACTGAGTAGCCACTGTGTCTAGACCCTCCTGACTAGTGGTATGGTAGCCACAAATGCCCTGCCATGTCAGTTCCACTTCCAGTCCAGAACTGGCTGTGCAAAGTTGTGTTAGCACGTGCGGGGACATCAGGGAACCTTCACGATTAGAAAGAGAACAGACAGAAATTCAAATATATAAACACAAAATGTCAGAAGTGGTTTGCTATCTCATTTGCATGGGAGAATGGGGACAGCTGGGGTCTCGTTCATCAGTTTAAAGGTTGACTATGTGAGTGGAGGGCTTGAGCAGCGAGATGGAAGTAGAGGCAGAGAAAGGGACTGGATAGAGCATGGGAAGGAAGGTTGAGGAATTGGGGAGCATCCATGGCTGGTAGGAAGCAGAGGGAAGAGCATGACATGACTCTAGGTTGTCTCTCTGAGTGCCCTAGTGGAAGGTGAAAGCATTTCACAAAGAATGACATGGAGGAGGAATCGATCTGAGGGGCCATATGCTCTGTGGAGCATCCATGTCTATAAATGGAGATGTTCTAAGTCATGGGTCAGCGACCTTCTACTCCAAAGACCTGGTAAGCATTTCAGGCTCTGCTGACCAGATGGTCTTTTCTGACTACCCAAACTCCTGTCATAGACTGAGAGTGTTCAGAGGTGGTGTGTAAGCAAGTGGGCATGGCTGTGCTCCAATAAAGCTTTATTTAGAAAAACAGGTGGTGACTAGATTTGGCTCCCAGGACCCAGCTTGCCACTGCCGCTGTAAATATGCAGATGGATGGCAGATGTAAGCATAATCCAGGTACAGTGACTTCCATGTATCCATGGAGACACGGACTCCTAGCAAAGACTGTACTTCATGGTGATTTTTAAAAGATTTCTTTGTTTTTATCTTGTTGCATGAGTGCTTTGTGTGCACGAATGTGCGTACACATGCATGGTCTACATAGAGGCTAGTAGAGTAGAGGGTGCTGGTCCCCTGGAACTGGAGTTACATAGAGGCTAGTAGAGTAGAGGGTGCTGGTCCCCTGGAACTGGAGTTACATAGAGGCTAGTAGAGTAGAGGGTGCTGGTCCCCTGGAACTGGAGTTACATAGAGGCTAGTAGAGTAGAGGGTGCTGGTCCCCTGGAACTGGAGTTACATAGAGGCTAGTAGAGTAGAGGGTGCTGGTCCCCTGGAACTGGAGTTACAGGTAGTTGTAAGCTGCCATGGATGTTCTGGGAACCAAATAAAGGCCCTCTGAAAGATTGCCTCTATCCTCCATGCCTGCCTAATTTCAAAAAGAATTTTATTTCCAATTATTGAAAAGGTACTTATTTGTTTGTGAAGAGACAAGCACAAATATGTACACTGAAATTATAAAATACACATATTTTGCCCACTGGTTCAGCAGAGGTTTAAAACTATGGCAATAACAAGAACTGAAAAAAGCACAATCAACAAAAAGTCTAATTATTCTAGTGGAAGTGTGAGTTAGCGCATCTATGCTGAAAACAGCTTGATGTTTTCTAGTCAGTTTGACTATATAACAAGTCTAAGATCTGAACATCTTAGGACTCTATCCCAGGAAAAGCAAGGGTGCACAACTGGAGCAAGAGGGGTCATGCCCGTCACTCAGCCTAGAGTGTAGAAACAAAAGAAAATTAGTGCAGGAATCTGGAACCAACTGGGATGATCCATTAAATAAAAGAGAAGGATATTTACTATGGATTAAATTACAAAATTAAGAGAAAGGGAGACTTAACCAAATGCTACTGCACAACGCCATTAAAAATGGGAAATGAAACAGCATTTTTACAGAGATTTTATCCCATAAGGAAATCCATTTCAAAGTAGTGTTTACCATAGCTGGGAGAGGAGGCAGAGAAGTGTGACCTAACAAGGAAAACTCAAAGGGTTTATCTGCTTCTAAGCCTGATGGTGATGGCAAAGTTGGCAGTATTAGGAATTTGCCTTTGTTGTTCTATTTCTTTAGAGTGAAATGATCTTTGCACAATGACTAATTTAAATCCTTACGGAGTTAGTGGTTTTGTATTTTGAAGACATAATTAATTCAGGGCAATTATTCTATCCAAAAGAAATCTTCAGGCTGAGGAGATTCCTGAGCTGTTAAAGTCTGAGGTCCTGAGTTCTATCCCAATCCCCAGAACCCATACAAAAATAAATTTGAGTGTTCCTGGGACCCAAGGGCTAGGGAAGCAGGGACATGTAGATCCTAGGCTTGCTGGCCAGACCGTGTAGCCTGACAAGAGACCTCTAGGCCAATGAGAGACTTTGCACTCCTACAAAAAGTTGGCTGATACCTAAGGAATTCAACAGTGATGTTTTCTGACTGTCACATGCACATGCATGCAAACATATTACCACACCTCCCCCCAGCACACACATGCCGGAGTGTTTATGCACATGCAAAATGTTTGTTTGAAGCGCTTCCTAATTAATTTGTTCCTCACATAGTCTTCCAAAGGCTGTAGGCTGTCTGGCTTCAGTGTTTCCCTGGGAAAGATGTAGCCAAGACCTAAGACAGTGTAGACGGAGTAGCAGCAAGGAGCATTAGCGTGATGGCAGAGGGGCATCTGAGTTTTCCATCTTCAGAAACAGCCTTGTCTTCAGCATAGGACAGCATGTCTTCGAATCTTCCCTGTCACTCAGCAAGTAGTCTCACTGCTGTCAGTATATTGTCGCAGCCGCATAGGTGGCAGGGACACTGTGAAGTGGTTTTGTGGTGTGGAAGCTGTATACTTTTTTTATTTCTTGAACATCATTTTGCCATGTCATGATTACATGGTTTGGAAGAAGATAAACCGTCAGTTCATTCCTTGTATAAATGGGCACTTGGGACAAAACCACCTAGTTAATTTCCCCTTGTTGCTGAAGGAGAATCTGAATCCTAAGCACAACACAACCTAGCCCCTAAATCTCTATTAAAAATTACCCAGGGTAGTCTGGTAAAGCACTATTTAAAGTCAGCAGAGAATTATAAAGTCAAAAGTGAAAAATGGTACAACAGGAAAGAATCATAAAAAAATACTAGATCAGTTAAATGTAGTCAAAGGCAATTTAGTGTGAACTGGCACTAGTCCTTATTGATGCAGGGAATGTGATGTGTCAGGGGTTGCAAAGAGCATGAGGAGAATGCAGAGAAAAAGATGCAACCTCTTCACTCCAGTGCAGGCACACAGGTCCGGGAAGGACATGGGGATGCCTTACCTTTGTGTCAGGAGTAAAGGAAGGTTATTAAAATTCCCTCAGTCTGGACAGCTTCCCGATTTGTTTCTATTTCTTAATGTAGTATATTTTTGAAGTTAAAATTAGAAAGCCAAGGGAAATGGGTTCAGTTTGTATAGTGCTGGCCACACCAACATGAGGATCTGAGTTCATCACACCAGAATCCACGTAAAAGCTGAGTGCGGCACTGTAGCCCTAGAATCCTAGAGCTGGGGAAATGGAGGGAGGATCCCTATGGCTTGTTGAATCAGGAGTTCTGGGCTCAGAGACCCTGTCTCAAAATAATAAGGTGGAAAACCATTGAAGAACACTCCTGACATTGACTCCTGGCCCACACGCACACACTGTATGTGGATTGTATATACACGAATGTGGATATACATGTACACACTAATAATAACAAAATTATTCGTTTCATAGAGTTAAACTAAGATAAATAGCTAGATATACCAAGAACTTTATAGTAAGATCAAAACCAAGAAGCTACTTTTTAGTATCTTATGGCTTTAGATTCTGTAGAGTCATTACAAGGACTTGCATTTCCACATCGACCTTCCTTCCAATCTGAGACTCTTTCTGCCCCATCTTCTTACTAACCATTACTAATGAGAGCTGCCATTACTCCACCCCCATCCTTTGTAGGCATTGTTCATTTATCCCCCCTCAAACACAACTAGGTAGATCTTATTGTCCCACTTTGTCTTGAGTGAGGACTGCTATCTTAGAGACTTGAGCCCCTTTGAGGTTATGCATTGCACGAAAGAGACAGGATGTAGCAAGCTGGGCTCCTCAGTAGATGCTATGTTAGTTCTTCTCCAGCTTTGTTAGCTGAAGGGCCTGGGTGCTCAACTCCTGGGCCTGAGTGCTCATACCACCAGGAGACAGAGGCGACTGTCGAATGTCCTCAAGCACAGAAGATCAATATGCTATTGAGTCCTGGTCGGTTCCAGCCTCTTTACTACCTTTCTGATTGACAAGACACTCACCTGTTCTATGTCTCCATGTCTTCACAATGGGGACCACAGTGACATGCCTTAGTAGAGTTAAGGAGATGAGGCAGTTGACTTAGGTGTTTGGAAGAAGTCCCGGCCAACAGGTTTAAGTGTGGGCTCTATAGTTACTTACATTTTTGTTGTTATTGTTGATGCTTTTTAGCCTCTAAAAGCAGATATTTTCACTGAGGAAAGTGGTGGTGGATGAAGTTGAGAGCCAAGAGGCAGCAGAAGCAGGACCTGCTGCAGGTCAGTGCGGCAGATGGCCTGCAATGTGGCTGGCTGCTCAGACCCCTCCAGGCCCTGCTGGAGTGCAGGGTCTGGCTGCTTTTGGTTACCTATTTTCCCCAAATCATAGCAGTTTGGAAAAATGAAGCACAAAAGCCTGAACCTTTGACTTCTCTCCTCCTTGCACCTGAACCTTCAGAATTAGGTTCTGGAACCCCCAACTTATTTGCTCCCCATCTTCAGCCGTCCACTGAAAGAGAAGGCATTCTGGGGACTTGGAAGTCTTGCAGAGTCTCGCTGCAGATTCAAGGGGAGAGACTGGTTTAACCACAAAGCTTTGGAAGACTTGAAAGAGAGCAGAGAAACCTATTGGCGGGTGGGTAATAAAGGCAGGGCAGGAGAAGTCATTAATCTCAAGGGCCTTCAATTCCCTTAGAGGTTTTTTTGGAGCGAAGGAACAGAAATGATCCCGGCCATATGTTGTCCGTTTGGAATCCTCTAAGAGGTGGACTCTTCCCTCCCCACCAGCTGATGGAGGCCAGTGCCACTGCCTCATTTAAGATGGCTCTTGAACTTGAAAAGGAGCTTAGAGGTTGTGGCATGCAGGCATAGTCAAGGCAGATGATGTGCCTAAAGCAGTCCTGATGAATGCCAGGCCGCTCCTGACTGTCCCAGCCTGATGATGACACATCTGGGGCTCCCTGAGGCTGCCTTGCATTTAGGTCAGTCTCAGCAATCAGGGAAGACATCGTTCCACCGTGGAGAGTTCTGGGCTGTGGAGGGAACAAGTTAATTGTTCAGCCTCAACTGAGCCCTTTCACTCAAGTCATTAATCACAGAGCATGGGCTGGAGCCTTGGTCCAGACTTCGATTCTTTAGGCTGTGCTCCTGCTGCAGATGAAGGCTCATTCCAGGTGCTAGCCATTTGTGCTCTCTTCCAATGGGATTGATTTATGGACCTGGAGATGTTTCCTGGTTTTTCCAAATTCTGTTCCATTACTTTGTAATAAAGGAGACATGTGAGTTCTGGCTTTTTGCAGATCCTCAGTTTTTATGTTCCCTAATACCAAAGATTTTAAAAATTAGTTTGTGGTCTGCTGTCTATGATCTGGAGGGTGGAAATGCTGTTCTGTATTTGAATATCAAAGCCAAAACCATAGGGACTCTTATTTCTTTCCCCTCTGGTTGCAGTCGAAGTTGTACAAATCAGGCAGGAGTCTTTGTTCCCACATTCAACATCCAGATGCAAATTAAGGTTTGGGAAACCTTGGTGACAGCAGCTTGCCGCAGGTGTTGGAGTTCTCCGCATCCCGTCCTGACACATGTTGTTCACAGTATAATATTAAAAGGCCTTTCACACTTCAGCTGGCTCTCCAGTGACAGTGTAAGCCAATACTGAAGACTTCAAAACCTGCATGTCAAAGGAGGACACTGTCACACCGAGACCAAATAGGGCACTGCCTGGTGGTACCTGTTTGACTGAAAACTAAGCCAGATCTGGGCTGATAGGGGACAGCAGCTCTCTTGAGAGTTTCTGCAAGAGGCAGAATTGTGTCAGGAGAAAGTAATTGGAAATTGATACTTGGCATATCTCTGAATTACCCTTTATTCTAGATAACACCAAAGGGTTTGGCCAAGAGTCTCTGGTGACTAATCCATCAATTCCCACAATCCATTGCTGAAATACAATCTGCTCTTTGTTGAAGGTCACCAGCTGCTTTCTGATTCGGATTCCTAACCAGCACTGAAAAGAGTGAAGGCCTGTAGTCTTCATTTGGGTGAAATGGATGGGAGAAGCAGCCAGCTCTGCCTTTTGATAATTCTCTGAAATAATATTGTCACTGGCAACAGCAAATGCTCCTTAAAATTCAATTCGGACTAACAGGTACATGTCCGGAGCCTGCTCAGGCCTTCATGTTATGCTGTGTGCCATGGGACACAGAAAATAAACATCAAATGTGGTCTTTGCCCTTGAGGAACTTGTGGCTCTTAGGAAGGATGATGTGTTTATGAAACACATTTTATGTGGCAAGATAAGGTCTTGTGTATGTGCCAAAGTGAGGGGAGCTGGGAATAAGAAAGATAGAAGGCAGAAAAGCCAGAGCAGAGCAAGCCAGGGTTGTCACAGAAGGTTTTATGGATGAGGTGGGACAAAGACACCAATATCCTAAAACCCCAAACGTTCTCTTAAACAAAAAAACTGTAAGGATCCCAGTGTCATGTTACCAAGAGATTTCAGGTTCCTTTACGTGAACCTAACAATATGAGTTAGGTTATTCTGCTTGGATACACACCACATACGTGTTAGGGTGCCAACAACTATGCCTGATGAGGTCAGAGACGAATAACACATTGAAAGGGTACAGATGCTCTCCTGTGGGGTCAACTCCTCTTATACAGATACCTAAAGTTATTTTTGGTCTGGAAGATCCCAACGCCAGAGACTTTACCTACTTACCTCTAACATCCCAAGATATTCTTCCCCATGGTATACTCTGAGTGGATGAACTGAGCCCGTGGTTGTTATGGTAGAAGGATAGCATGGCAGCTTTGTGAGCTGCACACAGGAAAAGCCTAACATGCATATGGATTATACAGAGAAGATATGGAACTAGCTTTGGGTGATGGCTTAAATATCAAGTTTGAGAGTGTTTAAAGTAATGTTTGAAAATCTGGGCCTGACCCAAATTCAAGGTTATTAAAGTGAAGCCTCATTCCAAGTTCTTTGAGGGTCAAACATGGAGGTCATGCTTCTTTTATTCTTTTTTTATTCATTTGCATTTTCACCCTTGGTAGCTGTTTTGAAAACTCAATTATGATTGGGCAGACAGGGCATTCATTCTTCCGAATGTCTCTTATCATTTGAGGTGAGACAGTATTGCAGTAGGCTTTGGTGCCTGGGAAGTTGGCTTCTTTTTATTTTTTAATGTTTTTTCTTAATGTGTTATAGGTAACAATGGGTTTCATTATGACATTTGCACACACAGACATAATGTATTTCCGTTATTCACATTCAACTACTCTCTCTTTCCCTGTTTTCTTTCTTCTCAAGTTGTCTCCTCTCTATTTCCATGTCTTTTTATTGTTTGATTTTTTTTACTTGTTGGATTGTTTTAGTAGCCCATTGAATTTCACTTAGGTTGCTTACAGGAGTATAGATGAGGGTTTGTTTACAGATGTGTGGGACAAGGGGCTATGCCCCTGATGAAAATGTCTCTCCTAGCAAACATTAACCATTTATAAACCTCCAAAGCCTCAAGAGTCTTTTCCCTCTGTGACAAGAGTTGACAAGCCCATTCTTGTAATCATAGCGGTTGTGAGTTTAGAAGTGCAACAGCTAATATATATATACACATACATACATATATATTAGTGGATTATATATAATATATATGTATATATACATATATGTGTATATATATATGTGTGTGTGTGTATATATATACATATATATCTTGGAGTTAGCATTCTACATCACTCCCTACTTCTTGTGATTCTTAATTTTCCTATACCTTTTGTTCTGCAATATGCTGGCGGGTTGGAAGGAGTGATGCAGATGTCCCATTTATGGTTGCAATTCAATGGCCATATACTCTCAGCACTTATGTGCAGATGTGGATGTCTTTAAAAGGAAGTGCCTCTGACTCAATCCGTCAGCGGCACTTATCTATGGGTAACATTTCAATTATTTAGAAGGCAGTGTGATGAGCATATCATGTCCACTGAGCAAAGCAACAGCAGTAGTGTCTGTACTAGGGCCTATGACCGCCGTAGCCATGGACTTTTGACTGTAGTGGACAGTAGCGAATGTGAATTTCCTCCTTTGGTGTAGGTCTCAACTCCAATCAAAAGGCAATTGATTACCACTGTAAGAGACTTGCCACTATTGTCCCAGCCGGCACATCTTACAGGGCTGGTAACTAGTGCTCTACCCAGATCCCATGGCTGTTAGACTGTGGTTGATGACAGGTTTTCTCCAGTATCCCACATAGTTCCTAGAAAGGCTTGGCAGTAGGGACAAGGCTCCCAGTGACATGCCAGTTGCTACTGTTAAGTCCTGCGATCAATGCATATGCTATCTTCAGTAATTGGGTTTTATCAGCTAGTTCTTATGGACAACCAACAACAGTATCAATTGCCTACATTGTATTGGGGGTGTCCTATTGAGGTTAGCCTATTTCTTTATGCCTGGCAAGTTCAAAGGAGAGGGTACTCAAATTCATGGTCACTATTATGTAGAATCTCTCTATACCCCCTTACAAAATGAGGTGAGCCTCTTTTTGTTCACTTCTAAAGAAATAGGTATAACTGAATCATTGCAGAACATTCTAGAAAGAAAAAGATGATGGTAGTGGTGGCCCTCTTGGACATGACATTTGTTATTCCAAATATCCATCTAAATTTTAAATAATATAGCTAAGGAATACTAGTCCATTCTGGAAAGAATCTAAGCTATCGAGCCGTGAGGTGTCATAGTCTATTTAGCTAAGCAATGCCAGAGGAGGACTAGAGAAGTCACTCTCTCCAGCTAGCAATCATTTTCATACCACAGTGAGACCCCTGCTTGGTAACCCCTGCATGTCTGCTACCCGTGTGGCTGTGTTTTGAAGCTAATGTACGAATCGAATTCAAATGGAAGTAAGAAAAAAATGCATTTAAAAAATCTGGAGAGATGAATGTAAAGAATGGCCAGAAGAAATTTGAAATCCCTCTTGATTCCTGACATTTTCCTTAGTACCCAATTACTCTCCTCATCTGAGAGGTTTGTCTTGGCCCCCTGGGTGACACAGCTCCATGAGGCCACTCACTCAGATGTGTTTATGTGTACGGGTATTGGTATGCATTCCTCGTCATCATCTGTAGGCATTTTACAAATAATGGCTCGCGTGTGTGCTTTTTATCATCTTGTTTTTTAAATGGAAATGACAACTTGAAAATTTTTTGCAGGAATAGGTCTTCTTTGGTAGAGAAATTTCACTGTGTACTTTGGGGGTCATCTTTGGGTCACATAGTTCTATGGAAGGGTTGGTATCGAGAGGGTATAGACAGCAGGTTGGGGGACTTTGAGTTTTCATCCTGTGACAAGTGGGTAAAATTGATAGCCATGATGGTAGTGGGTGAAGTAGAGGTCAAATGAGAACACACAAGGATGGGAGTGTGCATAAAGCCACTGATAAGATATATAAAGAACAGGAGGCAGGATGAGCGTGTGGGCCCTTGCTAGCCCATTTCTTCCCATGGATGGCTTGAGGCTAGGATCAGCAATTTAGTATGTTTTTTGTTTTTGTTTTTATGGTGTGTGTGTATGTGTGTGTGTGTGTGTGTGTGTGTGTGTGTATGTTGTAGGAGCCCGCTGCTTGGCCAATTACTTAAGCATAGCGCTAGCTAGAATTAACCCATCTCCATTATTTTATATTTTATCACCAGGCTCGTGGCCTACCAGCAAGGTTTCAGCATGTCTGTCTCTGGCAGTGGCTCCATGGCTTCTCTCTGATTTGGCCTCCTTCCAGAAGTCAGTTTTGTTTTCTCTGCCCAGCTCTGCTCTACCCTATCACAGGTCCAAAACAGCTTCTTTATTAACCAATAGTATTCATGACATACAGAGGGAAATCCCACACCGTATGTGCGGTGAGTGTGTGTGTGTGTGTGTGTGTGTGTGTGTGTTTGTGTATGTGTGTGTGTGCATATGACTGTTACTGTTGTTTTTACTCTTTTGAGATTCTCATTATATAGCCCAGCCTAGCTTTGAACTCATGTAGCCAGAGATAGACTTGGATTTGACGTAGGTGTGACTCAGCATCCAGACTGCTAAGGTTCTAGATCAATGCCACCACACCCAGAAAAATCATTGTTTTCAATGATGCTGTCTTGAAACCTTTATTTCTGCAGACAGCCAGGAGGCTCCAAGTGGGGCTCAGAAGAGAAGGCAGGGATCATTCAGGCTTGTGCTATGTCCTTGGTTTAGGGGTAATTAGGCATTGCTTCTATAAGCCCATGGGCTTCTATAAGCCCAAGTCAGTAGAATTAATAGCAGATTCAGGCTCTACTAGCAAACCCACATGTACTGTATTCACTGACCAGGATACTTTCACTATCTATAACAGTGTTGTATTCTAGGTAGGAGTTTTAGCCTTAATTCTTGGTTTACTAATACCTAGAAGAAGCAGAGATCCAGGCCGTGGATATTCCCAATTGGCTAAGCAGAGGCCACAAGGAAGTATGGTAGCATATGAAGCTCACCAGCGGCAGACGTCACTTCTCTAGATCTACATTATTAGCTCTCCCAATTTCCTCATATGTACCCTCCCTCTAGAACAACCATAAGCAAGCCTGGCCTAAGAACCCTCTCCCTTCCCCTACCTTGTGAGCTTCCCATGATAACTATTACGCATGATCCTTACCCTGAGTATCATGAGGTATGAGTCCCCTGAAGGAACCTGTTGCTTTTGACAAGCTTGGCATCACTGTGAAAACAAGAAAGCCAAGAGTAATTGCTGGGCTTATGGAACCTTGGTAACCGCAACCAGGGGACTTACCACAATCAGAGACACTGTCACATATGGAGAAAGAGGCTCTCCTCCTTCCCTTGACTGGTTGTGTTTCTCACTGATGGCTGGAAACAGTTAATGGCCTCAAGCAAGCAAAAATCAAGTCCGTTGGTGTTCCTCATGGCTATAAATGCTTGTGGTGAGATTGTAAAAGAATACAGAATTATAATTACTAGCAAATTATTCATTCAGTGCCACTGTCCAGAAATCAAAGGATATTTTGTCCTTTGTTGGTACCTTGGTACCATGGGTGCTATTTTATGTGTGGGATGCCCTCTTGACATTGCCTGCTTATCATTCATGGCTTGGGACATCAGAGTTCACCTGATCCTCTATTTGAAGTTATACGACCTCCCAGGTCACTGTATTATGACACAGCAAAATCCAGGAGACGTAGTCATCTTAGAAACCTTTGGAGGCTAAGGAAAAACTTTCCTCAGCTTCTCTCAGAAGGGCAGAAGAAAGCACCATGAACAAGCTGGTGAAATAATTCATAGCATTAGTATGTTTTTTTTTCACATCAGCATATGCCAACAGATGCTCAGTTCGAAACATGACTTTTGGATTAATATAGCAGCAGACATCTGGCGCGGAGAGCGGAGGGATTTGGGAGTTGAGGACGCACACAATGTCTGCATCACCGGGGCTGTCTGGATGTGCATAGTAGGCATGGGAACTATCCGCGGTTAGCTTTACTTTGATTTGAGTCACTCTGCTGCTTGGTTTGGAGTCCAGATGTTTGGCATTCAGTCAAGCTGTGTTCTCTGTCTCCTGTCATCAAGACATCACTGTGGGGGATGTCCAGGAAGGGGTAGCTTTCCTCTTGGTCACATTTCAAGGTCTCGTCTCAGCCCAGGAACTACAGCTCTAGTGACTCATGGTCCCAAATCACACTGCAGGTCCCACTAGGTGGGGACCATGTCTTTCATTCCCAATGTTTGTCGCAGTGGTTGTATCTGAAAACAGAGAACATTGACATCTCAGGTTTAGAGCAAAACAGTACTCATGGCAAACATTTGAGCACCCATTCATTGAATCATCCATCTATTTCATTTGTGATCGAGAAAGTGCCGAGAGGGGTCTCTTGGTGCTAGCTTTGCCTTGGACTTGAAGAGCAAATTGTAAAAGAGCTGGGGTAAGGGAAAGTGCACATTAAAACAGCAGTGGGGCTCAGAGCCTTTGATTAACTCTTAGGGAGCAGTGACCTACCAGGGTCATTTTATACCAGGGCATCTACCAATTGCGTTATTGCTGATGGCATGTACCACTCAGGGAGGGGGAAGCTGGATAGCTAGTGGACGTGAGAATTTCAGATCTGCCTCAGGGCTGGCACAGGGCTGTCAGCCCAGGCCTCAGTTCTCACTTCTGTAAAATAAAGTGATGAACGTGATTGCTGGACTCTTCCCTGTGACACCGCCATCAGGAAATAACAGACCTTCAGTTCCTATACTCTAGCTTGTCCTAAAGGACTGTATATGAATGTGCCCATAAGCAAAGTGGACTCTAATAGTTAAGAATCCTGGGAATGAGAGGTCATAAAAGGAAGCTGAAGCAGATGCCTTAGTATCTTGGTTAGAAGACAGAGCATCTGAAAGTCTACAAAACCCCATTTGGGGTGATAATCTCTATCTCTTAAGACTCAAGATAGAACTCTAGTTCAAAACTCATAATGGCAGGTTTCATCTGCTCCTGTACATTAGCATTTTGGAAATGAGTATTGTTCCAGTACTGAGAGCACTTTGTACTTGAATTGGTCCCTTGGTGCTCCTGACTTTACTGAGTCACATTATTGACTTGGCCACCTAGGGAGTAGGAACCAGAAAATTAGGGTGCCAGCATTACAGACAACTTCTCTTATTTCACACAAGAAACTGGGGTTCAGTTTTTGTCGGCAGGACTGACATATGGTGGTCCACCTGGACTTGGGTGGACTCACTGGGGCTTCCCTTCTCTTCGGTTCCACTTGTCTAGGTCAAATCACTTGCACCGGTAAATAAGTTTACCTGTGTAGTAATATGGCGCGGCGGCAGGGTTGCGTCCCCAAACACCCTAGCCGCCTGCCCTGCCCGGCTAGCTTATGCCCCAAATAATTACACGGACACTGTATTCTTTTAAACACTGCTCTGGCCCATTTCTAATCATCTGTGTAGCGCCCCTAGGTGCACTTACCGGGAAGATTCTAGCCTAAGTCCATCCTGGGTCGGAGCTGGGGCATGGTGTGCGTCTTCCCTGGAGCAGGTAGCATGGCGTCTCTCTGAAGGCGTCTGCTCTGGAGAGGAGAGCTGTCGAGTCTGACCTCACTTCCTCTTCCTCCCGGCATTCTGTTCTGTTTACTCCACCCACCTAAGGGTGGGCCTATCCAATGGGCCTAGCAGTTTCTTTATTGCTTAGCTAATGAAATCAACAGATTGATATATGACACTCCCACATCACTTCCCCTTTTTCTGTTTAAACAAAAAAAGGAAGGCTTTAACCTTAACATAGCAAAATTACATATAACAAAACAGTTATCAAGTAAAAATTACATCAGAAACATTCATACATATAACAAAATTGACCGTAAATCTCTATCAATAAAGCAAAATCTATACTAATGCAAATTATTCATATCTATATCATATCCCCCTTTAAATGTAAAAGAACATTTATAAACAATATTTTGGGAACATGGGCGCAGTTTTTTCTCTCCAAACTGCTTCCTGCTGAATGGGGGCGTCGTTAATTAAGTCTTTCATGGTATAACCTGTGTGCTAGTTTCATCTCAGTTGGCAGTTGAGCGAAGCAATTTTCTGAAGATGTTCACAGCAACCCTTCAGGAGGACGTGGTCCATCATACCAAATTGGGATAAATGCAATCCACAAGGTCTGATCCTCTGTGAAAACAAAAGAAGAATCTCTTTTCCAAAGTATCATATCCTTAGATCCAAATTCTGAAATCACACCCTCATGATATCCGTTCTGGTTCCACTTGGCAGCCCATATAATGAAATGTCTCTCTGTACTTAGCTCCTTCACAGTCAAAAATTTTAAAGAAAACACAATAATACAAAGAATCCAGACTCTCTGTGAATTTTTCATCTTTACGCGGCTTATTTTTACTCTATCACTTTACTTTATCCTGTCTCTTTAAAGACTTTACCTTTTTTTTTAAACCATTAACTTTATTCTCTATATTCTTTTTCTTCTCTGTCCCAAGCCTACGTACATTCATCCAACAGTGTGACTCATTCAGTGGTCTGAATCTGTCCTATTGTGAATCTGCAATTTTTTACTATCCAGGAGCACTTTTGATTTGCGCCTTTAAATCATTAGGTGCTTAGGAATCTAAGCTGAGACATTCCTAGGTTAACTTTTTGCTTTTTGAGCGCATATCTTTGACCTGGAATAACCCTGTAGACCAGGCTGTCTTTGAACTCTCAGAGATCCGCCTGTCTCTGCCTCCCAGGCATTGGGATTAAAGGTGTTTGCTATTACACCTTGAACTCACAGAGATCTGTTTGTCTCTGCCTTCTAGGCACTGGGATTAAAGGCGTGTGCTACCACACCTTGAAGTCACAGAGGTTTACTTTAAGAATTTTAACTTTCAGCTTGCATATATTTTTAACACACTTTAAACCATTCAGAAATTTTCTCTGTCTTTGAATCTCTCTTTACTGTATATCTCTCTGTTTTTTGACCACATGAGTCTTTAATTTACCAAGCAATATCAGTAGGACTAAAGGCGTGGCTTTGCCAGCTAGATCCAGTCCATTCCTTAGCTTTCCAGCCTCATGGCGGAAATACAGGCTGCAGCCATGTTTATAGCCACACCTCTAAGGCATTTCAAGGTCCCTGCCAGCCAGCAAGCTACAACAGACAACACTCAAATCCTCTCTTGGTAGCCAGCCCTCCTGCCTCAAACAGTCAGAGTTTGCCCTGGCAGGATAGCCCAGAAGCCGGCATTTTTAAACGCGCAGCTTTTTTCCTGCTACGGCTGAAAACCGAAAAGCATGCGTTCAGCTTTTCGTCAACACCATTTAAGTGTTTCGTGGCAGGACCTCTTAATGAGCTGCAGGGATTTGCAGCTGAAGCTGAGTCAGGAAAATTTCAAAATGGAGGACGTACCATTTTGTGCTAGCTCTGGGGCCGCCAGGTAGGAGCGGCACTCAGCACTTTAATTCTGAGACTGAGCACGCAGCACAGAAATTCTTTTCATCCAAGTTACATCCAAATCTGACACGCAGAGCACTGCGCAGTCTGAAAACACATCTCTGTATGGCGGCAGGAATCCGCCATGCTCTTCCGCCTGCCTAAGCCTGATTCTGCCTTCTGCCCAGGAGCAGGCGGGGAGCTCTGAGTCATCGTCAAGGTCTCAGAGCACTCTCCTTCCGATCCCAAGCGGGAACACAAACATAAAGCCAGAGTTTGCACTGGCGGCACAGCCCCAGGAAGCCACGCTTTAAAATAACGCAGCTTTTTTTCTGCTGCTCTTGCTGAATCAGGAAATCTCTCTACAGCACGCCACCAACAAACAGCAAAAATCTGTGTTAAACTCTCTCTCCCTTATTTTTAAGCCTTCTCAGGTTTTTTAAGTGGGTTTAGTTAGCCACACGTCTGGGCGTCATTTGTAGTAATATGGAGCGGCAGCGGGGCTGCGTCCCCAAATCCCCAGCCGCCTGGCTCGGCTAGCTTATGCCCCAAATAATTACACAGATACTGTATTCTTTTAAACACTGCTCTGGCCCATTTCTAATCATCTGTGTAGCGCCCCTAGGTGCGCTTACCAGGAAGATTCTAGCCTAAGTCCATCCTGGGTCGGAGCTGGGGCATGGTGTGCGTCTTCCCTGGAGCAGGTAGCATGGCGTCTCTCTGAAGGCGTCTGCTCTGGAGAGGAGAGCTGTCGAGTCTGACCTCACTTCCTCTTCCTCCCGGCATTCTGTTCTGTTTACTCCACCCACCTAAGGGTGGGCCTATCCAATGGGCCTAGCAGTTTCTTTATTGCTTAGCTAATGAAATCAACAGATTGATATATGACACTCCCACATCATACCTGTGTACAAATCAAAACAAGTCATGGGAAAGTTGCATGCAGTACTGTGTAGCCTTCAGAAATGTTAATGACAACTGGTAGCTGACTTACTGAATCCCCTTACTGAGGTGAGCTTAGTTTTAGGCCCTTAATAGTGCAAGTGAGGAGAAAGGTACCCATGTATCAGTAGACAATTGTGATAGGTGCTGGGGAAAGTCCCCACCCTGAGTCTACCTCCCACCACCCCGACCCCGCTTCCATTGCTACAAGGGAAATTACTCTCTAATTTTAAGCCTTTCCAACTCCAAGTACTGCTGTAGGAAACACAGATAGTCCTGGGAGGAAGATTCAGTCAAGTGTGCTATTGCTTCAATAATCACCTGAATTATTTTTTTTCTGATGATCATTTTTGTGGATGATATTTGAGCTCAGAGTTTCTACCATGTTAAAATTAAGGTGGATTGAGAGGAGGTCAGGACAGATTTGGGGCTGTGGGACTTACTGAGAGGCAGCCATCCAAATGGCTATAATAAAGGAGAACTCAGGGCTCTGGTTCTGAGGGGAATTCCTAGGAAAATACAAAGGCCCAGAACATGAAGCAAGACGTTAGAAGATACTGTGGGCAGAATTAGTGTTGGCATCTCATACCTGGCTGGCCCCACTCCTGGAGAACTGGAGGATCACAGTGGATAAGAACACGCTGTGTCTGTGTAAAGGAACTAGCCAGGTCCCTGGCTTAGGACATCGGTCCATTCATATATTCTTTTAGTGTGCTAACTGCTGATGGTAGAAGACTCATGCACCCGTTGAGAGCAATGCCATATTGAGCAAATGTACCAAGGAACACTCCATAAACCTAACGAGGAAATGAAGAAGTGTGTGACAGAAGCCCAGAAAGTGGAACAGTGAGGAGGTCATAGCTATTATGTTTAGTTAAATTGTTGATACTGGCGGGATGTGGCTGAGGGCTCTTCCATCCATTCTCTCCTTGTATCCGTGGTAATGGTTCCTTGGTGTGCTCTTCTCTATTAACAAAGGTATTCCCAAAAGTTAAATACAGGAAGGAGAACTGACAGAGAAATAGTTTTATTATTTCTTCTCTTCTGGGAATTCCCTCCATCCAGAAATGTTATTTGTTTAAATCAGCATTATTCCTTGGCTGGTAAATGGGCTTGAAGGGAAGGACTTGAAGACCGAGAGGCAAGTTGTAGAGTCTCCCAACAGCCGTGCTTTCAGACTCACTCCAGGGAAACCATGGAGTGCAGTACTTCCAGAAGCTTGTGAAACCACCTTTCCCAGACTCTTACTCCTTTCAAACCCTTTCTGAGGCTCCAGTGCTCGCAGTCCCCCAGCTCTCTGCACTGCACAGATCTCCCTCCCCCAACAAGGTGAATAAAGCCTATGGCAGGTTATGTCCCATACAGGGGTCACCATCATGGTGGCCACAGACACCAGCTAAGGGGGGCTAACTTATAGCAAGCCTGCCCATCGTGGTGCTCTCAAGCTGCAATTTGCCCAGAGCTTTTAGTATGTTCCTGAGGAGAGAGCTGGACTAAATTCAGCTGGGCTTTGAGAGGCCTGAAGTCCTAGCTGCTGAAGATTCCGCATATCAATTTGAGATTATCTTCACTGATCCACTTCATAATGCTATCAAAAGAAATCTTGACCCTCAGTGGGGCCATGAAACCCATCCTCAAGCCCAGGGTAAGCTACAACCTTTAATGGACCACATGTTCCTCTACGCTCTTGTTGTCTGTCTGTGAGCAACCTGGAGAAGGCACGATGCTCTCCAGTCCACTCTGACTGTGAATACACATAACGTTTATAACATCTATACCTAATAAACTATTTAGTGCAATCAAAGAACATTCAAATGCCTTAATGTACCACACCAAAGGTGTAGTGACACATGAACACAATTTCAGCTACCCAGGAGGCAGAGGGAGGAGGATTACGTATTCAAGGTCAGTTAGGACAATATGAGAACCCCATCTAAAAATAAGAAAATAAACCATGTGCATCTTCTGTTCAACATTATACTGGGAGGTCCTGACAGTGAGGAGAGAGAAGGAGAGGAGAGAAAAGAAAGAGAAAAGGGAAGGGAGGGCAGAGAAAAGAGAAAGAGAGTAGAATAGAGGAGAGGGGCAGGAGGGGAGGAGAGGGAAGAGAGGATGATCAGGGACAGGAGGGAGACAGAAGAGAGAGAATTATTCATCCATTTTGTAAAGAAGGAAGTAAAGCATTTTATTACATGTGAAATGATCTGTCCCAAAATCTTAGCTACGCCAACAGCTACTAGAAGTAGTACAAGACTCCATCAACACTCAAGATACAGGATTGATATAAAAAAAAAAACACACCAAGTTTCTAATATTCCTTATCCAGAAAGAGAGGCAAATAACCTGGCTTTATAGGAATGGGGGTGGGTGAAAGAAGTGTAATACATAGTCCCGAAAGCATGGCTTCACAGCAGCCATTCCTGTGTGCACATTCAGACCCTCACGCTCCCTTCTTTCCACTCCATATGTTGGCCTAAGCATCATTTTTACTATGAAAACAAAAGTAGAATTTTGTTTTACAAAGTCCTTTGATCTGTTAGTAATGCTAACTGCCCAAGGCTATGGTGTTCTGAGCCTGTAGTGAACATTCTCCAATTGCTCTCCCTGAAGGTAGAGTACAGTATTAGCACACCAACACTGTAGCTCAGCAAGTCCTGGTCTAACCTCCTTTCTCTCTCTCCTGCTCGTATGAGGTAACCATACTCCTCTGGGAGTGATCGTTTTGCTTTAAGGTGTTGCTTTAGTATGGTAGGAGACGTTTTGTCCCCAAGGTGAACACCCCAGGAGTTTGTTTATACAAAAATATCCTCAGAACTTTTATATTTATAGAACAGACCCCAAACCTATAAGTTTTACTTCTTTTCCAATTCACTTCCAAATTTCATGTGTTCTTTAAAAATTAATAATAAGCCCACTGAGTCCACTTAGTGTTGCCTATATATTAATGGGTATAGGACCATCTCTTGGAGCATGAGTACTTTCCCAGGGCCTGTATTCCTGAAGAAAACCAACTCTCCTTCTGCCATCAACTCTCAGTTGCCAATAGCTCTTACAGCTCTTTGGGTAGGGATGGGACTTCACGAGCCCTTCCCCTAGCCATGCTGACACTTTTGCTGGCTCGCTCTGTGCAGCTCTTGTGCCTGCAGTTCTAGACGCAAAGGCAGAAGGAAATTAATTAAGAGACGAGGAAATCATACTAAGTCTTAGGAAAACTATAGACTATTATACAGTTGCAGCCTGATAATTAGTTAAGGAGAAGCAAGAGACACTGTGAAGCTCAACACTGAAATGCTAGCCCAATGTGGACCAATCTGTGAAATCTCCCAGCCTGGAACTTTCTCCTCTAGGTCTTGATAAGCACATAGCACCGTTTTGGAATGAAATAGGCCTAGAGCTGTGACTTGAAATGACTATGTTCAGGAGATTCAGGTTTTGCTCAACCTCTTGTGTGTAAGACCTTGAATATTTATTTAACTGGTAAAGTTTTTGAATTTATTTAAAAATTACAGAGGAGCATGTCATATCTGGAGTTTATGGCACAGTGAATGGTACAGTCAAGAATGAAGACATAATTTAGGGTAAAACCAATAATGAGGTTCCATAAAACAATAAATAACTATGATATGAAAGAGCCCACACCGTTTGCACCTTCAGGCTTCCCTTCAATTTTGTGGAAGTAAAAAACAAAGGAGGGAGTAAGGAACTTCTTGCTTAATGCCCAAACGTTCCCTGGACACAAGATTTTGTCTTCATTTTAATCAAAGAGAGCCCCTCCTCCTAAAATTATTTAAAAGGAAGGAAACAAAATTCAGCCATCTATAAAGAGCAGCCGGCAGGGGTTTGGAGCAGGCTTCCCTCTGCCGAGCCTGGCATCCTGCTGTTTTATGATGTTCTTGACTTCATTTCAAAGCTGATGTTGCTGTCTTAAAAACCCTGCCTGGCAGCTATAATTACTTCAGTTTTATTTGCTGAGAAGTCATCTCCGACCAGGTTGGATAAGTAGGTTCTGGAGTTTGCTAGTGACCTGCCACCTTCTCTTATGGGAACGAATGATATCGAAAATGAAACAGCTGTGCAGCCACCTTGTGGGACTGGGTCCGCTGACGTGTTTGTCATGAAAGCACTGTGGATTTTCAAGGCCATGGGTGAAGTCCTTCTTTTTGTGTGGGCTTCTGGTCCACAAGATGACCCAATTATCATCATTACCTTCTAGGAAACCTTGTTAGTGTTTATAAAGTATGGGTGTTAGTTCTACTTGATTGTTTTTTCTGCAATACACATGGTTTTATTATTTCTTACAATTCCTTCTGAAGTTTGGTCTACGAGACAGAGTCTTCTTCTGCCTTTGAATGAAATGCTAGCATTTAGTCAGAATATTCTGCTCCTTATCAAGGGACAGGTCACCTCTGACTAGTCACCTGACTCTCAAAAGCATCTTTCTTCATATAAACCTCCATAGTTGGATGCAGAATCTGAAACTGACCCTCCAGTAATACATCTTTTGGTACTATCTGGATCTTCTTACAGCTTGACTAGTGTTACAGAAACTTGTCTTGTTTTCCCTAAGCCTCATACTAGGTGAGCTGTGTGGCCAAGGAAAGAGAAGTAGGTCCAGGGTCACATAAACTTGGCTGGTAAACCTCCCCCCCCCCATGGCCCTGGTTGGTTCTTCCAGTGGCAGGTGTTGATGACTGGCCTTGCTTCTCTGTAACATATTGCACAGACACCTCATGGGTACCTCATTGACACCTCAGGCTTGGTTCTCATCACTGGAGTTGGTCTTGAGGATGAGAAAAGAATCTTCCAAGGCTGTTCACTTGAAAGCCTCATGGCAGACCTAGGTTTATAGGAACTTTTTGCTGGCTACTTGTCACTAACAGGAGCATCTGAGACTGTCTTTCCTGACTTGTCTCTCATTGGCCTTTTCTGTCTCTATGGAAAAGAGAATCTTTGCCTTCTTGATAACAAGTTACAGTTAACAGATGCCATCAAGACTTTACATCTTCCACCAAAGTATCTTACTTGTTTACTTTCTTACTTGTAAGTCAGACAAATGTTTATTCTAATCCTTAAGGTGGAGAGGCCATACACCAAAGGCATTGTCCCCTAGTGCTTGGGGCATTGGAAATACAAGTGTTAGAAACTGAAAATGTGCAAACTTAATCCGCCTGTGGTACACACTTAGAGGCAGCCCTTTAGGAACTGACTAGATGGGGGTCATTGGGATGCCCCAAGACTGAATCTCAGAGGCTTCAGAAGAAGAGAGACATTGGGCAAATTAACATCACGGGTATATCTTACTGTGGCTTAGCCCAGACCACTTTGAATTTCTACTAGTAAGAAGGCCTTAGCCATGTAGCCCCTCATTCTTAAATGTCCCAAACTATAAAAATACCATAAACCTGATTTATTTACAAAATTACCCAGCTTCAGTACTCTGTTATGGTAAGATAAAGTAAACTAATACACCAAGGTATCAAGTGGAACACAGAGTTCCTCCTATCTGTGTGAAATGAATGGTAATTTCCTTTCCCTTCTCCGTGGCATAAGGCATTGCATAAATACCTGAAAATTTCCTTTATAGATATCTGTACTTGCCATTTACCTCCAAATTTTTCATATACTATATCTACCATTTCCTGTAACTGGAGGGTTCTCTCCCACCCACCAGTTCCCAAATGACCACTCAGAGGCTTAATATTAATTATAAAAGTTTGACTGATGACTCAGGCTTAGTATTAGCAAGCTCTTACATTTAAATTAACCCATTTCTATTAATCTGTGTATTGCCATGTGACCCATGGCTTACTGGTAATGCTCTGGCATCTTACTCCTCCAGGTGGCTGCTGGTGTCTCCCTGGACTCTACCTTCTTTTTGTATCTCTGTTTGGGGTTCCTGCCTGGCTCTATTCTATTGGGCTATTGACCAAATTTTATTAACCAATGGCAATTAAATGTATTCACAACATACAGAAAGATATCCCACATCATTTTCCCTTTTAGATCTAATTAAAAAGAAAGATTTTAACTTTAACATAGTAAAATTACATATAACAAAACATGTATCAAGCAAGAATTAAAGTTATAATATTTAGTCTATTTGTATTTGACAAAATTAAAGAAAATACACTATCATCTATCCTTTATCAGTCTAAAGTTTCATATCTAATTTATCTTTTATCATAGCTATGGAAAACTAATTATAACTATTTTGTCTTCAACACCCCAGAAGGATATAATATTATCTAAGTAACCAGGAAGTTCATGGTAAGCAGCTTTCAAAACTCTAGAAATGACAGAGATATCTGGCTGCCTGGACAGTCACCCAAAGTTCTTCTATAATGTTGGACATTGATCTTCAGTCTACAAGCCCATAGCATCTGGCAAGCTTTACAATGAACCAGGAAATTTGAAAGACTGCCCAACCTATATTGGCATATACTTTCCTCTGTGTTCTGCAGAATGTCTGGCAGTTTCTTCTATCAAACAGGAACCCTAAAGGACTATCTGTCTTGTTTAGACAAAGTATAGCCGTCATTTTCCTGTGAGTCCTGCATGTCCAGTTTATACAGCATACAGTTAAACAGTTCAAACAAGAGAAATTTCTTGACCAAATGGCTGGCTAGCCTTGCCACATTGAAAGCAAACTCTATAAGGAGCTTCTTCAATGCCTATAATTCTCTAGAAGTAGTTGGTGTTGCTAGGAGCAGACATGTCTCACTGTAGAGAAAAGTCTAAGTTGTTAAAACATTTTAAATGCCATATTCTGTAGGTCTTTGAAATGTTTGAAGATTACCTATCCATCTGAGATATATTGCTGCATATCTAGAAAACCTAACATGTCTATAAGTTTGGCTATTATAGATGATTATTAATTTGTATTTCTTGACTATATATTTTTATTTTTTAAATTTTTGTTTTTTCTTTTAACTATATATTTTTAAATGAACTATATAAACATAATACTTTAAACAAGAGTATAAATATACATATAGTATGACAAAACTGACCTTAAATTTGTATCAATAAACAAAAGTCCATACCAAGGTAAATTATTTTGAGATTAACAGTTGTTTTTTGGATTAAACTAGATTCAATAATATACCCTTTCATCATAATTTCTATAGATAAATGGTGATCTCCTACCCCTTCTCCATGGTATAAGGCATTGCATGTATACCTGAAAATTCACTTTATAGAAACCTACGCTTGCCATTTACTTCAAAATTCTTCATATACTGTATCTAGAATTTCCTCATTTTGATACTATGGAGATATGTTCTGCTGGCTTGTAAATGCAGTTCATAGAAATTTCTTGTTTGATGCTCATCTTGGAACCTGAGTACCAATCAGTTCCTATTGTCTTGTGATTTGCATTGAGCTTAAAGAATCCCATTTTAATATGTTGTTATATTTGTATCAGTGTGTTTCTAAGATGTAGCCTATGGGAAACTACTTCATAGATGTGTTCCAAAACCTGAAAGAGAGAGAGAGAGAATTCCTGATGAGACTTCGAGTCTAACCAGTTTCATTGCATATGAGAACATTAGTCACTGTGGAATATATAACAAGAAATTCTCATTGATACTTTTAAGCCAAGCACTACTCGAATATACACCCCCAACTTAATACTAAAACCTCTCTGTTTCATTAAGTTGTACACAGTAAAACTTTCTGGATGGATGAACAAAGAAAGCTGCTGCTGAAGCTTGCCCTGGGTTAGCTGAGTGTGTTCACATACTTTTCAGTTGTTGTAAATTAAAATTGTTATTCTTTCCCAGAATGGCACAGCTCTTCATAGAAATGAGTTTACCTTCATATTGTTTTTATGGCCAGTCAGTAGTGGACCCATAGAATTAAAAGATAATCATAAGTAATCTTCTTGCTCTATTTATGATAAACAGTAAAAAGTAAAAGGTATGACATGTATTCTACTGTAACAGGAATTTAGAGTATCCCATAGTCTGTCTAGACTTTGAGAGCTTAACTTTCTGAGACATACAGGTAGAGAATGGATTTTTTCCCTCCCATACTTAACTCTTGCACCATCTATGTTTTTTGTTGGGGGCCAGCCTAAACAAAAATATCTCTTGCCAGGATAGAGGCGTGGGGATTTAGAAAATATTAGTAAAGAATATGAAGACACAAATGAAAATAATAAAACAGAGAAACAGAATAGTATCAGGAGGAAATTCTAGTGAGTACTAAAATTCACCTGTGTTTAATTTCCAATTGCTTAAAATACCCCTGAGTCCAAAAGGTAGGAGTCAAAAAACTGCATTAACAAGATACAAGGAAAGTAAGAGACCCAATTGGAGGTCACGGGCTACAACCATAGTAAAACATTCTGTTGCGAGAACAAAACAAGTCTTGCTCACAGCCTAGACCAAAACCACTGTAGGCAAATAACTCCCTGGGTGGAATTTAAAGTTATCTCCTCAAGGGAACTGGTACTTAGTTGGATCCATAGACTTTTGTTTGTGGTAGAAACAGATCTACTTCTGTATTACTGGAAAACAAGGTCTGGCTATTAGCCACACCTGTTGACAATAACCTTGAGAGAGCAGAACTCTCTGATTTAAAGCTAAGTGAGTTCTCTGGGGTAGAAACACAACAACCTTGAAGGACTAGAGGTAAGCTCCAACTCTCTGACCTGTGGTCAACTTGGAAATAGGCTCACATTTTTGGGCCTCCACAGTTTTTGTTTGTTTGTTCTTGTCACAGCTATACGCCCAATTGAATTTATTTATTTTAAATATCTCTAAACTTGGGTAGGCACAATTGACCAGTTCTTAGACATTATATTTCTGCATATTTCTCAAATGTGGATTATAAATTCCTGGATATGGAATTGTTTGCCTGACCCATCTTTTGCCTTGTATTTTAATTATGATTGGTTTTGATTTTCCATTTCAAATTTGGCTTGTGTTTAGCAGACTGATGTTGGATTCTTGCTAAGCATGCTCCATTTTCCTCAGACTATGCTTGCTTGAGGACTCTGAGTCCTCCATTCTGCAAATCCTCTCCTCTGGCCTAGAAAGTCCTGAGTTGTGCTGATAAGTACTGAAGCTGGAGTGAGGAGCATAGTTCATCATATGAGTGTGTGAAAGCTATGTTGCTCCACTGCCAAATAGATACTATATAGTTTATGTATTGTTCATAGTCACTGTTTTCTACTCTGCAATCAGGGTCTGTAGCTCATACCTGTTGGTCAGCCATGACTGTTCCACATGAGTTAATGAACTGAAAAGGGTAGACCCACACACATTGTGATGTGAGCGTTCACAGTTCATCTGTCTGATTTTGCCTATTGCATCTTATGCTTTGTATCAAGATAGTGTCGATTTATCCTATTCTGAATATTGTGACCACATTTCCTAAGCATTGAGTTAATGAAGACAAGGGTGGTAGTCTTAGGAAATTCAGCAGCCCTGAACAGAAGTGATCACTGATTTTCATGATGAATCAAAGGACTCATCTGACTGAGTTTGGAAGGTGAATAATCAAAACAGAGCACATTGTTCAAGATGCAGAAAAAGACTGTGGGACTGGGCACAGCAGATGATAAAGCATGGAGATTGGATTGTACAGTTCTGATATGAAACAGATGATCACTGCTATATGGTCTCAAGCTTTCTTGTCTCCCAAGCAAGCAATGCTCAGGTGACTGTGGTACCTGCTGGATTGTCTTGAAACAGAACCCAAGTCAGCATTGTCACGTTGTGTAATTACTCTCTAAAGGTGATTAAAGTGACATTTCTAGTTCCTGGCTTGTGGTTGCAGTTAAAATGTCCAAGGGCAAACAAGGGGGAATCTCTGGGGTGACAATGTATTGACCTCCTACTCAGTGGAGTTCACTGTGCCAGGTCTATCCAACCATGAAACATCAAATTATTTCTCAAATTATCAAGATGCTATTCCCTCTAGCACTTTATTACTTGACCTTGGAAAATGGAGCACTAATGGTCTTTTCAATTTTTATGAAGATTTCAATAAGACTTAAAACATTGTTAATGTTCTTTCTAAACCACAAGAGGCTTTTACAATCTGTGTGTGTGCATATGACCTGCATGTGTGCCTATGATTCTGGATGTGTTCACATGGATATATAACCTGTATGCAGGGAATAGTGTGAATGTACACGCTGAGTAATTCTAGCCATTAGAAAAACTCCTTACCAAAGAAAAGGAAGAGATATTGCCAGCTGAAAATCTTCTACTCCTTGCCCACGAGGGTGGTGCAAAGAGGTGTGATGATACATTTACCTGTGAACCAAGGTTTTGGCATTAAAGGCTCTGGGTTACTTTCCACTTCCTCAGACACATTGAGGTAACTTTGACTTTATAGAAAAGGAAGGTATTTTAAATATGTTTGTCTATCTGTCTGATGTAGAATCTATGTTAAAATATTGCCTAAATCATCTTGTGAATGTGTGTAATGAGAATAATCTTATCTAAATTTAGAGTATATTGAGGAGAATGGAGAACAGAGTTGCAGCAAAACAGAAGTTTTTATGTCATGTCTCCAAACCTCCACCATCTTTGTAGAAGTCATAGGAGCCTTGAAAAAGTTAACTGTTTACCCCAGAGTTGCCCCCAGGGTTGTGCAAGAAGTAACAAAGATACAGATTTGAAAGAAAAAGGCTCGGGATTTGGAAATATGGCTACTACCGGATGGAAAAGCGGAGAAAAAGTCACCAGGATAGCCAAGATAAACAGGTCTCTCTCTGCTTGTTTACTCTAACTGAGACTTGCTTGGGATCCACCCTTGGTTTAGAAGTTTCAATTATCTCTTAGCTTCAGAACCACTGCTCCAAGAAGGAAAAGTTTTGCTTGTGGTAGCATCTAGTGCTTCACTGTGCTTTGATAAATGATGGACATATTAAACATGACTCACCAATATGCTCTTTTCAGCCTCAGCAGCTCTGATTGACATCTGCTGGCCTGACTAGAGTAGCTATGCAGATGCAAAGGAGAACGAAACCTACGTGGGAACCTGGAAATGAAAACTTCAAGATTTAAATTCTTTCTGCTGCCAGAAAGTAGATTTCTGTCTTTCATGTTGGGATGCTGAGTTGGTTGGGAGTTTGGCTTTGACACCCAAGTGGTACAGTATAGTGTGTGGGCTTATTTAGAAGCCGGATTAAAGTCACACAGAAGTTGATGGTCAGAGATCTCAACTTTACTACTGCCTTGAGGAACTGAGGATCCTAAATCTCATAAACAATTCAGAGACATTAGTGGGAAAGGAGGTGAAAATAGATTTGTGTGTCCTGGGTGAATACAAAGATTTCACTGTTATCTTTATTATTCACAAGCAATAACTGTTTCTAGTGCATTTTGTTTACTTTTTTAGGAAGTACCCACACATACAAGAACACACACACATATGCAGAAAGAACATGCAATAATATAAACCTCAAAATTTAAAGGTCAGATCAAGCTTCCAAAGCTGATCAGAAGGACAGAAATATTTGAAAATATTTGTATATCTTCACATATTTACTTCATCCCTATATTAATTACTATTAACTGCCGCTATTAATAACTGAAATGGTAGTAAAATAATATGTAATTTTATAAGATACTATTTTTATATATTATGTTAAAGTAACAGTTTTTGTAATTATGCTATATATAAAACATATATAATGTATTTTATTGATATATTTTTTCTTGTTATTAATTTTATGTGTATTCCATGTTGCTGTTCAGCTACACCCTTGGTTGGCTCCCTTTTGCTTGCTTGTGCTTTCCCTCAACATAGCTTGTTTTGAGGTAGATCGGCAACGCATTCTCATTAATTGTCTGGTACTTGGGATTTTCTGCCCTGGTCCCTAATCTTCTTTTCAGTCTTAGCAGTTACAGGTGAGAACTCAGTCAATCAATACTTGCTAAAGCTCTTGCATTCCATCTAGTAATCTTTTTGTTTGAAGTTTCCTTTTCTTCTTACACATATCCATTTAAGTGTGAAGGGGCAGACTTGTGCCCTTGCACGTGTGGGACCCAGAGGGCAACCTGTGGGAGCTTCTCTCTTTGCATGTGCGGGTCCCAGGGACTGAATTCTGGCTGCCTGACTTGGTTGGTCTCAGGTTCTTTTACCTGCTGAGCCATCTTGCAGTACACAGCTCACTTTTTGACTGTGCTAATTGCAATAAAAAATTTTAAAAAATGAGACAGCATCGAGTTTTTAATATCCGAAGAGCTAAAATAGAGTTACACTATCCATTCATCAAAGCAGTGAGGGGTTCATCACCACTCTAGGAGATCTAGAAGTTAACTAGAAACTGGGACTTCTTTTAAAATATGTTTCAAGTAGTTTGCAAATGAAGCTTTTACATTGGTCATTCTGCCCATCTCTCACCTTCTCTCAACAATCCACGAGTTTTCTGGTTTCTTAAGCCCTTACAATATGTCATTTCCTTACTATCGATTTCTACTTACATGCAAAAGCAAATCCTCCACGTCCCTCCCTCACATGCCAAAAGCCTCTCTGTGCCTATGACATCATATTCCCACTGCTGTCCCACATGGGAAACCAGCTTACGCCTCCACATACTTCAAGTTCCAATGACAGAGTCCATCCATCCACGCAGGCTTTTTTAGATCATTTTTTGAATACTCACCTCTCTGTACCCCTAGATTTCTTCCTCTGCTGTCCTCTGCTTGTCAAGTTTTGTATGTGAAGTGCAGTTCAGACTTCCGTCTTCCCTGTGTCTCACCAACTGCTGCTAACAAAGGCTATGGCAATCGTAACTATTCACTGAAGACCACCAATTGGTTTGTATAAATGGTGGTGTATGAAACACATGGAGTGGCCACATGCAGAGAGGTCTTCTCTATCTTTCCTCCGGACGACTGTTCACAGGGATGACAGGTCACAAAATCCTTGTTTAGGTGGGGAAAGCAGAAAAATAGTCACCCAAGGCCTGCCTTATTAGTGAAGGCCTTGTTCCCTTGAGTAGGGGCTCCAAACAGCATCAAACTCTAAGACATAAACACTCACATAAAACATGTACACACATAATAAGAAGGATTTAGACTAGACAGTCTTCATAAATTTGATGTCAGTACTTTTTAACTGCCTAAAGTTAGAAAATTAGTCACTAAGTATCTATTTATGAGTTGAGAATGAATTACACACACACACACACACACACACACACACACACACAAAACCCAAAAAAACCTCAGGGATTTTTTCCCACCCAGTACACCAGTCCAATGAAAATTTCTAATCACTTGGTGGTCATCGTCTTGCAAATGAAGCACAGCACAGACGCACTGTCTGCTCCACTTAAATTTATGAAAAGCCACTGAAAGAAAATGTAGGACGGAAATGAGCCATGGTGGGGCTTTGTGTATGCAGGGAGGGAGGGGAGCTGTGGCTAGCTTGGCTTGCTCAATCCCTTGGATTCTCAAAGCCAAGAGAAAATTTATCCTCTTCCACTGAGACAAAACTGTACTCCTTTTGGTCATTAATCTGTGAAGTTGATGTCTGCCATGGTAATTCATCAAACATTTTTGTGGGGTGAGTCTGGTGGTTGCCTCCTGGGGCATTTGCCTTTGAAATTCAAAGCAAGGTTTTCTCCCCTGGGGAAAAAGTGGCTTTATTGCTTGCTGCTAGCACATCTGGATGGGGAGTTGCTGCCCTGTCCCTGTCTTTGCCTGTGCCTAGTACAGTATGGGCAAAGCAGCCATCTTGAGGAACTACCTGTGTCCCTCTCTCAACTCATACCTATCCAGGCTGTGAACTGTGGAGAGGTAGGCACTCTTCTTGAGGGAACATTCCCTGTGTTGCCTTTGAGCCCAGAGAAAGGGCAGGCACCATTTTGGTTTTTTTGTTTTTGTTTTTAATTTTTTAAAGCAAAGAGTCAGTATAGTAACCATTGTGAATAACGAGTGGAATCCTAAAGTTATGCATCTTCCCATCTGAAGATCAATTGGAGGACGGTTCTGGAATCTATAGATCGGATCCAAATTTGCAAGTGTGTGATCTTATGAGAACAGGTGTTCTATAGTGAGCTAGCCCTCTGGTGCTGAGCTAGGTGGTCCCTCTAGAAACTCCCCCGAGTCCCTTAGCTGCAGACTTCCTCTAAATATCCCAGGCCTCTTGTGGCTTGGCCCTGCTCCCTCTGTAGGCTCTTGTATTGGGACAGCTTCTGTGGGAAGCATAGGTACAGAAGCTGCCCCTCAGTTTCTTGATATCTTGTCTCCTTCATGTAGTGCTCTGGGCCCTGACTGGGAGATCCTGCCCAAAAATCTTTGTGAATTTGCCTTCTTTTGTCAATGAGCTTTGTAGCAAGCCAAACACATCTGCCCATCAGTCACTTGCTGCCATTGTCAGCCTACCGCCTTCTGCGGGACACTTTGATGGCTCACGTTCTGTTTCTGCATATATCCCTTCTTCCCTGTATCAATTATGGATTTTACTACTGTGACAAAATACCCGATGAAAGCAATTTAAAAAAAAAAGTTTAGTGGACTCACAGTCCATCCTGGTGGGGAAGCCCTGGTGGTGGGGAGTTCGGGTCAGCTTGTCACATCTTATCCCGAATGAGTAAGCCAAGAGGGTGGAACACGGATGCCCATCTCAGATTCTTCTTTATTATTCAGTCTTAGGCCCCAGCCCGTGGATTGGTGCCATCCTCATTCAGTCTGGGTTGGTTCTGCTGGGTTTAATCTTTCTGGAGATACTGACACAGACACACCCAGAGGAGGCATGTTTCTATGGTAACAGTGAAGATTAACCATCATACTTCCCTTCCCTCCATCCCTTCCTGCCTTCTCTCTGGGCCTCCTCTTCTCTTTTGTCCTTTCTGTTTTATTTCTCATTCTCTCTCTACCCTTCCATCCTTTCCTTCTCATCCCAACTCTGCCTCCACTAAGTCAACTCCTAAAGAGCAACAGCCTGAGCCATCCTGTGTGCTATGATCTGTCAACAGCGTATGTTCAATCATTTCTCTCAAATGAGTGCTTGTTTTGTTCTTTTAATATTTGGCTGAAGGTAGAATGCCATTTGCTATCATATATATATATATATTACTTTTTATATTAACACATTCTTAGATTCATGAATCGTATGTGTAATTCATTCTTACACGTTTATCTTTTAATCAGTTTCCTAAACCAGTTGTTATTTCTTAAGTATCTATTACATTAAATATGATGTCAGGATAATACATGTGTTAGAAAAAATTCAGCCAGGTAAATTACATAATTAAATGGTGGAACATATACTCGAAAAAAAAAAAAACCTCCTGTTTTGCAATACATGTTTGGCTAACTTCCATTTTTTTCTAGCCAAATGGATTTCTTTCTACTTTGACTGCATGCACTTGGTAAGGTTCAGTAGCCCACAGAGGTGCCTTGTGTCCGTTTATATCATTACTTTATTCTAAGTGTATGGGTGGTTCATTGACTCATTACTTTATTCCAACTCAATCCATCTATTGGTCAGTCTGTCTGTCTGTCATCTAATCTATCTATCTATCTATCTATCTATCTATCTATCTATCTATCTATCTATCTATCTATCATCTCTATCTCTTTCTGTTCAGTTGTTAATATTTTGGGCATCCTTTGAGGCAAGCTGAGGACTTAACTACCTACCAAGATTTCTACCACCCAACCACTCTCATCTGTCTCCTGAGGGCTTTCCCTCTAGCATGTAAATTCTTGGTCTTGGATATTCCATGCTTTGTACTGACCGTTGTAAGTCCTGGTCTCCATCTTTGGAGGCCCTGTCCCTGTGTCCGCCAAGCCTTGACCCCTCCCCGGAGGAGGGTCAAGACAGCCTACCAAAATCTTGACCACTCCCCCAATCTATTTAAATTGCATCCCCCCAGAAAGTTCCCATGTGGTCTCTTTCCTGTACCCCTTCTCCAGTGGTAGCATTTGCAGCTTCCCGATTCCCCCTCAGGGGCCATCCGAGAGCACATGAATCCCATTAAACTTGGGTATTTTTTAATTTGCTGTGATTTGGCTTGATTAGAATTTTTGCATCCACAGAGAGCTTGCCTTAGGAAAATTCCTAACAACTGTAACTTTGACTAGATCAGTATCCCCACCATGTGTATCTTGAAAAACACAACTCACCTCAAACTTCCCTGAGAAAGAGCGTGTATTTTAGAATCCTTCTAGGGCTTTGCCGGTATCACTAGTGTCATAGCTAATGAGAGAACATTATAGCAGTCAATAAATTACCGCTGATTGATAGGTGTAGAAACTGGCTCGTCAGTTCCAGACAGTTTGCTTAAGCAAATCAGGGCTGGTCAAAGACTTGGATGTTCAGCCTCCCCACAGATCAAGTCCAGGCGAAGCTTCAGTGAAAGGTGCTGAAAGGCAAAAATCCCAGCAGCAGGGCTATTATTAATCTACGTAAGTAATTAAGTGTTGTCCGGTGTTCGATTGGACGGGAAATCCTACTTTTCAACCCTTTCCCATTGGAATGCCCAAGAGGCTGTCAGCAAGTAAGAGGAAATGCGGAATTCGCTTGCAGTTGCCCGAGGAGAGGAGCTTAAATTCCTAGATTTATGGCTGTTTTACCTGCAACTTTTTATTTTGCTTTTACTTTTATGTAGCGGCTGAGTGTACTGTAATTCAGTTGGTGCTCCTTAAGCAGTTGAAGGGCACTCTAAAAATAAGAACCAACCACTTTATCTGTGCGTGTGCGCCGTGGTCTTTATTGCATTCTGAGCCCCACAAAGGTGTGATCCTTTCCGAGGGGGGCTTAGAGTAAAAGAGGCACCGTTTGTGGTGTGAATGGCCCACCTGAAATCTCTGATCTCAATTGTGCTAGCTTTTAAAATTCTAACAGTAGAGAAAGTGGCAGGCAGAAGATGGCTAGGAATCTACTCTGAACTGACCTAACTGGTGTGCCGTCTGGTTTCCTATCATTTCTCCCCATGCCTATGGAACTCGGTGAACTTCTCTGTGGAGTTAGCTTGGGCATCCACAGGAGAGGCTGTGCAGCCTCACACTAAAGTTTACACTTTCAGTTTTGAAAATATTTTTTGCACTTGTCTTTCACACACACACAAAAGGCAAATCTGTGTTCTTGTGTCTAGTAAGTCAGTGGGCTGAACTTTGTACCTTTAGTCTCTGAATCCCTGTACAAAAATAACCATTCAGACTATCCAAGTGAACGCGGATATCTAAAGATCAGAGGGACAACGAAGAATTCTCTCATTCCTCCAAGCAGGCCTTAGTTTCTGGAAAGCCTTTCAAGTCCTGTGTGTCTCTCACATGCCACCTTCCCTTCTTGCCTCACCGGAGTTCTCCCCCAGCAACTTCCTGCTGGCTCATTTACCACACCCCCTCCTTCTCATCAGAAATTCCGCTTAACTAGCGGGCATCTCATTCTCCGCAGTTGGATTTAAAGTGTGAGTCTGCCTTGTTGATCTTAAATACTGTTAGAGTTCCACAGTGAGTGACCAGTGAGGACTGCACTGTGAACGTGTCTTCCATAACGCATTTTGGTTTTGATAAGTTTTACTTCAGGAAGTGTTCAATGGTAATAGTTGAAACAAAGATGATAAACCCAAGAAGACTTTGAACGCTTGATTAGATCCTTACAAATATGAAATTTCTTCCAGTCTAATGTCAGTTAATATGGGAAATTATTTTAAATGATTTTATGTGCCTGTTATTAGAAATGCTTGCTTTTATTTTTTTTTAAATTTTTTTATTGATAAAAGGAGGATAAAGAAAAGTAAAAAAACAAATTTCCCCCTCCTCCCACCAGCCTCCCATTTCCCTCCCCCTCCTCCCACTCTTCTCCCCCTCCTCCCACTCTTCTCCCCCTCCTCCCACCCCTCTCCCCTTCCCCCCACTCCTCTCCCCCTCCCTTTCCAGTCCAAAGAGCAGTCAGGGTTCCCTGCCCTGTGGTAAGTCCTAGGTCCTCCCCCCTCCGTCCATATCTAGGAAGGTGAACATCCAGACTGGCTAGGCTCCCACCAAGCCAGCACATTGCGTAGGATCAAAACCGCGTGCCAATGTCCTTGGCGTCTCATCAGCCCTCATTGTTCGCCATGTTCTGAGAGTCCAGTTTTATCCCATGCTTTTTCTGGTAACAGTCCAGCTGGCCTTGGTGAGCTCCCAGTAGATCATCTCCACTGTCTCAGAAAGCCTACAAACTCATGGAAACTGAACAGTCAACTACTGAACCATACCTGGATTAAGGAAGAAATTAAGAAAGAAATTAAAGTCTTCCTTGAATTCAATGAAAATAAAGAAACAACATACTCGAACTTATGGGACACTATGAAAGCAGTCCTAAGAGGAAAGTTCATAGCACTAAGTGCCCACTTAAAGAAAACAGAGAAAGCACATATTGGAGACTTAACAGCCCACCTGAAAGCTCTAGAAAAAAAAGAAGCAGACTCACCTAGGAGGAGTAGAAGACTGGAAATAATCAAACTGAGGGCTGAAATCAACAAAATAGAAACACAGAAAACAATCCAAAGAATCAATGAATCAAGAAGCTGGTTCCTGGAGAAAATCAACAAGATTGACAAACCCCTATCCAAACTAGTCAAACGGCAGAGAGAAAATTTGCAAATTAATAAGATCAGAAATGAAAAGGGGGACATAACCACAAACACAGAGGAAATTCAGAGAGTCATTAGATCTTACTACAAAAGCTTGTATGCCACTAAACTGGAAAATGTAAAAGAAATGGACGCTTTTTTAGATAAATACGATTTACCAAAATTAAATCAGGACCAGGTGAACAATCTAAACAGACCTGTCAGTCGCGAAGAACTAGAAGTTGTTATCAAAAACCTCCCTACCAAAAAAAGCCCAGGGCCAGATGGTTTCAATGCGGAATTCTACCAGAACTTCCAAGAAGACCTAATACCTATACTCCTCAATGTATTCCACAATATAGAAACAGAAGGGTCATTACCAAATTCCTTTTATGAAGCTACAGTTACTCTGATACCAAAACCACACAAAGACTCAACCAGGAAAGAGAATTACAGGCCGATCTCACTCATGAATATTGACGCAAAAATCCTCAACAAAATACTGGCAAACCGAATCCAAGAACACATCCGAAAAATTATCCATTATGATCAAGTAGGCTTCATTCCTGAGATGCAGGGCTGGTTCAACATACGAAAATCTATCAATGTAATCCATCATAGAAATGCTTGCTTTTAAATTAGGGGTTTTTTTTTTGACATTTTGGAATTGTCTGGGGAGTGAATGGGGCCTAGGTTGGGAGAAGTAAGAGGGGAAGGAGAGAGAAATGTGGTTGGTATATAAAATGAATAAAAAGTTTAAAATTTTAAAAAATCATATAAAGAGTAAACACACATTTATGAGTTGTAATTTTTAAAAAAGAAAGTTATGCCATTTTATAAATCCCTATTCCCTCCAATTATCTTCATTTTTTTCTTTTATATTAATGTCACCTAAACTCAGCTAGAATATTATAATGCAGAGTCCGTAATGCTAATATGTCCTTGGCCTTTATGTGAGGTACAAAGTAGGTGTTCCACAATTACTTATGGAAAGTATAGTTGAGTGTGTTCCCTTAGAGCCCAATCAGAGTGTCCATTGAAGAACGTGTTTAGACACCTCCCCCCAGCGCCAGATGCCAGCTTCTAACGTTGCTAACCTGTTTTCAGGTTGTACGAATAGATCTAGTTTTGATGATTGGGAAATTTGTTGGATGAAAAGAAGTGTGTGCAACAAGAGGGGTCCATAAGTGGATACCTTTACACTGACTGCTTATGGGATAATTATTGAGGGTAAAATGAAACTTCTAGTTTTATTTGGTAGCTGCCATCTTACTAGAGAAACATGTTATCTGTGCTTGAAAGACCACAGGATAATTTCATTATTATGTCATACTCTATGTGTGAGATTCAGAATTTACCATGAATATACTATATGACATAAAATTCTATAAAATTTGACAGACTTTGTAATATGGAATATATACATTTTAAATATATAGTATCTGTAATATTATAAGCAAAATTAAGAAAAATATGTTGATATATTGATAATATTTTATAGTATCACTAATGTCTTTATTTCCTGTGAATAGGAAGAAGTTTTATGATCTATTAGTAAAAAGAAAAAATGATTAAAGATGTGACTATGCAAAACCCAGAATTTTTTGTAGGTGAGCACAGGAAGTTCAAAGTTATTAGAATGAAATGACTGAAAATAAAACTGACAGTTGAGTAGCTATAAAATTTGGAATTAAAAAGAAATATTAATACTTTTTGGATAGGATGATACTATCTTTCATATATTCTCTTTCCAGAAGTAATTTATTTTGGTGTTTCTAGAAAGCAATTTATAGTACTTATTCTTTGGTTCGTCAGTTCCATTTTTAGGACATGATCAAAGATACAGTTAAAGGTGTATGCAAGAGGCTAGAAGTAATTCATCATAGCATTGTTTTATTAAGGACAAATTATGATCATTCCAAATACCTAGAAACAGGCAAAATAGTCACATGTGATATATTTAGCCATTAATTCTTCAAACTGCAAAATTGACTTAAAAACAATGCCATGCAGTTGTGGGTTTGATATTTAAGCAATGCCATGTCCAAACAGGTATATTCAATATCGCCATTTGGTGAACACTCACAAGAGTTGGCGGACATTGCTGGGCATCAGCGGTAGTTTTCACATGAGACAGACTTGGAGTGGTTATGACCCAGTCAGACCTCCTGCACGTGTGGTTTTACATGCGCCATGCAGGAGTTCAGTGTATTAGTGTTGGAAAGATAGTTTATTTCAAGGACTTCTTTTGCTCTTTAAACCAAAAACCTTTATATTGTGGATCTAGTTCTGGCTCATGGCTCTCAGAATTAAATGAGGAATATATAGCTATACCATAGACATCTAAGGAATATGTATTAACATAGTAAGTGCATTGATAGTATAATACCAAGGATATAATGAATGATGGTGACATACCAGAACCAGTTGCTGTGCTCCCAAATACATGAAAACATTCCTGGGGACAGTAGCCATATACTGTCCTTGTCGTTCTATAGGTCAGGGATGCAGAGTGAAAAATAGTAGTGTCCTTCATGCCCTTGTATCTTCAGCATCCCCTGGGAAGACTTGGATATGGAGATGGCCGACAGGAGTTAGACTCATCATCGGGATCATGCTTAGACATCTATATATGAGGACAGAGAACCCTCTGAATAAAGTTTCTCACTGAGTGAGAAGCATGTGCCCTGTGGTGAGGCTTCTCCAGGGTTTGGAAAACTCACTGTAGTAGGTAGGTCTTCTCGGGCAGAGAGGAGCACTTTGCAGCCCCCAAATTCCAGCGACAAGGCAGAATCCATTGTCAGAAATTTATTGGACTTAGCTTTGGAAGTCATGGTTCTCACCCAGACTCAAGTCCCCGTGCCTGTACGGAGAGCTCTTGACTGATGAAGCTGTCTCCCCGATAATTTTTTTTTAAAGATAACTGCTTTTGAAGTCAAGATGGCTCCTCAGGTTAAGTCACTTTCTTCTAACAGTGATACCCTGAGTTCAGTCCTAGAATCTATGCAAATGTCTGCATCGGTATATGTGTGTCCATGCATACATATGTATGTGTGTATATATGTGTTTGTGTGCATTTGTATTTGTGTGTGTGTGTATGCATGCATACACACGGCTGGAGATCTGTGGGGAGTGAGCCATCAGAGTGTTGGTATTTTCTAGCTTATTGGGGGTTAATCTTAGCACAGAATGGTGTCCTCAGCTGACAGTCCAAGCAGCAGTTTTAACATAGCTCCAAAAGAAGAGAGGGGGGAATCCAAATTCTAGTAGTACTGGAAACTCCTTGCTTAATCCATTTAACTGTCTTTCCAGTACTGTTTTGTATTTCTACTAGTGCCCGGAGCTTGCTCTCCACTGCTCTCTTGATAGTCCCCTTTGGAGGAGAAAGGCAGCAAGAACAACCTCGTTTTATGATTTAGTCCAAGGCAACAGACATTTTCCACTTGATGGGTCTTAAAATGTATTACTTTAAATTGCTTTCAATGACAATAAAGCTTTTTATACATATCTATCATGGATATTTTGAAAAATGTTTGAGTAAATAAGAGTACAGAGTTCTGAACAAATGTTAGTAATTGTTACAGATGGCTAAATTGACCTGGCTCATGTGTACATCATCTGACATGCTGGGGCCTGTGTGAGATTATTTAAAAATTACATTCTCGGGACTGGAAAGATGGCTCAGTGGTTAAGAGCTCTGGTTGCTCTTCCAGAGTACCTGGGTTCAGTTCCCAGCAACCACAGGGCAGTTCGCAACTGTCTGTAACTCCAGTTCCCGGGGCTCTGGCACCCTCATACCAATGCACATAAAGCAAAGCTAAATAGAGCACTAATATTTTTTTTTAAAAAAATGCATTCTCAGAGATTTCCAAAAGAACAATATGTCATTGCTAACTGCAACCACCAAATTGTACAGTAGCTGTCTTCTTGCCTTACTTCTCTAGTCCACCTGAAATTAGTGTTCTTTGACCTATATCCCCACCCCCACTCTTGCTGCCAAACACCCCCGTGCCTGGTAACATCACTGTCCCCAACTACTGCTGTGAGGTAAGCATCCAGATGCTGCCTCGCAATGAGATCGTGCAGTGCTTGGCATCCAGTGCCTGGAATTTCACTCACCATAGCTCCCTATTGGCTTGTCTTCCGGTGCTGCGAATGAATGAGAGGCCTCCTTTCTATTGTGACAGAATAGTACTAGCTTCTTGTGCGCAATTCTTATGCACACATTTTCATCATCCATAAATAATCTCATTGCATTTAGGCTGATCCCATAAATGTGGACTTGTGTGAATAATATGGCATTAACAATGGGAATGTAAACACACACACACACATACACTACTTGGTTTTACACTTCTGAACAGAAGCCTGGTACTAGTTGTCATAGCTGTTTTCCTCTTTACTTTATCAACTTAACACACATTTAAACATCCCTGCAAAGAGGGAATCTCCACTGAGAAATTGCCTTGTGGGTATATCTGTGGAGGGTTCTCCTGATTATTGATTGACGTAAAAGAATCTAGTCCACTGTGGGTGGTTCCAACTCTAGGCAAGTAGACGTAAGCCATGTCAAAGAGGTGGCTCAATTCCTGTGTTTTTGTTTTTCTAAGCAGAGGGACGTGAGCCAGTGATAGCACTCCTCCATCGTCTCTGCTTCAGTTCCGACCTCTGGGCTCCTGCCTTGAGTTCCTGCCCTGGCTTCTCTCAGTGATGAACTGTGACGGGAAGTATAAGATGAAGTAAACCCTTTCTTCCCCAAGTTGCTTTTTACCGTGGTGTTTATCATGGCAACAGAAGGCAAACAAAAACAGTGGTATTATTGAATTCTGTATGAATTATATTTTTGGAGGAAATGTTTTATTCTATAACAGCTGTGCATATTTATACCATCTTCCCATAGTATGTATAAAATGCCATTGCTCTATATCCTTCTCAATTCCTGTGTATTTGTTTTTCTCAGAGCTGTTCCAGAAGATAGAAGATAGTGTCTTCCTGTGCATTTTCCTGATGGCTACTGAGGTTGCACATTTTTCACATACAGTTTAGTCACATGGTTTCTTCTTAGAAATGTCTGTTCAGGTATAGCTTTCATGTGTGTGTACATTTATGCGTGTCTGTATGCGCACATGGATGTAAGGAAAAGCTGGAGGTGGACATCTGGAATCTTCCTGGATCATTCGCCGCATTATTTTTTGAGATGAAGTCTCTTCTGAATCTGGAGTTCTGTTTGTCATTTGGTTAATCTGAGTAGCCTGTATGTCCTAGGGATCTGTCTGTCTCCACCACGCCATCAGTCCTGTGTGGAGTGAGTCATCTCCCCAGACCACTTCAGCCTTCTCAACTGGGCTGTTTTTCTATTGAATCGTGTGGCTCCTTATACATCTCAGACACTAAAGCTTTAGTGCTTGTGTGTTTAGCTAGCCTTTCCTCCCATTTCACGGGCTGCCTTCTGTTTTCTTCTAGAAGTTTCACAGTTTCAGATGTCAGGCTTTAGGCTTTAAACTAGTTTGATTTTGATTCTTAAATATTTTGTGATCTAAAGGTCTAATTTAATATGTCTGTGTGAATAGTTTTCCCAATATCATCTACTGAAGATGCTGTTCTTCTTCCATTGTGTGTTATGGCACCTGGGTAAAATGTCAATGGACTCTAAATATGTGGATTTATTTTTGGATCTTTCACTTATGGCAATACTCTGTGGTTTTTCTTTTCTCTTTTAACGGTTGTTTAATAGGCAGGCTCTTACTATGTTGCCAGGATGAGCCTCGAACTCATGCTGCTTCAACCTCCCTACAAGCTAAACTACAAGTACATATCACTACAACTGTTTTGATCAATATTTATTGATGATTCTTACATTTGATGGGACAAAGGGCACAGAGGCTCCTCCCTCCTCACACTTCCAGTGCTAATCTAATTCAGTGAAAACTCTCTGAATGTTAGCAGTGGTAACGGAACAGCAAGAAAGTATTTTGTTTCAATTAAGATAAAATTTCAGTGTTGCCACATGATAGAAATGGGCAGTAGACTAGTCCTCCATGTAGACTACTGAGCAACTGCAATCAATGTCCTGGGATCTTTGCCTTCAGAGGCAGAAGAAAATTAAGTTAGAACAAAGTCAGCGTATGAATACTTTATGTGGCCAGGACATGGCTCAGCAGCCAATTGTGTGCCAAGCCATCTCAACAACTGGATTTTGTTGCCTGGATCCCAAATAAAAAGTTGGATGTGGTGTCATGCTTCTGCAATCCTAGCATTCCCATGACAAGATATGAGGTGGACACAGGAGAACAGGTCCAAAGCAGACTGCCAGATAGCCTGAGCACATAAACACAGCAGAAACAGCAAGCAGGACACTGCCTAGCAAGGCGAGATGAGGAACTTACTCCTGAATGGTGTCTTCTGACCTTCACATGTGGGAGCCTACAGTTATGAACGAACACATGTGTACACACACAAAATAGAATATGAGCTCTTCATAGCTCTTGTCTTTTTTGAGGGATGGTATTCTTCTAATTGCCAAGGACCTTTTTTTTAAAGCTGTAGTAAAATGATATACCACTGAGTTGAAAATTAGCCAAATGGAGATTATTTTGGGCACTGTGGCAAGAAGGTGTGTGTTTCTTCCTGAGAACTGGGAATATGGACAGGGTTTGTTAACCCCAGGGTTGCATGAAGAGCACTGTTAATCTCAGTGTGGTAATCACTTAGTCACCTTCTTGACCCTGTGATGATATAGTTGATAACTAGTCAGAGTCAGCTTTCTGGTGGCCAAGCCGCTCTGGGGTAGGAACTTTGCTCTGAAGTTAAGTGTGGGGTGCGGGGAGGGGGCTCTTTACCAACATCTTCAAGAGAATTCCTACCACTAGTGAAGCCACTACAGTCCTGCTGTTCTATTGTTAGAGTTAATTTTAGGAAGGGCACCATCATTGTCTGCTCTCTCTTTGTAGCTGACTGTGGGAACATGTGCCCAGACAGGCTTTGGACAGTAGGTCCCCAAACTCAATCTCCCCACAGAATTCCACCAATCGTCAAGTCCTGAAGTCTGTCAGGCATTGCTACACGTGACACACTAAGTCAGACTCAAATCATGCTATGAAAGAGGTGGGGCTTCTGTTTTCTTTTGTGCTTCCCTCCTGGTTTCTTTGCTAGAAGCACTATAGAAAGTCAAGGCAGGATTCTGTGATCTATACATTGTGTTTCTAAACTTCCTATTAAAGCTAGTATATCCCTCTGACCTTGAAAGGGCAAACAGATGTTACTGGGATTAAATCTGGGATTAAATAAGGTACCGTAGAACACCAGAGAAAGAAAGTGAGTAAAATCTTCTTTGGTGTGAAGCGTGGCCATCCTGAATGGGTCTAGCAGTCTTGTGTCCGGAACCACCTCCGAGCTCTCAGCCCTCCTCCTCAGTGGACCACTCCATTGTCTTACCTTGCTATAGCTGCATTTCCACATGCCACACATCCTTGGACACACAGCCCAACCATCTAGGTTAGAACTTCCCATGTAGTTTAACAGACAAATGAAGTCCTTGCCCTTAGACCAAGCAACATGGGTGATCTATGAGAATGAAATGCATAGTTGTCTCTCAGAGGGCTTCCCTTATGTGTCACAAATGTTGTCACCTCATAACGCTGACAATAGTCTCTGATGAGCACATTGTCCTCATACCACAAGAGTTAGAGTCGTTTGTGTTCTCCAGCAGATGTAACGCTCCCCCCTTTCCTTGTGTGTGTGGCGTTCAGCTTGGATCCCACTGTTATTTTCCCTTTAATATAATGCTGACATTAGGTGATTCCAGCCAGATCGGCAGATTCTTTGAGAAGTTTCTTTGTAAGATCTAAATTCTATCTGCTGCGGAATAATCAATAATTGTTTATCAGCTGTATGGATATTTTACAGCACTTAATAATCAGAAAAAAACTAGTGTGCCTGGAGAGATGACTCCATGTTCGGGGCACTTACTGCTCTCACAGAAACGCCAGGTTTGCTTCCTAGCACCCACCTCAGGTGGCTAACAACCACGTGTAACTCTAGATCCAGGGGGTCCTACCCACCTTTCTGGCCTCTGTGGGACTTGAACACACATGAGGCATAGACATAAATGCAGGCAAAAAAACTCATACTCATAAAAATAAATACATCTTTAAAATTAGAAAAGGAACAGTGACCATCATGTGAAAAATAAATCTAGAAATTATTTAGTGGTGATAAAATATAAACCATCTAACTAAGAGTCGATGCTATGCAAGAATTTTATTTGGGGGCATGCTTGATTTTAAAATCTCCTGTAAAAAGAGAAGATGGGAATTAAATTAGTGAGCTGGAATTGGCATGTCTGCTGGGAGTTTTAAAATTCTATCATGGGCTGTGATTTTTGGCTTGGAAATCCAGATGATTTCTGACTGGGGAGGTTGCAGGAGGCCGCCATGTTTTAGAGAAGGGTGTTGCTCTTGTGCCTTGATGATCGGATCCCCCCACTTGGGGTCTTCCTCACTCGTGGCTTCAGATCTGAGTGACTAGGGAGTATAGTAACCGCACGTGCAATAGCAATACCAAGCACACAGCTGTGAACCCTGCACACTCAGCCTGCCTGCTTCTCTAGCATATTTAAGCTTCTTGTCTTGCTTTAAAGAACAGCTGAGAAAAGAGAAACATACCCCAAGATGACTAGAGCCAAGCAAACCACAAGCACAATATGGTGGAGTTGGGGGGCAGGGGTGGAGTACCAAGGGGGAACAGAAGGAATGCCTCTTTATTTTCTGGCAGGGAAATAAATAGTTAACGGCAGGAAGACTTTTGAGAAGTGGCATGACCAGAGTGTCTGTGAGCATCAGAAGTCACAGTCAGATATGAGAGGAGAGCAGGGAATGGGGGAGGAGACAGACAGAGGGGCGGTGTTCTTTCTCTGTAACTACAGGGCAGGGCAGTGCAGGTGCGTACATTCGTACCTAGCGCATTTCTCTAGGTCCCCACTGGACCAGAAGGTGCATCAACCACCACAATCTTGTACTTTCTTTCTATGTACTTCTGAATTAGCAAGATGTCAGGGACCTGGAGGGGATAAGGGAGTAAACCAAAGAAATGATAAAAGAGCTGAAGAAACCACAGATTCGGTGGGTGTTTCCCCTCTGCACCAGGAGCACCGCTGAGAAAGACAGTCAAAAGACTAGATAAGTGTTGTTTTGCCCAGGGCAGACAAAAAGGTATGGGTTAACATGTCTCCTCTCGAGTTGCCAGCAACCAATACATTTTTGAGTCTTTTTCCTTCCAAGTGGGCTGTCAGTAAATATTCTTTAAAAAGCTTTATTGAAAACGGTGACCTCAAATTTATTTGTAGTTTTTTTCAATGAGACTGAGTAATTGCAGACTCCTGTCGCTGCAGGCTCCGATGAGTTTCAAAGCGGCCTTCGCCACTTTCCCACCTCCACTCTACCCAGGGAAACAGCCTCTCTTCTTCCTTGCCAACTTGTCTGGAGACTAACAGGGTGAGATTGAAACACCGCCCGCTCCCCACTCCCCCTTCCCCATCAGACACACATCACCTCCCCTGCTTGTTTCTGGGTTCTTTTGGGTTTGTGAGCAGACTCATTTTATTAAACCATTTTTCAGGGGACAGATGGGAAATCTACCTTTCCCATTAGTCACCAGAAAGCGACCCCAGCAGCTGTGGAGGGAATTGGTCAAGCTGTTGCTACCAACTAGATCAGAGTAGGAAACGACACCAAGCCTTGTCACAAGATCCCAGGCATTCCCAGGAGCTCTGAACTGCTGAAGCCTTGTGGTTAGCTACCCGTTGGTTGACTGAGCTCCTTCACAGGAGCCAAGGGTGAGGCTCTGTGAGTCTGGGCAAGCAGGGGGACAAGGGCTGCTTACCATTTGCCATCCATGTTTCATTAGTTTCTTAACATTGTGGGGGAAACATGAAATAAATAAGGCCAACTGACCACTCTATAATTTGTTTCTGAAGCTTGGCTAGACATAAAAGTCTACCTTCCAAAACCACACAGCATGATTTATTTTCTGAATCCCTCTCGGCACCAGGTCCAGGCTAACCTTGAGTGGAGAGGCTGTGCCTGCTCTTCCTGGTGTGGCGGTCACAGTGTGTCCTTTCTTGGCAGTGGGCTGTGGACCCAGCACAACAGAGCCATGAAAGGCAAGTGGATTAATCATCCTGAAGGCATGCTAGGCTGCAGCCGTTCCTCCGCAGGATGCCTGAGAACCAGCAAGAGGCCACCAGAGCTATTCACAAGGGAACAGAGGATATGTCTAAAGACTCACACACACAAAAGGGGGTAGGGGATGGGAGGCTTTTCTGTTACACACATTGGAGTTTTCATTAAACTGAGGAGTATATACCCCCCCCCCAAAAAATATATGGCCATTCCTGTAGCAGAAACTGTGACAAGTCCAACCTTTTTATTACAATCAGGTTTTCTCTAAATATATTATGCCCTGCAGGTCAAAATGATTTACTTCTCTATTTGAGGACATCTGAATTCTATTCTGCTGTTGCCAGTATGTTCTCAGCTGTGCCAAAACTGAGCAGGTCTGCGGTTCCTTTGTAACATCAAAACGGAGGCATTTATCATAGAGATTTATCGTGGGACAGCCTGCCAGATGGTTTGGGTATTTTAAAGGTGAACTGCTCGAGCCTTGATTAGCTCGCGCAGACTTCTAGTTAGGACAACTCTATCAGCTGCGCAGTGGAGAGATGCCTTCTCTCCCTCCTCTGCACACCCTCCCTCTGTTCTAGCAAGGCAGAAAATATTAATGTAATGGCAGATGTGGCATAGATTGTCATTTCAGGAAGAAAACCAAGCCATAACCAATCCCGCTGATTGCGTTCTAATTATAATGTGACCTCCTGTTGCTTCGCATAGAGACAGCATTCATTTCAGGACCCCACTGTAAAACTTGCCGAGTCAACGACCCTCAAAGGGGCAATTGTAAGATTTAAGCTTGGATTTTTTTTTTCATTTTGCTCATACCAAAGACATTTTTTTTTTCCTGCCAGGCCTCTGCTGATTGGGCCAGCAAGAATGCATTTGATTATATAGACTGAACTTATTGGGAACAGAACCTTTGTGCTTTGAAATGCTTCTCATTCAAATTACATTCAGACATTCAGTCAACATTGATTGTGATATGGATTGGCAAAGAAGAATGCCTTGGGTTTTGGGTCTAGCAGGAAATTCTGCTCAGTGCTGGACTTGATAACTGAAATTAGGGGGAAGCCGTGTTTCCATGACCTTAAGCTAGAGTTTCCCATGAGAGGACGATTTCTCGGGGGAGCCCAAGGGTGTCCCATTCCCAGGCAATGAATGTTTTAAGAACATACTTTTCCCTGGAAATTTGGGGCCTATGCGTCTTCCTAATTTAATTAACCCCCAAGAGCCTTGGAATCTCTGTGTGTGTTTATGTTCCTGTTAAATACAACAGGCCTTGACTTTGCACATGAGAAGCTAGGCTTATCCTGCTTAGAGTCTCTGTGAGATTTTGGATATTAGAAAGAAAGAAGCCCAAGGCCAGGGCCCACAGGCAGAGGTTCTGGTTAGAGCCACTGTCTGTTTGATTTAGACCAATACTCAGTTTTCTTATCTGCAAGATGAAATAGTAGGTGGTCCCAAGGTTCAATTTGTGATGTAGATGATGCAAACACCTATGTAGAATTAAAGCGTTATTACTATTTATAAATTATATATAGGCATATATAAAACTTGAAATATTTACATTTATTTGTTATATTTATTAAAATATTATAATTATATTATGCTTTAAATATATATCTGTATATATACATAAATGCCTACAGCCAGACCTTTCAAATTTCATTGCCTCTGGGAAACTCCTTTTGAGACTAGTATCTCAAGTGATTTACTCTTGGCAGGCATCACACTGAAGAAATTCCTCTTTGTGCCCTTCTACATAACTTTAGCCTAGCAGCCAGACTAGAATCCTCCCATGAGTAAGGGACTCATGGGGACTCCTCAGTCCCACCCTGATGAAATAGTTCACGATGCCCGTTCCTTTTATTCAACACATGTCATCAGCCATCATGGATGCAGATACTTCGCAAAGATGGATGTCACAGACTCAGTGTTTTTCCTGGAATTCACTGTTGCCAAGTATGTGGTCCCTTGAACAATATTCTAGAGTCTCAAATTCAGTGTTCTCTTCTTTCACCAAAGCAGCATCAATGGATACCTCTTCTATTCCTTCTCTTTAATACTTCTCTCTGTCTAACTCAAGTTCAAAGCCTTAGAATCTTCCTTTCACCACGCAAACACACACAGACACACACAGTTACTACTCATGTGAAACTCGTTTCTAAGTCTGGTCAGTTCCGCCACTGAGCACACATTTGAACATATCCATTCTTCTAAAGTTCCTCCATTGACTTTCAGTTTAGTTGTTTCCTTCCTGGTTGGCGTTCTTTCACTGAGTCACCTTATGGGTTCTCCCTCTTATTCTCTGAGTCAGTCCAAACAGCATTTCACTACTTTGAAGGAGCATCAACAATGTCCTCATGAGACATATTCCGTGGCATTCATGCCCTTGGACAATCCTTTCTCCTTGTGTGCAAGTGAGGAGGGGTTTGCCATGCTTGCCTCTAATAGATTTATAAGGAGATAATGAGATAGTCATACCATGATTAGGTTCCCCTTAACTTGGGTATGGCTACCCAACTTTCTTCCTGATAGATTAATGAATTGAGATGCCAAGTTAGAGAGGCCCAAAGAAAAAGCAATAGAGTGTGATCTCTGGCCAATACCAGTGAGGAATAATGGCCCTCTATCTAGTAGTCTATATGTACATGAACCAACCCTGTAATAATCATGTAGGCTCTGAAGCTTCTTCAGCTAAACCTCAGGTGAAAGAAACCTCAAGCCTTACTGTATGCCTGTGCAGCAGCCCTGGGAGATGTTTGAAGCAGAAGATTCCACAAAGCGTTAGCCAGAATCCAGACTTGCTTAAATATGTCATGATAAACACAAGCTGTTAAAAACCGAGGAGTAGACAGTGCGTGCTAGGGCAGCCTACTGCGCTGTGACTCTGCCAGGCTTTTCTTAGAAATACTCAAGGCCCGAGATGCTCTGTGTTTGGTCTTGAGCTACGTACCTGTTCCAGGCTCACAATTCACAACTTCCTCCTTGAGCATCGTGACCCTGGAGCTTTTCAGAATTTCAGCTTTCTGCCGCTTACCCTTTCCTGACATTGTTACCATTTCCTGCCTCCTCTTTATGACCAACTCCTGTGTCGTTTTTTAAGGGCCACTTAAATGCCACCATTTTTACAAAACCTACTGTGGTCCTGTAGCTATATGTATCTCTAAGCTGACATCTTGCTGTGCCTTAGGTTGCTTTCCATTTTTCATCTCCTCAGGGAGCTGTTTGAGGGCATTGTTTGAGCTCTGCTATCAGGCTGCAGAATTTATGAAGGGAGCGGATCCTGATTCTTCTTCCTAAACCCTCAAAGATCCCAATAAGGTGGCTTAGGAATGTTGTGCTTTCAAGCACGATATTCATCAATGAAAAATAAGGCATTTTTCCCACAGGATATAAATGGTAAATGGAATTAGTGGTTTATTTCTTCATTCATTCATTCATTCATTCATTCATTCTTCTTTCCATACCACATGCATTGAACTGATGGCTGAAACAGGAGTGAAGTCATGGACACTATGTGGAAGAGGCTTTGCATTTGGAATTTAATGCTCCACAGTCTACCACCCTGGGAGTCATTTTTATCTTCGAATCTGTCCCCTAGGACAGCAAAGTATGTGACCTTGGAGAATGTTCTCACGCCTGCACAACTCCTCCCTTCCTCAGAATGGTTTCTAACCCAAACTCCTTACCCTCTGACCTTAGGGAGAAGTTTAGGCACAAACACAGAGAGGGTGGCCTTGGAACCACACCCTGCATGCTCCAAATAACAGCACCAGGCTCCTGGGTATCTTGACTAACGACAGCGCAATAGTAAACCAGCTCAGGAAGGTCGGACAGCAAACAGATGCTGTGACGGACATGAGGTGAAGCTGTGAGCTAGTCTGGCCCAGGTTGAACAGTGAAATTTCTCCTCAAAACCAACCAAACCACCCAATTAAATTAATAAAAAATGAACCACACAATATAGTGCCAACCTTGTACTCCAGGATGTAGCTCTACTGTGGGGCTGAACATTCCAAATGGGGGTTCTTGGGACATTCCCTGCTCATCTTCTGTGTTAGGCATCTAGTCCTGGGACTCAGAGATGAGGAAGGGAGCACAAGAAGGTCTCAATTCTAATTCCTGGGGCCCCAAGTTTGTTTCCTTCATCTGCTGTGCCCATTTTGTGATGTCCCATGAGTCCTGGTCTATAAAGATCCTCTGGACCAGGAGTACTTGGCTTACTCCCTGCCTGCCAGCAGTTCCTTTAAAAATCTGGGAGTTTTGCTGAGAAGGAAATTAAGTAATTTTGTTATTTTTTCCTTGATAATGCTAAAATTATTAATCTTCAAAGATAAGTACAGTTTAGCGCATAATGAGTTCGAATTGTTGATAATTATAATTTTGAAAAATTTCAGCTTGCTGTCAGCCAAGTAATTAAAGGGGAGGTGCCAGGCTCTAGTTTGTTCATGACGGCTGTGCTTCTGGAAAGAACTGTCTGTATGGAAAAAAGAAAAAGAAAACCACCCTTGTTCTAGACCCCTTGCCATCCCCAGTGAAAGGGAAATTGAATCAAGAAGAGTACCCCACTGAATGGTAAGATCTCGGTTTCCTTTCACTGGGGCCTCTGGTCTCATGACAGATATTCCCTTTGTTCATAAAGCCTGACCTGAGGCTAGATTCCACTCCTCTGACTAAACAGCTATGATATCCAGGTCCTATGTGCGTCTTGAGGAGACCTGTCTCCCCTTGTCTCCAACTGGGTCCCTCACTCAATTGCCCATGAGCCACCATTATTTTAAGACTTCTTGCATATACGAGAGCTGAACTGAAAAAAAAAATGGAGCTGAAAGAAAAGAGGAAGAGAAAATGGAAAACTAATGATTCAAGAAATCACAGAGCACGAGATAATTCTATTTTGAAATCACAGCAGTGGCACCCAGAGGCAGAAGCTCCCCAAATTGCTAGTGAAAACCCTTTGATGGATCCAGTTGTAAGAAAGCCCAAGGCACTTTTTTATATTATTATTATGAGCAGTTCACATTCCCCCAGAAGAGGCATTTAGCGGCCATTTTTAAATGTCTGTGTGTGTGCAAGCTAAAAAATAAAATAAAAATAGAAAGACCTCAGAATATCTCCAACCCTAAATGGCCTCATTTGATTGTTGGCTTTTACTTAGAATAAAATCGACTTTCTTACAAGGGTACTAGAGATGCTCTGAGGAGTCTCAGGCCTCCATCCATCCCGGTCTGTCCCCTGGCTTACTCTTTGCTTCCTGGCTTTGCAGGAGCACAGGGGACATGCTGCCTGCTGAGAGCCCAAGCCCTTGTTGTGTTCCTGTCTGGAATGTTCTTAGGATACCTGAGGGGTCCTTCTGTAAGGGCTTTGACTTGCTGCACCGTTATAACCACGTGGTCCCTTGCTTGTGAAAATGATGTTGTGGATGTAGTTAAAGATCTCAAGGTTTAAAAGTCATCCTGGATCATTTTGGTTGCTCTGATATAACCACAAAGTCCCCATGAAAAGGGATGTAGCAGAGTCACAGAAAGGAGATGATGTAGTCACAATAGAAATGAAAATTGAAGCAATGGAACTTGAAGATGGAGGAGAGGAGCCATAAACCAAGCAGTGCAGGAAGCCTGTCTAGAGCTGGAAATGTCAAAAATCTAAAGCGATTCTCCTTGCTGGTAGCTTGACTTTCTTGAAGTTAGCAAGAGCCATTTGTTAGAACAGCTTTTTGTTACACCAATGCTGGTGTTTGGAACTTACTGGAACAATAGCTGTCTTGGGCATTGAGGGCCAAGGGAGAAGCCCATTGGGCTTCCCAGTGTTTCAGGTGAGGGGAGGAAGTTGAACAGAAGCTTAGGTGACCTTCCTGGGCACAGAAAAAAGCTATTCATACATCTACTTAACAATCCAGAAGTACACAATTTGCTTTTCATAATCTTTTTAAATCAGGACAGCAGAAAGCAGAGTTCAGGCTTGTTTGTTTGTTTTTTACTCAATAGGGTTCTATTTTGAGAATTTCATATGTGAATTCTATATTTATATTCTATACTATTTATAGAATCTCTCTCCCACCCTCTTAAATTCATAATTTAATTGAGTCAGTTTAGTGTTGCTTGTATGTATGTGGTTAGGGCTGGTCACTTGGTCTAGGTATCGTATGCCTTATTAGGAATCTAGCTTTGGAGAAAACGATTTCTCTCTCCGCCAGTCAGTCTCTCTCTCTCTCTCTCTCTCTCTCTCTCTCTCTCTCTCTCTCTCTGTCTGTCTCTCTCTCTCTCTCTCTCTGTCTCTCAGCAGTTATTGATTGCCCATAGCCCTTCATTTAAGGATGGGCCATTATAAAATTTCGCCTGTCTATGTTGACACGTTTAATTGGTATTAATTGGTATGGTCATTATGCAAATCTTGCTTAGGCTGCCATATTGTTGAGATTTTATGGATATCGCATCCCTGTCACGTTTAGAAGACACTGTCTCTCAGATGGCATCAGCTTATGGTTGATGGGAGAGGTCTGCAACTGTCCCTGGCAAGAACCAGAGCCCAATATGGCAGAGATACAAATGGAAAATATCACATGGTGTCTGTTCATTTGTTCACAATATCATCTCATTTAATTTTTAATGATTAAAACATTCTGAAGTAGATATATTTGTGGTCTTCCCATCAGATGCCTTTTACGTTTCTCCTGTGTCTCTTGCTTTATCTTACCTCCTCTCCTTGTCTCTCTTTCATCTCAGGTGACTCCTATACCTTCTTAAAACTGCCTGTGTTTGTGAGGATAACTTTAACACCTTTTCTTTCTAGATTAACTTTCTGGAAGAGGATCTTCTTACTAAGTACTCATATATTCCTAAAGCACAGTCCCCCTTGCACCCCCACCCCCTATTTATAAGCTAACCATTGAGGAGAATCTACATATTACCAGACAAAAGAAGCATCAGGAAAGGCTGGGGAACTCATTTGCTTGTGCACATGTTATTTACTTAAGAATAGGAGATTGTTTAGGGGATGGAATTGGGCAGCATGGCCGCTGTCTGGAAAGGGTGGCTGTGCAGTAGCCTGCCATCTTCTAGTACTGGTTTGCAGAAAGAAACCTGGTCATGATTCCTATTGGGGGGGGGGGGAAGTAAACACTGTTAAAGGGGTTTTAATCATTCCTTTGGATTTTTATTTTGGAGGGATTGCTTTGTTGTTTGTACACAGAGTCTCCCTTTGTAGCCCTGCCTGGATCAGAACTCTATGTAGCACATGCTCGCCTCAAATTCACAGCTGCACCTGCCTCTGCTTCCAGTGTGCTCGAGTTATAGGTATGCACCACCATTACTAGGCCTCTCGTGTGTGTCTTTGCTGTAAGTACTTGATACAAAGATGTTGAGATGGTTGACAAACCCAATCCATTTGGATTTTATTAACAGCTCAGTAGGGTTAAGATGTGAAGTTACTTAGAAGAACTTTAGCTCCTTATGACTGTGTGGTTGAATGGATCTTTGCTCTGCAGATGGTCAAGGTAGCAGTGATGGTCCTTCCTGCCCCTATGTTTTTCTGGCTAGCCCGAGAGTGGGCTTGGTATGCATGTACACAGCCAGTGGATGAAGGCTGCCTTGTGTCAGGTGCTCTTCCACCCACTGAGATTCTCAGTGTGGCTGTCTAAAAGGGAACACACATGGTGAAAGGGAAGCCCTTCATGGCATATATTTCAAAGCAACAAGCAGAGCTGTTACTGTTGGGTCTGTAGAGCCTGCTCAGAAGCTCCCAGTGATTGGCTTTAATTTTGTCAGTCTTTTAAGAAAAGAAAAGTTCAGGGTTTGACTAAAGAAAGACTAAAGAAAAATGTCAAGATCTCCATACACTTGAACTACATTTACTTAACTGTTGCTGCTCTGTCTCCAGTGACTCATCTACCTGATCTTCAGTACATCTATCAATGCCCCATACGGTCTGGATTCCATGAATAGAGTCTGGTCCATGGCTTAGAAAATTTATATACGGCAGAAATGAGAGCCCTGTCAAACCATGAACAAGGTGCCTTAGTAGCAAGGCATCAGGAAGGGACACATGGAGGTGTGTGCATCTCAGCCTCACTTCAACTGAGAAGTGCAAAGGTAGCTGATATCTTGTAAGGGAGCAGTAGTTATGTCCCATGAGTTCAAGGTATGGGAAGACTCCTTCTTATCTTGTTTCTATTTGTTTTTACATAATATAACAAGCTAAAGTCCACTGTTTGATTGTTAATTTGTCTCTTTCACTCAAAATATCAGAGTTGGAGGGCGCCCAGAGGAGTTGAGCACTCAATACTCTCATTGCAGAGGCCAGGAGAGAAGAGTGGATAAATGACTATACTAGACAATATTAAATTTGGTTTCATCTATTGCAAGATTGAATTTTATGTCCTATTCTAACTGGAGATTTGGGGAATTAAAATAATTAACCTTCATCTCAATATTAATTCAACTCAATAGCAACCTTGTAAAATAGATTTTTTAATCATTCTCATTTTTGTAGCTTATCTAAAATGAAATATAACAGACTGAGGTATGTTCAGAAACTCACAGCTAGAATTTGGCCAATTGTTACATCCCGGGCTGTTTCTGCTGCAGCATTCTCTTGCTGTCTGAACTGAGCACATGACTTTATACAGGTCAAAAAAAATCTCTAACTAACTTTGCAAGTAAACCTGTATTAGGGCATTTGTTTTGAGTTGAAATGTGATCTTTAAAACATTCCTATTAAAGACAATGTGTTCAACACAGAATTTAAATGATCAGAGATGGATCTGATATAATTAGATTAAAATCTCAATATAATTAGTCAATCATCCTCTGCCATCTCACAGATGAGAGGAAACACAATTTCAGAATCACAGCAGGAAAGCGTGCTTTCCCACCCTTACCAGTCCTATCTCGGGAAACACGTGCCACATTTGTATCTTATCCCAGGAGGGAAGGGGCAATGATCAAGTTCAGTGAATCAGGGTTGAAGAATGACCCAGAGAATAGAATGAATTCCTCTTTCTGTGGCCATTCAGGTGTTGGGATATGTTCTGAGTATTTATGTGGGTTCTGAGTACTATGCTCAGGTTATCAGGTTTGGGCAGCAAGTGCTCTTAACCATTCATTAATCTCGCCAACCTGGTCATCACACTTTATTAGTGGAGAAGTTACAATTGTACTGTATTTTATTCCTTTGAGTGTTTGGTGATTTTATAATTTTCTGCAAGTTATTTTAACATATCTTTTAACAAACGCATTTTCCACTCCAAAATATTCATTTATAAAATTTAGCATATTAATCATAATATAACTAAGTTCTTAATTATCCTTCCAAATTCTACCTCAAAATAATCAATTATTAACATGTTAACTTTACTTCTAAACTTTATAACATGCATTTTTGATCATGCAAAAAATGTACATTTATTTCTATTTTGCTTTTTTTAGTAAAAATGTAACTGTTTTATTTTATGTAATCTTCATTAATTTCACTTTTATTGATTATATACTGGTATATTTGAATTTTAATAGCCAGCTTCATAATTGACTCTAGTGTTCCCCAAAATATCATAGTAATATAAACATAAATATGTATTATGTGTTTACTGTGTATTTTGATGCTACATAAGGTAGAGCCTAAAAACTGATTTATACAAGCAATTCAGTATGTTAAGAGTTCTGTTGTGGGCATACTTTTTTTTTTTTTTGAGAAAGAGTCAGAAAATTTCCTGGAAAAAGTAGCACTGAAGCTGAGAGATGATGAGTATATCATAATAGACAGGAAGAAAGATAGGCCATGATTTCTAGTCAGAGAAAGCAGCATGTGTGGTGGGTGAGAAGACAGGGCATAGTTTGTGGGAGACATTCATGATGGTTTGGGTGATAAATATCCCTATAGTCTTAGGTGCTTGGATATTGAATACTCATTCACTAGGAAAGATGGAAAGAACAATGGTGTGGGATTCCCCTCTGTAAGCTATGAATGCCATTGGTTAATAAAGAAGCTGTGCTTTGGGCCTGTTGCTGTGTAGAATAGGGCAAGTTGGGAATTCTAAGCAGATAGAGAAGGAAAGAGTAGGCTGAGTTGAGGAGAAGCCATCTAGCCACTGCAGAAGACAGACGCCTGACACTGGCAAGAACCTTACCGGTAAGCCACAACCACATAGTGATATACAGATTAATAGAAATAGGTTAATTTAATATGTAAGAGGTAGCCAATAAGAAGCATGAGCTAATATTGCAAGCACTGTTGTACTAATACAGTTTCTGTGTGATTATTTTGGGTCTGGGAAGCCAGGAGACGAACAAGCAGTTTCTGCCTACAGAACAGTATTAACGAGTCTTAGTTTCATAACATGGCAGGTGCTCCCGAAGGCTGGATTTGTTTCCTTGCTCACCTGTCTTGTCATCTGAGTGCGTGTACTAGAGAAATGTGAAGGACCCCGTCTTGAGACTCTAGGATTTCCCATTATGTTACAGCCACTACCAGAGTCCAGCCACCTCAGGCCAGATATCACCCAAATGTGTGTGTCAAACAAAGCAGCTTTGTTTGCCGAATGCTCAGCTGTCACATTCAGGCACGCTCAAGTTCAAGTGAATTTTAAAAATCTCTAATATACTTAGGATGGTTACACTTTTACATTGCATCTTTATTTCATAGAATCCTCAAGACAACCCCCACCATTTCCCTAAATGTTTTTGTTTGACTTTGAGTTAATCCTGTGTTGTTTTTCTTTTTAGGTAGTTCAGGTTAAAAGGTTTTATTTTCCTATCCAAAGTTCTATTTATAACATAATGTATTCTCATCATGGGCACTCAAAATGCATTTATTATCATGTTGCTGCTGATGTTTTCCAGAAGGAGAGAGTGGAGGAAGTAGAGAGAAGTACCATAAAAGGGTGTTGGAGACAAGGGCTGGAGACACATGCCTGGCAGGGGTCATGGTCTCTGGAACTCAGTTCCAGGCTTCAAATCTTTGCCTGAGTCTCCCCTTCTTTGCTGGAGTGGACCACTTGGAGGCATGGCAAATGTAACTGGAACAGGACTCCACCCAAAAGCCACAGCAGGGACGTGATGAGAAACAAATGGAGCCACCACTCAGCCACTAGTGGGACACTTCCGGTGTATTTAGAAATTGCTGATCTCTGTCTGCCAATGGCTATGTTTGGTTTTGATGAGGCAGAAATTATTCTTCAAATTCTCTTGAAATTTTGAAAATTTTTCAAATTGTGTTTGACTTACTTACGGAATGTAGGTAATTAAAAAGTCTAGCAGAAGAACATTTAGGGGTGGGATAATCTTGCTTTATTTCAGAGAAGGTGCTTTATCAAAGAGCCTTGGTTGTGGTTTATTACACAGATTGTCTCTATTTGGACTGGGATGAATCTCTAGTTGTCATTTTGTCTTTCCCTTTGCTTCAAGTTGGGGTAAGAGGACCCTACCTCCTCAACATACTTCAGAAAAATGGTGGCCTCCTCTGATAGCATTCTGGAAGAAGGCTTCATAGACTCTCTGTGGTTTTATTTTGTGGGTGTTACAGGTATCCAGTTGAGCTGCATGCCATGGGTTCTGGGAGCACAGAGAGTTAGATCATAGCATAATGTCTACACTCAAAATTTTGTGGTGTCTAGGACACATACAAAATTAAGAGGATCCATGTTTCCTCCTGGGAAGGACTCTGTTTCTTGCTGTTGGTAAGATGGTTTATGGCTGTAAATAGAGATAACAAGGTACCCTAGTAGTGGACAGTATCACTTAAACAGTGGGGTAGTTGTTTGGGAGACGGCGTGAAGAAAGATGGAGTAAGGAATAAGTGTGCAACCTGCAACCTGGGTCAGTCTTCAGCAAGTGACTTAAAACCCTGCAGCACCTCTGCGTTTCCTCTCTCTCTCTCTCTCTCTCTCTCTCTCTCTCTCTCTCTCTCTCTCTCTCTCTCTCTCCCTCTCTCTCTCTCTCTCATGCTACTCTCTCACTGGCCCCATCTCCACCCTTCTTTTCCTTCCTTTTTCCTTTCCTCCTTATTCATTTTCCTGCCTATCTCCTCTCTCTCATTGATTCTCTGCTTTCTTGCCTTGCTCATCGTCCCCTTATAAGCCACCCTCTTTCTTATATATAGTTGGTGATCCAGCATCCTCCTTTACCGTCTTGGCTCATGATGGATGGATCCTGATGTTTCCCCCTGAACACTCATGTCCCCTCATTTTCTTCCTCTCTTTATTGATGCTTCTCTGACTGCCCTACTTGTTGTCCCCCTTTCATAAGCATCTTACTTTGAATGTGCGGTCTTTCTTAAGGAGTCTTCCTTTGAGCCCATCTTTCTTTCCAGGGATCTCAGAAATGTTGGAACTCTTCACCTTGCTGCCTCTTCTTTCTGACCTGCTTTGGTAATTTAGTCTCAGCTAAAAAATTATTTTAAAACTGTTTACTTATTAAGCACACTGTCTTGCAAGATAGTAAGCTTTCCAAGGGCAAGTTCCATGTCCCTGTTGCTGCTCTTTTCCATACTGCCTAAACCAGAGCCAAGCACATAATGTCAGTTCGTAAATATACATGGGAAAAAATGAATTCCTTGAGCATTTGCATAGAAATAAAGACTGTAAGCACTAAAAATGACTTCCTCATATAATCATAAGACTTCCTAAAGTTGGTTCATTGCTAATTGGATTTCATAAACAAGGACTAAGAAAAGTAAAAAAAAAAAAGAACCATCCTCCATCTACATGGGTATAAACACACAGAATAGGCTCAAGTCCACTCTGGGCAGAGTGGTTCAAGTCCAGATCTGCAACCACTGATTCAACTTGGATGTCTGTGCTTCATCTCTGCTGTGTCCCAGGAATGTAAACTTAGAAATGGTTTCCAAGCCTGACCTTTACTTTCTCCAACAATGAGGAAGACACCACCTCTGACCCCACAGTGTGAAATCTACACACTTTTGCACACGGAATGATGCATCATCAATGCTCCTCTTCACTTAAGGTATCATTAATATTTATGAACTACAGAGAAAGTCTTAGAGGGTCTGTTAGGAATTACAGAGCTGCAAAACAAAACAAAAACATAAGAAAATGCAAAACAGCAAGCCACAGGTTATGAAGTGATGGGGCCGCCTTCGAGGGACTCACATCTTTCCCTCCTGCCTCCCATTAAGCAGTTGCTACAGCTTTGCCAAGTGCTCAGCATAGGCCAGCAAAGGGATGAAAAGAAGCCTGTTTGTTAATGGAGAGCAAAGGAGAGTCTGCTGAGATTTGGGGCTCTCTGGAAGTGGTGTTAGGGAGGCTTCACAGAGGACGTGAAACTTGATCTAGAGTCCCAAGGAGTGTGCTAAAGACCTCAGAATTTCAGTTGGAGAAAATGAGATACCCAGCATAGAAAAGGGAAGACCTTGATGATGACTGGAGGTCTTCTGAAGAGCTACCTGGAGAGGACCTCATAAAGGAACATCAAAGAAGCAAGGACTGAGGAAAATGTAAGCTTATCTCTCTATATTCTATATGATGAGCATCTCTGGGAAAACAGGTTGAGCCACAGGTCAGCTGGGAACCCACTCATAGGCTCTTAAAAATGTTGGGTTCACCTGCTCTAATGCTGGGCAGGATTTTGCAGATCAAGGCTACAGAAGACATAAACGTCCAGGTCAGATGTCTGGGGAAGTGTGCACTCAGCAGAAAGGCAAGCGACTATCAGCAGAGTCTCATGTTTGGAGACTTGGGGGGAGTACAGTCAAGATAGACATGTGAAGACATGGAGCAGGCTGGGAAGCAAGGAAGCCTGGGCCCTGTAAGTTCTCATTTCCTTGGTGGAGGGTCTGAAGGGGTCCTTCAAGACACACGTAATCCACCATCTCTCTTTGCCTGAAACCATCCCTTCCCTCTGGGAGGGAAAGGACAAGTGTCTCCATGCATTTGGGCCTTTGTTGTGACCTTTCCTCTCTACTGGAGGGATCAGCCGTACATGTTCTTAAGAAGCTGGTTTGGGGACCTTTGACTTTTCCCCAGGCAACTGATTTCTATGTCTTTGCAGAATTCCCTAAGTCTCTGTCTGCTTCTTAGGACTGAGTTTGGGCATGAAAGCAGCCCAAAGTTTGAAGCCTTTTTACCCACAGTTCGAGATTTGCCACAGAGATTTCCTAGCCAGGACAAAGTATTTGAATCTACCTGCAGAAAGGAGAGTAAACCCAGGTGATGCCATATTTAAAAACACAACTTGGGATGAAAGGAAGAACGCTAGATTAGGAATAAATTTTGAATTCTAGTTTATGGCAGTGAGTGTTTGCCTAGAATGTGTTTTGCCACATACATGTCAAGTTTCCATTCCTTGCACAGGAGGACATTTGAATAAGTGATTTCCATATTAACATTCTCTAATCTTTGACTGGGGTATGTATGTGTATACAAACTGTACTGAAAATAATTGAGGGTAATATCCTGTGCACATCATTTTCACCACATGCAAGTGCATTCCTGATGTAGCTTTGGGCCCCACCCCTGCCATATGGTTCCCATACTTTGTCAGCCTGCCTATCCTTTATTGAACATCACAGCTCAGCATAGCACATGTCCCTGTGTGCAGGAGATGCGCTGACACAGGCTTCATGAAGGCTGACGCTGAGGCTTACTCCCCCTGACAACCCCTTGAGGAATTCTCAGTCCAGATGCAAATCGTATACAGCCTGACTTTGTGGAGGGGAAGGCAGGGGGCAGCTTCTCATCAGCACAGATCCTTTGTAAAGCCTCCCTTCTTCATCCCATCATGGTCTCAAGACTCTATTTGACTATCAGATGCAGACATGGTGTCCCAGACTCTCCACAGCAGGTCTGATAAACACTGAGCCTCAGGAACTTCTAACCATCTTTAGTGGCAAGACCAGAGAACCTAGCATTGAACTATGGTTACAGAAGTTGCATACTGCAGAAGGCGGCAGCGGGTAGAGGAGAGGGTTATGGTTCTCTGAAGGTATTGGCACATGTTCTTTGATCTTGAGTAAAATGGCTTACCTCCTGAAAACTTTTTTTTTGGTCCCTGGCAGGACAGAGTATCACTCTATCACTTCCCTAACTGTCCTGGAACTTGCTTTGTAGACCAGGCTGGCCTTAAACTTGTGGAGCTCTGCCTGCCTCTGTCTCCTGAGTGCTGGGATAAAAAGTGTGTGCCGCCATCAACCAGCCTTTCTCAGAAGAGGAATGGAACTTGATTCAGACCCAAGATTTAATGCTTCAAGCAGAACAAATCATGCAACTTCTTTAAGCATTTTGGGCCTAATCTTTAGAGAACAAAAGGACCTGTTGGTTTTTCATAGGACAGTTAGGAGATAAAAATATAGTATCTGTAAAACTCATTTGTGAGCAATGAATGATTAAGCAGTAGTTATGATCTGTGGATAATCCAGAACCTCTTGAAACAGGTATTTAATGCCTGGGAGCCCCTCTTAAAAACAAACAAAAGCAAGTCCCCAGCCCCCAGCATGTATACAGATAACGTTGACAAGCAGGTTTAAAGGGTCCCCTTTGAAGGTCCATGTGGGTCAACAGTCCCTGAGTTACAGTGCTGCCATGGATGTGGCAGAACTATATCTCCTATTATTTAGTATGTCAGATATGGAGCCTGCCGACTTCGTAGTTAAGGAATGTTCAAAGAAATGAGAAGCTGTCTATGTGCATCTGTGCATGCATGTGTGTGTGTGCATGTGTATGTGTGTGTGATTTTAAATGAGTTCCTCTCCTGCTCCTTCTTTTCAACCAGCATAGTAAAGTGATGAAATTACTTCTCTGTATCTGCTTTATTGACCTATCTTCTGCTAGATATCTTTGCTAAAAAGAGCTTCTTCTCCTTTTAGTAAAAGTAGACACATTCCTAGAACTGTGGATAGGTTTGATATTCAGTGGATAATTGTCTGTTCTCTTTTATGTAAACTTTGTGAGTGAACTCAGCACATACACAAAGAAGACACAAATTGTTGTGTCCAACTTTACAAATTTAATAAGCTATCAACATATAGATATAAAATACAAATAGTTCTAGTATTTTCTTCTAAAAACCTGTTGTATCCCACCCTCAGTACTATTTCAACTTCTTCCTCAAAGACAGCTGACATTTAGACTCTTAATGCCATAAGTAAGTTTCACTTGCTTTTCAATTTTAGATAAATGAAATGTATAGATGCAAGATAAATTATATCGTTGTTGCTCTTGCTTAACATGATATAGCATTTTATAATGTTGACGTCTAATGTTTCCTTTATGGTTTTTGAAGTCCTGTTTTAGCAACTCTTGTGTATTTAAGTGTCATGAAAGCCAGTATGTTATATATTTGTATAATAACTACAATATGCCTGGCCTTTATTTTTATGTTTATTATACACTAAAAAGTCAAGATTGATTTTCTCATGAGAATATCAGAAAAGACATTTCATTCTTCTCTCATCATCCATCAGTCATCTATCTATGTATACTGTTCTTTTTTTTTTTTGGAATCTATTTATTTCATTTTTTATTTACTTCCTCTGGGTCAATGTTCCAATCTTTAATGAACTACAGCTTTATTAGACCGAATATCTCCTCATGCACTGTAATTATCTTGACCACCCTTGACTCTTGGTATTTCCCTACAGATTTTAGAATTATTTTATCTATTTGCTGTAATAACACAATAACAATGATCATCATGGGATTTTGATAGGGATTATTTTGAATGATTAATTATACTTGCATATAACTGGCATGTGGCAGAATGATGTCCAACCTGTAATCATGGGGTAGCCTTCCACTTCTTTATGTCAGCTTGTTTTATATATTATTATTTCTCTGTATGTGTCAAATGATATGCAAATTTTACTTAATTGATTCCTAGCTATGTGATTTTTGATGCTATTGTCATTTAATTTGCTCAATTTGGTGTTGATGTGTAGAGATAGAAATAATTCCCATATGCGATCTTGCAGCCAGAAGCCTTGCCACATCTGCTCATTCATTCTCTCAATTTTTATTTTTTTATATTAATTATTTTATATATTAGAATATTTATATAAATATAATATATTTGCATAGTCTTAATATATTTATTATATTATATTGTTCATTATAAATTTTGTTTTTATTTTATTTTCTATATACAAAACCTCATTTTCTATAAATAATCCCTTCTCAATTTTTTTTTCTTTCTTTCTCTCACCTTTATACCTTTTGTGTCTTTTCTTGTTTATTTCATTGTCTAGGACTTCCATTACAATGCTAAATGAGAATAATCTTGATAGATGGCTTAGCTTCATTTTCAGTCTCTAATTTTACTGTTCAGTTTTTGTGATTGCTATGAAACATCTACTGTTACCATAGATCGCTAAAAAAAATCCTCTTTACTTGGTTCTTATTTTGTTAAGAATGTCCCTTTAGAGGAGTGTTGAGTTTTTCCAAATAGCAAACATTCTGTGCATCTACTTATGCAAATGCCTTTTTCTGCAATTATTAATGTGGTGAATTGATTCATTTTCTCCCCTTGTTTGGCTTTTGTTTTATTTATTCTCTGTGTCTTTCTCATCATGCATCTTGGTCCCATTCGTTTCATTTCCCTTCATAGCTGCTCTCGGTTCTTGCAGTATAATAAAATTTAAGAGAAAAAAAGAAACAAAAACAGGAAAAATCAATTTCATCATGGAAGTTGTAGTGGTCAATTGATTCTTTTAATAGACTGTGTTTGGGTGACAATAATTACAGTTTATAAGTAAAACAGGAAGTACCTAGAGTTCTCATATATCCTTTGCCTCCATAAATCTACAACTTTTACCCCATGAAATCCTACAGAAGAATGGTATATTTGTTATAACTAAAGAATCTACATTGACATCATTTTTCTCTGACATCTGTAGAGTTCATTCTTGGTACTATACATTTTATCAATTCTTAATTCACATTTAAGTTAAATTCCCTCTGACTTGCCCTCACTTCTCCTAATCCTCTCTTTAGCTTTGTCTAATACTGTATGAAATGTGTCATTTGGATCCTTAAGTTATATTTCTGCTGAGAATTTTAATTTCATTTGGTTTATAGATTAAGTCTTCTAAAATATGTAAAATGCATGTACTTAGTATGTTCTAATCCATGGATAATAACTGCAATATTTGGAGTCCTTGTAGTTTTGCATCTCTGATTAATTGGGTGCTTCCTTGCTTGTTTGGCTGATTGGATGACTGCTTGCTTGTTTGATGGACTGATTGGATGGAGCATTTGGTTTTATGCTAACTAACTACATGGTGTTTTAAAAGTGATGTTGATAAAAATTCTAGAGAAAGCTTGAAGCTCTGAACAAGGTTGCTTTCCTCCAAAGAGAAATCATTTGGTTTCCAGGAGATTGGGAAGTTAGGAGAGGTCACTTCAGCACAGTTCAGGATCGAGCCCTTGAGAAACTGGAGTAAAAGCTTTGTGAGAGCAACTTACTTTTAGTGGCCTCTCCACTTAATATAATTCTTTGAGTTCCTATTGAAAACCTAGGATCTCTATCTAGGCCTTTTTTCTTGACAAACCTTTCATCTAAGTTTGTCCCCAAGACTTCTAAAGCAGTGTGAAGTTGGACAAAGCACCTCAGCTTGCTAAGGACATATCAAGTGTACAGGTGGCCTCATGAGAAGAGTAACCCAGGGTTATGTGCCCAAGTCTCTACGCTCCTGTTCTCTTTGGTATGGTAATGTCCCATGCCCTCCCTCCTTCGAGCTCTGAGGTGTGGAAATACAGTTCCTGTTCATATTCTGCTGAGAGCTCCTGATTTGTCTCAGTGGGCTCATGGCCTATGCAGCTGGTCTCCTTTATTCTCAGCAACATCGAATAATTGCAGTCACATTGGGCAGATCTGGAATTTGAGTCCAAATGATCCAGCTAAATAAATAACATGACAAAAAGAGAAATTTAGCTTTATTCCCATCTCTCTTCAAGGTGTCTTATCATAAGACATATGAAAGCTAAGCCTCTTTCAATTCTATCCCCTATTTCATGTCTTGCTCTAGGGTAATTGTCAAGGGAATCTTGATAAAGAAGTATTAATTCTTAAAGTGCAGCTCTTCCTAAGGGATAAATGCATTGTGTTAATAGAGTTAGTTATTCTGAAGGCGAGCAGCCGTTGACAGGAATCACCATTTTGGAACAAAAGGAGTACATATTTGACTTGATTTTCAGTAACACAGTAGGGGCATCAGCCCTGCCCCACCCCAGCACACATTTTCTTTGATGCCCCCTTTTTATTCTGAAGGTTTGCTGTAGAGTGTTGCCTCCTCACAGGAGAAAGGCCTTACCTTCCTGAAGCTCTACTATTAGGCAAAGAATTTAACCAAGTACTGGTCCTACCCTCAAGAAGGACATACTGACACCCTTCAAGAATAATGATTGCCTTATCTACCAGTGGTCAAGATAGTAAATTTCCTTTTGTACAGTAAGAACAAAAATCTCCATGAAAATGGGGGATTCCACAAAAAGAGCTAAGTCAGTTAGGTGCTGTTCATTGTGGGGAGATTAATATGACTTCTCAGCCTCAGTTTCTTGTTTGACAGGAGTGTGATAGCCATTGTCATTGCATAAGGTTATTGGGATATTTATATGATGTAGTACATGTGATTTCTGATTCATTGACAAATTTGGGGGGCTGTCACAGGGCTGTTGATTTGAAATAGTTACTTAAGAACTAATGAAAGTGGGAGTTTTCTAAAAGGGAAGCTACTTTGAAAGGTAATGACTGCAGCTGATTGGTCGTACATTGTATTCCCATCTTGATGTGAGTCTGAGGCTTGTGTCCTAGATTGTCTAGAAAGGTCTCTCCCCTTGCCCCAGTGTCTGGTTTTCTTCAGCATCACATATGAACTGAGGATGTGTTACAGGAATCTAGTGTCAGAGTCCCAGATGTCCCCGGCTATCACACCTGGTGTCTCCTGACTGCTGGGTTGGAGGGAGGATGTCACAGAACACGTTCTGATGCCTACATAGTTAGAGAGACCCTGTTAGAGACCAGGGCTCTGCTTGCATTCCCCTGTAGTCATCTTCAGGACCCTAGTGACTTTCCACTCTATGACAAAGGTATCTGAGAACAGTTTTAATTTTGGTTTTCTCAGACAGTTTCAATGGCTGTGGAGGACCAACTGACTTTTGTTATTAATAACTAATGAGCCTTTGTATAATTTATTCTGACGATATCCAGGATTATCAGTGAAGCCTCACGTTGCTGTGGGAGTTTACCTTATCTGTCTCGTCCTTTGTCATCATCCTGAGTATCAGTCCCAAACAGGCAGTATCTATCTGCCCCTCACCAATCACACTTTTTGTAAAACATGTTTCTTTTCATCCCCCAATCCCTGTGTGTATGTGTGCACAAATGCACACACATGTGCTCCCGAATGTTCAAGTGTGAACGTCATGACCCAGAGGATCCAGTCACCTTATAGTTTTGTTGTGGTTTTAACACAAGACCTCAATCTGTCTTACTCACTGGGACCTCAAGCTAGATGACTTTTAAGGCCTAGGGATCCATCCATCTTTCCCTATATCCCCAGCTAGGATTATAAGTACACACCAACACTCCTGGTATTTTTTAAACATATGTTTTGGCTTCAAACTCAGGCCATCACGTATGCTGATCAAGCCCTTTTCCTGCTGTGATATCTCCCTAGCAAGGCATCTTTCCTTCTGGATAATACAGTTCTCATAGTCATCTCCTGAAGAGTTCAGTGATTACCCATTCCCAGAAGGGCAAGTGAGGCTCGCTGTTTGCTCAAAATCATGAAATAAATGAATAATATTGTCAAATTTCCAATCCAGTTTTTTCATTAGGAAGTTCCCAAATATTTTCACCATGCTTCTCTCTTTTCCAATTACTTTCTTTGCCATCAACGTGGAGACTCATGTCTTGTCAAAGAGCCATGGCAAGTGTGACGCGTGCTGGAGGGTGGAGCAAGTGCTTCATTTATTGAATCCCAATCTCATTCTCTCTCTATTGGCTGTCTGTTTTCTCTCAGCATCTCAGCATATGGAGGCACGTATCCTGTTAATGTCCTCATTTGAAGAGGCAGTTGAGATGTTGGACACAGAGGTGCAAGGCAGTGGACTCCTCCTGCCTTAGCATCAGGTTTAGTTAATGAGAGCACTGAATTATGTACCATTTTACAATTTTTGTTTACACTTTTTCAGCTAACATTGCCATCATTAATGAGCCTTTGGTCTGAGAGATTAAGATGACTGAGTTAAAAGAGTATATGAAGGAAGGAATTTAGACAGCCTTAATTTCTTGTTTTGCTACTCTGTTCCTCTTGTAACTGGGCCAAGGCACTGCTAATGCATGGCTAAGGCCATTTCTGGAGCTTAGAAGGCCTCAGCTCTCTCCTTTATTAAATTAGTTCTCAAGATGGAGCGTGTGGTGAGACCTAGGAGCCAGCCCGGCCTAGACCGCAGCAATGTTTGCAGCCGCTTCCTTCCTCAGATCTGAAAGCGCCTAACAACCCTAAAGTATGTCTAGGGCTTCAGTGTTGGTGCTGGCTCCAACTTGATTTTGACTTCCTGGTGACTCATCAGCGATCCATCCAATCCTTTCCCCAGCAACTTGGCCCAGATTCTTGGCCTTGATGCTCCTTCCTTGACAAATTGCCCTTAGAAAACTTCATCCTGGCCTCTCCAATGGGGCATGAGAGCTGAGTAAATGAGAAGGTGAATGGGCTGAAGACATGGAGAAAAGTTAGAATGATAGACTGGCGGGTGCTTTAGCAGTGCCCCGGTCTCCTGGATGGAGACATTGCGAATAACACAGATTGGAATAAAGCAGCTACAGCTAATAGCACCTAGCAAGACAAGGCCCTGCCTAAGAGACCAAGAGAAAGAAGATGCTGAGAAGGGGTTAATTGCAGGTGAGGCAAGGGGATGTCCTACTCTCTTGTCAAATTGACTCGTTTGTCACTTTACACTTCTCACTGGAGTCTCCATTTCAGCTGCTGGGAAGTGAACTGAAACCTTGGTGTTGGTTATATTGGGGTCGATTTTGCACACACACACACACACACACACACACAGACACACACCACACTTTGTAGCATGCCATCTTTCTCCTTGGAGACCAGAAAACATATTAACTGGTACTATAAAAACACCAAAGTAAAAATGTTAGAGAGTTAAAGAAAAGGAAGTTATGGCTACCAAGCCAAAGTTGCATTATTTTTTCAAAAAACCATGATGTCATGGACTGAGCTCACCTTTAGTGCAGCCAAGCGAATAATGTATACTGAGCTTTCTATCATGTACCATTATAATTAGCTCTGTCAGGTCTTAGCCCTGCAACCCTCATGCAGATAATATGATAATATGTCTTCATAACCAAGTGACCTTACACGCACAATATTTCTCCCCTTATGAAGATTGCATGTCAATAAAGTAATTGAGTCTCAGAGGCTGCGGCGAGGGAAGATTTAGATGATTGGACGAGGAGAGCAGTGATGTATGACCATTATTATTCCTCTTGTCAGTGAGGCGCGTACAAGCGAGGATGGCCGGAAGATGACAGGGATGACGGGTTACGTTTCATTAAAAAATATATTGCTGTTAATCACCACCTCTTCTTTTCAAAGTCACTGAGGAAAGAAAGTCTCTTTTCATTTGAGCTCACACCCGAAACTGGAGCACATCGTAAGATTTCCAGTCTCAGCTTTTGCAAATGGTGTTTTCTTCTGTTGAGAGGGGGGGGGGGGCTAAGTTGAGGTTTTAATGACTTGGATGGGCAGTCAATGAATAAGTAGGGATCTTCCTGATACCCCTCCTGGACCCCCTTGGGTTAACACGTGTACAGGAGGCGTCTGCCTGCTGAGATGGAACGCCTTTAGACACCACTCACGGTGTTTGGAGCAGTGTCTCAACAGCTTCCTTAAAAGACGGCAGAGGAAGAGAACTGAATCCAAGGCAACTATTTTTCCTTGAATTAATTTGTTTGGACAGTTTTAACACTTGGAACATTTATATTTCCATACTTTATAAAAGCAAACATGCTGTTTCTCTAGTTGTAAATTTATCTTATGAAATCATAACAGCTGGAAGCTTGTAGCCTGGTAGGATTTTGTTTCATATTTAAACAGCTTGAGAAATATGTTGGAAACAAGGTATAGTTTCTCCCCCATCGCTGTGTGTTTTCTCGTCTTGCATTAGGCTACCCAAGGAGTGTTGGCAGTATGCTGGAAAGGTAGCAGAGGTAAGATCTCGATTAGCCTCGCATCGGTTAATTGCTGTTCCCTGCGAACACACTTCCTACAGATGCAGAGAACATGCTGGAATCCCTTCCAGGGGAGCTAAAGAATCATTCCAAGGGGAAAGAATGCTAACAGCAGAAGCAGATTTTGTTGGCAGTGGGGCTTCTGCAGTCTTTAAATCTTGGTTCATAAGTAATTGACTAAGACCTAGCAGCCTTGAAGGAAGAGGAGCTGATGATGTCTCTTCCCAGTCATAGTATTCATGTGTGATTTATGGCTAAAATCAGCCTTGGCGTCCTCTCATTATGGGTCCTGAATGATTGTTCAGGGCAGCGGGAGAGAAGCAAGGTGTGGAACTCAGAGCTGTGTCTGTGCAGACCACAGTTTTCCCCTTTCCTCCTAGATGTCCATGGTGATGCCTTTGGGGGTGGGGATGTTGTCTTCCTTCCATTGTCTCTATTCTACAAAGGAGAAAATCAAACAAACTTAATAATTAACTTGACGGAGGTTGAAGGTTGAGAAGAAATATTAAATCTGGGTGATGCAGGGTGGTAGTGTAGTGTAGATGGGGTCACTGATTGATTCCAGCCTCCCACTTGTCCTGTAACTCCTCACCTCCCTGGCTGAAGGCTCTTCCATTGAGTGGTATCTGGAAAGTTTTTCTCTAAAAAATTAAAAAAGGAATTTACCACGTTAAAAAAAATTGTGGGAACACTAGGGAGACTGATGATTTCAAGAGTTTAGAATTTGTACTCATATATACTGACATTGAACCTTCACAAAGGGAAGGGTACCTCCTCCATTCAAGGCTTTGCTTTCTGAATAACAGACACAACATTACCCAGAAAAAGGAAGCAGATTAACATGTTACCTTTTTTTTTAATCTTTTTTTTATTGAGAAAATGAGAAAAAAAAGTTTCCACCTCCTCCCAGCCTCCCATTTCCCTCCCCCTCCTCCCACCCTTCTCCCCCTCCTCCCACCCTTCTCCCCCTCCCCCCACTCCTTTCCCCCTCCCTCTCCAGTCCAAAGAGCAGTCAGGGTTCCCTGCCCTGTGGTAAGTCCTAGATCCTCCCCCCTCCGTCCATATCTAGGAAGGTGAACATCCAAACTGGCTAGGCTCCCACAAAGCCAGCACATTAAGTAGGATCAAAACCCCGTGCCATTGTCCTTGGCCTCTCATCAGCCCTCATTGTTCGCCATGTTCAGAGAGTCCAGTTTTCTCCCATGCTTTTTCAGTCACAGTCCAGCTGGCCTTGGTGAGCTCCCAATAGATCAGCTCCACTGTCTCAGTGGGTGGGTGCACCCCCTCGTGGTCCCGACTTCTTTGCTCATGTTCTCCCTCCTTCTGCTCCTCATTGGGACCTTGGGAGCTCAGTCCAGTGCTCCAGTGTGGTCTCTGTCTCTATCTCCATCCATCACCAGATGAAGGTTCTATGATGATATGCAAGATATTCGTCAGTATTGCTATAGGATAGGGTCATTTCAGGTTCCCTATCCCCAGCTGCCCAAGGAATTAACTGGGGACCTCGGCTTGGGCACCTGGGAGCCACTCTAGGTTCAAATCTCTTGCCAACCCTAAGGTGGCTCCCTTAACTAAGAATTGTGCTTCCGTGCTCCCCTATCCAACCTTCCTTTATCCCAATCCTCCTTTTTCCCCAAGTTCCCCCCTTCCTCCCCTTCTCCCTTTTCTCTCCCCATCTCCCCTTACCCCCATCCCACCCCACCTCCAAGACACTGAATGCTTTCTGAACATTTAAGATGAAAACAAACATGATAACCAGCAGGGGTTTTGGGGAGTGAATGTACCAGTTTAAAAAAAAATGGTACAGAACGGACAGAGTTGCAAAGGGATGTAGATATGCAGGAGTTGATCTCATGGTGGCCTGATGCCATCATGATGCAGTTTGAGTGCCTGCTGTGTTCTTGAGCCCTACCATAGCTCAGTTCTCACACCAGTCTTCTTTCCTGGGTGACTGTGGGATGAAGAACATGGCCCGTGTGTGTCCAAATCTGAACTCTCCAGATGATGCTGGAACTTGAGAAAGGTCCTCAATATCTTGTAGCCCAACTTCCTTTTTTAAAAAAAATGATGCCATCTTCTCAGACTCTTGTAAATGGAATATCCTCAGATAGGCATATAAGAATGTTACAGTTATCACCATCATCCCCATCTGAGGTCTAGTAATGCCTCAAAGATGATAACACATGCAGAAAAGTAATAACTAAAGTGCTTAGGCCAATAATCCTAGTCCTTAATTTGGCCTTGTATAGTTGATCTTAGTTTGATCATCATCGAATGCCCTTCTGCAATATTTTGGGTGCAGTGTGTGCAGAAGTAAAAGCTGGGCTTTCTTGACTTCAGTGGGCATGGGCCTGATACCCTAATTATGTGATTCTCTTTTTTACATGCGTACACTTCCAGGATCTTCACAGACCGCTGGTTTGGGGCCACTGACATTTGAAAGCAAGTTGGAGGAAAAGATTCTCCTGTCATGACAAATCCCTTGTCCACTCTCCAACTTCCTTGTACCCCGTACCTTACTCTAATCCGTGTTGGAAATGAGAAAGGAACATGTGGATGACCCAACAGTTGTTAGTAGAGCTACCAGGACCCACCAGTCCCAGCTCTATTTGTCTTTTTATCTATGTCATATTTTAAAATTTAATGAAAATGACCATTTAACTTAAAACTATTTATTGAGAATTTAACAACACAATGTTGGGACCTGCACTGGTTTATCTTGTTCATTTCAGGGTGAAGCGCACCATAGCTTATCACATCCTGTTTAGTGATGTTTCCCATTTACTTATTACAAAATATTGACCTAGAGAAGACACAGACTAAAGAAATTCTTCTACCCAGGGCTAATCTGATGAACCAGTGGATTTTCTGGTACTTACAGGCGCATGGGTGACTCAAAGACAAAGTCCACCCAAGCCTAGGTGGTGAAAGGCACATCCTTGGGGTTCCCTGGCTGATGGGAAGACTCGACTGAAGAGTCTCTCGACAATTGTTTTCCACTCATCGATCCTTGACGAAGAGTCTTGTGCATCTTAAAACTTTATGAGATTCCTAAATCTAGAAAATTTCCTCCCTGAGTCTTGTGGATCTCCGCCCTGCCTCAAGGGATGTTTCAAATTAAAGGGAATTCCTAAAGAACACTGCTCAAGACACTGACCCCAGACTTGAAGCTGTCCTCTGGAACCTTCACTACTTATTGTACTTGCCTGCCATGGACTTGGACAGGGTACCACCTTTACCTTGATGACCTCTTTGACGCTATCCTTGCTTGAAATCATCTATTGAGTGCCTATAATGTGTTATGGGAAAAATGGTAGCACCCATGTCTACTACCTCCCTAATAGTCAGCAAAGTCACAGAGCCCAGGAAGAGGTAACAAAATCATGAATGCTGGGCCCTAGAAAGAGCAGTGGGCATTGGGGGGGGGGGACAGAAGTTGAGTCACACAGAACTCAGAAGGGCATATGAAGAACCCACCATCATTTTGTAAAGATCCATGACTAGCAAAGAAAGAGTGCTTTCCACCAGTCCTTTGTGGCTGGCAGGGATTCCTGTGCCATTGTAGCAAAGGTGGCTACAGAATGCTGGCTCACAGGCACCTTCACTAATGGACAGCCCTGCCCGGAGCTGCCAGTGCAGCACTGGTATCCCTTATTCTTTTATTCCACCCCCTATGTCTGTTTTCTGTCACTCTGTCATGTCAAATCATCATCAGGTGGCAAGCACAGCACCCCCAAGTACAAAGGTATCAGCTTTCAGGACACAGGCTGGAAGGAGTAGAATAATGCAAACCAGAAGAGGGCACAGGCCACTTTGCAGGCAAGGAAACAGCTAACAAGTGTGGTTAGTGGTTTCATGGGGGAGGGTCTGGAGTAGGTTTCCTGGACAGGCAGGTGGAGAACAGCCTGTCCTGGGTCCAGTTACAGACAGGCCTGTGTGATTAGTATTGATGCCCGTCACTTTGGTCACTTTGTGACTGCCAAGTTGTTGATTCTATGGAACACCAAAGGCCCTGGTTATCTGGTAATCAACACTGCTCTTGGGAGCAGCAGCAGGGAAACAGAAAAAGCCTTTCCCAAGCATTGCCTGAGCTCTGGATCATGTTTCTGGTTCATGCCTTTCTTTAGCACCTGTCCTCCGACTTCTCTAGCCTGTTTGTAACCTGCACCTCTGAAGAGCTGCTTGCATTTGTCGCTGAATGAAATTCTAACTCATTTAGAACGAGCTAGCCCAAACTCTGTGTCTTGGACTGTGATACAGATGTAACTATGATGACTTGATGAAGCATAGGATACAGGAGCATGTTTGCATGTCAAGGCAAAAATTCAATCCCTCCCCTCTAACACATCTGAGCGTGTGTTTGATGCCTAATCTAATTATTATCTTGCCACACTTCACCTCTGCTGAGAACTTTTAGAGTCTCTTTAAAAACATGAAAATTAAGATCCTAAAGGATTAGTAATAGAAGAATAGCAATATAATTAATTTCTGTGTGTAATTCACTTTCTTGGTGACCGTTGCCCCCCTCAGCTCCTTGTCTTTTTCCACCTTCTAGAATCTTAATATCTCATTCCTCAAGCACCAGTATTTATTTACAGTCATCCTCCTGCCCGCTGATATGAACTTCACCTTTTCTTGAGTTTTGTCAGTTTTAATCACTCTCGCTCTCCCATTCATCTCTCCTCTCTGTCTTCCTCCCTCCTACCCTTGCTCCCCTCCTCTTTCTTCTTCCTCTTCTGTCTTTTCTCTCACTCTCTGAATTTTCTCCTTAATATCTCTCAAAGCTTTAAAAAGTGGGCTTATGGTTGCTTCTGTAACATCTGAGGAATGATGGGGATTGAGGGTACAAAAATATTTCACATATTGTAGATCACCATTTATTCCATCCATCCATCCATCCATCCATCCATCCATCCATCCATCCATCCTTCCTTCCTTCCTTCTGCTGGAAACTATGGGCCTTTAGGCCAAAGATGGATGCCCTAACACTACAGAGGAACTTTGGGTGGCTATCCAGGCAGCAAGATGTCTCTGTGATTTCTAGAGTTTTGTAAGTTGCTTACTTCTCATTTACTTATGTAATATTATATCCTTCTGGAGTCTTTGATGGAGTTGAAGAATAGATAAATAGTTATAGTTGTTTTCCTTTGTTATGATAAAAGATAAAATAGATGTAAATATTGTAACTGTAATTCTTGCTTGATAACTCCTTTATAATATGTAATTTTGCTATGTTAAAGTTAAAGCCTTCCTTCCTTTTCGTTTAAGCAGAAAAAGGGGAAATGATGGAGGAAGGTCATTGGTTAAATAAAGAAACTGCCTTGGCCCTGATAGGACAGAAAATTAGGTAGGTGGAGTAAACAGAACAGAATGCTGGGAGGAAGAGGAAGTGAGCTCAGATGCGAGGCCACTGCTCTCCAGGGCAGACGCAATGAAGCTCTGACCCAGGATGGACATAGGCTAGAATCTTCCTGGTAAGTGCACCTCGTGGTGCTACACACATTAATAGAAATGGGCCAAGCAGTGTTTATATGAATACAGTTTGTGTGTCGTTATTTTGGGGCATAAGCTAGCCAGGCAGCTGGGAACTGGGAGGCAGGAATGCAGCCTGCAGCTCCTTCAACATCCTTCCATTAGCGAGAGACTGCCAAGATGCTCAGAATACAGTGATGAATAACACGAGATCTGCATCCTTAAAGGGACAATCAAAGGTGGGTGATAAGTGATATGTGGTAAGTGGCATGGACACCAGATTATGTGTGCATACATGTGTCTGCTATGTATGTACACATGCATGCATCTATTATCTATCTATCTATCTATCTATCTATCTATCTATCTATCTATCCATCCATCTACTCACTTGGGGGTTAATCACTGTCTTATTGTTGCCAATAGTGAGACATTGTGCCTGGTATTAGCCCTATAGAGACAGATAATGTAGACCTTTACTGAACTTAAGCTACACTCAAAATACTCACTGGATTGTGCTCTTTTCATCATTCTATGTCATGGACTGGGCTACTTCCTGCTTATCAGTTTAATTTTATAGGTTAGTTAAAAACCATGATTGAGGGCTAGAGAGATGGCTCAGCAGTTAAGAATACTTGCTGCTCTTGCAAGGGGCGTGGTTTTTGTTCCCAGTACCAACATCTGGCAGCTCACAAATGCCTGTAACTTCAATTTCAGGGTATCTAATGCCTCCTTGGTCACCTGCATATGCAGTGTGTGTGTGTGTGTGTGTGTGTGTGTGTGTGTGTGTGTGTGATCAAGCAAAGCATATACATACATTCACACACAAACACACACACAGACAGAAAGATGGAGAGGGGAAGATAATAAAGATAATAAATATAAATTTATTGTAAGTAAATAAATAAACATCTTTAAAAACTACTTGCACCATACATCCGTTTGCTGTTGTCATGAAACATTTATTTCTGGGGGGATTTCGAGTGCCCTCCCTTTGCAGTGAAAACAGCCAGGCTTTGGGGTGATGACAAGGCATCCCCAGGTTTTCCAGGAAGGCATCACAGAGTTGCACATGCTGCATCAGACTGAGAAAACTCTTCCAATGTGGAACCCTATGGTTCCTAACTCTAAGTCTCTCACGTGACCTAGTAAACACCACAGAATCCTCCGGGGTGCTAGGAGAGGACACAATGCGCTGCGGACACTGTGAGATCCTTTCCAGAGTTGAGGGAAAGGGGCAGGAAAAGCCACCCATGATCTGACTTAAGGGCGGTTCATCTGATGATATGAAATATACTTTATTCTTATATCCTTTGACTAGGCTAAAACAAAGAAAACTGTAAGAAGTTTTAATGCCCAAATCAGTCCTACCAATTCTATTTCCTAAGTCATGCGTCTTCCTGTTAGGAACTGTAGATTCCACCCACTCATCTCGACTTCCATGGATACTCTTGACACACACAATCAGAGCTTGATCCTCAAGGAAAGGCCGAGCCTGGGGTCATCTGTGTGCTGATAAAACCCTTCATGAGAAGCAGTATCCAGAGCTGATGCAGGAGTGGAGCTTTTCTCATAGGTCCCCTACCAGTCATATTTCTGACATGGACCACAAGAGGGAAGATAGAACAGGTGATAAAAAGACAAGTCTCTAAGTACAGTGTTAGATGTGGAAAAAACTCGAGGTGAGGAACCAAAATTGTTCGCCAGTGGAGATATTATTTGTCAACTTTTATAGCAAACCTATGGGTGATCTCAGCAATCAGAGAATGGGCTACGCTCTAGTTAAACTCCTGTCAGTGCATGCTTGGCAGTGGCTTCTAGGGACTGAGTGCCCACTTCCGTGCTAGGGTACTATCAGACAGTGTCTCTGCTGGGCCTGTACTGAAGCCAGTGAGCCGAAGGCAGCGCCAGACATGGTAAGGCTGAGTCTACCTCACAAGGCCTGTGGTGTCTGATAGCACTGATGACCATGCAGAGAGACAGAATAAAAGTGTTCAAGTGACAAACAAGCCAGTGCAGGAAAGGTTGCGTGATTGTTGGGCTGAACAGGGACATGGGGGACACAGCACGAGAAGGGCCAGTTAGAGCAGTCTGTGTGTTGCCTTGGCCTCCTCTGCTGTCCGTATTGCACCTTCCTCTGTAGTGAGTGAAACAGGACCACCATGTCCTCACGGCCTCTTGAGAAGCCCAGTGACAGTGACAGGCTGCTGGTCTGGAATGAGCACTTCAGGTCCCTGTGTGGAAAACATCCGTGCTCAGGGAGGGACCATTCCATGCCAAGGCAGACAAAGTCTCCAAGGATAAGCAGGGGGCATTTTTAAACCTGTCTTAGATACTTATTCACTTTGTGTTTGGCCATGGGATGCTGACAACCATTCAATACGGTTGAGTGACCTTCTGTAGGTCAGAGCAGGCTTCATTCGGATTGAGTTTAGAAAACCCATAAATCTGGCCTAGCCTTCAATTTGTCAGATAGACAGGGCTTCTTAGGGGAGCCTGTAGCCAATACAGGTGGGGCCTGTGTGTGTTCCTCCCTCTCTCTCTCTCTCTCTCTCTCCTTCCCTCCCTTCTTCTTTCCCTCCCTCTCTCCCTTTCTCCCTCCCTCCCTCCCCTCTCTCCACCTACAAGGGCTTTACCATTCCTCCAACTGGCTCTAACAGGTTTGAGAACACATTTTCTCTTCCTTGTGAATGGAACTTTGGTTTCAGCCCAGCAGAATGGGGATGGTATGGACCCAGTGGTATTTTGGTCATGGAGAAGGATTCATCACCATGAAATTACAGTCTAAACCCATATATAATGAATAAAATAGGCCAGTTAGTATAGCTAAAAGAGCCAGAAAGAATTTGAGTTTCAAAGCTGGGCTGATCCAGGCTCAGCCGGTCTCATTCCTCTGCCCTGACAGCTCAACACACCAGATAAGGAGGAATCCTCTTGCAGCTGTTTTTCCTCAAGTTATAGAATTTTAGAACAACAAAGGAAATTGGAGATTATCTTCACAGATGAGGAAATTGATGTCCAGAGAAATGAAGTGACTTTTCCAAGGTTAAAGAGATAGTTGTTGCCTGAGCCAAGATAAAAGGAAAACCACTCCCAACACTTTAGTTTTGTTTATTTGTCTGTAGTTTGATCCTCCCAGCAACCCTGGAAATGCTCACTGGGGTCTATTGGCAGATTTCTCTGTAGCCAGGGGCCAGAGTCATGACCCAAGAATGCAGACGAAGTGTATTAAGTGAGAAAAGCCACGAACATGGAAGACTACACCACAGAGGCCCAGGGTCCGGGGACATAGAGTTCAACAGGAACTGTGATGACTGGGAAGAACAGGGTGGTGACATGAGCCAACCCTCATGACCTTTTAGACGTTTCACTTATTGAATTCTTTTTCATATGTATGTGTGTGCTCATCCACATGTTCATATGTGTTTAAGTGCACATATGTGGATGTATATATGAAGGACAGATGTCAAGCTTGGGTGTAATTCAAGCAACCATTCATGGTCTTCAGCAACCATTTATCTAATTTTATCCATCCCCCTCCCCTTTCTCTCTCTCTCTCTCTCTCTCTCTCTCTCTCTCTCTCTCTCTCTCTCTCTCTCACTCTCTCTCTCTCTCTCTCTCTCTCTCTCTCTCTCTCTCTGTGGTGTGTGTGTGTGTGTGTGTGTGTGTGTGTGTGTGTGTATGTGTGCATGTGAGTGCAGATGCCTGTGAGGCCAGAAGGGGATATCGGATGCCCCTGGAGTGGAGTTACCGGTGATTGTGAGCTGGCCAGCAGGAGGATCTAAACTCAGGTCCTCTACGAGAGAAGCAGGAACTTTTATTTTCTGATCCACCTTTTCAGTTGCTATCTTGTATTTTGAGACTGGGTCTCTCACTCGGTCTAGGGATTTACCAACCAGGCTAAACTAGCTGGCCATGGAACCCTGGGGATCCTACTGTCTCTTCCTTATCCAGCGCTAAATTTATGTAATTTCCATATCCAGGCTTTTATGTAGGTACTGGGAATTGAACCAATGTCCTCATGCTTGCATGCAAAAACTTTACCAACTGATGTGTTTCCAAAACTTTTAACTAAATTCTAACTGGTGAGACATCTGGGTAGAGTCACATTTCTGTCACCCAGGTGAGGAATGGTGACAACCATCAACACTCTGGGCCAGCCCTTCACTCAGGAGCTATTACCTATTCGTTTTAATTGGTCCTCACAACGACAGCAGGTCAGCAATGTAGGATTTGCTATGTCAACTGGAGAACATTGGCAGTTAAGGGTTTGTCTGAAGTCCCCCAACTAGTCAGAGGCAGATCTTCCACTAAGAAAAGTCAGTACTGTCCTTGAAGGCATCTTTGTCAGAAGCTAGTATCGAAATCTAGCAACCATGACAGTGTGACCAGCCTAGGATCCATCAGTCACTCAGAGCTTCAGGTCTATGGAAGAAGTCCTTGGTTTCAACATGCTTTGGTGAAGAATCATGGTTGAGCCTTTTGGGGGCTTTTCAGGAAGAGAAGGAAGACTCCAGAGGCTTGGAAGTCCCTCAGAGGAGGATCTTTGCATGTTTTATGGTTGGTTGAACTTTATGATCCTAAAGAATCCATTATTTGTTTTATTTATTGCAGTTCTCAATGCCAGATTCTGCTTTGTCTTTAAACTTATGATGTCTGTGGCATGACAGACTTATTTTTCATTTCTCTCTCTCTCTCTCTCTCTCTCTCTCTCTCTCTCTCTCAGCCCTGGAAAACTCTTAAGAAATTTCTAGTCCAAGCATTTGGGGGAGATATTAGTACTCAGGTTTGGGTATCTGGGAGAGATGGACAAGGTTTTATTGCAGTAGGGAGGATGCGGTGATAACCTGGCCCAAGTATCATTTCAGGTTGTGGCAGAAGGAGATTAGCTCCAATTTATTGCCGCTCATATTTGCCTCTTCCCCATGCCCCTCCCCCATTTTTCGGAGTGATATAGAAATGGTATTTGTGAATCCCAGGAGCCTCTCACACCAATGTCAGTTTAGAGCCCTTCCCAGACACATCTAAATGTGGACATAAACTACAAATGGGATGAAATTGAAGAAATATCTGTTTCTTGATTCTTTATTACTATGGATTAAAAAAAAATCCCTTATGACATCTCAGAAATTTGAATCCAAGTGCTAATGTACATGAAGATGGATTGCGAATGATTCAAACATGGAGACTGTCTTATAAAGTCTGTCAGTTTTCTTGCAATGTACAGATACTATTCGGACATTGTGGGCATGCATGCTCTTGGAGACCACATTGTAGCACTGAGCACAGTGATGTACAGGGAGCTAAGCTGGCTCAAGAGGGATGCCCAGTGATTGGACTCAGTATATCATTTTGAAAATACAAACACAAGTGAGATTCATTCGGAGATACTCAATTAGTGTTGGGTCCAAATGGAATTTGAGTCTGGCACAGACAAACATCCAGTTCTAGCGCCTTTTCTCACAGGGCCTTGGATGCAAAAGCCCACAGGTCGGCTTCGGAATCTAAAGGAAGCTACTGGAAACCTTAAGGAAATTTTGGGAGAGAGGAAAGCTCAGTGGAGGTCAGGAAGACAGGAGCCTTCAGCGGCATTTGGCCTCTTTCCTATTGTTATCCTTGGTTTTTACAAAACAGAGTCACTTCTGCATCCCATTGCCTGTTGGGTTTGGAGTACATAGTTTGTGTATTGGGTGTGACCCTCATTCCTAAATGCCTGCCCTGCTTTTCTGCCCTTGGCAAAGCAGAGGCAGGGACCAGTTGGAATATGTGATTTCAGTCAATGAGAAGAAGAGATAATGTCTCCGAAGCATAGAAGGGATTCTGAGACCTCCCTAAGCACATCTCAGTGTCTGGAGAGCAAAGCATTGAGCCCCTTGGCAACATCAGGTTCAGACCACAGTATCAGTAGAGCAGCAGCAGCCTCCCCTGACCTTCCCTGCTGAGCGTGGAGCCCACAGTGTGGTGGCCTCATCTTACTGTAATTGAGAGCTGTCAGTAGAGGCGGGGGAGGGGAGAGAGGCCACAGTTCCCTAATGTTTATTGCAAGGGTGTATTGGGCTCTTTTGGATGCATTCCCAAAAACAAAACAAACAAACAAACAACAACAAAAAAAACCCCAACTAACACCTAAAAATATCTTCTGGATGACCCCCAGCCTAAGGGCAGGCTCCTTAGGACAGAGATGTTCAAACTGTAGCCTACAGAAGAACCCCTTTAAAAAGCAGTATCCTCACAGTCTGGAAGTTCCGATTCCTAGCTTATGTGTTCGCTTGCATCACTTGCATATGGAGGTCCCAATGAGTGACTCTCTGTAACCAGCTGAGGTAGAGACACAGCCGCAGTGAAGAGCAGAGCATGCTCTGTCCACACCGAGAACCAAGAGAAGTGGCACAGTTGAGGAAGGTCGGCAAAGCTCCTTGTCTGTAAGATCGACTGTTTATGGCACTAAATGGAATTCATTCTAACATTTGTTGACACATTGACTAAATGACAATATATTCCACTGCCAGTTGCCGAATAAATAATCCAGTGCAGGGTGACTAAAATATTGAGAGTGTTGTCTCTCCCTTCAAAATGGCTTCTTTTCCCCTAGTGCCTCTCTCTTGTCTGCACGCGAAATGGTCTCTCTCGTAGTTTGGCTGGGCTCAGTAGAACTGCTTTCCGTTGACTTCACCACCAGTCTTGGACAAGGCAATTAGCTTCGTTTAGTCTGCTAGCCGTCTTTCTCCAGCAGGAGTGTGGTGCTGGAAGCTCTCAGATTCCCATCTGAGCCAGTTAAATGCTTCTCTTACTCCACCCTTGGCAAGAGGCCAGGTCAAATGATGCCCCCTTCAGATGCAGCTGTACCCTTGGAGCTCATACCTATCATCATTAGTCCTCTGGTCTTACGGGAAGACACTGTAGTTCATATCTGTCACGGTTAGTCTTTGGAAGCCTCAAACCCGTGAGATTATTCACATATTTATGCCTGTGTACCGCATATGCCATCCAACGCCTCCCTTCGTCATGTAGCTGTGACAATATACTGAACAGAGAATCTCCATCAGCTGACTCCTGGCAGACTCTGTTATTTACACTCGTGTCAGAATTGCTGCTTATAATTGGCTGAGCTCATAATAAACCAGCTCAGGAATCTGTCCTTCTCATATCTCTTCTCACTAGTAAACTCTCCTCTTGGTGTTCCCTCCTTCCATCAGGGGCTTCTTCATTATTTACAGAGGAGGGAGATGCATGGCAGATGAGGCATGAGCTTTATTGGAGGGTGATTCTTTCAGCTTGTGAAGGCGTGCACTCTCCCTCTTTCCCCCTCTCCCTCCTCCTCCTCAACTCTCTCTCTCCCTCCCTTCCTTCCACCCTCCCTCCCTTCCTTCCACCGTCCCTCCCTCCCTCCCTCTCTGTGATTGAGGATTTTGCTATGGCATTTAACAGTGAGCCAAACAGAGTCCATTGGAGCAGCCTCTATCCCGGGTAGAATGTGCTGTTCGGGTCCATTCGGCAATGGTGAATGACGGGTAGTAGTATCGCTCATTTCATTTTAGTCCGATTTTTTCGACTTACTCTTTTTGCGAGACTTCAGGAAACCTTCAACCTTCTTAGTATCATAGTTGTCTTACCTGTAAAATTGGGCTACCAATCATACCTCACTCACTGGAGTATTAGAAAAATTTATCAAATCAGGAACACAAAGAGCTTATGCAAGCTAAGCGCATTGAGCACTCCAGGACCAACGAAACAAACTATCATTTTCATTTGTCAATGATTTACCAACCTCATTCCCACCTAGAATTTTCCTGTATCAGAAAAGGTTCAGAATTGAGGGGAATTGCGGGGATCCTTGATTTTCTTCAAAAGGATGCGGACCTTCTCTGACAGGTTTTTCTCTCTTGTTACATATGCAATTCCTTAAACTTTATGTACATGCCATGTTTAGTTCCTGTCCAAAATGTATTAGGCCTCCACTTTTATTTTGTGGCTCTATAAACCATGGCTGTCATGTCTTCATAGCTACCTCTCCTAGATACTGACTGCAAAGTCAGGGGTGGGTGGGTGGTACCATACTTGCTTGCTAAGTGGTAATTTCATGGTCATGGTGACCAGTTCCCATAGACTAACCCAAGTCTATCTCCACCAGGAGCGTCCAGCAACACTGTAGGATGTTATTCTCAAATTTCAGAGGGCAACAATTGGACACAACAAACACTGATTTAGACAAACACAGACTGAGGCTAGTTATTTGCTTTGAGTTCAGTGTCTTTGATGAGAACTCCCATGCCCAAGGTCATTTATGGAGATTATTGTACGTCTGTGTGGTCCTGATGAAATCCCTAGTTTGACATGCAGAATAAAATTGTATTTGTTAGCACTGTCTGTCAGTGTTCTGCAAGAAAATTGTCGTGATCAAGCAAAGGTGCCTAATAGAATGGGATAGCTGGAGGAATTTGCCTGATCCTGGACTCTGGGCTAAGAGCCACTGAGTCTGGCTTTAATAGCAGCCATCTCTAACCAGTTGTGAGCTGTGCCTTTCTTTCACCTTCTTCCCCTCTGAGAGGCTTGTGTTATTCCCTTAAACAGAAGCAATAGACCAAAATGCCATCGACCCCTTTTTTTATTTTTACAATCAGTTATTTCTCCTTTCTGAGATTCTCAGAAAGATTTCTTCATCTTTCTTCCTAGGCCTCTGGCAAGTATCCTGGGAAGAGGGCACACGAGGTAGTCTTTTTGTTGTTGGTATTCCCTGGCACTCCTGTTCTCCAGATCAAGAACGTCACACCCTCTGAAGAAAATGGTCCCTCAATTTTAATAGTTTTCCTTTGTTTCAACATGCAAAAACTGAAGATTTCTCCCAATTAGGTCTCTGATATAGTCTGGCTTGGAGTATGCAGAGACCATGAATGTTGAACTAGTCTTACATGGCTGTTAGCAGGTGAAGGAAGAGATGAAAGACACAGCTCACAATTAGTTAGATGCAGAGCCAGACGAGGGACTGACTGTTCATGCTTAGTCTAGAATCCCTGCTTTAGCAGTGTGCCGTCTTCTCCTCCCAGAACTGTGGACGTTATGGGCTGATTTCTATGTCTCAGAACTGTGGAAGTTATGCTCAGCCAAGACAGGCAGGTACAGTTCCAAGCATTAAGACTGACAGAAATTCTTTTGACTGATGGCTCTTTGTATTTTGCATTGTATAACAAATTCTATTTTCAAAACGGTTCTGCCTCAAGCTGGGCAATGCTCATTCTTCTGCTAGCCATCCATCACATGTGCCCCGTCTCTGCATCCCATCTCTGAGTGATGCTCAGTATAACCTGGACAATGCCTACCCTTCCTCTGCCCATGTATCACACATCCCTATCCCTGCACCCCATCTCTAAGTGATGCTCAGAATACCCTGGACAATGCCTACCCCTCCACTGCCTGTCTGTCACACACCCCTATCCCTGCATCTCATCTTGAGTGATGCTCAGAAATAACCTGAATGATCCTTTGGCGCTTGCCTAGAATTTTCTGGGGTTTTGTTGAATACTTTGAGACTAGATGGTGCTAGCTTGCTTTTTGGGATCCTGAGAGGGCAAATATACATAGACCAGGATATTTGTAATACCTAGTATCATATTGAGAAAAATTAAGGCGAGTTAACCGATAAAATCATCCTCAATATCACTTTGCCAGCTGTCAGCATCGTGTAGTGGAGAGTCTAAAGTGCTTTCTCCACATTTTTGCTTCACACCACATTGGTGCTGCGTCTCTTCTGGAGTGACAGGCAGGGTCCTCACACACCCGTCAGTGTGAGTTGTCTCTCCACTTTAACTTGCTATGAGCTGTAGGGTGATGCTCTATCATGCTACAGGCTGATTCATTGGAACCCATAATATTTCAAATCGTTTGTAAGTATTTCCTCGCCCCCATGACAACTTGGAAATTAAGGCATACAAGTTTAATATGATCCCTTTAGTTTTTTTTTCTTGTTCTTATCTCTTGGCTTCCGTTTGCTTAGCCATATTTTAATCATGTTAGTAAGAATCTGTCTAGTGTGGGAAAAATAAGATTCTGGTTGGAAAATCCCCTGTCTGTAATGGGCAGGGGTTCTGAGAACTCCTGCTGTTGCTGGGATTATGGACAATGAACACTTCTACTTGGGTCAAAGGAAGTCCAAACAGAGAGCTGAGAGGAGGGCGAGCTCCTCTAGCCTTGCCAGTGTTGAATATTACTGCACAGTGCATAACTCGTCACCACCTCTGACTCTGGCTTCAATTCCATACAGCAAAGTTTGTTCAGCTGTGTTCCATTCAGACTGTGGCTCATTCCTCTGTGTTTGTGCTGCCGCTGCTTCTGATTGAACAAGACAGAACTGAGCATGTAGCTTCTGCCTGACAGAGATGACTTTGTGTAGCCTGGGTGTATTAGAGTGGACCTATTGTTTCCAAGGACAGTGGCTTTCATTTCTCACTCAGTGCCTCTGCAGCTCAGCCTAGCATACCACCTGAATTGCTTGCTTAGAGCAGAGCTGACGGAAGTGGAGTAACTGACCGGCTGAGGCAGGAGCACAGTGCTGGGACGTGGGAAGAGAATTAGACCTGCGTCCTAGTCTGCATCCAAGTGCAGAACTGACCATTCTCCAGCGGCAAGAGAATTTGATATTAGACTCAGATCTCACTTATTTTGTTAGAGTGGAGCAATGCCTTCAGCTCAGCTAGACTTGAAATCTCACTTATTCCCTGAGCCACTTTGTCCCTAAGGATCTGTGTCCCATTGTGTGAGAGCACAACTATCCAAATGTGAACTGTGATAATTCTCACGTCAGAAATCATCCTAAAATGTGTTAAAAGAGTCTATCACAGACTCATGAGGTTTATGATTATAATATATATGAATTTGGCTCATGGATTATATGAACCAAAGGGTATCCTGTATGAAAAGTTTAGACCAGAAAGGAGGAAAGAAAATTACGTGTTTGCAGTGCATGTAGATGTGTGTGTATCAAATTAATATTTTTACATCTATGAAAGAATATCAATATGGTCTATGATACATACATATATTTACTTTTATGTATATGTTGTAACCCACAGAAAAGTGTGCCATGATGTACTTTGTGTAATGGGTCTCTGGCCCTTTTCTCAAAGAATTGGCTGGTATTATATTCTAAAGCCACTATCACATAAAAACTCCCTTCCCCATAACTTGATAGTTGATCAAGGACAATTTCCACTGGATGCTGTGAGCAATACGTAACAGGAGGCTAGTTCTATAGTAGAGGTTGTGAGATTCTCTCCTAGAAAGCAGCAGTGCCTAGCTAGACCATCCACGTTTACCAAGGTCCCTGCTGGAACCCGACAACACAGAGGCCCTTTGCTCGGTGATCTTGGCAAGAATGGGATCTGATTGTGAAGCAGGCCAGTCTTCAAGCCTCTGCCTCCCATTGGGGCTCTTTTCACTTCCTCTCTGTAGATGTCCATCATCATAGATGTCTGTCTCTTCCCCCAAATCAGGACCCATGCCTAGAAGTAGGTTCTTCATTCTTGAAGTGAGTCACAGCCATGCTCTATCTTCCTTCATTCCCACTGTGCAATGGAAAAGCCTCAAATACGTAGGTGGGGTTTGTTCTCAGGAGTAAGTTCCACAGGCAGATGGATGAGAGGACGAAACTGGAAAGGTTTGCATCAGGCCCCTCCTTGGATAATGTCTTACTCCATTCCTGCCAAGCACCAAATTTCAGACCTGCTTCATTCCCAGGGTCACACCAGTGACAGCTCAGAATAGAGGAAGCAATAGAAGGCTGAGTTTGTTTGTTGTTCACTGAGCTTAAAAAAAAAAAAAAAAAAACGACAGGGGAAGGCTTAATAAATAGTAGTCATGTTCTAACCCTAAGCAAGAAAACACACACTCTACCATATTGACTTCATATAATTTTTAATCAATAATTCCTTTAATATTTAAAAAGAACTGTAATTCTTAGAACTCTCTATAATCCCTCTTTAACATGCCCCTCCTTCAAAGCAAATATTGACATGTATCTGGCATGTGCTCGTCTATTTCTGTGGAATTGATATTCGTACTACTTGAAAGAGCATGGTAATTGATTTAGTGCCTTTAAAAATTATTTCGCTGGGGCAGGTGGGATGACTCAGTGGCTAAAAGCACTTGCCACCAAGTCAAATGTCTTAAATTCAGTCTCCATGTCCCATGTAGGGGGAGTAGAGAACGCATTCAGAAGGTCTGTCTGCCGCTTCCAGAAGGTAATATGGATGGATTTGTTCATTGCGTCTTCATGCTGCGTCACGTGCGTCTCCACCTTCACAAATAAATAAAATAAAAATTTAAGAATACACCAATCGTGTTACAACTAGTGGCAACTAGACGATATCGTCAGTTTTAATTTGCTGAGTTGTTTATTTCTCTGTATTATTTTGTAGTGCTGAATGTGGAGCCGAGGGCTTCTCACATGCATTCAGGCAAACCCTCCACTACGATGTACCTCCTAAGGCTGTCAGTCTCCGTTTGACAACAAAAGTATGGTCAGAGTTATGCTTTTGAGAAGTCTCCAGAGACTTCATTCGTTCTCATTGTTGTACTGCATTGTCCTAATATGAAGCCAGGTCCTTGGACATGATAGGTGCGTGATCCACGGCTGAGCTATTGCTCAGTCCTGATTCTGAGCCCCTTGCTTACATTTTCCACCAGAATTTAAAGCAGTGTAGGTTCAATAACCATCAGTTGAATGGGTAAGGTTTTTTTTTTTGTTTTGTTTTGTTTTTTTTAGGTTTTTTTTTTTTTTTTTTTTTTTTTTTTAGTTTTTCGAGACAGGGTTTCTCTGTAGCTTTGGTTCCTGTCCTGGCACTAGTTCTTGTAGACCAGGCTGGCCTCGAACTCACAGAGATCTGCCTGCCTCTGCCTCCCGAGTGCTGGGATTAAAGGAATGCGCCACCACCACCCGGCGAATGGGAAAGTTTTTAACATGGACTGAGTGCATCACATAATCACACAGCTTTTCTGTCCAGATTGCTAACTGTACTGCAGAAAGTTCCCACCTTACTTTTTTCTAGTGTATTTCTTTTGGTTTGTCTGTTTGTTTTAGTTTTTTGAGACAAGGTTTCTCTATAGCTTTGGAGCCTGTCTTGGAACTAGCTCTGTAAACTAGGTTGGGCTTGAACTCACAGAGATCTGCCTGCCACTGCCTCCCGAGTGCTGGGATTAAAGGCGTGTGCCACCACCACCCGGTTCCTTCCAAGTGTATTTCCACCATTCCTGTGTGTTTCCCACCAAGGGATTTAATCAATCAAGTTTAAAAAAGTAATTCCAAAGATTCTTGCCCACCCTTGTATTCTCTTTAAATAGTCCCCTACTATTCTTTGCCTGTTTCTGGAAATCTTGCTAAATAGAAACCAGAGCCCCCTTAGCATCTTAACTGACTTCTCTTTCTTTTCTTAACCTTAACATGCCTCAGTGCTACACTGAGAATTGCTTCCTTTTTGTTACCTTCTGGTCCACTGAGTTTGTTTTTAACTATGACAATCTATCGAGTGTTTTGTCCTCCTCCTCCTCCCCCACCACCTTCCCCTGACTCTGTGGTCCAGACAGGTCTTGAGCTAGACATTTTACTGCCTCTGCCTCCATGATGATACACAACTAAGAGTTTATGTTGATTGTGTTCGTAAACACATTCTAAATATTTGTCTTTAAAACCACAGAAAAGGTAGTTCTTACTCCTTATTAAGAAAACTTCACATTTCAACCATCAGAGACTGTAACAGAAAATAATAAGCAGTCAAAATGCGCAGTTGTGAAGCCTTGTCCTAACCAATCCAACACAACACAACTCTGACACCTACAGCTCTCAGGGATTGCTGTGGAGGAGAGGGCAGAAAGGTGTAAGAGCGAAGATTTAGGGAGCTTGCAGCTCACTGTGGGATGTCAGCATCTGTATCCATAAAGTCTCACCAACACAACTGACTGCAGATGAGCTGGGGAAGGGCAACAATAGATATGCTAATGTGGATGGAGAAGGCTCCTAAGGCTCAGCCCTAAGCAAAGAACTACAGGCACCTAAGGATGCCAGAGTGGGGGGAGAAGAAACCATCCCCAAGGACTAGCACACCAATGGGTTGATGGGTTGTCCAGTACCAAGGATCATCCCTGAAAACATATACACAAGCAACACTATACAGACTGAGGAGGTTGTGTTTAGACATTTAGGAATGGTGTGTGTGTGTGTGTATGTGTGTGTGTGTGTGTGTGTGTAGCAACAGTTAATGAAAAAATGAGGCCATGAATTTGAAAAAGAGCAAGAAGGAGTATGAGGGAGGGTTTGAAAGGGGGAGAGAGAAGGAGAGGCTGTGATTTTATTATAATCTCAGAAAAATATTTTTAAAAAAGATTATATGCTAGCTACCAGAGATTTGGAAATTATTAAAAGGCATATAGAGTATTTAATCCAGAAAAATAACTTCAAAAGTAATTATGGTGATCATTTTAGTGCACCATGGTGTTGTCAATTTACAATCGACTAAATAGGGTTCTTTCTATGTGTTTAGTTTTACAACCTTCTATTTTACACCAGACATTATAGGGTGGATTTACCATGCCATTAAATAATCTTCAAAAGCAATTTTTTTAACAGCTCCTTAATGCCCCACCATATGGAGGCACCATAAAAACATAAATCATCCAAATTTTAAAATATCTCTCAGCATAAATTAACATATAATTAGGAAGCAAGAGAGTATGAATATTTTAAGGCATTTGATGCTTAGTTAAGTATTACTATCCAAATATGGTATTTCCAACTGACGTTGTAGCGGCGGCACCATTCTCCAGCTAGTGCTATCACCGCTACGATTCTAACTCGACTGGTTAGATGAAATGTTATTTGTGCTTTGAAAAATTCCTGTAACTGCTCTTGTTAATTCTCGATATCTAGTTACTACATTTTATTATCTCTCAGTGAAAGTCTAGGTCTCTCTCCATTTCTGGGTTGCTCAGAGAAGCAGATCTCAGAATTTCTGTTTATCATAAATTTTACATCTATTCCATACTTCTGTGTATTTGCTTTACTTTTATGACTCCTAAGGTCCATGGTTTAAGTGATTGCTTTTCGCTGTCTCTCGTGTGTTTGCAGCCTGTGTGCTCTGCCTCGATCACTCCTGGAATTATTGCTGTTCTGCTTCTATCTGTAAGCTTTGATGTGAATACATTTATTTTCAATGGAAGTACCGCTTACTTCCAATTGTTCTTTGATACAGTGGTTGTTTAAAGATGTCCAGATTTATCCTAATGTTTGATTAAATGCTTGATATTTTGATTTTGTTTTATTTAGCTTTGAGAATACTGTTATTTTTTTCCTCTAAAGATCTTTATCAAATATGCTGAATCAACTGACAAATCTTTCTATGCTTTTTGCACCTTTTCTTCTTGAAGGGTATAAGAAAATGTATGTTTTTTCACATGAGATTAAAAGGTTTCAATCTTTTTTGTTTACTCTGTCATAGACTGAAATTATATGATGTTTCTCATCTCATTCTTGTGCTTTTTGATTTATAAATAATTGTGTCACATGTGACAGAAATTATGTGTCTGGCATCTTAGGTTTCTATTGCTGGATGAAACACCATGAGGAAAGAGTTTATTTGGTTTACATTTCTACATCATAGTTCATCATTGAAGGAAGTCAGGATAGAAAGGACCTGGAGACAGGGGCTGATGCAGAGGCCATGGAGGGATGCTGCTTACTGGCTTGCTCCTCATGGCTTGCTCAGCCAGCTTTCTTATGGAACCCAGGACTAACGCCAGCTCAGTGATATCACCACCCACAATGGGCTGGGCATCCCTCATCAATTACCAATTAAGAAAGTGCCCTATAGGCTTGCCCATAGCAAGATCTTATGGAGACATTTTCTAAATCGATGTTCCCTCCCCTCAAATGAGTCTAACCTGTGCCAAGTTGACATAAAACCATCCATCACATCAATGCACAGGATTCTTTTTACCTGCCACAGGTATTTTCTTTTCACAGTTTATTGCTTCTGACTGTCTTGGTGATTATTACCTTTCGAAAAAGTAGCCTACCCTAGCTCGAGCTTATGCATTTTATTGTAATTGCATGTATATGTTATGAGTATGTGCACACAAGTGCAAGGTCCACAGAAAGTCATTTTACAAAATCTATCATCATAGTCCGAAGAGTTAACTGATGCCAGTGTTCGTATCCGTTTCCTTTCAGTTTTAACCATGGCTAGCTTGCTTTCATTCTCCGCCATCAGTTGATAGCTTTCCTGTGCTGTTTTGGATGGGAAGAAGGATGGCTAACCCCTCGCGGTTTTAGGTCTAGTGTAATATCTTCCTAGTTTCCTTCTTACAGGAACAACCTGGCTGTTCATCTGAGTTCATATCTGCAATCACTGCTCTCTACAGATTATATCATTGTCTTCTGATATGAAATATTCCAGAAAAGAACCCTGACCAGCCATACTTTGCTTACTTAAGAAGTAAGCTTTTCTCAAGGTTTGAAAGTTACCATCAAGATTTAAAACAGAATGAAATTTCACTGATATTTTATTTCAAGTTTTACCGTGTGCAGGTGTGGTGGCTCACACCTTTAATCCCGGAACTTAGATTCTATTATAGCAAGTTCAGGGACAGCCAGACAAAAATGGAGAGATTGTCTCTCAAAAGAACTAACAAAGAAGAAGCAAGGAAAAAAGTTAAGGTTTATTGTATTTGTTTCTCTCTTGAAAGTTTTTTCCTGATAACCCTGATTAGTATCTAAACTTAAGAGGGATTTGCCTCCTTCTATTGATATTTCTATTTCATTAAATCATTGATGGTAAATTTTATGTTGTCCTTTTTGTCTGCCACAGTAATACTTCCCCCCACTTTAGTTTAAATTTTATTTCACGACTTTTTAAATTTCTTTTCTCACTTAAATATAAGAAACTCCTAATTTGTTTTACTACAGTATTCCTCGTGTGTGTGTGTGTGTGTGTGTGTGTGTGTGAGAGAGAGAGAGAGAGAGAGAGAGAGAGAGAGAGAGAGAGAGAATGTTTCTCTTGTCTGCGTTTTTCTTAATGTGGGTGTTCATTTTACCACATGCTGCAGGTTTCCAGAACTGCTTGCATGACCTAAGTAACATCATTATTCACATCACCTTTATCTCCAAACAACTTCTCCTCATCCTTCCCCTCCAGTTTTGAAGTCACTCTTTCCTTGTATGTCTGTGAGGACTGCTAATGGATGTTTCTGAATCTCTCCCAGCTTACCTGAGCCCAGCTCCTGATTTCAGTCACCAGCAAGAGTTGCTTTCCTGGATGTCATGATGCTATGCTTTGTAGAATCCAAAGCGGCCATGTGCATCTGTGATTTCTGACTGTCTATCTTGGGTCTTTGAAGAGTACTGAATGCTGGCGCTGTGTGGACAGTCCTCTGGGGAGTGTTTTTTGTTTCTGACACACTCTGATGTGGTGAGAAATTTTTGAATTTTGGAATCTAGGTGTCTTGGAATCTGGAGTATCATGAATCAAATTAGGGTCTCTAGGAAACATTCCTCCGTGAGTCTTTGGAAGACAGTTTTGATTTACTTTTATGGACACCTGTGCATCTTGAACAAGCTAGGAAGCCAGGGGTGCTTTGGTTTCCCTGTGGGCAAAATTTGCATAAGGATTATGATCCCCAGTAGCTGCATCTCCAGAGCTCTTCTTTACTCCTTTGTAAAATAACATCAGAGAAACAACCTGTCCCTAACACCTTCCTCGATTGTTTAATTCAGGCGGTGGAGCATAAATGGGTCTATTTTGCAGAGGGAAGCAAACAAGATTAAAATAGATATTAGGATCTAACCCTGAAATGCTTAGATGATCAGTTAGTGGAGGGAGAGCACCAGAGAGGCCAGGAAGTAGGTGGTACCTTAGGATTGTGCTGCAATCAGCTAATTTGACCACAACCACTGATGATAGTCTGCTCCATGGCCTTTGCTTAAGTGTGAGAGAGCTGGTGTTGGGGTGTAGACTCTGAGGGGTGGGAAGCTTCCTATGTAGGTCAGATCCTCCAACTGCAGAAGGCTCCTGCGATGGTTATCTGGGCTATAGACAACAAAACTCTCATTTAAACAGAAGAGCTGAACTTATCAACTCTGCTTGCGCCCAGATGTCTGAAAGTCACTATTAGAAAACTGGGACTTCCCAAAGATGATGTGAAAGCTAGGACAACAAGAAAATGGCCACCAGGCAAAGTCCAGAGAAGACAGCATAAGAGGCAGGGGTCCTGGGACAAGATCTGAAAGAAAGCTGTAGGGGCAGCAGGCTGGTGGGAAAGTGGTAATGGGCCAACAGGAAATAGAAAAGGTTAGCCAAGGAGAAAAAAAAGAACTTAGGTCGGATGCAGAATTTAGATTTATTCCAAATTTTATGGAAAGGTCTTGTGGAAAGAGAGTTACAAAGGGTAAATTACCTAATTTGATTTGTGAACACGAAGGGTTTATGTGTTCAATTGACTCTTAGTAAACACATGCTTATCAAGTAACTCCACCATTTCAGATGCTATGGCAGGATCCTCTCATATTATTCCCAGGAATTCATCTTTGAAGTATTTCCACTATGTCCTTAAACTTTTGTACTAATGAGGAAGTTAGTGTGGTCTGGCCCTACACATCTGCTTGTTTGACTGTCCCATGTCTTCTGTTGTCCCTGACTTCTGGATGACTAAGTTTGAATACATTTGATGAAAAATCACTGCTACTCTATCTGTACACAGAAGTCTCTAGAACCAAGAACTGTTTCTGAACAGTTATGTGTCACTATCAACAACGACTGGGATTTCTCACCACTCAGAGACCCAGAATGCTCTTCCAAGGGGTATGAGTGAGATGTCAACTTTCAAAAATGATGCAAACTCTGGTGTACCTTCTATGCCGAAGCTGTCTTGGGCTCCATAATACAGATGTGTATAACACAGTTTGGCCACGCAGACAAGAGTAATTGAGTGGCTAACAAGACATAGTGTGACTTCAAAGCTAAAGTAGGTGTGGACTCAAAGAGAGCCCTCTGTCTATAGTCTTGGGTCTACAGTGTACACAGTCTTCTCCTAACACACACTAAAGATGTCTAAGAGTACAGCATCTGGTTTACTTTGAGGTGGCTATGATAAGCATCTGTTTGGAGGAAGGATCTGAACACCATCAAGGCACATTTGTTTGCCACATTATAGATTATCTCGTCTTACCTTGTTTATGAATAAGTCATGTAGGCTGAACAAACCAGTAACCACAACAGCATGTTCCATAGTGGGCTTAAAACATAAATTGGTGCATTTTTAATCTTTTTCTTTCCTGTAGACACTAAAAAATTATTTTTTTAAGTAGGCGATGGCACTGACTTTGACTGTAGCTCAGCACTTAGGTACACAGATTCCATAATTGCTCCATTAAATCAGAACCTAACTGATTGGCCGAGGGTCCCAGTGCTCACAACTCTTTCATTCAATACATTGTTTGAGCCAAGAAAAAAAACCTACTGTCTTATAAAAGGAAAGGAGCATGAGTTATGTGCGAGTGTATGTATATTCCACATTTATATAATAATTTACATTTAGGGGCTGAAGATCCGAGTCAGTCATTAAATCACTTGTTCTGTGAGATCAAGGACCTGAGTTCTGGTTCACATATAAAATGCTGAGTTTGACGGTAGATGACCGTAATTCCAGCACCAGAGAGACAGACAGGTGATCCCTGGAGCTCACTGGCCAACCAGCCTAACCAAATCATCCAGGTCCACAGTCAGTGAGTGACCCTGTTCAAAAACTCAGGTAGAAGATGATTAAGACAGCTGATATTGACCTCGGTTCTTTGTGTGCGTGTGCACGTGCGAGCACACACCCACATACCTGTCCACACTCATTGGATCAAGTGAACATACATATCCAACTTCAAACCCACTCCCAAAATGTACGGCTAATCCTGAGAATTCTTTCCAATATAGTGAGAACAGAGCACAGAAAAGTCCAGAAGTTCTTAAATGGACATTCTGTAGCAAAATCTTAACTGAGAACCACATCTTCCCATTCCGTCTAGTGTGCTTGAGGGACGTCTGAAAACTATGCCCCCTGACCACCCAGGTCATTTCATATGAGGCTCCATCTGGAAGAATAGCAGTTTGAATTCTTTGACTTGGTGTGAATAAGCAGTTCTCCAGATGGATCAAGCATGATATGGAGTACAAAACCAGCCCCCAATGGTCTTCAGCTCTTTTATCACTAACTCTAATCTTGGAGCTGGAGAGAGGGCTCAGCAAGTGAAGAGAAGCACCTGGTGCCTCGCGTTCATCCCTAACTCTAATACCAGGGGATCTGATCCCTCTTTTGGTTTTTATGGGCACCCGGTACACACATGGCACACACATCTGTATGCATGCAAACACACACATAAAATAAAAGTAAATACATCTTTACTGTTATGTAAAGGCCAGAATTGAACTAAAACAAGCTGTCCATCAATTTCCTTTGTTGAGGCTTCTCTGGTCTTTGCCCCAACTTGACTATCCTCAAACAAGCGAACAGAAAATGTAGAAATAATGAACAATTGTTCTAAGAGGCCTGGCTTTCCTGTAGGACACAGGACTGAAAATGAAGACTGGCGGAGATGTGGGTCTGCGTTCACTCAGCTGGAGGCAAGATGCTCCCTTCTCCTCGGCTTTGGCCTCTTTTCCCTTCTATTTTCCATTTCCTCTCTCTGAGCCAGCTGTGTGGATTTCCCAGTTGTGCCCAAGGACAGAGTACGTTTTCTGGAAACTGCCACAACTATTTGTAATCTTCTCCCTTGGCTGAATAGCAAATTATGATATTTCCCAGAGACAGGAAGAGGTTGGGGTTGCTAAGGGAAGGACAAATGTGGATGGGGTCTTCATCTTTCTCCTTGATGGAGAATCCGCTTAGAGATTCTTCTCTCTAAGGGCATAGATGTATTTTCCCTGTTCTTTTTTCCTCGTGAGTTGGGAGAGCAAGAATGAGGAGCTTGGGAGGTTTAGTTTAGAGTGTGTGTGACTTCCTCATCCTGGGGTGCCAGAGTTGAAAAGGCCATTAAAGCTCCTCTTGTCCTGCCTGCCCTTGGAGTCAGTTTGAATGAAGTCTGGAGGGAAGGGTGAGAGAGATTTTGTTTATAGAAGAAATGTCTCCACAAATAAAAAAGTATTTGTTGCCATCAGGAGGAATCTCTGCATTGCTGGAATGGAGGGAGTGGTGGTGGTAAAAGATAGTATTCCCTTGGGATACATGGAAAATATAAAGTATATTGAAGATAATGAATTGATGCAAAATTGTAATCGTAAAGTTCTCCTTGTGCCCAAGACCAACTTGGTAAATCCTGTTCTCTGCGTGTCCCTTTCCCTGCTTGGTCTTCAGGTAGGAGTCTACTTAGAGGTCAGTGCGGAGTGGAACAAAACTTGAGTACTGCTCGGGAACTTCAGGAGTGCACCTTAACAAGAACCCCGATGCGTTAGGACAACTCCTTTCCATTGGGCAGCTTAGCCAACAGGATGGACTGTGCTGAACTCAAAGCTAGCCCAGTTTAAGACAGCCCACTCACCCCCAAACCTAATTGGTGCTGCAAGCATTGCTGTTTTGCTGTGTGTCTGATCTTCACACACGAGGGGGCACCCGAGGAGAGCACAGGCGGTACAGTGGCCGGTCACTCTCTGCCTGGCTTGAGTGTGTCACGGAGCAAGGGGCGGTACACGTTCTCACATCCTCCTCCCTAGTGTGGGAAGAATCAGAAGCCCATGAAGGGTGGAAGGAAAGCACCCAACAGGTGTGCTGTGCTATCTGGGCAGCGTGGGGAAGGCGACGGAAGAATATCAGAGAGACACTTTGACCTAATACAGGCCCAATTGTAAGGGGGTCCAGCTGAAGACTGTAGCTTTGCCTGTTTTTCTGTTTTGGTTTGCTGTTGTTGTTGTTGTTGTTATTGGATTTTTGTTCATTTGTTTTGTTTGGGACAATGGGTGACAAACATAGTCTCAAGTGCTCTATGCCAGTGTATACCCCTGAACTCTGCCCTTGACCTCAGCCATGGGAATGGTAGTGCACGGGCCCTGAGCATTCTTCTTTAGGGCTCGAGCTAAAGGGTTCGAGGACTGCCATGGGCATCTCTCAGAGACCACCCCTGTGCATGGTATCCCGCTAGAAATTGCCCACAAGTTTCGGCTTTGTTCCTGATGCCACCAAAAGTAAGGGGCAGTAGCCAAATTCAACAACCATATTGTCATGAGCCTGTCTTCCAGAGATGAGTGGGTTGAATTAATCTTCCCACTATTTGTATTTAACCCATGGGGTATATTTTGAAATCAAGCCTTCCCGGAACATCACCTTCCTCTAAAGTTTTACCATAGAAGTCAAAGTGCATGCTTACGATCCACCATATACTCACAGTAATTAGAGCACAGTGGGAGGTTAAGTGGCCATCAGACAGCAGCGCCAGAGGACCATGCCATACCACAGCGTGGCAATATGCCCAGGAAATGTGCGTTCTGCAGGCCTCGAGCTGAAGGAGTGCTTTACATAGGGAAGCAACTTGAAAGAAGCGCTCCGGGAAGGCCAGAAGGTTTTCGTGAAAGCAGCACTCACACTGGAAGGGCTGTAGGTATCTCCGAGGAGAGGCTGAGCTACCAAGTGGAGATCTTCCAACCCCGTGTTCAGAAAAGCCCAGCCTGTTTCAGCCACCCACCGGTGGTCCAGAGACCTTTTCAGTTTTCTGATTCTCAAAGGGTCTTAGTTTTTATCCTGCCATTTCCTCTTGCCACTCTTATTTCTTAAGGTTCTGAAATATTTGCTCTGCTGATGAGAACGTGACTGATTTTTGCTGCTTTCGCCCCTGTTTTCCGTTTACCGAGGAAAGACGATGGCTGAGCTGAGGAGTAGCTCTGTCTCTCTTGTTTCCCTTGTGACATTTACTATAACTTGATTATTTTCTTGTAATACCTTGGTCAGAGGGACATTTTGTTGCAACCAAGAATTATCAAGGCGCTAGCCTTAAGATCTCTTCATGCTGCCTTTATTCTGGCCTGTAGAGTTCTGCGTACCTATTTCCCATCAGGAGAAAGAACGGGTTTTTTTTTTTTTAAACTTTTCCAAGTTCAACGTTTTTCCTTTCTTTTCTCTGTGTCAGCCTTAGTTCAAGTCACACATGGTAGTCCGTATTATCCCTGGCTGTCGGATTGTGAGTCCACCCAGTTATTCACATTTGTGACCCCACAGTCAGGGCTCTGGAACATGCTTTGTGCCATTCACAGACATGTTTAGAGCATGTGAGTTTCCCAAGGTCCTTGCTCTCAGCTGAGGCTGAACAAGGTAGTGATCTGCTCCTTGTCTCAGCTCACAGGCTGTCACCGGAGTCCTTCCCATGGCTCTCCATCCCTCTACATTTTTCACAGTGTTGGCATCTGGGTTGCTTATTTTACCCTTTGTTAAACCCATAGTACCAAAGTGCTATGTAGTTTCTCCAAAATGATGATTCCAGGCTGTGTCCTTGCAGAGTAACACACTTCTTGGTGAAGTACTGATCACAGCAGAGTCACTGTGCTATTGACTGTAAGTTTCATAATAACTAACCAAGATGCTATATAAGTTTCTCGTAAGAAGCAAGGTTACATTTTTTTGTGTGTTTGGAGGGCATGTCTGAGTATGGAGTGTGCACATGTGCCTGCGGGTATGCATGCATGTCTGTGGCCATGCATGAAGAGGCCAAAGATTGACAACAGATCTCTTCCTTAGTACTCTCCACCCAATTTTTCTGAGACTGAATCTCTCATTGAACGTGGAGCTCAAGTATTAGGCTAGGCTGGCTATCCAGTAAGCTCCAGAGATCTGCCTGTCTCTTCTTGGCACCTCCTTCCCCAAGCTGGGCTTGCAGGTTCATGATGTTGCATCTGACTTTGGTGTGGGTACTGGGGACCAACACTCAGGTCCGTATGTGTGAGGGCCAAGCGGTTTACCAACTGAACCATCTTTCCAAGGCAATATCATGACCAACCTGTAGAAAATACAGTGAGCAGAGGCCTCTAGGAACCTAAACATGCATTCCTCTAGCAGCAATGGCTCAGTATTTTCTATGGAATTAACTACTACTCATGGGAAGACTCAAGGGTAAATGTTTATATTCGCTGTGATGATGATAAGTATTAGAGAACTCTTGTCTTGGGGAAGCATTATATACTGAGTAGACAGCATGTTATCTGAGGAAAATGAGTGGATTTGCTCTTTGCCCAGATCTTCCCTAACAAGCCTGATAGAAATGCATAATTTCCTAAGCCATTTAACTTGTACTGAGGTTTGACTTTTTTCCTCCCACAACCGTAGTGCTTTCAAAATACTGGCTGTTTAATTAAAAAAAAAAAGTTAGACGCACTGTTGAGTAGACATTTGCAGTCTGGACCCCTATGGAGGAGAGCCACCCCTATCCTTCAGACAAGGGTAGGTTGTTGGATTTTATATTTCACCTTGACATGGCAATAAATCTCTGGAGCTGCAGCAGCAGCCTGCATTGGATATGTAATTCTGGCTTCATTTTTAATAGCAATCAATCTTTGAAGAACATGATGTTGTTTTTAGTTGTGTGTAAACATTTAGTCGAATACAAAATGACTTATTGATAGCTTATTTGAAGACAAGCGTATTGATACTTTAGTCAGAATCTGATAGCCAATTGATCTGGCTATCTTACTGTAATGGACACATAAGAGAACCAATGTGACACCTGTGTTTTCAGACCCAGCAATGGGAAGGCTGGAGGAGGCCTGAATTATTTATCGTGGATAAGTGATGTCTTAGGACGAAATCATCTCTGTACTCACGGTTAAGGCATAGCCTCAACTCTAGATCAGGTATAGCTGACCTGTGAGCATCACACTGTGGAATGGTTCTGGTCAGGCACACAGCTGCACTTGGCCTCTGAAGTCTTATTTCGTTGACACCTCTGAAGCCATCTTCCCCAGCGTATGAACCCAGTTTGAGACTGTGCAGTCTGCCACTCTTTCGCGGTGGATTCCAAGTGTCAAGACAAATAGCAATGAGTCATTGAAATGTGAAGGCTTTCTCTGTCCCCTACGAAGAGTTTAGCCAGACACACATTTCTTATTCCTTTTGGTAAATAGACTCAGATTTGGTGTGACTCAGTGAACTACAAAATATTTCCCGCTCAGCGCTGCTCTTGGCCTGCTAATTGCATGAAGCTTACCAGATCCACTGCTCACAGCACCAAATAAGGGCTGGCTGGGAATCAAAACCTCCTTGCCAAGCAGTTTTGATTTTCCAAAGTAATTGTAATGTTCCTGGAGATGTTTATTAATGGAAGTGGGAACTTTGTAGATGAGGGTGAAGTCCCACAGATAGATAGCCCATTACCAGTGTTTATTATGTTTGACTCCGGGTTTCTATCCCCATTCTCTCTAAAGGAAACTTTCCTCTATCACTTGGGACCGACTATGAGGTGGAGTTCAGGACCTCATGGAGGAATCCAAATAGTTGCACAGACTGTTAATAAAGCCTGGATTTTGCTTTTCTGTTCTGCATCGCTCTGCCCCCAAATACAAAAGCTAATTAGTGCATCCAGAGAAGCGTTAAATGGATTTCATGCTGGTTAATAAATGCTTTACGTGCTTCGGTGCCAGTGCGGGGTGTGGTTAGTGAGAGCGGGGATGGGGAAAGGAGAAGGTTGCTGATAGGTGAGTGAGCATTGGAGGTACCGGCTTATAACTCTGGTGCTTCTTGCTTCCACCCAAGTTCCCCTCTCTTTCTCTCTCCTATTAACTTCCTGAACTTTTATTCTCACAGGCCTATTCTCCAAAGACATAACTGATATTTGTTTACCCCCTGAACATAGGCAATGGATGTTTTTGGACAGTCTCTTTGTGTTATGGTTTGATTGTGAAATGTCCCCTTGCACACATAGTGGCATTGTTTGGGAAGGTTGGAACCTCAGTGACATAAATGAGTCAGGGAAGCAGGCCTTGAGGCTTTATAGACTGGTTTCATTTGCACATTGATTGCTGTCTGCTTCCTGAATGTGGATAATGTGACCGGCCAGCCTGCCGCTCCTGCCACCATTCCTGTCTCGTTCACAGCTTGTCTTCCCCACTATGATGGACTGTCACACAGCAAATAAACCCTTTCTCCCTTCATTTGCTTTAATCATAGTGTCTTTATCAAGGCAACGGGAAAGTGAGGAAGACTTTCCAGTGCACCCACAAAGAGATGAAGGTCTCTGCTGGCGGGGGGTGGGTGGGGGGATGGGTGGCTGCACCATCTGATACACCTGCAGGGTATCATCTTCAAGTAACAATCTCCTGCCTCTTATTTAGTGATTGGTCTGTAACATCTGCCTTCAAGGCTAGTCTTTCTTGTCTTCCACATCTGGGGCTGTCAAAATTTATTGCATGGTCCAGTTAACAAGCGATCTTCTAAACAAGCAGCAAACCAAACCCCTGGTGGTAAACTTGCACCCTTTGCCAGTATTTTCAGAACTTCAGCATGTATCAGAATTACCATAACTCTCTAGAGATGGTGAAACTGGTCTCTACACCCAAAGTCTCTGATTAAGTAGATCCAGGACTCAAAATCTAGCGGTCAATTGCTATTCTAGGACCACAGGGAAAAGGGTCATCCTCCATCAGTTACTATGGTGGATAAGAATGACTCCCATACATTCAGATATTTGAATGTTTCATCATTAGGGAGTGGTGCTACATAAAACAGAATAGGAGATGTGGCTTTGTTAGAGTAGGCATGACATTGTTGGAGGAAGTGTGTCACTGGGGATGGGCTTTGAGTTTGCAAATGCTCAAGTCATGCCCAGTGTCTCCCTTTCTTCCTGCTTCCTGCAGATCCAGCTGTAAAGCTCTCGGTTACCCTCTAGCATCAGGTCTATCTGCATGCGGCCAGGCTTTCTGCCATGCCGAGAATGGACTAAATCTCTTGAAACTGTAAGCCAGCCCTAATTCGATGTTTCCTTTTATAAGAGCTGCCTTTGTTGGTGTATTTCTTCACAGCAATAGAACACTGACTAAGATAGTTAGGACCTCCAGGTGCTCTTAGCTTTGATATAAATTCTTCTGGTGATTCTGGTGTGCCACCATGATTAAGACAAATGTTTTACCAGTTCTGCCTCACTAACACCCATGGTAGAAATAGGCTGTTGTCTGTGAGGAATCCCTATGCTTCTTGCCCATGACTTTGGTTTTTTCCCCCCTTGTAAGTAGTAAGAGTCTTACTGTGAGCAGCAACTTTGAACTTTTCTAGTATCTCCTAGAAAACCAAGCACAAAGTGAGTGCACAATAGCATAAAAATATATTAGCCAAAGAAGCATGGGGTAACACGTGTTTGGAAAGTTGGTAATCACAGAGGAAGGAAATCACCTTTTGCTCAACTAAAAGACCTAGTACTTTTAGTCTCTTCATTCTCCAAAATCCCAAAGAATGCTTCTTCTTGTATTTGTTGGCCCTGTAGTACACTAGCAGTGATCTCCTCTCTCCTCTTCCCAACCATAAAGGGATGCTTTAATGCGTACTTTGAAAGTAAGCAACTTGTCTGGAGTGCTATATTTAGAGTAATAAAACTAAAGTTCCCATCCTGCTCTGGTGTTTTTATCAATACAATCCTGGATACCTTCATTAATTCTTTAAGTTTCCATGCATTCATTAATAAAACAGGGCCAAGGACACCTCCTTCATGGATATCAGAGCGTTAAGTGAGTTTGTGTTTAAACTGTCCTGAACACAATATGAAACCCAAAGGGTTACATGTTCACAGTCACATTTTCCTAAACATGTCTTGTCATGCAAGACCTGGGGATATTCTTGGATTGCATGGATAGTAACGTTCCATGAGAACATGCTTTCATGGCATCCAATTGTCACAATGCGTGATGGACACGTGTTTAAGTTGTTCTTTCCAAGTCCTACCCACCGAGAAACCTTTGGAGGCTCGCTGATTAGATCCTACCGCTGCTGAACTCTCCTAAACGATAGACCCTGCTTTCACAGAGATGGTGGGGAGTGGACTGTGAGCACTCAGATTTTTATAACAACCCATTGTTTTTTTTTGCATGATGTTGCCTCAAGGATCCTTCATAATAAATATGGAGGCCTGGTTTCACACTTACTGGTCAGCAGAAAATATTTGACTCTTTTAGTAGTGTGTCTTAACTCTAGAACCATAAGTGTGCTTTGGAAGTATCATAAGAATGTGAAATAAAGCTCCCAATATAAAGAGAACAGAGCTGTGAATCAAAAGAATCAGGGTCTTGTCCAACTAGCATGAACTCTCTGCCCTTTCAAAGGGCACTGTCTGATCCGATGTTAGCTGTCCTCCATACTCAAAGGGTGGTCCCCAAACTTCCTGCACACTAGAGCCTGGCTCCATCAGTTTCCACATTTTTTTTTTTTTTGGCAAGAGCTGAGGTGATCAATGTACACATGCATGTTTGAAAAGAAGGATAGACGAGTCTCTTGGAACTAGCCTGGGGAATGTAATACATGACTTGATATTTTAGATTCAAGTACACTCCATTTCTTCACATACATGCAAAGTATAGAACAAACCTTATTTTTCAATAGGTGGGTACTGGTAATAAGCAGGGCCCTGTAGACAATGCCCAAAGGTCCTCTTTAGCACCATCTTCACATGTCCATCACTTCAAGTTGCTTTGTGATTTGGCAAGACAGCTAACTGTGCTAGCTCTATCCAGTTCAAGTGGTGAGAATTGAGATTCTTCCCCCCACACAGTTATCTTGACATCCAGGCACTGTGTGCCTAAGGACAGAGGAGTGGGCATTCCTCTGCCTGGACTTGCCTTTTAAGTGGGCCCAGTTGAAGAAATCCAAGTCTCTTGCCTACTAGGAAGGGCTTCAGCCAGACCGCAGCAACTCTCTCCAGTTCCCCAGTGCATCCTGCCACGGATGACCAGGAAAGCACAGGGGAACAGTAGGGGTTGGAGCTCAGCGAGCACTCCCTATAGTGCGTAATTAAAGAAAGCACCTGTGTGGCTGCTAAATCACTTCCCACTGTTTGCCAGTGCAGATGCTGTGCTCAATAACCTCACAAGTGCCTCATTCCTCCCACCCAGCTGAGACAGCACACAGAGCGGGAACACATAAAGCTGGCGAGTTATTAGTTCAGGACCCTAGAAAGCATCTCTTAAGATTGATTTGTTATTGGCTCGCTAAGCCCTTGGTTATGCTGGGCGGCAGGTTGGGATGGCCATCGGGCCTTCTCCCTATAACTGATCAGCACTTGTTTCTCCCAGAGGAAATTCTGGAAGAGCCCTCGAGCTATGGGAGTCAGAAGCCCTTCAGGCACAACTTCAGAGCTCTCCTTGTGAGCCAGATGCAGTCAGTCCTGGGGGAAAGAGCCAACAACAGTAAGATGAGATGCAAGCAGGGCCCAGTGATTTTTGTGGGAAACATGGGAAAGAGAGATGACCATAAATCAAAAGCTAAGGCTCTCGACCTGAAGGGGCCTCTTCCTGACACTGGAGTTTATGGGATGCTTTAGTTACACCAGGATCTTATGGGGCCCCAGTCCAATAGACCAGAGGAGACCTCCCTCCATCAGCAGGGAGACAGCCACTCAGATTCGGTGTGATGACAGGCTCACTTTGTAATTTACTTCTTCCAGGACAAAGCAACACTGTTTTCATGGGAGCCTTATGTATCTGAATGGATGCGTGAACAAACTTCAGAGATGCAGTGGAGAGGAATGCTGGATGTGGGGCGGGGGTTCAGAGGAGTGCAGGAAGCTGCAGTCCACCCTTTTGTTATGTGTTGGTGAAGTTTGAAGGAAGGTTGCTTCCCTTCCTGGGGAAAAACTACCCATAAAACAAGATTGTCTTCTCTCTCTCCAAGGAAACTGTGTTGATCCTTTTTTGCCTTTCAGGAGCCTTGAGAAATACTCTTTGGGCATCCTGATGGGTAGTCCTTAGTGAGCATCTGTCTGTCAAGCAGTGTCTTAGCTGGGGTTTCTATTGCTGTGAAGAGAAACTATGACCATGGCAACTCCTATGACAGAAAGCATTTAATTGGGGGATGGTTCACAGTTCAGAGGTTTAAACCATTATCAGCCATGTGGGGAAATTGTGGTATGCAGCCTGACATGCTGCTGAAGAAAAAGCCAGAGTTTTATACCCAGATTTGACAGGCAGCATGAAGAAAAAGTGAGCCACCGAGACAGCTTGAGCTTCTGAAACTTCAAAATTCAATCCACGTGACACACTTCCTCCAACTAGGCCACACCTACTGCAACAAGGCCAACCATTCCTCCAATATTGCCATTCCCTGTGGGCTTATGGAGGCCATTTTCATTCAAACCAGCAAATTCCATTCCCTGGTCCCCATAGGCTGTTAGCCATATCATAATGCAAAATGAATTTAGTCCAAATTTAAAAGTCCCCATAGTCTATAACAGTTTCAACCCTGTTTAAAAGTCCAGAGTTCAAAGTCATTTCTGGAAATCATATAATCTCTTAACTGTAATCTGTAATAGTTTAGATAAAATGCTTGGTTTCCCAAGGGGCAGCAGCAGGCAGTGGGTCACGAGGGGCAGCTGGGTCCCACCACCCATCTGAGGCCTCTGTGGGTCCCAAGTTGGTGGTGGGTGAGAGACGTTGCTGGGTTGGTGGGGCAGCTGGTTTCACCAGGAGCCGAGGCAGGTGAGAATCAGAGGGATAGACATGCCATGCAGAGTATTTATTTAGTGGGTTATGTAAGGAAAGGGAAGAAGGAGTGAGGGAGCAAGGGAGGGAGGGAGAAAGGGGGGAGAGAGAGAGAGAGAGAGAGAGAGAGAGAGAGAGAGAGAGAAGAGGCTGCAGCCACCTTTTCTGAAGAGAGACAGGGCAGAGAGAGAGTGTAAGGCTTGGAAGCAGAAGGAAGGGGGAGTGGGCAGGGTTTGTCTCTTAAAGGGACAAACATTTCCCCTAGAAAATTGAAATGAAAAGCAGATCATATACTTCCAACATATAATGGCATAGGATATACATTACCATCCCAACATGAATAAAAGGGGGAATAATAAGAAAATAGTGGACCAAAGCAAGACTGAAAACCAACTGGGCAAACCCCAAACTCTGTACCTCCATGTATGATATGCAAATGCTCTTCAGATCTCCAGCTCCTTTCAGCTTTGTTGACTGCAATTCTCTTCTTTCTCATGGGCTGATTTCCACTCCCCGCTAGCAGTTTTCCTTATCAGGCATCCTGCCACTCTGACATCTTCAGTATCTTAAGGTCTCCAACAGAATCCAGACTTCACCTTCACAACTTCATGTAATGGCCTCTCTTGATCTCCATGCAGGGACACTGCTGATAAATGCCTGACCTCGGTGGTTTTCCTTAGTCAAAGAGGGAGACTGCATAACTCCTTTCTTATATCCTTGACTCTAAAGCCAGAATCACATGGGCTCCTCATTCCAATATTTCCACCAGCTTTCTGTTTCTGCGTGGCTGTCCAGGAACTCGCTTTGTAGACCAGGCTGGCCTTGAACTCAGAGATCAGCCAGCCTCTGTCTTCTAAATGCTGGAATTAAAGGTGTGCACCACCATGCCTGACCCTAAGATTTGCTTTAATTTCTTTTCACAAGTTGGATGCTTAGCTGGGTGACCTCTTGCCCTAAAGTCACCACTCCCTTTCTTCAATGCAGATTGGCCTTTTCTTTAATCTCTTTACTTGTCTTGGTGTTCCCATTTTTATCCAATTGTACATTTTGTATTTTTCTTTGCTCAGCTTGCTCCTTTTCATAATAGATCTGCATAAAAGTGAACACTAATAACCACATGACAGAGTCAATTCTAAGCTGTTTTGAGATTTTCTCCAACACAATTAATTCAAAACTCCTTAATTTAGCCTAAAGTAGACTTTTCTGACAAGGGCAAAAAGTAACCACATTCTTTGAAAAAATATCACAAGAACAGTCTCTAGGCCACATACTAAAATTCTCCTCTGAAACCTCTTGAGCTGGGCCCCATGCTTCATTTCACCCACGCCACCACTGTCTTCCGTGTTCCTATTAGGATACCCTTTAAGCTCCACTTAAAGAACTCAACCGCTTTTCTTAATCCAGAGTCCAAAGACCACATTCTTCCAAAGAAAACCATGGTCGGCCTTATCGTTATAATACCCCAGGCCCTGAAACCAACTTCTGACTTAGTTAGGATTCCTACTGCCATGAAAAGACATCATGACCATAGAACTCTTGTGAAGGAAAACATTTAACTGGGGATTACAGTTCAGAGGTTTAGTCCCTTACCAGCATGGTGGAAAGCAAGGCAGCACACAGGCAGGCATGGTGCTGAAAAGGTATCTGAGAGGTCTCCATCCGGATCTGCCGGCAGCAGGAAGAGAGAGGGACACTGGGCCTGGCTTGAGCTTCTGCAACCTCAAAGCCCACCCCATGTGACAGTGACATGCTTCCTCCAACGAGGCCAAACCTTCATACTGCCACTCCTTATGGGCTTATGGGGGGCATTTCGTACAAAACAACACACACACAGTGTACCTTCATTCTTCTAAGAGGGGATGGAAGGTGAATACAAGACACATATTAACATCTTGTACTCTTAACATCTAGAGTAGGGGTATGGTGTGACACATGCCGTGAGCCCACTGTGGAAGGGTGGAGACATGAGAGAGTCCTAGCTGAAGACAGACAATATTGAAACAGAATGAGGCAAAGTAAGACTTCTTCATAATGTCTAGGCTTCCATTTTATCTATTTCTCCCCATCTCTTCAATGCCACCATAGGAAATGAATATGATTCTTAATGTGTCCACACTTAACACTGTGTTGATGATTATTCTTAGGGAGGCATGTCGTCAGACTTTAACACTTGTGTAGATGATCATGTAGATGCATGTCTTCAGAGCCATTCGCGTGCTCAGCTGCACTAGCAGGGCCTCTTAAAGGAGCTGCACCTCTGTATGCCCTGAGCAGTGGGCTCCACATCCAGGACTTTTCTCAGCTTTCAGTTGTGTGAACATAAACTCCAAGAATTAAATTCAGAAAAGGCCGCCATCTAGGTCCTGTGGCTCTCTTGTGACTTGAGCTGGAAATTTAAGCCCTGGGAGAGATTTTCTTTCTGTAAACGCACCTGGGCACCAACTCCTGCTCCCCAGTTTGAGGAGCCCTGACTAATGACTAATGAGGAAGGCCATTTGTCTCTTGTAGCCTCTTGTCTCTCTGAGGCAGTTGGTACAACAAACACAGCCAACGTCAACAATGGTCTGGTTGATCTTAACGCAATAACTATAATAGAAATACATCAAGGGCATATCCAAAACAAACCTCAAACACATCTTTGAGCATCTGTTTCCAAGGAACACACACATCTAGACACTACCATGTGAGTTCCCCTGACAAAAATAGCTCGCTATGGGAATTGGTCGGGTGTGTTAGTGTCATAGATGAGGTGCGTTAGCCAGGGCACTCGATTTCTCAGTTGTGAAGGCTGGAACTCCATGGTATTCAGAGTGTTGACTCCTTTCGGAAAGGATTGAGGAGGAGTTCTGTTTAAGTTTCTCTGCCGAGGTGGCCCTCTCCTTGTGACTTCTTATGGTCTTCTCTCTGGGAATACCTATATTCAAGTCCTGTTTTCTTATAAGGATTCCACTAATGAGATTAGGGGCTACTCCAATGCTTTATTTGACTTCAATTAGTGCCATAAGAACACCACCTCCAAGGAAAATGTGTTTTACAGGATCACGGCATTAGTGGATCAGGAGAGAAAGGAGGGCAGGCAGAGAAAGAACAGAAGCATTTTGTTATTTGAAAATTCCACAATGAAACTGAATACTATGCATGCTAATAAAAAATGTTAAATGAAAAAATAAAACCCACATTGAACGAGATGCAGAAAAACACTTAAAACAACAACAACGAAACAGAACCTCAACAACAAATGACTCTTTAGAGGACATTGGTCAGCCTATATGAAAATTGGGTAAGAAGAGAGGGGAAATTAAAATAAGAGAGATGATCTCTGCATGAGTGGGTACCAGATCCTTAGAGGCAAAGATTTGAAGGAAGAAGATAAAGTTAGTACCTAGAAGCTCAGCAAGGGGGCTTGGGGATTAGGATAAGACCTCCAAGGAGTGAAACGCACTAGTGGTTTCTGGCAGAGTGGGCCCATGAGAGTGGTGGTAGAAATGCGGGGAAGCCAGAGGAATGTCCCTGGCAGCCTCCACTTCCTGCTATGGCGCCTTGTGGAGGAGAAGCTAAGGTGTCTGCTGGTAAAGGAGAAATGCGAACTGCTAATCACAACCCTGGTATCACAGCCCCCAGTATAATCCCCTGCAGCTCCTAAAAGAGTTAGATTCTGCCTGGATCTTTATTGCTCAGCAACACACACACATCTATACATATAGATGTGTGTTGTAATATATGAAATATATAAATAAAAATCATATATGTGTATACATGGAGAGAGACAGAGTGTGTGTCACTCCTCTGAAGGGTATAGTCTAATGGCTGCACAATGTGCTCCATCATAAGAATGTACCTACCTATCCCCTGCTTCTTAGGAGCTATAGAGATAATGCCATGAGGGAAAGATGAAAGATAGATTCAAAGTATAAACAAGCCTTCTACATAACGAGTTAACCCTCACTTCCTGCCCCCCCCCGTGTGTGTGTGTGTGTGTGTGTGTGTGTGTGTGTGTGTGTGTAAACCTTGAGTGACATGCTTGCCTTCCACCTTCTTTGAGACAGGATCTCTTGTTTGCTACTTCACATGGCAGACTCATTAACCTACGAGTGTCCATGGAATCTCCTGCCTCTGTCTTCCACTTTACCACAGAAATGGTGGGATTCTTTGTGTGCTACGGCCACTGGCCTTCGCGGATACCCACCTAGGATCTGAACTCGGGGCCTCACTCTTGTGTAGTAGCGACTTCTCCCTCTGACCCAATAAATCCAAAGCACGGATCCTTAATTAAATCTTGAGGAGTCATTTTTAGAAGCAAGGTTACTATGTTTAAAAGGATGAGCATTTTAAGGGTTAAAGCATTTTTTTAAGTTACAGAAGTCATGGATTATATTTTTTTCAGTTCTTTAATACAATAGAGTGAGAGTATAATGGCCTAGAACGCTGAGTTGAAGGGAAGTTAGAAATAGCACCTGCTGTGTGCAGTAAGACTGGAGGCAAAATTTCACTGGGAAGCTAAACCTTGCCTTTAAGAAAGCATTTAAAGGTGAGGGGGCTATTAACAGTAGAATCTGCTACAGCTGGTGAAGACACCATGTTGTTCCTGCCTTTAATGCAATTGCCTTCGTAGCAGAACTAATTTTGTAAAGCATTCCTCTAAATAATCCAATCTGCTTGGTGCTCATGGTTGGACAAAGGAACAGACTGGGTTTGTATCCGTGTTTATGGAGTAAAGACTTATTTGATTTACTCCAGCTAGAGGCCATTGCTATAGATCTGCAATGACGGTCATGAGCTTTGATACCGTCTTTAGTTTCTGAATCTCAGTCATTGTGATTAAATTCTCTGGGGTGAAATGGTGGCCCGTGACAAGTTTCTTTTCTTCCTGGAATGCTGTGATTTTTTTGAGTATGGCTCTCTTGGTTCTGTGTGGGGCGTTCCTAGCTGGGCGCTGGAAGCCCCTCTCCTTGATAGACACTTGGCATGTGAGCATGGGTGTTTTCCTTCAGGAAATCTGAGTCCACGCATCTGCTGGCTCCCTGAGTGTGATTCTGAGAAAACCACTACCTCTCTCTCTCATGCAGGCTTTCTGGAGCTGGGTATGTGTACTCCATTTTATAAGACTAAATAAATTGATAAATTCAGCTGATTCAGAGCGTTTACATAATCTTTCCAATGTCAACAGTCATTTAAATTATCCTAACTTTATACTGAATCTCCAAAATCCAATTACTGGCTAATAATAATTGTCAGTTTTACTTTAACCCTTTAATGATAGGTCACAAGGGACGTGTAGCAGAAGGATTACATCTCTGGAGACGGCAGCTATGCCCAGCTTTAAATTACTTGCCTCTTATCTCTGGCTCGCAGAGCGACTATATGTTTTGTCACTATTTTTTGCTAAATAGAATAAATGTCACCCAAATTAATTTCATCTGCCTTAAATTAGCTTCTAAGCGTGATTTCTCACTTCAGTCAAAATTTATTTCTTCGGGAATTTAATTTCCTTCTTCGTCTCTTTTGAGAGAGAGAGATTGTTCCAGAGCAAATGCCTTTTAATCTCTGGCTGGCAAGTTGGGAGGCTTGCATTTCATTAATAATTGCTGACCCTTTAGGGAGAGGATTGGAGGAGATTTCTGTTTTATTTAAGCTATTGTATGCTTTTAAGCAGGGCAGAGTGAGGCCTTTCTGCTTAATCATAGAGAAAGCTGTGAACCGCACACAGGCCAAGAAAACATTTATTTCACACGAGGGATGGTTCAGCAGGGAGTTGGTAATTAGGCAGTTTAGTTTCTTTTACTGCTTTTTAATCATCTTCAGGTATATACCATTGACAACAGCTATCCTTTAAGTAAGGCATGTGTTTGGGAAAAAATATAGGGATTTGAAAATTAAACTTCTTACATAACACAAAAGAACACAGAGTGTTGCTTGATTCTGAACTGTATCCTAAAGATACTTCAAGAGTACCCAGAATGTATTCCATCTTCTCCCACAAGGCATCAGAACATTGCATGGAGGAGAGGGGGCTCATGGAGAGATCATCTTACAACATGACAGTGTGAAGAACTCTCTGACCTTCCTAGCAAAAGAAGTGTCCCTAGTCAAGATTCAGAATGAAAACCCACCTACCCTGGTCTTGGGGACATAGAAAGTGAAGAAAGCATTATATAAGCAGATTGACCAAAACTCAGAAGGAGCAATAAGATTGTGTGATACCTGAACGCTGGCCCTCTCCCTTCTTTCCACCCATCTCAGGTAACAAAACTATGCAAGGGATAGGTATGGTTAAGAAGATGAGGGTCCTTCTGTCTTTGGCTCCCAATGAAGGGATCCAGTATCTTATCCAGCAGACAAGCTGCCAGTGTTCTTTATGCTCCCCACACCTGAACTGCAGAGGGTCAGCTCCTGGTAAAAACAGCCAAGAGGTTGGGCTCCTTTGTTCTATCAAACTCCCACTCCTGGTGTGTAAGCATAACATCAGATGAAATTCCCACTCCTGTTGTGTAAGCATCACTCCAGATGAAGCTCCCACTCCTGGTGTGTAAGCATCACTCCAGATGAAACTCCCACTCTGATGGAGGAGGGTCATCTGTCAACATGTTACTTTCATTGGTTAATAAAGAAACTGCCTTGGCCCTTTGACAGAAAATTAGGTAGGCAGAGCAAACAGAACAGAATACTGGGAAGAAGGGAAGTGAGGCAGACGCTATAGCTCTCCTCTCCATGATGGACGCGAGTTAAGATCCTTCCCGGTAAGCCATCACCTCCTGGTGCTACACTCATTAATAGAAATGGGTTGATCAAGATGTGAGAGTTAGCCAGTAAGAGGCTAGAGCTAATGGGCCAACCAGAGTTTAAAAGAATACAGTTTCCATGTAATTATTTTGGGTAAAGCTAGCCGGGAGCCAGGAGCTGGGATACAGGAAGCGGCCTGCCGCTCCTTCTACACCACTCCAGGTGTGTAAGCATCACTCAAGATAAAGCTCCCATTCCTGGTGTGTAAGCATCACTTAAAACTAGTGAGGCCCCGTTCCTTTTGTCCCCAGTTGATCTTTGGATGAAAGATTCAGTCTAGGAGAGGCATGAGGAGAAGTCCACAAGAACAGAAAGTTCTAAATTCCCCCCAAATGATCTTTTTCTTTAGAATATTATGGTGACTCTCAGGATTAGCACTATTATGTGGAAGGGAGGTTTTGACACTAAGCAATTAAGAGGAAACAAATAATTGAATTCTCATTCACCAGAGAAGAGTACAGAGCATGCTAGATAAACAGTAAAAAACTCTCCTGGGTTCATTACAAACCTAAAGACTCAAAAGGACTGCTACCCATGAACAACTAAGTAACATTAATGACACACACAATGTTATTCAGCTGTCTTCAGAATCTATCTTAAAACACCTTCGTTACTGCAAGAAGTAGCTCTGGAATTTTGAGAACTCTACATCCCTCTTCCACTGAGCAGAAACAATGGGGGGCAGAAAACAATTGGATGGCATGCTCAAATCATTGCAAGTGAACCACTTTCAATGATTTTATATCCAGCAAAACTATCCTAGAGATATGAAGGTGAGGTGAAGATATTTTAGGTAAACAGAAACAAGAAGTTTCACAGCCCTTAACCTTGCCTTCCAAGAAATAGTAAGAGAAATGGTTTGAGATGGATGCCACAAAGACTCTAGACATGAATTCAAAACAACAGACACAAACAAACACAGAGCACCATTGAATGTATTATATAGCAATAGAAGAGAATATAATGCTCATGTCACCTTTTCTCATTCATCTAAAAAGCAATTGTAGACAAATTAAAATTATCTCACAGTTCAGTGAATTCTACTTTTAGGTACAGATCAAAAAAATTTAATATAAAGATTCAAAATAATATTTATTTCTGTACCACTGCTCTTAGCAGCCTTATGCACAGCAGCAAAAGGCAGTACCAATTCACACATCCATCAACTGATAAATAGAATCAAAATACAGGAGTGATAATATAGAAATGTGTTTGCCTCTGTGTTTGTGTTTGTATATACATACACACATCCTATCCCTTACAATTTGTGGCTATCTATCTATCTATACACACACACACACACACACACACACACACACACACACACACATATATATATACTCAATTCATATACACACATAATGTTTATTTGTATCTTATTCAGTCATAAAATAAAATTATATATAAATACATATTATAACATATATCTATTACTATAAATGAAAACAAATGTATACAATTCCGAACATTGAAGTATCTGGAATAAGCAGGTTCTTAGAGTCAAAATGTAGAACAGAGGTTGTTAGTGACTGTTGGGAGGAATAGCTTACGGGTCATGGAGTCTCTGTTTGGGCCGGTGACAAAATCAGAGGATGTCTGGTAGTGGGAACTGCACAATGTGGCAACCGTGCTTCACTGAGTTGCTATTTAAAAATGGCTAAAATAATATTTGGACATATATTTCAGCATAAAATGATTAACTCTACACAAATGATTACATAAGGCAGCATGGTGCAATTGTAACATTGGATTCTGTTATTATATTAATTTGACAATAATAGTTCAATGAAGATGGCTGGCAATAAAACCATATTGGAATAAAAACTCATGCCAGAATGTAGCGAAGGCTTCTGGAAACAAATGGAGGGTAAAAAATGGCAGAAAGGAAGGTGAATACATACTAGATCACCTCTTTTTTCCAGTACAGATATATAGATATATTTGGATAATCTCTCTCTCTCTCTCTCTCTCTCTCTCTCTCTCTCTCTCTCTCTCTCTCTCTCTCTCTCTGTGTGTGTGTGTGTGTGTGTGTATGTGTGTGTGTGTGTGTCCCAAAACATAAACAAGGGGGAAGGTGGGATGGAGGTATGGTGGTATGGTTGTTTTCAATGCTTGTATACTTGTTAGTAATAACTTTGCTGGAATAATAAGTTAATCAGTAATGAAAGCTCAAGATGTTAAAGTCAGAATTTTATTATAAAGAATTACAATGTTAGATTAGAAAACATAAAATAGGCACTTAAAAAAGAAATAAACAGAGAAAGAATAAGAAAAAGAATAAGCAGGACTTAGAAAGCAAACAATGACATGGCAGAGACAAATTTTATGACCTCATAAAAACCATCAACTATGAATGCACAAGAAATCCAACCAGCAGGCAGAGACTATCAGATTAGATCAAAAGCTAAACTCGTAAGCCCAGTTAAGATAAAGGCTAAAACAGAGGATCTAAAGTTTACAGTATGCCTGAGTAATAAGAGGGGCTTCAGGTCAGCTTGGTCAATTTTTTAAGACACTGTCTTGGATTTTAAAACAGTAAAATATATGCTGAAGATGTAGTTTAATCATAGAGTGTTTGTCTAGCATTTACAATGGCCTAGGTTCAATCCCTAGTAATTGTGTGTGTGTGCATGTGTATAAAACATATATTCAATTACATATGTATACACTCATATATATTTGAATAATCTTAGAAAACTTAGAAACAAAACCAAGATCCAAGTGTGTGTCTAAGTGTGTGTGAATGTGGTTCCAGGTGACTGTGCTGACATCCCTCAGAGCTACCTGTGGTTTTGAGATGACTGTGGGTCCAGGTGACTGTGCTGACATCCCTCAGAGCTACCTGTGGTTTTGAGATGACTGACATGAATTCTTGGAACTAAACTTGGAGTCTGTATCAGAAGAGATTTCTTGAAAGACATGCTATCACTCTAGGCTCTAGATTTTTAACTATATCTTTATTCAGTTATTTATTTGGGGAGGGTATGCATATCTGAGAACAGCTGGTGGGAGTTGTTCTATATGAATCTCAGGGATCAAGCTCAAGTCATTAGACTTGATGATAGGAGCCATCACTCCACATCTTGCCAGCCCCCAAAGCCCAAATATAAAGCAAACAAAATAATTTGTTAAAGATAAAATGGCTATTTTCATTAATAAGTGTCTCAGTCTATGAAGAATATGCAACAGTTATAGTCATAAATACATATAACTATAAGAGCCCTTCAAAATATGGAGGATAAATAGATAAAGCAGAAGGAAATTTCGATACCTTAATTTCCATTATGATGGGCAAGTGGGCAGAATATCAGCAAAGAAATAGAAGGCTTTACCTAATAGGCTTCTCACTTTCTACTCAACATTTTCAATTCACATGAAATATTTTCTAAGATAGAATTAGGCTATGAAATTAACCTGTCTTTAACTGGATTAAAAGGATATAGTATTAACTTTCTGAGAAATAAAGAGTGAAAACATAGTAATAACAGGTATAAATTTGGGTATTGCATAATTTTGTAGACAGTGAACAAGGAATGAATTCTAAGAATACCATCAATAATATGAAAAGACAATTCATAGAACCAAAAAAAGTTTTGTGACTATGTAATAAAGTAATGTGTATAAGTAACACATAAATCAATAATAAAAGGGCAATTATCCCATTATCAAAATGGGCTAAGGATTTGAATAGGTGTTTTTCCATAGAAGACCCACAAATGGTCAATAAACCTTACCACATGCTCAACACCTTCAGCTTTCAGGGGAATGCAAATCAAGACTAGGGCTATTCCCACTTCAGCTCCAGTAGCGTAGCTGTGACAAGGAGGCAAACACAGTGAGACAGTGGCGGGATCTGCAGCCAGTGACCACTGTTGTTGGAACTCGAAAGTGGTGAGGTCATTTGGAAAAAGATCCTGCCAACTCTGCGCCCCTAAACATGCATATGACTGAGCAATTCCACACTTAGTGCATCCCTTGAAGAACACAAAACACATCCACACACAAACGAAACTCCTGCATTGTTCACACGAGCCCCAAAGTAGAAAGAATTCAAACGTGTAATTGGCAATAAAAGGATAAATAGAATGTGGAATATGTATTCAATAGGGTGTCTGGAATCAACAGAGAGTGACGTACTGATATAGCCTACAATGGGGAGGAACCTGGAAAACCAAGCCAAAAAGATCCAGGAGAAATGCCCACAGATAGCAGAAGGCTCAAATATCCTTAATGTACTAAAATCTCTCTGTTTACTGTGTCTCAATAATGCTTTCATTTAAAAACTAAAAACTGAAATGGAGCCAGAAAACATAAAAGAACTGCCACATTTGCCTTTTCTTGGCAATGAGTTTGGACAGTCTGCTTATTTCTGGTCCTTGATTTCCTTGGACTAACATGCTCCCAGTAGGGGAGAGGGAATTTGTCAGTGTCTTGGGTGACATCAGAAGGTCCAAGGAGAGATTGATTCGCTATTGTTGCCACTCAGGATTTCATTCCCGTTTCTTATCAAGGAACCTCGAGTTTTTATTTCATACCACACCCTAAAAGGTGTTAGACAATCTCATGGACGGCGGGAGGATCTGGGAGTCCTTTAATACTCTATGGTGCATAGCACAGCCCTGCACAGGAGAGAATGGCCTTGTTCCATCTGCTCTGCTGAAGAAGCCGAGGAGCTAGGTAGTGCTGAACTCTTTACTGCCCCACTACTGCCTAACCCACAGAGCTCAGAACAGCTTGTGTCCCTCAGCAAGAGCTGCTTTGTTTTATTTTGTGACCCTAACAGAAGAGAATGCAGAGCCTATGGTAATTGGGGATTTTTACCTTCATTGTGTTTCTTTAGACTGATAGTATACCCTCTGGAAACCTTAAATGCCTCGCCTCGGCTTCTCTTGCATTAATTGGTCTCCTGAAATTTAGGTGATTATTTCCTTAACTTATTTTACTTCTGGTTATTAAGGGACTCGTTAAGAAATTGCCAACTCAGGAGGGCTGTGGCGAAGCAATTACGATCCGAAGGGGCTGATGAGTGGGGAAGTCTAGGCTTGGTATCTGCATTGCTTCGTCTAGTTTCCCATCGATCATTCAGGCTGATGGTAAATATCTCTGCTTTACTGATGAGAAAATAATCTGAGAAATTAGGAGATAATGGTGTGCCAACTCCTTGACTTCTCCCTCAACCTTTCTGTTAAAATGTAGATAGGCCTTTCAAGAAGAAGGGATGGTGAAGTGCCTCTCTCTGTTATTGATGCCCCTTTATGCTAATCAAGTGATATTACCATATTGCACTAGCCTGATCATTTAATATTCTACATCTGACAAAAGTACTGACAGGAAATAGAAATTTTAATTACTTCTAAATCATGGAATATTAGAGCTGAAGAAAGCTGAAATCACTACTGTGCCATTTCACACACTCTAAGAGCCCAAGATTTACATGGGTGTGTTAGCTTCCCTGTGTCCACACCATTGATGTGTGACATTATGCAGGATTTAATATAAAGGGTAAAGTGAATTTATTAGTCTTTCCAAGAAACATTTTGTCTATGGTCAGTTTCATTTGAATGATATAAAACAACCAATTCAATGGAGTGAGAGTCCTTCTTCAATGGGAACATACTATATGGGCTTAGCCAGTCTGTGAATACCCTGCATATATATATATATATATATATATATATATATATATATATATACACATATATATATGTATGTATATATGTGTGTGTGTGTGTGTGTGTGTGTGTGTGTGTGTGTGTGTGTGTGTGTGTGTGTGTGTATGCCTTTAGATACTCTTGAACTCAATGTACCTTTGTTCTCTTGGCTGAACAGTTTGGTTTGCATGGGTTCGATTCTACATAGAGCCCAGGGAGAAATAATTTCTTGATAACTTATAAGATCAGATTATAGACAGTCATATGTTGTCTTAACCATGACCCTTGGGAAGGGAAAGGTTTATTTACAATTACAACTTTCAGGTTCCCTCCATCAGTGAGGGAAGTCAGACTAGAAATTGAAGGCGGAAATCTGAAAGCAGATACTGAAGCAGAGGACCATCAAGGAATGCTGCTTACTGGCTTGCTCTTCATAGCTTGCTCAGTCTGCTTTCTTCCCTACCTAGGGTAGCACTACCCACCATTGACTGGGCCCTGGCAGATCAATCAATCAAGAAAGTGCACAGCAGACTTGACTTAGGCCAGTCTCACAGATGCATTTTCTCAATTGAGAGTCCTTCTTCCTAAATGACTTCAACTTGTATCAAATACATAAAACTCCCCAACACACATGATTTGAGGAGTAAGAGGTTCCATCTCTGAGACAGTAACTCAGTGCTGGAAATGCAGGGGTGGGCTTGATAATAAAGCATGTAAGAAGTTAGAGGTGTTCTGATTTCTACATGCAGAACAATTTAAAATGGAGTGATACTTGGTTGTAGCTAAGTGCTCACAGGTTGGGATGGATTCCTGAAGAAGTGAAGATGAGCCATTGTAAAGACCTCTTGCTCTCCCTTCTTTCTACAGCTCTAGTAAGTGCATATTAAGACGAGAAAGTTTGGCTTGTAGATGCTCATTTTATTCGACTCTAAAAGTTGAAAGAGAGACCTAGGCAACAACAACAACAAAATCCAAACCTCTACACCATGCATTGGGCCTGTGTTGACAGTGCTCCGCCCTTTTCTGCTTTGGGCTGAGGACTCTGTCTATCTTAGGCCTCAGCAAAAGGCCTCAAATGGCCTTTTCTTGGCTTGAATTCTGTGGTGAATGAACTCAGCACATTTTTGACAGAGATAAAGGCTGGCTTTTAAAAGGCCTTCTTTAGAGAGACATAAATCTCTCGCTGCTTAGGAGTTATACTGTTTATAAGGCAAACTTTTATGTCCTTGCAACCAGAAAACTTCCCTGACCATAGTGCCTCATAAAAGTCACCTGTCCACAAACACTGGGGGTGGGGCGGGGGAAGAAAATTGTGGTAAACAGTTTCACTGCCCAATCAAAGGCCTTAGGGATGGGCTTCAAGTATTCATTTTTTTAAAAAATATTTAACTTTCTTTGTGTGATAGAAATAATGGTTAGTATTTCATTTATTTAGTTATTTAGTTATTAATATTGAGCTTACTTCTTTGTAAGGTTAGTTTAGGCTACCAAACCTTGGGTTTTGGTTCATAGGACTTTTTCCCGAAGATATAAACATTGACTTTTCCCTCATAATTCCTGGTGACCCTAACTTCAGTCCCCCTGAGTTCTAAATTTGTTCGCTCCCTAAGGATCCCATACATTGCTCTGCCTATGTCTGTTTCTACAGGTAGTGCATGTCTCAGTCACTTTAGCCTTAAAAGGCAGTACCCGGTGGCAGTCGTCGGAGTTCTGCTTTGTATCTTAGCTGGTGACTGAAGTTGAGCGTCTCCAGGCTGTTTGAATGGTCTCGGTTGTCACGTGACTTTTCGTTTAATGCATTTAAAAAAAAAATAAGTAGTGGTCCTTAGTTTTAAAATAGCTGATCATTGCTTGCTTAGTGAAGAGGCCTTTAAATGTTGTTTAAGAAGTTTTTACAGTGGTTGCTGTTTGGGTTTCTGTCTCTGTCTTTCTCTGTCTGTCTGTCTCTGTGTGTGTGTGTTTCTCTGTCACTGTCTCTCTCTTTCTCCACATGTGCATTTACACGCACACACACACATACTCACATGCACGCATGCATGCATGCGCACGCACACACACTCACACACACACACAGAAGCCAAAATATTGAATTCTTCCTTTCTCCTCCTCCTTATTGTCTTCCCTGTTGTGATAGGAATTTCTAGCTGTCTTTTTCTACTACAAACTTTAAAGATCATTTATCAAACTCTCAAATTTTCAGTTTATTCAACCAATATAACACTAGTATTAATCTAACCAGGAAATCATGCTTTAGATCAATGAAGTACAGAAACAAAACAATTTATTTTACCATTATTCTTCCTCTCAGACTCTTCTTTTGGCCATTATTTCTAAATATTTGGCACAGATGATTTCATTTTCCTCAAAAAATACTTCTTTCAGAATAGATTTACTGGTAATTATGAGTTATCTTAGATCTGAGAGAATATTATTTTCTTAACTGTGGAGGAATAACTGCACTATATTTTTTTCCACTGTCTTGGTGCTTTCATAGTTTCTGCTGAAAAGTCCTCTGTTCTCATCCTTGTTTCTTCCATAAAGAGTTTTTCCCTCTGGGGGTACATAGAAGGCAAGCATAGGAAACACAATCACAAACACACACACACACACACACACACACACACACACACACACCATGACAGACGGATCATCGCTGAGTTGTTCTGTGACTTCTCCTCCTCCAATGTTGCTGTGACCTTTCATCATCCTTGGTAGATGTTATGTTATGTATTTTGTTTCAGGATTTTGGGTAGAGATATGAAACAATTATTGCAAAGTAACCTTATTCCATATTGTTTGGAGCAGAAGTATTATTTTAAAAATTGTGTACAAGACTATGGTTCTTACTAGTGTCCTCTGGATTGTATTGATTTTCTTTAAGTCCAACCCAGTATACTCCAAATTCTGTCTTGCCTCTTGCAGGTGGTGCTTTTCATGTCATGATTTTCCATAGTTTGATTGCACCAGGGCTTTGACTATAGAGAGATTATAAGGCTAACTTCTGTCCACTGAATTGCCTTGGCATTTTGTAAAGTGATATATATTCAACATATAAGGCAAAGAGCAACCGAGGAAGACCTGCTATTGACGTCTGACCTCCACATATAGGTATGCAAATGAAAGCATGTATACATACATACATGTATACATACACACAAAGTATATAAACATGCACTACACACAAAAAATAACATAACAGCAAATCTTTGGCTAATATTACTTCATGTATGTATTCGCTTCATTTTAATGTCTAATTTTGTGTATAGTGCTGTTAGTTTTTTAATTATTAATTTTATGTTTTGAAGCTTCAGCAAACTTATTTTTCAGTCCTAGTAGCTTTTATTTTTCTATATTCCACTATTTCCTGAGATAGCTGATTGTGCCATCTGCAAACAAGCAGAGCCACCTTTTAAATGTGATTCTCCTTTATTTCTTTTTAGTGCCTTATTATAAAGGCTGGAATTTCTAGAAGTATATTGAATAGTGGTAGAGTGGACTGCCTTGTTGTTTACCTAGCTAAGTTTTTCATTAAAAATACATATTCTGAAATATGTATAATTCGGGTGATCCATTCATTCTTGAACAAACTTTGACGTTTTGATTTTTTTCAAGAATTATTTTCTCTATTTCATCTTAGTTGTTGAAATTGTTGACATAATTTTCATAACGTTCCTTTATTGTCTTTGATGTTTCTGTAAGGTCTGTAGTGATGCCAGATGCTTTTGTTCCTGACACTGGTAATTCATTTCTCTTTTCATTCTTCTTAATTGAGTGTGAATAGAAAAAATATATTGCCTTTTTTTTTTTTGCTAAAATATACTGCGCTTTCAGAGATACTTCCCCTTCTCAAATTTAATGATTTTGTTCTTTAACAATTTCATTGCTGCATTTGCTTATTTTGTTTACTATTCTCTTCTTCTGAAAGTTTTTAAAGAAGAAAACTGAAGTCATTGATTTGGAGCATTTCTTCTCCAGATAGACCTTTAATGCTATATGTATTTTCCTAATGCTTAAGAATGCATCCTTAAAACTTAGGTGTTTTAATTTTCAATATGTTTAAGATAATTACTTATTTGCTCTTAAAACTATGTCTGTGTTTAATACTTGTTTCCAAATACTTTAAATTTCATACTTATTTTATTATTACATCTAGTTTAATTTCATTTGACCAGAAACTATATTTTATTTTTGTATTTTTAAATGATGTCTTTCATAGAGTAATATTTTTCACTGTAATGAGATCTATTAGACTTTTAATTTTATGGATTCTATTTTTGGGGTCAATTATAAAAACTTTTTTTTCTTCTAGGCCATGTTCATAAGGATTTTTTGAGTTTTATATTTTCACATTTAAGTCCACAATCCATTTATGTAGTAAAATGTATAGAGTTTGAGACTTATTTTCATTTTATTGTCTTCTCCTTTGGCCTGAAGGGTGGTCCTGTTGCAATAGCACCCTTTGTTGTTAAGGCTCCTCTTCCTCCGATGACTCCTTTCTCATAATTAATTGGTCATAAATGTGTGGACTTCTCCCTAGATGTTCTCTATTGTTCTGCTGATAATTATTTTGGTAATAAAATTTAAGATTGAAATTTTTTTCTCATTTAGTATTTATTTCTCTCACATCTAATTTCCAAAATAACTTTGTCTGTAAATAAACTGGTATGTCTTTTCATGTGGGTTTGTAGGTATGTTCAACAGACCATGACCATGTAGAGGTCAGAATATGACCTCAGTTACCTTCCCCTTGGTTATCCACCTCAGCCTGACTGTGCAGCAGGGTCTCTGGGACCCACCTGTCTCCATCCTCTCACCCCCACCACAAAGATACGGATGTGGACTGCCACGCTTGGCTTTTCACATGCCTGCTGGGAATTGAAACTCAGCTCTTTAACCACTAAGCCACATCTCTAGCCCTCCAGCTTTTTCAGATTTTGATGACTATTTACTCATATATCAGTTTTAAAATAACTGGCATTTTTAGTATATTGAGACTTCTTCATGCGCATGCCATGCCTCACCAGGTACTCAGTTCTTTATTGATTTTAAACATGATTTTCTAATTTTAATTGTACAAAACTTATTTTCAGACTTCTTTATATGCAGGTATTTCAGACTTTTTGAGGTAATGTAAATGGTACTACATTAATTTCAGACTATATAGAGAATGCAGGTGAATTTTACATGGTAGTCTGTGCTGCCGCATCTCTGCAGTCACTTGCTCATCCTGGCGTTCTTCTGTAAGTTCTTTGAGAACCCAATGAGGAAGTGAGGTTTTCTGGATAGGTAGCCCTGTGGTTTGCTGAAAGAGACAGCTTGACTTATTTTTTTTCAGTGTATATATTTCTTTCTTTCTTTCTTTCTTTCTTTCTTTCTTTCTTTCTTTCTTTCTTTCTTTCTCCCTTGTCTTACTGCTTTTGAATAGTCCTTAGTTGGGAGACAGAAATTGCTTTAATCTACAGCTGATTTTGTCACATTGCTGGCCAGTACCTTCCAAAGTAAGCTACTCAATGTCTCATAATTGATTAGACTTCCCACTCTGTGAGAATATAGCGATTGTTATCTGTGGGAAGTATCTGGGGAATGTTTGCCTCAGGTTCTTTTAATGGGTTCCTTTCAGAAAACTCCTGTAGTTGCCTCACAGATAGGTCCTAGTTATTCTCCCGAACTCTTCTGGAACTTTCCGGAGCATGTTTGGCACCGCTCTTATTTTCAGTAGTCTTATCTTTACAAATTACCAACTCAAAGAGATTCTGGCCCCTGAGCAGTGGACTGGGTCCAGCCAGGGTGTCACATATCCACATCCCTACTCTTGTTGTCAAAAAGCTTTATATGCATTTTGTCCCATGTTTTAATCATCCCATGAGGGATGTGAGTAAATCTGAGTCTATTTGACTCAGTGTCTTTCTGAAACTTGTTTGACTGTTCCATTCCAAGCTCCACTATATACTTGTAAGCAGACGACACATAGAACAAGCCATCACCGCAAAGAACCCAGAAGAATTTTCCAAATCCCCTGGCCCTGATGCTTACTTATTGCCTTTGATATCTAAACATTTGCCAGACTCAGAAGTATCTGCATGTGTGAAAGAAGCCAAGTTTTTGTTTAAGTTAGCTGAATGTACAGTGGTGCTCTGCTAAATATGGAAGGGAGAGCACACCGGATGGGAGGCGTCCATAGAGGCAGAAAGGCATCCGTATGGCAATAGTGTGCTTTCCTAATGTCCCCCAAATGTGTTCATACTGTTGTTGAATTGGAGCTAGTGTTGGGATGTTGTGGGGCTTTCTGGGATCAAGAACATAGAATAGATTTTTTTATGATCAAGTTAATATGAGATTTACTACTTGAAAGAAAATAAATGAGCATTTAATGAGAATTATGTTGGTCTTTCCCCACCCCCTGTTTCTGTGACATCCGCTTAACAGGGAAATGTGCTTTTGTGGTTCTTGCATTGCTTTTTTCACCTTTAAAACATAATTTACTTTTCTACTTTCATGTTTCCCATAATGTTTAAGCAAGTAGGATGAAGAAATTGTGGCTCACAAGTTTACCTGTGTATTTAGGACTGTAAGACCAACATTCACGACACATTGAATACCTACCATCCTAGCTTTCTATTGCAAAATATGGAGAAGAAGCTGATCTCCATTTTATGCCATTGTGTCCATGTGAGCTTCTTCAAAAATAATATGAAAAGTTCACCCCTTCTTAAATTAATTCCTGCCTCCTTGTGCCACATTTTCCAATATACACACAGTCCAGTGTAGGCACTGCTGATCCAAGAGGTAAAACAATAGAATGTGTTCATCTATATTATTTCCTTTTTACGTTGTCTGTACGTGTAGAGGAGTCAAATAAACTAACATGCTTCTGTCTTGAACTCGTCCCAGGTAGGATATCTGTACTTGGAATTGGGTTTTCGTGCTTTCCTAATAAGAACCATGCAGGGAAGTAGAGGCAACTCTTGGGCTGACATTGCATTTGAGTTAAAATCTGGTATCTTGACACCACTGACAACTCTGACAGCTGGAGCAGCAATCACCTCATCACATCTCTCAGTCATGTCTCTCCTGGTTTTTGGCATCCTTCCTGCCTAAATTTTTATCAGATGAGCACTTTTCCTTGGCAAGTCTTTTAAATGCCTTCAACTTGTTTTATCTCTGAACTGTAGCCCTTTGCCCTCCAATGTCATTTCTCACATGTATGACTGGAGGGTATTCGGAACAAATTATTTAAGAATGCAGCTTTGGAGAGCAACATTTTTTTGGCCTCCTCCCCTTTCCTCCCTCTTCCAAAACATCAGAGCTTTTCTCCCTACAGGGACCTGCATGGGCATTTATGCATTTTCTAAAAGCTACTTGATGGTCCTGCAATTGGAACCATTGTTGTGAACTTGGGTTGTGATACTCTGCCCAGGTTCAGTCTTTAGCATTGTTGTACGTGGCTTTGCTTTGTTCACAATAATCAAGAACTTGGGGTAGCGCTCAGCATGGCAGACCTCAAAGGCCTCCCTTATGTCCTAGCCAAGTATGCCATTCAGAGGCTCCTTGCGTGAATGGCAGCTCTTGGCCCTCTGGGACTCAGCCATCATCTACATGGAGGTGGGGTTTCTTCAGCTTCAGTTTTCAGTTCAGTTGAAAAGCCAACTTGACGACAGAGCAAACCTCAAGAGTCAGAAGACGGAACACGGACCAGGTCCAGGTGCCTGCTGTGAGTGTGGCAAGATCCTCTGCCTGACACATGGGGCCTTTTAGGGTTTGCCTTCAGTTGTCCTCGGCTCTAATAATTCTCAGCCCTTGCCAGGTGGTCAGATATTTGCCCCTCCACACCTGGAGCATGTCTTATTTTAGATGCTTAGGGCTGAACAACGATGTGTGTTAGTAATGCAAATCTTTGCAAAGCAAAATCAATAATAATAGTGACATCAGTAATGTGTAAAGTAGATGAAAAAAAACGACAAAAATGTAAGAGCTGTAACAAAAAAATTGATCTCTCATCCCTGGGTCCAATCTGTCCTGTTCTCCTTTCTTCATCAGATCCTATAGCAAAAATGGCCTACCTTTGACTCTTGGTCTTTCCTCAGTTAGGGAACAGGAAAGTTGGTTCTCCAGTGGGTAAAAGAGAAAAGAGCTAATAATTCAGTCCCTCCCTACTTGCATCCTGTTAGAAGACTTTGAAGTAGGTGCTAACAAGTCATGTGCTCTACTGGGTAGAATATGAAACAGCATTGGCATTCGAAAGAAGCATCATGTCCTCATCATTATCATGGACCACATGAGGATGCTGTCAGCTATACACCGACAGTGTCATTCTTCTCCCTTTGTCTCGGTAGCTAGGTTTGTTGAGAAGTAATCCACGTCCAAGAACATTTACTCATTGAAAGCAAGAATGTTTGCAGAGATCTAAAGCTGTCAGCATTTTCTCATCTTCGAATATTTTTGTCACCATCCCCTCAAAGAAAGCCCATTTCCATGAGTCTCTTCATGTGCCTCAATTCCCAAAGTATCAATTGCTCATATCCCCCATTGCCCATTCTGGATAGCTCCTATAAATAGCATCATCTCTTGTAGTCTTTGATGACCGGCATCTTTTTCTCAGCATGTCATTTTCAGCACCCATTCGTATTACAGTGTATGGGTGACTATTCCAGTTCTTTTTAGAGACGAGGAGTTGATTGCATGGATATGCTACCTCTTATTCATTCATTCACCAGTGGACAGAACCTTTAAGTTTTTGCATGTGTGTTCAAAGTGCCAAACTCTCTACTTTTGTTTTAAACATTTCACTTTGAATTTGCCTAAAAGTACTGATATACAATTTCAAATCAGTCCAGTATATCTTCCTCCAAGTTTACCCAGATATTTTTTTTGGACTTTTAACATTTATTAGAGTAGATGCAAAACAACTATAGTGAGGATTTCTGATAAAGTCTGATAGAAACAAACGTAAATTATATTTTCCCCTCAAATAGCATGTGATGCTATAGATCGAAACAGTGTGACTTATATGTCCACCTAAAATTATTTACGTGATGTCAATGGCATTAATTTTTGACAGCATATAGTCACCATAGAAATTAGCTCTATTTGGGTTTTAAGTCGAGAGTCTATAGAATGAGGAAGTGCGAGACACTTTGTCCCATACTATATATCAAGCTGCACATAATCAGTAAGAGAGAAACTATAAAATAAAACCATACAGTGTGCTCCACCAAAATGGAAAATCTAAAAAAGAAAAAAATGGGTTATTTTCTTCAATACAGACAACTTACCGATTAGGGCTGGTTCAACATATGCAAATCTATCAATGTAATCCACCATATAAATAAACTGAAAGAAAAAAAACACATGATCATTTCATTAGATGCTGAAAAAGCATTTGACAAAATTCAACACCCCTTTATGATAAATTTCTTGGAGAGATTAGGGATACAAGGGTCATACCTATATATAATAAAAGCTATTTACAGCAAGCCAACAGCTAACATTAAATTAAACAGAGAAAAACTCAAAGTTTACCCAGATATTATCATCTTGTTCAAACATGGTACATAATATTATATCATGTGAGATCACAAAATTCCTCCCTTTATCACACTAATATTCTTCACATATCAAACTTGATACAATGATATCACATCATGTAAAATCTGAAATTCCTCCGTTGATCACACTAGTATTCTTTTTTGAATTAAACTACCCTAGTTCCTTTATCATGTCTTTTCATCTAGAACGGCTCCATATTCTTTCTTTGTCTTTAAGACTTTGGCATTCTTAGAGTAGTGATCAGTTATTTTATGAACTATCCCACCCCTTGAATTGCATTCTTATTGTTTCTTCATGGGTAGATTAAGGTGATGGTAACAATACTGTGTTGCTTACTGTATATACCGTTTCAGGAGGTATGTGGTATTGGTTTGTTTAATTACTAGGGATACTAACTTGTCTAGAGGTTCCTGAGAAGTTGCTATTTCCACTGTGTGTGTGTGTGTGCGTGTGGTAGATACTTTGCGATTATGTGAATATCTTATTTTACATTTTCTTTTTTTTTAATCAGTTTTAGAATTCACTGGAACTTGCCTGTAACAATTGCTGTGGTGCCTGCTAGGTGGTAATTTTTTCAATTCCATCATTTATTCTACCTTTAGTTAAAAATTTACTATAGTAAAAATTTTATGTGTTCTCTTATTAATTTAAGTACTTGTTGATAGCACTGTGATCTCATGCATTCTGATTTTAGTTGATGAGTATAAATCTATTTCTATCATTTTTTATTTAATCAGACTATTTGTTCATTGGGAGACCTTTCCCACTGACTCTGTATGGTCTTTTTTTTTTCTCTTTTTTCATGTATCTTTTGTTATTACAATGCCATTCATTATTTTCTTCTCTAGAATTATCTTCTACTTTTCTTATTGTAGGTCTGGAGGCAGCCATTTCCCCAGAGAAATTTGATAAATTTTACCAGAGAAAAATAGAAATCAGAATATGGACACTGTTCCTAACACTAATAGCAATTTCTTTCTTCCCCAAGGCTCAGGTGTAACTAACAGCCTCACTTTCAAATGAAGGAGCTGAGGCTTCTAAAAGCAAAAGTACCCAGTGTCACACAGAAACTTATTTCTATTCTGGGATTCAAAAATCTCTTCAAAGCCTTGCCGTCTTCTTCGTTTTAAACTCAAAATGAGTCTGATTCCTCCTGGATTGTGATATGTAAAAGCCTGCAGCATTTGTTCCTCCCTAGTGGGCACTGAGAGACTTTGTAGGATGACTGCATGGGAAGACGGGGGAGTAGAAGTGTGACTGGCAACAGATGATGCTGTCTGCACCCAAGGCAGGATTCCATGAGCCTTGGTTACTGGGATGCCCCCCTGTGGTCTTGTGGTAGTCTTACCACGTGTGTCACGTGTCGCTGCTAGCACAAAGCTGACGTGTAAGCTACAGTGAGTGATATTTGAAGCACAGGTGAGTGGGGATGGCGGTGTTCATCCTGGATGACCTCAGCTAAGCAGGTATCTAAGGGAGAGCTCTGAGCTCAGATCAGACTCAGCCAGTGCCACCCCGGCTGCCAAAATAGCTCAGCATCCACATCTCTTGACACTTACAAGTCTTAGGGGCAGGTCCATGGCGTTTATTTTTCAAAGAGTTGAAGTACTCCCCTTTCCTGTCATGTAACAGAAAACTGAGCCATGATGACTAGAATCCTTTGGCTGCTAATTAATCAGAGAGATCACTAATTTTACCTGTTGACCAAGATAAAATAGTGGAAGAGCACACACCGTAAGACCAGAAAGGCTCTGTGCTAGCTACCCTTCAGGTTGCTGTGAAAGGGCTCTGTGGCCAGAAGCCTTAGTTATTTCACTTGTTGTTACAACAGAGTGTATAACAAAAGCAGCTTAGGGAATAGCAGGTTATATAGTCCTAGGTTTCCATCATGGTGGGGAAGTCAAGGCAGCTATTCTCGCTGCCTCTTCAAACAGGAAGCAAAAAGATGAGGATACTGGTAATCATCTTGCTTTCTCCTTTTTATTGGATCCAGGACCTTTGCCCATGTGATGTTGCCTCAACATTCCTGGTGGACCTTCTCAGCTCAGTCACCCCAGTCCCTTTCAGGGATACCTAGATGTAAGACTCCTAGATGACTCTAGAGCAGGGGTTCTCAGCCTTCCTATGCTGTGACCCCTTATACAGCTCATCATATTGTGGGGACCCCCCTCATCATAAGATTATTTCATTGCTATTTTGCTACTGTTAGGAATTTGTAATAAAAATATCTGATATGTGACCCCCCAAAGGGGTTGTGACCCACAGGTTGAGAACCACTGTTCTAGCTTGTCAAATTGATAATATTAACTGTTACTCTTATAAAGGAAGATAAATCAGACACCTTTCTAGGTCCTTTAACTTCTGAAATCTGTTATGTAAATGGATATCTTATATTTACTGTTAAGGTGAAGCCTCCCCAAGTCGGTGAAGCTCTGTAGGCACCACTCTTTAAGCAAATCCTGGTCCTATTTCTGCTGGGCCTGGCTGTCATAACCTACTATTCCCCCTCTCCAGTCTTCTTCTGGTTAAGACATGTGAAGGCCAAGATTATAACTATCAAACTCCATCTTGAAAAGGAGTTCTTTGAAGGAAGTCAGGGCAGGAACTGTAGGCCATGGCAGAATGCTGCTTACTGACTTGCTCTCCCATGGCTTGCTTTGCTTGCTTTCTTATACAAGTCAGTATGACCTGGCCAGGGAGAGCATGGCTCCCACTGATCTGGACCCTCCCACCCTAACCATTCATCAAGAAAAAGTACTGCAGACTTTCCTATAGGCAATATTATATAGGCATTTTCTCAACTGAGACCCCTCTTCCCAGGTTAAGTCTAGCTTGTGTCAAGTTAACATAAAACTAACCTACACACTCACTATACTGCAACTTGTTTGTAGTTGCCCCACAGAGTAGGGGTTCAGAGCTCAGACCAATGATATCCCTGGCACCACGAGAATATAGAAACACATCATAAGACTTTCTGTGGAGGGAAGGTCATGCACCCCAGCTGGGCTTAGTTTGAATGAGGAAGAGACAAGTAGCTTTGGCTTTTATGACGAGTAGGAGTGGGTTGGCTCTGAGGCTTCATGTATGTAGGCTGGGGTTTCCATGGTTTGAATTTCCCTTTTAGGGATAAAGGGCTGGAATTGTTCTTGGTTTAATATATTGTGCAGATCTGAGGCAAAAGGGAAGGGGTTGGAGACAGAAAGTTGTCAGCAGCCAAGTTATGAAGTAAGTGCCCTTATATATCAGAAAATCCCAAGCAAGCCACTAGTAATCCAATTGGAAGTAATAAATGAGTTGGTGGGTTATAGGATATCAGATAATGATATCACAAAATAACTTTCTTGCTATATATTTCCAATGAACGATCCAAAAGTGAAATTGAGCAACTAATTTTTTTCATCATAGTATAGAAATGTATAAAATATGTAGAAATAAATCCAACAAAAGAATTGCAAAATATCTACTATGAAAACTTACAAACTGAAATATTAAAAGAAACCTAGAAAAAGAAAAATATTCTATATTCATGATTATAAGACAATAGCTTTACAGTAACAGTTATTTTTTAAACTGGTGTAGACTCACCACAAAGCCTGCAAAAAAAAAAAAGAGAGACTCATAGAATTTTGAAAGAATAAAATAAAAAAATAGGTGTGGGACAATGTCCAAGGACCCCTTTACTTATTTGTCAGCTGCAGTTGGCAGACCTGGAGTTTGTGCTGGGGTCAGGGTTTGGGGTCCCCTTACCTGTTGGCACCAGGAGCTGGGTTGAAGGGGGATATGTGGACTCAGTACTCTGGGTCTGGAGACCCTAGACCTGGTGGGCACCGTGAACTTGGTGAATGGGAACAAGTGGAGCTAAGCGGCTAAGGCTTGGGGAGCCCTTAGCTATGGTTCAAGGAACTAAAGCACACTATAACTTTATAAAATAAATGAATAAGAACTGACACTTTGAAATTTCCAAACTTATCACAAAGCTGCAACAATGGCGAAACTGAAACAGACACAGGCTGGACGTGTATGTAGTCAGTGTGGCGAAATTAGACATTTAGGATAAGTCACTATGTTTTTAGGGGTCAGTTGAGTTGAGACAAGAATGGAAAACTGTTTCAATGAGAAGAAAGAATAGCTTTTGTAACAAATATTATTGGGATCTGAAAATAAAAAAATACAATAGAACAAAGTTTGATGCCTTCTTTACAATATGTAAAAAAAAATTAAGTCAAAATGGCTTAAATTCGGGAGCTAAAATGATAAAACTTTGAGAATAAAATAAAATTCTCTATGACCAGGATTAAGTGACACTTTTTAGTGGCAATATTCAAAACAAAGTTCTGCACAGAAAGTCCCACAGTCCAGTCACATTAAATGCCCCTGCTTTGTAGTTCGTCTTCATTTCTGCAGGAAGGCAGACTGGGTCAGCCTGGAGGGCTACCCATGGATTCTGGTGGTGCAGAGTGAATTCAAATGCCAAAGATTTGGGTTTATTTTATAACATTTCTTCTTGTCTCATTCCAGTTTTTCCTGTGAGATATGTAGAGGCAATGAACACTAAGGCCATGGAGTACTTAGAGATACAGTTCTAGCAGTCAGTGTAAATCCCCTGGGGTTCCTTCCTTAATTTTGTGAGAACCTCTGATATTCAAATATAACTGTGATTAGAGCTCTAATGTCACTTAAGGTCACAATGGTTTGCTTTCTCCTCTAGGAGATGTTTTAAGTTGTTCTAGAAATGTTTTAAAGTAAAAAGTCAATTGGTGTCCTCTTTGCTATTCTATCAACTTTTAAAGAAAAAAAATAGATTTCTAAGTGGCTCAAATCACAAGTCTCTGTTTCAGTTTTCCATAATGCCTATACATTTGTTTATTTTAAATTTGTGAATTTAAGTATAATTTTAAGAGACAGTCTCTGCTCTGTGGAGGTCTGTATGGTTTTTCTCCAGAAAGTACTGCTTCAGGATCATCATGATTAGTGATGTCCCAGTGACCATCCTGTCCTTGTCTGGAGGTATGCTGGCTTCAGTAAGCTATCAATTAACCCTTGACATGTTGATAAGGCATAACATTTGATAAACTTGGTCTTTGTTGAATAGTTTCTCCGTTTTTAAATATGATAATATCTTCTCGTCTTTTAAAAGAATGCTTATATGTTCAAGGATGCTTTTCATAAATGTTTGTGTTGTGAGCTACATGGCATTCCTTCCCTCTGAGGAGCAGGTTTGTTCTCTGCCAGAGGCAGATGGAGTGGTTGAGATTGATCTGCATCCAGGAGTGTGGACCTCACGAGTGGCCTGGTTTGCTAAAGGACTAGCGCCCAGTGGTCCATGTGCTGCAGTGGGTATTCATTCAGCTGTTGTTCCTCTGATCTGATGGGGTCAATGCCTCTTTGAGATGCAGCCGTTGGACTCAGATAGGGATTGTCTTTCTGGGCTAGAATTGAGAGTTGCAGGCACAGGTTCAGGATGAGTCACCTGTCCCCGGAATTGATTTTTTAAGTGTGACTCCCCAGTCCATCATCTCTCTCCTGGTTGTCAACACTGAAATTTTAGGTTTGCTCAATGTGTGAGAGCAGCAATGAAACTCCACAAATGTGTCTTAAGTTTCACAAAGCTTCTGAATAGCTTATTTATTGATAGACAGCAGAGCCAATTAATATGCATAAATTCAGAAGAGAGGTTACCCAAGTATGGAGGCCGTCATCCGGGCTATTCTACTCACGGGTCGATCATCTTGTGAGCATTTAGCAGATGGAAGGATCTGACTCCTCTTCCCCCAAAGAGGTTGCATTCCCGCGACTTGTGATGCCACCCAGTTATCCAGAACATAGGGCATTCAGTATTCACAGGCTGGGATACTCTGAGCAGAGCAAGGCAGGGACCTAAGCTGGTCCATTTGACTTGAACAAAAGAAAGGGCAAATGACTTCTGTTTTGACTGTGACGAGGGGATTGTGTTAAAGGAAGAACTCCCACAAGTGGAGCGAGGTTCACATAATTTGAACTTCCATACTAGTGTCAAGAGACACAACAATTGCTTCATACAGATTGCCCAGATAACAGGTATAGAGGAAGGAGGAGACGCTTGTCCCTGGAAGCTATCGGGGATCAGTATCAAAACCGGAAATGTGACCCTGTGATGCTGTGAGTAAAGTTGTAGTAACCTTTCAGGTGTGCACATCTGGATGGAAGCTGTGAGGCACCGGCTTTCTAGAAAGCCGGGAAGATAGAGATGGGATTCAGATCACTGGCACCCCTTTATCTGACCAAGAACCAGAAGTGTTCTTGTCCATCAAATTTACCAAGCTTGCGAATACATACACTACTGTAATAGAGACTTCTGGGATAGTTAAATAAACTTTGGGTCTGAAATCTAATATTAAAACACTGGAGACAAGGAGGGACTTTCTCTTGAAAGTCTGCAGTCCACCTGATTTTCAGTATAAAGTCTCCCTGAATATCTCCTTAAGCCGGAGTTCTAAAGAGACATGTAAAGCCCCAGATGTCATCCAAAATACTTGTGGAAAGTAACAGTAGTTAAATGCAATAGAGACAAATTTAAGCTTGAATTTACTGGAATATTGTACACCAACTTAAGTATGTAGTTATTTTTAAAGTAAATATATATGTGTGTGTATACATACATATATGTACCATATATGTACATATTAGAAAATATGAAAGATATACTAGAGTTACAAATCTTTTAAATGCATCTTACTTCTAGATAAATAATTATTAATACCTTTTATATTAAGCTAGAAATAATAGATATTATCAGAGAGGATAAGTTTTAGGAGAATGCCAAGCTAAAACAGGAAAGAAAGTAGGCTTTTGTCCAAACATTGGCATATGGAGTTGAATTATGGGGCTAGCAGAATATGGGAGCAGTAAACAAATGACCCCTTAGTTAAGTTGAAATCCTTTAGTGGAGCGATGTGACCTGGACAACAGGTTCTTTCTAGAAGAGAGCTTTATCTGATCAAGCTGGCAATATTTAAAAATTTTTTAAAAGTTAATGATGAAGTCACGTTCAGATAACGACTGCACACTCAAGGGACCTTCATTGAGACACAGGGAAAGAACTAGGTTAAACTCTCAATAACATCAGATAGGGGGATGATCACAAGGGTGATCATCAGTATGCTATGAATGTTTTATTGCCATTGATTAATAAAGAAGCTGCTTTTGGCCAATAGCTTAATAGAATATAGCCAGGATGGAAGATTATAGATAGATAGATAGATAGATAGATAGATAGATAGATAGATAGATAGATAGATAGATAGATAGAGTAGGTCCACTGGAGCCCACTGAAACTGTGGGTAGGTCACAACCTCATGGTGATGCACAGATTAATGAAGATGGGCTAGTTTAGGATATAAGAGCTAGCTAGAAATATGCTTAAGCTATTGGCCAAACAATATGCAAATAATATAGTTTTTGTGTGATTATTTTGAGTCAGGGCAGCCAAGAAATGAACAAACAGCCTCTCCCAACATGGGGTCTCAGACAAAGCCATATGAAATGATAAAAGACACAAGGATGGGAAACTGGAAGGGAACAAGGCCTTTGACTGGAAAAACTTTAAGTAAATTTAGTACAAAAATATCATACATATTTTAAAAACTCACCACTGAACTAAACAGATTTGATTATAAAAGAGAAAAATCAGTAAATTAATGACTATATTTAAAATAAGTTCACAGAATGCAAATCCAGACATCTTTGGATGTGGAAAGTAAAAGAGTGTAGATGAAAATCAGGCCAGAATTAGTGAGTTTTCCATTTGGCCTATCAGCGTTTCAAAGAGAGGGCAGTAAGTTTAGAAGAGAAGATGGAACCTGAAAAATCCTTAAAGTGAAAAAAAAAACAACCAAACAAAAACAGCTGGCAACATATAGGCAATATACTGTAGAACAAACAGTATAATTTTTTGTAAAAGTCCAGCTCAGAAAAGAATTCAATGTGAAGAGCACAAAAGACAAAGAGATGATTTTGGGAGCAGCTAGAGAGGAACCAAAGCAGCTCCACCTACCAAGCCCTCATCCGATGACCCGGGCATTGGCGTGATGCAGGTTTCTCTCCAACAAACAGAGGCAGTACTATGATGCTTGGCCTCGGGACACAAGGGAGATAGATGAAGAGCCTGGAGTTGTGTAGTCAAACTGTCCTTTAGGGATGCATGGAAAATAAAAGTAGTAATAATAAGTGGTATGGATAAAGTGGGGGAAGCTTTGTTATTGGCTCATTTACCTAAGAGTTAAAAGCTTGTACCAGAGAAAACGGGAATAATGCTGGAAACAAAAAGCAAAAGAGGAAAGGTGGGCAAAATGGCAGCCAAATGTTATAATAAATGCTTGCTTGTAAAACTGCACCACAGTCAAACCTAAGGTTAAAGTCCGGGGAAGTTCTGAGTTTGATGTCCAGGAAAAGGGTGATGGTGCTGGTTTTAGAGCTATCTGTCTGCAATCTGTCTGTCTGTCTATCTATCTATCTCTATGTACGTATGTATGTATCTATCTATCTATCTACTTAGCTGTCTATATTTCTTTCTATCATCTATTTATCTATCTGTAATCTATCATTTATTTATCTACCGATCTATCTATCTATCTATCTATCTATCTATCTATCTATCTATCTATCTATCTATCTATCTATCATCTATTTTTGTGTTTGTTTTGAAGTACTAGGAATTGACCCAGAGTATCACACACTAAGGAGACACTCTTCCACTTAATAACTTAATTTTTAAAAAGACACTCAGCATTATTTATGCCTTATAGCAAATAACCACCAGCACAATAGAAATGATGTCAATTCCGAATCAGTTTCCATCCACTCCTTGCTTTCACATGAAGTATCATCCATCACAAGTGGGTGCAGCCACTATATTGACTGTGGTGTTTTCATTAACGTTCAGCACTGAGGAGCTTTTAAGTTCTATTATTTCTGTGTGTTGTGGATTATAAATATTGCTTTTAAAATATTCCAACCAATAAGACTTGGAGAAAGGAGAGGACCAAATTATCTTGCGAATGGTTCTCTGACCTCCGCAAACTGCTCACGCGTAAGTGCATGCACATGGCCACAACATATGGGCACACACATGAGTGAATTCACACGAACACAAACATACATTAAGTAAAAATTGATAAATACTAAATAAATAAATAAAATGGAACCTACTTCTTCCTTTCTTTCCTTAATACTCCTTTCTGTTTTTTTCATGTTTTATGGTGAGCAATTCTAATAAGCTATACTTCACACAACAAGATTGTTACTACATGTATTTAAAGAGAAGTAATAATGCCTGTTGCCTTCTTGATTCCCTTTGTCTTCTTTCCCTCCATTTAATTGGACACATTTTAAAAATTGTGAACATGATGAATTCTTTTTAACTCAGAATGAGCTCAATTGGGTTTGGTTTGGTTGTTTTTGTAATTTATTAAGCGAGACGGCATGTGGAATCACTTCCCAGAGTTGGAAACTGCAAGCTCAAGGAATGTCTTTGCTAGGATGCATCATCTTTCACTTTAGTTGACCTATCCACTGGGGGAGAGCTAAGGTGAGATCCAGAAGCAGGAGATGAACCTACTGATTCAGAGAGGGAGAGACAGAAATGATTGCACTCCGACATAATCAAAGTGTAAAACGTTTCTATCCAGTATTATTTGTCTGACATTATTTCTTCTAAGAGCTTCATCCTCCCAGCCAAACAGCGTTCTTCATTATTCCTGCTTCAGGCCTTTTACATTTCAAATTCCCAGTCTTAACTAAGAATACTTTGCCAGGGAAATTCCTTCTCTTCCTTTCTGTTTATTAAAATCTGTTTTTTAAAAGGGCTCTCGAAGGCCAAACCCTGACTCTTTCAGTCCAAATTTTTATTTTAACATTCATAGCGTTTATAATCTGTTCCACACTGCCTAAACATTTTAGGTCTTTTCCAATTCTAAAAACAAAAATTAAATTCTCATAGAACACATGACAAATAGGAAAGAGACATTTCAAATAATTATATTCCCTTTTGTGGGTTATACATTCCCTTATTAATATGCACGGTGGAAATACCATTAGATTTAGTTTTTATGCTACTTTAGCAGCTTCGTCAGTCTCCAGGTTTCCCTGCTGGACTCATCATTATCTCTGTACCTGATGTGCTGCTCTTTCCTCAATCTGTGCTTTCCTGTCTCTTCTCTATAACAACAAGACCTCTGTGATGCCAATCTTTGTTGAGTAGTTTCCTCCCTTTGGAGAGCTGTTTGCTCAGAGTAGACGTTAAGACTTGGGAGTAAGTGGGCAGAAGATGAAAGCATTTTTGGGCCCACGTTAGGTTAGGTACCAATTTCATGTGTGAGAGTGCTGGTCCCCCAGGATCCTTGGCCTCCCTACATACACTCATTCTTGGTGATTATTTAATGAAGGATATAAAGCTTGTTGAACAATTGTCTACCTTTCACTCATGTTAACTCTCATGTGTTCATGTCCTTTCCAGAAAGACATGGGAAGGTGTTTGTGTGAATCTAGGGTCCATTATTTAGACTCCTTTGCGTTTATGTCCCTTAACAGAGCCTCCCCACAAGAGTGTAGCAGATGTGATGTCATTGTCCTTGGTATTTGATTGAAATATTGGAATATTCCCAGATCTTCCTTGTGTTTCTCAAATATGTGTCAATTATGAGACATGCATTTGGCAAGGAGCATATTTCTAAACACCCATTTCTCTAAGCAAACAAAGCACATGCCCCTCCCACCGAGAGGGTAGACTTTTTCCATGGCACCATAACATCTAAAAGTTGTGTAGATGTGGGTATGAGGGCCTTTTGGTGAAGTTCAGACTAATTCATCCTAGTCCTCACCCAAATAAATCCAACGCATACTGTTTAAACACTGTCACCTTAGGATTTGCCTAGAGAAAGACCAGACAAAGAGCAAAGCCCCAGTCTTCTAGAGGCTTGGGGGGTTAGAAAGCCCTGGAGTTCCCTGGGAAATAAATAAAACTAACAATCTGGAAATGCCTTGTTGACAAGAGTCCGCAGCTTCCCTTATTCGCATCCTTTGTCCCAGCGGTGCAGGCAAATGGACAGTCAGGTATCTGCTGACTGGCAAAATGAATGAGCGTTCTGTTTAGATTGGAGGGCGGTTTACTATGCTAATCTTTACTGAGTTCCTCTGGTACAAGTATACCCTTTACCATAGTGGGAAATCTTTACTGAGTTCCTCTGGTACAAGTATACCCTTTACCATAGCGAGAAAAGCATGACGCTGATGTACATTTTGCATTGCAGGGCCAGGGCCAGAGCCCAGAAAGAGTCTGGGGATCTTCAAATTCCCTGGCACAGATTTTCTACCATGGACATGTTCTATTAAATTCTTAGCTATACACCCATCAGATGGATAGATAATACCACCCCATCCTGCCACAGGGCCTGCAGAGGATCCCTGTGCTGCTGATTCTCCATGCCGGTGAAGCCTGGTGTGGGCTAGGACAAAGATGGCTCCAGAATGGCATTTTTGTGGCAGCTTCATTTTTAGACTTGATTGTAAGCAGCCTGCATAGTTAGAGTAGAAATTGACAGCCTTCTCCCCAAGGCTTCCTCTACTCTCCATGTCTCTCAGGTATTATTACTAAAGGTTATCAGTACGCCTGATACCTTTGATTTTGTGGGCACCACAGACCAGACAGCTGTCTCTCTCAGCCTCTGCACATTGGCTCTCTCTCTACTGCTAGCCAGCTCCCTCCCAACATGAATGCGTGAGCACACACACACACACACACATACACACACACGCACACACACACACACATCCTCATGACCATTGATTTCTTGGCTGTTCACTGTTACGCTGATGAGCCACAGTGAGGCCTGGGCTGCAAGGCCTCTTCTTTATTATTCATTCTGTGAAGAACAATCCCCCGTCTGTGTTCCCTTCTCCCCCCAGCCCTGACCTGAGCACATGCTGCTCTTCCTTCTTTTCCGCTAGCACCTTGTGTGAAAGGGTCTACCATGGGTGCGCGTGTTCTGGGCATGCCTTTTTTATGCACCGTGTTTTCTGCCAAGGGGGTCAGGAGGGTACGTGGAGTGGCCAGATGGCTTACCTCTCCCCTCAGGAAATCCACTGTTTAGCTGGGCACCTTCCCAGCTCTAGGCAGGGATGAAATTCCACTGTTTGGGGAAGAGCTGGTTCAAATGCCACTGTCCCTGACTTGACAGCTCCAGATTCCTTTAGGCTACACACTTTTCTACTCCACTGTCACTGGCTGGGGGTTTCTGCCAGAAACAGCACTTTAGGAGTCATTAGGTAGGGGTGGGGAGAGAGCAACTGGATTATTTATTACCTCTGCTCAGACACAAGTTTCCGTTATTTTAATCCAACTAAAAGAAAAAAAAAGCAGTGTCCACGGACAGAAAAGTAGAAGCCGAGCAGAGTTAAAGTCCAGAGCACCCCAAATGTGCCTGCCGCCTCCTCCCCAGGAGTCTCCATGTTCCTCTGCCGCTGCTCTCTTCTCCTGAACTTTTGAAAAGCCAAGCAGTTTAACTGGCCAGACCCCGGCAACTTATTTGTATGCAGCACAAATTTCAGAATCTGTTCTCAGCCTGTGCCGAGTGAAAAATGGCCTGCATTTTCTTGATAGCCCATGTGGTTGTAAAGAATAAATGGCTAATGAATTACAGATGAACATTGACGCAAATTAATCTTCCCGCTGTCCCTGGGTTATATGGCAGCCATTTAAAAGTTTAATCAATACACTAAAGTTGAAAACATGCAGGCACTGCAGTTGCTTGGATGTAATAAACATCAGAGGGAACCGGGAGGCTCGCACCCACTCCATGTATCATAATGACAGGTATTTATGTTTAATGGACTAAATATTTTTTATTGGAAGGGAGCAAATGTCAGCTTAACTTTGTGAGCCCCGCATTCAACTTTCCTTTGAGGTTGGTGAAAGACGGCTGACGTGTCATTGGAAATGAAATGTTCAAGGGGGGAAGAGGCAGCCCAGAGACAAAGCGAGGATCGGGAGCCGCTGGGAGACCACGGTGCCGTGGTAGCATGGTGCAGCAATTCATTAAGGCAAACATAAACCCTGCTATTTCTAATGCTGCTGTAAAAGGGTTTACTAGGAATGGCTTTAATGGTTATTAGCGAAAACAAGTGCCCAGATCTGCCAGATATCCTGTTTGGTGCAGGCTTTTGTTTGAAAACTCTTTACCAGGTCATAGTTGCTGGAGATTTATAATTAGTCTCCATTCTTAATGTGAGAAGTGGGGGGAAACAGCATGATGGCTCTCAGCCCTCGGATTTCATAGATCTTTCCTTTTGAAAGCTGTCCAGTGGCTTTAAATAACCATGTGTTCTCTTCTGGAATACTTATATCTTAATTACTTTCCAAGTCTATATTTTGTAGCACTGCTGTGAATCTAGTCAGAAACGGTTGGGGCTGAGGGAGAGGGGACTTGGTCCGTGGCTGTGCCAGCTCTCTCAGTAGACGGAAACTAGGCCAGAGATGGTTTCATCTGACCACCTAGAAATAAAAGTAAAAAATAAATAAAAAGGACACACTCATCTTTTGCTATTCCCCTCCCCAAATAAGACAGACCATATATGTCACCATTGTAAGGGCAGGAGGACTTGGAAACATGGCATGAGTTTTGGAAAAGTAGACGGGAATGGGTTAGACCATAGTCATCTTGTTTGCTGCTCATGTACAGCCTATCATCTGAGGTAGGATTCCATATCCAGGCATTCAGTGGCGTTGCTCAGAGGAAGTCGTTCAGGAGGTGATGAGATGTGACAGCAGGGTGGAGAAATGAGGGTGCGAAGGAAAACTGGCTAACTGCATGGCACAGTTAACACTTGAAGAATATGGATCTCATGTTTTGTTTTGTTTTAAATAACAAAAGATTATGTTTTCATGGTTCTTAGAGTCAACGGAGGTCAGCATTATGTGACGTTAAACTAACAAGCTAAGATCGCGTGCTTACTGGCCCTTCATCTTCCTCTAAGCACAGTGGGGAGAGATTTGGTAGTGCGGCCATGGCTAACTACGTGGTCATGCTTCCAGCTACTCATGTTAGCCCCGCCCCATCTCTGAAGTTGTCTAGATTGCTCTCTGAAGTTCTTTTCACTGTCTTTGGGGCTTGGCTTCCTGCTTGCTCAGCTTCCGTTGCTGCCATGTGACCCACAGCAAGGGCTAGAAATGTGAGCATGGTTCTTTTCTCTGTCACTAGGTCCTCCAGACCCGAAGCACAGTTGGTTCCTAAGAAAAGATGGCTATGCAGGTGGAGGGCCATTGCTTCCTATTGACTTTAAAACCCAGCTGTGTTTTGACAATGTCTTCTGATTTCCAGCTGCCCTGATAGGTTGTTTTATTTATCCTTTTCTTTGTTGTAGGTCAAGGCCATCAATGTTACTGTCCCTACCCTATTTTACAGGGGCAAAACAAACAAACTGTAAATAAGGTCCAGAGGTTATATGCTCATTGTTCATGGTTGTCAGTAGAGCACAGCAATTCAAGCCCTTGAATTTAGTACTTTAATCTCCATTATCAACCATAATGTGCTCACACGTTTCTGTCCCTCTGCTAGTCACTGATGATAAAAATCTCACTAAGCGACCCAATGTTCTATTCCACCATAACCAGTTAGCTCCCCAACTGACCAAAGGCCAGAAGGATGATGGTCATACTTCCCCCACCTAAGTCTGATATTCTAGGTTTCTCATAGAAAATGGCAACCACCTTTCAAAACTTAGCATCGTCAATGTAGTCAAGGACGAGGTCATGTGGTCCTCAGATACATGTCTTCTCTGATCTGAAGAAGTACAGGGACCAAATGGTGATGAAAACGGGTGGGATATGAAGGTGTGATTTATTCTCATCTCATAAAATAATGGGGGAAGGCAAACCAGAACTGTTCAGGGCCTGAAAGAGCTTGTCAGAGGCACCTGGGAGCATCTTCCTTGCTGTTACGCTTCGCGTGTGAATTTCACCTTCCTGTTCTGAAAGTGGTTGCTGCCACTCCGTATGTCATTTCAACATCCTAGGCAGGAAGATATTTTCCTTGCAAAACACTGTTTAAAAATATTTTTGATGGACAGCTTTCTAAAGATGTGTGTCTGTTTATCACACAACCCACGGCCATATCAGTGGGAGATTGAAGGAGTATTTCTGCTTTCCTGATTTTCCAGGAGGAGGAGATAAGACATCCCACTCATTATGTCTGCAGCATATGATAAAGCATGTTTTTGTGTTCCTACAAAAGATACTGTACAAGATACTTCATGTGTACCAACATTATCTTCATGACCACCTTATTAAAGAACAATATTAATTGCTTCTCACTACAGTAATGGAGCTGCCATTTTGGACTACCTTTAGCTGTCTCCACCCTAGCCTTTTGTCTACTTCCTGTCCCCTTAGCTGCCATTCTGATTCCATGGTAAAGGACAACAGGACAGCACTCCAGTTCACAGTAGACATGCTGCTATCTGAAGTCACTGGAAACACCAAGTCTGCCTCTTTTACTTAAGTATGTGACTTAACATATTTAATGTGCCATTTAGCATTTCTTAGTCAACAATAACAGCATCTCTGCAAAGTGGATCACACTTCCCAGGTGCAATGTTGGCTCCTCAGGTCTGGTCTGCCTTATCTAGCCCCATGCTTCCCTAGTAACGATGGCATTAATGGTTCCTAGAGCATGTGTGTGTGAAGACAGAAGTAAGGACAGTATCTGGTCCTCAGTTGACATTACTAATTACTGTCACCACTGCTGTTTGCATTCACTGTGTTCCACTCTGTGTACAAGAGCAGTGTGAACTTCAGGGTGTCGGGTCCACAATGTTTTCCCTCTTGGCATTTCTTCAAAATACCCAGCAAGGTCCCACTCCACTTTGGAGGCATCAAGTAAAACCCATCCCATGCTAGACGCACACTCATGAGCTTTGTAACAGATACTATGGTTTCAGCCTTTGCTTCTGGTGGGGGCCAGGACCATCTACTTGCATCTCAGGGCTGGGCCAATGGCTGACACAAAGTGCATTTGGTTTTGTTGACATGTATGATACACAAAAATGATTCATGTGAGCTATAATTATTTTAATCATTTGTGAGTCACCAGAATTCAAAAGCTGCAGTTCCACAGCACATAAAGACACTGTAGTGTTTAGAAAAGCCATTGTTTCCAGGCCAGCTCAGGTATGAGAATATTAAGAATAACCACATTCAACTGGTGAAGCCATATGGAGCATATCCTGTGATCCAGTTCAAATATATGCAAGGACATAGATATACAAAGCGCAGAAGGAATCCAGATGGTGAAGACCATGGGCCATGCTGACCCTAAATAATAACCAAACACAAACACTATTAAGCTCTCAGCAACAATCCCATCCCAAAGCTAGTGCTGTTGGGTCTACAGCCACGATTTATAAGTTTGTTTTTAAATTTTAAAGTATTATTTTTAATCACCTACAAATAATTAAAGTCATTGATTTTAAAGAGAAATTTGTTCCTATGCATTGACACTAGAGAATATTTAATTGACTGAGTTCAAAAGGCTACCTTAGGAGTCTATTCTAAGGGGGAAAATTAGGAGTAGATAATCAAGTGTCTTTATTTGCTAGAATGTTCACTATAGCAGTCATTATGCAACAGTAATGAAATCATGACAAATATGTAGAGCACAGTGTTACAGAGCATTCAACAATGATTAAAATAGTTTTAGAAAACATTTAAGCAATAAATTAAAGATTATAGAAAGTTACATATGTTTCATGGGTAGAAACAAAAGACTAGAGAGCAGAACATTAAAATCTGGTGGCTAAATTTGGACAGTATAGTGGGCTTATATATGATTTTAATTTATTATTTCATTACAGTTATTTGTTTGTTCATTTGTGTCCATCTGCAAGCGTACACACATGCTATGTTACAGCAAGCACGAGGCATTCAGAGGACATTTCTCTCGGATTCTCTTCTTCTCCCATGTGGGTCCCAGGGATCAAATTCAGGTCACTGGGCTTGGTGGCAAGTAACGTTACCTACTGAACCATCTTGTCACCATTTTCTTTATACTTTATTCATCTGAAAAGAAACATGTGTATGTAATAAGATAAAAAAGAAACCACAAAGCAACAGTATGGTCTTTATTAAAATAGTTACAGTAGAAAGAGTAATGAGCGAATTTGCACTGGCTAGAAATTTTCAACTATAATTAATGGCCCAAATAAACAGGATGGCTCCAAATAACATGAATTGAAGATGTGGGCAATTCGAAGATGGTTTGAAAGTACTGAAAGCCAGGCCTCTGGTTTTTTAAAATCCCATTTAAAAAAATCGTATTTATGTTCTGTGTATGTGTGTGCCTGAGTATACATATATATGTGCACCGTATTCATGCAGGATCCTATGGAAGTCAGAAGAGGGCCTCAGATTCCCTCAGAATGGAGTGATTGGCAGTTGTGAGCCACCATGTGGGTGCTGGGAATCTAATCCAGGTCCCCTACAAGATGAGTGAGCACAGTTGGCTGCTGAGGCATCTCGCCAACCCAATACCACTCTAAGTGTTGCTCTCCCTTTAGCAGATTGCTCCCGTCTTCAAGTTTGTTCTGGGCTCACCGTGTGTCCACAGCTGTATTGCGGTCTTTCTTCCCTCATGATGAGTAGGAGGCGGGGGCAGACTCCAAGGTTCTATTCCTGAGCTCAGCAGCGCAGGAGCGCTATGTTGGAATAAGAGCAGTGCAGGTACTAGATTGGGTTCTCCATTGAGATTTTAATTCTGAATCTGACTCTCTGTAGCAGGTTTCTGTAACAAAGGTTGCTGTATCCATGGCACCAGAGAAATCCCAAGGACTTTCTTGTCCTTGTACTTGACTCATGACTCTCCTGTACTTGGTGTCCCTTGAGTACCATTTGCTGTGCGACACCTCTGCTATCTTTCCATCTCAGATGGAAGCAGAGCATTTATTTCTGAGGCCACTTCTTCCACAGTAGCATGGAGATTCCAGAGTGAAAAGATTTAAAGCTTGACTTTGTTGTTTCGATTTTCACTATTTTCCAAAAACAAAGTCATTAAAGTCAGCCTAAGGGCTGACCTGCCAAGGAAATGTGAAGTTACTTTCTACAAAACGAAGAGCAAGTCCTAGGCCACTAACAGCAGAGAGGCCACGGGACGGCTCATGATTGGCTATAAATGGACACAGATGTCTCACCTAACTCTCCCAGGAAACTCCTTTCCCTTGCCTTCAGGAAGACTTGCAGAACAACTACATTATGGAAATACTCTTGGCTCTTTTTGTTAATCTTTTTGAGAACTTAATCCATGAACCCTGCATCTCCATAACTCCTCCCTCCCCTGACTCCTGTGTTCCCCTTACAAACTCACGACCTCTCGTTTAACTATTATTGTTACGTGTGTGTTAGCATTACTTATGTGCACACATGGCCAAGGCTGACTACTTAGGACTGAACAATCTATAAGAAAGATCATCCATGGAGAAAACAGATTATCAGTCTCTCAGAAGATGTTCCTTACCCGTAACTCTTCATCTATGGGTGGGACTTGTGAATTTCCCTCATCCACAGTGGCATGGTTGCTGGTAGAGCCATGCCTGCTTGCTCGGGCAGCTGTGTTGTTGAGATTTCATGGGCACATCTTCCCTTTCATTTCTAGGGTATACTTGGCCCCTTTTTTTATCCTGTTCTTTCTCACAGTGGATCAGAACAGGGGTTGCAATGACTTTGTGCACCACAGGCTACAGGAAGAGGACGTAAAAGCTTTACACAGGGATTTTCACAAACTGTACAGTCAACTGATTGATTCTGTGATCCCCTGTGAAAATGGAAACACTACTCCCAAGGCTTCCTGGATTTACATTTTGTTTCAACCTTTCCATTTTATAGGCAATGTTTAAAAGAAAGAAAGGGCAAAATAACATGATCTGCCTCCTAAGATGTTTGAAAGGATCCAGCCATGAGATGAGCCATGTTAGCTGCTTCCCACCGCTTCCACATAGGAAGCTCTATAAAGTGAGCCGTGAAGATGGTGGGTGATGAAGACTACACGGCTAAATGTTGCTGTGGGAAAGGTCTCACTGGGACATTGTCTTTGAAAATAAGATTTGTCTTTGAAGCTAGAAAGTGCGTGTTGAACATTTCATCACAGCATGAAGCACAGCCCTCTTAAAAAGCCAGGAGTCACGGGAATGCTGCACTTTGCAGCCTTCTACAGGCCATAGATCCCCAAAATGGCTTTCGGTATAAAGAAAATAACACAGAGTTGGGAGTGAGAGTAACTGAAAATCAACCACAGGTTTTCCCTGTAATATTTTGTCTCCTTAAATACATGGCTGCTTTCTTGATTGAGTGCTGGGGGTAACACAAGCTACCTATCAGGCCTGGAGATTAAACAAGGTGGTGTTTTATAGAGTCCTGTACACAGAATTATCAAATAAGTAGCTAGGACTATGGAGGGCTGCAGCAGTCAACAGAGCTATGTTTGTGGGGTCTTGATCTTTGGGAGTCTTCTGCCTTGGTCTCTAGGCACAAGCCTGATGCAGAAGAGAACACTACAAAAAGAACCCTTAGAATAAAGAAATTCCTTTTTTAATGGGAGCGTTCAGATGGTCTATGAATTTATCATGCCCTTTATCATTAGAGACCTACATAACCACCCCATTAGTCATCACGGTGTGGCCCTGTTCAGTGTCCCCAGCTCATCGGGGCCTTGGAGATATGCCAAGAGTTCTTCGCCTATGAGAGTCCAGCATGGCTGCTGAAGTTCTCAGGGACTGAGATTGCCTGCCTAAGAGTGAACGGCAAGATTTCTGTCTTTGATTCTGTAACACATGAGACTGGAAAATTCACCTGGGAATCTGGGATCTGTAAACCGAATGGCAGAAGTTAAAGATGGTTTTCCCATCTAGTCCTTGATGGAGAGAAAGCCCACCATTTTTCACTATCTGGTATATTTGTTATGGGTGTGGTGGAGATGACTTTTGTCAACTCAAGGATCTTCTGAGATTGGTTGGTTTCTGTCTTGTGACAACAGAGAGCTTTGTCTTCAGTGAGTAAATGCTGAATGTTGTTGTCTTTGCATTTCCCTATTCTGTGAGGTTATATTCATGTTTGAATATTAAACCAACTTTGCTTCTCTCAGATAAACTTTATGTGGCTCTACTGTACTGTATTCTTAAATATTGCCATGTCCTCTATATTACTAATCTAATGGTTGGGTATAGGCCTGTGAAGTAAGCTATTCCATGGTTTTTAGTGTCACTATAGTAGCTGAGCTCATAAAATAATTGGATGAATGATTCTACATCTTCAATCCTTCAAAAAACTTTTCTAGAATTCAAATTATTTTTTTGTCAAGTCTCTGGTTGAATTTTCTCTATGGTCTGGTAGCATCTTTTTAGGCTGCTATTAAGCTATGAGGTTAGTTTCTTAAAAGGTAATGAGTATTTATTTCTTCTTAGTGTCTTGGCTTCTATTTTAAACTGCAAAATCTAGCTCCTTTGGACCCCTATTATAACAGCTGCGGCCAGTGAATAACAACTGGAGTTTTTACAACTTGATGACAAATTTCGCCTCTGGCCTCGTAGGCCTTCTGTTAGATAGCAGCGTCTTGTGTGCTGGAACAGGCCTTTTTTTCTTTACCCCAGCAGATGTTTTAACCACATTCTGAATTCTAGGATCAGTGATAGGGACTGTGAGCTCAAAACTGAGCAAGAAAATATCCCTGGGTGCAAGAAAAATCTATGTAAAGGAGAGTGATGACGAAATGCTTGGTTGGCCGCAGTGGGGTCTGTGTGAGGATGTACGATAGAACTTGGGAAGACAGACTAGGAGGGACATGATGCCCAGGAGAAGCTGGGGTGCATTTAAGGTGAAGGGGATTTTAATGGGATTAAAGATAAGAGGGCTGCATGTAACATAGGGAACCTGTCACCAGACACTGGAGTTACCAGACAGAGATATGCGAGGGACCGAGCCCCTCCAGCTTCCAGTGGGCTGAAAAGGCCTACTTCAGGAGCGCATTGTTTTCATTGGGGGACCAGTCATCCAAAGAGGGAATTTAAATGCTTCACTTGCTTCAGATGCACAAGTCCTTCTATTTTTGTTTCTCAACGGTGGTTGGCACCTCTGGTATAACCTTACTGCAGAGTAGACTAGGGTTGATTGCAGTTTGGATGGTTTTCCAATATTTAGACTTTTTTTTCATTTAAACGACAATTTTTGTAGTTGTAACAATAAATGAGCATCTTCTCCAAAGAAGAAGTGGTCCTTGAGATGGCTGTGGATACTCCATCCATAGGCCAGGGAAAGTCACATTGATGGAAAGGATGGGCAGGGAGTGGAGAGGGAGGAGACAATGTGGGAATCTGAACACCAGGTGGCAGTGACCATGAGGATGCTGTAGAATAGATAGATCTACTAAAGTTCACTGATTGTAACCACTATCGATTTTCCTTTGAGTGTGATTTCTGTATCAGGCTGCTTTAATCTTCTCAAAACAAAGTGAACAGGCTTCCCTGCTCTGGTGCAATCTTGTGAGAAACAAGTGTCTTTGTATCAATTCATAAACAGCCCTACCTCACCTGGAATGAATCTAAAACATTGGATTCTCAACCTGTGGGTCACGACGTCAGTTATTTACACCACGATTGATAAGAGTAGCAAAATTACACTTATAAAGTAGCATCAAGATAATTGTATGGTTGGGGTCCCCACAACATGAGGAACTGTATTAAAGGGTCTCAGTTTTAGGAAGGTGGAGAACCACTGCTCTGGAGCTTGGCGGTCTCAGAGCTGTGTCTGTGCTTGCTCTGCAGAGGACGCGGCTGCTACTTTTGTCGCTGTGCTGGCTTTAGAACATCTGTTTTCATCTACCAGCTTTGCAGATTCATTGCTTTAATTAATTAATGGAAGAGCTTTGGAAGTTAGGGCCTCTGTCCTCAATTTTCATTTAAAGGTACCTAGCGAGTTCTGTTTTAAAAATAGATGCTATTTAATTGATTGGCTTACGACTCTCTGATCTTCAGGTAGAGCTTAAAAGGCTCTGTGACAGTATCAGTGATTTAAGTATTCACGAGTGTTTAGGTAAAGCCCGGCAGCTTAGAATTACTCAAGTGTCGCTGTCATCAAGATTTTTAGTGTCGAGAATATGCTCGTTAAATGGATATGGTCAATTAAAAGGAACAAAGTATAATTTGGGGTTTCAAAAGTATCAGTCTGAGCCTAGAGAAATGATTTAGCAGTCAAGAGTGCTTGCGACTCTTCTAAATGACCAGAATGCAGTTCCCACCAATCAGGTTGAACAGCTCACAACAGACTTCAACTCCAACTGCAGGGGACAGGACACCGTCTTCTGACCTCCAAGGACACCTTCACTCAGTGCAGAAATTCACACACACAATGAGTTTTTAAAATGTCAACTCTTCTTCATTGTTCGCTGTGTGCTAGAATCTGTGAGTGAGCCTCGACAGACTGTGGTGGACACACCATACTCTCTGTCACCCTCACAAAGCCTGAGTTCTGAGGATGCTCAACCAGTCATAGTACAAGCTCTGAATTTAGAATAATGCATTCCTACCAGGCTCTGTGAGCTTTTGCTATAGAGGTCAAAACTTCATTTAGTAGTGTTGATGCAGATAGATGACAATGACAGATAATTAGTAAATATTAATTTTCATAAATTGCCTTTGATATCTTTATATTTTCCCAGATTAAGGCAGGATGGAAAGGGAAAGGCACTTTAGTCACTGTGGCGAAGAAAGCTTCTGCTCACTAAAACTCATTTTCCTTCCTCTTTTTAGGGTTATTGACTCAGGCTTCGTAGCCTCCTAACAGGAGGAATGTGTTCCAGTCTAAGAAATGTCAGTGGAAGGGGGGGAGGGGGCTGGGAGTGGATTGGTGACCCAGGATTTTGAAACCTATCTTGTACATTCTTTCTCTTTCCGCTGCTTGATGTCATAAGAGGACTGGGTAAGAGTTGGCAGAACCGCAGAAATCACACGCACGCACGTAGGAGGCTGCCTGCCCGGGTCTTGGGAATGAGGGAGACGGAGACTCTTCCGGTAGGCATCAAGTAGTAGGGCCAATTCGACACAAGGGCCTCGGTCATTCTTATTCATAAAAGAAAGCTCCAAAACTGCTTCTGAAAAATATCGTAAACTTTCAGGGCATATGCCCAGATATGCCATCATTTTCAAAGATAACACATAATCAGGAGCTAGAGTCCTCTAAATTAGTATGAGGGCTGAGAAGGAAGAGCTTTTACCCTCACTTCAGGCATGGCGGCTGACCTTCGTGTAAGTCTTGTGGCCTGCCAGCATTCATAAGCCTAGGCTACAAAGCAGTTACACTAGCGCTGAAGTTTCCTGGCTGTTTCTTAGTCATTATGCCATCTTGCCACCTTCATTATATTCACATCTGAATTTATAACAACTACTTGTCTACAGCAATGTTAGTGCTTGCACATTCCGTGTCTTCTGTGATTGCGTTATTGTATCCTGGAGGTGAACCCTAACCGTGGCAACATCCCTGTCCTGTTTAAAGGCTGAGAAGGGCCTCAGCCATTACATGAATGGTGCAAGAAGGCCTGACCAAAGGATCGGAATGCACCTGCTCTAGTCAGGCATTTCATTGTCTAAATTAAATGGGAGCTTACATTTGAGGAAAGGGGGAGAAAGAAGGGGCAAGCCACAAGAGAGAAGAGAGAGGGAGGAAGAGAAAACATGCAAGGACAGTAAGAGACAGTGTTGGCATAAGGAAGGAGTGATAGTTTTCCATCTCAATACTATTTAAACAACTAATTGCTGTGCACAAAAAATGCATTAGCCCGAAAGGATCTCAATTGTTGTTAGATTAAGACCCTTAGAAGGGCCATGTAAAGGAAACAGGAGAGAAGGCAAAGACATTTTATGCAAAGTTAGCAACTGTTCCTGGGGTCCTCAAGTGATGAGCATCATGAGTCAGGACTATCATTACAAGCTCTTTCTGTACAAAACTGAACTAGGGGAAATTTGAAAGGGCAGTCCATGGAACATCCAGACACTTGTTCCCTGAATCTACACTTGGTATCTTGGCTCACTTGCTGTTGCCGTGAGTCTACATGTGTGTACACACACATCTTGATGAGACACTTAAAAAATTGCAGAGACCGTGACACTTCTTTCTTAAACACCTCAGTCAGCATCTCCTATGAATGAGAATGTGTTTCTGTGAAATCTTATTAGTAACCCTCTGAAAATTATCACAGCCTCAAAAATCTTCCCTAATTATACAACCCTCACGCCAGCTTTCTTACTCTTTTCTGTGTGTCCCTTGTCACCTGGTATCTGGTCAAGGTTTACATACTTCAATAGATCAAGTCATCTTACATCCAGGGTAGTGGCTCCTGAGGTGCTACCCTGGGAGCTGCTGTCATTGGGATCACCAGAAAGCTTTGTCAGTGACGACAACACTGCCATCAGGCTCCACACCCACTAAAGGGGGACTCCAGAGCAGACCCAGCAGTCTATGTTCTGAAGATGCCCAAGGCGATTCTGTGCAACTCAAGAACAACTGAATCAGAAGACACCTCCCACCTTCTTTCTGTGACATTCGACGTTTACGTGAGTGTGTGTGTGTGTGTGTGTGTGTGTGTGCGCGCGCGCGTGAGCATCTGTGTGGGTATACATGTGGACAGAGGTGCACAGGCTTGTGGAGGTCAGAGGACAACCTCAGGTAGTACTCCTACCTTCTTCCCTTTCTGTGCTGGTGCCCATAAACGTGTGTGAAGGCCAGAGGGCAGCGATGGCAATCCTACTGTCTTTCTGTCCATCTTATACTCTGAGACCAACACATCTGCCTCCCTCCCCAGTCTTGCGGTTATATATGTGGGATTACAAATGTATACCAAACTGGCTTTGTATGTGGGTGCTGGGCATCTAAAGTCAAGTTCTCTGTTTACATGACGGACACTCTACCATGAAACCTTCTCAGCTGCCTTACTAGGCCCATCACTTTGTCAAGTGGGTCAGAGTAGTTGGCCAGTGATTTTCCATGAATCTACTTCTTTCTGCCTTTTGTCTTACTACAGCTGGGATTTCAAGCATGTGCCACCACATCTGTCTTTTTACATGGTTCTGCGATTATAAACTGAAGGTCTTATGCTTGCAAAACATGTTTTCATGACTAATTCACTCTATCTGACTTTTTAGATCTTTCTTTTTCTTTCTTATTTTTTCTTTTCTAAGTATGGGTAAGTTTGGTTGTGTAAGGAACAACACTGAACATTTTTTTTCTTATTGTTTCCTTGTGGAAACAGATTTAATGTCTTGGTAAACACAGTGAAGCTGGTTGCATTTTATAGCATCATGCTCACAGGCTCATGATTGTCAGTCATATCTTTGCTAGCCTGGAGCTTTTGGTTAATTGCCTGACCAACATATGGACCTCGCTCAAAATGTATATGTCCCCGTTTATCATGAGTAATTAACTTGGTGGCAACCTGTTTGTGTGACAGGTTCTCTTTCTTGGTGAAACTTCACCTATTGACGGCAACCACCTGCTGCTGGCTTCCTCCTTCCTTCTGTATCACTGGTTCCTTCAGATCGTTCTCCCACTCCCTTGCATTTATTTGTATGTTGTAGAAGTATTGTTTTATACACTGCACCTAATAAACAATCATCCTTCCTGTTGCTCCTTGAATTGATGCTGCATTTGGTCCTAGAATGCATCCTTACCTTTTTGTGTCCTTTTCATTATCTCTGCCATGACAAAGTGTCCCTGGTTGTTCCTTCAAGGAGCTCTTGCTATTTGTAGCGTGCTGGGATTTCTGCACACATTCACACACATCTTTTTCCAAATCATGGTTTCTTACAGATCCCCACCTGCATTGCTTTTCCTCTCCAGCTATTCCAGTTTTCAGGGGTAGCTTTTGACCTAAGTGATTTCAAGTCAAAAAATAAATGATCTCACTGTTCTCATCAGAGGTCAGCTACAAGTTTCAACTGCACTAAAATCAGAGTGCATTTTTTTTCCCTGAAGAACCAAAAGAAAATCTTTGTTTTTGCCTTTCCCAGCTTCTAGGAGCTAGCTTTTGCCAGCCTCTAGAAGCCACACACATTCCATGACTCTTAGTCCCTTCTTCCATTTTCAAAACCAGGGGTTTTGCGTCTCTAAACGTAGCTCTTGCCGTGACCACAGCCTTAAACATTTTCCTCCTTTAAGAACCCATAAGATTAGATGGAGCCTGATCAGATAATCAAGGATACTGGTTCCATCTGAGAACCTGTACCCTACATCTAACTCCATTGCCTCCCTCCTCATGTCAGGTGACATATTTCCGGGATGCAAGGACTATACTATTGAAGTCTTGGAAGGCACTATTCTGCTTCCCACGTTCTCCCTCATTCTTGATTTCTTGTCTCATCATAAACTCTGACTTCCAAGAATCTTGGAAAATTTAGTGCTCTGCCACCCTTTGAAATGCCTACAAATACCATGAGCACCCTGTGATATGCCTACAAATACCATGAGCACCCTATGATATGCCTACAAATATCGTGAGCACTCTGTAATATGCCTACAAATACTTTGAACACCTTGTGATATTCCTACGAATACCATGATCCCCCTGTTATATGCCTACAAATACCATGAGCACCCTGTGATATGCCTACAAATACCATGAGCACCCTGTGATATGCCTACAAATACCATGAGTACCCTGTGATATGCCGACAAATACCATGAGCATGATCATACTTGTGATCCCAAGAAGCAGTCTACAAAAGACTTCTAGATTTCTGTACAGTTTTTTTTTTTAGCTTTGAGAATATGCTGTCATTTGGGGTTATAGCTAAAGGACACATGTCCAAAATTAGCTTTTTTGCATGTTTATGTCACTAATTTGACATGCAGTTAGGTTACTTATATCCAGACCAGAGTGGGATTTGCTTTTTCCAATATTTGCATTTACTCCTGGCTATGTAAAAATGTATATATACAACCTTTTAGAATGTTGGTTCTACCCTGACCCTCCCCATTATTTCTGTTCACCCACTATGTATTCTTATTGTCTATAGCTTTCTCTAATGTTTCTTTTGTAACACATGCCGGTGAATGTGTGATGTGTTTGTCTTATGTCTACTCCATACAGCAGAGTATCTGAGTAAATGATCTTTCGTTGTTCCTTGCATTTTTACTGGGTAGCATAGGAAGCTAGATAGACAGGCCAACGTGTATACACATACTTACACATGTAAGTATAAAAAATTCTACTAAAAAAAGGTGGTCCAGAACTGTTGGATCACCACTCTACATCAGGTAACCATGGAGATCTCAAGGGGAGGGGGTAATTATCAAATATTAATGGTCTTTCCATATTATTTAGTTTGTTATAAGAAATACATGTTATATTTGTGACTGTACTCAATCAGAAAGAAAATATATCCTAAGGAAATGCTTTTTTAGTAGGTCTTCTGCCCACCTGTTACCCTCCCAAGACACAACTCTGTTCCTGTGTGTGCGAGACATTTGGTATATAGACATACTCTTACCATTTATTTTAATCCCAGCTGATTTTATTCAACAAACCATCTCCCTTTCTGGGCTTTCGCTGCTTCAAATTCAGAGTCTGGTCCTCCATTTCTTATCGCTGACCTTTCTAATCACTGGTATTCCCCACTCTAAATCATTCCCAAATGAGGGGATTACTCAGTTGGTCTATTTTACAATAAATGTGTAGTTTTTAACAAGAAAAAGGTATGCTGGCATGTACCTGGGAACTCGCTGCTCCTTGAGAAAGTTGAAGCAGGTCAGAATGGGGAAAGAAGCAGAGGTGTTTTGATTCTGACGTCAAAACTCCAAGGAAGGCGAAAAGACATGTGAGGACCAAGGATATTATATATTCTAGAAGAAGGGCTAACCACAAAGAGAAAGGAGGGGTTCAAAGAGCAAAAGTTTATTTAAGCCTTGTCAACCTCAAAAGGCAGTCCAGCATAGAACACCTGCAAGGCTGATGCACAATGGAAAGAATAGCCCTCTAGAACGTTCTCCAGGCCCAGTAAAACCAGACCTAAAGAGATGGACACATTTTATATATCCTGTCTCTGAAGCTGTCATTTGGCTCCACTTCTCTTCCCCGAGTGGCATCATCAGCTTGTGCTCCCAGGGAAACCCTTCAAGGTCCAGCAGGTGTTACCCCTGTGTGGGGTAGGCGGAGCTTCAGCTTGGACAGTACTTTCCAGGCAGGTCACTGTCACAGTTGCAGTGTGTCCTGCTGCTTCCTGGCCTCCTCCAGTCTCGCCGGCTGTATGAGTAGGTGCACAATTCGATAGAGCACTGTTCAAATTTAAAATCAATAAAGAAGAAAAGTAAGCCAGCGAGTGGCATGGGCTGATTAAGTGCTGTCTGTACCAAGAGGCTTATCCTCCGCCGCATTTCTGGTGAAATCCTGAGAAATGTGGAGAGGATGAGAGAGTGGGGCACAAACATTAAAATTTATGTCAGACACCAAATGCAGTAAAGCAGCAGCAACTCTGACAGGTAATCAAGAACTGGGGGACTTTCGGTTCTGATTTAGCAAAATAAGGTCAAGATGTTCACACACGCAGCACACAGAACAAGAGGACATACAAGAGCACATGCTCAGAACTGCTCGTGCCAAGAAGTTACTCTACAGTGTTATTGTAAATATACAGCTCTTCACTACCAACTTGCACAATACTTTTATTTTGATGAAAAGCTAGCTGTATAATGGAAAATCTTGTCATCAGAAAACTTGGTAGTAAAAAAAAAAACTCATTCCCAAGACATTGTCATGTATTACTGGTTATTTTTGGTGGTTAAGAGAATTATTTGAAAACAAAGAAACCTTTCACAAAGCCTCCAAAATACAAAAGATTTAATAACATTTACATCTGTGTATCAGCCATGTCTGTAATGCAAGTCATGAATAACACATAAAGCAGAGCAGAGAAAGCACAGAAGTGCTCGCACGTCATTTAAAATCCACCCCACCCCATCGTCAGAGGAATCAGATACACAGCAGGAAGGGTTCCAGTTCCTACGCATGCAACATAGTCATTGGAAAAGAAAACATATTAATTATCTTCCTTCAGGTTCAGAGATAGAGAGTAAGATTCCCTAAACTGGTCCAACTTCTCAGTTGCAAATCTGTCCCCAAAGTCCCTCTTAAGCTTCCTCTGGATTTTGGAGAAATGACCGAATGGCCGCTTGTGTCTATTTGTCTTGTGTGTCACTGTTCAATTAAGTCTGCACTTGGGGCTCTGTCTCGCCTCCATGCTTTGCTGAAAATGGAGGAAAGTTGGCTTGTGGAGATGGATCCTTGTTACAAGTAACTTTAAAAAGAGGAAGTAAAGAAATAGAAGACTTCACTGCTGAGGAACACCTAACTCCAGGTGGCATCAGTGCGAGTCCACGCTGCAATGAGGTTCCTTGATCGGGTCACTTGGCATCTGTGGCTTTCCAGAAATCTTGGATTTTAAAATGCTGTAGATCTTTAGATTCTGTCAGCTGTGGGCTGTCTCTGGACCAGCCTCTGGTCCATGATGGAGAAAGATGAGCTGAGACGGAGATGATCTGGGACACTTGAGTCTTTGTTATTTGTTATTCTTCAAAATGAAGCTTGCTGTTTGTTCCCAGGAGCAGGGAGAACATTCAAGTAAGTCTTCTCCTTAGGTTAGTCCGTTGTGTCCACAGACTCTCTGTGCAACTTCCCTTTCCTCTCCTGCTCATTGAATTTCTTCTATTGCAGGGGCCTTCCTCTATGGGCGCCCCAGCTTGTAGAAGGAATTTCCTTATGTATCTCATTTCAATATGTTTCAGGTATTTCACTGTGGCAGAAGGTTAATAGTCCTCTCTCTCTGTGTACTTTAAATGCTTGCTTCCTAGATAGTGTTTCAGGGCAAGTGGAGTGTAATTGCTAAATAATATAGTCATTCTGCTTTTAAATGAGAAATCCTGCCATTGTTCCTGATGTGTGTATGTGGCTCTGTGTGCGTGCGTGTGTGTGTGTGTGTGTGAGTGTGTGTGCGTGCGTGCGTGTGTGTGTGTGTGTGTGTGTGCACATGGACAGTCCTGAGAGAAGCGCTTTCCACGGAGAGGGAAGGCACGGCCATCCTGGGGGAGTTTGCACATTTATGCATTTAGGTTTTAAATGTTGTGCTGCATCCTGGGCCTTTTAGGCACTTGGGATTATGTATAATAGATGACCTGCATTTACAGGGATGCGCGCTATACAGATGTAAATGTTATTATAGCTTTTATATTTTATGTTCTTGTTGAAAGATCATTTTGTCTTTGAGTAATACTACCATTCAGTTCTTTTTTGCTGGGGGGAGGGGGCTATCTTTAAAAGAGAATATGAAATGGATATTGCACATCATATATTTCTTAAAAGTAATTTGGAATTTTAGGGTCTGGGATTGGGGCTGACTGATACACTGCTGTGGTGAGATATGACCCCTGGAAAATAACAGCAGCGCACATGCCTGCATCTGGCCAACCCCATAATTCACTTTCACATTGGATTATGGATGTCTGCGTTCACTGAGTCTATCTTCCCTTTAGGTATTATTTCAGCCCTTTGAGATAATAAGGAAAGTTTAATTGCGTTGTTAATTGATTTTTTGCACAACATTATTACCTTGATTGATTGCAGAGTTGATGAAAATGTTAGACACAGGCAGCGTGGAGTCTCAGCCAGGCAAGGAGTGGGAGCCTTGTGGAGAATAGATAACCTTGATGTTAAGAGCTATATCCTTCAGATATGTCTTCCCTTGACATATTGATGGCCCTCGAAAAGGGAAAAGCTGATTGTATGCAGAATGCAATCATTAAACCCACTTCAGCTCACTGTTGATTAATTTGTTTTTTCCTGAAGGATCTAGTTATAGGGAAGGCCTCACTTGTACCAACCACAGCCATTCCCTAGGCCCCAGATGGTTTAACCCTCTAGGTGAAAAGGAGGAATGAGGCTGGCATCTCTGAAAACAGGCTCAGGGTGAGCAGAAGGAGGTGCTTGATGCTTACAGGGCATCTTCACCTCCTAGGGAGCCCCCACTCATCTACTACAATGTGTATTTCCTCCAAAATCAGTTGGTTAGAAGCATTTAGCTAAAGTGTCTCTACCCAGAAGCCCTAGGCTGAGACCTGTGGTAAATGACACAGTAGTTATGGCTTGTCTAGCAAGGCAACTTCGGGTGGTGCCAATGGAGGACACATGAATAAATTTTTGTTATTTAAAACTTATGCAAGCTTACTCCCACAATTGGTGAATTGGGTGTTACTGGTCTGACAGTGTCTGCTTTCTGTCACTGTGGTGGTTTAAATGAAAATGACCTCCATAAGTGACACTAGTAGGAAGTAGCCTTGCTAGAGTAGGCGTGGTCTTGTGGGAGAAAGTGTGTCACTGGGGGCAGTCTTTGAGGTTTCCGAAGTTCAAGGTTTCAAGGTTTGAGGTTTTATTAGTCAAGGCTGGTGTCTCCCTCATAATATTCCCTGAAACCCTCCTACTTATTCATTTTCCTAATCTGTGAGGTGCTTTTCGACCCTACCAATTGGTAGTCAACAATCATGCCTAGCTTCCTTCTACCAAGCCCACCACATGCCAACATCTGGGAATGAGTCTCTAACACATAGGTTCATGAGAAACATTTATAATCCAAACCATAGTGAGATGGGCAGGGGTGAGAATCTGGAGGTCACTGACAGAGTTGCAGCTGGTTCCTCTCCCTGCCCTGAGTCATTCTAGCTGTCATCATTACTACCATGTCTAGAGCCGTTTTCATTGTCCTAAAATTCAGATTGATTGATAGACTCTGTCTGCCTCCTCTCTTCATCTCACTTGACCCACCACTGTTCTACCAGTTTATTGAGGGACTTGGCTTTGAAAACTTCCACACTAAGCAATTCTAGATAACCACTGCCTTCTAGGGAGGGCGGGAAGCTTCCCCTGGGTCCCCATCAGTTTTGATGCTTTTTACTTAGGGAGCATTCTGTCTTATTTCGCCCCATCTTCCCTCTGTGGTTGTCCCAACCAGTCATTCAGACTAATTGCTTAGTTGCATAGCATTGTTGAAGGCCTACAAAAAGGTATATTATTTACCTGGGGTCATGTGGGCTTTGAGGGCAAGAAGAGAAATTGTCCAGGAACACTCACACCCTAACTATAGCACCACAAGATGTCGTGGTGATTGGCCAGTTTCTCCTGGCTGCCCCACCTCCTCCATTCCAAGTCTTTCTTCTCCTCAACCACTGGCACTCGGGGAGTGGAATACACACAGCCTTGGCCCTAAATTACTGTAATGGCTTATAATGAGATTTTGGCAAAGTAGCAGGTAGCTGTTTATTACTTCCTGCTCACAGCATGGGCAATGTCTATGCTGTTAATTTGTGTTGCTGAATGTGTCTCCGAGCTGGGCATCAAACTGTCAGAGCCAGATGTATTCTATTAGGCTACACTGGACAATGGACAATCTTTTCTTTCAGTATGGAGGCATGCTAACTTATCACAGGGTAAATCCTGACTAATCAAATAAAAGGGGTAACATCCTATGTCATCTCAAAGTAGTGCATTCCAGGGACAGATAACACGTGATATCCCCTACTGTCACTAATGTCTCTCTACTTGGGACAGTTCCATTGACAGCCCCCCCCAAAAAAAACCAACAAAAAAACTGGGGAGATTGGTATCTTCACTGAGTTTTAGTTAGGCTAGCTCTGATGAAGGCCCTGCTAAAGTATTTAGTAGGTCTTCATCTTGGGCAAGAAATTGGGTCCAGAAAATTCAGTGATCTTATAAATTTCTTTCTCTTGATGTATACACGTGTGCACATAAACACAGACACACACATATGTGCACATGCCTCCCTCATGGGAGATGGGTAGTTGAAGACATTTGGGAGTAGAATTTGTTAGTGCCCAGGTATTGTATTGTGTTTCTGCATTGATAGACTTTTGGACACAAAATAAAATAAAAATTTTTAAATTGTAAACTTCTTCCAGTTAGATCAAATATCAAGAGATTCTTTTGATATTCGGGGAGAAGGCAATTTTGACTGCCTGGAATTAGGAAAGGTTATGGTGCTATCAGTGCAGGAATGGTTCCTTTGGATTCTAATGGATGACATATGGAGGCTGGGCCAATGTGCCCAAGGAGGAAGCCCTTTGCCTACTCCTTGAATCATGACAAACTCAATTATTACCACATCTGCCTAATTTCCTTTGAGAGTCCCATTCTATCTCCTTTCTTTTTCTGTCTTTGCAACTTGTACTTAATTTCAGTATCTCTTTGAAAAATTGCAGCCCAAGGAGGCACACAGAACACAGCCTGCCTCTGCCTTTAGATGAGCCCCTCTATGAGAACAGATCTAAAACCCAAAAGTGAATTCTTCTTGAGGGCAAGCCAGTGCCCCTGTTCGCACTCTGCAGGGGGTCCCAGATGTATTCCTAGAGTTTCCTGTCAGTTTCAAAGAGGAGTAAATACTATCTAGAAATCTTTCAGCTCCCCCCCCCCACGCCATAACCACATTTGGCAGGCTCCTTTCCCATCGTACCTCATTCGAGGTGTCTTTCCCATTGATGGAATCAGCCTGCCACTAACGTCAAAGAAAAAAGGGAAAAGTATAAATGTCAAAGTATTGAGAAACTTTTATTCTCTCTTCTTGCAAAGCTTGGGTTTGAACTCAGGGCCTGGTATGTACTAGGCAAGAGCTATACTCAGATTTTGTTGGTCCTTATTTATTTTAGGTATCATTTGTTTCTGGCTGTTTTTGTTTTTGTTTTTGTTTTTTGTTTTTGTTTTTCGAGACAGGGTTTCTCTGTGGCTTTGGAGCCTGTCCTGGAACTAGCTCTATAGACCAGGCTGGTCTCGAACTCACAGAGATCCGCCTGCCTCTGCCTCCCGAGTGCTGGGATTAAAGGCGTGCGCCACCACCGCCCGGCTGGCTGTTTTTTTTTTTAATGTTTTTTCTTGGAAAGCAAATAAAACTTTCATTTAGCAGAGTACAAAGCAGTAAGACCTTCAATTAGCCAGACTCTGTGTCTCTGAATTTAAATATGAATAAAAATAAGATCATTTACTTTGCCAAAGAAAAGGGCAGGGTGAGGTAGGGAAGGGCATTTAGGTTGTTCAAGAACAATCTTTCTTAAATAAAAGTGATTACCTGGGAATTTGCCAAAATAAGCAAATTTCTTAGCCCAAGGTCATACCCACTAAATGGGAAGTTGGGAGGTGATTCCCATGTAGGGCAAGCCAGAGAACCAATGTCTTTGGGCCACCACACCCAGCTCTTTGACCTATCAAATATATAGGAAATGCTGGGCTCCACATGCCATTTAACCCAGTCCACATATAGCAGCTTAGGGATGGGCGACATCTTAGTGGGAAACAAGCACAGGGACCCATGTTGATCTCATGGACCAGCTGGATAAAAGCAGGCATGCTGGGATGTGCTAGGGATTGCTGGGCACTCAGTGTAGCCCAAGGGGTAATCTGTAGACCAATAGAAGCCTGTCTCAAAAGGAAAAATGACACCTGAGGTGACCCTGACTTCTTCTGCCCCACACAAAATTTTTATTGAGTACCTACGATGTAGCCTTGGCTTCATGGTGTGTGCCGGAGTGTGCTGCCACAACCCTTTTGGAGTTCGTGTAAAGAAAAGATGCTATGACCTTGAGTAACCTTCATCTGTTCACTCCAGTCTCACACCCCAGAGAAACGTTCTCATGGTGTCGCCCTCATAGGAAATACTCAGCTGCTGTCCCTCAGGAACACCTATAGTCAGGCTGTTACTTGACGGGTAAGAGAAAACTCAAAAGTTTCCATTTAGTCATGAGTTAATAATCTAACTAACTACCTGGGCCCAACCTTTCCTTCATGGCTGGTTAGTCACATGACTGCTGTGTTGAGGGAATGCCTGGAAGGAGGGCCAGCATCCTATCATGCTGGCTGGAGCAGCAGCTACACCCTGCACCATGCTACTGGGCCCAGAACCCAAGAACTGGGATTTGTCTGTCTGCTCTTCCTGGGCTGAGCCCCTCATTTGTTTCCTCCCATATGATTCAGTTTAATGCTGCCTCTCAGAATTTAAAAACATGCTAGGCTTGACATCCATGGAAGCTGTGGATATCAAGGGCAGTCATTTGTTGTTCTGGATAGGAGCGGTGGTGCAGGACCAGATGTCCTGAGAAGAGCAGGCAGTGGTTGGGTTTAAGCAAGGAACGCTTAAAAGAAAGCAGCCATGATTTCTGGGTATTGACCCAAAGTTCACTTTAGTCAGAAAATAAAAATAGCTTTGAAAAGCTGCCCTTGGATAATGGCTACTCCATGCAGATGGACGTCACTTTTCTTTGGGGATGTCCATGGTGCCAGTGCTTTTTGGTTTTTGTTTGTTCTTTTCTCTAAGAAGGAATCTGTCGTTATTAGTTTGCATGCTTCTTTGCATTTACTCAGGTGATATAAACAAACAAACAAAAATATTCAACCCTTGAACTAAGATTAATTACAGCTGGTAAGGAAAAGAAGTCCCTGAAATGAAGGCAGAAGGAACCTAAAAGTGTCAGAGTGAGGGGCCTTTGGTAGCCTCAGTCCCAGATAGCCTTCAGCCCAGATTGGATAAACATGACATATTGATCATTACAGAATGTGTAATTGGTGACCACAAGCACAGTGTGGTTTTAATGGCCTTCTCTGAATAGTTGCCCTTATTTATTTTAAGAAAGCTGCAGCTGTTTCCTAACTACATGCTGCCCTCTAGTGGCCACGATTCTGACTTCAAAAGATGAAGTGGAAAAGAAATGCAGAGATAATAGTGGAAGGGGTTCCTCTCTCTCTCTCTCTCTCTCTCTCTCTCTCTCTCTCTCTCTCTCTCTCTCTCTCTCTCTTCTCCTTCTTCTCTTTCTCCCCCTCCTCCTCCTCCTTCTTCTTTTCTTCTCCTTTTCTCTCTCTCCCTCTGTCTGAAAGATCTGAGTTCTCTTGAAACAGAAGCATGATGCCTTCCCACTTGACCACTGCTGTTTTGAATGGCAGCCATGGCAAGATAGTCCATGGGCAGCTGGAAAGGCGCCTCATGAGTCTCACCTGATTTGCATCTCACCCCAGCACTCTGGAATCCAGCTCTCTGCCTCAGCTCTGTTACCCTCCTTGGAAGAACAGCACTTGTCTCTTGCTGGCACTGCAAGGCCCATGACCCCCTGTGAGAAAGTAGCAGAGGAGCCCCAGTCCTGTTGTTGGTGATCTTTGAAGTTCTCAGGAGGCCCTGGTGAATAAGACTGAACAAATAAATAATACATTGGGAAAACAAGCTGTAAAAGCAAAACTTCCTTTCCTTTCTGAAAGAGATCAATGCATGCTTATTGTCACCTTAGGGAAACCAATCAGAACCTCATTCTCTCTGTAAGTGAAGGACTTCCCTCTAAATGAGCATCCTTAAATTCTGACCCAGCTGGAGGATTCTTTGATACAGTGAAGGAAATATTTTCAGAGGAAAATTTAGCATTTTGTGTCCTGGTTTAGTTGAGTGAAGGACAAGCAATGCTTGCAGAGGAAGTAAACCACTCTTAGCTAGACAGCAGGAGGAAGGTGGTCTCTACTCTCCCCTTTACTTGGGACAAAGCAGAGACCTGAGAATGCAAATAAGTAAGTAAATAAAGCTTGGATCAGTGAGATTTACAAATCTGTTCCTGAAGAGAGGGAGCGGGACTTGCTTGAGCAAGGAAATGGGGAAACTGAATTTGGTCACTTCTTTCTATTATGTTGCTGTTTGGTTGAAATATAATGAGGGTGGAGGTGGGAAGTAAATGGATTGGTGAAGTTCAAAGCCAGGTAGGAGCGAGCATGCATTGGCTCTGAGGCTCTTCCGTGGAAGGCCTCTTAACCTCTAACAAGCACACACACAAGCACACACACAATGCAAAGGAGATCAAAAGAGTTTGACATGTAAGCAAAGGCACAGAGGTTTTCCCTGTTCTTGATGGAGACATGCGCTATCATGTCTAAGAAGGTCCATAGCATCTTCCACCTGGTCTTGACATCTAGTGACATAGCAGGGGTCCTAGGAGTCCACTCAAAGGGCAAGGATTTCTAAGACTTGTCCACACACTGTATTTTCTTCTAGAGGATTCCATGAAGAAAAAAGTCACCTTGCTGTGGGGAGGAGAATGTGTGTGTGCTTCTTGTTCTCCCTATCCTAACTCCTTTTTTTCCTGAGATGATGAGCCGCATTTTAACTGCACGCGTTTTCCACAGACGCTGCTTTATCGCACATCATTCTGCTCACTCAGGGCTGAGCCTCCCTGGTCTGGAGGCGAGGATGCCTGCCCATCACTGTCACCTCACTTCAGTTAGATCCTTTCACTCTGAGCCTGCGCTTCTTTCAGATGCCACGTGAGTCCTCTGGCCCAGCATCTGCCTGAGCAGGCTCCATAATCTAAACTCTCAAGGGAGAGAGAGGTCCGAGCCTCCCTTCAGGGTATCTCAGAAAGGTTTGGGCACTGAGGCCAAGCGCACACTTCTCTGTTAGTTAATCTGTGAGGCTCTTTGTCTGCCTCCTAACCTTTGAATTAATGGCCATATCACGGGATCTAACTTTGTTTTCACAGTGTTTACAGACAGCAGCTTGTCACGACCCTATAACTTGAATCTTATTCTAAATCTAAAATGTTCACCATCAGGCTCCAGGTGCTAAGAAACAAATAGAACTGTCCTTTAATTTATGATAAGGATTGCCGGTAGTAATAATCAGCTCGAGAGAAAGCTGACAGCAACTGCACCTTGAATCTAATATGATTTATTACAGATAAAAATACTGACCCAAGGTTTACATCTAAAGATCTTGAAAGCTACACAAATCCATAGGGTGGAATTAACCATGGTAGAAATAATGACAAACAAAATGAAATCGGCCAGAAATCCACACAATAAAAGGTGACCACACTTTCTCACAGGGTTTATACCTTCCTGTTGTAATTAGGCAACATACAACGTCACTGCTAAAAGATGGTGGGAGAAGCTAGATGTTGACAAACAACGTTTCTAGTTTACAAAAGCTGGAGAAGGGACTACTACATGGGAAAGAAGTGAGTGCCACTAAAAATAGGAAGGACAATTTTAAGAAGAGAGGAGATTTGACTTGGCACTTTAGAAGTGAAGGAGTTAACCTGTCAAAATGAAACTTGCTGTGCATAATTAGTGCTTTCTCAAAGAGAAATTACCAGGCAAGTTTACACATGTTAGTACATGTAAGCCTGAAGTCAAAATACCCTGGGGGCCAAAATGGCTGCATTCCATGTACACCCCTACACAGCGGTAGGGCTGAGAATAGGCACGCCCTCGTGCCTCTTAAGAGTGTGTTTGTATAACACTGCAGAAGCAGAAGGTGCAACTGGTGGTGGGCGCCACAGGAAATAGCAAGGGCAGTGTGCAGTACATCCTCTTCAGTTACAGCAGAGACTGAAGCCAGTCTTGTAAGAGTCAGCCCACGTCGTAACAACCATGGTACCCCTTTCAACTGAAGATGATGATTATAAACCAAGACAGTGGCCTCAAGTCATTCCTTACTTACTAGTTGGGAAAGGAAGTGTCACTTTTTCCTTCTCTACTGTCCCCTGGGTCAAGTGGAAAGTCCATTTGACCTCAAAGTTGAGACTCAGAGGCAAATGGAAGACAGATATGGCTGGTATGGAGGAAGGACTTATGCCTTCCTTCTAGGAAAGCTGCACCTGAGGACCCCCTCCTTTAGTCTTTTAAAATCTCTCCATGGTTCACTTTTGTCTTGCCGCTGAGTGGCGTATGTTGAACCTTGTGTAGGACCCTGTAAGCCTGTAAGCCCTGCTAGCACCACCATGGATCCACAGGGGAGCCAGTAGCATATGGCATGGCTGACCTCAGGTTATTGAGACAGCACTTGGTTGAGACCATAAAATGCAGGTATTTCTTCCTTCCCAGGGACTTCACCCGTGACGCCTGTGCAACTGAAGTCTGGGCACATGCTTTTTGGTACATGCTGTTTACAGGTCTGAAGGCCAGATAAAATGTTAGAAGAAGGCTTCACCCTTCTCTCTTGAGCCAGACACTGAAATTGCTGTATTTTTGAGGGGAAAGGAATTCAGAATGAGAACACCGTCAGCATTGAATGCCAGAGACCACTGCCCTGCCACCCTGTCTCTTCTTTATTAAGGCAGACATTAAATAAAGATGTTTAAAGTGTAGGAAAGTCATATTAGAGGTTTAAGATATAAGTGTACAGGACTGGAAATTCCAAATTGGGTAGGTAGGCTCTGTTGAAAATGGTTATGCATATGTAAACACTTAAATGTGTCCAGCAGATTGCATTGACTACCTTGTCTGTGTCACACCCCGTTAGGACTGGGTTTTGGAAGTAAGGGTGGAAGGATAAGGACTTGCATAGTATCTACTAGAACCTTTTTCTAGAAACTTCCACACTGGTCCAAATTGACACTACTCTTACATTTTACTTCTTTGTTACTGGGGTTATCTACCTCTTCAGAACACTACAGCTTTTTCTGCCAAAGCCACAGGGGTCTGCTTCCTTCCTTTCTTTTTAGAGATGAGAGATCTCCATTCCTACCCATCTTTGTCATTGTTAGTAGGTTCCAAGTGGTCACATCAGATTGTGGTCTGTTCATCAATGTGGAGCTACACTCCTGTTTGTGGCAAGAGCGTTTAGGGCGGTGATTACTCTAAGTACTACTAACAAGGTTAAGACTTGGTTTTTCTATTTTACAAATCTGTGCTTCAATTTGCACTCTTCCATCAAACACGAACTCAGACATTCCCACAGTTAGTTAGGCTCTCAACATGTTGACTATGGGATATGAGATGTGAGATCTGATCTCAGAGCTAGCAAGCAGCAGGGCAGGTAGTGGTCAGCACTCCTGGCTATGAATGGGAACTTTCACACACCCTTTCTGTGGAGAGTTTGGACTCATACAGGGTACCCTGACTTCAAGCTATATTATAGGGGTGTAAGTTATAGGGTGTAAGTTATAGGGATTTCAAGACCTAACTTAGTACACTTGGTCACATTGGGCAAACCTTCTCCATCAAGAGTATGGACCCAGCTTCATGAAAGAAACATTGAAAATACCAAATCACCTATTTCACAATGCAAGAGGACCCACGTGATTATCTGTGTCTTCACTTACAAGAGGGGGAAGAGGGAGGGTAAGGGACCAATGCACAAGGTCAATAGGCATTAAGGACAGACAGTAGGAGTGGGGAGCCATGATGGAACGGTGTGTATGTCAGAACCCCCTTTTCCTGGACAGCAAAGATTATCCCCCCACCCCCTGCCGCCACTTGCTATGTCTCCAGAATGGTCCCTATCACCACAGCCTTGCATCCACTAAGCAGCGCCAAGGTCACAGCTTAACCTGCAGAATCAGGACGTCCATTGCAGAGGGTGGGAACATTGAAAAGATAAAGGACCTCTTTGCAACAGCTTCTTCCTCTACACACTTTTCCCCCCATAATTATAGCTTTAAGAGCTTATAGTGATGGGAAAGATGGCTTCTTAAGAAAAATTAGGAGTTTCATCTGGCAGGAAAGGATTCCCCAGGGGACAGTGTTCTGTCATTTTTCAGAGTCCCCCAAAGAAACCCCTGCACCGACAACTGCACATCGGCCTGATGTATGACCAGCCCGCCCACTTACTATGTCCAGAGTCTCATGTTTTAATTAAAAACACTCCTCGTGCCATTAAATATGTTGTCTACTTCCATTTCAGCAACCATAGAGTTTGAGGAGAGACAAATAAGAGAATCCATTGCAGATGTGTCAGAGGCTATGGCCTACTGAGTCACCACCACCATGTCCCAAATTCCAGCCACAGAAAACCTCCCTAAGAAAACACAAAGTGCAAACAAATGGCCCCGCCCACAGTTTCCAGAGCCTCTGGCAGTTGCTGTAGTTGAGGAGGAGGGTGGGGTGAGAACAGGAAGTACCCATACCACCATCTCCCTTAATGTATGAGCAGAACCTATGACCTCACAAATGACTTTCTTGGTAAATAAAAATCTTCTGATCACATGTGGGGGCATACCAGGCTGTTTCATTTTCCCTTCTTAATGTCTTAAAAAAAAACCTACAAACTCAAATATTTTGGGTAGTCTCATCCCCATTGTGAGCTCAGATAGGGAATGCACAAGAGGCAAAACTTGCTTAGTTTAAGCATCGGTGTATGACTCTGGTACAAAGGTATCAGCTTGTTTTGTGAGCCTCTAGCTTGGGCATGGTTGGCCCCGGACGAGCTCCAGCAGCTGGGTTTTATTTGGGTTTGCTAGGCCACCCCTGAGCCTTTCCAGAGTATCCCCAGCCCGCAAGAGTTTAATTTCTCCTTAAGTGTTTAATTCAAGGTGACAGCTCCTAACACATTGGTCCTCTGATCAACTTAAGTCAGCCAGCTATCAGTGGGGAAGTGTCTGCAGAGCCCAGGGTGATCGTGACTTAGGTTATCTATAGGCCCTGTACCCACAGCTCCCACAGACCAAGGCTGCCAGGACCTTCATAGGCATGGCAAGTTTGGAGCAATGTATAGAAGAAAGATTCTGGTTCTGCAGGAGCAGAAGAGAAAAGCCCCATGCTAGGGAGAGATACCAGCTTGTTTTAGAGTCCTAGACAGTGCTCGGGTGTCCTTGGCATAGTATGGTGCTGGTATCTCTGTCAGCATCTCTGTTTTCTGTCACCATGCACAATCCGGGGCCTGTCTCCAGTCCTGACAGTGTCTTTTCAGATCAGGTTAGTGCCAGCCCAAAGATCAAGTCAGCTTCCCAGCACACAGCCCCTTTGTTTGAAGTCTGACCTTTTGTCATTAATGCACTCAGTGGCTATTTAAATCTGACAGTGAGTGCAGTATCTGTTTCCCCATCAAGAGATCATTGACAATATTAATAACTCACGTCTTTGCCTCATTCTCCAAGTGCTGACACCTAGCCACAGACTCCTGCGTTCATCAAACAGCCCTCTCTCGTCAGGATGTCTATACACAGTCTTGCTTCCAGGCCCAGAGAAACAGGGCAGGCCTTTAAAAGAACTTTTATCAATGCCAACCAAAGATGTGTGAGCATGGCTCCGAATGCAGCCTCAGTCCACGTTCCAGGAACACTGTTCCCATCTGCTTGTATCGAGAGTGGAAGTTCAGCACTGAGAGAGGTGTAGAATCTTGGAATGTCTGGGCAAGTTCACCAGAGGGAGTGCAAGCAGGGCAGGCCATGGTGTGTGCACAAGCCTGCCTGCCATGCAGTTTGCACATCAGGAGGACTGTGCTCTTTATATTTGGCAGCCTTATCCATTTCTTTTTGTAAAAATCCATGGTGTCCTGGTACTGTAGAAAGAAATGAACGCCCTTTGGACCATCCCTCCAGATTTGGGAGAGTTGCTTGTATCAGGTAGGTTTAAGACCTTGCAGGGTCTTCCATGAATCTGAGGCATACCAAGCTAGGCCATAAAGGAGGCAGAATGTGCCCATCCCAGCTCATAGACCACCAGGGTTCTGGCATTGGTGACAATGTTAGTACAATTCTAGGCTCTACAAAATACAATAAAGGGAACAGCTCTGTGTTAATAGCTCAAAGAATGTGTCACAAGAAAGATCTGAGTGAGGTTTCAAACAAACTCAATATTTCCAAGCACTAGATAAATACTGAAAGCAAGGAACTGGGGACTAGGGGCATGGAAAGACAGAAAAGTCACGCCACGCAGGAAAAATGACCCCTAATAAAGCTGTGCATGGCAACACAGCAAGAAAAGAACCAGGTCACAAATGATGTCACCCTGTCCCGCTTCCAACTCTGAGATCACCTAGAACCCCAGTAACTTTCAAGCTTGCCTCTGGCTGTTCAAAGCAGGGCATATCAATACTAATTTTAAAAGTTTCTACAAATTATTTTAACTTGTATTTAAGAATTAAGTTTAGGGAATGGGGGGGGGGATGCTTGGTAAAGTGTGTGCTATGCAAGCATGAAGACCTGAGTTTAATCCCCAGTGCCTAAATAAATAGGCAGTGGACATCTGTGGACATCTGTATTCTCAAAGATGGGCAGAGCAGAAAGAACCTGGGGGTTGCTGGCCAGTCAGTTAGCCGAATCCGTGCACTCCAAGTCAATAAGAGACACAACAAGGGTGGACAACAACTGAGGAAGACAGCTGATGTCAACATGTGACCTACACACACACACACACACACACACACACACACACGTGCGCACAGGCACACACACACACGTGTGTGCGCACATACACATACACACATAAATACACACATACAGGGAAAGAGAGAGAACACAAATTCATGAGACACAAAATATGTTCTACTAACATCTGATGTGAAGAATAGAGCTGATCTCAAATCAGCGAAGAATGGTGTGCTGACATCACTCTGTGGAGCTGATGAAATGCATAATCCTATGCAGAGGTAGCAATCATCATAGCAAGTTTGTGGCTCATGGATTAGTTTTTACAGCTGTTTCCTTGCCTTGCCTTCTGTGTACTTGAGAGAATTAAGTCTATTTGTATACAGGCAGCTATGTGCAAGTAGATTTTAAATTAGTTCTTCTAAAATTGGAAAGAAAAAAAGGAGGTGGTAAAAAAACAATAAATATTTTCTTGGGAAAACACTTTTTGTTTTTAATAATCTTATAGAGTTTTCACAATGATTGTAGCCAATGTCTTCTGGGTATTTATTCTGTAGTATTGCGAATCAAACCTGAGACTTCACAATCTAGGCAAGCACTGCTTCTTCATTTACATGGCTAGCCTTTGGTTTATTTGGAAACAGAGTCTCACTATCAAGCCATGTTAGACTCGAACTCACCATCCTTCTGCTCAGTCCACCCAAGTGCTAAGATTACAGGCATGTACCTCCAAGCACAGAACTTTTGTGGGTTTTATAATATATAAGGAGAACTTGATTAGAACCCTCTCTAATACTGTGTTTCACAGTGCTGTAGCCACAAAGGCAAGTTTTCTTTTTATTTATTTATTTATTAAAGATTTCTGCCTCCTCCCCACCACCGCCTCCCATTTCCCTCCCCCTCCCCCGATCAAGTCCCCCTCCCTCATCAGCCCGAAGAGTTGTCACGGTTCCCTGACCTGTGGGAAGCCCAAGGACCGCCCACCTCCATCCAGGTCTAGTAAGGTGAGCATCCAAACTGCCTAGGCTTCCCCAAAGCCAGTACGTGCAGTAGGATCAAAAACCCATTGCCATTGTTCTTGAGTTCTCAGTAGTCCTCATTGTCCACTATGTTCAGCAAGTCCGGTTTTATCCCATGCTTTTTCAGACCCAGGCCAGCTGGCCTTGGTGAGTTCCCAATAGAACATACCCATTGTCTCAGTGTGTGGGTGCACCCCTCGCTGTCCTGAGTTCCTTGCTCGTGCTCTCTCTCCTTCTGCTCCTGATTTGGACCTTGAGATTTCAGTTCGGTGCTCCAATGTGGGTCTTTGTCTCTGTCTCCTTTCATCGCCTGATGAAGGTTAATATTCAAGAGGATGACTATATGTTTTTCTTTGGGTTCACCTTTTTATTTAGCTTCTCTAGAATCGCGAATTATAGGCTCAATGTCTTTTATTTATGGCTAGAAACCAAATATGAGTGAGTACATCCCATGTTCCTATTTTTGGGTCTGGCTTACCTCACTCAGGATAGTGTTTTCTATTTCCATCCATTTGTATGCAAAATTCAAGAAGTCATTGTTTTTTACTGCTGAGCAGTACTCTAATATGTATATATTCCATACTTTCTTCATCCATTCTTCCATTGAAGGGCATCTAGGTTGTTTCCAGGTTCTGGCTATTACAAACAATGCTGCTATGAACATAGTTGAGCATATACTTTTGTTGTACGATAGGGCCTCTCTTGGGTATAAAATGGGGCACTGAGCTGAACAGAGAATTCTCAACAAAAGAAGTTCAAATGGCCAAAAGACACTTAAGGTCATGCTCAACTTCCTTAGCGATCAGGGAAATGCAAATCAAGACAACTTTAATCTTACACCTGTCAGAATGGCTAAAATAAAAAACACCAATGATAGCCTTTGCTGGAGAGGTTGTGGAGAAAGGGGTACATTCATCCATTGCTGGTGGGAATGCAAAGTTGTGCAACCATTCTGGAAAGCAGTGTGGCAGTTTCTCAGGAAATTCGGGATTAACCTACTCCTGGACCCAGCAATACCACTCTTGGGAAAAGGCAAGTTTTCTAAGGAGTCACAGATAGCTATGGAGTCGAACTAAAGAGGAAATGCTTTTTCACACAAGAGATGAGCTGGGGATCCCTAAGGTCAGTGGTCTTTGTGACTTGCCTTAGTTTTCAGTAAGCATGGCCTCTCTTCTTTAATCACCCAGCATGGGCTTGAAGTCCCCTGGGATTTGGAAAATTCTCTCTGGAAGTTAACAGTATTGATTTCCAATAAAGGACTTCAAAAGAGTCCCACCCTAGGAAGATTACCCTTGAGTTGGATTCATCTGATTTAAGCTTAATTTTCCATTCTTAAAAACTAGGCTAAGTAAAACTGGAGAGGAGGGGGTCAAACTATATTTTGGAAAACTATTTGTCAAATTATAAAAGTTCTTAAAAGAGGAAATCACTCAGAAAACTTTATTCCTAGGAACCTGTACTTAGTAGTGACATTTCATTTCAAAAGCCACCTCTGAGAACAAGAAGGTACAGTCTTTGCCATCCGAGGCTTAATCTGTTTTCTCCTTGCATTCAGATTAGCGATCATAGTGCATGGCTGTTAATAACAGTTGGATTTCTGAACTGTATGAATTATGCCACCGGTAATGATGAGTGTCTCTTTCTGTTCACAGGTGTCCTGGCGAAAGGTCGCTATTTTTACTATGGAAGAAACTCAGAGGGTAATAGGTTCATCCGAGATGACCAGCTCTGAAGCTAAATTCTACATGCCTTAACCTATTTCATGATAATAAAATGGAAAGGCAAGAAAAACCAAAGTCCACATTGTGTCTCTGTAAGATGGCTTTCAGTACCGTGCGCCGACTTTGCCAGGCCTGTCAAGATCATCCAACTGCCGTAGACTGAATAGTCCCGGAGAGATTGACATGATTGCCCTTAAGCAGGCCTCATCCACCAGGGTGACAGACAGCAGTGGCGCAGCACCCGGGCTGACAGCGTGAACACCATGATAGATTGCCTGGTCTCTTCGCTGCTCACAGGGGGACGGGGCTCACACCTGGGGCCTCCCCAGACACGCTCACTGGCTGCAGTTTAGTGAAAGAGGCACTCCTGAGATCGCCTTCTGAGTCCTCTGGTATCTCTGTGCTTTGGGTTTCTTCTCAGTGGAGTAGCCATGGTACAGAGGAAGGGCGTCCACTTTAGCCTGCAGATTAGGCATTACATTTAGTCAACTCACACACATTGTTTTCTATTGTTGGCAATGTGCTTTCATTTGGAGCCATCATTCAAAGGACACAACTTCTCATCCAAGTCATCTATATATTATATGTGGCTTCATGATACAACTCCTGAATTCTGTAAATCCCTGACTACCAAAGCAGTTTAGTTCAAAAGCTGCTTGTCTTGAACATGTCAGTCACAGAGTAAGCCATACTTCCTGGCGCAGGGTTTAGCAACACCAGAGATTTTTCCTTTGGTTCTAGCCATGCTGTCAGCTGTGCCTATGGCTACATTTACCCTACAGGCTGCACTGTCCCTTTGGATGCTCGTTAAATGTAGTGAAATAATGAGAGATGGGGTGATGGGCCAGGAGGTTGGAAACCAAATGGAAGGTTGCGGAAATACCCAGCAGACCAGACAGGTTTGAGAGAACACAAAGCTTTAAGGGTTCTTGTTTCTCTGAGACCCTCTCAGGAGTCAGATCCATAGTTGATGAGACAGTTCCAGTTCTTTCTGTAGCTATGGCTGTTTCCTAGCACTGGCATCACAGGGAAAGCAAGCACAGCCATGCTAGCCAAATGGCTGTTACTTTGTCTACCTCACAGCTGTCGGGGACACGCCGCTTTAGAAGGCATCTGAAAGACTTCTTGCTCTTGACACAATGGCGCTTACCCTTCCTTCTTGTAATTATGCCATGTGTTCACTTCCCTGAGTCTCCTAGGTAGGGCAGTGAAGATTGAGATAGAATCCCTCCAAGTCATGGATAGTAAGAGGGTTACTAGTGGAGAGTCGGTCACTGCGGACTCAGATTTCCTAAGCTGCTGGAGATGCACCCTTCTTTCTCAGATCTAATCCGTTTACATAGCCTTTGCCCTCTCAGTCAACACAGCCTTGGAATAACACATATTCAGGCTGGCAGGAGTCTTGCATAGAGATTACACAATATCCATTCATCAGCTGTTAGGGGCAGCTAACATTAAAGTCCTCAAGACCATTAATAACTAGAGATTATACAAGCCACTCATAACCAGGGTTGAGTACCTTCTCTGTTTGATCTACACAACAGCACCCAGAGCTAATGGTTTCCATTAGCGCCATCAGGTCCCACCTTGCCTCTTTGTTTAGTGGCATCAGAACATTTGGTCCATTGCATATTATGGGAAGCAAGGCTCTGAGCAAGGGCGGTGAGACGAGTCTGATGTCACATCCAATCTAACGGCACATATATCCCTGTCTTCATAAAAGGCTTTAACCCTGCCTCGAACAATAAAAAAGCACTTGCGAACTGACCACAGAATTTTTCCATCTTTATTTTTCTTACTTGTTTACTTTTCTTAATGTCAGAACCATTTGTATCATGCGCAGGAATGTCTCCCTCAATGTGAGCTCTGGAGGCGGGAGAAAAAAAAGAAAAAGAAAAAAATTGGAGTGAGTTATTGAGCACAGTGTTTCCCTCTCTTTGGGTTGTTTGTTTTCCTCCAGAATGGTGTAATAACTTCAATTAAGATTAGCTTTAATTAGAGCTTACGTAAAGGCCATCATGGCAGTATATTCATCTAACTGATGGAATTATAGTGAGTTTTGTTTCTCTTAAGTAGGGATGATGATAATGAATTATTGTCGGGTTGTTTACAACCCCATTGTTGAGCAACATCTGCCCTTCTAGAACTGGCCTGTGGTCTGCACTGGCAGGGGAGAAAGCCTTGAGCCTTGTTTATTTAAAATCTGTGGGAATTTCCTAAACCTTGTTTTTCAGAGTTGGAAATTACAGGGTAATAAATTCATCTGAAGTCCAGACGTGTCTCATCCGTCCCTTGACACCTGTTTGTCTTCCTCACTCTGCTGCAAGCAGCCTGTTCTTTGGGGAAATCATTCTTGGACAACCCTGTCTAGCCTTCCCAGGCCACTGGTCTGAGTCCAGGGACCGGGGAGATACACGGAATTCTGGAGCTGTCTATTTCTTCTGCAGGTCAGGGAGATGATCTTGCTCCTAAATAACATAACTTAGAACACTTTGTTCCTGCGGGAGTAATGTTTTAGATTGGGGGAAATCCTATTAAAATACTATTGTAATCCTTTGCTTTACTGTTCCCAGCCTCACTCATAAAAGCTCCACTGTTTGCTGCTTTAAATAGAAGTGTATTACAAAAGACCATCACTTGATCAGGCTGCGGATCTCCATGTTGTGTGCTTTTGCACATATTCATGTGCATTAAGGAATAGAAGAAAGCACACTACAGACTGAGTGAAAGGTGTGTGTGTGTGTGTGTGTGTGTGTTTCTAATCAAGCTGTATCTTCACCATTTCAAGGGAAACCATCTTCCTTGCTCTTTCTAAGAAATGGTCTGGATGTCTTTCTCTTCTCAGTGATCATGAAGAATAAAAACATTTATGAGGCTCTCTCTGTCAGAACTGTAACATGACTCAGAACTTTCTACTTGCAAGAGCAACTTGCGTCCGAGATGTGTCACTGCCTGACGCCCAGGGAAGATGCTAAAGGGCTTGCTGCTACTCTCCACCGTTGCCCGTCTGCTGCACTTCATCCTATGTGACCTTCGCTACTGTTTATTCCAGCTTTGTTTCCAAGAAGCCACCTTCCCTGAAGAAGGGTGTTACCATTACTTGCCTCTGGTGTCTCCACTTTGTGTGGCTACAGTACTATCATCTACCCTGAGCAAAAAAGCATAAAGAGAGCAGGAAAGCATGAAGCATGCCGGTCACTTGTTTATGTGACAGCCAGGTCATTGAATCTTGACTTAATACCCTCGTGTTACTTACGTTGCTTCTGCCACTATGTTGTTCTATACATGTTTCACTGGGTTTTTACTTAGTGTGGGTGCACACTCAATGTGACTGCATGCCACTGTTTGTGAGAGGAGGTCAGACAGTCTCCTAGACCCAGGCTTCTTCCTCTACCATGCGGGACTTGTGGATGAACGCAGGGGCTCATTCTAGTGGTGGGCATGTATCAATTCCCAGTGAGCCACCTTTCCAAAACATTGCCTTTCAACATTTGCAGAACACCACAACACAGACATCTTGTTTTTCTACAGATTTCTCTGGAATTTCCCAGTATTGGTGGTGTTCCATTAGGTGATAATAGCATAAATGTAATTTGGTTTCTCTGTGGTAAGAGTATTAATAAATCGTGCCATTTGTAAACATTAACACACCAGTGTGTGAACATTCTTCTGAAGGAAACCTGGATGTGGCCAGAGATTAAACCAACTCAGGAAAGAGAGTTATGCTAGGAAAGAGGGGTGATATAGAGTTTGTATTACAGAAAGTGGGACAGGGTGATATGAATGGCAATAAAGAGGATTATGCCAAGGAAGAGCATGGAAATAGCCCAGATGTAGCATCTTAGTGGAGAAGGGTTGGCTCAGAATTGAGAATAATGAGAGAAGAGAGGAAAGACAAATTTCTGCCCACCAAAGATTTTCCCATGGAGGAACATTTCTCTGCAAAATGAAGTCCCGTTTGGTATCACTGGCGCCCACTGGCCATATTCAACAAGTTTCCCTACGTGGGATAATAAAGAATGTGGAGCAGATGTATTAGGTGCCACACAGACACATGTGCCTATGTTTGATGGAACACAGGGCCACCACTGCCTGGTTTTAACTTGTGTATAATGTGGAAGCCCACAGTCTCGAATCCATTCCATCTTGAGTAAAGTTCAGAGAGTTCAAACCTATCCTTGCCCCTCAAGGCCAAATAAAATGGGATGTTTGGCCAAAGTTGTGGCTACTAAATGTCTTGCTCCTCAAATACCAGACAACAGGATGCTTGACTTAGGGTTTGGTTACTAGGTGTTTTGAGATGTATGGAGGTAATTACACTTGTTTGTTCCTTGTATCATGGGAGGGAAGTCTTTCGCCCTCCCCTTTTGATTGGGGTATACAAGGGCTATGAGTAATACAGTTGAGGATGTTACACTGGCCCCTCCTGACTCTATCTTCTGTCTCTTGTCTATTTCTTTCCTCAATCCTCACTCCCCTTTTCAGGAATGTGTGAACAAGCTTGCCAGTCCAACATTGTAACTGCTCACAAAACCTCCCATCCTAAGTTAAGTTGCCCTAGACCAACTAAAAAGGAAAGGAAACAGTGTCTGGGCAGGAAGATGAGAGAGAAAGACTTATATTATTGTGATTCTTCAAAGACTCATTAAGTCTAGAAGTAGATGGATTCCTAGACAAAGATGCCACAGAAATGACAAAGATAGTTAAGACAGCAAGTGAAGACGTCTGTGCGTGCAAAGATGCTGACAAAGATTTGAAAACCTCCTGATCCTAGATGGGAAAATTATCTCACAGATAGTCCAGATGATATTTAAGTTTGTTTTTGGATATCAAACTTAACATGAAAAACACTCTAGAAAGTATTTCTTGTCACATCAGTTACTCAATGTAGCCAACTATTTTTTTTGAAAGATAAGGTCTTACAACCACCTAGTTTTAGAGATCCAGTGACCTCTTCTGGCCTCGACATATTGTTTACATGTGTTCATATAGGCGTACACACATATGCATAAAGGAAAATAAATATTTCTTAAAATAAAAATGGGCTTGGATTTCTATGAGGAAAATTTTCTTTAGACACTAATTTCCCAATTAAAGTACTTGTAATGGGAGAAGCAACACTCTAGTGCTGGGCTCAACTGCAACTTCTAGAATAAAGAACAATGAATATACAGTATTTATTTACAAGGGTTAGACTTCTCATATCATAATTTAAATAAAAATACTACTTTTGATTCAACTTAAAGCCAAATAAAAATGAGTTTAACATGTGGATAAAGATTTTTATGCTATTATTTAACTGAATGGGGTCTTTTTCTTGGAAAAAACTGGCACTCTGACTTTCATCACATAGGAAGATTTGCTTTTTAAGATTATGACAATAATGAAAACATGTTTTTTTCTGAAATGTACTATAATTTAATTAAGAGAAAATAGTGACAACTACAGAGTCTCCTAAACTGTTTCCTTCCTGTCTTGTCAGAAAACAAGTTATCAAACCGATAAAAGTAAGAAGGAGGAGGGAGACAGGGGGAGAAAGGAGAAGATGTTACAAGATTCCTGTTACTGATGGTTGTGAATAAATTATTTTCTAGCTTTTCCCTGGACAATAAAATAAATTTGCATTTATTGATGTTATCACATTGCACACCAACACACACCCATTACATAGTCAACAAGTTCATGTCTTCTTGCAAGCTTCACTTCATAGTGAATGATAGTGATGAGCTATCATTTAGAACTTGTTCAAACCCTGTGCCATGTTGGCATGATGTTTCCATTTTCTTCGTTTTAGACCTTTAAGACTAATTTCAACATGTATAATGACTACATCAGAGCCTTTCTGTTTTCAGCTGAGAGATGGCTTTACTGCCTCCGGTTTCAATAAAGAGTATCCATGCTTCTACAACCATTACCCACGTTCCCAGTCCCCTCTTTACATGAAAGGCAGTCTTTCCCCAGAAGGTGCCTTTTCCATGGGACAGTAATGTATCATGCACTGAAGTTACTCTAATACAACAAATGGAGGAAACCTTCGGATAGAAAAGGCCTCACCCTTCTGCTCTTCAAGGAGTGCATTTGCTACACTCAGTAAGAAAGCTCCACTTTCAAAGGTACCACACCAGAGTGTGAAAGTATCTATTAAGTGTGTTAGGCACAGCCCGGAAGTCTAAGCATGGATGATGATGGTGACTACAAAGGTGACCATCACCAGCAAAGAGTCCCTGGAGATATAGAAAACTAGGTTTAACCACTGCATAGAAATTTACATTTAACTGTGTAAAATAGAATTTCAACCCATTTTGGGAGCAAGGCCCTAGTTTTGTCTATGGACCCTTTTAGTGAGCAGTATTATTGCCCCGATCCTTGAGTTTCTCCATATATATTTGCATACTATAGGTAGTTTCTACTATCATTATGTTGTATCCCTAACATTCAGTTAAGCACCACATCTATAAGATTTATTAAAACATAGTGACTAAAAAAAACATAGTGACTAAGAAAAGCTGATAGACGACATATGTACTTCTATGATATACTAGAAATAGCATTAATATTATATTATATACTGGCTGTCATGTGTATAGAAGACTAAAAGTGAAAATTAGTTCTGAACAGTTACAAACCAGCTTTTGAATTTATTTCTGACTGGCTCTCATCAGTTGTGACAGGTTCTTATAAAACACTTAAAAACTAATTCTGGCTTCCAGATTATCCTTTCTGGTTTTGAAACATATTTAAAAACTATGATTGTCTGTTTTTGTAAAGTTGTACATTCATGTGTTCACTTCACAAGTATTTATTGTGCCATTATGAGGAAACATTTGCTGTCATGAGAATTTCTAACGTTGAGTCTCATCAGGTAACTACTCCCAACATTTGTGTGTGTCACATCTACAAGGGACACCTGAAAAACCTCTCCCTCATGTAGTTCCTGAAGTCAAAAGAGTTCTCTGATTCTTCCGTTACATGAAAAACCAAAGCTATTTATCAGAGTAAAAAACATATGTTTGTTGTTCTCAACTAGAACCAATACCAATTCAGTCAATCAAATAGATATTTTAAGACTTATATTCAGGAAAAAGCCATTTGTAATTAAAAGGTAAAAAGAATGGTAGACTGTGCAAATCTTAACACAGAATACACACACACACACACACACACAAAGTTAAAGAAAAAGATACTGATGAAATGCTTAACAAAGAATTCAAAAAAATTGAAAGTACTATGAGTCAATGGAACTAGTAAAACAATTCAAGACATAAACAAGAAATTTAACAAGGTTGGAAAACATCAAACACAACTCTTAGAAATAAACTCAGATAAAAAGATATGTAGTTGAAAGCCTCAATAGTAGACTAGATCAAGCAGAAACTTTTATTTGAGACATCCCAATACATAAAAAATTGAAAAAAAATAAGAAGAGCCTCTGAGCTGTGTGGAAGCATCATTAAACTAAAATACTAAACTTTCATGAGTACTATACTGGAAAGGAAAGGGAAAATCATAGAAAACATACTCAGTGAAATAATACCTGAAAAACTTCCCCTAACTTGGGACAAATCGACTGGGTACAGAAATTCTATAGAACAATGAACACAAATAAAAAAGATCTTCTGAGAGGCATGTTAGAGTCAAAATTTCTAAAGTCGTAGATAAAGAGGACAGTAAAAAAACTTAATGAAGAAAGGTGCTCAGTCACAGGTACAGAAATTTCCATTAGACTAACACCAGTTTTCTCGGTAGAGACTTTGCAGGTCATAATGAAATTCTTTGACTTACTTCAAAGAGGGGCAAGCAAAACTTCAGGAATTTCTCACCACCACATCAGCTTATAAAAGATTTAAAAGCTCTACATCCAGAAACAAAGTAAGTTATAGCCCTGAAAAGTTGCAGGAAGACATACAGAGATAAACGAAGAAAACACAGTGATAGGAATAAGATTTTAAATATCAATATAGCCTTGACTGTAAATGGACTAAATTTCCAAGTTAAAAATGCAGACTTTTTTTAAAAAAAAACTGATTAAAAGACACAATCCAATAATACACTGTCTACAAGAAATTCACTTCAGGTGTCCTGAAAGAAAAAAGAATAGAAAAATGTATTCAGTAAATGGAAACAATATGAGCAGGGAGGCCTACACTTATACCAGTCAAAATATGCATTACAACAAATACAAAAAAGGGGTGGGAAGAGATCATTTTATGATGAATTATAAATATATGTAAATATAAATATATATTCACCTATGGCTACAGTCCCTAAAACAAATATTAGTCTATTTAAGTGTATATATAAGCTCCATATGTATTCCAATATCCTAGATCAGATCATCCAGACAAAAATTCAAGAAGGAGAAAATTTAGAGTAAAACAGCATACACTATCAAATGAACAAAACAGACATATGCAGAACATTGCATCCAACACCTGAAGACACAGATCGTTCCATCAGCAAAAGGAATGATTCTCAAAAGCAGACTTCGTATTAAACAACAAAACAAGTCTCAACAAAGAGCAAAATCAAAACAACATAATGCATCTTTTCTCTTCACAATGGAATAAAACTAGAAATTAACAATCAACAAAAATTTAGAACTTATGCAAATTCATAGAGACATGCCACTGAATGAACACTGGGGCATGGAGGAACTCAGAGGGAAATTTAACCATTTCACAAAGCAAATGAAAATGGAGATAAAACATACCCAAGCTTATAGGATGCAGCAGCAGAAATACTAAGTGGGAAGTTTATAGCAATAAACACAAAAGTCAAAAGAGGAAGGTCTCAAGTAAGCAACATAATAATGTATCTCCAAGATTTGCAAAAGAAAAAAGCCAGGTCCAAAATTAGCAGAAGAAATAGAAAAGATCAAAATAATAATAAATAAGATAGATACAAAAAACAAAAACAAAACTGGTGAAACAGAGAATGGTTTTATAGAAAAGATAAACAAAATTGGCTAAACTTTGCCTGAACTAACTAAAAACACAACCAGAAATAACCTTACAAAACTCTTGAATATAGACACGTGCCTCACAACTTACACACAGGATCCTAGGTTTTATTCATCACCAAATACTACAAAATAAACAAAATAGAATGTCCAAGTAAAATCAGACGTGAAAAACGGAGACACTATAGCTATAGCATGTACAATGCCTTGTAAATACAAAGTATTATTAGAGATTTATATAAGTTATTCTACAGCAACAAACTGGAAAAGCCAGTGGGGAATGTAAAGTATCTGGACATCCATAATCTACTGAAGCTCAACTGATGAAACAAAAAATTGTGAACACATTATAAAAAGATTGTGTCAATAATAAATAGGCTACAAAGAAAATTACTGTGCTAAATTGGTTCACTGATGATTTTGACAAAATATTTAACTAAGAACTAACCTAAATCCCCAAATTAATTCAAAACATTGAAAAAGAAGATATACTTCCAAACTCATTCTATGGGATCACCATTTCTCTTATAGCAAAACAAGGGCACAAAACCAAGAAAAATGATAGATCAATAACCCTAATGAACACAGATACAAAAAATTAAAAATGAAATAGCAATAAATTTTACCCAACAGTACATCAAAGAGTTTAACTGTGGTAATCAGGTGGGATTTATTCTAGGAATGCCAGGATAGGTCAATATAATCAAGTCGATAGACATATCTTACATATATGCACCCATGCGTCACTATATTGTGAAAGCTAAATATCACGTGTTTGTGCCATTAGATGCAAAGAAAACATTCCAAAAAATGTTAGCATTCCTTCATGAGAAAAAACTGAATTATATGTACAGGGTATATATTGTATGCATATCCACAAAATAAAGTCTATTGTGGCAAATCCCATCTTGTTATCAAACCAAATCTTGGTATCAAACCAAATGGGCCAAACTGAATGAGCAAGGACGTCTGCTCTCCCTGCTCCTGTTTAATTTGGTGATGAAGATTTCAGCCTGAGCAATTAGGAATTAGACACGGGGAGGGAAGCCTACAAAGAGGACAAATATAAAACAATCCGTTTCTACAGACATTATGATTCTATTCATAGAAAAGGTTCTTCATACTATCTTATCAAATGACCATTAGAACTGATAACAAATGTCTCTCTCCCTCTCTCTCTCAGTCACTCACAAACAGAGACAGACAGAAAGACAGACACACAGAGAGCAATGGGGCAGAAAAAAAAACCCAACAAATTCAGTCAAGTAGCAAGATACACAAATATTGTACAAACGTCAATAACATCTTAACACAGTGATAAGGAATAAGGCTGCTGACAAAACCTATAAAAGCAGGTCAGAAAACTTACCCCCAAGTACCCTGAGAATAAATTTAATAAAGGAAATGAAAGATATTTATACTGAAAACAATAAAACACTGTTGAAAAAACTTGAGCATGACTTAAAGAAATGAAAAACAACATCCCATGATTATAGATTAATTATGTTAAGATGCCCACAGTACATCAATAGTTGACATATCCAATATAATCCCCATTCAAACACCAATACTACTCTTCACAGAACTAGACAAAAAAAAATCCTAAAATGCATCAGAAGCAACGATGAATGAACCCAAATAACCAAAGTAGTTTTCAACAAAAAGAACAAAGCTGAGGTGGTTTTCTAGATATACTATTGAACTATAGTTTAATAAAAGGAAAAAAAACAGCATAGTAATTGCATAGAACCAGACACATAATAATGAGTCATACTAGAGACTCCAAAAATAAGTTCATATATCTGCAGTCAACTGATTCTTCAAAGAGGAATCAAAGTCAAACATGGGAGAAAGGATGTCCTCTTCAAGAAATGGTGTTGTAAAAATGAATGCATATATGCAGAAGACTGAAACTAGATCCACATCTCCCGCCCTAAACTAAGATTAACTTAAAACAAATGGAAGACTTAAATGTAAGACCTATAACTATGCGATATGTAGTAGAAGTAAACAGAAAACAGAGGAAAAATACTCCAGGAATAGGAGAAGCAAAGACAACAAAATAAAACCAAAACAAAAACCCTGTGACAATAACTCCAAAATCACAGATGATTAGAGCAAATGCAGACAAGATTAATCAAACTAAGAACTCTGGATAGTCAAAGAAAAGGATTGTCCTAGTTAGTTTTCATGTCTCCTTGACCCATCCTAGAGACATCTTAGAAAGGGGCTCCTGGTTGCATTGGCTTGTGAGGTTGTGTGTGAGACACTGTCAGCTCCCAATGATGCAGAAGGGGGTCCAGCCCAGTCTGTGACCATCACTAGGCAGGTCAACCTGGGCTGTAAAATGAAGCTACCTAAGCAGGCGTCAGTCAGTGACATTCCTTTTTCTGCTTCAGTTCCAGTTCAAGTTTCTGCCCAGACTTTTCTCAATGGTGACCTGGAAGTGTAAGCTGAACAAATCAAGCCCTTTCGTCCCCTGAGTTGAGTTGGGTCAAATAAGCTGACCGATATGAATGATCCCCTCTCACTACGCACAGACATAAAAAGGAGATGGATGAGCTACCGATGTAGCTGCATAGCTATGATTCGTATAACACTGGGAACTGCAGATGAGGGGTAGTGTCACCTACCTACTTCCGGGGGCTGAGAAAGGCGATATTTTACACAGTGGATTATCGTTCAGCAGGCTGAAAAATGAAATATTATTTTTATGAAAATAATAATCGGAGGTAATTACATTAAGTAAAATAAGCCAGTAAAATGCCCTCTCTCATATGTGGAAGCTAGCAAAAGTTGATCCAAATATAATACAGTGATTATGTGAAGTTGAAGTGGAGACTGGGAGGGGTAGAGGGAGACTGGACAATGAGACCACAACCTAGTTAGAGGTAGCAAATCTGGGTATTCCTCAGCACTGTGGGGTAACTACACTTCACAACAACCTGTTAAATATTTTATAACGATCTAGAAAAGATGACTTCAATGAATCCCAATGTAATAAAATAGATACAAATGCTATTTCCCTGCCATCTGTAGCCACAGCATACAAGTGTTGAAGTGTCACCTACCCCATAAATATGTGTGATTGAGAAGACAAATGCGTTGTTCTGTTTCACAGAATTCTATTAGGCTATATTTACAAACACCAAATAACAACAGTCCCTTTAATCAAAGGAATCTTTGGTAGGAAATTTGCCATGTTTCTTCACCCTGGATCAAGTAAACATAATTCATCTGCTTCAGAACAAGAAAGAAGTGTGAGTCAATAAACTAGATCAGAACTGAGACAGAACAGGAAAATGAATGGCAAGGAGAAGGAATGGAGGCTGTGTACCTTGACATAGGGTGAAGAGGTGCTTCGGATGGATGTCAGGTGCAGTAGAGGCTTCACGAGGGCTGTGTACCCAGTTATTTCCCAAACAGCCAGTAGTCTGCCTGGCCTGGCTCACAGCACACACAACAGACATGAGATCATATGTGTGCTGAAATAGGAGCTCCTCTCCTTGATTCAATGAAACAGGGAATCAAAAGCCAGGCTCTACTGTGATTTTATGTTATGAACTATTATACAATATGTCCATCAAGGGAAGATTTAAGGAGAAATCAAAAGCAAAGCAATACTATTTACAACATTGCTCTTTTAAGAAATTATCCTGGATATCTTCGTCAAGAAGCAGAGCTCTTCCCTACCGCGAGAGTTCTATGAGACTATGAGAAGCTGCCCTCACTTTGTAAAACCACACGTTTTTCTCATGATTGAGATGTGGCTTAAAATAGTTTTGAAACTTCTCTTTGGGAACTAACTGTAAAAAGTGTAAAATAAATTTATAAACAAATACCTATGAAGGTGAAGGAACAGCTGTATCATTAAAGTGCTTGCTTAAGAAATATGAAGACCTGAGTTCAGCTTCCAGACCCAGGTAAAAAAGATGGACACCACAATGTTTTCTTGTAATATCAGCATTGGGAGGGAGCAATAAATCTCTGGGGGGGGGCTCTGTCCAGCCAGCCTGGCCTGATTAGTGAGCTCCAGGGCCCTCTGAGAGACCCTGTCTCAAAACACATAGAAAAGCCACCAGAGGCGGACCTCTGGAAACACATGCACACACGAACCTGTTCACCTCTGGACATACATGCACACACAAACCCGTTCACCTCCGCGTGTATATGTACACACACACACACATACACAAAAATTCTCTTATATATTTTAAAACTTTAACAAATCTACTATAAAATGGTGCTCCCTATGAAGAAAGGAAGAAAATGGCATAATTAGCCTCACTTCCTGATTTATCTCCTGGGATATATGGCCAAGATAAATAACCCCATATATTCTTTATGTAAATCTAAGCTGTCTTTAGGTTATAAAAATATTTTCCAATCTGTCTAAAGACTTTACAGGAACACTTAGGCATAGTGTAATAAAAGGATCAGCATCCTGGAAACCTCACTGCCCTCTCCATCCCATCTAGGGCAATCATGAGTTACACTAGATATTTAGAAAAGCCCCATTTGCACTGTTTGCCCTCATGGTTTTCTTTACTTTACACATTTATAACTAGAAAATAACTAACTCAAAAAAGTCCACCTGCCTCTGCCTCCTAAATTCTGTGGTTGAAGGCACTTGGCACCACATCCAGAACCTTGTATTGGCATTCTTTACCTTGCTGATGGGGAGGGTTGGTGCTTACATGCAGGTTTAGTGTCTTAAGGAAATATGTAAAAGGGTGATGGAGCACACTGGCATCCTTCTTGGCCTTTGCACACACACACACACACACACACACACACACACACACACTCTCTCTTCAGAGGACCACGAGACCAGGATTATCATTTCTCTTCCTCTACCACCATGCAAGAATGGAAGCAGTTTTCATGAAGTCTGCAAACCAACTGGAATGATGTGTAGCCCAAGTTGATGCTTATGTTGAATTTTAATGAGAAACACATTAATATTTTAAAATACAGTTAAATTTTCAAATATTGTTAATCTACATTAGTAGCACTTAAACTTGTGAAACTAGTAAAGCTTATAATTACACAGACCCTTGGGACTCCCTGAATTATCTGGACCCTAAATCTTGACTTTAATGTGTGAGTACGCATCTCCTATAGGTCTCCGGTTTATCTCTTAGCTTTATTTATTGTCTTCTTGGAGCATATTTATAATTTTCTTGGACCAAATTTCTTAAATTTTGTGATACATGAATTAGTGTGGTTCAGGGACAGTAATATATCTTACGACCTTCAGTACCTTAAGCTCACGGGAATTTCGTATTTGTTTTGAAGCGCTGTAAAATTTTGTCTGGTGTATGCAGATGTTCAGCTCCCCTGGGATTTACTACATGGTGGTGTTAGGCATTGGGCAAGAAGCAAACTGCTGGACTGTGGAGTTGTTGTGTTCTATGTTGTCTTTTCTTAGCTTGTCATTGCCCATTCTGCCATTGCAGTTGGTGGACTCATGTGGAATTAGTTCTGGGCTCTCGGTTCTATTCACTTTGGACACATTTAACAGTACCCTACTCTATTTGATATGACTATATTTGGTGAGGTTTTTTTTTTTAACTCTCTCCTTTTCTTTATTTCTGCCATCAACTGCTTTGATATAATACAATCAAAAGTGTTCTCATATTTACACAAATTCTATATCGTGTACTATTACAACCAAGAAGAAGGAAGAATTGCCCTGAAATTGAGAGAAGACAATGTTTGCAAAGGAAACACAGACATACTATTCCAGAACAAAGGAAGAAAAGCAGAGGAAGAGGGAAAGGAAAGAATCAATGTGAGTAAATTTATTAAAAAAAAAACACTGAACAAATTGTTATTTTGACAACGTTGACATAAAGAAATTTCCTAGAAACTGAAAGGTAAACACTATGGATCTGGCACGGGTGTGAGGCAGGAGTGAACGCTGACTAACAGCAGCGAAGACTTTCAAATTTCAGTGAAAATGATTTGCAACTTTAAATTCTATACTTCGCTAAAATACAAGACAAATGCGAGATAAAAACCCAGATATTTTACATCAGAAAGAGGACCATGCACATCAAAGTAATCTTTTCTTTATCTTGTCCAGGAACAACAAGAAGAAAACCCCACAATTTTAGTAAGGTATTTTATAGCTAGCTAAAAATAGATTTCTGGGCTCTGCTTCAGGCTTCTGGCCATTGATTTGCAGTGATTAGACCAGGACTGAGGGTCCAAGGATCTCTTTGTAAAACAGGGGACATTACCTCCCAATTTTGCCTTCTGATTTCTTGGAGTGAAGGAATGATAGCTGTCCTCTCACACAGACAGAGCGAAATAGAGAAGAGGGGATGAGAAACACAGCCATGACAACAAAGGCCTGACAGATTACGTCTGCACAGACAGCATCCAAATTTCTTTCTGAACATGAAATTTCATTACATTTATTTCTGGTTATTTTCATTTGTGTATGAAACTAATCAAAAATGACAGGGAAAACTACTTAAAACACATGCTAATTAAGACAGAGTTGAACTTGGCTGCTCACCTGATTTTATCTCACTGTGACCCTTATCTTGACAGCAATCGACAGTATTGAGGAGACAGTCAGCAAAGGCAAGATCTGGAAGACAGGCATGCAAAAATCTTGCAGTTAATTTAAAAAAAAATCTTAGGAGTAAAATATAGACAACTAGAAATTCCTGGGAAAACACAAAGCATTTTTAAATGTAGTAGCTTCTTTCTCTAGCCAACAGAAGAAACACAGCTAAGAATCACAAGAAAGAAAATAATTCTAGAAACGATCACCATTTACTTCCACTAGGAACTTTATTCAGATGATGACAGTCATCAAAAGAAAAAGTTGATTTAGGATTGTTTAAGAGTTGGCCTCTTTCCTTGAAGGTGCTGGATGTATGATGAGTCCTTTGCAGACACACCTACCTCAGACAGGGAACTCGTTGTGTTATTTGGATGGTTTCATGCACATTGCACTGATGCTCAGTTTCTTCAGTAACGTACACTTGGAAATTCCTCAGTCGTCCTAACAAGCCTTTATTTACCTTGCTGGCCCTGTTCATATATTTCTCTTTATACTACAGCTCACACATTACATAACCAGTGTTCTTCCACTTCTATTCTCACAGGCCTACCTTAGTCAACTGTGAGGCACACCACAAGGTCTCATGCGTGTTAAATAACAGAGAATTTTGTCTGGTGACTGGGAGAACTTCTCTGTTCTCGAGAAAGAAAACTGAAGAAATTCGAGAATGACCGAAAAGGAAGGAGACCACTGTGTGCTGCCAATAGATGCTCCGCCAGAGGCCCAGGCAGCAGTGAGCACAGCCTCAGAGAACATCCGAGAATATTGTGGACACTGTTTTCACAGATCACCTTGCATTCTCAGGTCACGAGGTGGGAGCTGCCAGCCGTCCTGGTATTAAACCACCACACTGGCCTCCAGGCCTCTGTTAAGTGCGGGACCTTGTGATGGACTAGCCCAGGGTAACTGTGTCAACCCACAGCTGCCATGCTACGGTCTTGCTGCCAAAAGGACTCAGATTTCAAGTGAGTGGTTTCACAAGCCTGGGAGGAATGGATATTTATAAAGACAAGTTGCACTGTGGACATGTTCACACAGCATCGCCATCAGCCAGTGCCCAGGCAGAGCAGAGCTGTGACTTCTGAGAACTACAGAGCTGCTGGGTCCAGAACTCCAGGCAGAAAGGCATACAGGTGCACAGAAACAGGAGGGTCTGTCCACCTGGACCCGTGTCCATATCTTCCCCCTTCACAGAAGGCCTTTATCAGAGATGTTGGGCATGTGGTGGAGAGACACGAGGCCCCCTCTTCTCAGGTGACTCTAGGTTGCATAATGTTCACAATTTATCAGTAAAGAACACTATAAAGTTGTATGATTTATATGAATCAATTAAATTTTTAAAGATATATATCTTAAAACTTTAAAAGGTATATATCTTAAATTTTATATCTGATATTTATAATTTATATCTAAACAAATAATCTTTTAAATTTTTATATCTAATATATATTACAGAGTATCAAATCTGGATCCTCACATGATGCTTTATCCTATTTGAGTCTTGTCTTATTTAAAATGTGAGTTCTATGGTTACAATGTCCTGATAACTAAAATTACAGCCTCGAATGAGAGCAGTGTATTACAATCAGGTGTAGTTGTCAAAAAAATCACCCCCCTTCACTATTTTGACCTTTTCCTGACACACTGAACAAGTAAGCACCTACTTCCACACTGGTGCCTCTGGGATATGGAAGCATGGCCACTATGCTGGTTACTTTTGGGTAATTTGACATACACCTAGACACGGAAGAGAAGAGGGAAGCTAACCTGAAAGACTGCCTTCTTCAGTTTGGCCTGTTATGTGTGATTTTTTTTTTTTTTTGGTATTTTTGGTTAGTACTTGATGGTGAAGGTCCCAGCTTACTGTGGGCAGTGATTAGCCCTGGGCAGGTGGGTCTAGGCTGTATCAGAAGGGTAAAGCAAGCCAGTAAGCAGTGCCCCTCCATGGTCTCTGCCAGTAAGTCTCTGCCTTGGCTTCCCTTGATGTACAGGCTTGGAATTTATACATCATAGTGACCCTTTCCTCTCTAAGATGCTTTTAGTCATAATATTTTATTGCAAAACTATGACAGCCTCCTATACCCGCTCCCTCCTGCACTTCTTTCTCCAGAAGCTACAGTGGCTCACAAACTGTACTTCCTCCACTCTCGGCCAGATTTGTGTACAACATTGCTAACCGAGGCAGGCTCACAGCACTGACTCCAGGAACGATTCCAGAAGGGTGGACTAGGCTGAGACTCTAATTGCCCTGTCCACGAATACTCATGCCTAAAGTTCTCATTGGCATTCATAGGCAGAATCTGAGGTTATCACCAGGCTCTAATTGTCTTCTCAGGTGATGTGGCCTCATTTGTAGCTGCACTCCCTCGCTGAGGATCTGGGAAGACAGTCTTTCAGGAGTGAATGCTCAACTTGACAATTCTGAATTTCACTTTTCAGAGTTGCCTAAGCGCCTATCTCTAACACAGTGCATTATTTTCTGCATAGCACAGTTCCTACTAGGATGCTGGGTCTATGATTCAAGGGTCAATGCACGGTTCCTAATGCCTCCCCAATGTTACCTGTGATTCCCTTCTAATCACTTCCTATGGTTCTGCTCATGATGCCAACCTCCCATTGAAGGATTTATCAGTGAGAATCTCCTATTAAGATTTTAAATAATGCTTCCCACCAGGAGTCAAAAAACAATTTAAAAAATATAGGACTCAAACACAGACACAAATAGCTGCTTTATGGTTGGTAAATGAAACTTAAGCACAGGGGATAGCCTTGGCTGCTCCTGTATAGCCTGTAGGCTCTGCCAGCTGACCTACCTCCTGGCAATCATAATACAATGTGACAGAAAGCCCTGCAGAGGGAGGGCAGGTGGGTAGTGTCAAGAGGTCTAGGAGGCCAGAACTGGTCATACTAAAGCCAGAGTTCATGCCTGAGGCAGGCACATACCTTGCTCCTAATGAGCAGAGGGTCTAGCCTGGAGTTACTGTCACCGTTTACAGGAGACAGAACAGAGAGCAAATTTGGCCCCACTCTTTGTGCCTTGCATACCAAGACAAGCATTGACTCTGCTACCCTTGTCAGTCTAGGAAGGAGGAGGGCTGCTGTGGGCACAGGTACCTCTGCTGAGGCGACTTGACCATCCACAATCAAGTTCCTTTGACCTGCTCTTTCTCCACGACATGGTGAGGTGTTGTCCATGTAGATGATGACATAGACTTCTCACTGGGGACTGTTCACATTCTTCCCTAGTACACCAGTCATCCCCCCCCTTTTTTTTGAATCTCTTCTTCTGGGGGACACAGCAGAGTCATGATGCCAGACACCAGAATATGGAAGATTTGTCTGCTCTGTGGCTTTGTCCCCACACCAGCCCCACCCACTGGAGTCATGTCTTTGAAGTGGTCACATCCTGGGGTGTGAATCAAGAAAACCAGGCAGACCACAGGGGTGCTGCTGAGGGTGTTTGCTTTGATCCCGGGCTTGTAGAGCCTTGGGAGGTACATACATTCCATTTCCACTTAATTTTTAACTTTAAGAGACTGGAAGTTCTCGGTTCCACTCCCAGTACCAAAACAAACAAACAAACAAACCAAAATCAACAACAGCATCTAAAAAGAAAACTTTGGTGAGGCCTGCAGACTCTTGCCTACAAATTTTATAATAATCATAAGAATCTGATTATCTTTACTTCTCTGGGAGCACCTAGCTCTCTCAACATAAATAAGTAATTTGGGAGCTTTTCCAGTCTTCCTTTCCAATCTAGACCCATGAAAGTACACCAAACGTCCCAAACAATCTCTGTGCTAAGCGTTGTGTCCCCACCTGCTCGCTGTCTCAGGCACTGCATTTATTTTTCATGTGTGGGCCAAGATGAAAGTCTGAGTCATGCTACCTATCCGCAACCTGGAAATGCCTTGGCATGCACAGGAAGTCAAACTATGACCTCTATAAAATGAAGAAGTGATGGTATATAAGGTATATAATCTACATCTTCTCAGATAGCACCCTGCACTGCTGAGTAATTCATTGCTTAGAAAATGGAATGAGAAAAAGTCAATGCGTGTTCCAGACACAGAAAATGGTTTATACTTTTGATCTTGGGTTTGCTGCAGCAATGGCTACCTATCAACTCTTTGTGAACCGGTGACTGCAGAAGGCACACATGTACTAATTATCCAACCCCTCGTCAGTTTTTTTTTTACTAGAAAGGTAGCTATTATTAGCAAAGTAATTTTTGTAACTATGATCTCATTTGAGCCTCAAAATAATCTCATTAATAAGCCCACTTATGATTGTAGTCTTTGATTTTGTATTCAGGGAGAGAGACAATGAAGGAGAGTCATTTGTGCATAATTTAGATGGGGGGGGGGGGGTGGGAGCAGGGCGGGCTCATCCCATGTGATGATGCAGCCAGCTCTTAGGAATTCGGCTGCTCTACATTCTCAGGGTATTTCAGCACCCACTAGAATTCTGGTGCAGCTCAGAAAGGCAGATACACCAGCCCTGACTGAATGCCCTCCTTCTTGGAGTAGGAATATTGTCCTCAGTGAATGGAAAGAACTATACATTATGGGGATATCTGTGATATGCATATCTATATGCAATACAATAATATATAGCATGAAAGCCTTGCTTCGAACATTAGTGGCAAGAGTCAGAGCTTAACCTCACTCTAACTTAGGAGAAGAATTAGTTGAGTACCACAGTTACCTCTGTGAACCATCTTCAGAAGACCGAGATAGCTCAGATGAAAAGAAAGGAAAACTAGGCGCTCACATTGTCCCTATAGAAGGCTGCTGGTGGTGGGGGGCTACAGTACTTTCCATAAAGCTTCTCCGCTTTAAAAAAAAAATCAGATGAAGCAAAACATAGCTTGCAAAATTTGAAGGTTTAGTTTTAAGATGTATATTTCACTAACCACTTATTAAAATAAAAGCATTATTATAAAGGAGAAAAAGAAAGGCCTTAGACTTCTAAAACCATCACTCTTGGGGATAACTTGCACGTCAGATTATTCCACTTTGATAGAAAGAGCAAGGAGATGCAGAATAACTCATGTGTACAGATGGCTCAGGCGCACCCACCCATCTCCCAAAGCAGCATGTTTCCAAAGGGCAGAGATAGCCCCGCACCATGCCGCTTTTGTTTCATTTCTTCCTGATGCATCATTCTCTAAGGAGACTGCTCAAGTTCCCCGTCTTCCCACACTGTTGGCAAACCTGGTGACCACTCCATGCATTTCTAAATGACAAGACAGCTGGGTCTCAATCTTCATATGTGGAGAGAAAACCCAAACTGACAGCTAGAGGAGGCAGGGGGGGAAGGCACTACCCACTCCTCCCTCATCCCAAATGTCATTCCTCCTTTGCCTCGGCTGTGCAGGCTATGCTGATAAAGAAATGAGCACACACTTGAAAGTTTCTGACAGGTGTCATGGGTGTAGACACAGAGTAGCCACAAGGGATGGAGCCTGACATGACAGTGGCCAAGCCATCAAGGCTGGCTCCAGGACACACAGAGTTTGGTAGATGTCAATTCTAATTCTTGTCACACTCCCAACTTGAGAATGGTGTCTACGAATGGACAAAGCCAGAGGGAAGTGTTCAGAGAACTTTCCAACAACCCACTAAACAAATGATGCTACCAAGGTGGATGCCTCCATCCGGGGCTCGATAGAGGAGATGTGGAGCTGGTCCCACTGGTTTCCCGTGTTTATTTGCTCTCTGTGTTCTCAGTCTACCCTCTATTTCAAAGGCTTCAGCTCTTGAATTCTTTTCTACATTTTTTTGGGGGGAGAGGTTGATGACATTCCCCACATCCTAATATTCTGATAATTTTGATCATTTTAATGCAGCAGTCTCTGCTACAGATCCTCTAGGATCTAATAGTTGGCAAACCCTCTTCCCACTAACCCAGTCAGAAAATGATTTATAATGGTAGGGCAGAACTGGCTTCTTGGAAACATAGGGCAAAATAGTTTCATAAATATTGCTCTCTTGCATTATTTTGAAATATTACTTCTTTTAATGTTCTGCCAAAGTCAAATGTTTTTGCTTAATGAAAGTCCACAGGCAAAAGTAACAGGTGGTACCCAAGTTCCCCTGGTGGGAGAGACAGCTCTGATTATCTCCAGCCTGCAAGTGAGGTTTAACTGGCGTTGGGGCATGATGGATAACAGCAAATGTGTGGATAATCTTTAATCTAGGCTCCCAGCCCACTAACACGATATATTTATTTAATAATTCTGAACTCCATATATTGACTTGTAGTTAAGCATTTTTAAATAGCATTAGGATTTGATAAGTACATTCATTTATTAAAAAGTAAATAAATAGACTTGACAAAAACTTGATAAAATAGTCAGTGGCACATAGAAAGTCTAAGCTTGATTTTTACTGAAAATTCCTCGGGGCCTCGAGCATGGTAATAAATCACCCGTGGTGACCATGAGTCACCGTTGAGTCACTGTGGAAGAGAACTCTGGTGTCACAGTGACCTGAAACACACTAGAAATTTGCCAAGAGCAGGCCAGGAGGAGGTACTTTTTTATTATGAATTTTACTGTGGAACGTGGAAAAGAGTCTGCTCTCACGTTACCACATCTCTGCTGCTGTTGCGACACACTCGGATAGCACACAGCTTCATATGCTTGCTGGTTTTGCACTTGGGGTTGAAGGGTGGCCCTTCAGCAGGAGATCATCTCTCTGTGGTCCTGAAGGTCAACAATGACGGTGCCGGCATGGGCCTCCACCTGTGCTAGCAGGTAGAGCTTAAGCTGCAGTACAAAAGAGCAAAAGTTGAAGTCATTCCAGCCCCGACTGATTAGTGTTGTTTACTTTGGTCTCTGTCACCTCACAGTACAGATCCTGTCTCCCACCCGGAGACTTGTCTCTGTTTTCTTCAGGGTATATTTATATGAGCAAAGTTACTTAATGTCATGTGTCAAATTTCAAACCTTTATTTTTTTTTTGACTAATGTTCTTTTTAATGTATAAAAAATATGACCTTCATCACATTTTCAGATTTTATCTTCCAGTCTTATTATTCTACCTTTCATATTTAATATAAAATCCTTGCAAAATTCAAAAACTATTTATACTTTAATGATAGTGACCAAATTATATTATGTAACTAGAAAATTCAATAAATTCAATAAATAAAGTCAATTCAATAAATAAATGTGAGTTTTTCTTTTCTTTCTTTTTTTTAAGTAAAATTTCAAAATGAACCTTCAAAGCTCAATAATTACCTGAAAAAATTCTTTTAAACATGCAAATTAAAAACAACTACAAGCTCATGTACACTCTTCAAGATAAATGAGGGAGTGAACATGGCATTGGGCACCTTATTTTGTATTGTTTGTGTAACTAACACACAAATACAGAAAAAAAGGTCACACTGGAGGCAAACTAGGTAAATTATTAGCAAATGAAGTCTAAAGTATTTTAAAGTTTTTTAATTTTTAAAAGAAAACATTCAAAGTTTAATGATGTTTAAAAATGTTTTAACAGCTGAGCATTGTGGAACAAGCTTTTATTCCCTGTACTCAGAAGAAGTAGGTGGATCTCTGAGTTTGAGGCCAGCCTGGTGAACATAATGAGTTTCAGGGCTACATAGTAAAGTCTCAAAAACCAAAACAAATCCTGCTATCATCGCTAAGTTGAGCCTATGAAAGGAATGTAGTCTGCCACGACATTTAAAACTCAATTCAATAAATGGGAAGGAGGAGCTGGGGAGATGGCTCAGTGGGCAAAGTGCTTATTATGGGAGTATAGCTTAGAGTCTGGTTCCCCAGCGCCCATAGATAATGCATGAACTGTGACCAGCACTTACAATGTCAGTGCTGGGGAAGGGGTGGGCGGAGGCAGAGGTGGGCAGGTCTTGAGGGCTCTCTGGAAAGCCAGTCTAGCCTAAATAGAGAGCTCCAAGTTTCATGAAGGACCCCATCTCGCATTAGAGCCAGGTCGTCAATGTTGATGCTCCCAAGACAGCCATAGAGAGCAAACCAGGCACCTGTTGTTTCACTGTGCAGACGTGGTAAAACTTAATCATCTGCCAACACGTATTGTCGAATGTTTTCCTAATCTATACAGCATGTTCACATAAGCACGAGCAAGGAACTCAGGACCGCAAGGGGTGCACCCACACACTGAGACAATGGGGATGTTCTACTGGGAACTCACCAAGGCCAGCTGGCCTGGGTCTGGAAAAGCCTGGGATAAAACCGGACTCTCTGAACATAGCAGACAATGAGGACTACTGAGAACTCAAGAACAATGGCAATGGGTTTCTGATCCTACTGCACGCACTGGCTTTGTGGGAGCCTAGGCAGTTTGGATGCTCAACTTACTAGACCTGGATGGAGGTGGGGGTTCCATGGACTTCCCACAGGACAGGGAACCCTGATTGCTTTTCGGGCTGAGGAGGAGGGGGGACTTAATTGGGGGAGGGGGAGGGAAATGGGAGGCGGTGGCGGGGAAGAGACAGAAATCATTAATAAATAAATAAATTAAAAAAAAAAGAATACACTAAGAGTAGATGAGGCACCAAGGCTATCGCACCAATAATCAGTCAGAACCCTGGTTCATTTCCACAAACTTCTCTGTGGGTTCCACACCGTGGCTGACACAGGGCTTTCTACTGAGACTGCACTGCTCAAAACATTAAGATGGAGTGTTGAGGACACGCCACTGGGCGGGAAATGCATTAAGTCTTTCCCTTGCCTTAGGAAGTGGACTTTCTCCAGATCCCTTCACTCAGCTCTCAGCATGACTTCAAGACTATTATTTACAGGACTGGGTTATAGCTCAGTTGGCAGAGTTGCCTACCACACACAAGGCCTTGGGCTTGATGCCCAGTACCGCATAAAACTGGGTGTGTTGGTTCACACCTCTAATCCTAGCACTTAGGGGTGGAGGCAGGAAGATTACAAGTTCAGGGTCATCTGCAGCTGCACAGGAGTTCAAGGAAAATTAGGGCTGTACGAGATGTGGTGCAAATTAAAAAAAGTTGAACTTAGAGAGTAGGTGAAGGCTCAGTGTTAGGGAAGAAAAAGCCTAGTAAAACTCAGCCACGTGAACTGAGTTGTATGGCTGGGATCTAGCATAGATCATACGAAGAGTTTTCTGTCTTGTGGACTTGCCTGATTCCCTAGGCCTGATACCTGGTCAGTTCTAAGAACAGAGCATACATCAATGCTAGGTCATAAGGATGCAATGGGCTGCTTCAAGGACAAAAGTCCTTCCTTCGACACAGAGCCTTGATTTGATGGCCTCTGTCCCTATCTTAGTTACTTTTCTGTAGCTGTGATAGAATACCATGACCACGACAATTAAAGTTAGAGTTCATTTTGGTATTATAGTTCCAAAGGGGAAAGAGTTCATTACGATAGGGAAGCATGACAGCAAGCAAGTAGCAGCCATGGCTGCAGGAACAAATGGGTGGGTGGAGAGAAAGAGAAAGAGAGAGAGAGAGAGAGAGAGAGAGAGAGAGAGAGAGAGAGAGAGAACCTCTGCAAATATCAGTGCCATCAGCTAAGGACAAATTGTTCAAGAGTCTGATATACTCATTCACTTCAGTCCCAAAGAATGCTCACAGTGTCTGGGTCAAATGTCACATTCAAATCCTACAAAGAATCTTCCAAAATGCACCCCCCCCCAGACTCTAGAGATCCTTCCCATTACTGCTGTAGGGGTTCCTCATTTCTTCTCTTTCTTCCCATACTCAAGGTCTCGGTTGGAGAATGGGCTCAGAACAGACAGGGAACCAAACACTCCAGCCCTGGAGTAATTGAAAGAAGGAGCTCATGGAGACAACCATTTCTTTACCTAGGATCTTTATTCTACTAATTTCTTCTGTCCTGGAATGCTATCACTCACTGTAAGGATGAGTGATTTCACAGCAATGAAAATCTGGAAAACAAACCAGAACCACGAGCTTTGGTTAAGGAGGTAACAGGACAGAGCTCAGGATGAAGGAGAAATCTTAATACTGGTTGTAAAGGCAGAAACCCTCCTCCCTGTACTCTTAGCATAATCACACCATTGTTCTCGTATTATAAAATGATAGAGTACAACATGGTTAAATACATCACTTATTTGCCAATATTAGGTATTGGTGTATCAGTCTAACTGGCGGTGAGGCTGCCTGAGATATTGATTGTACTGTCCAGTGGTTGAGAGAGATGTTATCTTGATTAATTAGAAGTCAAAAACAAATGCGTCTTCTATAATATCTCTTGTGGCATCCACGTTGAAAAAAAAACCTACAAGTGTCTAGGAGATGTTGGAAACTTAAAAGGACAGAGTGAGAAGGTGGCAAACAAAACCTCCCACCACCTGTCTAGAGCAGAGGGGATGCCGGTGAAGGTCCAGTGGGCAGTGAAAGCTCATCAGCAGATCCGTGGGCTTCTGTGTCTACCTTTCTTTCACCTGCACCTTTAGGTTCATGATGCACAAAAAGAAAACACCTAGACTCAGGAGAGAAACCTTCCTTTCTTGGCTGGGTCTGAAGATCTGCTTCTTATACCACTCCAAAGAGGTCGTGCATGGGCCTTTCCTTACAGGTGGCCATATGGAAGCATCCAGAAGATAATTTCCACAGAGTACCAATAAATATTGTTGTGTATTAGGGCATGGTTTCATGGTTTCATGTGCCACAGGCTGGCTAGTCATGGGTCTGTAGTTGAGGATAATCTTGAATTTCTGTTCCTCCTGTCTTCGCTTCTGAGTGCTGGAATTGTGGGCATGCACCAGCAAGCCTGGTTTATAAGATGCTGGGGACCAAACCCAGGACTTTGTGTATACAAAGCAAGCACTCTACCAATTGAGTTGCATTTCCAGCTAGAAGCTAATATTGTCCTTAGAGAAACCATCTTCAGTGTGTCCTAAACTTTGGTCAAAGATAAGGATGTTTCTCCAGAAAATTCAAAACTGTTTAGAAAAGAGAAATGTTTCAACATGTTAATGAAGCATCCTAAACACCGACCTCTAAATCCCGAGCTACACAGCCTCATGAATTACCTGGCTTTCTTTGGAATCTGTAACGCCCATCACACTGGGTTGTTTTTCTATTTTTCTCTCTGATCTTAAACTTTCACCAGTTCCCCAACTTCAACACTGCCGATATGAAGAAGGCTAATGGGGGCTTCTTGCCATTATAAGCACAGCGCAGGCTGAGTTATGAGTGGACCTGGGAACACTGTGTCAAGAAGTAACTGCTCTGCCACTCGTGAATAATTAGACATTTGGAAAATGGCATTGTTAAGCCTTAGCATCCTATTAGCTGTCATTGATTTGTTCAACATGTATTTATTGGGGTGAGGAAACTGCTATGATAAGAAAAAAATATGTCCTGTCCTCCTTCCTCTTGTGGTAAAGCAGTCATTTGAAAGTCTAAACTGCATAACCGGAAGACTGTTGGCCAGCTTCACTTTCAGTTTTTAATGGATTTGTTTCTATTAGAAATCTTTACCTCATGACTCAGATAGCAATGAATTGGGCTGAAGTCACCTGGATCAGGTCACCCTTTTGTTTGACTTGAGGAGTCTATTTTTCAAGCCCAGAGTCAGGATACTACTCCATCTTGCATCTCGTTCATCAGGTCCCACATTTGCCAGATAACTCAGACCAAATCTCAACTTGAAGTTAGTTCATCCACTCAACTGTTCCCATGAAATTCCCACTTGAAGCCATGACATTTGGGCCACAAGTCCATAATTTAGCAGGGGCTTTGACCCTGGAAGGCTTTGGGGAAAATCTACAACTCTATTCTGGTAATTTTGAAGGAGTACGATATTTGCCTGCTGAGGAAGGTGTGGGGACTGCGTAATGTTCTATATTGTACTCTCAACTTTAAAGAAAGAAAGAGAGAGAGAGAGAGAGAGAGAGAGAGAGAGAGAGAGAGAGAGAGAGAAAGGAAGGAAGGAAGGAAGGAAGGAAGGAAGGAAGGAAGGAAGGAAGGAAGGAAGAAAGGGAGAAAGAAGAGAAAGAGAAAAGGAGAAAGGAAGAAAAGAAGGAAGGAGAAAAAGAAAAATAATAGTTCAAAAGGCTACCCTTGGTGCCCCACAATGTATAATCAGAGTGATGGAAAAAGCTTCATATATAGTTTTCAAAGCTTCATGTTAAATTTATGCAATTTTGCCAAAGAATATATGGAGAGGTGGATATTCATAGTCCAGATATTCAATTACCTCCTTAATTCTAGTGAGAAAGCGGGTTCATAAAGGAAACTATTCTTTGATCATTGAAGTCATTTACTAAAATAAGAAGCACAAATTTCTCCTAAATAGTCTAGCATATATCAGATATACAGTCCCGGAGAGGCCTCATCAGTACCTCTACCATCTACTCGGATCTTCATGCTATCTTAGCTTATTCAATAAATGGACAATGACTGTAGCAACCAGACCAACTTTCCATTTCATGATAGACACACTGTATATAGGGGCAATTCGCTTTTGATTCTATGTGTTTTTACCTTCTTGGGTATATTCAGTCACATGAATATAATTCTCCTCCAGGATCACTCAGGAAAGCCTCTTTATCTCAGAAAAACAGTAAAGAACTTTCCCAATACGTGGACTCACTAGTCCTCGAGATTGCCCAAACCTGAGTCTCAAACTGACATTGTAAGTGAAAAATTCCATGCCATGCCATGCATACTTGAAATTAAACATTGTACAGCATTCTCTTAGGCCATGTGGTAAGGTATGTATGAGGCATAAAAGAACTTTGTGTTTAGACTCAAGTCCTAACCATTACATATCTCATGTTTATACAAATATTCTTCAAAAAAATCTCAAATGCTTCCCAAATAAATAAATACAAGATGCTCACCATCCTACCTCCCATTGACTCTAATAGAAAATGCATCAGGACACATGTTCTACCTCATCTATCTTATTTGGGTTACATTTTAAACTCATGCATTACTTTTCTATAATAATAATATTATTATTAATAATAATAACTATTTCATGGTGGCTATTTTGTCAAAATTAAGGGAACTATTTTACATATAAATAATTGATCTTCAAGAGGAAAATGATGTGGAAGTCCCCTCTTTGTGCTACTGTTCTTGGTTAATGAATAAAGAAACTGCTTTGGCCTGTTGAGAGGACAGAACTTAGGTAGGGGGGAAGATAGAACTGGATGCTGGGAGAAGGAAAGAGTCACGGAGATGCCATGGATCCTCCATTGAGACAGACGCCAGTTAGAATCCTTGCCCGTAAGCCACTGCCATGTTGGCAATATACAAATTAATAAAAATGGGTTAAGTTAATATAAGAGTTAGCCAATAAGAAACTAGAGCTACTGGGCCAAGCAGTGATTTAATTAATACAGTTTCTGCGTGGTTATTTCAGGGTTAAGATAGCCGGGCAGCTGGGACCAACAAGTGGCCTGGCTCTCCTTGCAACAGGAAAAGGTATTTTAGAGCTGATAAAAAGACTGAGAGAGTCTAAACGTATTAAATGTTTGGCTTGTTAATTCTTTTATAGCAGAGAACACACAAGGTCATTTTATAATGGCCTTTCTCTTAGGTTAACCAGCTGAGTATGCATGAACAGGCCTATGTCAGCACCAATGGTTCGAATCCCACAGACTACATGGCAAACCCATCCTCTGCATATTCCTCTGTAGGACAATCTCACTGCTCTTCACTGTGTCAGGAGCCTGCGTCTGTAGCGCTTTTCTATGAGAATAATTCAGTGTCTAGCTACACAAGTACTTGGTGTTAGAAGAAAATATCTGGTGGTCAAGATTCCAGAGCACAGATTTCACACAGTTTGACTTTCTTTAGTTGTCTAACAATGTGAAAAATCAGACCATCTAAATCGCACAATGTGTATGTCTTGGGGCATAGCTGGAGGAGGCGCGAGCACCTAGCTGCAGTTTGGAGCAATCAGAGGAGCCAACCAACAAGCAGCAGAGCAGTAGCCACAGAGCAAAGCCTCGGAGGAGCCAAGGAGCGTGTCTGTACCTCTACTTCCTCCTTCCAATTCTCAAAGAAAATAAATCCTGAAAAACAGTGTGGTTAGAAACATAGTTCCAGTTAGGGCCTACATAAGCCCATACATACAACACAAATTTGCCATGGTCCACCCCACTCTGTCCGGACTTATCTATAGCATCCTATCTCACCATAAGTAAAGACAGCAGCAAGATTTGGTGCCGGATCCTGACACACTAAGGATCCCCACAGTCTTGAAGGCCTTCTGACCCTAGTCTCTAAGCAGCTATATCCAATCTCGGTCCTGATTCAAGGGCTCACACTTCATCTTACTATCATTCTACCTTCAAGCAGGGTGTTGGATTTCTTTCTTTAAGCAATGTCTTAATAATTTCTAGAACTATATTTTTGTGAAACCTTGTCTGAGAGGTAGGATGATAGAAAGCTTATACAACAAGTTTGGTTTTAAGTTTGCACCCTGCCTATGGCACAAAGAGAGAGTCTGGAATTCTAGCCTCTCTAACAAGCCCAAGTAACAAGGCACAAGTGAATCTTCCTTGCCTTAGATGTTTGTATCAGCTGAGAGACAGCGCAAGAGGCTTGTTTCATTTAGAATGAGAATTAATGCAGCTGACTTACTTTTGGTAAAATGGAACAGACCACCAACAACAAAGGGCAAAGCAGCTGGGAAAAGGGGAACTAGCCAGCTGGTATTCCCAAAGAAGAACGCCCTGTGTTGCAATGCTGCCTGCTGGTGGTCATTTTCCTTCACCTGCCTGAATGTGCATGTTTTGTCTACAGAGCTAGCCTACCTGCTTTTAAAGTCAGTCTCCTCTGGGCCTGCTCCCCAAGTTGCCCAAATGTAGGTGTCTGATGATGTAGACACAATGCCTATAGGATCTACCAGAATTACAAGCTGCATATACCTTAAATTTCAAGAGCCATTTACACAGTTCAGTCCTGAAGAGCCCTTGGGACAAAGTCACTCGGAAATGAGAGGGACTCCCCAGTTAGCCTCCACAAAAGGGATCCCTGCAATAAGCACCCCTAGATCCACCCCTCCCCCATACACACACCCCACATTCACTGCAGCAATCAGAGGCCCCTGGCTGACTTTATATCGTCACCGGAGCCAGCTGGGGTAGAGAGTTAAAGAAGAGCCGGGCTAATTTAGTCAGCTGGACTCGCTCGCTCTGCCCTTCTCTGACTGGCAGGCTGGGCCTCTGCTCATGCCTGAAAAGTAGCATCTGGGAATGACATACAGTTTGATAACACAAGACGCTTAGGGTTTTTGGCTCAAGTGAGATGTTCGGAGCTAATAGCCCTGTGAGCTGAGTTTTAGCTGCGATCTGCACCTTGAGATATCCGTTCTGTCTGGCTCAGGAAAAAGGGGAAAGAATGAGAGCTTATTTCTAGAAAGGTTTCTGATGAACAGCATCTGTCATTGAAGGGGAAGATGGGTATAATTAGCTTGTCAGTCTGGTTTGGGCTGAGCAGGCTGTCTCTGCTAAGAAAGATGGACTAACTGCCAGAACCACTGACAGGCAGTCGATAGCGCAGCAATTAATGTCATAAATAATTCCAGAACCAATTACATCAAAATGGACTCGGAGCTTTAAAAAGGTACAGAATTCTCTTATTCTTCCTGCTAACAGCAAGAAACGGCTTTCATTTTTCTCTGTAATTACTTTTCATTGTATATAGCAATACAACTGAGCTTTTCTGTCCATATTTAAGCCCTGTCTTCTTCGAACCTCTTCCCCCACCACCAGACTCCCTCCTTCACCCCACAGGACAAGGCTGTTAAAGTCGATCTTCCCTGCCAGAGCAGCGGGGTGAATGTATAATCTTTTAACTTGTCTGTTGCCGGAGAACTCCAGCTACACCTAAATGATTAAGAGCCTAGTTTTCGAAAATGTCATGGACCGTGACAGTGGAGTGCCCCAAACAATGGCATTTGGAAATGAAGACATTTGTGAAATAAATGGATTTGTCTTATTATTTTAAAGGTTGCTGTGACTTTACTTACACTGAATTTATTGATTTTTTCCCCCTTTCTTCTCTTCCTTTTTCCCCCCTCTTGCTTTGTACAGTTCCAAGCATGGACACCAGGCCAAAGTGTTGCCTCTGCGCTGTAAATATAAATCCATTGTCACATATGTATACTAATGGGAACATTTTTTTTTCAGAAGGATTAGTCTCTTTAACATGGTGTTTTCTTTAAAAAGCTGTTCTCCGGAGCTGTCTCAACTCCTCTGCTAGTTCTCTGTGTGCTGTAGTAAGTATGGAGACTACACAAAGGCTATTATACCTCTAATGGTGGCACACACTAGATACCAGTAGGCTAATTGTCTCCCCCAACCCCCAGCCTCCATCAGTTGCCTCTGTAGGCTGGCTTAGAGAAAGGAAGGGATTGTGGGAAAGCAAATTACTGTAGGATTCATTCACAGCTTTGTTCCCTGCCTGACAAACATTTCCAACTTTTCAGTCGGAGTGGCATTTACTCTGGAGGGACCAACGAAAATGGCTCACGAAGCTCCCACCGTTTCAGAACTAGCCCCAGCTGCTGGTGTTGCCTGCAGTTTGCTGAGTGCGCTTGGACTGTGTGCTCCTGCCGCTGATGGCTCTCCCTTTAGCAGTAGGTGTCACGGCAGCAAGCAGTAATTACAACAGGAGATTTTAGAGGACACGGGATAATTAGGCCAGCCTGTGCAGGCATAAACACTGACGTTTACCGTATTAAAAACTCAAGTTGTCGGCATTTTCCTCCCTCCCAAGACCACAACAGCAACCTCCACAACAAAGGCAAGCTTTCAGGAGAACAAAGGACGTTTGCGTCTGAAGGAGCTGACTGGGTTGCCTGTGTTTGGGGATGGGTGCACACTGGCTTCTGCTGGCCAGTCAGGAAATGAGATGAGGCGATGTAGCTCGTGTTTTGTGATTAGGCTGCTTCCCCTGTCTCACAACCCTTCCGCCTAGGCATGACAGGCAGAGGGTGATAAATGGCACCTTCTGGAGAGTGCCTCTCTCCTTCACTTTGGGCTGGACCGAGGTAGACTTGCCGGAATGCCACCTTCTCCAGGAGTGGCTGTTCTCATTGCAGCAGTACCAGATACATTTGCTGCTTCTTCGGCAGGAGTCAGGCAATAGGAAGAATAGGGCAGCCGCCGGACTCTAGTCCGCAAGCTGTGACTGCAGCAAGGAGCACGGGACCGGGAGATGCAAAAAAACAGGGCATCCCAGAAGAACCTGCGTTTGCATCCAAGTTTGCCTTCCCTGTTCAAGATTTTATTTTTATTTTAAGGGTGTGTGTGTATCTCTATCTGTCTGTGAGTTTGTCTGTGTATTCATGCTAGTGTAGGTGCCCAAGGCCAGAAGAAGGCACTGGATCCCCTGGAGCTGGAGTTACAGGCATCTTGTGAGCCAAGAACTCAGGCCATTCTCTGTAAGAGCAGTATGCACTTCTAATATCTGAGCCCTCGATTTCCCTATTAAAGAACTACGGACTCTTTTCTTTTTCTTTTTTTTTTTCCCCCACAGGACTCTTAAAATTGGAAGGTTTCCTGTTCAACCCACATTCCATGTCTTTTTGCTGGGGCTTTGGGCCTATATTCTTGGAAGTGGCTTCTTGGTGATGAGTCGTGGAGCTCACAGTCTGAGAGAGAAAGACAGAGTAGACCTGTAGACTAATTTTGTGATCCCAGGCAAATTGCTTCGCTTAAAAAGAAAATGTTCTATTTACATCAGCCTATGCTGAAGGGGAGTTAGGGAAGCAGCTCATAAAAACAAAAACAAAAAGCCCCCAAGATACAAGTCCCTGGCCCTCCCTTCATGCATTCCCTCTCTGTAAGAAACCAGCCTTCCTCACTTGGATTTGCAAGGCTCTAATGTCAAATTGTGTTTAAAAAGAAGTACACCTCGCTGCTATTCACAGTGCCCTGAGGAGTTTCTCTGCTTGGCTATTCTCATCCTGCCTTTGTTTGGCTCTGAGCTTTTTGACCTAATAACCATGAAGCTCTTCTATGACATCGGCAGCAAGAGGTGCTGGCAATGTGACAGGAGACAAATCCCACTCAGTGTGGTATTTTCTAAAGACAAACTCAGCTCAATAAATTTTCTCAGTTATTTCTAGGCTCACAAGTCAGCATGAGATATTTCAGACTCATAAGCATTTGGATTGTCGGGACTTCTAAGATATTCCCGTAGCTTATAAAAGATGTCCCTCTGTGGCCAAGCACTCGTGGCAGCTGATTCTAAGCATTTGTACAGCTAGGTGCTGCAGGAAGTGCTACCCACTGCAGTAAGAAGCTTCTTTGATCAAGGTTGGGCATCACGGATCTGGGGGTAGAAACATGAATATTTTGAAGGCAGTTTGACAACATGATTGTTTAGTGAAGCAACATCAAATCTTGGACCTATGACTTCCTCAGCTTTGGTGTGTCTGACCATATTTTTAGTACCGGGCATAAATTCTCTCCTGCAGAATACAATCGAGAGAGTGGTCATTTCCAGGGGCATGTGTTGGCAACTTGGTATTTAGAACAAAAGTGTGTGTGTGTCTATGCGTGCATGCATGTGTGTGTAACATACATTGTATACATGTATAAACTTTTCAAAGAATAGGAAATATATAGACAGAAAAGAAAGGTGGGGGTCTGGAGAGATGGCTAAGAGTTTACAAGAACTGGTCCTCCCCCAGAGGACCCAAGATTGATTCCCAGCACCCATGCCGTGTGTAACATTAGTCCTAGGGATCCAAAGCTCTCTTCAGGCATCTGTGGATACTGTATGCATATGGTGCATAGTAACACATGCAGGCAAAACTTCCATACACATACGACTTTTGAGAAAGGTTAGCACATTTTAAATGATAGTCACTTAGAACTGTTAGTTACACTGCCGGTGCACAACCTCACACACACACATTTGGAAAGATGGTCCAAGAGTGACTGGTTAAAGCAATAGTTTGTTCACACAGGGAGACCAAGACAAGAATAACAGCTAATCCTATGCTACCATCCCAGGAGCCTTTAAAAGTGGCTTGTCTTCATGGATGATGCCTGAGACGGTTTCAGAGCTAAGCCTTCTTGCTCTACTGAAAGAGCTCCCCCACCCAGACTATTTAGGGTTCTGGAAATCCATCCAATTTATCAGGCACTAAAGACTCTAGATTCTTGTTTACCCCATAGATGATACAAGTTATTACATAAGCACAAAACTTTTGGATTCAAACAAAATTTGATATAAATGCTACCCATATTCTCTTGATATACACAACTTTGGATAACTACTTAAAAGATTCTTTTAACTTCATTTTGGTTTTTCTTTACTTTTCTGGTACTTGATGGAATGAGTATCAGAGTGACTGCTTTGTAGGGTTTTTAAAAGTATCCTATAATATTCTCCAATGTAGTACTCATAGGAGCTATATAATAGAGTAAAATCATTGGTTATAGTGATAGGCTAAGATACCATATATATAGATGTCCTTAAGTACCAGCAAAATTGACCTGTTTTTGACCTTAACCTTCAAGTTGGAAATGCCAAGGCAAATCTCAGAGCACCTACAACACTGCATTCTGTGTCTGATAGATTCCTTAATACTTGAGTTGGCCCCTCCAATTGAACTGTGGATACAGGTGAGACATTCATGTTTTCTGTTAGGGTCTTTTCTTCCTAAAGCTTTTTCAGCAGAAAATATGAGTTCAGGACCACTGCTGATCTTAGCTCTTGGTTGGAGGATTAGGAAGGATATTTGATGGTGATGTTGACTATGAACTGATGGATGGAAATCCCCAGGCATGAGACTGGACAATTCCAGTGTGTAAATGCTTGGAGGAAACTCTCCTTATCATCATCCTGGCCAGCATTTGCTTCTCTCCCAAACCAGTGAAGGTGACTGTAACTAACCAAGCACCTCTTGAAATGTTTCAGAATTGTTTCTTCTTACCTCTTCTAAGCCTTCAGAAGTCCTGCCCTCACCACGTGCTTCTCATCAGATCTTCCCGGTCCTTTGGGCAACAGCTAGAACAGGAAACCTTTCACCAAATTAAGTAAACTAATGGATTTGGATTAGGTTGAGTTCTTTGGAATTTTAATATCCACTCCCTCTTCTGAATAAGAAGAATGAAGATTCCTAAGATGAAACAATCCCTGACTTCCAGAATTAGAGATTACATTTGATTCTTTCAAGTTGCCAAACTCCTTTTTTTTTTTTTTCAGAAGAAATGCCACCATTGTCTTTCAGCCCTGCTGCAGGCTCAGCCTTCTGGGGTTAATTTAAAATTAGTTTGTCTTTATTAGGGATAGAATTATTAGCTAGAAAAAATAAATACTTAATCTCCCTTTCATTGCTTTGAACCCCACCTGTGTCCCCTGTCCATTACATGCATCCTGAACTTTGAGAACTCATGGAAAAAGCAATGCACTATTTCTCAATGTTGATTCCTTCGTTAAGGTTTCGAGGCATCATCAGTTGTATCAGGATGTCTTCATTGTCACTATTCTAGTCTTTACCCAACGAAACATTCTGAAGTCATTTTTTTCTCTCATCTAAACATGATACTTATATATATGCTTGCATTAAATATAAATATGAATTTCTACTTCTCCTTTCCTGACTAGGCAAAACTCCAACTCTGCAGTGTGTTTAAAGTTTTCTGGATGGCAACATCTCCCTTTTTATCCTTGCTATCCATAAATCATGTCATAATGGTCATAAAGATCAAGAAGAAATAAGTTTTTTTTTTAAATTTTCTTCTTCAACTGACTTAATAAAAGCACAAAATTTGGTACATTAATGGAGTACCATGCTGCCCTAGTAGTCTTTAACCTAGAAAGTCTGAACTAGGCAAACCACTGAATAAGTTGACCTGGCTGGTTTTCTGTCTTCTGTGGCCGGGAAGAGACTCATGCAGTATTCAAAGGTGTCCTCATCCATTTCACTTCCCATTTTATTCTTCTCCTGTTGTCCCCAACTCAAGGACATGTCTCACTCTTTGTCCAATTTCACTTATTATTTGCTATAACCTATTTTATATTTCATGATATGGATTTTTAATGTACTTGCTTGGTTTTATTAATAAATCACAAGTCTGTAGAAACTATTATCATAGGTTTCTTTGAATTGTCTTAACCATAGAATAATCTCCTTACACACAGTAGGTGCTTTTCTGGATTCAGAAATGAGTCTTTACCTCTTGGCACAGTGGTACAGGATTTTAATCTCTACATTCAAGAGACAGAGGAAGACTGTAAATTCAGGTCCAACCTCAGCTACATAACAAGACTATGTTTCAACAAAACGAAACAAAAAGTAAAAGCCAGGTACAGTGATGAACACTTGTAATCCTAACATTTAGGAGGAACATACAAGTGGTTCTCTGTAAGTTCAAGGCCAGCCTAGTCTACAGAGTGAAGTTCAGGCAAGGGCCATATAGTTAGACCCTGATTCAAAAATTAAAAAAAAAAGAAAATAAAGAATGAGAATATGATTATTAGGATTTCTGTGGAAAATTCCACACAGAAAATAGTGTGCAAAATCTTATTAATTCATACATCAAATATTTAAACATCTGTGTATTTATGGATATGCTGCAATAAGGTCTGCTATTTTATAAAATTAATATATGGTAATAGAAAATGGAATTTTGTTGCTGTTTACTGTGAATTTGGCAGTATGATATTGAAATCAATATGAAATGCATACATTCTTCCTCAAAACGCCTAGTTGCTTGTAGAAAGAAGGGGAAGGCAACTTTGGAAGGAGCATTTCCTGAATCATTTCATGTTCGAACACAGCATTCAGCTAAGCCTGCTGGAGCAAATACAGATGAGGATGCTCTGTGTTTAATATCTGTCATTAAAATGACAGCAATAAAGCCTAAAATCCAAAGAAGGAAAATCAGTTGGGTCCTTATAGATTGTCACAGCCAAGAGCAATAAAATCTAAATCAATCACAGATTGTGGTAATAGATAATTTAGCTAGTACTGGAAATTAAATGAAAGGACATTTCCAACACCAGCTCCCCATTGTGGGAAAATGAAGATGCCCTCAGAATTCAGATGGGCCTCACTGCACAGGCTAGGATGACAATGGAGAAAAAGAGAAAATTATTTGAATGAGATTTAAATTGCTTTGTTTCCTTAGTCCTTTGAAGGTTGCCTCTGTTATTATATTGTAGTATTTTACTATCAACATTTCTGACACACCGTGGGTTTCCTGGCATGTCTACTCTTGTTCCAAAAGAGGAAACGTGGCCCTTGGAGAGTGAGCTTTCAGTCTGGGCAGCTGGAGCCCAGTAAACAACTGGAGGCGAAAGCCGGGTCTACAACAGATGCAAACAGAGAAGGGCAAAGATCACCTTCCGGATCTGGTTCCTCTCTGCCCCAGGTCTGCCTCTGCTATAGATCAACAAATCGAGAGATTACCCTTGGTGAGCTCTCATGTCTTGCCTAGTGCTAAGATTGTAATTCAATTATAAAGAACAATTATGAATAAGATAGTCCCAGATTCTGGCCTTGACTCTAACCAGTTTGGTTACTAGGCTGCAAGTAGTCTTGATAAAAGAACTCCCCCACCCACAGCAGCCTCTAGTATCTGGAAGCAGGGGATAAATGTTCACCAGCAGACAGCCTTCCATTTGGGACATTAGATCTAGGTCACTTCAGCATGCCCAGTGAGATAGATACCCTTATACACATATGTAATCTAAAATATACTATCACCTCTTCTTTTGTGAAGATGTATAAGAAATTTCTGGAAACATTTCTTATTGTTTTCTTTCTTTGAAGGTGATTGTCTTGTATTTAGTTCCTGGTTTGGAGATTTCCATTGTTTTTTATATCACCTTCCACGGTCTTTGCCCAATGTGAGTCCTACCACCAACAGGTAGGAAAAAGAGGCCTTACCACTTTGGATGGCATTCTGAGTGTTAAAACTAGACAAATGACAAAGGCAATAATTAAAGAAACAAAAGACTTTCTCCTACTGCGCTGAATCATTACAGAAAGCTTAGTTACTCGAATCCACCTAAATCTTCCTAGACATGGTACATCACTCATAAGATGGGAAGTCCAGCTAGTACTGGACTGTGCCAACAAGGAGAACAGGTGTCAAGCAGTGGCCAAGACTCAGTGGAGAATGTCAGTTGACTTTGGAGTTTTAAACTGTATTTGAGAGCCGAGCAGTGGTGGCACATGCCTTTAATTTCAGCACTCATGAGGCAGAGGCAGGTGGATCTCTGTGATTTTGAGACCAGTCTGGTCTACAGAGTGAGTTCCAGGACAGGCTCCAAAGCTACAGAGAAACCCTGTCTCAAAAAAACAAAATAAACAAAAAAGTAGAAAACAAAAACACTGTATTTGAGGCAATTATAAAGGACTAAGTCCTTGGGTTTGAAAATGGCAAGAGACAGTTTAGGAAAATAAAACAATGAGTTAGGCCTTAAACATTCTACCATCTATTCCTAGCTCCAGAAAGTGACACATTCCTGGCACCCTACAGTGACCAGTTTTCCCACTAACTGACATCATTTCCTTCCCACTCACAAGTCAGGTCTTGTCTCAGTCTAAGATTTCCCAGTTGTTCTCAGCAAGCTCCTCCCCATCCCATCCCAGAATCATAACAGAGGCAAGCACACTATCCCATGCCAGACATGTTATATACCTATCACAAGCCCTGAATTATTACTACATTAGTTCATTAATTCCCAGCAGCCTTGTGAGGTTAGTATGAGAATTATCCTCCAGACTGGAGAGATGGCTCAGAGGTTAAGATCCAATAAGGATCTTCCAGAGAACCTGGGTTCAGTCCCTAGTACCACATGGCAGCTCATAATCATCTATAGATCTTGTCTTAGGTGATCCAATGCTTTCATCTGGCTTCTGTGGGCAATAGGCACACATATGGTACACAGACATACATAGAGACAAACACTGATACATTTAAAATAAAATAGAAATAATTTTTAAAAAGAATTATCTTCATTTTAGGGGCTGGAGAAGGAGGCAGCTCAGTTGATTATGTTTGCTTTAAAAACATGAGTTCAAGCTCCATAACACACACACATGCATACACACACACACACACACACACACACACACACACACACACACACACCAGGCCTGGTGGGCCAAGCTTTCATTCCCAGTGCTGAGGCTTACTGACCAGTCATCCTGGCCTACTATCTTCGAACCAGTGACTGACAGACGTTGTATCCAAAGATCTGAAGGCCATCACTTGAGGCCAGGCACCTGGGGTTAGATGGCCTCTAGCCCCTACATGGACATGAACACATGTGTAAGCCTGCATGCATACTCACAGGTGTACATGGATATCCATAATTTATCCTTGTTTCAAAAAGGGTCTTAAAGAAATCAAGTCAGCTCTTCCGGTGGACCTGGATTACCAATGCATGCATTCTTATTCAGAGTCTGGAACTCAAACCCATCCTGTGATAAGACTTGATTATTTCAAGACTATTACAACTGGCTTCATAGGGCTTCAATCCCCCCCCCCCCACACACACACCTTTAAATCACTTCTGTGTTTATAGCACTACAATGCCAACCTTTTCATGTCTCCTCTGCCACCCTGACTCCAACCTTCTAGAAACCAAGGCTCATGCCTGTTCTTTCTGGGCCTGGACTCTCAAAGGACACCACTACAGTGAGCTCCCCTCCTCCCACACAAGCCTGACCTCCTGGTACCTTGACTAAGGGCTCATCTCAGCCCACTTTCCTAGGGAATCATCCTTTTGTCTGCATCATTTTCTGAGCTACAAAAAGCCCAGGAGGAAGCATGAAATGATTCGTCCCCGAGTGTACACACAGCTTCAGTGCAGCTGGGCTGCAAGGCCAGTTTATTATTTTAAGCCGAGGGTCTGGTTTAGCCTGAGTTTACATCTCATCTGCCTCCCATTCATTAGATGGGCTTCAGGGCTCAGCTTACATCACATAAACTCAGCTGGTATGTATACAATGCCAGCAATATGGAGGGGGCTAACATGTGTTGAATACATCTATTCCATCTTAGGGCTCTGAAGGTCACTCACTAGAGTAATATATGGTGCTGGTGTTGGTGGCTGAAGGTCAAGTCATCTTGCTTTTCATAATGCATAAACCTGAAACTCACTCAGACACCAATCATATGACCTAAACCTTGGAACAAATATTTTACTAAGTAAATCAGTGAGCATGCTGGCATTTCTATTAACCTTCAATGCACAGCTGACAGAAAATGAATAATGATAAATAATAACTCAAGCCTGTAAATCATGCTTAGCATCAGAAGGAAAAGAATGCTGGTGTGCACTACCATCTGTTAGAAGAGTGGGGACCTAAGAAGAGAGGGGGAAGAGGGGAGGGCAGTGTGCCTTGGCTGAGGTAAGCACCTTTTGGATTCAATAAACTGACCAAGACAGGGTAAGCCACTTCTGAAAAGGATTGATGGACTGAGGAAAATTCCCTTTCCGCCTGTCTTCAGTTTGATGGGCATCAGCCTCTGACTTCCTTTTGCCTCTCTCAGTGTCTTCTCTCTCTCTCCCCCCTCCCTCCCTCCGTCCCTCCCTCCCCTCCTCTCTCTCCCTTCCTCCCTCCCTCTCCCTCCCTCCCTTCCCTCCTCTCTCTCTCTCTCCCTCCCTCCCTCCCTCTCCCTACCTCCCTTCCCTCCTCTCTCTCTCTCTCTCTCCCTCCCTCCCTCCCTTCCCTCCTCTCTCTCTCTCTCTCCCTCCCTCCCTTCCTCCCTCCCCCCTCTCTCTTTCTCTCTCTCCTGCTGCCTCATTAAATCTGTTTCCACTCTATCCACCGGGTTCTGGATCATTTGAAAAGATTCCTTCTTATGAAACATCCCAGAGCACAATCATCTCTCCCAGCTTATCCCACTTGGAGTGCTTGGAGCCCGCTGCTGCCAGAGGACAAGGATAGGAGCTGGGACATTTCCCTGAAGCTTAAAAAGATCCCCTCAGAGCGAGAGCAAATGCAGATATGAGCGTCCACAGCGCCATTACTGTGAGTCCAAACTACCTCACAAATAGATATGGCATCCTGCTTACTAAGATGGGGGAGACACTCACATCTGCATCAATATGCTCCCCTCGGTCAGAAACCCTGAGTGTGCTTGTGTAGAGAAAGTTCTGGCAGTTGAGAGAGACATCTGTGTGCACCTGGGGGAGAGGGAGTGTGTATTTTTATCTCCTATCACTCTCCTTTTCCTTTCAGTGTGGCCAGTATCCACTAGCTCAGCACAACTTCCAACAGATCCTAGGGAAAAAAAATCACAGTAATTTGTATTTTATGGTAGCATTTCTCGGAATGAAAAGCTATTCCTATACATTTTTTCAATGCTATAAGAACACTAAGGGCTAAAACAGTCCTGATCCTAATCCATTAAGAAGACTGACTACAGGCACACTGACCCTTTTGCTTCCACAGATGACCCCAAGCTAACCTGACAACAGATGGCACAAGAAGCCAGGCTTATCTGTGGGCGTGTCCACCTTAAACCCCTGTACTGGTTTCTTTTGGAGAAAGAGGGATAGCACTCCCACTAGGCAATACATATTGTGGATGCTATTGTGAGGACTGTGTGGGGTTTATTCCCTACCCCACTACCAAATCCGACTCCCCTGAAGGCTACCTCCTAGATTAAGTTACACTCTTGGTGAATTCTATAAATAAAGTGAAATGTTTTCATTGGTTTGCAGCATAGATCTTTTCTGAACTCAATTAAAGTCACCTTTTAAAACAAAATTCTCTTACGTGGGGTCATGGAGCCATGGTCTAGTGACTGAGAGTTGCTCTTGCAGAGGTCTTAGGTTTGGTTCTCAGCACCCATAGGAAAACTCAGGCTATGGGTAACTCAAGTTCCAGAAGATTCACTACCTTCTTCTGGCCTCTGTGGTCACCAGGCATGTTCTCGGTGTACATATATACATGCACATGAAAGACCTTCATATATATAATAATAATTCTGGTTACCAGGATAAATAAGAGAAAACTCTTCTAAGTTTTCAAGATGTTTTGGCTTTTGCCTTTCTTTCCTTTACTGCTAGAACCACTCCTTTGGCAGGGCTTGGGATTTCAACAAAGAGTTAACAAGAAAAGTCAACCAAAGAACACTGAGTTTCTATAAGGGAACTTACTCTCAGGCCAGCAAGTTTATCCCGAGGCCCCAGTTTCCCCTCACTAAATAAACTCACCCCCATGCCTCAGTTTCCCCTCCCATAAAGCCTAGTATTGCTTGCTCATGAGTTAAGTTTCCCCCTTGTCCATATTGCTTCTCCTTCCCCACTTTTCTAATTAGAGAGAGAAACCGACAGAAGAAAAAAAAAGTGAGAGGAAAAGCAGAAAATTAGCATTTTCTCGGCTGCACATTTCAGTTATTAATATTGCAATTTGAAGTAATGGAATTCAAGAAACGCAAAAGGTTTAAGGTTTGCCTGGTGGGGTGAACTCAGCCGCATGGTATATGGCTTGAATTTTAAGGTGGGGTTCATTATGCAGAATCAGTGTGGGCAAGCTAACAATGCCATAAACCCTTCACTTGGCATCTTCCTTGGTTTTAATGTTGCATTACTGTAGGTTTTGGAGTTTTAATATGCTGTATAAATACAGAATGCATATATGTGGGTACGGGCATATGAAATGGAGGATTCATATTCTTCTGTTTTAAATCTCTGGCCCTACTGTGTTTGTTCTTTGGTTGACTTTGGTAGAAAGCAGGTGAGAGAAAGTAGGGCAGGGTGAGTTACATAGAAACACTCCTCATTTATGCCTGAATCCATTAGGAAAGGCTGAGGCTGCCTTTTCGCCCTCGCTGCAGTTTGCGGAGGATTTAGTAATAGAGACCAAAGGCTCTTGGGATAAAGCACTGAGATAAAGGAAAGATTTTGCTTAGCTCATCCTTGGCACAAGTTCAAGTCAACCCCACTTCGTGGCATCAGAGTGGCATCCCCTACCTCTGTGGACGGCCAGAGGCAGCATCCTCCGTCAGTTTTTTACCTATGGATTAGGATCCTCATAGGGGGTGAAGTGGAAGCTCCTGGCAACAAAGAGAATGGGAGTAGTGCACAGCATTTCAACAGCAAATCCCCTACATCCAGTACGAATGGTCTGTGAACAATTAGGTACTCGGGGGAGAAAATAGTGAGGCCTCACTGCCCAGGACTTTCCAAGGCCCTGACTTGTCTTGTCAGTTTCTTTCCATGGTCACAGCACACACGACTCCCTTTTTCTTCATCTTTCTTTTCTTTCATCCATTAAACCAGCATCATGTTCAAGGCATGTATGTCTCTTCAGGGATTCCACACTTTCTACCTTACCTTGAAAATGGGTATATACTCTCCTATCTCCTCTAATTTCCCTGAGGAGAGGATCTTATTTTGTTATCCTCAATCCATTCTTATCAAAGAACAATTATGTACTAGGCCCACTAGTGTCTGTAAGACTCATCTCATAATGCCAAAGATGATGCTTTTGTCCATGAGAAAGGAGCTCACCCCCTGCTGAGGAGAGATACAGTATCAATAGGCTACTGAGCAGTGCTCACTCACTGTGAGGGTCAGGCACACGGCGGTGGGGCGGGGATGGGGGCAAATTGTTTCTGTTTTGAGCAACAGAGGCTTTCGCTCAGAATAAAAGTGCATGGAATCACCGACCTTTGATCTGACTATCATTTATGACAAAAATACTCACAGCTGATGTGAGAGTGGAAGGGAACCAAGAATTGAGAACAAAACAACAACAACAACAAAGCTCTTCATAAGTTACCTGGTCTCCAGGAACTGTTACTATAACAACACAAAATGAACTAATATACCAAGTAAAGTATTGGAAGCTGAGTGTATGCCTTTAATGCTCACTGCATACCTGAAATTATTTGGACAATGCTAAATGGTAAAAATGCTGAGCTTCAAAATAAGCTCACAGGAAGATATCCTAACAGGGAGACTACACAACTGGTTAACTGAAGAACCCCCCCACCCCACCCCCACACCAATCAGCAAGCCTCTACTAACTGTGGCTTTGGGGTCATGAGAGTGACTCCAGATGGTAGGTGGTCGAGATAAGTTTTATGATGTGTCTTTTTTCAAAAGTGAGAAAGTGATTCCTTGAGTTCCAGTTTCCAGGTTTAGGGTACAGTTCTGGGCTAGGATTTAAGCATGCCCTTGACTCTGGTCTCGCTTTTCCTTCTCCTCTAACCTCAGCCATCAGCGGTTCTCAACCTGCGGGTTATGATCCAAAGGGGTCCAAAGACTCTTTCATAGGGGTCACCTAAGACCATCTGCATATAAGATACTGAAATTCTGATTCATAACAGAAACAAAATTACAGTTCTGAAGTAGCAATGGTTGGGGTTACCGTGGTGTGAGGAACTGTGTTAAGAGGTTGCAGCATCAGGAAAGGTGAGAAGCCTCTGCTCTGCCTGTGTCACAACATGGATGGCAGAAGAATAAATGGGAAGCCAGCAGTATGCAGAAGGGGATCACACGGGAAGGTGAGAAGTGAGAGGGGATCCAGGCGGCCACACTAGCTTGATAGCAACCCGTTCTCAGCCATTCAGTTCACAAGACCAGCAGCAGTCCTTCAGGGGCTAAGCAACTCACTATCTTCATTAACTCCTGCTCCACCTCCACCATGGTTCTCACCACATCCATACTGCCACACTAGGCCCCAGATTCTAACACTTAAAACTTTGAAGGATAAACTCCAACAACATTCAAGCCATAGTACATGGCAGAAACATGTATTGTGTATTTTAATATTAATTGCGACGTGTGTTACTTTTCTCATTACTGTGATAAACTGTCTGACTGGAAGCAGTTGAAGGGAGGGAGGGGTTATGTGGTTCGTGGTTTGCGGGGATACAGTCCATCATGGTAAGTAAGGAAGCTTGATGGCTGGAACAGGAGATTGGCTGGGCACATAGCTCTGGAGTCCGGAATCAGGAAATGAACAGGAAGTGAGGCTGTGCTGCTTTCAGTGAGCCAAGTCCCTCAGCTAGAACTTATTGCTCTTTTTCTTTTTTTGAGACAGTGTTTCTTTATGTAGCTTTGGAACCTGTCCTAGAACTCACTCTGTAGACCAGGCTGGCCTTGAACTCACAAAGATCCACCTGCTTCTGCTGGGATTCAAGGCATGTGTCACCACTACCCAGCCATAGATCTTATCTTTTAAAGGCTCTAAGACCACAAGTGTTCACACAAGCACATGTGAGACATTTTGCATACAGAACACACAACCATGAAAATTTAGCATCTCTTCAAGTCAGCAGTCACCAACAACAACCTTCCAGATCAGGCAGGAGTATAACTCACAGCTTCCGACTAGAAGATCCTACATCTCAGACAGACCCAATGAAAAATGCCCTCAGTGCTAACTGAAGTGTAGTCTGGGAGCAAGGCCTAACACCTGCCTTGGCCAAGAACAGCCCAGCCTCTTCCTCCATCTTCTCTGCCCAAGCTGCACCAATGCCCTTTATTAGCTACTCTGAGAAGTGTGTATCTCAGAGTAGGTGTAATAATAGGAAGGAAATTACATTTTCAGGGCTGGTGTACGGAGGAGTCGGCTGGTCCATTAGCATCCTGATCTGACATGGCTGTCAGAAAAATTATCCATGACCCAGGAGGGGCCCACACTAAAGGTGATTTATCCTCCTATTTGGCTTAGCTTGAGCTCTCCCTAGAGGAGGGTATGCCAATTAAGCTAAAAAAAAAAAAAGGCAAATAGAATGTGTTGTATGCCTGGTGTTGACTGCTTCTCCAGTGAGACCCACAAATTAATTTTCTCATTGTAGCCTTATTCTGAAACCAGTTCCAAAATGGAGACCTCAGCAGTTTATCTCTTTAATCTCTCATTCCCCCTTTTTATCCTGTTTTTCCCCAAACAAAATTAAATCATTTAACCATTTTAATAAGCACTAAAAAGTGTAATGAACCAGATAATGGAGAAGCACTCATATTATTTTCTTTATCTACTTTGCACTTAAATTTATTTCATGTTTCATCTGCACTCTTCTTTCCTAAGAATGTTTCCAATATTAGGGTTTTAGTAAACATTTCTCTCAGTTTCACAGAAATCTGGAAAACATCTTCATTTGAAAGTAGTGACAAGGTTTCAAAGATCATACCCAGGACATGGCATGTCCTTCTTGGGACTTGGTGTTCCTCCGGATCCAGTGAATCCCCTTTCACCCTCAAACCAAATGGGTTCTTCTTGAGGCAAAGGAAGTCATGCTAGCTTCCACCGTAAGTCTGGGCTACAGCTGAATAGGAGGCAGGGTGATGTTGACCTGGATCCGTCCAGTTTTCTGCTGTGAACCTTGGGTGAGAAGGATCAGATTAAGATGTGGCTGAAGCAAGAGTTTTGTGCCCCTGTGGTTTCTAGGAGCTCAGATATGCACCTCACTGTTTGCCCCTCCTCTTAGAAAGGCTGTGATTGCCCATGATGTGTAATGCATGTATACTGAATGAGCAAATTTAGCCAGGCATAACTTTCTAACACCTTCTAGGTGCTCTTGTAGGTAATCAGGCAAGGAGAGACAGAAGAAAGAATACCCTGCAAAGCTCCATCCCCATGCAGTAGAGCCACAGAGTAAAGTGGAGTTCTCAGCCTGTGGAATCTAAGCAGAATGGGTAACAGGATCTGGAAAATGGCCATCTTAATGTCTTCCAAGTATATAGTACTGCGGTTTCATTGAAAATAAAATAAAAGTATATATTTAAGAACCAATTCTTGGTTTGGGAAAGGAAAGAAAAGATGAGAAGGTAACATGTTTGTGTGTGTGTGTGTGTGTGTGTGTGCATGCGTGCATGAACAATTCTTTTTTTTTAAGCCTCAAGTGAAAGTGTATCTACTAAATGGTAGCTATCATGATACTAGTTGGAATATTCTCATAGTTGGGGTCAAGGTTTGAGCGTCTATTACAGGATCTATACTAATTTGGGGGCTTAAACAAGAATTGTGGGCCTGATTGTTAAGAAGTATTATTTACTTTTCTCCCAGATCTTCTACAAATCCTTGGGTAGAACAGACTTGTCTCGGAGCTCAGGTTCTACTTATTCTGATACGGTTGTTACCCTCAGCCTCAACTTTCCAGTCTATACAATAGGCATGAATAAAACACCAAGGGTTGTTGTGGTCATTGCATGAAATTAAACCTTTATCCTTATCTGAAAAACATCAGTGAGACCTCAGAGCCGAATGGATGATGGGCACTCTTGCCGACTCCGAGCCTGTCCCTGCTTCCATCCCTTTGGCCCAGACTGTCTCCGTTCCCACATGTCTCCTCTCCCCCTTCAGGCTGCTGCACACCTCAGCTCTAGGCTAAGGAGGGAGTTTCTTGAGCAGGGATTGATTAAAATGTAGTGGCAGACCCTCACTTTGCGTCACTGCGTGTGTGACTAATAGGCACGGAATTTGTGCCACAGATAAATAATTGGCCCTTCAACCATCCTCCATGTCTTCAGAGACATGTAACTGTGATCTATCATAGCTGCAGACATCTCAATGAGCATCATCTCCAGATCATAATAGATCATGTTACATTTGTATATGCCCAGGAACATAATTTACTATTAAACAGGGCCAAGATCAGCACAGAAGAAATTATCCTTCCACGGAGGAGGACTCTACAGCTGCATTATATGCACACTGTGGTTTTTAAAATATTAATTATATTGTAAACTAAAGGTTTACTTTGCGTGTCATAAATCTGGGTGTCTCTTCTTTCTGTGTGCCCAATAAATATACTTCTCATCAACTTTTAATTATGCTGTTTGCATTATTCTGTCCTGAGGATGAGAGTGTGTGCTAAATCATGGCCTTCTAATGTGGATTACAGCATAAGTTTAGTTAATTAAACCATATATTTTATTAGTCCACGCGCCTCCATCTTGTAAAAGCTTGTGTTATTATGTTGAAGGGTGGGGCATCAGATAATGTTGCAAGGGTGTTTTTATTGTTACAATTGTTCGTTATTTTAGAGATTCTGATAATTTAAGAAGCGAAATTGTTTTATTTCTGTGTGGCACTGTCTCAAGACACACTCTATGAGGGGATAGTGAACACGTCGTTAAAGTGCCTGGCCAAGAGTCTGTCCCAGAACTCATGCTGCAAACTCAAGTGTTGGGTAGAGCCCAGGCTTTGTGCCAAATAAGGAGCCAAAATCACCACACCCCATCAGCCTGGCTTTTTTGTGCCTTTGCTTGGTGGCTTTGCATACGCAGCCTCTGGTCGTCACTACTATTTTTCTGCTATTTACTTTATCAAAAATAAACTAACAAAATAAGGCCCCATCCATCTCTTTATATCCAAGAAGAACTGGTTTCAAATCCTCTTATGAGTAATTAACACCCATTGGTGCTTGAGACTCTTATGTGGACTGGCTTAGTATTAGCATCTTACTGAGCCAAACAGCACAGAAATAAAATAAATACTAAAAAAAATACAAGCAAAGGAAAACAGGCAATATGAATTCAAACAACTTCTTTTCCAAATATTTTCAGTCGATGGTTGGTTGAATCCATGGATATGAAAAGCCTAGATACAAAAAGACAGATTCTAAAAGTAGCATTAAGAGAAAAGAATTATCATTCCATATTTTTGAGACTTTTGTTTGACATGGGCTCAGACTTTCCCCCAGAACATTTTTTTAAAAATGGGCAAGGGAAGAAAGATTTCAATTATAATTATTTCTCATATGTGAAATAGAGGTGTGTGTGTGAGTGTGTGTGTGTGTGTGTGTGTGTGTGTGTGTGTGTGTGTGACCATAAAGTTAAAGTGAAAGGAAAGGGGGGCACCTTTTGGGGTGAAGACGACAGAAGAGTGAATATGGGCCAAGTATGTTGCCTTGTATTCTTAAGATATCCTTATCTTGTATGCTCTGGGAGTGAAGTAGTGAGGAGATCCAAGGCCTCCATGCATGTAGCACTGAAATTTGGTCTTTGACCCGAAAGGAAACTGAGTTAGAATCCACTCTGCGGCTTCCTAGTCAGGAGGCGGCAGCAGACACAGAAATAGAGCCAGCCTCAGTTTTCTCACCTGAACATGAGTTGCAGGGAAATTCCATAGCGTTATAAATATTGAATGGGAAATCGCGTAATCCAAGCATGGAAACATGGCTGATACGCATAGCCATGGGACCCGCTGGCACCTCTGCTGACGCTGTTCTTGTCTGCATGCACAGGCTCTGGTAGGTCTGACAAATCAAGCCAGTGGCATAGACCTCTGCTGCAGACCTAGTGGGCCAAGCCTGCAAGATCGTTGCTTGGCTGTACCACCACCCAGCTTGGTTCAAGATTTCCTTCAAGGAAGTTGACTGGTGCTAGTTGGTACAATTCCAGCATCTTCTCCATGGTCATTCAGCTGACCACTAGGTTGCACTAGCCTGTAGGAACTTGTTTGTGGCCACTCCCTTGACTTTTCATACAGCCCCAGTCCCTGCTGCCTAATGTCCCCGTCTCCACATTTCTGTACAGCACAGGCAGAGGAAAGTCTTCCAGAAACAAATGTAGGTAACAGCCCCAAGGCATTATGGGATCCCTCTCAAGTCCTGGTCATTTATAAACAACTCCCAAGGAATGTACTGGCTTTATCTTCTCCTTCGTTCTCCTCCCCTGGCCAGCCCCCCACCAAAAAATAAATAAAGAACAGAGGCAAGATCTGTTTTGTTTCAACGTTTAAAAGCCTTTGAAGCGTACGTATTTGTGAACAATAAAAAAAAAATGCATTTTGTTCTCTTAACTGCTGTTCAGGTGGTGAAGCCCCCCCTTCTTCCCATAGGGAGGGAAAGGGGCACCATTGTGTTTTATGGTGGGCTCAGGCCCTTTTGTACCCTGCCAGGAGGGCCCGTGATTGCCCTCAGCTCAAGGACAAAGTCCACTGCAGAGTTTGCAATAAACAAAGGCAATGAGTCACAGCCACAGCACCGGGGCTGGCAGGGGAAGCCTTCACTAGCTACCCTCTCTCTGGCGGGAGTGTGGGTGGGGACCAGGGAAAGGAACCCCCAGAGGAAGACCTCTTGCTTATAATGGATCCCAGATGCCAAAGGCTGAGCTCTGATGCTCTCCAGTCCTGAAGCACCTAGGTTTAGTTTTTTTTCTTTCTTTTTCAATCTTTTTTTTTTTTTTTGTATGGGTCGAAGGACAGAATCAGTATGCATGAGCCTCAGATCTCAAGTTGACAGTTTGGCATTAAATAAAGCATTAAACCCAAATGTTAATTTTCCCCCAGTGTGCCTGCGTGTGGTCTTGCCTCCCCCTCTGCCCCATGGCTTTCCACTCCCTCTTGGAAGGCTTTCTTTATCTACCACTTTTTTAAGGTTACAAAGAGGCTGATGCTCTTGGCTATACACTCCTCCAATCCAAGGATGAGGAAGGCATGCTGACTACATTTCTCCAGCGTTCCTCCCAATGGATGGAACCAAGCTGGAAAAATGTAGGGTTTTGTCCCAAACTCAAGTGTCATCTTTTCTGGTTTAGTCCAATAGTGGGCATCATGAAAATCCAATCTGGGCTTTGGGTGACCGTTTACAGACTCCTCCTCTTTCTGCTGCTTGGTTGAAATAAGAAAAGCAAAGATGGTTTTATCAAGATTGATTTTACAGGTAAAACTCCTTAGCTGTGTTCTAAGAGTGTATAACTCCTAGGATCCCAGTGTTCTGGTTTGTTTGTTACACTAGATTGTCAGATCCTCACTCGTTTCTGAGTCAAGGAATTTTATTCACCCATGGCAAAAGGCAAGAGTTTCTACACAAGGTCGGTGTGAATCATTGTAGCCAGCAAAGCCTCTCCAGTCCACCTTATGGATGAGGGATCCTTGAGGACTCTGATGAAGCCCAGACCTGGAATATCCCCTTTTTGATCTGACGGACACTGTATCTCCATCAAGACAAGGGGGCTTTGCAGGAATGCAGAAAGCAAATGGAATTCCAGATGGGAAGGAAACGCAAGTGTCACCCGGGAATGCAGATGATCTGCTTTAGTCATTAAGAGAGCCCCCGCTAACAGAAAGCTTCCATCTGAGCCGTGAAGAATTTACTGGTTTTGTCTCTCAACCCCTTCTTCAGGAGACCCCTGAACCTTTATTTTCCTTCCAAGGCTGTCCTGGATTTTCTTCTTTCACATTGGCCCTGATTTATGCTATGTCCACATTTCCCTGGATAGTACCATCTTTTGAGTTATATATCATCAGAGTGACTCATTCTGATGATGTATGGCCCCAATACATCATCAGAGCTCCTTGCTCTGCCGTTGCACTAATGATATGTTAGTGTAATACATCAGCAGGCTGAGCTGCAGCCGTGATGGATGGAGCCGAGGGTGATGGGAGTCCACGGAGAGGAGGCTGAGGAGCAGGTTACCCGTAGGCACAGGAGGGAAATTCGTCAATCCCAAGGCGACCTCCCTTCTTGGTAGCAATGCCATACTGAATTAGCACTGTGGGGTGCCTCTGTAAAGAAAGAAAGAAGCATGCTTTATTTGCAAAAGCAGTGTGGATGAAGGACTGTGTATAAATGACTGGCATGTTAGAGGTTATTATACATATCACCAGAAATAAACAATGGGCTGTGTAGGGACTGGTAGGAGGAAGGAGCACCCTCTGAAAGAGGGGACCCTCAGCTTGAAGGAAGTGAGTGACCAAGGCAAAGGTGGGCATCAGGAAATGAGCGGTGTTTGTTCCATTTTCTCGGCAGAGCGTGCCTGGAGGTTACCAGGGCCTCTCAGCTGCTTTTTCCTCACATCTTTCCCTAGAATCTTGTGCCCTATATCTTCTGACTAGTAAAGTTCAGCTTAAGGGAACTTAGATAAGGGAGCGTTTGTGGGCAGACAGAGCCAAGAGCTAGACCTAACCCCAATCTATGTGAGTTAATAGCTGGGGACTTGAGTTTTTGATATGCAATCTGATGTGGTAATAGAACCTGTCTCGTGGAGCTGTTACGAGTGTTATGGATATTAACAGTCACAAAACACATAAAATCATGTCAGAAATTACCTCTATGGCCTCGGGTAGCAATTTCCTAAAGATTGAAATATTCTAGCCTGAGGCAGCCTCCTTAAGACTCAGGAAGGAAACACAAGTTTAAAAAGTTTAAGAAATAAAGAACACACAAGTCTCAGGAACTTCCTGAAACTGTCATCAATTCCAAAGCTTACCATCCAGTATCTCAGGTAGTGTCATCCTAATTAGATCTAGATTAAACCTAGTTTTGCAGATTCATTCTGGGGCATGATTCCTGTCCAGCCTTAAGCCTGTGAAAACACTGTGTTTCTCCAGCCAGTCACGAGATAGGGATGGGAGAGGCGCTCCCGTCCTCAAAGACAGAAATAGAAAAGAAGGAAGGGGTGATGGGTCACAAAAAGGTTCAAATCCTCAAAAATATTTATATTTGTATAGTGTGTGTGTGTGTGCGCACGCGCAGGCGCACACGCCACTGCACATATATGGTGGTCACAGGACAACTTGTAGGAGTTGGTGCTCTCTCCACTGTGTTGGTTCCAGTCTTCAAACTCTTGTCATCAGGCTTGGCAGGCAAGCATCCTTACCTGAGGAGCCATCTTATGGACCATAGAATTGAATCGTTAGGTCTGAGAATTATCTCAGTTCTGAGTATGCCTTTAATGTTTCCTCTAAGAAGAGAAATCCTCTTGTTAGCTCTCTATTTTTCATGATGAGCTCTAACCAGAATCACCTTTAATGTGCATATTTCTGTCATGCATCTCCAAACTGTGCTCATCACATAAACACAAAGCCGTTTCCACATTTGAAGTGTGTGTTGAAGCAGTATCCCAAATCTATATTAGTCATCTTGGGCTACCATAGCAACACCCCGCACACTGGGTGTTGTAAACAAAACCAACATTTCTCAAAGGTGTGGAACTAAGAAGTTCAAGATCAAGGTCCCAGCTGATTTGCCGTTGGTGGTGGTGATGATGATGTGGTTATCCTTACTAGCTTACATTTTGTCAGGAGGAGAGGCACTAATCGCATTATGGCGGCCTCACCCACGTAGTCTCATCTAAACTTAGTTTCCTACAAATGCCTCATCATTACATACGGTCACATTGGGAGTTCAAAATATGGATTTGGGCGACATAAACATTTAGCTCATACCATTATGCTTTTTGTATCATATCTAAGAATCCATTGCCAAATTCAAGGTCAGGAAGAGTCACTGTCATATCCTCTTTTAATGATGCTATAGTTTGAGGCACAAATAGGCTATTGAGCCATTTTGAGTTACTTTATATGTATGATATGAGAAGAGGGTCAATTTTGTTTTCCTCCCCCTTTCAAACATTGATATTCTCGTCAACAAGTACCAACAGGCTATAGATACACAACAGTTAATATTTTAATACATGCATATATAGGTCAAGTGGAGAATCATATCAATCTTTAAGGTGAAATACTGACACTTGGGAAGAATGGGAAGAAAAATGTATCCACAGTATGATTGGCAGCATGTGGCTGAGTTTTTGGTAAGGAACTAGAACCTAAATTGTACGAGACCCATCTAGAAATTCCAAGTTCTCAGTGGAGAAAACAAAAAAATTTATTTATATGTTTATTTATTTTGGTTTGTTCATGTTTTTTTTTCAATTTCTCTACAATGAAGTACAGTAGAATGTACATTCATTATTTAGCCAAATATGAAAGAATTTAGGAAATATGCCAACATCAGGAAGGATAAAAGGCTGTAATAGATTCAGATTATCTGGGACTAAGGTCTATAGCTTCAGATGTAGATATAAAGTTGTGATGAGATGCCCAAAAAACTGAAGGTTAGACATTTTAAACTGAAGGAACTATTAACTGTAAAATAAGTTCACACAGAAAATTTATTGAGTGTATTTTAGAGAGAAAAATATAGCCAATGAAATGGAAGGACTAGTAAATTGACTTAAAAACAGATTATACACACTGGATGAAAGAACTGGCAGGCCTGGACCTAGATCTAAGGAAATTATTCTGAATGCAGAACAGAAGGACAAGGAGATGAGAAGTATGAAAGAGATATTTAGATAAAAATAAAATTGCAACATTCTAAAATTCAAGCCATGAGAATACCACAGTAAGCAATTGGTGCTAATAAAAAAACAGAAAAACAACAGTAAAAACAAAAAACAAAACCTGAAGGCGTATTGGTTGAGAATTTTGCGAACTTCATCAGAATAATACATCTACAATTAAAGGAATATAGAGGCTACTTAATGATGAGGAGTCCAGGCAACAATAATAAAAATTGCAATAATAAACTTGCATTATGCCAAAGGCAAGAGACACTAAAAGAAGCAGGAAAGGAAAGCCAGACAGTTAACAACTGTGAGACAGAAGCAGGAGCAAGGATTGAAGGCAACACAAGGTACTGCATGCCGAATGCTCGGCTGTGCCTAACAGAACTGCGTTTCCAGAATAAGAGTGACGGAGGGAGAGTCCAAAGAACTCCTAAAAGTTCTTTCTCGATAAATAGGGGGCATCATTGTATATAAATTAGAAATAACCAACCAGCACAATTCGAAGCTAGTACCATTTCTATAAAATACTAAGGACAAAGCTAACAGAAAAAATATATAGAGAGAGTTCTTCAGAATTTCATAGATGTAAACAATGTGCTTTGACCAAATTCACCTCCACAAATGTGAAAATATACATGTTTTATATAAATTAAAAGTATATATACATATATGTATACATAGTTTTAAACTGTATGTATGTACATATATATATATATATATTATGTGGGATAAAAAAAAATCATAGTAATCAATATAGAATATCTAGAACTGAATGTCTCAACACTTGTAGGATAATAGCTGGGTCCTCTTAGTTATGAGGATGCTAAAGCAAGAAGGTTACTTTAGGCCAGGATTTTCAACATTCATGGCATAACAAGATCTAATTTCAAAATAAATCATTGAACATATAAACAAATACATAAATAATAATATAAAGAATGACCATATATATGCAATTCTAGAACTCTAGAGACTAACAGAAGAAAGATTAAATTTGATGCTGATTTGGGCTACATAGTACAAACTTGCTTCAAAGAAAAGAAACTTGGGAATGTAACATGAGTGAAACATTGAAGGAAATTGATAGCTACAAAATCTGTGCATGTGTGTGTGTGTCTGAGGCGTGTGTGTGTCTGAGGTGTGTGTGTGTGTGTGTGTGCGTGCATGTGTGTGTGTGTCTGAGGTGTGTGTGTGTATGTGTGTGTGTGCGTGCATGTGTGTGTGTCTCTGAGGTGTGTGTGTGTCTGAGGTGTGTGTGTGTCTGAGGTGTGTGTGTGTCTGAGGTGTGTGTGTGTGTATGTGTGTGTGTGCGTGCATGTGTGTGTGTGTGTGAGGTGTGTGTGTATGTGTGTGTGTGCGTGCATGTGTGTGTGTCTGAGGTGTGTGTGTGTATGTGTGTGTGTGCGTGCATGTGTTTGTGTGTCTGAGGTGTGTGCGTGTCTGAGGTGTGTGTGTGTCTGAGGTGTGTGTGTGTCTGAGGTGTGTGTGTGTCTGAGGTGTGTGTGTCTGAGGTGTGTGTGTGTGTGTGTGGTCATGTGTTTGTGTGTCTGAGGTGTGTGTGTGTCTGAGGTGTGTGTGTGTCTGAGCTGTGTGTGTGTCTGAGCTGTGTGTGTGTTTGTGTGTGTGTCTAAGGTTTATATAGCTCTGACTGGCATTCCTCTTGCCTTTGTCGAGTGCTGAGATTAGAAGGATTTGTTTTCAAACTGAGTTGCAAATCCTTGATTTGAATATGATGGTATGTTATTGCTGAACTAAATTTCTATAACATAGAAATTTATTCAATTTTAAAATAAAAATTAAATCTAAAGATAATAAATGGAAAATCATTGGGCTGTTTAAACAATAACCAAAAGATAGCAAGACCCAAGTTTCCAATAGTTTCTTTCAGCAAATAGTGCCTGCTGTGTCTAAAGGAGGGCGCTAATATAGACTTTGTAGCAAAATCAACTAAAAACCACGGTGGAAGGAAATATCAGTAGACAACCTGTTGCCTGCAAAATGTAGAACTCTCAGCTACCAGCACCACATCTGCCTGCAGGCCGCCATGCCCACTGTGATGATAATGGACGGACCTCTGAACTGAAAGTGAGTCAGCCCTGTTAAATGTTTTCTTTTGAAGAGTTGTCATGGTCATGGTGTCTCTTCACAGCAATAAAAACCCAAACCAGGACAGATCATCCCCACCCAAAAATTAGAATTGATAACAAATTCAGTATAGTGGTGAGATAAAAAATAAAATAAAATCAACATTCAAACACCAGTAGCATTTTACACATTAATAAAAAATTTGTGGAAAGTAAAATAAGAAAGCAGTTCTACTCACAAAGATGTTAAGGATGTCTTCAATAAAACTTTCAAACTACTGATGAGAGGAATTAAAGAAGACACTCAAACTCAGAAGACATTCCTTTGCGGGTTTGAAGACTAATATTGCTAAAATTTCCATGCTACCAAAAGGCAATCTAGGATTCTATGCAATTCCACCCAAAAGTCAATATTCTCCCAGAAATACAAAATACAATCCTAAAAATTCATAAAGAAATACAAAAGACTATTCAGAGGAGCTAAAGCAACTCTGAGCAAAAGGAACCAAAGAGAACAAAATAACTGGCTCAAAATATACTTCAAAGCAATAGTCACCAAAACAGCATAGCTTTGGCAGAAAAACAGAAACAGGTCAGTAGAGCATAACTACATACAGAAAATAATCCGTAGTCTCACAACTCTCGATTTTATATAAACATCTCAAGAACATGAATTGGAAATAGAGCAGTTTCTTCAGTAAGAGATGTGGGGAAAGCTACATATGTATCCATGTGCAGAGGAGGAAATTATATATTCCACGAACAAACCTATAAAATATATACAAATTTAAACTCAAAATTGACAAAAATACAAATGTATAGCTTGAAATTATAAAACTATTAGAAGGAAAGACAAAGAGACATGACAGAAACATCAGTGGAAGCAAAGATTTTATCCAAGTGTACAAATCACAGATAGCAAAAGCAGAAATAGAAAATGAGAGCACATGAAACTAAAAGCTATTTCATTGCAGAGGAAAGACTCAACAGAGAAAAAAAAACAAAATCTGCAAAAATATTTTCAAATTGCTCCTCCAACAAGAGGTAAATATTCAGAAAGAATGAAGAGCTCAAACAACTCATCAACAAAACAAATAATCTGTTTAATAGGGAGCATATGTTGGCAATGGATGTTTCTCAGGAAAAGCGTGTATATGGCCAACAAAGACTTGAAAATACTAAACATTACTAATCATCAGGAAAACGCAAGTTAAAACCAAACTCATACAGCATCTTAATCCAGCAAAACTACTCACTGAAGAACTGGCTTTGATAATTAAATATGAGTGTTTGTTACTTATTCTGAGATACACAAAAAGGATAGGAGGGAAGCAATACAGTAGGAGGGAAATTTGTAATTTTTATTGCATGCTACACAAAGCATTAGACACTGGGAAACAATTATGGACTCCAAATTTTAAAAATATGTTTTAAAAAATATTCAAAGGAAACACCCCCCCATACGCACACTTGCTCACACACTCTTATTAGAATTAGTAATTACATCAGCAATGTAACTGGATACCAAATAAATAAAAAAGTAGCTTATTCTTACCCATGAATATCAAAAAGAAAAAATGAAGGAAAATGATATTTGTAGGGATAAGTCCCGCCCCTTAGGGGGTGTGTTCGCCTCGGGCTAATGTTTACCTATAAATCTGGCCATGTGCTCGCAGCACTTGCTTCTGCTTTCCTGGTCTCTGCTGGACGGTGGTTCTGTAAGTCTATTTCTCCATTAAAGCTGTATATATATTTTTACAATCTGTCTGCATTCGTTTACGCCATTACAGATATTTATAATAGCACCAAAAATAACAAAATGAAGACAAATAAATGTTTCCAAGTAGATAATAGACATTTACATTGGAAACTATAATTTTTGCTTAAAAGATCAAGGAAGAATTAAGTAGAAATGCATCCTATGTTCATGGATTGGGAAGCTGAATATTTTAAAATGTCAATATTACCAAAATTAGCTCACAAATTTAATGCACAAAAATTGTAACACCTTTTTTGAAAAAAAGAAACCTTAAATAAAAAAAAAATCATATAGAAACTATAGAGATTCTCAGTAGCCAATGTACTCTGGAAAAAAAGCTAGAGGTCCCAGAATTTAATTTCAAACTCATTACAAAGCTACTGTAATCACAACAATGTGGTACTGACAATGAAAAAAGGTACAGTTCAGTGGACTGGATGAGAGAAATAAACCTTTACTGTAATTGCCAAATGGCTTTTGACAAAAACGTCAAGACCATACATAGGGCAAAGACAATTTCTTCAAATGTGGGCAAAATTGGATATCCATATATAAAGGGGTGACTTTAGACCCTTACAACACATAAATTAATTCAAAGTTGGACAAAGAAACACTTACACATAAGATCTAAAATGGCATAACACCTTCAGGAAATGCTAGATGATAAATTTCATTATATTGGATTTAGAATGTTTGCTTGGCTGTACCAGCAATAACATAATTAACAAAGTAAAAACAGACAAATTTAACTTTATTGGCATTCAGAACTGTCAAGGACAGAGTCTAAAGATTGAAAGAGATATCTATATAATATGGGACTTCTGCACGTAGTATATTTGATAAGAGATTAGTATTTCAAGTATAGGGACTGGATCTGGGAGGAGATAAGGAAAGAATGAGGTGAATCAAAATCAAAATGCAGTATATGAAATTCTCAAAGATTTAATAAAATATTATCTTAAAATATCCCCAATATATAAAAAGTTCATAAAAGTCTGGTGTGGGAGATCTTTCTATCTATGTGTTGCTTTTATTGATTAATGAATAAATCTGGCTTGGCCTGTGTTAAGGCAGAGTAGAGATAGGTGGGGAAAACTAAATTGAATGCTGGGAGAAAGAAGGCAGAGTCAGTGAGAAGCCATGTAACCCTGCCAGAGACAGACACCGGAATGTTACCCAGTAAGCTACAGCCTCAGATTAATGGAGATGGGCTAATTTAATATATGAGTTAGCCAGAAATATGTTTAAGCTATTGGCCAAACGGTATTGAAAATAATATAGTTTCTGTGTGATTATTTCAGTGCTGAGTAGCTAGAAACAAACAAGCAACCTCTTACAACAAAAGTCAGAAATAGACCATTTTTTTAAAAATTGGCAAAGAACTTTCTTATAAATAATATATGCAAAAGGCATGAGCATATGAGATATATTTAATAGCACTAATCATCAGGAAATAAAAATCAAAAATCAAAACAAGGTTTTCCCTCACATGCATAGAATTACCACATTTAAAAAATACAAAACCAAGTGTGGTCAAGAGTGTAGAGTATAGAGAAATCGAACTTATGGAGACAATATAAAATGGCATAGCTCAAGGTGGAACAAGGGCTCAGTGGTTAAGAGAATTTGTTGATCTTACAGAGGACATGGGTTCAGTTCCAAGTATCCATGTCAGACAGCTCACAACTGCCTCTAACTATCCACTCTAGAGGATAAAACATCTTTTTCTGGCCTTCTGGTACCCACCCATGTGTGATACACTCACACAGACACATACATAATTAAAAATAAAATAAAGCTTTTTTAGAGAAAAGAAACAGTACAAATAGAATTATCACATGATAGAACAATTCTACTTCCACATATATGCAAAAAAAGAGTTGAAAGTAGCATCTCAAAGAAACATCTGCACACATATATACATAGAAACATTTGCAATAGTCAAAAGGTAGAAGCCATCTGATCTTCCAGCCCTAGACAAGTGGAAACCAAAATGTGGTATATTCATGCCATGCTTCATTAGCTAGTCCTTAAACAGAATGAATCTTTTACATGTAGCCCTACAAAATATACTGCGAAAAATATATTAAGGTGAAATAAGTGAATTACAGAAACCATTTATTTATCGGAGATAAATTTGGAGGTGAGAAGGCTGGAGAGATAGTTTAATTATGAAGAGCACTGGCTGCTCTTCCAGAGAACCCAGGTTTGGTTCCCTAGGTACACAAGTGGTACACAAACACGCATGCAAGCAAATCACCCACACTCACAAAATAAATAAATGTAAAAAGACAGGAAAATGAAAACTGGAGGCAAGGAAGAATAAATTTCCAGGTCTGAAGGAAGGAGAAAATGGGTAGCTATTTACTGACTATCGAGTTTCAGTTGTTAAGATGAGAGTTCTCAAGAATCGTTATACAGTCACATGGATATAGTTAACACTATTGAACTGTAAAGTGGTAAATTTTCTTGTGTATATTTTACCACAATTAACAAACATCATACAGAAACCCTAGAAGGCATTTCACAGAAAAACTGTAAGGAAATAAATATATCAATATATGATCAAATTAGTTAGTAATCAGGGATGCATAAATTATTGCCACAATAAGATATGATGTCATATTCACTAGGTTCCAAAAATTAAGTTTGACGGTGCCTAAGTGGTGATGAGATTGTGGAATGTGGGCTCTCGTACATAGGACCACCTCTATGATGTGGCTGCTTCTTAGAAAACTTGTGATTCAAGGACTCTGTCTACAAAACCATGAGGGCCACCCCAGATTGCCTCATCAGCACTGTACTGGCAGTCCAACACCATAAAATTCTGAGAAATATCCTGCCTTGGCCAATGAGAGCAATGTGTTAGCCAGGCCCAGGACAAGCCCATAGGTGGGACTGTGGTACCACCTCCCGGCCAGTGGAAGAAGACTGGAGGGACCTCTGTGATCATGAGCACAGGCTACTGTGCCCAGACAGCACTTCTGCTCTTGGCAAGTCTTAAGTATTAGAGACTGTTTAAAAGTTTTCAGAAAAGTGGTCCAAAGTGCACAAGCCCTTGAAGTATGACAAAGCCAAAGACCCCTTACCAATTCTAAAAGCAATACTGTCCTGTAGGTAGAAAATGCACCCATGTAACTTTGAAAAGTTTGCCTTCATCTTGTAAATGTGAAGTGCACATTACTAATGGCCAAGCTACCGTATGCTTTGCCAATGAATACAGAGTCTCCTAAAGGTGTGTTGCAACCTTTGTTGTTGTTGTTGTTATTGTTTTGGGTTTTTTTGTTGTTGTTTTGTCTTGTTTCTCTAGACAGGGTTTCTCTGTAGCTTTGGAGCCTGTCCTGGAACTCACTCTGTAGATCAGGTGGCCTCAGACTCACAGAGATCCGCCTGCCTCTGCCTCCTGAGTGCTGGGATTAAAGGCGTGCGCCACCACCACCCAGCATTATTGCAAATGGTTTTTAAGACTAGTAATTTCAGCCTTACTTGTGAGAGGGAAAGATGAAGCAGCTAAATGTCCATCTTGGATAGTATAGATTTAAAATAAAAATGGTATAAAGTTCATATCATGGAGTACTAAAAATTCCAAGGCCCACTATTATACATAGTAGCAAAGATGAATATTACTCATATAGTGGGAAATGTCATTGAAGGCTGTGTATAACACAGAGCACTCTCTGTGAGAGTACAAAAGAAGAAAATAAGCAATGTCTCCAGCGCGCGCGCACACACACACACACACACACACACACACACACACACACAATATGGGACAGGATTGTAAGTAGGTCCAGATATTTCTGGTAATATTTTAATTTTTCAAGTTGCATTCGAAAGACATCTATTTTCTTATTAATTCATATAGATGTCATATTTTCCTGTATCAGAGAACATATATCTTTCAAATGCTTTCAGCAAAGCAGCGGGTTACAAAATAAACCTACCCAGTTCAGTTGCCCTCCTATAAAGCAAAGACTGGGACACTAATCAGGGAAACAATTCTATTCACATTAGCCTGAAAAGAAATTATAACTTGTAATAAACCTAGTAAGGAAGTGAAAGACCCATACGATGAAAAACTGAAAACACTGAAAAGGAAAAGAAACTTAAACGAAAATTAAAAGAAAAAAAAAAAAACCTTGATCAGAATTTCCCAAGCACATCTGAGGTTTAACTTGCTTGCTCTTTGTTAACTTGTTTCCCTTCTAGGAGATCCAGAAGGAAGTGTCTGAGCGGCGCTTCCTGTGCCTTCCCACGCCTGGACATGGGTCCGCTATCTTTTCCGTTTTAGTGCCATGCAGGTGGAGACTGTATTTCATCTTTCACAGCTCAAAGAGGGGAGAATGGTGCCATGACAATAGTCCAAGTCTGACTGTCCTAAGCCCCTCGCTGGGCCCTCCTGGTGAGCCGATGCCATTTCCTGTTGCAGAAACCCGACCCAGCGCATGCTTTTTAGTGGCTGTCTGCCTAAACATAATACATGATCTCCTTGCTCACAGCCTATTTCTTCACTCCAATCCTGAACTGTGAGTGAGAAATTAGGTGCGAATTGCCCACTGAGCCTCATGGTGAGCAGCACTGGAGTTTCAAGACCCAGTGATGTCAACTGAGAGCCAGATAAGGGGCCGCTTTGGCTCTTTGATCAAACATGTAACTCAAGAGACCAGCTCTGCATGGTCACACTGCCCCCCACACGCAGCAGGGAGACCTCCAGGGGCTGTGGCACTCATGTTCTCTTGGCTGAACAGACAGAAATTTGCTTTCTTGGCTGCATAAGCAGTGCTTGCTCATTCTCGTTTCAAGTCAACAGATATTCCCTGAGATTTATTGGGTGTTGGTTACAGTTCCGGGACTGTGTGGCTGAAGACAAAGAAGAGCAGATGAATCTGAAATTACTCCCTGTCCTCAAGGAAGCTGAAGGAGAGACAATGACGAAAACAAAGAGCCCAGGCTTCCAAATCAGTCCTGCTGTGAACTTGCTGGGTGGGCCCAGGGCAACCATGTTATCTGGCCCGGGCTCCACTTCCTCATTTATAAATTAAAGTGTTGGGATTGTTAGTTTTGAATGTTCTTTCTAAAGCTAAAAAATTAAGTTTATATGACTATGGATGCACAGATAAGGCTCATTGAAGAAAGTTATACGCCCTCTAAGCATCCAGTTCCCTAGGATTGCAGAAGTGCAAATCAAAGCTACAAAAAATGATGGAACCTCTTCAACTCAGCTATAATACTAGTGTCCTGGGAATAAGAGGATTCACAAGAGAGAAGGCAGAATTGGGAGTTTGCGGTACACTAAGATCTTTGATTCAGGCTGGATATAGACTGCTTTACAGCATAAGACCAGTACATGGTCGGGAATGGACCTGCGACAATAGGGAAGCGAACACTGCCCTGTGGGTAAAGGAACTGAAGAATGAATTGTGTCCAGAGGAGCAATGGAAGACACCAAGAGAAGCAGAACAGGCGTGGGGAGATACCAAAGCATTTACCATTCAGTCTGTTGACCGTGGTGACTCAATAGCACCGACAGCCTAGTACTGTCTTGCTTTTGTTCTAGTATCATTCTGGGCTTTAACCTGAGTTTAGCAGAAGATAGACTGAGTCTCTTTATAGAAACATATAAAAAGTACTCATTGTATACACGACAAAATAAGCAACATTGGTTCACACTGGACATTGACAGAATAATTCTAGAGGATTTGTGGCCTTACTCTTAAAATTTGTGCAAACTAGGTGAACATGAGAAAGTCTACGCTGGCAGAAACTTTCTAGACATAGTACAACAGCCAGTTGTACTGAACCTGCTAGTTCATCTTAATAAGAATATTTTAAAAAGAAAAACAGAAAATCTCTTTATGTGATAGAATCATGTACAATAAATATATAATAAAATTAAAAGAAATGAAATATATATCATAAATTAGTGGATTTAGAATATGTAAAGAAAAGCAAATAAAGTTATATGTAATTGCTAAAACAAATAGCTAAGAGAGTCAAATTGGAAAGAGGGAGAGACATATTTCTATGTGGATCTTGAAAACATAAGACATACTAATCTATTGAGAGTAGGGACTGTTCTATTATAGGGTTAAAATAATTGGGTCCAAACACTATTAGATCCAGTGCCAAAGTATACACAAACGGAAGAACTCTGTGTGGGTGGGTATTCCAAAACGAACCACACTTAATTCCTTTCTTGGCAGTATTTTCATTAAATACAATACTTTATGAATTCTAACTTTATTGCTTCATTAGCATAGTGGCAGGAAATTATATTTCACTTTTCAAAATAAGATTATTTGTCTCTTCTTTTTTTTTTAAATAGTCTATTGCTTCTGGAGAGACCGTAAGCAATGAGAGAGGCAGCTGAGCCAGCAGCATAGATGGGAGAGAGTTTAAAACCTCAGTTTTCTGTGGGTCAGAATATTCTCATTTCCTTCTAATCTCTCAGACACCACACATCATACTTCATCCATCTGAGAAGAAGACAAATAGTGACACACACCAGTGAAACCCCATATCACAATTGAAAAGGAAAATTGAACAAAACCAGTGGGCTTGTAGGAGAATCTCGTGGGTGTATAACCACGAGCGGCTAACCATGATTATTTACTTGATGGGATCTGCAATCAGCTAGGAGATGTACTTTTGCACGGGCCTCTGAGGCCATTTTCACAAAGGATGGGTTGCCTGGGTGGCGGCAGCTTTTAAAGGGTGGTTAGAGATGCACAGAGGTCCAGGGGTTGGGCAGGACTAACTGCTTGGCTCCCTCCATTTCTTCCTGAGAAAGTGTGCTTCGTCCTGCTGTTGCCACGTTCCAACAGTCATTAGTCTCCACCACAGATGGCACACCTCTATACCAGGTGTTTTCCAGGAACCTTTCAGACCTTCAGAACCCAGCAGAAACTGGTGAAGCACCCAGCTTTATGTCTGAGCAACTACTGAGTTCTTACCTTCTCTAACATGGAGACAATCATTGTTAGACCTCTAAAGTCCTCTTAATTAAAACAATATTATCACCTTTCATAATAAATATACATTTTATCGGTCTGTTCCTCTACACTATCTGATATGGGTCTTACATCATCTACAAAACTAGAATTCAAGGTAGCATTTGCTACTTATGGTTCCCTTGTCACAATTCTTTTAGAAATCCATTTTATGTATTAGTATTGTATATATGTGCATAATGGATGATGATGGTGGTGGTGGTGGTGTGTGTGTGTGTGTGTGTGTGTGTGTGTGTGAATGTTTTGGAGTTGGTTTTCTCCTCCTAACACTGTGGGCTGAAGTAGGTGATCTTGCATCTCATCATACATCTCACTGGTTCTCATGGTTACAGTTCTTGACTTACTGTCCACATCCTTCGCTAGATGAATACCATGAAGAGTTAGGACTGAAGCAGGTTTTAGAACCTGCTGTATTTTTAGCTGTATGCAGCGCATAATGGCTTTCAAGACCATTGTCAGACAAACAAAAAGAACCTGCTCAAGGGCTCAGTGGGTGATGTGGGAGTGTCATATATCAATCTGTTGATTTCATTGGTTAAGCAATAAAGAAACTGCTTGGCTCTCATAGGTTAAAACACAGGTGGGAGGAGTAAACAGAACTGAAGGCTGGGAGAAAGAAGCTGAGTCAGAGAGTCGCCATGATTCTCCTACTCCAGGCAGATGCAGGTTAAGATCATTCCTGGTAAGCCAGCTCGTGAGCTACACGGATATTAGAAATGGGCTAGTCCAGGTGTGAGAGTTAGCCAAGAAAAGGCTAGATGTAATGGGCCAAGCAGTGTTTGGAAGAATACAGTTTCCGTGTAATTATTTCAGGGCATGAGCTAGAGCTAGCCATGTGGGCGGCCGGGTGCCAGGGAAACAGCCCGCCACTCCTATTACTACAAGTGGGTAAATCATTTGTCATGCAAACATGAGAACCCAAGATCGGAAACCCCAAACCAACAGAAAAGCCCGATATGGTAGCACACACTTCTGTAATCCCAGTGTTCCCATGGGGAAATGAGAGGTGGAGATGGGAGAAGCCTTCAGGTCACCCAGCCAGCTTGTCTGATGTCTGCAACACAGATGTAAATGACAAAGAGACCCAGCCTCAAAGTGGAAGGTGGGGGGCAACAACTGTGGTTATTCTCTGACACATATACCCGAGACACTCATCTATTCATATGCACACACACACGTACACACACATGCATACACACACATACAAACACATACAGAAATATGTACATGCACAGAGACATTCGTACACAGACACACAAATCCTTCAAAGTGCACCAGACAGGTCTTTTCCATGTTAGGCACTTTATCTAATATTCAGCATTAGAACATTAATGAGACTACATTTATAACCAAGATCACACTTCTTAGATTTTGCTATATTTTCAGCATTCCTTGGGGAGGGATAGGAATTTTAAAATGATAGTATTAAAATAGTAAAATTCTGAGCCAAAAAAATCATAATGAAACCAAATTCAACTAGGGATCTAAAAATGAGAAATTTGAAAGCTGTTTTCACACAGAGGTTTTACATGATAAAAATATTTTTAAGGAACTTTTTACTTCTGATGCATTATTTAACCAGGAAATTTTAGCAAGTTTTATTTTACATAAAAAGTTGAGCCTATTATTAACAATAGGATCATTAGCCTATAGTCATCCTGAACTAGCATTCTGTCTAGCCTTTGAGAAGTACCTATTAATTATCATCCCTCTTTGTTTTTACTTTAATGAAGTACTTACGTAACATGTTACATATTTGATGTGTCTCATAACCATTAATTACAAAATTAATACATACACATCAATTGTACATGTTTAGAAATGCGAGTCGGTTTGAATTCATAAGTAAAGGAACTGTTACATTTGGGTTGTGCTTCTCTTGCTGGAGAAAATTTCTGCTGTATATGATGAGAAATTCAAAAATCCTTCCTATTGAAAATGACAGAACTAGCAAATGTTAACCAACAGTTTATAAGAAGAATTTTTGGTAGATTCTAAAAAATTGGCATGGTGTAATTGTTAAAGTGTTTGTTGCTTTAAGGAACACATATTTTAAAAAGTTTCATGGTTCACAGTATGCCCCGCTCCCCTTGGGCTGAATGCATTATATTCTTTTATTTTTCTTCTTAATGGAGGATTTGGGGAAGGAGAATGAAGACATCTTTTCAGACAAGGTGCCCTCAGAAGCACAGAAAAACTACATATGGAATGTCAGCATGGGTTTAGAAGCATAGAGAGAGAGAGAGCTGAGCTGGGATGTGCAGTATCCATGGGTGATTGGTTCTAGGATGCACTAAAAACACTCAAATCCTCCATGGAAATGTGCCTAATAGTTTTACACTTAGCCTATGCACATCTTATTGAATACTTCAAACTATGTCTGGATTATTGGGAATCCCAATAAATGTGAGCACTGTATAAAAGGTTGTCACTCTATATTGCTTAAAGACCAGTGACAAGAGCAGAGGCCCACTCATTCAGAATACATACAACCACATACAATATTCCCCCTGCGTATTTCCAATTTGAAGTCTGTTGCATCTATAGATACAAAGATACAGATACCGAGGGATGATTGTACATCTGGTACTGTGCAACCCCACACAGACTCTGAAAGAGGTAAGGGGTGGTTGTCTGGGCTAGCCAATGATAATCCTTGGAGCAAACCTTCCCAAGTTAGTAAAGAAGACCCAAGGGAGGGAGTGTGATCTCCACAACAAAAATACTTGGGTTCAGTTAATTGAGTGGCAGGAAAGATTGTTTAGCTTCTCAGAACCTTCTTTTCCTGTCTTGGTCAGGAATCATAACATTGCAGGGCTGTGATGAAGATAATGTGCATGCATGTGTGCGAAGCAATTGAGATTAGAGTTGGTACATAGTAGGTTACCCAGAAACGTTCACTATAACAGAGATCTCTGTCATTAGAATGCTTATTTGAGGAGGATAGTGGTTCTGCTCAACTCATCTGTCAGACATCAGTGTGGAGGGTGAAAAGCAAGACCCACATGGAAAAGAGGCATTGGTAGTAAGAGGAAAGCAATGAGAACTGTCCTCCATATGACCTTAGAAGGAACTGGAAAATACTCCCCAGGTCCATCGGTGCCTTCGCCAGATATTAGAAGGAAATAACTTGTCAAATGATCTCAGGGAGCCAATCTAGACATACTACGTTGACTAGAAGACTTACTACCTGAGCAAATAAGTATGAGTGCAAAACATCTTCCTCACAGTCATCACTATGGAAACAGGGAGCACATCACTGAGGTGGGTAAAAACGCTACAGAAGATAATAGTAATGGACTCTTTGAATTCAAGCAGACTTCTGCAAATGTTCCATAGCGCTGGGCATTGAACCCAAGTCCTTGGACATTGAACCCAGGTCCTTGATCCTGATAGAAAGTGCTCAAAAACTGAGCTATACTTCCAGTCCTTAATCTGTCCTGGCTTACAGTGTTACCACTTCTACTTAACAGCTACATGACCTTGACCATTCTGTCTAATTCTTGTCAGTATGGTATCCTTATCTGCAAAATATAGACGCTCTGGTGGTAATGAAGATTATAAAATAATGCATGCACCATAAAAGTCAATCCATTTACTGAAATGTTGACATAATCCTTGATTTTTGAAGTGTGAGTAGCCAACTCCTTTTTATTTCCCACTGGGACTTTTTTGTGTTTCTTGATAAGAAGAGAATATATGCACTTATCACGGAAGGACTCCTGCGTGGGAATGCCTGGGATGTTGTCCAGGCAGTGCTGGCTCCCATCATGCTTTGCTATTTACTACCCCAGAGTGTTAATACTGATTGTCCACTTGATGGGATCTTGAATAAGCAAACTTCTGGACACATCTGTGAAAAGCGATTTTTTTAGTATTAGCCTCTGGAAGATTATCTAGATCATATTAATTAGAGTGTGAAGATACACCCTAAAGTCTCTGATCCGAGGCCTAAATTACATAGAGTAAGAGGAAAGCAGCTGACCTGACACCAGCCTCTATCACTGTCTTCTTCTTGACTGTAGATGCACTATGACCAGCTGCCTCAAGCTCCTACCATGATGCCCCACCATGATGGACTGTACCCTGAATCTAGGATCCAAAATAAATCCTTCCCCCATAAGTCGCTTTTGTCAAATATTTTGTTGTAAAGATGAGTAAGCAATCTGCCATCTCTAGCAGCAGGTACTGGGCATCTAGAAGCACATATTGGCAAGCAATGAGGCTCTTCTTTCTGGACTGTGGACATGGCTGCAAGAGCCAAGTTTAAGGCTTGAGAAGAGGGCAAGGGAACAGTTGAGGTGGAGCTGGTCCCTCGAAGGGGAGAGCAATCTAGCATCAGTTCCTTTTTGGGGTAGGTGATGGCAGATGTCTAAGACTGAAATAAGTTAGAACAAGTACCCAGACAGGTCACAGAAAAGATATAATAATATGGAGAGATGCCCTGGGTGCTACGGGAATTCTCAGAGGAGCTTGGTGGCCACAGAGGGGGCAGGAGAGCAAGAGATCAGGACAGAATAAAGCCAGTCTTGAATTCCATTTACAAACCCCTCTAAGCAATCCTGAATCCCACTGCAGAGCTCCTGTCTGTCACTTAGCTCTAATCATGGGATATTAAACACAAGCCACCTATCATAAGGGTGCAAGAGGCAGAGGCCTGCTTCAGACTGAGTGTCCTGCGCATTTTGGATATTAATCCTGACAGAAAAATCTTTAGCACTGTATGGATTGCTCCGTGTAAATTCATTAACTACTTGTCATGACTGTAATATAATCTACCCTGACCCTAAGGACTCGCCAGCACAGTGTTAATCAAATCTCCGCAGAAAACAACACATTTCTGTTTAGACTCAACAGCTGCTTCTCTTGCCAGGTTAGGGCTGGAGCACTAAGGAGGAAAGAGTAAAAGTTTTCCTCTGAACGTCCCTGAGTAGGGCACTTCTGTCTGCCAAAGCGCCTCTTGGGTCTCCATCACTGACAGTCTGAAGCTACCTCCCATTTTCAGCATCCCCATGTCCAGCCCTGCACATAACCAAAGTCTGTCAATCTCTGGTCTCCATCAGCGAGGAGTTCACAGACAATAAAGCACAATGCATTCTGAAGCATCGAACATTTCCTCCCAGGATGAGTCATTACCAGGTTTTAATCAGGCTCATTAGGCAACCATTAGAATCCTGTCCAGTTTTCACTGCCAGAGAGAGCGGAGAGAATGAGTGTGGTCAGGGGCTGTGCCTGACCTGCCAGAAGACCAGGCCATCTGTCCCAGATTGTAGGGAGCATGGACCACTCAGCCTTACAGCTGCAGTGATCTTATATCCCAGCACAAAAGCCCTGAATTTTATTTAGGTTGATCCAGACGTAGGTTCTCCAGAAATGGAAGCAGTAAAGACTATTCTTTCACAAGGACACAGGTGACCCAGCACCAACTTAGTGACCACAGGGACTTTATAGCAGCAAAACTCTTCATGTCGATTTCCACAGCTTACTGTGTTAAGAAGTCATTGAGAAAAGTGACTTTGAAACAGCAAGTACAACGTAATTGCTGGATACTAGGGCTTTACAGGGGCTGAGCTGGGCATGCCTGCCAGTTCTAACATCTTCGTGTCCTCCCCAGATCTATTTCTTCTATATTGTTCTTTGATTGTGTCTGATGGGGCTGTTCCCTGCTCTTTTATCATATGCAAATCTAAAATGCGTAGTGTGGATAATGCCCAACAGAGGACTTTACACTCCTCAGGCTCCTATGAATGACACATACCATATATTTACCTATTTCCTCAACTAGGAATAGACAAACAACAAAGCAATTTTTTCTATTTCCATCTTTTGCAGTGTGTGTGTGTGTGTGTGTGTGTGTGTGTGTGTGTGTGTGCGTGTGTGTGACTTCCTAGGCCTAATCACCCAAAATATTCTGTAGGAACCTAAGGCTTCCTCAACCTTTTTGCTTTTAACCTAGTAATTTAGGATTTTATGTGTGCTATAGAACAGTGGGGCAGGGGAAGGATTAAGAGAAAGGAAGGGAAAGACAAAGGCGCAAGAAAGCAAGCTTGAATAGGAATGAAATCCTTGGACTATTTTTCTTCCCTTAGACCTAGCTTCAAGGGCATTCTATCTTGATGATATGTTTTTGTTGTGGTTCCTTCTAGCTCCTTACTTGTAGAATCTCCCACAGTGCTCAGTACAGCAAGATGGTGCACCTGGGCAAGCTCTGGCCCTCTAATTTGAGTGTACCTTTCTAGTGCCACATGTCTGGAAGACAGTGAACAGAGTATCTCTCATTCCTGGCTGCAGCCAGCCTGAAGGAGTTGGTGCATGCCTATGGGTGAGCAGATGTCATGCCACATGAAAAACTTAAGGAATAACCAAATACTCAGGCGGGTAAGTATACAGTTGGAGTAGAGAAGTCTCCCCAAACAGTATCCTCCATACAACGCTGAGAACTCCTGTAGGTTGAGTCACTGCTGTGAATGCAAATGCTCTCCAAATTTCTATATCTAAGACCTAATCTACTGTGGAAGATAGGTCATTATGGTTATAAGGCTTGGGCCTTGATCCGACAGAACTGATGGCTCCACAAGGAGAGAAAGCAAGGTCCCCCACCCCAGCAACACATCTAAGAAAGGATGCAATGAGAAGATGCTGTCTGCAGATCAGGAAGGAAGGCTCAATTAGAAATAGGCCAACTTGGCACATTGACCTTAGATTCCCAGTGTCCAGAACCCTGACAACATAAATTGCTGTGTTTAAGCAAAGGTCGTGGTATTTTGCCCTGCAATTGAGCTAGGTCCACTTTGCCACGGCTCCAAAATTGCAGGGAGGTCAGGCAAGACTCAGTCATTACATCAAGAAAGGGGCAACTGGAATCAAAACTCATGCACAGAGACAGCTTGTTCTGGGAACATTACAGAATTCTCTAGTCATGGTAACCCGGGTCAGGAGGTGGCTGAAGGTTCAAGGAGAGTCGGCAAGTGACTCCAGGAGCAGAGCAGACCTATGTCTAATACGGTTCTTCTGGGAGATGAAGAACACTCAGTTCAGGGTGGCCTCAGCTGCCTTGAACCGATTAACCAACTCAGAGAACTCGCCAAGAAGGTTCTAAAAGCTCAGAACTGCTGCTAGGTCCTGGCCTGACAGTTCCTCGGGGAATCATGTCAGTGTTGAGATTAGAAATTAGATTACAAATAGCCCTGGATTATGAGGGGAAAGCAATAACATGTTATAAATCAGCATTTAACTCCTTTCCTTCAAGGAAATGCCAATTATGGTGGACATTAATGTGATTTACTTGAAGAATGCTGTTGGCTAACTGTGGGTTCCATTTGATTTAAGTGTTTCTCACCAAGGTCTTTACAGCTAATAGAGGAATAGGGCAGAATAGGAGATGAGGGGACCTTCTGTTAGAACCACCCCTCTCTAGCTATGTAACCAGGAGGGTTATGCTGGCCGTTCCCACTCCCAGCCACACACATCCCACCCACACTGCTGATTGTGGGGGCTGTTGAGAAGGCCAGAGGAGGAGGTGTCCCCTACAGAGTTGCTCTTACTTGCTCCTCCTCTCGTCCAAGTTATCACTGAGGCACGTTGCACAGTCTTTTACTTTTATCAGCATGTAGAGACCGCTTGCTTCTACATCTGATCTGGATGCTTGGGTGTAGCATCAAGGAAACAGAGGAAAGGGACAAATGCAGAAAGGGATGCACAAATATTCTATGACCACCAGCATGGCAGGTGTGTTACACTATGCCACCATATTTAGGTTCCCTGTAAGTCCCATGGCATTTTATGTCCACTATAGGTAGGCAGAGTCCAGGGCTTGGAGATGCGGCAAGTGCTGTGACCATTCATAAGAAGTCAACATGAGGGTTATATCTAGCCCCCTGCAGATCTAAAACTGCTATTTATTCTTAGAACAAGCCATATTCTACAAACATTAGGTCAGGACATGAATATTGCAGAATGTGGCATATTACAACTCCCAATGCACATGGCTATGCTGATTTCAGTTGACTCACTTTAGTAGTGAAAAGGTACCTCAGGCCCACACATGGATAGATCTACCATCAGTAATAAAAGTACTGGGAAGTGGTGGCATATGTCTTTAATCCTAGCACTCAGGAGGTAGAGACAAGGGGATCTCTGTAAGTTTGAGACCAGCTTGGTGTAAAGAGTGAATTCCAGGACAGCCAGGGCTACACAGAGAAACTCTAACTTGAAGAAACTAATAATAATAATAATAACAATAATAACAACACATTCTTACTAAGAGCAAAGTTCTTCTGTATTTGTTTTACCCCAGGGTAGAGGGACTTGTAGATTAATATGGATGGCACCAAGTTTTGTTTCATACAGAAAATGGTATTATCTTTTAAAAACATTATTTCTCTTATTTTTATATATTATAATAAAATTGCATAATTTCCCCTTCCCTTTCCTCCCTTTAAGCCCTCCTCTTACTCTTAAATTCATGACTTCTTCTTTTCATTGACTGTTGTCACATACATACATACATACCTACATACATGCATCATATATGTATCTTTCTAAATACATAAATACAACCTGCTCAGTCTGCATAATGTTACTTGTATGTATGTTCTCAGAGCCGACCACTTGGTATTGATAAACAATTGGTAAGCTTCCCCGAGGAAAATGTCTCCCGTTCTCAGCATTTCTTAGCTGCCTAGAGTTCTTAGTCTAGAGTTGAGATTCTCTGGGTTTTTCCCCATTCACTTTGGCCTGTCAACTGTTGTTGTCCTTGTTCAGCTCATGTTGACATAGTCATGTTGCTGAGACAGGGGTGTGGCTTCTGACATTTCTGAGAGACATGATCTCACAGTAAACTCCATGGATCTCCGGTTCCTACTTTCTTTCTGTCCCCGTTTTCTTTTTGTCTTCTTTCAAAATATTCTCTACTAGGACAAAACAAAACTGTTCAAACAAGAGCAGAGATGCTCAAATTTCATCCACAGAACTCTTCCTTTCTTCTTTGCTCAGAGCCCAGTAGGACTAAGAGAGAAAGCACATATTTGGTGAGCGCAGTTCTATCTCGGGGGCATGGTGGACAAGGAATAGAAAGGGTGGTCCTGGAGGCATCTCTATGACGACCCTTTATAGATACAGTTCAGGGACCATTTGAGTCACAGTCATGGTTAGGCACCCCAGCTTTTTACCCATTAAGAGGGTAACCTTGGCAAGTTTCTCCATTGCTATTTCAGTTTTCTTCTCTGCAAAATGGGGGCAACACTAGTGGTGTGGTTAAAAGGATTAACGAAGATTCAAGTATGATTCATCCAGCACAGACTTAAATAATTCAGATGTAGTTATTACTGTACTTCCTCATTCAAATCAGTTACTTCAGTAGTACTCAACCTGTGGGCTGCCACCCCTTTGGGGTCACATGTCAACTATCCTACATATCAAATATTTACATTGATATTCATAACAGTAGCAAAATTGCAGTTAGAAAGTAACAAGGAAATGATTTTATGGTTGGGGTCACTACAACTTGAGGAACTGTATCAAAGGGTTGCAGCGTTAGGAAGGTTGAGAAGCACTGATTATTTCATTGTTTTTTGTTTGGTGGGAGGAGAGGATAGATCATGATAGAAAAGCCAGACCTCCTCATGCGTTCTAGCTTCTTCCCTGTGCTGTGATAAAATCTTCTGACCAACGCGACTTGGCAGAAACGGGTGCATTTGCCTTACATTTTCTGTCACGCTCTGCCACTGAGGGAAGTCAGGGCAGGAATTCCAGGAAGTATCCCAAATATGGGCCTGTGCACTCTCTCACACAGCCTTACCTCTGACCAGGGAACTCTCCCACAACCAAAACAGTACAGCAGAGATGATGGGGGCATGCTGCTTGATGGTTCATTGCAGGCTCATGCAGGCACATGCAGGCTTGGCTAGCTTTCTTGTACCATCCAGACCCACCTGCCCAGGGAATGATGCTGCCCACAGCAGCCTGGGCTCTCCTCCATGACTTAGCAATCAAGACAGCACCCACAGGCAAGCATCCAGGCCAATCTCATGTGGGAAACCCCCCAACTGAGACTTCTGTTTCAGACACTTATAGGACATATAAAGTAGACAATTAAATTTAACTACAATGGTTGCAAGGGACTTCAAGAAGTCTCATTATTTTCCAAACCATTGAGATGAGGAAAGCTGTGGGAAGCCATAGAGTTTCAGATGTGATGTATGTGTTTAATGATGTTCTATTTGTCGAGATACAGGGTACTTTTGTAGAATGCTGAGCCTTTGGCTTTCGCAAAAGAACACAAAAGCACAGATGATTCAGGCCTTCCAGCTTCTACCAGAGCCCATTTCCAGTTTCCTATCAGGGATGCAGACCACCAAGGGCAGGTTCTGAGGACACTTCCTCTGTAAACTACAGAATAGTTCTGGGTCCTCAGATCAGAACTTGATCATTGATCAGACATTCGATTGAAACCTCAGAGCAACTCTTCTTCCCACCCCGGCCCTGGCACTCCCTCAGCCATGTGACTTTTGTTATAAGAAAGTCCTCATTATTGCATAATTGCCCTCCTTTATGGTGACTGTTCTCTACAATCCTTGTGTTTTCTCAAATCATCTTGAGTTCAGAGATGGGAAGTCACTGCTCTGTGATGTAAACTTGGTGTGGGATTTCCCTCTGTATGCTGTGAATATCATTTGGTAAACAAAGGAACTACTTTGGGCCTATAGCAGAGCTACAAGAGAACAGAACTAGGTGGGGAAAAACTAAACTGAATGCTGGGAGAAAGGAGGTAGAGGCAGAGAGAAGCCATGGAGCCTCCACCAGAGACAGACATGCTGAAACTTTGCAGGTAGGCCACAACCTCATGGAGATGCACAGATTAATGGAGGTGGGTTAAATTAAGATGTAAGAGTTAGCAAATAAGAAAATAGAGCTTATGGGCCAAGTAGTGTTTTAAATAATATAGTTTCTGTGTGATTATTTCGGGGCTAAGCGGCTAGAATGACCAAGTGGCCTTCTCACTACATAAACTATAGCTATCAAGTGTCTGACAAGCTGAAGGCCCCCTGCCTATCCTTTGCCAAGCTACCTACCCTGAACCACAGCTTCTTTCAGATTCCATGGTTCATGTGGTTGCAGGGTAAGAGGTGACATTTGTCAGCTGTAGGGAGTGAAGCAAGGAAAGGAGACTCTCAAAAGACGTGGTACCCTCTGACCTTTAGGCTTCAGCTATTTGTCTACGTGGAGACTCAGTCCAGAGAACAATGTATTTACCCTTTCTCAAGTTTAGAGACCTGATATGTGTGACATAAGAAGGGGAGGGGCTTTACCCTGAAAAAAAAAACGTAGTTGATACTCTTGCCATGGAGACCCCTGCCCTCCTTGAGTTCAGTTCTGGTTTATTACAAATCACTGCCATTCTCTGGTTGAGCTCTGTGCTGGGGCCTCCATCTGCTGAGAAACCCATGTGACCAAGGCAGCCACAATCAAAGCTGTAGAGAAATATTCTTGGAGGATATCCCCAAGCCCGGAAATACACCCATTCGCTGTGGCAGGAGCTCATTCTCTGCAATTTTTCAGGGTCTACATAACTAACATGAACTCTGTGAACAAGGGTCACCCCTGCCTCCCACTGCACTGACAGTCACAGTGACAGAGAGGCTGAGGAATGATTCTAAAATATCACAAGTTAGGCACAGCTCTGTATACCTTACAAAATTAGCATCATGTACCTCAGTTTCTCCATTTGTGAAGTGGACATGATTGGAAATATTATGCCTGGTTCTGAGTTAACAAAATCATTCAAGGGTACAGAGCCAAGGTTTGACCCAGGCAGTCTCCATCCTAAGTATCCGGTGTCAGCTGACAGGGCTGCAGAGCCACTCTTATGAACCAACTGTCCTAGTGGTGCTCAAGTCTTCCACCTGTCACTCAATTAATTTTCATTAAGTAATATTCAAATGGTTATAGTTGGAGTGCATAAGAAATTGTAGGAGCTGAGTGCTAACCTCTGTTTTTGGCCTTCCCGTGCAATGTTCTGGTTTTGAAATACTCCAGAGCTCTTGATGCTAATGATGATGTTGGTGTGTGTGTGCATGTGTGCGTGCACACGTGACATACATGTGCCACCATGTGAATATGGAGGTTAGAGGACAGCAGCTTTTGAGAATTTGTTCTCTCCTTTCATCTCCGATTCCAGGAATGCAACTCAGGTCATCAGGCTTGTGTGGCAAACACTTCTACCCACTGAGGCATCTCCTTGGTCCTATTTTTTTCACAAGCACCGTTCGTTCATTAGGCCCCATGAAGACAGCGTCTGTCCATTCATCCTGTACCGCTGCCTGAAACAGTGCCTGACTAACTAATAAAACTTCTTGGATGAATGGATGAGATTACTATGTGATAAACTAGGTTTTATATTTTTAATATGTGTGTGTAGTACACATGCCTGTGGCTACATACACTTGCACGTGCACATGCAGATGTGAAGTTAATATCAGATGTCTTTCTCAATCGTTCTCCCCTTCTTTTTAAGACATGACCTTTCGCCGGGCGGTGATGGCTCACGCCTTTAATCCCAGCACTCAGGAGGCAGAGGCAGGCAGATCTCTGGGAGTTCGAGGTCAGCCTGGTCTACAAGAGCTAGTTCCGGGACAGGCACCAAAGCTACAGAGAAACCCTGTCTCGAAAAACCAAAAAAAAAAAAAAAAGAAAAGACACGACCTCTCATAAGAACCTAGAGCTTGCTGATTGGCTAGTCTAGCTAGCCACCAGTTCAAGGGACTGCCTGTCTTTACTTCCCCAGATATGAGGTTATGGGTGGTCACTCTGCCTGTACTTTCCATCTTATTTTTTAAGACTTGGTTTCTCTCTCTGAATCTTTATGTTCTATTCACTGAGCTGCCTCCTCAAGCCCACAAGTTTTGTTTTTAAAGACAGTGTATTGAGAATAACTGTTCAGGATTCCAGAAGAAAAAGCCAGCAGACATAGTTTCAAGATTTAAACTAAATCTCAGAATTCAGATTCTAGACCACATGACAAAAGCAATTGTCTGTAAAAATCCATGGTGTATAGTCTGATTTTTCTTCATAAAATTTCAGTACCTAATTTTGGAGAGACCAGCTAGATGGAGTAATCCCTCTCCAATAAAATAGTATAGATCACTTCAATTATCCCCACAAAAGGAGACAACTGCTTTGCCATTCTCCAGTCCTATGCTAAAATCTAGCTACCTCATGAAGAACTATGGGAAACATTAGGACACACCTGTTTCCTTCTTCTCTAACCACAAGCATTTACTGAAACCTGGGAAACAGTTCCCTCCCCTGTGCTGTGCACAGCCAACCTCTCCAAACCCAAGATGTGGTCCCCGCCACTGTGCTATGCACACACAGCCAACCTCTCCAAGCACCAAGCAAGCCACCAATGAAGGTTGAAACTCACTGCCTTCCCACTCTTGAATTCTGTAACAAACAACACACAGCACAAAATGCATGTACACACACGCCCACACATGCATACACCATTCTGCTCTGGGTAGTTATCAAGCTCAGTCAGCAAGCTTGGCTAAAGAAGGGAGTCTTTTAGTTCTTTGCCTCTTAGAAGGCCTTTAAGGTGATTTTCTTACTTTCCACAAGAAGCAAATGCTGAGACCAAGGCTCACACCTCTCTTCTTTGAGGAATCCGGTGAAATATGGAAACCCATGGAACCAGCATCCTGGAAAGAGGAGGCATTCTGGCCTGGCTGGAAACACGCAGGGAATACTGCCTGATCTCCTAGTTAGAAGAGATGCTGAAAGCATATGGGCTCCAGAGGGCAGGCTTGATGGCCCCAGTCCTCCATAAGTGTGTCTACTACCCATCATAAGCATGTGTTTGAAGAAATGAGTACGTCTGCATGCTTTTTAGAAACCCCAAATAGCTCTCCATCTCTCACTCTTCTCCAAGGCAAAAACACTGTTTTTTGTTTTGTTTTAAGGACCAGCACATGTAGTAATATTTTGTTTGTGTTTTAAAAAATAAAGCTCTCCAGAAGATCATAGTGCAGAGCTGGAAACTAGCTAGCCATAAAGGCCATGCAGTAGTGTCTCACACTTTTAATTCCAGCACTCATGAGGCAGAGGCAGAAGCAGAGAGATCTCTGTGAGTTCAAGGCCACTCTGGGCTACACGAGATTGATGCAGTCTAAAAAAGAAACAGAGCCAGGTGGTGGTGGCTCCTTCCTTTGATCCTAGCATATGGGAGTCAAACACCCTTAACCCAAGCATTGGAGAGGTGGAGACAGGAAGGGATACGGCTGGGTAAAGAGAGGAATATAAGGCAGGAGGAGACAGGAGCTCATAGCATTCAGTTTGAAGATTTATAGGGACAGGATCACACCCTTGGTCTGAGAATTCAATAAAGGTAAGAACTAGTGGCCGGCTGCTCTGCTTCTCTGATCTTTCAGCATTAACCCTTATATCTGACTCCCGGTTTTTATTATTGAAAGCAATTAGATCCGTGCTACAAGCACGCTATCATCATGCTTTGATGCTTTGGTAGACTCTTCATCTCAGGTAAGAGATGAAGAGTTATTCCCTATCCTAAGCCTGCATAAGATAATACACACACTTTCTTGAATGGGCAAGTTGAATTGTAATCACTTGATTACAGCTTATTCCATTCCATGTGTAAGAATGCTTTTCATAGGGAGATAGCCATTTCTTCATTTGCATGACCCTTGCCTACTAAAATGGGTAGAGTGATGCTACTCACTAGAAGGCAATGACTATTATATTGTTTCTGGAGTTGCACTTCTGTGTTCTGAACCCCAGCTTTGAGTTTTGTGAGCCATAGAGTCTGTGGTCAGCTTTAAAATTCTATCCATAACTTCATTTTCCTTTTCTCAAAAGTGGAGAAATAAATGGAGAAACACCTCACAAGTAGTTGGAAGTCATTTACTGAGCTGATTCGTGTAGAGCACTTAGAACTCTGCATAGATCAAATGGAACACTCCAGAAGTCTTCACTTGCACTTGAGCCAACTTGTTAGTAGGGGAGCCCCCAAACATAAATCAGGGTTACTCTGGGTAGAAGATAGCTTGAATACCATGCAGAATGAAAATAAAAAAAAAAAACAAACAAGATTTAAAAAAATGAGATTAAAAACAACTGTCAATTCCCAAGTGAAGGGAAAGAAACATGTTCAAGCAAAGTTTGTTAGACCCGAAGATGACAAAAGCTATTTTCACTTTTATGAAATGAGCAAGCCACAAGGTCACTTGTGTATCTATGGCTCTTGTGTGTTTCTGTGCATGCAAGGCCAGAGGTCCCATTAGGTCTTTAGGTGTCTTCTCAGGTGATTTCTCCCTTATTTTTGAGACAGAAACTCTCCCTGGAGTTAGGGGAGGCTGACTGGTCAGTGAGCTCTAGGGAGCTTCCTATTTCCACTTCCCGGTGCTGGGGTTACAGACACACACTGCAGTCCCTGGCCTTTATTATAGGAGCTAGGAACTTGCACTCAGGTTCTTATGCTTACATGGGAAATGCTTACTAATTCGACCATCTCCTCAGCCCACACAGCCTCTCAGATATAGATCATCTGAGTCAGACTCTCTATCACTTCCCACAGCAAGAGTCTTCAATAGAAATTTTGAGAGACGTTTGTCAAATTGATGAACTAATCAAGCTGTTTTATTTAGCTTGTAGGGTATATTTCTTCCTTCAGTCAAATGATAACTTTTTAATCTCTTTGGTTTGCTCTCAATTATTTTATTCCAGGGGAAAAAAATCCCTGGAAGCTAAAAATTGGTAGCCTATTGAGATACATCCATTTACTTCTTAGTATTGCCCAGCAGGACTGACTCAGTTCTATGCATTTTTAGCAATACGGCACACGAGATGTCTTCATATAAACACTACAAGCCTCTTTCAAACCACTTCCTTATCCACAACATCTCTTGGCTTGCTGTTTTGAAAGGGCAGATGTTTTAAACTTTGGGTTGCTGACTCTGAGGAAAGGTAAGTGAAGAAGGGTTTACTGAGGGGAGAAACTCACTATCACCACTCAATGAACTGACACCAGTTTTAAAATAGTCCAGATAAAATGCTTAGATGCTCACATAAATTTGAAGAAATGTGGATAGTCCAAAATGAACAGTTTTGTTTTCTTTTAAAAACTTTCAAAGTCCCCAATGTGTCAGTTTCCAACAGGGAGTGTAAAATGCTGATTATTCTGGGCTGGTTCCGAGCCCATACAATTTTCCACACTATCCCACTCAGCGTTGGTGTTCCAAGGAATGCAGTTTTAGGAATGATGGTGTTGCCAAGAGAGATCTCGGAGGCAACGTTAAACCTTTTGTACTGTTATTTTTCCCCTCAGAGTTGGTTTTGAAAATGTTTTTGTTTGTTTGAATTTTTATTTCCGCCAGTCTACTAAGTCAAATTTCATAGTTTTCATATAAACTTTCCACAAATGGTATCCATATGAGTCTGACCTCCTCTGACTCACACAGGGTAGTGAGTAGTGTCTTCCTGGGTGGGATAATGCCTTTCCTCTGTCGAATGTGAGACTCATTGCTGTGTGGTCACATTGACATGGCATTGAGCAAGATAAGTGCCTGCCACCAGGACAAGTGTCTTTTTCCAACTCAGAGGGACGCTAATTCTTTTTGACAGTCTCTTGGGGGGTGCATGTCTGGTATAGATTTACAAGCTCTGAACCCTGAATCCAATCCTTGAGACAAGGATACCCTTTGAAAGGCAACCAGCCACATGGACCAGAAAACAAACGGGAATAGTCCCTTGCTCTGTGGTAATACCATTGCTTTGTTAATTTTCACTGGTTTTGTTTCCTTAGTTAGAATTTGCCTGGGCCTTGGCCTTCTGTAAGGGCTTATTCCAATGAGAATTAGGAATGAACCAGTCCCTGGTAAACCAGCTTCCTCTCACCTTTCTTTGCTTCTCATATTGCCCTCTAGGTATTCTCTCCAAGAAACCCCTCTGCCATGGCACAAGGCCAGTTACTGATAATGTCCAGAAGATGAAATAATGTAAAGATAATGTATTAGAAGGGAATGCTACAAACAACAAGGGTCAAATCACATACCTCAGAGGGTGACATAGCAGTGTTACTCTCTCTAAAGCTCTTTCTTCAGGAGATGAATTCAACCCACACATACAGAGGTATTTGGAAAAGACCAGAATTCCCGTTTGATGGTGGGAGCAGTGGAAGAAATTCAAAGTATGCCAGGATCACAGGAGATGGGGTCAGGTCCAGCGTTGCCCAACGTATGTTTCAATTATCAGACATTCTAAGTTTTATAAACTATTTTTATTAGAAACAGGGCAAACATTGTTTATTCAAATAAATTTAGGAAACCCTATCATTAAGGTCTCTCCCCCCACCTCTGTGTGTGTGTGTGTGTGTGTGTGTGTGTGCTGTAGGACATATCAGGACATTGTAACTGTGTTTTGTGCATCTTTAAAAGGCATGAAGTTTGGGGAATGCTCATTTCAAGGAGGCTCGAATAGTGTCAATCGAAAAATTATATGCCAAATTACTCCTGGATAGTATTTCCCAAAGTGTTTTTTTCTGCGATAGTAGCTGTCAGCATGAAGGATGTCATATGAAAAAAAATGTCAGGACAGTAGTTTGGGAAAGCCATCAGGTCATAGAGTCGGTGGAAGCATACATAGATCAGGGCTGTTCATGACATTTGGGCAGAAGTTCAATGGTGTGGTCCAGGCAACACTACATACATCATATATGAATTTACTGATTCTGATCTTTACATCCCCATGTGCTATAATTTAGCTGCATCGTATAAATAAGAAAGTCAAGATTCAATGTCTAGAATCACTCAGCAAGTAAATAGTAGAACAGAAATAAAAAACATTTCACTTGATTCCAGAGTTTTCTTACCCACTCTGTTACACTGACATCAGAATTATTGAGAACATGTGAACAAGCTGTGGAATTAATTTCAGGAAAGGGGAATGTCAGTCTCCATGAAGTCTTTAGATTATGGTAACCAGAAAGAGCCTCCAGCAGAAAGAATTCCATGCCCTGTGATGAGTTCATATTATCTTTGACGACTTCTAAATGGCACTGGCTTCTCTTGTGCACTAATATACTTAACCATATAGCAAATGCCATAACAGAAGGAGGAGATGAAGCACAGGGTCATGTCTTGTGGAAGAATGCTTCCTTGACCTTACAAATACATGTTAGAAGAACAAAGATTAAATTTAATAGCCATAGCTTCCACGTTAGAAAATGATAAAATGAACAAATTAAATCCAAAGTAAGAAATCAAGGATTAAAGGTTATAATAGAAATCAATGAAATCAAAAACTTAAAATCAGTTGAAGAAAAAAATCAATGAACAAAAGCTACTTCTTTTGAAAAAAAATCAATAAAATAGTCCATTAACCAGATCTAACCACGGGCAAAAAAGAAGATCCAAATTGTCATGTCAGAAATCAAGGAAGATCTCTCACTACTGATCCCATGAACATTAAAAGGCTAACAATACAACATTAACAATTTATGCTCATATATTGAATAGCTTAGATGAAATGCACAAATTCATTTAATCTTACAAGTAAAACCAAATAACCCTGTTAGACCTAGCTCTATTTCAGAAGTTGGCTGATAATAAGCCACCTGTTAGAACAGAAAGCACCAGGCAAAGACAGCTTTATTGGTGAATAGATAAAATATTTAATCAAAATGCTATGCCGTTTATTCAATTTTTTTTCAGAAAATACAAGTACAAGGAATTGTATGAGTAAAACATACTCTAATTAAAAAGCCAGATGATATAAGAACATAAAACTATAGACAGTATCTCTCATAAATATAACTGTAAAAGTCCTCAATGGAATATTAGCCAACTATATTTAACCATGTAGAAATAGAATTATATACCATAAGTAAGTCATCTCTGTACCAAAAAATCAAGGGTGGTTCATCATTCCAAAATCAAATAACAAAACCTACTATAAGACATGTAAAGAAAAATTTACATAAAAACAGGTTACAATAAGCACTTGATAAAAGTTAACACCCATTTATGATAGCTCAAAAATATTTCTAAGTTTATTGTACACTTTAAATTTAATTAAATCATTTCATTTGGAAATACGCTGTTTAATCTTCTATATTTTGAAATTTTCCAACCATGGTTTTATTATTGATGTTTGCTCTAATTCCACTGAGGTCTCATACACTACGATTTCTATGGTTTTTAAATGGCTTAAATTACTTAATTGCCTAGACTATTGTTTATATTGGACAATGTTCCCCAAGAGCTTCAGAAGCACAGCACCGTATTAGTGATGGATGAAGTAACACATGAAAGGCCTCCCGAGTCAGTTGATGGATGGTACTGTTTTGTCTACCTACCCTCAGATGGCTGACTGTTGGGTCTTTGTTGCTATCGGGCTTCTGTAGAAATTTTCAGCTAAGATAGTAAATCTATCTCTTTTTTTGGCCTCATATTTTCTGATGTCTAGTTGGTAAGGATTATTAACTTAATGATTGTTAAGTTCTTGGGAAGTTGTTTTTTTTTTCAGAAAGTAATGTTTCTTTTCATTGCTGGTAACTTTATTTAATATGAATTTGTCCTTGTGTGCAATCAGTATCCTCTTCCTAGCTGTGCTCCTTGAGTGCTGGCTGCATATCTTTCTTCACTGTCTCACTTCTACCCTCCCTGCATTTTTAGGTTGAAGTGTATTTCTTACACTTAATGCATAGCTGGGTCTTTCCCTTCCCAATACACTTTGACAACCATTGTCCTTTAATTACTATACTGAGAGCATCTGTATCTAAGGCCATTATTGAAATAATTGTTTAATATTTCCTGTACTTTAACTATTGTTCACTCAATGCTTTTGACTATGCCTTCTTATACTTCCAATTTTTCTTACCCTCCACTGCTTTTAATTGAACATTTTGTGATTCCATTTTTCCTGATCTCATAATATATTAATTGTGGATAGAACTAGAAAATATACTGAGTGAGGTAACCCAGACTCAGAAAATCAGATACTGCATGTCTTCTCTGATTTGTGGATGCTAGCTATAAATATTTAGAGGCAAATTGTAGTGGGAGGCCACTTGTTTGTTCCTGGCTGCTCAGACTTGACATAACCACACAAAAAATGTATTAATGAAATCACTGCTTGGCTTATTAGCTCTAGCTTCTTATTGGCTAGCTCTTACATCCTAAACTAACCCATCTCCATTAATCTGTGTGTCACCATGTGGCTGTGGCTTACCGGGTAAAGTTCTATCCAGCATCTGGCATCTGTCTTGAGAAGGGCTACATGGCTTCTTTCTTTGACCACTTTTTCCCAGTATTCAGTTTAGTTTTCCTTGCTCCTATCCCCACCTAGCTCTCCTCTGCCCTATCACAGGCCAAAGTGTTTTTTTTATTCATTAACTAATAAAAGCAACATATATACAGAAGGACTTCCTACACCATTTCCCCTTATCTGTTTAAATAAAAAGGAAGGTTTTAACTTTAACATAGTAAAATTACATATAACAAAACAAATATCAAGTAATAATTACAGTTACAATATTTATATTTACTTTATCTTTTATCATAACTATGGGAAACTACAATTATAACTGTCTATTCTTCAAGTCCATCAAAGACCCCAGAAGGATATATTACCTAAGTGAGCAGGAAGTGCATTATAAGCAACTTCCAAAACTCTAGAAATGACAGACATCTCCCTGACTAGACAGTCACACATAGTTCTGTAACATGGAGCATCCAATCTTTAGCCTATAGGCCCATAGTATCCAGCAGACTTTTCCATGAAGCAGGAAATCCCAAGATCTGTTCTGCCTTGTAATGGCAAAGCCCAACAGCTGCTTTCTGGAAGACTCTTTCATGAGGCAGGAATCCCGAAGGACCATCTCACCTTTAGGCAAGTTCAGCAATCATTCTTTCGTGGGTCCTGCATGTCCAGTTCACACAGCATACCATCAAGCAGTCCAGGAAAGAGCAGGTTCTTGCCCAAATAGCTAGCAAACTCCATTAGTATCCTCTTCAATGTCCATCTTCCTCTTGAATTAATTGGTGCTACCAAAAGCAGATGTGTCTCATTGTCATGAAAAAACCTAAGATTTTAAAACATTTTAAATGTCATATTCTGTAGTCTTTGAAACATTTGAAGAATACCTATTTAACTGAAATATATATCTAGAAAACCTAATTAACATGACTACAAGCTTGATTATTTTAGATGACTATTAACCTGTATTTCTTAATTATCCACTACATTTTAAAATGAGCTGCACAAGCACGGTACCTTAAACAAGAGCTGAAATATATAAACACACACACACACATATATATAGCAAAATTTATCTTAAATTTGTATTAATAAACCAAGATTCATATCAATGCAAAGTATTGATCTCTATGGCATATCCCCCTTTAAATGTAAACAAACATTTATAAGCAATATTTGGGAATTTGGGTATAGTTCTCTCCAAACTGCTTACTGCTTTTTGTTGTGCAAAGTAATTTTTATGGGGGTGTTCAGGAAAACCTTTTGGGGTATTGGTACATTAAAACACATTAGTCTAGAAGGATCCCACAGGTTCTCATCTTTTGTGGAAACAAAAGAAGAACTTCTTTTCCAAAGCAACAAACCCTTAAACCCAAATTCTGAAGTCATAATACTTTTAAAATATATATTCTGGTTTATCTTAGCAGCCCATACAATGAAATATCTCTCTGTACTTAGCTACTTCACAGTCAAAAAATTAAAAAAACACAATAATATACATAATCCGGACTCTCTGTGTATATGCCATCTTTATGTGGCTTATTTTTCTTACTCTATTACTTTTTCTACACATTTACTCTGTCTCTTTAAGACTTTGTTTTATTTTTTAAAACCATTTACTTCCTTTTATAACTGTTCTGTATTATTTTTCTTCTCTCTCCCAAGCCTATGAACATTTATCCAGCACTGTGACCCATTTATTTTCCATATGGATTTGTCTTTATTACATGCATATCTGTAATTACTTTCTGACCAGGAGTACTTTGTTTTAATGCTAAGCAGGCATAGCTTTGACCAAGGCTGCTTTGCCTTTTAGCTCCGCCCTGTCCTACATGGCAGAGGTCTGTTCACCACCTCTGCAAGCCATGCACACTGCCCCAATTCCAGGGTCAGGTTGCAGGAGATCTGTGTTGCCATTAAGCAGGTTTTAGCACTCTGGCCACACACCCCATTTAAATGTTCCATAGCTGGACCTCCCTAAAGAGTCAGAGTTGTTCATGCAACTACCCAAACCAAGTAGCCTTCTTAAAGGAGCCATGCAGTTTTTGATGCTACTGCTGAGTTAGGAACCTTTGCTTAAAAGAATCATGCCTCTGCTTGCTTCTTGTAAACAGAGCCCACCCAAGAAAATGCTGTTACCCCCCCAAAAAAAAGCCATGCTTAACTCTGTTCTTTTGTGTCTAGAATTCCTTTTTGTAAGCTTTCTCAGGTTTTATGTGTATATAGTTGACCACATTGGCATGATATATATCTTGGAGTAACCACAGACACCAGGAAATTAAAACGGGATGATATCAGGGTGTACTAGAGAGGGGAATGATGGGACATAGTTGTTATGAAAGGGGAAACAGAGAAAATAGGTGCCAGGGCCTTATGTGGAGAGGAAGGAGAAAGAGGAATAAACAGTACAAAAATTATGTTTCAAAAAGTCATATGAAATTATACTAATGGATACTTAAAATTACACATATAAATATACATATCATATATATGTAATATATATGGGAAGAGAAGGAGGGTAATAATGAAGTTGCACCAATTAGGGTAAAAATGTCCCAATGCAAAATATCCATAGACATGCCTTTCAGTTCACTGATTCTTTACTTAGCTATGTCTAATGCACTTACTTCAAAGTGTTATCTACTAAAACCACTTCATTCCTATATAAGAAATGACATATGACCAACAGAAAAGTGGTAAAACTAAAAGAAATAGGTGCAGTGAAGACAAGAATAAAAGAAGTCAACGCCAATTACCTTCATAAATGAGAAGACAGTTTACGTGGTAGACATCAGAAAGCCAGAGCTAATGTTCACTGGAAGCAACTTACAGACAGCTCAGAGAAGCTCAAGCTGGACAAGAGCACACAGGGGCCTTTGTGATGAGGAGGCAGACTGCCCTTCCAGCAATGCAGGCTCAACATGAAAACTCTGAGAACATTTGTGAGTGTGACTCTTACGATGGTTTGCTATCTGTGTTGCTCCTCATGGTCTCTAGACACGTGTGCCTACTGAAATTAATTTCTAACAAATAAAATTAAAATTATGTGTTCTTCTATTGTGCCAGGTACAGTTCCAGTGCTCAATAAGCACATGCTTCTAGCAGTCACCATATCATGTAGAGCAGAGTAGTTTCTACATTGTAAAAGATTCTATTAGACAGGGTAGAAACTCTTGCTTCAATCAGCTCAGTTATTTTCCCCAATACATATGTGTGTCTGGAATTCTACTTTTCTTTTGCTGGTCAATTTAAAGTAACGAGAAAAAGAAAATAGAATTATTCTGCCAATGATAGATTCAATATAAACACTCCAATGAGAGGCTTAAGCTCAAACCTCGAATTCAATTAAAAATGTTGATTATCCAATGAGACATCTATTCCCTGTGTGCTCTTTTTCTTTTCCTTTGAGCATGTCCTGTCAAATTGGAAAATAAGTTGTGATTACTGGAATCCGGTCAAGTTGATTGACAGATGCCAATTAAGTATCTACTGAAAGAAGAAAAAATGGTGCTGGCTAATTGTTGTTGTTGGACTCCATGGTCCCCAACTGGTGTTATACAGACCTCCAGCAGGGATTTAAGAAATTGCTCTCCAGTTGCTGTCAGCCACCCACTGGGCTCCCTTGGATAGTCCCGACAGCATCAAGACCCTAAAGTTCCAGGCCTGCATCTTCTTGTAACTGATGAAAAGTATTTACAGCAGCCACAACTGAGTTAGAGCGGATGTTTCCTATGTTAAGGGAAATGTCATACTACACTGACGATGCCCTTTGGATATCATAATGTGGAGATGAAGGTGGGAGTTTGAGCATTAGCATGCAGAAAAAGAGCAGAATGAGATCCAAACCAAATGACCAAGCCCTGGATGTGGCTTCACTCTATGCCGTGAAACCACAACAGAGTCACTTGGTGTTTCTATCACAAGAATTGTGTGGTGCAGGGAGGAGATCCACTGCGCATGGAGTACACTGAGGCTCAGTGAGGTTTCTAATCATTTCAAATGTTTTCAGTAAGTAGCAGATGCATGGTGTAAACCCATAGTTTCCTAATGACAAATCTGAGTTCTTCTCCACCACCCCCAGCTGTGGTGTTCGCTGAACAGCCGTAGGATCTCAGCCCTCCAGTTGAGACCATCTTATCTACCTAGCTACAAGTCCACGTGAACTCTGGCTGAGAGGAGCTTGAGAGGTGGACAGTGTTAAATTTGAGTTTGTTTTCAACCTTTGCCACAAGTGTTTATATAGGGACCTGAGGCACATTTTAAATGAATGCACTTATTGAAAATCTTTCTTTTACTGAACAATTATTGGACGTTTATGGTACATTTAGAATTTGAGAGATAGAGATAAATTAGTATCTCATTCTCTCTTCTTTCGAGTAGAGCATTGTAGAATAAACAAGTGACCAGCAAACTATTACAAAACACAGTCCTGGAGATAATGAGAGGAGGGTGCCTAGGCTATTATGTAATCATGTCCTAGAGGTAGGAATATGGGAGGAGAAACCATGTGGGGGCAATGAGTGCCACATTACGGAGAAACGAATAATAATAGAATCAAGTAATGCTATATTTACTTATTTTGTTGTTGTTTTGTGTTTTTTGTTTTGAGATGAAATCTCACTATGTAGCCCATGTTGACCTGAAACTTACTATATAGACCAAGCTAGCTTTAAGCCTGCAGAGATGCACCTGACCCCACCTAATAAATTCTAGAATTAAAGATGTGTGTCATCATGAAGTGAGAAGAATTTTAAACACTTTCAGTGATAATTATCATTTTCTCTAAAAAACCAAACAAATAGCAACAAAAAAATTGTCAGATTAATTTCTAAACAATTGCTGTGCCTACTGTTAAGTTTGGAATATATATATATGTATATGTATATATATATATGTGTGTGTGTGTGTGTGTGTGTGTGTGTGTGTGTGTGTGTTTGTGCTTTGTGCTCTTGGTTTTTCTAGAAATATTCTACCCTCCATCCACTAATTTAAACTGTTTGTTATTCAGCCTTCTTCTCCTAAACCATCATTCCAGAGCAGATTCCAGAATAAGAATGACTGCAGACCAGGGGCTCTGATGAAGGGACCCCTGATACCCATGATCATGAGCAACAAGTGTATGTAAGCGGCTCTGCATCATGAAGACCTAAGTCTCAAAAGGTGAAATTCAATGCTCAGACAAGGATGCAGGTCTACATTGCTTAGCTCTGACTGACCTAGAACTCACAGTTGGACTGCCAGGCTTTCTGTGTGGTGAGATTCCAGCCTGTACTACTGTGCCCTGTATCTATGTAAATCTTGAGCTCACTGCCTCCTTCTTTTCAAAATCTCTCTCTGTTTATTGTTTGGGAATTCATCCACTGTTTCCTCAGATGGCTTTAGAGCCTTAAAGGCAGCTGTGCTTGATTCCGTGTGACGAGTCTACCCTCTGGGTCACCTGCACTTTCATTTTTGCACTGCTCTGTCTCTTCTCAATGGGTTGCATTTTCCCAAATTTTAGCTTCTTGCACTCTTGGGTGAGGGCAGGCCCTTGGTGTAAAGCAGTAGTGGCTGGGTCTACTCCTAGAAATAGTCACTCTTCTCCTGAGTCACTGGAGCGCCTCTCCTGTCACACTAGAAAGCATCTGGGTTGGCCTTAGGTTTTGTTGCTTCTGTGCCTACCTTAAAACTTTCAAGCTTTATACTCATTACTATTAGCTTGTCCAGGCAATGGGAGCAGCTCCAGAGTGTGAAAAGGTAGCCTCTGAGCTTCTCTTCTACCCACAATGGTTGGCCTTCCCTCTTGCCTGGAAGAGACAGCTGGCATCTATTTATTTATTTATTTATTTATTTATTTATTTATTTATTTATTTATTTATTTATTTAAGATTTCTGCCTCCTCCTCTCCACCGCCTCCCTTATCCCTCCTCCTCCCCCAATCAAGTCCCCCTCCCTCATCAGCACAAAGAGCAGTCCGGGTTCCCTGCCTTGTGGGAAGTCAAAGGACCGCCCACCTCCTTCCAGGTCCAGTAAGGTGAGCATCCAAACTGACTAGGCTACTACAAAGCCAACACCTGCAGTAGGATCAAAACCCAGCGTCATTGTTCTTGACTTCTCAGCAGTCCTCATTGTCTGCTATGTTCAGCGAGTCAGGTTTTATCCCACGCTTTTTCAGACCCAGGCCAGCTGGCCTTGGTGAGTTCCCGATAGGACATCCCCATTGTCTCAGTGTGTGGGTGCACCCCTCATGGTCCTGAGTTCCTTGCTCGTGCTCTCTCTCCTTCTGCTCCTGATTTGGACCTTGGGATTTCAGTCCTGTGTTCCAATTTGGGTCTTTGTCTCTGTCTGCTTTCATTGCCCAATGCAAGTTAATCTCCAGGAGGATGACTATATGTCTTTCTTTGGATTCACCTTCTTACTAAGCTTCTCTAGGATCACGAATTATAGGCTCAATGTCCTTTATTTATGGCTAGAAACCAAATATGAGTGAGTACATCCCATGTTCCTCCTTTTGGGTCTGGCTTACCTCACTCAGGATAGTGTTTTCTATTTCCATCCATTTGTATGCAAAATTCAAGAAGTCATTGTTTTTTTATTGCTGAGTAGTACACTAATATGTATATATTCCATACTTTCTTCATCCATTCTTCCATTGAAGGGCATCTAGGTTGATTCCACGTTCTGGCTATTACAAACAATGCTGCTATGAACATAGTTGAGCATATACTTTTGTTGTATGATAGGGCCTCTTTTGGGTATATTCCCAAGAGTGGTATTGCTGGGTCCAGGGGTAGGTTGATCCCGAATTTCCTGAGAAACCGAAACACTGCTTTAAAAAGTGGTTGCACAAGTTCGCATTCCCACCAGCAATGGATGAGTGTACCCCTTACTTCACAACCTCTCCAGCAAAGGCTATCATTGATGTTTTTGATTTTAGCCATTCTGGCAGGTGTAAGATGGTATCTTAAAGTTGTCTTTATTTGCAATTCCGTGATCACTAAGGAAGTTGAGCATGACCTTAAGTGTCTTTTGGCCATTTGAACTTCTTCTGTTGAGAATTTTTTGTTCAGCTCAGTGCCCCATTTTATAATTGGGTTGATTAGTTTTTTACATTCTAGTTTCTTGAGTTCGTTATATATTTTGGAAATCAGACCTTTGTCAGTTGCAGGGTTGGTGAAGGTCTCCCAGTCAGTGGGTTGCCTTTGTGTCTTAGTGACAGTGTCCTTTGCTTTACAGAAGCTTCTCAGTTTCAGGAGGTCCCATTTATTCAAAGTTGCCTTTAGTGTCTGTGCTGCTGGGGTTATACGTAGGAAGTGGTCTCCTGTGCCCATGTGTTGCAGAGTACTTCCCACTTTTTCTTCTATCTGGTTCAGTGTGTTCAGATTGATATTGAGGTCTTTAATCCATTTGGACTTGAGTTTTGTGCATGGTGATAGATATGGATCTATTTTCATTCTTCTACAGATTGACATCCAGTTATGCCAGCACACTTTGTTGGAGATGCTCTCTTTTTTCCATTGTATATTTTTAGCTCCTTTATCGAAAATCGGGTGTTCATAGGTTTGTGGGTTAAAGTCCATGTCTTCTATTTGATTCCATTGGTCGACTTCTCTGTTTTTATGCCAATACCAAGCTGTTTTCAGTACTGTAGCTCTGTAATAGAGTTTGAAGTCAGGGATGGTAATGCCTCCAGACAATCCTTTATTGTATAGGATTGTTTTAGCTATCCTGGGTTTTTTGTTGTTCCATATAAAGTTGATTATTGTCTTCTCCAGGTCTGTGAAGAATTTTTCTGGGATTTTGATGGGGATTGCATTGAATCTATAGATTGCTTTTGGTAGAATTGCCATTTTTACAATGTTGATACTCCCAATCCAAGAGCAAGGGAGATCCTTGCATTTTCTGGTGTCCTCTTCAGTTTCTTTCTTGAAAGACTTAAAGTTCTTGTCAAATAGGTCTTTCACTTCCTTGGTCAGAGTTACCCCAGGATATTTTATGTTATTTGTGGCTATCGTGAAAGGTGATGCTTCTCTGATTTCCCTCTCTGCTTCCTTTTTTTAGTGTAAAGAAAGGCAACTGATTTTTTGGAGTTGATCTTGTATCCTGTCACATTACTAAAGGTGTTTATCAGCTGTAAGAGTTCTTTGGTAGAGTTTTTGGGATCGCTTATGTATACTATCATATCATCTGCAAATAACGAGAGCTTAACTACTTCCTTTCCAATACAAATCCCCTTGATCTACTTATGTTGTCTTATTGCTATTGCTAGAACTTCAAGCATTATATTGAAGAGGTATGGAGAGAGTGGACATATCCTTGTCGTGTTCCTTATTTTAGTGGGATGGCTTTAAGTTTTTCTCCATTTAATTTAATGTTAGCTGTTGGCTTGCTGTTAATAGCTTTTATTATATTTAGGTATGCCCCTTGTATCCCTAATCTCTCCAAGACTTTTATCATAAAGGGGTGTTGAATTTTGTCAAATGCTTTTTCAGAATCTAATGAAATGATCATATGGTTTTTTTCTTTCAGTTTATTAATATGGTGGATTACATTGATAGTTTTGCATATGTTGAACCAGCCCTGCTTCTCTGGGATGAAGCCTACTTGATCATAATGGATAATTTTTCTAATGTGTTCTTGGATTTGGTTTGCCAGTATTTTATTGAGAATTTTTGCATTGAGGTTCATGAGTGAAATAGGTCTGTAGTTCTCTTTCTTGGTTGAGTCTTTGTGTGGTTTTGGTATCAGGGTAACTGTAGCTTCATAAAAGGAATTTGGCAATGATTCTTCTGTTTCTATATTGTGAAATACATTAATGAGTATAGGTATTAGCTCTTATTGGAAGTTCTGGTAGAATTCTGCATTGAAACCATCTGGTCCTGGGTTTTTTTCTGGATGGGAGATTTTTGATAACAGTTTCTAATTATTCATGACTAACAGCTTTATTTAGATCGTTCACCTGGTCTTCGTTTAACTTTGGTATATGGTACTTATCTAAAAAAATTTCCATTTCTTTTGCATTTTCCAGCTTTGTAGCATACAGGCGTTTGTAGTAAGATCTAATGATTCTCTGAATTTCCTCTGTGTCTGTGGTTATGTCCCCCTTTTCTTTTCTGATCTTATTTATTTGCGTGTTCTCTCTCTATCATTTAATTAGTTTGGATAGGGGTTTGTCGATCTTGTTGATTTTCTCCGAGAACCAACTTTTTGTTTCATTGATTCTTTGGACTGTTTTCTGAGTTTCTATTTTGTTGATTTCAGCCCTCAGTTTGATTATTTCCAGTCTTCTACTCCTCCTGGTTGTGTTTGCTTCTTTTTTTTTCTAGAGCTTTCAGGTGTGCTGTTAAGTCCCCAATGTAAGCTTTCTCCGATTTCTTTAAATGGGCACTTAGTGCTATGAACTTTCCTCTTAGCATTGCTTTCATCGTGTCCCATAGGTTTGAGTATGTTGTCTCTTTATTTTCATTAATTTCAAGGAAGACTTTAATTTCTTTCTTAATTTCTTCCTTGACCCAGGTGTGGTTCAGTAGTTGACTGTTCAGTTTCCATGAGTTTGTTGGTTTTCTGGGGTTAGCATCGTTGTTGCCTTCTAACTTCAATCCTTGGTGATCTGATAAGACACAGGTGGACACTGATATTTTTCTGTATCTGTGGAGGTTTCCTTTGTTACTGAGTATGTGGTCAATTTTCAAGAAGATTCCATGAGCTGCATAGAAGAAGGTATATTCTCTCCTATTTGGGTGGAGTGTTCTATAGATGTCTGTTAAGTCCATTTGCTTCATTACCTCCAATAATTCTCTTAATTCTCTATTAGGTTTCTGTCTGATTGACCTGTCCATTGGTGAGAGAGGTGTGTTGAAGTCTCCCACTACTAGTGTGTGTGGTTTGATGTCTGCCTTGAGTTCTAGTAATATTCCTTTTACATAAGTGTGTGCTTTTATGTTAGGGGCATAGATATTGAGGATTGAGACTTCCTCCTGATGAATTGTTCCTGTTATGAGTATAAAATGTCCATCTCGATCTCTTCTGATTGATTTTAGTTTGAAGTCCATTTTGTTAGAAATTAGTATGGCCACACCTGCTCTTTTCTTAGGACCATTTGCTTTAAAAACCCCTTACTCTGAGTAGATGCCTGTCTTTGTGGTTGAGATGTGTTTCTTGTAAGCAACAGAATGTTGGATCCTGTTTTTGTGTCCAATCTCTTAGCCTGTGCCTTTTTATAGGTGAATTGAGTCCATTAATATTAAGTGATATTAATGACTAATGGTTGTTTACTCCTGTTCTTCTTATTGTTTTTGTTAGTAGAGTTTGTGTGTCCCCCTTCTTTGAGTTGTGCTCTTGAAGGGTCGCTAGCTGCCTGAGTTATTGTAGGCAGTGTTGGCAATGTTGGATTCCTTGGGTTGTGATTTTCCTTCTATAACTTTCTGTAAGGCTGGATTTGTGGCTACGTATTGTTTAAATTTGTTCTTATCATGGAATGTCTTGTTTTCTCCATTGATAGTGAACGATAGCTTGGTTGGGTATAGTAGTTTGGGTTTTCATTCATGGTCTCTTAGTTTCTGCAGTACCTCTATCCAGGACCTTCTGGCTTTCATGGTTTCCATAGAGAAGTCAGGTGTAAGTCTGATCAGTTTACCTTTATAAGTCACTTGGCCTTTTTCCTTTGCAGCTCTTAATATTCTTTCTTTAATCTGTATATTTTGTGTTTTGATTATTATATGGCAATGGGATGTTCTTTTTTGATCCAGTCTATTTGGTGTTCTGTATGCTTCTTAAATATTCAAAGGAATGTCTTTCTTTATGTTGGGAAAGTTTTCTTACATAATTTTGTTAAAAATATTTTCTGGGCCTTTGAGCTGTGACTCTTCTCCTTCTTCTATCCCTATTATCCTTAGGTTTGGTCTTTTTATTGTGTCCCATATTGCCTGAATGTCTTTTGATGAGATTTTGTTGGCTTTGTTGTTTTCTGTGGTCGGTGCGTTAATTTTCTCTATGATGTCCTCAGAATCTGAGATTCTTTCTTCTATCTCTTGTATTCTATTGATTATGCTTGCTTCTTTAGTCTCTGCTCATTGATGTAGATTTTCCATATCCAGCTGGTCCTCGGTTTGTGTTTTCTTCCTTGCTTCCATTTCAGTTTTCAATTCTTGAACGGTTTCCATTATTTGTTTGATCATTTTTTCTTCGTTTCCCAGGGTATCATTTACGTATTTACTCATTTCTTCAAACTTTTTGTTATACTTCTCATCCATTTCTATAAGGGCATTTTTTACATGTTGTTTAAGAGACTCTAATGATTTCATAAAGTCAATTTTTTCCACTTCTTCTGTGTTAGGGTGTTTAAGACCTTCTGTTGTAAGATTATTGGGTTCTGGTGTTTTCATGTTGATTTTGAGGTTGTTGGGTGAATTTTTGCCTTGGCGCCTGCCGATCTCCTCCTATCTATGCTATCTAATGAGTCTTTTAAAACAGGATCAGGTTTCCCTGCTGGCCAGCACCCCCCCTTAGAAAATGCCCTCACTCTTTGTTTCCTGTCTCCCACTGTGGGCCAAAATCCCTCTCACCACTCAGAAGGGTCTTCAGGAGCAGGACCAGGCTCCCTGTTCACCAGCGACCTTGTCAAAGAAAGGCCTACCTCTCTGCAGGCCAGCCACCAAAACAAAGAAACTCCCATTGCCCTCTGCCCCAAGCACCCAACCCAGCGCCCAAACAGGCTGAACTGGGTGATCATGTGGCCCCACGGAAGGGAGGGAGAATGAAGGAGGCCCCTGGGTGCAAGCTCAGATGGTCCAGGGAGAGAGAGGTCACAGCAGAGAAGTAGCAGCCCCAGCAGAGGGGGGCAGCCCTCACAGACTGACCAGGGAGTCAAGGGGGTCAGGGAATGTCCCTGCACTGTTTCCTGGGACTCGCTGCTGGCTGAGAACACTCTCCCCAGTCAGAAGGGTCTTCAGGGACAGGACCAGGCTCCCCGTTCTCCAGGGGACCTCGCCAGTGAAAGGCCTACCTCTCCACAGGCCAGCCCCCAAAGAACCTACTTGATTTAACTATAGTGGGGCGATCTGCTCTCAGTGTGGGCTTCAGTGTTTCAAGCTTGGACCATCCCTTGTCTGCCGCGCACCAGTCTCTCCTCGCCCCCCCTCCCCCCGCGTCTGCCGAGACAGCTGGCTTTTAACCATTCAATGATGCAGTCATTTCTCTGTTTTTAAATTTGTTGTCTTCCTTACTCTTTTAGGCTTTTTCATCGTGTTAAACGTACTACTGATTTCTTTGTGATCTAGCTAATTCTAATGCAGAATTTGTTTTGTGATAGTTTCATGGGTGTTTTAGGAAAATTTGTAGCCCTTGTCATCACTGTGTATATGTATAACATGTGGTGTTTGTGGGTGTATATAATATTTAGTTCTGGTTTTGAAATACTCCAGAGATCATCATCGTTATTATTGATATGATCATGTGTATGTATATGTGTGTATGTCATCACTGCATATATTATTTAGTGTGTGATCACTGTATATAATATGTAGTATGTGTGCATGTATGTATGCATATGAGTACATATGTGAATATGTATGTGTGCATCTTACTTTGTGAGCTCCACCATCATGAGCACTGACCCTCAAGGACTGTAAGTTCCAATTAAACAGTTTCTTTTACAAGTTGCCTTGGTCATACTGTTTTTGTCACTGCAACCACAGACTCTGTTGAATCTAAGATGATTCCAAAGAAGCTATACATTCAGGTGAAGGCTTTTACAAATCCTGTGTGCTTCTAAGAACATTTCTTGCCATCAGTAATCAGATCTATCAACAGAGAGTCTGAGTTTTGGACTCCCCTTTCTGGCAATAGATGGCAACAAATTTATGTCCATCTTTAATTTCTGTCTTTCCTTACTACCTTCCTTTCTTCCTACCGTTTATAGTTCTTCTCAAACTTCCCTTTCACTGTTAAAGACGTTCAGTAGAAGCATGAGTGATAATTCACCAGCATTTGGCAGGTTTTCTGTCTACAGTTATTTTGAAGTTTGGTAAATCTTACACTTGAGTGTGTTTGTGTGCTTTTATTTTGGGCTGTTCTCTGCGGTTTTTATAGGATATTTGGGAAGGTGTGGAGCTAATTTGCTGCTATTGTTCTCAGCCACCTAGAAGTTCATGTACGTCATTCAGAAAAACACTCTTCCATTTTATAATCAAAGATAAAATGTTTGTGACCCTGTGAGAAGCTCATTCCAAATCCAGCAGCTGCCTAGTATAAGATCCTGAGGGCAACAGAAGGGCATAGTTAGGAGCCCAGATTGCAGGATAAGATGTATCTGGTTTTGTAGCTGTGTGGTCACATGGCCTAACAGCCACAAGCTCTTGTTACCTTCATCCAGCAACGGGGATTCCAGTTCTCATTTCATCACTCCGGAGTGAAAATTGAGTGAGATAAATTATAAAAAAAAAGTCTGTACTATATTCTCTATCATGACAGGACACAGTAAATATAAATTAGGGCCTCTTTCACACCTCCTCACAATGTTTTGTGTAGCATCTTTGCCCAAGTTTTCCCCACAGTGTTTCATTGCCTTTAGAACCAGAAAGATCTTGAACCAAACCAATCATGGATCAAAAAATGAAGAGGTCAATTTATCTGGCCATAGTTATATATGCTCCCAACGGTTCAAGACATGAAAGTCATATTAAAAAAAAAAACCTAGAGATTCATGGATATCTAAATCCTTCCTCATGATTCCCAGCTATTCATCTTCTCAATAAGCAAAAACCAAACAACCATTATTTACCAACAAGCTCATTGTTTTGGTATCTGTGGCTACAAACATCCTTATGTTGAACTGACTTCTCTCCCTCTGCTTTTGCCTTCCATCCTCCCACTCTAATCTTGTCAACTTAAGGTGGCTACAAATAACTGACCCCGGAAGCCAGTTGCCTTACTAAAGTAATTTAAAAGCAAGTGCTTCATAGCGAGTCTGATGGCTCAGAGCGTCAAGGCATTTGCTGTCACCCCTGACAACCTGAGTTCTAGCCCTGGAACCCACAGCTCAGCGCCAAGCTCCACCCATCCAAGAAGCCACCTGTTAGCATGTAGACGCGTCTACCTCATCATCCCATTCGGAAACTCAGTGCTCCTCTGCCCACATCATCTTCTGTCCTTGCTACCATGGTTAACAATGCCCTGCTTTGACATGCCTCCCAGAAAATATGGAAATAATTTCTGGTGATATCAGTATCTAAATTTATAAACTCACGTTGAGTTTCATCTGCTCTCCCCATTCCTGAATCCAAGCAAAGAGAAGAACCATCGCCTGCTCACATCAGCCTTGAATATTTTCTTTTCGATTCTATGTCCAGTTCTATTTTTTGACCTCCACTAAATCTCACGAGTTTCTCACCCCACTGCTCGACGACCTCACTTTTACCTTTGGATCATCTTCACTTGGCTCTTAGAGACGGTTTCCATGGTAATATTCTTGGTTATCCATTTAGACTACATTTCCCCCTTGGCTCTGTTGTTCAAATTCTTCTCAAGGTCCTATATTCCCCCAAGATCAGGTGTCTTGGAAGAGATGCGGTGGCAACCCTCCAGCCATAGTTGCCCTATCCCTAAGAGTAGACACTTGACAGATTCTATTTATAAAACATTTCTTACAACTTTGTCCTTCTCTCTATTCCTTGACCAATCACAATGCAAATTTTTATTTTATTTTATTGCCTGGAACTATTATAACAATCTATGCCCACTCTGCTTGTCCCCAAACAGCTAAATGCCTGTATTATTCCTTTGCATCAAGTTCCCTGCTTAATTGCTCTTTGTTGCCAAGAGACTAGTAAATCTAAATCTTTCCTTTTCCGTACAAAACCCTTTGTCTGAATCAAGTGTATAGTATCGCTCATTTTTCCCAATCTCTGTGCCTCCAATCTTCCTAACCCTTTTTACTTATCCTTATTCCCACCTCCGCAGATATAAAATAAAAAAACCAAATCTCTGATCACCTTGACTGCATAGTTCACTTACCCACAATCTTTTGCTAAAGTTCCCTCCCTAACATGAATATATAGTTCCCAAATTTGCTTTCTGTCACTTTCTATTTTCTCTTTGCTGCTTTCATCATAGCTACTAATCTACTGACCTATATAGCCCTGTGCCCATACACCTGTCTTAACCATCACACTGAAAGTTGAAGCATGGGAACTCTACCAGCTCCATCATTTTTCTTCATAGCTAGGCAGGAAGCATGACATATGGGGGGCACTTCATGGCAGCTTCTTGGTTGCATAAAATTACTGTGTTCCTGGGGATATAAACTGAACATAACAGTTGAAATCCACCTGTTTTGTAAATAAATTTTTTCTTGAGCCACACGCATTCCCACTCACTAAGATGTTAATATTTTTCGTATTACAATGGTAGAGTTGATATGATTCAAATAAACTTGAAATATTTTACAGAAAAAAATTGATGGCCCCATGTTGGGTCCTTGACATATTCTCAGTAAATATTAAATATACTTTTTACATAAAAGTGAATATTTCTTCCTTGATATCCCATTGATCCATAGTTTTCTAAAGAAAAAAATCATACATGTTCCCATGCCTTTCATAGGATCAAGGATAGAAGATTCCCATAAATATGGAAAAATTTATAATTTCTGTTCAAGGACTCTCAAACCGCTCATTTCCTTTCCTGATGCTATTCACTGCTACAGGCATGCCTTTTTATGCCCAACTCTAGGATAGCTTGAGGGGCTAATGGCTGTAGAAGCATGAGTGTAGACGATTTAAAATATAGCAAAAAATATCCCTCAGAGAAATATATTAGAAGTCCCATGTTTTTATGACTTTTCTCTGTCCAGATTCATAAGTCTAAAATAATCAGCCTAGGCCACTGGAAAGAGAGACTTCCGGGCAGATGGAGGAGAAGACTATTTATTCAGAGAGACTGCACCCTGGTTGCTGTGCCAAGGTGTTAATGAAATTGCCCACGTACCATGTAGAGAGGGCTAGGCCCATAATCACTATGTAGATGGTACCTGAGTACCCAAGGAGCTTCCTACATCGTAACCACTCCAGAGCCTTTGCATAGATGTTGAAACTGTGGGTGCCTCTGTTGTGGGCACCTTAATTCTGCTAATCGCCCAAGGTAAAGATTAGCTGTTCTTGTCAATTTAATTCAGCTTCAAACAAAGCAGCAAGGTCACTATTTCCCCCCTTCCCTGTCTCTCCTGCTCTCTCTCTTCGCCAGAGAGCAGGATTGAGTTGTCATGTCCCTCTAATAGGCAGCGCAGGGAATCGTTAGTCCACCTCAACGCCCTGACTGATGGGCATTTCGCTTCAATCATCTGCCTGTGCAATGGTGGCCCAGTACTATTGACACTGTGTCAGCTTCCAGAGAAGATGCCTTAATCGGCCCTGACACCCTCTGCATTGATTTGACAAGTTGCTGTAATGACCTTCTTGTTTTTCTGAAGGATTTCTGTTTACTCGGAGGTGCAGCTGACTAAATGTACGGCATTGTCATGGAAACGCGGCATTCCTACCAGACCTGGGTAGGGGTATGTGACATGGAAAGAACACTTAATATTTCAATGAACTGCCTTGTCCCAACAAAATGAATTCCAGTCCAATAATTAGACCTAATCTGAAGAGCCAACCTGAATGACAGATATAAAAGACCTGGACAGTACTTGCCACATTTCCAAAATTCATGTTTGGGGGTTCCAGTGGCTAAGAAAGGGTGGTTTTATGTGGCTGCCTCTTGGAACTTACACTGTCTGTTGTCTAAAGAGGCACTGCCTCTTGGGTCTTCAGACATACAATAAGCAGAATGGGAGGAATGAGCTCACACTTAGAGAACTCTTCATGCACCTGGCAATGGGCCGGGCACCATTGCACATAAGAATAAGACTCACACTGCAAATGAGAGCCATTAGCATTATCCTAGCCTGCTGGCTCCAGATAAACGACCTTCCCTTTCCAATATCTCTGCAATTGGGCATAGCTTATAAAACAACCTCAGTTTACACATATTGTCAGCCAGGCGACAATTGTGACGTGGTAGAGGAAAACCTTTCACGGACACCTGCTAATGTAAACAAAACAACATCGAAGTGTCTTTTAAAAAAAATCTTATTTTACATACCAAGCCCAGTTCCCGCTTCTTCCTGTCGTCCTGCTCCCTCCGCCTTCTCCCCAGTCTAGTCTCCATCCGTCCACTACTCAGAGAGAGTGGGGCCTCCCAGGGGGAGTCAACAAAGTCTGTCACATCACTCAAGGCAGGACCAAGGTCCTCTGCCTTGTTATCTAGGCTGAGCAAGGTATTCCTCTATAGGAAAGTGGCTCCAAAGAGCCAGGTCATGCACTAGGGATAAATACTGGGTCCACTGCCAGGGGCCCCACAAACTGCCCAAGCCACACATCTGTCACCCACTTTCAGAGGGCCTAGCTTGGTCTTATGCAGGTTCCCCAGCTGTTAGTCCAGAGTCAATGAGCTTCCACTTGCTCAGGTCAGCTGTTTCTGGAGGTATCTCCATCATGGTCTTGGTCCCTTTTCTCATGACATTGCTCCTCCTTCTCTATGACTGGACTCCAGGAGTTCAGCTCAGTGCTTAGCTGTGGATCTCTGCAACTGATCCCATCAGTTATAGGTGAAGGTTCTATAATGACAATTAAGGCAATCATCAATCCAATTACAGGGGAAGGGCAGTTAAGATACCCTTTCAATTAAGGCTTAGATTCCTAGCTGAAGTCATCCTTGTGGATTCCTGGGAATTTCCCTAGTGCCTGATTTCTCACTAATCCCATAGCAGCTCCCTCTTTCAAGGTATCTCTTCTCTCTCTCTCTCTCTCTCTCTCTCTCTCTCTCTCTCTCTCTCTCTCTCTCTCTCTCTCTCTCTCTTCTCTCTCTCTCCTTTACCCAATTCAATCTTCCCAATGCTTCATGTTCTCCTACCCACACTCCTTCTTCCCTCCCTCTCCCCTCATGCTGCCAATTTATTAAGGAGATCCTGTCTACTTCCCCTTCCCAGGGAGATCCATGTATGTTGAGAGACATCTAGGTTGTTTCCAGGTTCTGGCTCATATTCAAATTATGAATAATGAAGCTCTGAAAATAGTTGAGCAATGTCCTTGTAATATGAGTGTGCATCTTTTGGGTATATGCCCAAGAGTACTATTGCTGGTTATTGAGGTAGATTGAGTCCCAATTTCCTGAGAAACTGGCATACTGATCTCCAAAGTGGCTGTACAAGTTTGCACTCCCACCAGTGATGCAGGAGAGTCCCCCTTACTCCACATCCTCTCCAGCATAAGATTTCATTAGCCTTTTTAATATTAGCCATTCTGACAGGTGTAAGATATCTCAGAGTTATTTTGATTTGCATTTCTCTTATGACTAAGGATGTTGAGCAGTTCTGTAAGTGCCTTTCAGCCATTTTAGATTCCTCTGTTAAAAATTCTGTTTAGATCTATACTCCATTTTTAACTGGATTATTTGATATTTTTATATCTAGTTTCTTGAGATCTTTGTAATATATTGGAGATCAGCCCTGTCAGATGTGAGGATGGTGAAGATCTTGTTCCATTCTGTAAACTGCTGTTTTGTCTTGTTGACTGAGTCTTTTGCCTTACAGAAGCTTCTCAGTTTCAGGATGTCCCATTTATTAATTGTCATTTTCAGTGTCTGTGTTATTGGTATTATATTCAGGAAGTGATCTCCTGTGCCAGTACGTTCAAGGCTACTTCCCATTTCCTCTTCTATGAGGTTCAGTGTGACTAGACTTACATTGAGGTCTTTGATCCACTTGGACTTGAGTTTAGTACTAGGGGATAGAAATGGATATGTTTGCATTCTTCTACATGTCGACATTCATTGAAGATGCTTTCTTTTTTCCATTGTATTATTTTAGCTTCTTCATCAAAAATCAGGTGTTCACAGGTGGGTGGTCTAATATCAGGGTCTTTAATTTGATTCCATTGGTCCACCTGTCAGTTTTTGTGACATTATCAAGCTGTTTCCATTACTATCGCACTATAGTAGAGCTTGAAGTCAGGGATGGTGATATCTCTAGAAGTTGCTTTATTATTCAGGATTGTTTTGGCTATCCTTGGGTTTTTGTTTTTCCACATGAAATTGAGTATTGTTCTTTCAAGTTTGGTGAAGTATTGTGCTGAAATTTTTTTGGGGATTGCACTGAATCTGTAGATTGCTTTTGGTAAGATTGCCATTTTTACTATGTTGATCCTACCTGTCTAAGAGCAAGGGAGATCTTTGCATTTTCTAATATCTTATTCAGTTTCTTTCTAGAAAGACTTACAGTTCTTGTCATACAAGTCTTTTGCTTGTTTGGTTAGAGGTACCCCAAGATGTTTCATCTTGTTTGTGGCTATTATGAAAAATGTTGCTTTATGATTTCTTTCTCAGCCCATTCATCATCTGTATACAGGAGGGCTATTGATTCTTTTGAGTTAATCTTGTAACCTGCCACATTACTGAAGGTGTTTATCAGCTGTAAGAATTCCCTGGTAGAATTTTTGGTCACTTATGTAAACTATCATGCCACCAGCAAATAATGAAAGTTTGACTTCTTCCCTTCCAGTTTGTATCTCCTTTATATCATTTTGTTGTCTTATTGCTCTAGCTAGAACTTTGAGTGCTATATTAAATAAAAAGGGAGAGAGTGGACAGCCTTGTCCTGCTCCTCATTTTAATGGAATCACTTAGAGTTTCTCTCTACTTAATTTGATGTTGACTGTTGGATTTCTGTATATTACATTTATTATATTTAGGTATGTTCCTTGTATCCTTGATTTCTCCAAAACCTTTATCATGTAGGGGTGTTGAATTTTATAAAACCCCTTTTCTGCATCTAATGAAATAAATGATCGTGTGTTTTTATAATTTTTCTTTCTGTTCATTTATATGGTGGATTACATTGATGGATTTATGTATGTGGAACCATCACTGCATCTCTGGGATGAAACCTACCTGATCATGGTGGATGATTTTTCTGGTGTGTTCTTGTATTAACTTTTCAAGTATTTTATTGAGTATTTTTGAATCCATGTTCATGAGGGAGACTGGTCTGTAATTCTCATCTTAGTTTCATCTGTGTGTGGTTTGGGTACCAGGGTAACTGTAGCATCGTAAAAAGAGTTTGACAATTTTCCCTCTGTTTCTATTGTGTGGAACAACTTGAGGAGTGAAGGTATTAACTCTTCTTTGAAATTCTGGTAGAATTTTGTGCTGAAATAATCCGGCTCTGAACTTTTTTTTTCTTGGTTGGAAGACTTTTGATTACTGCTTCTACTTCTTTAAGGGTTATAGGTGTATTTAAATTGTTTCTCTGTTCTTGATTTAATTTTGGTATGTAATCCTATCCAGAAAATTGTCCAGTTACTTTAAATTTTCCAATTTTGTGGTGTACAGGTTCCTGAAGTATGTCCTGATGATTCTCTAGATTTCCTCTGTGTCTGTTGCTATGACCCCTTTTCATTTTTGATTTTGTTAATTTGCTTATTCTCTCTCTGATTTTTGGTTAGTTTGGTTAATGGTTGGTCTATCTTGTTGATTTTCTCAAAAGAACCAGTTCTTTGGTTCATTGATTCTTTGTATTGCTTTCTTTATTTCTATTTTATTGATTTCAGCCTTCAATTTGTTTATTTATTGGCATCTACTTCTCTTGGATGGCTTTGCTTCTTTTTGTTCTAGAGCTTTCAGGTGTTCTTTTAAGTTGCTAGTGTGAGATTTCTCCAGGTTCTTAATATAGGCACTTAGTGCTATGAACTGTCCTCTTAACACTGCTTTCAATGTGTCCCATAAGTTGGACTATGTTGTGTATTCATTTTCATTGAATTCTAGGAAGTCTTTATTTGTTTATATCTTCCTTGACCCAGGAGTGATTCAGTTAAGGATTGTTCAATTTCCATGGGTTCGTGAAGTCTCTGTAATTAGTGTTGTTGTTGAACTCCAACTTTTTAAACCATGGTGATCTGATAAGATAGAGGGGGTTATCTTAATTTTTTTGTATCTGCTGAGGTTTGCTTTAACAAGTGTGTGATTAATTGTTGAGAAGGTTCCATGAGGTGCTGAGGAGAAAGTATATTCTTTTGTGTTTGGGTTCTATAAATGTTTGTGTTCAATAGATGTCTGTTAAACCTATTTGAGTCATAAATCCTGTTAGTTCCTTTATTTCTCTGTTAAGTTTATGTCTGGTAGTCCTGTCCAATGGTGAGAGAGGGGTATTGAAGTCTCTCACTCTGTGTGTGGGGTTTGATGTGTGATTTAAGCTTTAGTAGTGTTTCCTTTTACAAATGCGGGTGTTCTTGTAATTGGGGTATAGATGTTCATAATTGAAACTTCATCTTGATGGACTTGTCTTGTGACAAATATGAAATGTCTTTCTTCATCTTTTTTGATTAACTTTAATTTGAAGTCTATTTTGCTAGATATTAGGATAGCTACACTAGCTTGTTTCTAATGTCCATTTGATTGGAAAATCTTTTTCCCACCCTTTACTCAGGGGTAATATCTGTTTTGAAGTTGAGGTGTGTTTCTTGTATGCATCAAAAGTGTCGATCCTATTTTCAAGTCCATTCTGCTACCCTGTATCTTTTTATAGGTGAATTGAAACCATTAATATTAAGAGATATTAATGATCAGTGATTGTTAGTACCTGCTATTTTTGGTTTTGTTTATGGTGATGGTATTGTGTGTGTGTTCCCATTAGAACAGGCACTCTGCCTCATCGGGTGGACAAACCCCTCGTGGTCCTGACTTCCTTGCTCGTCTTCTCCCTCCTTCTGCTCTTCAACTGGACCTTGAGAGCTCAGTTCGTTGCTCTGATGAGGGTCTCTCTCTCTATCTCCATCTGTTGCCGAACGAAGATTCTATGGTGATATTTGAGATAATCATCAGTGTGATAGTGGGGCAAGGACAGTTCAGGCACCGTCTGCTCTGCTGCCCAAGGACCTAGCTGGGGACATTCCCGTGGACACCTGAGATCTCCTCTAGTGCCAAGTCTCTTGCCAACCCTAAAATGGCTCCCTTATTGTAGATATCTTCTTCCCTGCTCCTAGAACCATCCTTCCTCCATCTCCACCCTCCCTCTCCCCCATGCTCTCCTCAGTCTTTCCCTTCTTTCTTCTCTCTCCCTGTCTCCCCTTCAGCCTATCTTATCCCACCCCTACCCCTACCCCCATGCTCCCAACTTTTGCCTGGCAATCTTGTTTGCTTGCAATTTTCAGGAGGATCTATATATGTTTTTCTTTGGGTTTACCTTGTTATTTGGCTTCTCTATGCTTGTGAACTATAGGCTTAATGTCCTTTGTTTATGGCTAGAGTCCACTAATGAGTGAATACATACCATATTCATCTTTTTGGGTCTGGGTTATCTCACTCAGGATAGTGTTTTCTATTTCCATCCATTTGCATATAAAATTCAAGATGTCATTGTTTTTTACCACTGAGTAGTACTTTACATTTTCTTTATCCATTCTTCCACTGAGGGACATCTAGGCTGAATGGGAGAAAATCTTCACCAGCCCCGCATCAGACAAAGGTCGATCTCCAAAATATATAAAGAACTCAAGAAACTAGACATTAAAATTCTAATTAACCCAATTAAAAAATGGGGTACTGAACTGAACAGAGAATTCTCAACAGAAGAAGTTCAAATGGCCAAAAGACACTTAAGCAACTTCTTTAGCAATCAGGGAAATGCAAATCAAGACAACTTTAAGATATCATATTATACCTGTCAGAATGGCTAAAATCAAAAACACCAATGATAGCCTGTGCTGGAGAAGATGTGGAGTAAGGGGAACACTCATCCATTGCTGGTGGGAATGCAAACTTGTGCAACCACTTTGGAAATCAGTGTGGCGGTTTCCCAGGAAACTGGGAATCAACCTACTTCAGGATCCAGCAATACCACTCTTGGGAATATACCCAAGAGATGCCCAATCACACTGCAAAAGCATTTGTTTAACTATGTTTATAGCAGCATTATTTGTAATAGTCATAACCTGGAAACAACCTTTCTTTGCTTCATTAAGGGATTTGTTGATTTCTTCCAATTTTTTGTTTGTTTTTTCCTTAACTTCTTTAAGAATATTTTTCATTTCGTCCTTAAGGGCCTCTATCATCTTCATAAAGTAATTTTTAAGGTTGCTTCCTTCTGCTTCATCTGCATGGGAATGTTCATGTCTTGCTGATGTAGAACCACTAGTTTATGGTGGTACCATATTGCTCTTTGAATTGTTGGATATGTTCTTACACTGTTGTTTACCCATATCTTCCTCCAGTTGATGCAGGTGGTGTCTGTGTCTTAGGTGGTCACTCTTCCTCCAGGTGCAAGAGAGTCTGTGCCTCTGGTGAAGGCTGATATGACTCTGAAACTCCTAGAGGTGTAGGTGGGGCCAAGCCTCTGGTGACCACAAATGATGTGGGGGATGGCTGGGTGTGTGGGGAGTCTGGTTCTAGGTCTCTGAGGCTACAGTGGATGAAGGTGGGACACGGGATTTGCCACCAGGGACAATGGCCTAGAGAGTCGGGCCCTCCAGCTGGAGACTTAGATACTCATGTCTCCATGAAGTATCTTAGATCAGTTTGCAGTGAGTGTATTGTATAGATTGCTTTAATGGCAAAAAGACAAAGCAGAACAAGACCAAAAAAAAAAAACCCTTCATATAATTCTATATTGTACTGTTTACTTGAATAGCAAGAAGTTCAGAAGAAAGTAGTTGTTGATAAAGTTTGAGCAGCACAAGCCTGTCAGAACCAAACTTTAGCTATTTTGTTATCCTTCATGGACCCAAGATAACTGCTGAGATGAAGACGCCCCACTGTAATGACAGAAGTAAAAGGGAGTAAAGTCAAAGTCACAGCCAGTGCTATAGTTTCAAAAGAATTTGAATGTGGTCCCAATAATTCAAGTATTGATAATTTTTAATCCTCACTGTGTTGAAACTTAATCCAGCTCTAGTGCTTATGTGTGAGGTGGTTTGGAGAGATAAGGACTAGGTAAGGTTGTTGTGCCTGAGTCCTGCAATCGGATAAGGGTAGATTCCTAAAAGAAGGAAGTAAGGAGAAGATACACATGTGATGTCCTGTACTGTCATGAGATTCTGTCAGCAAGAACCCCATCACCAACTACAGAATCTTGATGCAACTAACTTTAGCTAAATAAACTCCTCTTACTCAGCAGCTCTCAGCTTCGGGCATTTGGTTCCAGAACCCGCAGGAGACTAATGAGCTCCCTTTGCTAGGATTCCACTTCTTTTATCATTCATTTGTCACATGTTTCTGGAAAGAAGACTGGAGGTTTTAAACATCAAGTCACATGACATCATCTTGGTATTCATAAGAGTAGGATGATGTTACTCAGGAAAGGAAGTGGGATGGACCCTGAGAGACTCCAGGATCTGCATGCCCATTGCACTGACTGTGAAGTTGTGGCCTAAAGAGCTTACGCATGGGTCCTCACTGTCACAGCTCTCTCATCACATTAAGGAAGGATCCTGTTAAGTGACAGGGTGTGTGGTCATCCGGGGATGAAGGCAGAGACTGGCCGAAAAAGCCCTATTGAACGATACATTGTTATTCTCTGATATTACATGATATATGATCAAATCTGCAATCTAAATCTTCCTGGATGTCAATTATTTGTTTGATCCTCAATTCGTGTCACAAACCATCTTGCTACTTTTTCTAAGATTCTTGAGTGGAGACCATTGTTATCTATTTTAAGGTTTATTGCTCTTGCAAGTGTTGTCTCTCTCAGGCTCTTGTTGACTCATGAATTCCCTGAGAAAGTCCTGAATATCTTCATCAGTTACTTAGAGAATTCTTATGGGGTGTGGGGAGAAGTGTGTTTGAGGCCTGAGTAGGTCAGTAAGGGATGGTGAATCCCAAGTGTCAAGGCAAGAAACTTGGAGAGATGATTGAGATCCCCTGCTTCTCACCCTTCCCAATCTCCAACACCACACACACACACACACACACACACACACACACACACACACACACTTTAAGTAGTCCTGATGGAGCTATAACCATGGAGCTTCACCTATTCCCCTTGCCCTAGGTTGTAGTCAAATCATCATGGTTGGATTAAAGTATCTTCAGGTTCAGTAAGAAGAACTGGCTGTGCAGAATTTGACCAAAGAGGAATTAGTGAGAAATCTTCTTTTGAAATTCTACATATGACACTGAACGGAGTGTTTATCATTTTTTACATCACAAACCACTAGAGTGAAGCCTGGAAATGCTAGCAGCCATCTACCTAACCACCAGTAGAGACCTTATCAGAGAAGGACACTCTCACACAGAAAACTGGATTTCCCATTACGTGTTTCAAATGAGGCTAAGCAAACCCAAACTGAAGAAATTTAATGTGTGATGATACAGTAAGATTTCAAATACTTGCAACAAACATGACCCTGATATGCTGGGATGGACACAGCAATGCCACAAAAGCCAAATCCCAGGCAGCTGATGAATTTTTGGGTGTTCAAATCAGGCTGTCATCTAAGAGTGCTTAAGGCCAATTGTAACAGGAGCTGAAAGGAGTGGTTACATTAATACAGAGAAGTTGAAATCTAATTTTCCCTTATATCAGTATATTACATATGTATGTATGTATGTATGTATGTAGAGTGAATAGTGTATAGAAATGACCCTGGAAAGACTGAGGGCAGGGCAAAATACAAGAAACGCTCATGGGAATACAAGGATCCACACTGCTCCTATCTCATGGAGTTGTCTGTGCTTACACCTGTGAATGTACTCCACATTTCTTTTTCAAATACGTGAAGTGTTCATGTGGCTAACTGAATTAGCAGTGCTTTTAGGCAAGTTTCTAAAACATCCACTTGGCCACTGATCAAGTGCATATGCTAGCTCTATGGATTTGGATTCTTGGGTGCCACCAAAGCCATAGCTACTACTTTAATCACACAAAGGTCAAGGGAGATTTCCCTTCCATGGTATGGTGACCAATGGCTGTCTCTCCCACTCTTCCTCTCAGAAAAGAGCATCAGGGCTTGAAGAGATCGGAGGCTCGGTGGTTAAATGATGTGAGTCTTCCAGAGGACACAAGTTTGCTTTCCAGAACTCACACTAGGCAGTTCGGAGCCCCCTGTAACTCCAGCTCCAGCCGATCTGATGCCCTCTTCCGGCCTTCACAGGTACCTTTACACTTGGGACTATGTACCTCTTTGTAACTCTCTCTCTTTTCTCTGTCTCTGTCTCTCTCACATACATACAAATAAAATGAAAATAAAAATAGCCAGGAATGGCAGCACATGCTTTAATCCCCACATCCAGGGGGCAGAGGCAGACATATTTCTGTGAGTTGGAAGACAACTTAGTCTATGTGATGAAACCTAATCCAACCAAGGTTAAATGGTGAAACCCTACATCAAAATATGAAAAATAAGGACTCTTTCAAAATTATTATAATGAACAAAAGTTGATGTATTATACCCAACTCCTCTTCAAACTATTACATTTTTACTGTTAAAATGGATGAAATTATGCGCATTGGAGGAGAATTAGCCATGTCATTGTTATTTAATTTTTACTACACATCTTATACATATTTTCATGGAAGGATATGTGCACATTTCATGTGTCATGCCTGAGGTGCTCTGTATGCCGGAACCAAATCCAAGCACACAGGCAAGATGTAGCTAGACCATAGGAGACTGTGGTAAATGAATACGAAGATGACATAGTAACAGTGACTCACTCTAAAGATGCTAATAGACTGCATGCTGCCTGTTATCGCAGGCGCTGTTGGCACTGAGTCAAATTAAAGGATGGGCAAGTTAGATTAGTGTGTCACTTTAAATTGAAACACGCTCCAATGTGCTACTTGAGCATAATAGAAGAACACCTATGGACCACCATTCGTTGGCATGGTAATGTATTAAGTTAAGATGAATGGGGTAGCCAGCTGAAGTGGGAACTAATGATGGTCAAATCAGTGGTTAACAAGCTGGAGGCCTGACATATATCAGGTTAGGAAGGAGAGACAGAGCAGGTGTTGAGGGTCCTCCTACTGACGCCTGATGAGGCTAAAAAGCTCAGCAGGTCCTGGGAAAACAACTAGTCTCCTTTGAGACTGTGCTGCTGTGGACAAGAATTTGAACACTTCACCCCATCTTTCTTCAAGCCCCAGTATTCTGTCCCTCCAAATTAATGACCAGCCACCTTAAAATATTGTGTGAAGCATGTTTCTCGGCAGAAGGAAACTGAGGTGGTTACTCCCTTCCCAGCAGGTTACAGAAGGATCTTCTTCCTTGTGTTTGCTGTCATGTGACTGAGGCCTCCAAAGACCGGTTGCTTCACCTCTACCACTTCCTTTCACTGTCTAGTTCTCAGCTCTGAGAGGTACCTACTCGGCATGGCCTGTGGCCCTTGCTTCCATCTGCCTGTCTCTTGGATGCCTGGAGCTATCTCTCCTGCCTCCCCACCTGAAAACCTTTCCTGCCCAGAACAGTGTTCCTTTTGCATCCATCCACTCTCCTACTGCCTTCATCTCACCCCTTAGAAGTATGGAGACAAACACGCAAACAAGGAACAGTAAGTGTGAGGTCTCATTAACCCATCCTTCAGGGTGCAGTGTGAGGGTTTGGATTTTTGGTTTTTTGTTTGTTTGTTTTCCTTAGACATATCCTTTGTGGCAGGCAACCCAAAGAGACCAACAGATGTTATATAGATATTTGCTGAACAAATGAACCGTATCACAGTCCAGGCTGTGGAGCCAGATGAAATCCTGAGGTCAAATTCTGCCTTCTGCATTCCTGGTCATGTGGCCCTAGATCACCTGGTTCCTTAACCTGTGGGTTGGTATCCCATTAGAGGTCATATATCAAATATTCTTCATATCAGATATTTACTTTATAATTCATAAGAGTAGCAAAATTACAGTTATGATGTAGCAAGGAAATAATTGCATGGTTGGGGTCACCACAACGTGAGGAACTGTATTAAAGGGTTGCAGCTTTAGGAAGTTTTAGAAGCACTGTCCTAGACAGTCAGCTTCTGTGATTCCTAATTAAAAAAACAAATAGACAGACAAAAACCAGAGGTGGTAATGGGCCCAATTTCACAGACTTGGCTTACAGGCTGAGGAATAGAAATGTCAGTACCCGTAGGGGCTTTCCCCAATACACTATATGCACACCCAGTACTAATAACAGGGCATTCCCCTTTGCATTCTGAAATAAAAGCCAGAAAGGTTTCATTCGACTTCCCTGAGTGATGTTGGGGTTAGAATATGTGCCCCACCATCCTGTATCATGCTGCTCTTGTGACATAACGTCTAACGAAGAGTTTCTGGTTTCTGAATGTTGTTTTCCACCCAGTTAGCAGTGTTTATAACTTGGAGTCAGAGCTAGCAAGAATGAAGGTTTGCTGAACAGTCTCAGTCATGGCCCTTCCCCTCCCTGTTGCCCAAGTCCCTGCCTGCCCTCTCAGGCCCCACCTCCTCTTTGCTCCCATGCTGTCTTTTTACCCATCTCTCCCTCTCTCGGCCAACCATTAATCACCACTCTTGCCTTAATGACCTCCCAGCTTCTCTTCCCTTCTCTCTCACAAATACTTATGAAACTACAATTGATTTTTGCCCAAACTTGTAAAAATGCCACCAAGACTGTGATAGAAGAGCTCTATGCCACCCTCGGACACTGACAGCTTTTAGCCCCAATGTATAAGCTAGTAAACTGTCGAGAAAATCAGAAAAGTTAATGCAAATAAAATAGAAACAGTTCATTCCCCAAAGATAAAACAGTTCCCTTGCTCAGCTGTCCACAGAGCAGAGGCAGAGGCACCCCCTCCCACGCTTGGGATAACCATGCCAGCTGGATGCCCACCAGACGTTCCGTGGAGGCCATATGCCACAAAGCATGAGACTTCTGTGATGGCGCTACCAACCTCTTGTTGACTGTACTGTGATCCCTTCCAGCATTGCTACCGATCTCTTCCTCATTAACCATCCCAACCAGTAGGTCTGAGCAGGGCTTTCATAGGGCTCAGCATCCTCTCAGCCATTCAGCAAGCCCCCTGAGCATCCTATGGGCTCCAAATTATCTATGGACATACTCTAACATGAACCAGGAAACAAATACCTTCTCCAAGCCATCATAGAAAATGGCTCTGTTGCCCACTTGGGTCAGGTGAGTTCGTGGATCACAGGGAAGTATGATCACACCGGGGGAGGTCATAGAGACTTAGGCCCCCTTTATGTTCTCTCCTCTTAACCAAATACTATTCTTGAGCTCCTTGAAGCGGGGGGTGTGTACCCCTTTTCTGAAATACAAACCAAATTATGTCACCCATCCTTTGCCCATGAAAAGGTGACTCCCAACAAAGCAAGAGGAAAAAGAGGATGCCATTTGCTTCTCCTTCTGGCTCCCTTGGTTTCTGTAAGTGTACACTTTCCCTCTCAGTGTCATTGAAGTGTTATTTATCGATCCTGCTGAGAGCAGCAGTAAATAGAGCCCGAGCTGTTTTACATCGCTGATGAGAAGGCAAGCTCCATAACTCATCGTGCCCAATCACTCTTCTCCCTTTTTCTCTTCTGTATCTCATTACAGAAGCAGAAATTAATACACTTGGACAGAAGAGAAATGAGTTCAGCTGCTCCTAAGGTTTTAGAAGGGAAGCGAGTGTCCTCAATGGTTCCTTAAGAAACACTGACAGACGGGTCAGAAAGTCATCAGCAGACACACCCTCACTGAGGCCCATCAGCTGTGCCCCGGTGACAATAGACCAGAGGTGCAGCATACACTTTTGCTCTTCCTGAGATCTGGGGAGTAACCTAGGCAAAGAGAGTCCCTCCACCCCCTTTTCCTAATCAGAGCTGCACAGCTGTGAGCCTGGGCATCCTAACACACAAAGCAAACATGGAGCATTTTCTCAGAATACCCATTTTCCTAAGATTTAAGGGGCAAATGTGCATTAAAATAAACAGGCCTATATCTTAAAGTTGAATGTAAATGGACATGAATTTTAATGGGAAACTTCAAAGAAATTTCTTTCACTCTTGTGATGAGCCTTTTGGGCCATGCTTCATACCCTGGCTGACAGGCAGTCGCTTCACTCCAGCTTTGGGGACTTCTCTGATGAAATACTCACCAGCCTGGCAGCCTATTCATTCTGTTCCTGTGAAGTTGTTCAGCCAAAACAATGGGCCTAGAGTCTGCTTGAGAAGGCCAGGCTGCTGGGATGTCTGCTAGGTGGATAGAGGATGGCCATGTGAAGATTCTTCTCCAGCCCTCAGCCTGTGATGAGCTGCACTGCAGGTTCATCACCATCTCCTGGCGAAACTCATTCATATTCAACTAAACTGGAATCCTGACACCAGCTGGGTACTATGAGCATCAACCACTGTCTCCCAGGGAAGCTTTCCTTGTCAATATTCTCATACGTGCAACTGTTCTGCACCCCAGAATCCTGGAATTGACACTGGCTCTCATGGCATTATTGAACAGGGGCAGGGAAATGATAGCATGTCCCTGATGGCTCTATCATGTAAAAACATGCTATATATCATAACTAACCACCTATTGACTGAATTATGCCTGAAAATACTGAATTGACTGAAAATACAATAATACAACTGAAAGTTACATTTGATCTCAGAACTAAATATCAAACACGGGACTAATTTAGCCAAATTTCCCCACTACACACTAGCTAGAGGGCAACAGTAAGAATATCTCGGGGAGGGACAGTGGTGGTACATGCCTTTAGTCCCAACACTTGGGAGGCAGAAGGTGGCAGATGTCTGTGAGTTTGAGGCCAGCCTAGTCTACAAGAGCTAGTTTCAGGACAGGCTCCAATGCTACAGAGAAACCTTGTATTGAAAAAGCAAAAAAAAAAAAAAAAAAAAGAATATCCCAGGGGGGTATGTCTTCAGACTCTATAAAAACAATGAAAAACAGATAAACCTGTCAAATACTTATATAAAGGTCTACCAGATGTCCAGCACTGTTCTACAACAACCTGGAGTTATCTTCTATAAATTTCATGATAAGGGTATATAATTTATCTTCATTTTACAACCGAATAAACAAAAACAGGAAGAAATCAACGTCTTTTTAAATTATGTTTACTTACTCTATGTGTATGTGTGTATGTTTTGTGTGTGTGCGCACATGCATGGATGCACACAAGTGTGGAGGTATGAAGGGTCCAGGAATGAAAACTGTGTCCTTGGACTTAACAGCAGAAGCCTGTAGCCACTGAAACACTGACACTTACAACCAAGAAACTTGCTTAGGATTCCAGACTTGCTGTTGTTTGGACTCATACTTGTTTGACTTCAGAACAAGTGAGTTTCTTATATGGTGAGGGTAGTACAATAAATCCCAAATCCTCAGGCTCTCACTCACTGACACACGAGGGACTCCAGGGTCCTCCTTGTGCCTTAGTTTCCTCACCTCTAAAATAAAATAACCTTGATCCGAGGAAACTTAACACACTGGGGAAAGGACAGTGTGGAACTGAACTTGAAGTCTGCAAATGATTCTGATAGCTTGAAGTTTATACTAACTGAAATGAACATGGACATAATATAGCCCAAAAGGAAGTTCTTTCAGTGATGCCTTTTAGTTTGTATAAACATAAGATGGGGTGAAAACTCTCCAAACTCAGTGATTTGAAATAAATTTTGAGGAGATATATGTATACATTTATAAAACATGGTAAGTATAACCTACATTCACATATAATCATAATCATATACAATATAAATATACAAATATATGTATATCCACAAAAATGTTTGTCACTATCAACATGTTTCTTTCATCAACCAGCCCTGCTATACCCAGAACTTGGGAAGTCTCACCTCTTACTCTTTCCTCATCTTTCCTTTAAGTCTCTGCTTGTTTCCAGCTACTTCACAGTCCCTAACATTGCTTAAAAGCATTTCTAATTTCTCACATTGAAAAGTGAATTGCCAAACGAAGTTTAATATGGAATGTTTTGTACCAAGAAAACTAATGCCTTATTTCACGCCCCCTCCCATGAATGCCAAAAGCATCGTAGACTCAAGGCTCATGAATAATGTATATCATCCAATTAAGTCAAACACTGTTCAGTTCTTGTGACTGGTGTGCAATGCTAGTTCTGGCCTTAGCGTGGGTACCAAGGCTGGGGGTGGGTAGGAGGAGAACTTGGAGAGACAAACGTGTGTGCGTGTGTGTGTGTGTGTGTGTGTGTGTGTGTGTGTGTGTGTGTGTGACAGCTAAGCTCTTGAAACCTGGAGCATGCTCATTATGCCCGTGGAGACAAAGTTCCCATGCCAAGTCCTCAGAGAGATGGGAGAATTTTCTCAACAATAAATAAAACTCATCTTAAATTTCTGAACCCCGAAACCTGCTCCTCAATAGCCATTGTTGGTCAGTATCCCTGTCTCATGCTGGCCAAACCATCCAGTTTAATTGGCCAGCTCCCCTCCTTCCGAAAGCTGAAAACTGAAATCCTTTCCAATGAGAGTCCTCAGGACACCTCCTATCTAAGGCCACGGCAGTGACTCTCTGCAGAATTCATTCTCCTCTTTCAGCTCAACTAAGGTATACTTTTTCTGCGAGTGTGTGTGTGTGTGTGTGTGTGTGTGTGTGTGTGTGTGTGTGTTGGGAATGCCTGTGTATGCATCAATATACAGGCACATGTGTCTGTACAGATGAATGTGTGAGTACGTATACATGTATGTGAATATGGAAGCCAGAGAATTGCTTTGGCCACTGTTTCTCAGGCACCTTGCTCTTGTTTTGTTCTGTTTTGTCTTTGAGACTGGCTGTCTTACTAGCCTAGACCTCACCCAATAGCCTAGGCTTGCTCAATGGCCAGTGAACTCCAGGGTTTCTGCCTGCCTAGTGCAGGATTGCAAGCATATGCCATCATGCCTGGAGTTTATTTAAAAAACAACACAAAATCAAAAAACAGGTTCCAGAGATCAAACTCAAATCTTCACACTTGCAAGGCAGGCACTTTGCTGACTGAGCCATCCCCCCTCAACTCTGAGCTCTTCAACAGGGAGTCTTCGCCATCCTCTTGAGGCTACTGAATTAGATGCGTCTTGAACTCAGCTACCAAAACCACAGGACAGGAGGGCCTGATACCAAGACATAGCTGTTTTGGTATCTACCCAGACAGAGGAGGGTAGTCACTTCACACCCAGAACTTCATTGTCCTCATCAGAAACAAAAGATTTTAAGCGACTGTAGCCTGGATGGTTGCAGGACCCATGCGCATGCTGCGATTATCCTCTTGGCTTTGAGTGCACACACATACTCACTTACTGCTCTGTAATAGGACAGGAGGAACGCCCAGGGTTTGGGCCAGTCTGATCCTGATTAACATCGTTCATAAAAATACTCATTCATCAGGGCTTCCATTTGCAGCATTTAGTTGTGCCAAGTAACAGAGCAATCCAGTGGTTCCTCACCATTATGCCATCTAATAATAAATTCTTGAGACAGAATTTGGGGGGGGGCTGGGGATCTGAAATCTCTTCTTATAACTCAGGACTGACAAGTACTGCCCTGATATCTCTTGATGGATCCAATTTAACACGAAACGAAGCAGTGACTCAGACTAACTTAAATATCTCAAGACGAGTTTCACCTTTTCCTGGGAGGCCGTATCAGTTCAATTGCATAAGTGCAAATTTATTGAAAGTGGCTTGGTGCTTAGCTTTTCTCTATTGGCAGTAATGGAGTTTAAATTTATAGCAGGCTGATGAATTTCAGATAAGAGAACCATTACCTTACAACAACATTAAGGAGAAATATATAACTCCGATTGCTGAACCTCGAATGTGTATTGTTCAAATGCGGGGAGATGGATGATGGGGGCCGACATTTGCAAATGCAATCCCTTTCCATCCTCACTGTGCTAGCCCAGGAGCTTGAGAGTATGGCACATTCAAGAAAGCACTCGGGATAACGATGCTTTATAACAAAATAGTAGGGAGAGAATATGATCTACGGGGGAGAGATTTTTCTTTCTCTTTAGTAATATAATTGGAGGTGTCTTTTGGCAATGTGCCAAGGCTGTAGCATGGACTTGGGTCATTCATTTTTGGTACCTATAATGTGTCTCTCCTATGGGTTATTTTTCCTCAGTACAAGGCTTTGTCTTCCAAAAGGGAGGTACCCTAACACCATAGAGATCGAAGTAAAGGATACAAGGACCTCAGAAAGGCTCAGGGAGACCTGGACTTCTCTGTTATCTTGAAGTTATATGGGAAATGAAAAAAGAGAAGAAACACTGCCACAAAGTTACGAGAGTCCTTGTTGGATTTTTAAATGGTCACACCAAACAAATGACCTCTTTAAGTTAGAAAAATGTAAGATGCAGTTTTACTGTGCATATGGTAATCAGAGAACTGAAAAAATGGGGGGGGGGCTGGTTCCATAATAGAACGTGTTTCAGACCATGCAATGAACTTAAGAATCTCACCCAATTCTCATATGCATTGTGGGAAGACTTCATTTAGACAGAAAGTATTGAGGTCTTTTGTGGATGTGTTTGTTTAGCCATTCTTTCTCTTTCTCTGGTAGGTTGTCAGTGTAGAGATGAATTGTGAGATGTTGTATGTTCGTGAACACACACACTTATGTATGCCCGTACACTCACCCATACCTGTGTGTGTGGAGGCCAGATGGCAATGCCAAGTGTCTTCCTCTATAGCTTTCCACCTTACTTTTGAAACAGGATGTCCCACTGCTCCTGGAGATCCCCGACTTGGCAATGCTGGCAGAGCAGAAAATCCCCGGATTCTTCTCCCTGTCTCTTATAGTTACAAGCACATGCTGCCACCATGGTCAACACAGCTGCTGAACACCCAAACTCAGCTCTTCACTCTTGCACACTTTGTGCTTTACACGCTAAACTGTCAACTTAGACCCAACATGAATCTTTTTAAGTTGAAGCAAATGCTAAGTGTATGTGGTGATAGATATGTCATTCAGTTTAAATTAATCATTCATATATGCATGTGTGTGTCTTTATGTAGGCGAATTACCATACCACATAATATATGTAATTATTATTTAATAATTAAAATAATCTTTTAAGAATTGAAAAACAGTTTTGTTGCCAAGATGTTGGTTTCATTTGGGTCTTATTCTTTACATCTATAACATGTACAGAGGGCGTGGCAGGTTCAATGGGGAGGGGTTCTTGGAGCTACAGTGCTCTACAGTGAGACTTCAAAGGTCAGATTCCTTTTTCCCTCACTGAGGAGGCCTTCTGTGCCTATCCAAGGGGAGGCGACCCCGCTCAGCTTTCCCAGGCCTCTTTTGTATCTGACAGTGTGAGGAAAATCTGTCCTGTATTTTTCTGAGGATGGGAAGGAAAGGGTGAGGGAACGATTCATTTCTCTTCATTTCCTTGACCCTCATGGCTAAGCAAAGGAAACCATGAAAATGCTGCTGTCAATTTGGACTCCAGGTCCTCAGATTCTTTTCCTCCTCAGGACACCAGGGGCAGAGAATGAAGGGAAGAGATTTATCAAATCCTGTGCCCTTCTAATCCCTCATGTGGGGTCGCTTCTGTGTGGCTCAGACTGTTCTCCATCACCAGAGGAGGCCTGGCACTCAAAATGCAGTTAGTTTTAAAAGAGAAACCCCAGCTTACTGCAAATAATAACAGGGGAATTTTGCGTTGAATGAGACATTTATTCTGTGGTTATACACAGAGCAATTTTTGCAAAGAAAAGGAACTGGATTCGGTTGGCTACTCATTTATTTGGAAAAGAACCGATCATTAATTGAATCCAGCAATGTACAAGGGAACTTAAAGCAGCAAACAGCTTGTGCTATGCTGGCTTTTTCTCAGCTAACAAATGGCTTCTGGTGTGGCCCAAGCTTGGAAGGGCTGAGACTGTGATTCTGGGTGGAAGCAGTTGACTGCGGGTCCTTGGTATAAATAATAGCTCAAAGAAGATCCAGACAACATGGCCTTTAATTGAAAAAAGTATTTCAGATGCAAATGGCAACACAGTCACCCATGTGACTCCTGTGATGCCAACTGTACTTTTCCTTTGGAGGCTTTGAAGTCCTACTAATAAGCTTGTGCGTGTGTCTATGTGTGCACAGGTGTGCAGGTAGAAGTGTATGTGGAAGTCAGAAACTGATGGCAGGTGTCATCCAAACTCCCTCTCCAGAGCCAGGTGTGGTGACACACACCTTTAATCCCAGAGGCAGATGGATCCCTGGGAGTTCAAGGCCAGCCTGGTCTACAGAGCAAGTTCCTAGAAAGCCAGGGCTACACAGAAAAACCCTGCCAAAAAAAAATATCAAAAATAAAACAAACTCCCTCTCCATCATTTGAGTCAGGCTCTCTCATTGAACCTGGAGTTTACTGGTGGAGCTAGAAAGCCCCAGGGACCTTTCTGTTTCTGCCTCCCATCCAGCACACTCTGCATCCATTTCTTTTCTTTGGTAAGTACATTCTGGGGTCTGCACTTCGGTGCTCATACATGCAGAGGCAGTACTTTAGTGACTGAGCTGCCTCTGAGCCCCATCAATGGGAAGTCAACAGAGAACGTTTAAGCTTATGTAACTAAAACTAGCAACACAATTTTTAAGGTTGCAGAAAAACAACAGATTCTTTCATTCAATTATCAAGTCGATTTTCTAAAGGAACTCAGGCCTCAGAGAAGTGAGCAGCTTCTACATCTCTGTCTCCATCTGGGCTCACAGGGTTTAGCATCAGGGCACTGCTGGATTAGGAAGGACAGATTGCCATTTTTTCCTAATCCCATTTTAATTTTTCTCAAAACTCATAAAGTATCATGAGAGTGCTTTTTAATTTTTTTTCTGAAAAGCAGGAAATCGTAAGATTGATAAATAGGTTGATGTGAAGCTGATGGCTTGGTTAATTCATCACCGAGCTGAGGAACCACCGCAATTCATGTCAATTCAGACAATTTTCAGGAAATGATTTGAATCAATTGCTAATGAAATTGAGAAATTTAGGAGCCGCTTTCTGACTTCCCAGTGACAGGACTCATATTTAACTCAAAAGATGTGACAGTTAATGACAACATAAAAGTGCTATGAATTATTTTCCAGATCATGGGAAAATTACAGCATCTCCCCAATGAAATGGTGCTAGGATCATCAGCCAGAAAATAAACAGGCTTAATCACAGGCTAAGAAAGCCGTGATGCTCTTTAAAACCTCAGTCCTTTTTGAAATAAACAAAGACTATAATCCTTGGAAATAAAACAATATTTCATAACCCTGTTTTTAATACAGAGTGATAGACAAACTTAGCACAATTGATACTACAAGCCAAAGACTATCGGTGGAAGTTCCTGTGGACTGTTCTTCTATCTAATTGCTTTAAGGCAGTGGTTCTCAGCCTTCCTAATGTTGTGACCCCTTAATACAGCTCCTCATGTTATGGTGACTCCAGCCATAAAATTATTTCATTGCTACTTCAATAATGTAGTTTTGCTACAGTTATGAATCGTAATGTAAATATCTGAAACGTAGATGGTCTTAGGCGATCCTCAAAGGGGCTGCACCCCCCGGGTTGAGAACCACTGCTTTAAATGCTAAAAATGGATGAGCTTCATTTTCCTCTTGTTCTTTAACCCTTCAACTGAGATTCCCAGCCCTTCTTATGTGCCGTATATCATTCCATAACATCATTTCAAGTTAGACTTGTAAGTTAATTTAAAGTTACATCCAGATATAACAAGACAGTTATTGTGTGCTAATTAAATATCAATGGCAAGTGTGCTGATCAATATTTAATCTAATTAAGGTGTACACAAGGCAACAGCACTGTGTAATTAACTGAAAACAGCACCAGCAATTGGTGCATGTTTAAATTTTTTATTAATATGTTTGTTAAGAATTTTTAGATCATGCTGTTTTATGGGCTTGCTTGAGAGATATAAAATGAAAATGTTTGTCAAGATGCTACTAGAGCAACGACTAAGTGCAGCTTTTAATCATGGTAACAGTCCTTAAGGCTCCTGTATGGATCCAAGACCCTCAGTAAGGATGAAAGGTACTCCTGCCATGAACAAGTGCCCACACAAGCAGCCATCCAGGTAAGGTCTTTCGGGGGGAAAATTGGAGAGCTCCTTTGCTGCTTTGGAAGGATAATCTAAAGGAGAACCGATGCATACAAGGGGTTCAGATTAGCTTCAGGATTGTATAAGATTATTCTTTGAAGAGTTAGAGAAAAAAAATGTTGTGCAAAAAATATCAAGATTTCTCTAACATGGGATTTTAATACAGTAACTGTACATACTCATATGAAATTAAAAGTTAGTAGAGATGACCTTTGATGAGAGAATCCTTCGGCCATGCTTGTTTGGTATGGTTTGCAGAAGCCCTCAAGGTGATTGGCAGCTCAGGAACAGGTACAGTGTACAGGCAATAATATGGGCAGGACCACGAAGCCCACATTGGTGCTGAGGAAATTAAGAAGGACAAACTCAGAGTCAGAAATTTTGAAGAGCTGCTTCTTGGAAGATTTGCACTCCTGTTGCATTGATGCCTTTGAACCAGATAGACACTGTAAAGTTATCCATTGCAAATGCAGAGAGATGTGCTTAGATATTCTCTGTCTCCAAACAACGGTAAACATTTTGTATATACAAACCAATAGAGAGAGCAATTTGGTAAAATAGTGATTTTATTTCAGACTTGTGTTGCCTCCTTCAATTTTAGCATTTATCGTTGAAAGAATATAAGAAGATCCTGGGGCAATTTACTGTCCTCCACCACGCTTAGTATGTATATCTTGCCTAAGTGTGGGGCTGACATTTCTATGTTTTTTTCTCTGTGAATGAGGAGGTGAGGATAACTTATACTCTCATTCCACTTTCTGCCTGTGAGTGATGGAAAGAGGGTTCAGCCATCATAGATTATACACACCACATATTTCCTCCTCTCTCTTCAGGAGGGCTGCAAATGCTGAAGATGACAGTTATGGAAGATGAAAAAGCCATAAAGGTGTTGGATAAAGATCCAACTACTAGAAGCAAACTTTTAAATACTTCTATGTGACTGTGTTGGTAATGAAGCCATGAAGGCGTGCAAGGTAAGCTAACGAGGATGGCTGGAAGTGGTTTCCCTCACCTCTGGCTTTCTAGCACTCTGATGTTTAAAATATCTTCAGACACAATTCCTCATGTGTTACCAACCCTTTATTGCTAGATGGTTTTTAGATCCAAGCCACTGCTAAGGTCAACTAAAAGAAGGCTCACAAGGTTCCTGCCTGAGCTTAGTGGGGTGGTGGCCAGGCTGCCCAGTTCAAGTAATCAGCCTCGGAGCCAAGGGCAATCATTGGCTAGAGTAACACAGAAAAGGGAGAGGAAAGGTCTGCCTCAGTTTGACCACAAACACCTCACCCTGTCCACTCGTAGGAATGACATGATAAAAACACTAATATTTGATTGCTTTTTAATATCAAAACTAAAACAAATACTAAAGATATTTTTCAGTATAGGAGAAATTGATAGTTAAACTTAAAAATAGAAATGAAGTAAAATGAAGCAATATGCACAAGTAGGTGTTTGGGTGAGTCTACCAAGAGTGACTTTTGAGTTTCTTGTAATGAAACTCTTCTAACTGGCCTATTACCTCACTCAGTATTAGTCTCCAAAGGATAGCTGGATTTTTATTTTTCTGTACTTTCCTCCCTTCCTGCCTGCCTTCCTTTAATTCACACTCCACCCCAATCTCAGTCACCTCTTTCTCTCTCTCTCTCTCTCTCTCTCTCTCTCTCTCTCTCTCTCTCTCTCTCTCACACACACACACACACACACACACACACACACACACACAGACTTTTTCACACAGTCTCATTGTGTAACCCAGGCTGGCCTCCAACTCACAATCCTCCTGCCTCAGCTTCTAGTGTTTGGGTTCAAATATTTACTTTTTTGTGTGTGAGGGGGATTAAGACAGGGTTTCTCTGTAGCTTTGGAGCCTGTCCTGGTACCAGCTCTTAAAGACCAGCCTGGCCTCAAATTCATAGAGATCCTCCTGCCTGCCTTCTGAGTGCTGGGATTAAAGGCATGCACCATCACCATTCGACTCAAATATTTACTTTTTATTACTAGCTTTATTAAGATTTATTTCACATACAAAAGAAATCATCAATTTGAAAACTACAACTATATGATCCCGGTATAAATATCTAAGGATGGCTGGAAAGTAGGTAGGTAGATACACAGATGATAGAAAAGAAGGGAAGGAAGGGAGAGAGGGGGGGAGGGAGGGAGGAAGAGAGGAGCAAAGGAAGGAAGGAAGGGAGGGTCGGAGGGAGGGAGGGAGGGAGGGAGGGAGGGAGGGAGGGAGGGAGGGAGGGAGGGAGGAAGAAGGAAGGAAGGACCACTACAACAACAATCACTAAGATCCACCATAATTCCATTACCCAGTAGACTATTCCAATCCCCTCCCCCAAAGTTCCCCTCTTGCTCCTTTCCTACCAGTCCAGTCCCTACCCAAAACAACCACTAAATGACTAGCTATTGTTGGAATTTCCAGAGTTTTACTTCAATGGAATTGCAGAATCAATGGTTTCCGTATCAGCCTTCTTTAGCGTCCAACAATGCTGAAGTTTTATCAATTCACTGATGAAACCCCTTCCGCACAGCTCAGCAGAGCTTCTTGTGTTGATGTCACATGTCACATGATATGCTCATCCACTAACCATTCCATGTGCCCGTGTTCTGTTTCTAGACTATAGTTATGATTATTAACTAGATATGAATATTTGTGGGCATGTTTTTTGATAGGCATGTTTTTATATTCCATAATTACTACTAAACATTGGGAATGCCAGGTTGAGCAGTTACAGTATGTTTAATTGTGTTCAAAAATTTAAAAAAAACACCAAATGCTATTCACATTGATAATTCTGTGATAATTCCACTTCCTAAACCTGTCAACATGAAACTGCTCTTCATTCCATGTCAGCTGCTGTTCTGGGTATGTGGCAATGTTTAATTCTGGTTTTAATATCCGTTTGTATTTTCTACAAATGCTCACTATCTTCTCATGAGCTCATTTGGTTATATACAACCTTTGATGAAGAATCTGTTCAAGTAATTTACCCTTTATTGCCTTTTATTCATCATAAACTCAAGCTTTGTAAATTCTAGTGAACATGGGACTTCTTTATTTTGAAATTATTTATTTATTTATGTGGGTGAAATCTATTATAATATTTTCTCTTTTTGTTTTGGTTTGGTTTTTGAGACAGGGTTTCTCTGTTTAACAAACCTGGCTGTCCTGGAACTCACTCTGTAGACCAGGCTGCCCTCAAGCTCACAGAGATCTGCCAGCCTGTGCTTACAAAGTACTGGGTGGGATTAAAGAGGTGAACCACCACTGCCTGTCTATAACATTTTTATTTGATAATTTGTGATTGTATATTCAAATGGTGAAGATTTTCATAACATTTTTCAGGTATTTGTTTTGTTTTATAAAATTCATCATTAATTAAAAAAATCCAGCCATACTTTTGACTGGGATGGAGACTCTGTTGAAAAAGTCAACATATATCACATTATTCTTTTTTCAAGAGCATGAGCATTGTAATTTTCAATATCATGGAAATCATCAACAAGACTGGATTGGCTGGTCTCTGTTTTTCTTTCCAGCACTGTGATTATAGGGACACACAACTATGTGTCCAGGCCTTTTCATCTGAGGTCTGCAGATTAAAATTAGATCCTCATGCTTCCAAGGCAGGCATTTTACTCACTGCGATATCTAAGTCTGATATCTCATAAGGCAGACAGTCCTGCTTATTTATGGTCCTAAGGAGAAAGCATTTGTCTTTTAGCTTAAGGAATGATATAAAAGAGCAGGTTTTTTGTTAAGGAGAAAGGTAAGTTCTCAGTCGAGAGAAAGGTAGAGACACAAAGAAATGAGGAAACATACTATATTTATGGACCTCCAATCCTGCCATTTAGCTGTGGTGACCTTCAAATTAAACTACACATAAAATGCAATTATGATCAAACTTCCATAAGGTAGTGTGATAAGGTGGTTTTCTAAAATTCCAGTGCAAATATGAAAGTTCTAGAATTGCTAAAACATCTCTGAGAAAGGATTAAACTTGGATTAAATCTTTTTGTTTGAAAAATATTGTAAAGGTGAAGAAAAATTTTAAGGTTTGACATTAGATAGCTAAACTAGAGTTATTGAAATTTAAGAACTTCTGCACTTGAATATTCTATTTTGCTTAAGAAATTAACAATACCCACAGAGAATGCTTGTAAGTCACATCTAATAAACTACTTAGATCAAGAATATGTAAAGAATGTCAAGTATGACCCAATTCCAAACATGTACAGGCTAGGAGAAAGCTCAGAGTGAGGAATAGAGGGGAGAAGAAAAGCCAATATTTAAAAACCTGAGCAATAATTTCTAAAAATTAATGAAAGACTCATATTCTTAAGTTGCAAGGGTTGATAAAACAAGAGGAAGATATACACAGCATCCCCAGTGCTACACTGGAATAGACACACTTTAAATAATAGTGAGGAGAAAATGACAATTATTGCTATGAAACCGATATGTCCACCCGCAGCAATAACTGTGGGTCCTCCAAGCTACTCTGTCATCATAAATGTAAAGAAAGCAAGACTTTTCTTTTTCTCAGCCCTGTCTAGGGAAATCAGCCCCATTTGCTCACACGGTGACTATCTCGAGAAGCTCTGCTTGTATTTTCCTTTCTGGTCTCACTGATCACTAGTGTTTCTGGGTTATCTTCCCAATGCACTTCCCGTTCTTCTATCTTTGCCTTACAGTCTATTTCCAAAATTGAACTACTGCAAAATTTCTCACCAATACAATTGTACTCCGTGTTGTAATGAAATCATCTCTTGAAAGAGCTGAAGAAAATTTTGACTCTAGAACTCAATACCCACATATAATATGGAAAGTTGAGCTTAGATTCAGAAGTCTATTAATTATAAACTGTGTCAAACACTGACTCATTGGAAGAGGATGACTCACACAATAAGGAAAAAATGTATTCAGAAGGAAACAGGTGCATGCATGAGGAATTAGCAAAAAAGTGAGAACCACTTGTGGTTAGATCTAAATAAGGATTTATTATAAAGAATTTTAATAATAATGTGAATTAAAATTTCAGGAGGTTGCCACATGGGCTTTACTGAAGGTTAGGGACAAAGCTGCGAAAAATTAAAGTGCTTTGGAGGAAGTAGAGTCCCTAATTAACTAGTTCCAGGCTTGAAAAGAAATCAAAACTAAAATAAATGGCAGAAGTAACTCACAGAAGGATTGCATGGTTAATGGTGTTTGTCATAACAGCTCTTAGAAAAGCAATATACTAATTTCTGGACACAGCCTCTCCTCCTTTATTATATAATGATCTTTCCATCAAAGCACCCATACCTCAAAACACAGACACACACCCTTCACACACACAGGCACTCCCATAGAAATAAATATAAGTGGATATTCTCTATGATGTGACATTGTAGTGTTATGATTTTTGGAGAAGACGCATTTACCCATTTACTAGACAGAGTTCTAGTCAGGGATTCTCATATGGAACAAGTATAAACTGTGGGTTATAGTTCAATGAACCAAAACATTTCATTTGTGATATTTGCCAAGTGAGAAGGACACGGGGGAGATACTTTTTCAATAGCCTGCTGAGCTTACGTGATTTTCCCATGCTTCAACAGGCCTTTAGCTTTAGTCCTTATTTCCTTAAATAGATATTTATTTCTTTTTCTGTATTTCTAGGATTTTAGTACCAGATCCAACATGCATTCAAAAATGTTCACCAAATACAGGATGATGGATGTACCTATACTAACTCAACTCTGAAATGTCGTCTTCATCTTTTAGCAAAATCAACATGGATTGTCTCGTGTATTTATTGACTATAAATGCTTGTGTACTATATGAACTTGTTTCACTGTTCAATTAATTCGTCTTTCTGTTTGTCCTATGTGAATGTCCCTGGGGCTAAAACAGAGCACATCTACATTTTTCCATTAGAATTATAAGACTGGAATTTTTCATTTTATAGTTGACACCCAAAGAGCTGAGAAGTCATCATTACAATAGAATTGTTCTCAAATCTGCTAGAAAACAGATCATAGAGTAAATTTCACTCCAAAAATCTGAAAAGGTGAGTGTACATAGAGAGATACAACTCTGGATATTTGCTAATAGGGGCAAGAGCCAGTGGTGATGGGGGCAGGATTCAGTGCTATTGGGGACAGGAGTCATGGTCATGGGGGCAGGAGTCAGTGGTCATGGGGGCAGAAGTCAGTGGTCATGAGGTGGTATGGAACAATGGTCTCTATTCTGTCAATTATATTTTAAATATATGCTGATTGGCCAGTAGCCAGGCAGGAAGTATAGACAGGAAAACCAGACAGGAAGTAGAGGTGGGTCAATGAGAACAGAAGAATTTTGGGAAGAGGATTCTGCTTTCTGCAGTTGTGACCTGGCCACAGAAGAAGCAAATATGACTGCCTTGCTGAAAAAAGGTACCAAGCCACGTGGCTAACATAGACAAAAATAATGGGCTGATATAAGTTATAAGTTAATAAGAAACCTGAGCTAATGGGCCAACCAGTTCATAGTTAATATAGACCTCTGTGTGATTTCTTTTGGACTTAATGACTGTGGGAACTGGGCAGGGCAGAAAACTCAGACAACAATGGAGACAGGAATCAGTGGTCATGGAGGCAGGAGGCAGTGGTCATGGGGGCAGGAGTCAGTGGTCATGGGGGCAGGAGTCAGTGGTCATGGGGGCAGGAGTCAGTGGTCATGGGGGCAGGAGTCAGTGGTCATGGGGGCAGGAGTCAGTGATCATGGGGGCAGGAGTCAGTGGTGTTAGGGGCAGGAGTCAGTGGTGAAAAGTTGCACCCCTCTGCCTATCTCCTACTTTCTGCTTTGACTACAGGCAAAAAAAGAATAACCACCTCTTTTCCTTCTCCATCTCCATCACAGAATCTTGCTACCCCCATGGGATACCTTTGCCAAAGAGCAGTGCTGAAAATCTAAAGAAACCAGGGAAAGAAAACATTTCCCCAGGATGACTCTTTGACCTGTTCCACCTACAAGTGATAAGAAAATGCAAGAGAAATAGGAACTTAGTAACCAGTGATGCAGGGAGGACAAAACTGGGAGGAAGAAAACAATAAACAAACATTAAACTACATCCTGAGGGAGAGGGCCACCACAGAAGGCCTCTTAAAATTTTTCTACTTGTAACCTATTTTTTTTCCAAGAAACTTTTTACACAATACTGATAGTGTGTATATTAAAAGGTCTACAAATCAAGCTTTAGTCATGGTAAATCATAAAGAAATTTCTCTTAAAACAGTTCATCATACATATATAATTAACCACTCAGTAAAGAGAAAAGCAAATTCACAATGAGATAGATATACCTGTCTGTTTTTATGAAAGCTTACATCTTAACTGAACATTTCATGCTACAAGGAGCATCTTGAAGATTCCTCATAATCCAACAGAATCTGACTGGAAGCTCATCAGTGCTGATATTACCTTTTGCAGAAAGGACCATTTCAGGAACTCCTAGACATTCAGTCTAAATCCCAAGTCAACCTTCACTTAAAATTTTTTATGAAATTCAAGTCAATGATTCAAACAATAATTTTCCTAAATCAAATATTTTACTATAAAAAATCCTAAGATACATTAATTTGATACTTACATGCCCAGGAAGGAGAATGGAAGAAAAAATAAAGCCTTTGTTTTCTGTAATGAAACCACAGCATTTTTGTCAGAGCAGAAAGTCTTGTGTGCAGACAAAATTAAACTGCACTTCACGATATGCAATAGTCCCACATCCACGCTTCCTGTTTCTGTCAGCTTTAATTGATGTTTTATGGTATGATGGCATGTGCTATGTAAAGTATGTGTGTTTACATGTTTAAAAACACCTACAGTGAAGTTACATGATACAATATAGGTAATTATGATAAGAGACACCTCTATCACATGCATTTGATTTCAAATTAATTTTTTGTCAATGTTTATTATACACTATTACCAATTTTTTGTTCTGATTCCTATGGTCAGCAAAATGATGCTGGGCCCTAAGAAAGAAAGGTCTCTTCCCTCTCTCTCATTCAACACCACACTAGCATATCTTTAGCAAAACAACAGGTGAGAAAACAGAGGCTAAGAATGTCTGGACTCAAAAGTGGTGGCAAGAGTCCTAGGACACTGGTGGACCAGGATTGAGCCAACGACCAGATCCAGAGTCAGAGATCTACACCCAAACCGGAGTGGGACTGAACCAGCTACCTAGGACAAAGAGGGAACAAGCTCTACCAGGAGCAGAAGCCAAGAGTAAATTCAGTCCCAGGAGCCAACCCAGTCCCGGGACACTGGCTGATCAGGATGGTCCAGCGACCAGATCCAGAGTCAGCGATCTCCACCAGAACAGGTACAGGGGAGTAACCACTGAGTGAGTGAGCCAGAGCCAGAGACTGCTGAGGGTCCAGACATGAATCTGGGACCTTCAAGGGAATAGACCTAAGCCAGGACCCCAGTGGCTCTGGGAGTGAGTCCAGGACCTCAAAGAAACTAAGCCTGAGCCAGGACCTCTGCTAGTCTGGGCAAAAATCTGGGACCTCTGAGGGAATAGGCAGAAACCAGAGATCTCAGTGGGGCCAGGTATAAGTCTGGGTGCTCAGAGGGAGTAGGCCTGAGCCAGGACCTCTGTGGGACCAGGCATTGGTCTGGGACATCAAAGGGAATAGGCAGGAACCTGCAGCCTCTGCTGGTCCCAGCATGAGTCTGGGACCTCTGAGGGAGTAAGCAGGTCCTCTGCAGGTTTGGACACATCCAAGCCTGGGACCTCTGAGGCAGTAGACCAGAGCCAGAAACATTCCAGGTCCAACTCCAAGCCAGGAACTTCAGCAGAAGGGGATCCAGACCAGGATTTATAGAAACAGGGCAAAGCTGGCAACCTAGGCCAAAGTAGACCTGATACAGCAAACTCCAAGGAAGCAAAGTAAAGCACAGGAGAGCTGAGCCATCTCCAGGAACACAGAGTAACCAATGGGGCAACGAGAACCTGTGACACTGACTGCTCCATGAGGAACAACCATCTGAGCTTTGGATTCACTGGCACCTAGAAGATTATTCAACAGAATCTCAGACAGCCCAACCACACCTGTTAGAGGAAAAGTTAAGAACGCATGCAACACCGCAAAGAGCAACACAACACCGGTAAAACCTAAAGACCTTACAACAGCAAGACCTGAACAACCAAATATGGATGAAGCAGAGGAAAATGACCTAAAAAATAACTCCAAGAAAATGTTTGAAATTCTTAAAGATGAAATGAGAAATTCCCTTAAAGACATGGAGGGAAAGACAAACAAAAATTGGAAGACATCAGGGAATTACTTAAAGAAAACCACGAAAAAGGAATCAAACATATGAAAGAAACTATTCAGCACTTGAAAACTGAAAAAAAGAGACAATAAATAAAACACAGGCCAAGGGAATTATAGAAACAGAAACCAGGAGAAAATGATCAAGAACCACAAAGGCAAGCATGAACAGCAGAATACAAGAGATGGAAGAGAGAATCTCAAGCGGTGAAGATACAATAGAGGAAATAGACTCATCAATTAAAGAAAACATTAAATCTAACAAGAGCTTAACCCAAAATATCCAGGAAATATGAGACACCATGAAAAGGCCAAATCTAAGAATAATAGGTATAGAAGAAGAAGAAGTTCAACTCAAAAGCACAGAAAATATATTTAACAAAATCAAACTTTCCCAACCTAAAGAAAGATATGCCTTTTGAAGATACAAGAAGTTTACAGAACACCAAATAGACTGAACCCAAATAAAAAGTTCTCTCACCACATAATAATCAAAACATACAGAGTAAAGAAAGAATATTAAGATCTGCAAAGGAAAAAGGCCAAGTAACATATAAAGGTAGACCTATCAGAATTAAACCTGACTTCTCATTGGAGACAATGAAAGCCAGAAGATCATGGTCAAGTGTTATGCAGACATTAAGAGACCACGGATGCCAGCCCAGACTACTATACCCAGCAAAACTTTCAATCACTGTAGAAGGACACTACAAGATATTCCATGACAAATCTAAATTCCACCAATACCTCGCCACAAACTCAGCCGTACACAAAATACTAGAAGAAAAACTCCAACCCAAGAAAGTTGGCTACACCAACAAAAACATAGACAATTGATGGTCTCATAGCAGCAAATCCCAAAAAAAGGGGAAAACACACAAATTAGCATCACCAACACAGAAAACTACATTAACAGGAGCTAGCAATCACTGGTCACTAATATCCCTTAATGTAAATGGACTCAACTCACCTATAAAAAGACACAGATTAACAGATTGGAAATGAAAGCAGAATCCATCCTTCTTCTGCATACAAGAAACATATCTCAACCTCAAAGACAGATATTGTCTCAGAGTAAAGGGTTGGAAAAAATATACCAATCAAATGGACCTAAGAAACAAGCTGGTGTGGCTATCCTAATATCTAACAAAATAGACTGCAAGCAAAATCAGTTAAAAGAGACAAAGAAGGTCATTTCATATTAGTAACAGGAAAAATCCATAAAGAGGAAATCTCAATATTGAACATCTATGCCCCAAATACAAGGGCACATTATCAAAGAAACATTTCTAAAGCTTAAAACATACATTAAACCCCATACACTGATAGTGGGAGACTTCAACACTCCCCTCTCACCACTGGACAGGTCAATCAGACAAAAAATGAACAGAGAAATAAGAGAACTAACAGATGTTATGACTCAAATGGACTTAACAGACATCTAGAGAATATTCCATCCAAACAGAAAAGTATATACTTTCTTCTCAGCACCCCATGAAATCTTCTCAAAAACTAACCACATACTAGGATACTAGGTAACAAAACAAACCTCAACAGATAAAAAAAATTGGAATAACCCAATGTATCTTATCAGGTCACCATGCTTTAAGGCTAGAAGTCAACAGCAATACCAATTCCAGAAAACCCACAAACACATGGAAATTAAACAAAGCTCACCTGAATCATCAGTCGGTCAAGGAAGAAATAAAGGGAGAAATTAAAATCAAAGACTTCCTAAAATACAAGGAAAATGACCACACAACATACCCAAATTTATGGGACATCACGCCTATATAAAGAAGTTGGAAAAATCCCACACTAGTGAGTAAAAAGAACATTTGAAAACTTTAGAACAAAAAGAAGCAAACATACCTAAGAGAACTAGACAGCAGGAAATAATCAAATTGAGAGCTGAAATCAACAAAATAGAAACAAAGAAAACAATACAAAGAATCAATGAGGCCAAGAGTTGGTTCTTTGAGAAAATCAACAAAATAGACAAACCTTTATCCAAACTAACCAAAAGGCAGAGAGAGAATATCCACATTAACAAAATCAGAAATGAAAACGGACATAACAACAGACACGGAGGAAATACAGAGAATCATAAAGTCATATTTTGAAAACCTGTACTCCACAAAATTGGAAAACTTAAAGGAAATGGAGAACTTACTGGATAAATATCACTTACCAAAATTAAATCAAGACCAGATAAGCAAATTAAACAGACCTATAACTGCTGAAAAAATTAGAAACAGTCATCGAAAGTCTCCCAACTGAAAAAAAATCAGGACCAGATGGTTTTCAGCTCAGAATTCTACAAGACTTTCAAAAAAGAACTAATACAAATACTCCTCAAATTATTCAACACAATAGAAACAGAAGGAACATTGCCAAACTCTTTCTTTATGAGACTACAATTACCCTGATACCCAAACCACAGAAAGACATTACCAAGAAGGAGAATTACAGAACAATCTCACTCATGAACATTGATGCAAAAATACTAAATAAAATACTGGCAAATCGAAACTAAGAACACATCAGAATCATCACCCACCATGATCAAGTCGGCTTCATCCCACAGATGCAGGGATGGTTCAACTTACAAAAAACTCTGTCAGCATAATCCACCATATAAACAAGCTGAAAAATAAAAACCACATAATCATCTCACTATATGCTGAAAAATCTTTTGACAAGATACAACATCCCTTGATGATAAAGGTCTTGGAGAGAACAGGGATACAAGGAATATACCTAAACATAATGAATGCAATATACAGCAAACAAGCAGCCAACATCAAACTAAATGGAAAGAAACTCTCAGTTATTCCACTGAAATCAGGAACAAGACAAGGTTGTCCACTCTCTCCATATCTATTCAATATAGTTGTTGAGGTCCTAGCCAGAGCAATAAGAGATCAAAAAAAAAAAAAGATCAAGGGGTTATAAATTGCAAAAGAAGTCAAACTCTCACTGTTTGCTGATGATATGATAGTTTACATAAGCGATCCCAAATATTCTACCAAGAAACTTCTACAACTCATAAACACTTTCAGTAATGTAGCAGAATACAAGATTAACTAAAAAAAATCAGTAGCTCTCCTGTACACAGATAATAAAAGTGCTGGGGAAGAAATCAGAGAATCAACATCCTTCACAATAGCCACAAGTAGCATAAAACATCTCGGAGTAACTATCCAAGCAAGAGGAAGACTTGTACGATATGAACTTTTAATCTTTAAAGAAAGAAATTGAAGAAGACACCAGAAAGTGGAAAGATCTTCCATGCTCTTGGGTAGGCAGGATTAACATATGAAAAATGGCAATCTTACCAAAAGCAATCTACAGATTCAATGCAATGCCCATCAAAATCCCAGCAAAATTCTTCACAGACCTCGAAAGAACAGTACTCAACTTTATACAAAAAAGCAAAAATCCCAGGATAGCTCAAACAATTCTGTACAATAAAAGAACTTCTAGAGGAATCACAATCCCTGACTTCAAACTCTACTACAGAGCTACAGTACTCAAAACAACCTGGTATTGGCATAAGAACAGACAGGAGGACCAATGGAACCAAATAGAAGATCCGGATATCAATCCACACATCTTCGAACACCTGATTTTTGACAAAGAAGCAAAAAATATCAAATGGAAAAAAGAAAGCATATTTAACAAGTAGTTTAGGCATAACTGGATATCAATATGTAGAAGAATGAAAATAGATCCATATCTATCACCATGCACAAAACTCAAGTACAAATGGATCAAATACCTCAATATAAAGCCAGCAACACTTAACCTTATAGAAGAGAAAGTGGGAAATACACTTGAATGCATTGGCACAGGAGACCACTTCCTAAATATAAACTCAGAAGCACAGACACTGAGAGAAACCATTAATAAATGGGACCTCCTGAAACTGAAAAGCTTCTGTAAAGCAAAGGATATGGTAAATAAGACAAAAGGACAGCCTACAGAATGGGAAAAGATCTTCACTAACCCCACATTAGACAGAGGTCTGATTTCCAAAATACACAAAGAACTCAAGAAACTGGTCAACAAAAGAACACATAACCAAATAAAAAAATGGAGTACATATATAAACAGAGAACTCTCAACAGAGGAATCTAAAATGGCTGAAGCTGAAAGACACTTAAGGAAATGTTTGACATCCTTAGTCATCAGAGAAATGCAAATCAAAACAACTCTGAGATTCCATCTTACACCTGTAAGAATGGCCAAGATCAAAAACACTGATGACAATTTATGCTGGAGAGGTTGTGGGAAAAGGGAACACTTCTGCATTGCTGGTGGGAATGCAAGCTGATAAAAGCCCTTTGGATGTCAGTATAGCTATTTCTCAGAAAATTAGGAAACAACCTTCCTTAAGACCCAGTAATATCACTTTTGGGAATATACCCAAAGGATGCTCAATTGTGCCACAAGGACATGTGCTTAACTATGTTCATAGCAGCTTTGTTTGTCATAGCCAGAACCTCTAAACAGCCTAAATGCCCCTTGACCAAAGAATGGATAAGGAAAATGTGGTACATCTACACAATGGAGTATTACACAGCAGAAAAAAAATGACATCTTAAAAAGATGCACGAAATGGATGGAGCTCGAAAACCTTATTTTGAGTGAGATAACCCAGACACAGAAAGACAATATCACATGTACTCACTCATATGTGATTTTGAAACATAAAGCAAATAAAACCAGCCTACAAACCACAATCCCAGAGAATTTAGACAACAATGAGGACCATAAGAGAGACATACATAGATCTAATCTACATGGGAAGTAGAAAGTAGAAAAAAACAAGACCTCCTGAGTAAATTGGGAGCATGGGGACCTTGGGGGAGGGTTGAAGGGAGGAGGGAAGAGGCACGGAGGGGAGCAGAGAAAATTGTAGAGCTCAATAAACATAAAAAAAAAGAATTCAGACAAAAGTACGCACCCTATTTTTAAAAAAGGGGTGGCACAAACAATGCTTTCACTAGAGGATCTGGGAAACTCGACAGTATTGTGAAGAACAAATCAGTGAACTTGAGGGTAAGCCAAGAACAACTTTTCCAAAATGAGGAGAGGGTGAGAGATTATAAGAGGACTTAATCTAAAATCTGTAGAGAGATGTTTGTCTGTAATCAGAGCAGCAGAAAACATAGAGAGTGTAGGGTAGAAGAAATGTTCTGAGAAGCAATGGCTGAGGCATCGTTACACTTAATAAGACAAAAAAATAGATTGCAGAAGCTCAGAAAAGATGTATTGTATACAACTGCAGAAAACCAAAGGAAGGCAGAGTCGAAAATAAATCAGAGAGGGGAGAGAGACCTTGACTGTATATACCAAGGAGAGACACATAGCAGACTCCTAGCAGAATTCATGAAAGAAGGTTCCATGGAGTATTGAATGTACTGCCCCAAAAAGAACCGAAGGAATTCATATCTAATAAAAGTGGTCTTCAAAAGGCAAAGTAAATCCCTACAGGGGGAAGGAAATGACTAAGGAAACCGCTGTCAGTAGTACAGTCCTGAGAAAAGTATTACAGAGTCCTCTGATGGGTGCAAAACTTTCTAAGTTAGAAATCTGGATCCTTTATTACTCTTAATGCATCCCAAAGCAAACTGCTTTTAAAAGGATTAACAATCCAAATGCATTATGAAATTGAATCATGTGGATAGTAAAATTCATTATCAAAATTTCCCCAATGAATTGGGAAGATGTTGTTATAAAACTCCTGTACTGCACTTGAAGAACTGTAGTGGTATTTGAAGTAGATTTTTATTTTAACATGCACATACATAGTGAACCTTGAAGCAGTTGCTTAGGACATGTCTAAGGAGAATACAAATGCTACTCTAAAAATTACACAAAATGAAAAACTAGAAAAGGTAGAAGCAGGGTAAAAAAAGAACAAACATAATTATTAGAAATTTATTTGTCCAATTAACTGTTAAGTAGAGACACAGAAAAGAGTAGAAAATCCTAACATGACTCAAAGGAAATTAAATTTGCAACCAGAACAATTCTGAAGGATAAAGAGGAGTTTTACATAAAGACAGAGATAAGTTAATTATGCAGGGATTTATAACATCCACAGCCATGCAGGTATGTAACAGACTTTCAAGATATACAAGACAGTAACAGAATGGAAAAGGGAACTAAATAAATCAACCACTACTTCTGCAGAATTAAACCCATCTCTGTGAATAATTGACAGATGAAGCCTGCTGACAATCAGTAAAACCTCCAGAACAACACAATTGATCAAATTGACATTGTAGAGCATAATTCATCAAAAAGAAACAGATCACTCACTCTCTAAGTACACATGGTACATTTTTTCCATATCTTTTCTAAAAGATATTCTAGATGCATTTTAATGCAATATGTATTAATGTTTTTGTCTACATGTACATATACATAGTATGTAATCACTTGCTGTCCACAAGGGTCAGAAGAGGGCACCAGAATCTCTAAAACTAGAGTTACAGATGGTTGTGAGCTGCTGTGTAAGGCTAAGAAATGAAAGCAGGATTTCAGCAGAAGCAACAAGTGCTCCCGCTCCAGCTCAGTGTTTAAAAGAATCAAAGTTATCCAAAGCACATGCTTGTACTACAACATACATTACACCAGAAACTCATGCTAGAAAAAAGTAATCGAGTATTTCCCACTTTTTCTTCTATCAGGTTCAGTGTGTTCGGGCTGATATTGAGGTCTTTAATCCATTTGGACTTGAGTTTTGTGCACGGTGATAGATATGGGTCTATTTTCATTCTTCTACAGGTTGACATCCAGTTGTGCCAGCACCATTTGTTGAAGATGCTTTCTTTCTTCCATTGTATACTTTTAGCTCCTTTATCAAAAATGAGGTGTTCATAGGTTTGTGGGTTAAAATCCAGGTCTTCTATACGAGTCCATTGGTCAACTTCTCTGTTTTTATGCCAGTACCACACTGTTTTCATCACTGTAGCTCTGTAATAGAGTTTGAAGTCAAGGATGGTAATGCCTCCAGAAGATCCTTTATTGTATAGGATTGTTTTGGCTATCCTGGGTTTTTTGTTTTTCCATATAAAGTTGATTATTGTCCTCTCCAGATATGTGAAGAATTTTGATGGGATCTTGATGGGGATTGCATTGAATCTATAAATTGCCTTTGGTAGAATTGCCATTTTTACTATGTTGATCCTCCCTATCCAAGAGCAAGGGAGGTCCATCCATTTTTTGGTATCCTCTTCAATTTCTTTCTTCAATGCCTTAAAGTTCTTGTCAAATAGATCTTTCACTTCCTTGGTTAGATTTACCCCAAGATATTTTATGCGGTTTGTGGCTATCATGAATGGTGAAGCTTCTCTGATTTCCCTCTCTGCTTCTACAACAGACGGGCACAGGTGATCACTTCCTATGTATAACCCCAGAAGCACAGACATTAAGGGCAACATTGAATAAATGGGACCTACTAAAACTGAGAAGCTTCTGTAAAGCAAAGGACACTGTCATTAAGACACAAAGGCAACCTACTGACTGGGAGAAGATCTTCACCAACCCCACAACAGACAAAGGTCTGATCTCCAAAATATATAGAGAACTCAAGAAACTAGACTTTAAAATGCTAATTAACCCAATTAAAAAATGGGGGCACTGAACTGAACAGAGAATTCTCAACAGAAGAAGTTCAAATGGCCAAAAGACACTTAAGGTCGTGCTCAACTTCCTTAGCAATCAGGGAAATGCAAATCAAAACAACTTTGAGATATCATCTTACACCTGTCAGAATGGCTAAAATCAAAAACACCAAGGATAGCCTTTGCTGGAGAGGCTGTGGAAGAAGGGGTACCCTCATCCATTGCTGGTGGGAATGCAATCTTGTGCAGCCACTGTGGAAGTCAGTGTTTCGGTTTCTCAGGAAATTCGGGATCAACCTACCCCTGGACCCAGCAATACCACTCTTGGGAATATACCCAAGAGATGCCCTATCATATGACAAGAGCATTTGTTCAACTATGTTCATAGCAGTATTATTTGTAATAGCCAGAACCTGGAAACAACCTAGATGCCCTTCAATGGAAGAATGGATGAAGAAAGTATGGAATATATACACATTAGAGTACTACGTTGCGGTAAAAAACAATGACTTCTCGAATTTTGCATGCAAATGGATGGAAATAGAAAACACTATCCTGAGTGAGGTATCCCAGACCCCAAAAGATGAACATGGGATGTACTCACTCATAATTGGTTTCTAGCCATAAATAAGAGTCACGGAGTCTACAATAGGTGAAACTAAAGAAACTAAATAAGAAGGTGAACCCAAGGAAAAACCTATAGCTATCCTCTTGGCTATGAGAAGTAGACAAAATTGCCGGGGAGAAAATTGGGATCTTGGGGGTGGGGTGGGATGGGGGTAAGGGGAGATGGGGAGAGAAAAGTTAGAAGGGAAGGAGGGGGGGCCTTGGGGAAACAGGAGGATTAGGATAAAGGAAGGTTGGACAGGAGAGCAAGGAACCACAATTCTTATTTAAGGGAGCCACTTTAGGGTTGGCAAGAGACTTGACCCTAGAGGGGCTCCCAGGAACCCATGGTGATGTCCCCTGTTAGTCCCTCGGGCAGCTGAGAATAGGCAACCTGAAATGACCCTATCCTATAGCAATACTGACGAATATCTTGCATACCACCATAGAACCTTCATCTGGTGATCGATGGAGATGGAGACAGGGACCCACACTGGAGCACTAGTCTGAGCTCCCAAGGTCCCATTGAGGAGCCGAAGGAGGGAGAAGATGAACAAGGAAGTCAGGACCACGAGGGGCGCACCCACCCACTGAGACAAGGGGGCTGATCTAGTGGGAGCTCACCAAGGCCAGCTGGACTTTGACTAAAAAAGCATGGGATAAAACCGGACTCTCTGAACATGGCGAACAATGAGGGCTGATGAGAAGCCAAGGATATTGGCACGGGGCTTTGACCCTACATCATGTTCTGGCTTTGTGGGAGCCTAGCCAGTCTGGTTGTTCACCTTCCTAGACATGGACGGAGTGGTGCGGACCTTGGTCTTTCCACAGGGCAGGGAAACCTGACTGCTCTATGGACTGGAGAGGGAGGGGGAGAGGAGTTTGGGGGAGGGGGAGAGGGGTGGGAGGAGGAGGAGGGAAAGGGGAGGTTGGGAGGAAGCGGATACTTTTTTTTCCTTTTCTCAATAAAATAAAATAATAGATAGCTGGGAGGTGCCCAAACATTTGGGTATAAAATAGCACCTGTCTAAATAACAAGAAAAGTTTCAAAACATATAGCAAGATGTTTGATGGCTTAAACGAAATGGACCAATGTCTTGAATGGCATGCACTGATCCGCACCATACCACTGAAGAAACTGAGTTCCTGGTTTAAAACCATACAATTCAGGTGGCTGAACTGACAACTTCCACCAATTATTTCAGGAAGAAAGGATACAGATTATCTCCAATCCCTTTAATAAAAGGCAAGAGAAGGCATCACGTCTCTGATCATTTTATAAGGCCCGCATAAACATAACAGAAAAGACAAATATGCATTACTTCATCTCATAACTATAGACAAAAATGTTCTTACCCAAATTTTGAAGTCAATGGACTTCAAAAATAAAAGGTGTTAAAGCTGATTCAGCATCATTGATTAATCAGTACAATTGGCTGTACATGCAAACTGAATAAGAAATGGCATTAAGCTCATACCAAGAGTGTATATGAGGGGCACAGTAAAAAAAAGAAATGTACCAAAATGGCTGCTCCATTATTGGGAGGTTTTTTGAAGAAAAGACAGAGAAAATGTCCAGAGGCATCTGAAAAAAAAATCCACAGCAAAGAGAAAAAGAAGCAGATAGGACAAGACCTGTCTGCTAGGGATGGAGGACAGTGGGGTGGGAGATAGCAAGAGAGAAAATAGTAGAGAATGCTGAGTTATAAGGAGGATGAGTGATTTGTAAGGGAACCCAGTGAGCTGGAGCAGGGCTGGGAGTTTAGAGTAGGGAAGGAGATAAGAAGAGCTAGGGTGCTAGCTTGGGGGCTTTGAAATGTATAAAGTATACTTGTGAATAGGGACTATAGGAGCCTGGAGGCCAGCATGGGCTTTGATGTGTAACCACAGATATATGTCAATAGACGCCATATGTTCTTTATGTCAGAAGCATGGGAATTGACCCCTTTTGACTGACAGGAACTTGTTTTGCAAGTTTCTAAGGAATGCTGGCTTTTACCTAATTGCCAGAAATCCTATAGTACCACTTGAGGGGCAAGACTGCCCATTTCTGGATATATCCACTTTCTGAGATCTAACAAATACATAGAGAAAGTAGAAATTTAAACATTCATTTATGGCTTGAAGAGAAAACTTGAATGAAGAAAACTTTCCTATTCTAGGAAAAGATGCACGAATGAACCCTAATATCAAACATAATCAGACACTGAGCACTTTTTTCTTAGCTTTGGGAACAAATCCAGAATGTCTGCTAAGACTGAAGCTATTCAATATTGTAATGGGAACATATACAATGAAGCAAAACGAGAAAAATAGTACAACTGTAATGATTATTAAAAATTGCTGCAGATCTCCGAGTAGCTTGCTGCGGGATCCCCAGCAGACAGGGGGCAGCAGGTCCCAAGAGCAGCTAGTCCCAGGCATGGCAGGGGCAAGAGACCACATGGCAGGTCTCCGAAGGTGGCTGTTCCCCAGCAGCTAGCCATGTGGGCAGCAGGCAGGCAAGAGAGACAGATAGGCACACCATGTAGGGTGAGTCGGCTATTTATTTAATGATTATGGAAGGGAAGGGAGAAGGTGCGAGGAGGAGAGAGAGACAGAGACAGAGAAGGGGGAAGGGGAGAAGTGGGGAGAGGCAGAAACTGCCTCCTAGGTGGAAGCTGGAGACAAGAGACTAAGGTTGCAAGCAGGAAGGGATGTGGGAATGATTTGTCTCTTAAAGGGACAAAACAGATAATTACATTCCCATCTCTTTTTTATAATAAAAAGACGGGAGGTTAGGCACCACATGTTAAGGGAATTTTGTCCACGGATTCTCAAGGCTACTTCTTGCTTATTTGTGGATTACATACCTTTTTATCAGGAATAAAATTGTAATGTAACATTTTTAATATTATTTTTTTTTTTTTTGGTTTTTCGAGACAGGGTTTCTCTGTGGCTTTGGAGCCTGTTCTGGAACTAGCATTTTTAACATCACCAAAAGAATAGAAGATATAAACCAAAAAGGTATGCCAAAAAAAACTTTTCATATAACACTAGAAAATAGTAAAAAAAAAAAAAGTATCTAAATAAATGAAAAGATATACCAAATATGTGTTATTTGTTCCTAATGTTTCTATGAGAAAGGGCCTGACATAAAAAACAAGGAAAGGATATTTGAGAACTTGGTTTCAGAGAATTCAGTATGTAGTAACTTAGCCCTATGAGGGAGTGGGCCAAGCTTCATGGCAGTGAGGTTCTTTTCACTCTCTGATAAAAGAGACAGAGAGAGAGAGAGAGAAAGAGAGAGAGAGAGAGAGAGAGAGACAGAGACAGAGACAGAGACAGAGAGAGAGAGCCAGCCCCAGGACAAGGCATAGGGCAACAATAGGGCAATCTCCCCCAAAGACTGTCCACAGTGAACTATTTCTCCAGATACATTCCACATCCTTGGGTACCAAACACAAAACATGTGAGTCTGTGGAGACATTTCATGTTCAAACCACAATAAACATACATACATTACAGGACTCAAGTCAGACTTAATGAACATCACTGCAGATTCTAAAATGTATGTAGAAAATCAAAATCAAATAATCTAAATTAGTTTTATGGTACTTAATAGGTTTTCTGCCTCAGGTAATCTCTCCACTGACACAGTAAGCTGGATCAAATCAAATTGGAAAAATATAACAGGTTAATGGGAGCAACTTTCAGGAAGGTTCACTGTTCTCAGAGAATGGGGCCAGAGAAGTCCTATGCCAGAGCTAAGGCAGGTAGGTTTAATAGACCTTAAATGAGGAGTGATATATATATATTCTAATGTCCTGCTCAGGAAATGTTGCCAACAACAGCTAAGGCAGGATTTAGCACCTGAAATCTGTATAACCCCTGATCGGCATGCTTGGAGGCTAACCTCATCTAGATGACCCCTTACATGGGTGTTCAGGAGATATGTTTATTAGGCAGCTGTTGCACCTCCTAAATTGGCAATCTATATTAACTCTCATCTATGACATTGGTGAGAGTGCAAGAATTAACATATAGATCCCAGGGAAGAAGAAAAATATACCATAGAAATATAACTGATTTTTCACAAAGCTACAAAGCCAATGGAGTAAAGGAAAGATAGTTGAGAGTTTGTCAACAAAGGGAACTGAAACAAGCCGGTAGCCATATGCCTTATAATGTGTATAATCTCTCTCTCCCTACCGCTCCCTCCCTCTCTCTCTCTGTCTCTGTGTGTGGATGTGCACACGTGTGCAGACTTTACATCTTACACAAATAATAACACCAAATGCATATAGACATAAATGTAAAATCTAGAGGGATCAAAAAGCTTGTACAATTCTGAATTTGTTGATGACATGTTAGATTTTAAAAACCATGATTTGTAAAACATAAAGTTGATAAACTGAAAACTATTAAATTTTAAAAGTATGCTCTGTTAAAAAAAACAACTCTCAGATGCACATTGGCTTGGCATAAAGTACTTACATTGTACATATGAATAAAAGACCAGCATTCAGAATATGCAAAGAACTCTGAAAGCTCAACAGTAAGAGAACAACCCAACCTATAAACACATCACTGGCAGGAAGTCGCAGGTATCAAATCATTAGGGACAGGTGTGTGGTGGTGCACATAGGTAATTGCAGTGGTACAGAAGCTGAGGCAGGAGGATTACTGTGAGTTGCAGGCTAACCTACACTATGCAGTGATTTCAGACTCAGCTTGAGATATACAGCAAGACTCTATCTTAGAAACCAAAGCAAAGACAAAAGAGTGAGGCAATCATTCAGACCTTGTTGCGCAAATAATAAAAACCCATAGACAGATATTGGGGTTCAACCTGAAGATCAGAAAAGCAAAGCAGCCAACCACTAGAGAGTCCTTTTACCTCTACTAAATCTTCAGAACAAAAACAGAGATCCTGTCTCTACAAATCCTCAGACTTCATACTTCACTGAGTTCCTGTCTCTTCCCCTTATATTCCTCTCTCCATCCAGCCATATCACTCCTCTATCTACCTCCCTAGTGTTGGGATTAAAGATGTGAACCACCAACACCTGGAACCATTTCTGAATCAATCTTGTGTAGCATGGGATAAACTCACAGAGATCTGTTTGCCTCTGTCCCCCAAGTCCTAGGATTAAAGCAAACTTGGGTTTAGAGAAGGAGAGAGCCACACTCCAACTCCAAAGCCAATGTTAATCTTTAAATAGACTCAGTACTACAAAAAAGATCATTTTTATTATATATCTTTAGAGAATAGCAGAAGCAAACAAACAAACCTAGCAGATCTACCCATATGGGACCGATGTGTGTTATGTGTATGGGATGACTCCTATTCCTGATTGTCTTGTAACTGAATAAATAATAACGTCAATTCTGCTTCGTGTGGTATAAATTCAGTGTTTTCTAATATTCAAAACAACTCTTTCTGCCTATTGCAAATTGGTAACTATATTAAGAGGTTTTTTTTTTTAAAACTCCCTTAGAACCATAAGAATAGCATAGAATTCTGACTTTTGGACAGAGTCATAAAGGATTTGATCCACTTTACTTAATTTTTTTGATTTTTGGCCTTCATTCCCTGAATTTATTTGCAATGGTATAGAATGTAGGGGCTGCAGTTATTGGTGCGTACCATACAATGAGAGGAAGGATTCAGTTAGTTCTCTTTATAAGTTTATTTCTCTTGTTTTTGAGATAGTTGTTGCTAATTTCTCCCAAAAAATTCTACAAACTATTTACCAGGGTTCACTTTCTTCCAATAATTTGTTAATTTTATCATTATTAAAAGGTATTATAATTTCTGTTTGATCTGTTCCTGCTAATTAACAGTCTCAATTTTCCTTTTAGAATTAACTCAGAGTCATTTCACATCAGTTTTTAATTTTTTTTCTTGTTTCAGATGGCAAAAAGACCCATTCTAAGATAATATCTTCCCTCTGCATTAAAGTTCCTGAAGGGGAATGTTTGGAGGTAATATGGCCAGGATGCAGTTAAGATTTGGATCTATATGATCCACATGTGCCTTCTGTAATTTCTCTTCAATCAGAGGTAGTTCTCTCTCCGCTTTAGTTGATAATTTCCTGGGATTATTTAAGTCCTTGTCACCATATAAGGTTTTGTTTAAATTAGTCCTTTCATCAGGTTTTATTCCAACAGTGAGTCATGATGGGAAATGTCTCTTAGTAATCTTTGGGAGTCATTAGGAGTCTGCAATCAATCTCTCTTAATATGCACTCTTTGTGGTCTAATTTTTTGTAGACCTATTTTATAACCTAAATAATTAGTAGAATCTTTGTATTTTTCAGGAGTAATTTGTAATCCCCAACAAGGCAAAATATTCTTTACTTTTTTAAGCATTCTAAAGTATCTACAGTTGAATCAGATGTTAAAATGTCATCCATGTAATGGTAAACTATAGACAAAAATTGCTTACTTATAATTTCCAATGGCTGACTTACAAAATATTGGCACAGGTTGGGGCTATTGAGCATTCCATGTGAGAGATTCTTCCATTAATATCTTTTATCAAGCTGTGAAGACACTGTAAAGGCAAATTTTTCTGTCTTCTTCTTGTAAAGGTATACTGAAGAAAGAATCTTTTAAATCAATAACTATAAGAGGCCATCATTTAGGCAATAGAGAAGGCAAAGGAATTTCATACTATAGAGAACCCATTGGCTGAATCACCTTATTAAGAGCTCTTAGATTTGTTACAACTCTCCATTTTCCAGATTTCTCTTTTAACAACAAATTCATGAGAATTCCAAAGGCTAGTGATTCTTCAATATGCTGAGTATTTAATTTCTCCCGTACTGACTGTTCTAAAGACTAAAGTTTCTTTGTTGTTAAAGGTCATAACTTAACCCATATAGGTTTGTCTGTCAATCATTTTTAAAGTATGACTATTGGTGTCTTTAAAATATCAGCAACTGTTGTGCCTTGTTCATGTACAATCTGAATGATTGGTGACTGTTCTTTATAATACCTTGTAATATTTTTCCTAGATACATATGTCAACTTATGGTTTTTTTCTAAAATTGGGGAAATGTTAATCATTTATATATAAATGCTATAACAAATTACATTTCCAAAAATTCATTGCTGTTTTAGCCACATATGGTTTTAGTATTCCTCTTTGTCCTTCTGGCCCTATAAATTCAACCCATTTCACACTCTGCTTTATCTGAATTCCAGTCCCTAAAAACTGAACATTTATGTCCTGAAGAGGCCAGTTTGGTTTTCAAAATTCTGATGAAATTATTTTTATATCTGCACCTGTGTCTACCAGACCTTCAATGGCATTGCCATTTATTTGTATTTTTAATTTTTGTATTTGTTCATTTATAAAAGTTTGCCAAGACTCTCACGTTATATTTTCCCCTGAATTTTTCGTTCTCTATTCTATAGCTGCTCTGTTTTCCAGAGTAGTATGGCTTTTTCCATTAGTCATTAGGTTCTTTAATTGCTCTTGGAAGAAGTTTCCTCCATGAAGACAGGAAATGACTGAGCTGGTCAAGGAGTTTCCCAAAGGCAAACATGACTATCCTTTGTTGACCTACATTCACTTGTGCAAATGCCTGCCTTTGCCACACCTTCTGCATAGTTCAGAGGGAGGGGCATTCTGAATAGATGATGCCTACATAAAACATTGTTTCTAGGAATACACTGTTTACAGTTTCTTTTAAGGTGACCTTATTTGCCACAGTTGAAACACTTGACACTTCAATTTTTCTTCAAACCTCTGGAAATCACCTCTCCTATCCGAATATCACCATGGTCATGAGATTCAACATTAATTATATTCCAGATTCATTCTTCCAAAGGTGTTGGCCTTGTCTTTAATGGACTAATTATCCTTTTTTAATTGAAAATTAGCATTTTCTTTTTCCTTTTTTTGGTGTGTGCATGTATGTGTGTGCACATGTATGTAACTGTGTACATGTAGGTGTATACGTATGCATGTGTGTTGATGGAGAGAGGGTCCCTTTTTCTGGCTGCCCAGCTAGTTTATACCCAAAATAATCACACAGAAACTATATTAATTAAAACACTACTTGGCTATTAGCTCTAGCTAATGTGTGAGTGAGCATGCCACAGTGTGTGGGCACCAGAGGACAATTCTCTAAAGCTGGTTCTCTCTTTCCCTCTTGAGAATTAGCATTTTCAAAAGCCAGAGAATCAATTATTATTTGCCTAGCTTTTGAATTTTGTATCATTCTATTTACTGCTGACATCAATCTTTGTAAGAAATCTGAGAAAATTTCTTTGGGGGCCCTATAAAACTTAAGTAAATGATTCAGTCTTCTTTCCTACTTCTTCAGTTCTGTCTCAAGCATTCAAAGCTGCAGCATTCCACCTTTCTATATTAGTATAATCTCCTTCTTTAAGAATTTGATCTTGGGAGATTTTTCATACATCTAGCTTTACTCTGTTGTTCAATAGTCTTAGCCTCTTCTCTGACCAGGTACTTTATGTAACTGTGGACCAGTCTCTAAAACAGCTTTAACCAAATCTATCCAGTGTTTAGGAATAATTCTATTACAAACTGACCACACCACGAGTTTAACATTTGCTTCAGAAAAGGTAAATGCATGCCATATGAGACTACTGCTCTTGAATCTCTTTAAAACATTGACACAGGAGTTCATTCAGCTCTTACAGTGACTCTAATGTTTGTCAATTCCTGTAAGGTAACTGGATATATTAAAGTTGATTATCTGAAAACCTTGGTCTGTTTCTCTCTATTCTTATAATGCAATACTAAAATTGGATCTCCATTAAATTCCTTTCTCCTTTCTCTGGATTTGAATATTTTTATGATCCATCTTACTTTTTCTAAAACTTGTATCTTAGCACTCAGATTAACTAACTTTATTAGTGATAAAACAAAAATGATAATGCTGATAATGTTTACAATTGACATTACATAAATCTCATCTTAATTAGTTATCCTCTCATTTAATTAACCCATTGTCTAACTGCCTAGAATATATCATAGGGAGACCCAAATCCCTCCATTGTAATAGTGTTTCCCATATTTTAATATGGGATAAAACTCTCTCTTTTAACTAATTCTTCCCTTTAAGAATTCCCAATTGTCTTACCAAATCAGTTGCCAATGTTGAGGAAGATGTAAAGCTTATTGCTACTGCATAGAACAGTAAAATCCTTACTGGATTTCAAGGCAGCTACCTAGTATGGAGGCAGCCCAAGAAGGGGATTCAGGGAGAGGACACCATGAGAGAAGAAAGATAATCCTAGCTAGTAGAGTGTGTACTCTGGCTGTGTGTAGTTCTGGCCAATGCAGGTGTCTGTAAGCCACAGGCACATGGCTTTTTCATAAATTCATATCCCAAATGTTGGATGCCATATATTGCACACATAATAAAAACCCAGAGACAGATATTGGGGTTCACATGAAGATCAGAAAAGCAAAACAGCCAACCACCAGAGAGACCTTTTATTGCTACTAAATCTTCAGAATGAAAGCAGAGATTCTGTCTCCACGAATCCTCAGACTCCATACTCCACTGAGTTCCTGTATCTTTCCCTTTATGTTCCTCTCTCCACCCAGCCATATCACTCTTGTGTCCACCTCCCTAGTGCTGAGATTAAAAATATGTGACTCTCATACACTGGGATTAAAGATGTGAACCACCACCAACCGGAACTTTTTCTGAATCGATCTTGTGTAGCCCAGGGTAGCCTTAAACTCATAGAGATCTGTTTGCCTCTGTCTCCCAAGTCCCAGGATTAAAGGTGTGTGCCACCACTCCCTGACCTGTATGTCTAGTGTGGCTGCTTTGCCCTCTGATCTTCACACAAGCTTTATTTATTAAAACACAAATAATATACCACTATAAGACCTATTGGAGTATCCACAACAAACAAAAACAAGCAAACCTGACAGTATAAAAAGCCTGGTGAGCTCCGAAGCAGCAGGAACTCCTTCATTCACAGATGGTGGAAACACAAATTAGCACAATCAGTTTGCAGGAGAGTCTGGGAGTTGGAGTTTCAGGTTTACATATTAGACTAAACATTTTTAAATTATGATTAAGGACACTTGATAACAAAATTTGTCATCTTAGCCATTTTCAGGAACACAGCTCAGTGACATTTGCTACATTTATATTTTTGTATGCATCAAGCTCATCTGTCTTTAGAACTTTGCTCAGTGCTCCAAACTGAAATTTTGTGTCCATTAAAATTCAAGCATGGCCAATAGAATGAGCCTGGCAATAAATGAGTGAACTTTCAATCCAAACAACCATGTATGTAAATTTTAAATCAAATGCCAAATAAAAAAAAACAAGACTGAAAATACCACCTCCAACATGGTTCTAGCAGATACGACACTCTGAAAAAAGAAAAGAAAAAAAAAATTAGAGACTGAGAAAAGACCATAACTTGGTATAAAAAATTAAAAATAAGGCTATCAGTCAAGAAACCCCAAAGGAATCATGATGACCAAATATAATAATATTCTATTCACTAAGGAATTCTCAAGCACTGGTTGCTAGGTCTAGGGACCAGCAATGATGGGAGGAGTAGACAAAATGTGTGCACCACAGCAGATTTCTTAGAATGGTGAAGCTTTCCTGATGTAGGAGGCCCTTCTGTATTTGTGTTGTGTTTACTGGTTATTAAAGAAACTGCCTTGGCCTTTTGAAAGGGAAAACCTTAGGTAGGCATGAAAAAAACAACAGAATTCTGGGAGGAAGAAAGCAGAGACAGGCAGTCACCATGATACTCCTACCCAAGATGGACGCTGGTTAGACTCATGCTGGTAAGCCACAGTCAAGTGGAGATACACAATAATGGAAACGGGTTAAACTAATATGTGAGAGTTAGCCAATAAGAGGCTAGAGATAAATGGGCCAGGCAGTGTTTAAATGAAAATAGTTTCTGTGTAATTATTTCGGATGTAAGCTAGCTGGGCAGCCAGGATGAAAAGCAGGCCCATTCCTCTCTCTTACTACAGATTGGTGCCCAACGTGATGAACTAAATCCACTTAAAATCCTGAGAGGGCTTAAAAAGGAGAGAGAGAGTTTAACACAGCTTTTTTTGCTGTTTGCTGGTGGCATGCCACAGAGAGAATTTTCTCACTCAGCAGCTGTACCAAAAAAAAAAAAAAGCCATGCTATTTTAAAATGAGGTTTCCTGGCCCTGCCGCCAGGCAATCTCCGGCTATGGAGCATTTGTGGGCATGGATGTTTGTGTGCCCACTCGGGGTTGGGAACAAAGTATCTGAGACCATGCCTGTGGCTTGGTGCTCTCTGCCTGGGTAGGCAGCGGGATCAGGTCTACTAGAAGGTGGCAGTTTTGAATTATCAGTTTTTGGGCTGTGCCACCAGTGTGGCCTCTTGCTCCTGCGGGAGATAGAGCATTTGAATGGGGTTTGTGAGTAAAGTGCTATGGCTTGCTTGATGGCAATGTAAACTGTTGTGTGCCTGGAACTGTGCGTGGCTCTGGGGCACCAAATGGCTCTGAAGCAGGAGCACATGGCTCCACCATGCTAAACTGTTCTGATCTCAGGCAGGAACTATCGTAATTATCATAATAACACTGCAGTTAAGGTTTAGACTGGGCAGAAAACAGACAGTACCATTTTACCCCTACATGGCGCAAACTAAAGTTTTTAAAAAGCACTTAGCATTTTAGAGAGTGATCATGGATAGTAAAGAATTACAGATTCACAATAGAACAGATTCAGACATAAAAGACCTTTAAATGGGTCACAGTGTTGGATGGGTGTACGTAGGCTTGGGAGAAAAAGAAAGAATATAGAGAGTCACAAAATAAAGTTAATGCCTTTACAAAAGGGTAGTCTTTAAAGAGACAGAGTACAGATAGTTCTAGATTAAAAAAAAATAAGCAACATAAAAACGAAAAATTCACAGAGAGTCTGGATTATGTGTATTATTATGTTTTCTTTAAATTTTTTGATTGTAAAGGGGCTAAGTACAGAGAGACATTTCATTGTATGGGCTATACTAAACCAACATGTATATTATAAAAAAATAATGACTTCAAAATCTGGGTCTAAAAATATGATGCTTTGGAAAAGAGGTTCTTCTTTTGTTCCCACAGAGGATGAGACCCTGTAGATTGCTTCTAGACCAACATGGTATGATAGACCACCTGTCCTGAAAGGTTGCTGTTAACACTCTCAAAAACTTACTTTGCTCAAGTGCAGACTGAGATGACCTAGCATACAGGATACACCATTAAAGACCTGATTAACAGTGTCCCCATACAGCACAAAGTAGTTTAGAGAGGGAAAAACTATGCCCATATTACCAAATATTGTTTATAAATGTTCTTTTACATTTAAAGGGGAAATGATATAGATATGAATAATTTGTTTTGGTATTAATCTTGATTTATTGATACAAGTTATATGTATATGTATTTCTGATCTTTATTAAGGTATTGTGATTGTGTAGCTCATTTAAAAATGTAATGTATAATTAGGAAATATAGGTTGTTAATGGATAATCATTAATAATAGTCAAGCTTGTAGTCAGTTAGATTTTCTAGATATATGGAGATATATTTCAGTTAGATAGGCATTCTTCATATCTATAAAAAACTACAGAATAGAGGATTTAAAATGTTTTAATAACTTAGGGCTTTTCATGACAATGAGACATGTCTGCTCTTGGCAGCACCAATCTACTTCATGAGGAAGATGGGCATTGAAGAGGCTCCTTATGGAGTTTGATAGCCATTTGGGCAAGAAACTGCTCTTGCCTGGACTGATGCATAAACTGACACAAAGAACCCGCACAGAGAGGACTGCTGAACTTGCCTAAATGTGAGATGGTCTTTCGGGGTTCCTGCTTCATGAAAGAGTCTGTGAGACATTCTGCAGGACACAGAAAAAAGTGCCTGAACTGTCTTTAAAATTTCCTGCTTCATGGAAATATCTGCTGGATACTATAGACCTGTAGGCTGAAGATGGATGCCCCAATGGTACAGAAAAATTTTAGGAGACTGTCCAGGCAGCGAGATGTCTCTGTCATTTCTAGAGTTTTGAAAGTTGCTTACTCTTGTTTACTTAGGTAATATTATATCCTTCTGGAGTCTTTGATGGAGTTGAAGAATGGATAGTTACAGTTTTCCTTTATTATGATAAAAGATAAAATAGATATAAATATTGTAACTGTAATTCTTGCTTGATAACTGTTTTGTTATATGTAATTTTACTATGTTAAAATAAAAGCTTTTATTTTTTTCCTTAAACCGAAAAGGGGAAAGGATGTAGGCGGTCCTTCTGTATTTGTTTTGCTTTCATTGGTTATTAAAGAAACTACCTTGGCCTTTTGATAGGGAAAAACTTAGGTAGGAATGGAAAAGAGAACTGAATGCTGGGAAAAAGAAAGCAGGCAGAGAGAGCTGCCAAGGAGTTGCCAGAGTCAGACATGCTGAATCTTTCCCAGTAAGCCATGACCTCGTGGTGACATACAGATTATTAGAAATGTGTTGAATCAAGATGTGAGAGTTAGCCGATAAGAGGCTAGAGCTTATGTGCCAAGCAGTAATTTAATTAATACAATTTCTGTGTGGTTATTTCAGGGTTAAGCTAGCCGGGCAGCGGGGCAACAAGCCCACTCCTCCCTACTACACTTTCCCTGTGCTAACATAACAATGGATACATGACACTATGATCTGGAAACTCACAGAATTTACAGGACAAGGAATGAACCTTAATGTATGTTTAGCATATAAAACTTAAACAATTATTTAGAAGACTAGAGGATACTGGATTGCATGCAGACTGTGTCAAATAGATCATACTGTATGTACTATGAATGATGGATATAATCTTATTGGATTCTGTAACTTTGAAAATGAGCAGAAAGTATAAAACTATGGAAACTGTCTACAAGCACTACATCATTAAAAATATATACAAGGGTACATATTACAACTCAAATACTATGCATGTGTGAAGGAATCAAATAATAACTACCTAGATGACAGATATGTTTGTAAGTTTTATTTTACTTTTAAAACTGTGAGAGTGTGTGTGTGCACATGTGTGTGTGTGTTGAGGATTATGTGCATATGTGTATAGTTGCTTGCAGAGGCTATACGAATATTGTTAGATACCTTGGAGCTGGAGTTGTAGGTGGTTGTGAGCCGTGTGACATGGATGCTAGAAACTGAACTTGGGTCTTCTGTGAGAGCAGTATAGGCTCTTTACTGCTGAGGCATCTCTCCAGTCTCTCCAGCCCCTAGATGACAGATCTTGAGAACGGGATTTCTCGTTCCAAGCAATAGAGGTTTCATATAAACAAGGGGAGAAGATTAGAAAGGATCATAGATTCCATTGTAAGTGTACTAACAGGTTTTGTGTGTCAACTTGCCACAAGCTGGAGTCATTAGAGTTGAAGAAACTTCAGTCGAGGAAGTACTTCTATGAGATCCAGCTGTAAGGCATTTTCTCAATTAGTGATCAATGCCCATTGTGGGTTGTGTTGTCCCTGGGCTGGTAGTTCTGGGTTCTATAAAAAAAACATGCTTTGCAAGCTATGTGAAGCAAGACAGTAAGCAGCACGCCTCCATGGCCTCTACATCAAGTTCCTGCCTTCAGGATTCTGCCGTGTTCTAGTTCCTGTCTGGACTTCCTTTGTTGATGAACAACAATGTGGAAGTGTAAGCTGAATAAACCCTTTTCTCCCAAACTTGCTTTTGATCATGGTGTTTCCTTGCAGCAATAAAGACCCTAACTAAGATAACAGAAATATTCAATGACAGTATAATTTTACATTTGTCTTAACACAGATTTCATTTGAATAAACACAGAAATAATTATATATGCACACAATGGCTAGTAGATATATGTATTTACAAGGTCACTCTACTGAAAGAGTCTGGAAGCAATTTTTGACACTTCTTAGCAGAAATGACAGCAAACACTCAGCTCTTGGCTTGAATACTATTGTTTCATAAGAGAAAATATGTTATAGAGTTGGGACAGTAAGACACAGTGGAATCCTGTCATATCAGAGAGTGAAGAGTAACCAAACTAAACAAAACAGTAGGATTGCATCCGTGATACACAGGGGTCAACTGGAAGAATTCACAGTGGCTACAGCTTCAATATTTTGAACAACAAAATCAATGTTAATAACATGGGTTGGAGCATATTCCAGAGTATAACTAGAAATGGAGTCCATTTTTAACTAAATGATTAATTCATTAAATGAACAAATGGGAATAGCTATGTTTACCTTATGGAAGACTCCCAAACAATTGATATTTTGAAGTGACACATAACTTTTCACTCTCTTAAGTGTATACAACCTATCCTATTTCCCTTCAAATCATATGGAAATGGCCAAGGGGAGAGGAAGGGAAGTCTCATAGTGGAGAAACCTGACATTTTCTCTGCCATGAGATCCAGTTTAAAATAACCAACAAAACTCACAGTGAAAGTATATAAGTTGTCATGATGAAAAGATGGTACTTCAGAAATCTCATTGTTGTCTAGCAATACAGAGTTATAGTCCAAATATTGAAACAAAAATATCAGACAGATGCAAATTAAGAAACACCTAATACCAGATCAATCTTCTTCTAAATTGTTGAGACCATCAAAAACAAGGAAATTTCTAAGACTTTGTCCTAATCAAAATTGACGAGTTGTAATGACTGTAGATATTATTCTACTGTAAGTGAAATTCTAGGACGGAGAAAGGAAATTAGCAAGAAGAGAGCAGACAACGAATTATGAGAGTTTGTGGGGGAAAGGAGACCCTCATTCACTGAGTGGGAATTCAAATTGGTGTGGCCACTGGAAATCAGCATGGGGAATCCTCAAACAACTAGAAATAAACCTATGATATGAGCCAGCTACAGCTCTCCTAGGGCATATGTCCAAAGGACTTGACAGCCTACCTCATGGACACTTGCTCAGCCATATTCACTGCTGCTCTATTTGTAAAAGCTCAGAAATAGAAACAGCCAAAATGACTTTCAACTGATTAATAGATAATGAAAGAAAATGTAGTACATATACACAATATAATAATATTCAGTTATTAAAAAATAAAAACATAAGCTTTGCATATAAATGGATAAAACTTGAAAAGATTGTATTTATTTTTTATTAGGTTCATTGGTGTTTTGCCTGATGGCATGAGGGTGCCAGATCCCCTGGAATTGGCATTATAGACAGTTGTGAATTCCATGTGGGTGCTGAACCTGGTCCTCTGGAAGAACATTCAGTGCTGTTGGGTGAACTGTTTGGGAAGGGTTACAAGGTATGGTATTGTCAAAGGAGGTGAGTTTCTACGGGTGAGGTTTCAAACGCCCACACCATTCCCACTTAGCTTTCCTGTCTCCTGCTTATGTAAACTCTCAGTTACTGCTTCAGTGCCGCGCCTGTCTTCCTGCTGTCATGATCCCCATCACGGTGATCATGGACCCCAATGTAAATCTCCCAAACCTTTTCTTCTATAATACACCTCAGTTATACTGTCTCTCACCTGTGGCTCCGAGCTCCAAATCCTCATATTTGAGTACACAATGTGGATTCAACCATAGAAACAAGAAAAGCGTAAAGGGCTATGTGGGGGCACTCTGAAAGGAAAATAGTAGGATACAGGTGTTAGGACGCCAGAGATGGAAAAGCAGGAGGGACATGCCAACAGGGATGGGGCAGAAAGCTCAATATAGAAGGACAGAGGAGAAATAAACAGCATCAGAATTGTTTTATAAAGCCTCAATGAATCTTCTTATTTTATATTTATATAAAATCATATATAATACATATATATGTATAGCACACACACACACATACACTTAAAGAAAGTTACATAATTAAGGCTTACAATCCTCCCCACAAGAATCATAGACAAACAAAAAAACAGAACTAAGCACAAGAAGTTGCTGTTGGAATGGTTAGTAAGTGTAGTCCAACATAGACTGTGATTGTTGCCCTGGATTGCCCTTAGCTTGACCAAAGTCTGTAGAACTTAGGATATTGCACACATAGGACACTGGACTTGGACAATTGGAGCTCATTCTGTCCTGAAAGCCTCCTTGCTGGGGTCTAACTTCTCTGCTGCCATAACCTGCCCTATAAGCTGCAAAGGGAGGGAGGCAATTAATGGTGCTACTAAGATCATGACACCTATGAACCACAACCATAACCAACATGACAAGACAGCCATAAAGGTGTGATCAGTGACACTCAGGAGTTGGTTGCATCCTACAGTTGTCTAATCGCTCGTAAGGCCAATTCAACAGGAAGGAAACAATGCCTCCTACTAGAAACCTAGCCATTTTCCTGGGGTTAGGGAGGACATGAACCTTAGGGAAGAATCTACTAACACTACTTTGTTAGACCAGCATAATTTCTAAGTATATTTTAAATTTTACCTGTATATGTACAGATAAGTATAGTTTCAGCTCCTCATCAGTGATGGTTGTCTTTATAGTAAATGGAGAACATCACAGAAAACCCTAACTGGAAACAATGCAGAAGTATACAAATCGTGGGGAGCCCAGTCCCAGTGGGCGCATCTGCATCACAACTACTCCGTTCATAGGAGCACAGGGCTGGAAAGAGGGATGGAAAAATGATAAGAGCCAGAATACCAAGAAATATGCTGTGAAACAGTCTTTCCTAGAAATGGCTGCATAAACAGTTATAAACAATGGTATTATCAATAGATATGCTAGTGTAGAAAGGTAGCAAACTCTTGGGACCATACTTTTGAACGAGGAACTACAAGCAACTGCAGAGAGACAGAGAGAGAGAGAGAGCTTCCCCTAGGTATGAGGCTCCTAATTGGCTGCCCAATACAGATTAGTCAGTTCTGAAATCATATACTCACAAATACAAAAAAAAAAGTATCAGCTGCTTGTACTTCTATAATTTTACATACATACATGCAAATAACAGAAATACTTGGAGAGAAGGGACTATTAGTATGAGAATGAGGGGGTACATGGAAGGATTTGAAAGACTTGGGAGGGCCTAGGGAGGGGAAAAGGGTAAGGGAAAGAGATGTAATTATATTTTAATTAAAAGTGCATAAAATAAATAAAATGCAAGAAAAAGTTAAGGATATCAGGTTAAATAATAAGTAACTTCAACTTGTTTTTGGACTGTAGCTAGCAGTAATGGGTTGATATTGGTTAATTCATCTTGACAAATGCATCATATTAATAAAGGAAAACTCTGGTTACCTACGCATTAAAACATTATTTACTGGGATCTCTAAATCTATTAACATTAAGCTCCATATTTAACAGTCCCACCCAATGTTCAATAATTACAGCAAATGATCACAAATTCCTATGACTGCTTGCTTCTCTCAGCCGAATCCTCCCTTTCCTTGTGGTCTAGTCCTAGAAGCCAGGAATATTCGAGAATAGCGCAGACTCCTTAGTCACTTATTTTATGAAGCAATTAAGCAGAATTATTGGTTTCCAGGCATATTTTCCCTCATGGCTTTTTGTGAAAGCATGAGTGTCAGGCACTGTGATCTGGCTATGTTCCTTCACAATCCCAAACCCTGTTTAGTGAAGAAGATGCCGTCTTGGAGGGAACAAAAAAGAAAAATGACTACAAGCAAAACATCCCTAAATTGTTTTCATAGTGATCTCCTTGCAAGGGTCAGAAAAAGCTTATTGCAAATGGATGTTTTCATCATGGGAAAGAATGAGAGATTATTGGAGTTAGAAACGGCTGTTCACAAGATTCCTGGACAAGATGTGGAGACTCAGCCCTTGAGAGATCAAATGACTTCCCATGATTATAGGTTGCTAGTATCAGAAGAAGCTGTATGTCTTCCTAAAATAACATGCTTCTCACACCACACTTCTCCACATCTCTAGTAAATTTAACCTTTTCTGTACAGCTGTGAAGAAAACCCACTGATCATGCAAGCTAAATCAACACCAGAGACATATCTCAGAAAATGCCCCAAATGCCTTTCTTTCATTATTGAAAATGATGAGATGCGAGTCTTTAATAACTCACAGCACAAGAGGACCATTACTGTCAGCATAGACCACTCAGCCATACATTACAGCTTTTTACTTCTCCACACAAAATTGCTTTGAAATTTACATTTGCCATAAAGGATTCAAGTCCATCACTATTAATTTTCTTCTACAAATTATGTTTAATTATCGCTTCTTTCCACCTAGGAAGAAACCCCTCTTGTGCTCCTGTCTCCGTGTGGTTCTCAAGGAGACTTTGCTCAGCATGAATCTTGGATAGTGATTTTATATCCCTTTTTTGCCCTTCCTTGTCAAAATCATAACCCTACTTAGGAGACACAAAAATGAGCAGAGTATATGACTCCATACCACCTGCATAGACATGAAACATGGCCTCTCTAACTCAAAGGAATAAAAGCAACACATTCTAGCTTTAGCCTATACACAGGTAGTTTTTAAATTCTGCTCATGACCAAGTGCTTAACAATGCATGCAATGTACCTATTAAAGAATGTTCTTGGAGATGTAGATTCAGATATATTTATAATGCATTAATAATCCTTATTTTCATCTTCTTTTGGACCCTATGAAACAAATTGAAAAGAAGAGGGGGTTGGATCCCTGTAACTGAAGTTACAGGGGACTGTGGGCTATATGTGAGTGTCAGGTCCTCTGCAAGAGCAGTAAGCACTCTTAACTGGTAAGTCGTCTACCCAACCCCCAATCTTAGTACATCTTTTTAATATGTATTTTAAAAGACCAGCTTTCACCAAATTCACTCCTGTAGTGATTTGAATGGAAATGGCCCCCAAAGGGACTGGGACTATTAGAAGGTGCTGCCTGTTGGAGGAAGTATTGCACAGTGGGGGCAGGCTTTGGGGTCTCTTTTGCTCAAGCTTCCCTCAGTATGACAGTTAGTTGACTTCCTGTTGCCTGCAAGATGTAAGAGTCTAGTTTCAGCTGCTCTATCATCATGTGTGCCTGCACACCACCATGCTCCCTATCATGATGATAATAGAATGAATCTCTTAACTATAGGCAAGAGACACCAATTAAATGCTTTTTTATAAGAGTTGCTATGGCCCTGGTATATTTTAACAGCAATAAAGCCTTAATTAAGACAACTCCAGATCCCAACTTTTAAGTCATCTTTGACTCTTCCATTATTGTCCCATTTCCCTTCACCTGTATTATCAAACCCCTCCAGGTTTACCTTCCACTATATTATTCTAAAGGATGCTTTGTCAATGCTCAGATTTTTTCCTAGTGTAAGCCAGAATCATTTCTTGCCTGGACTCCTACAATTGTTATTATTTTTTTATTATTTACTTGTTTATTTGAGATGAACACTTGGTATTGCATAACCAGTTTTGGGGCTCTTCCCTGGGGAAAACAAATCCTTCCTCTCTCAGTGTTCCTAAGCCATCGATAACCCTGCGTCTCGGGCTGGCAGAGCCCACACAATTTCCTCTTCCACATTAGCATGTCTATTGGTGCCATCCTGTTCATGTCTTCTTTGTGCTGCCACACTGGTGAGACTTCATGGGTGTAGCTTCTCCGACATAGTGAGGAAATGAGGTCTCATAGCAAACATGCTGTTCCTCCAGCTCTTACAATCTTTCTATCCCTCTTCCTGAGCCTTAGGTGAAGGAGCTGTGTTGACAGACCCTTTTAAAATTATATAACAGAACTTCTGCTCTTAAAACTTCCCGTGTTGCTCAGATGGTACTTGCCCCTGAATGGCAGGTCGTGAGGAAAATGGTCCTCTGCTCACTGTCCAAGTTCAAGCACATTACCTCAAGCCTTACCCCACACTCTGGAGGTAAGAAGCTTTTTGTGTTGTCCAACACATCACAACCAAGGGCATTTTAGGACTTTTCTGTTTTGCAGTTTCCCAGGTCCTTATCAGCAATGATCACATGGCTAGATGATTTAGGAATCAGGTCAGCAATCATCTTTTCACTGGGCCAACCAAAACGCAAAGTCCCCTTATTACTAACACCCTGCCTCTCATAATTGCAACTTGGCTTGATTTCTTTAATTGATTCTACTGTCCCCTTTATCTTATTCTCTATTGGAATGTGTAAGAATATTGGAACAATAACAGAAACATACAGTTATTTATTTGTTAAATAAACAACTAGCATTTTTCCATATGTCTTATAGAATATCAAAAGTAGTGTTAATGTTTTCTGTGTGGCTACGACATGCATCATGAGATATATGCTATACACAAATAGAAAGTAATCAACATCTATAACACTGTTATTTATGAATTACCATCTACATGTTCATAACTCCCAAGCATGGCTCAGGTGGTGCCTGGGCTGATAAGAATGCAGTGATAGATGATGGGTGAATGACTCATTTAATGAGATACAGCAATATACTATTCATATCTTATTTGCATAGACTTTGACTAATTGTTTCATAATTAGCTTCAGCTCATCTGCTTCCTCTGATTACTAAAGAGTTCTTTGACCTTGAGTCTTATTTCTCCACTGGCTGAAGTTAACAGTCATTGACTAACAAAGATCTGACACTGATATATCCTGTAAGAATAAGAAACTCTATATTTCACTGAAATAATTCAGTTAAAATAAATTTTGAGCCACAAACTGTTTATTTTTTATGACAAAGACAAAAAATTATCATTATTGAGATCAGCATTAAAACATTATATCTCATTTGCTTTTAAAAAGATCATGAGACAGGAGAAACTTAGTTTCTGCGGCAGGACATGTACAGGTTTAAATTGTCCCTGCATATGGCCTTGGTCCACTGTGCTGACATCACACAATATAAGTTTTTATTTCACTATTTCTAATCATGTCTGGTATTGTTATTCTAAATATGGTCAAGTAGAAATCGCCATGTGAATGGCAGCTAATCTATTAATCTACGTTTTGGTGCAAACCATCATGGGAGATGGAGCTTTGTCTTTGCCCATTAAGGAAAAACAAATGTTACCTTTCCTATAGTATTCAAATTTTCTAATATCAGGAATTCTATTGGAAGGCTCTTATCTTATATTAAAAGACCAGCCATTAGGAATCTATGTTCACACAACCACATCTCACCCTCTCGCTGTCTTGCTAATCATTATGGCCTTGCTTCCCACACATGCAGTGCCATGGATTTCAGTGCAAAACAAATTACGTTTGATAAGGAAGACTGGATCAATGAGTGTAGTCTACACCTCCCATTTATAAATACAGTAACAAGTGAAAGAGCTCTCGATGCTCAGGGAACTGTCCGCTTGCTAACACATGGGATTTGCAACCATTCTGTCCTCCATGGGGACCTATCAGAGAAGTATTGGGTTGCCATGAACATTGGAGGATTTCTGGGGCAACCAGTCACCTCTGTGTGATTTTTTAGAAACACATGATCAGTTTTAGTTAGAGGAGAAGCTTCTTACAATGAGAACTCCAGGTATTTAAAATACGTGTGAAATGGTGCATCACTAGTATAATTCATAGCATGCCAGTTTTATAAAATATATGTGATGCTAAGGGAAAATACATCCCCATTTGCCCTATAACAAAAAGAAAGGCAAAGGGAGCTTGAGCTAAGAGTGGAGGAACCAGTGAAAGGAACTTGACTCAATGACCAGAAAATTGTGCAATACAACCTTTATTCTTATACACAGGAGACTGTGTGTCGTATCATGAAATTGCTAATGTTAATTATTATTATATTCACATCTTTGCTAATTTGATCAATGAAAAATGCCACCTCATCACAATATTTAATCATTTGTTTATGGGTGAATTTGCAAATAAAAGGTAATTTAGCATTTTCATTTCCTCCATTATAACTCAATTCTTCATATCTTGGTCTTAATGTACCCACTGAGGTTCCCATTTTTCTTATCTATGGAGCATCTTGTATATTACGTGGTACTAATTCTTCAGCACTTTAGTTGTAAATATTCCTATTATAATTGGCTCAAGTTTTAATCTTTATATTATTTCAGGGAAACAATAAAAATACAAAGGCAAAGGTTTTATGCATTAACATTATGTATGTTTTTCATTTGTTGGTTTTTTTCCTTTGCTTTTCTGCATACAGTTATACTGCTTCAAAGTTTTGAGTAGTTACCTAAATATCTGAAGACTTTAGGGTTTTGGTTTCTGCATTGACACAGTTAGTATTTGTCCTAAAGCCTTGTATCTGTCAAGTTTCTATATGGAGTTTTTACAATAGCTTTCCAGTTACTCTAGAGCAATGCACTTTTTAATCCATCTCTTCTCTCTCAGTTTTAATGCATCCCACATTCTATTTTGTGTGTAAATACCACAGTGTGTTTTTTACTTCATCTGTTAGTTGTCTATCCCAGAGGGCATACTAATTTCACTATTGTAGTGCTAACCCTGTTTTATCTCTGGGTGGAGCGTAATAGCATCAAGTGGTGAAGAAGCATATTCTTCTGAAGTGATAACTGGAAGGTGCTGTGGGACACTGCTCTTGTACCCTGTAAAGATTTGTCACTTATATTGGTTTAATAAAATGCTGATTATCCGGTCACCAGGCAGGAAATATAGGCAGGGAAACTAGATAGGAAGTAGAAGTGGGATGAACAGAATAGGAAAATCCTGGGAAGAGGAAAGGCTCAGTCTGCAGTCATTACCCAGAAACAGAGGAAGCAAGATGAGAATGCCTCACTGATAAAAGGTACCAAGTCACATGGCTGCCACAGACAAAAATTATGGGTTAAAATAAGATATGAGTTAATAATAAGCCCAAGCTAATAGGCCAACCACTTTATAATTAATGTAACCCTCTGTGTGTTTCTTTGGTACTGAATGGCCGCGGGACCAGATGGGACAGACTTCTTTCAACAGGGAAGGTTTCAGATTTTTCTTCTGACACCAGACTTCCATTGCAGACTGTTCATAAAGCATACACACACACATACATACACACACACACACACACACGTGTGTGTGTGTGTGTGTGTAAAACCCTGCTTGCTAATTCAGTCTGCCCAGGTTGTCTTTGGACCTGTTACAATATAAAAGCCTTTCATTTGATGTGAGATTTTACCTATTTTAGAATCTTCTAGAGAATGACATTTAATTTCTACTTTGTCATACCTAAAAAAATCAGTTCAGTGCCTTTCGCTGAGCTGCCTTAAGGATAAGGTAATGTACCACAAACAGCTATGCAGTGGGCCAGGATTTGTTCCCTAGTGAACTGTCAAGTTTAGCACTTTTTAAATGTTTTTTGGTAGTTTTGCAGGGGGTGTCTTTGGTTTTATGGCAGGGTATCTCTGTGTAACAGTCCTGGCTATTCTGGAACTCTCTTGGTAGACCAGGCTGGCCATGAACTTCTTGAGACCTGCCTGCCTCTGCCTCCCAAGTGCTGGGAATAAAGGCGTGTACCACCACCACACGGGTAAGTTTAGCATTCTTTGTTGTGATTACAGCTATATTGGTTCCTCCAGGTTCATCTTCATTGCTCTCCACACCTTACCTGGCCATTTGACCAAAACTTCACGAGTTTCCAGAACACGCTACAGTGGATATTATAAAAGATAAGACTGAAGCTGAAAGAATATCATACTTTAATCTCACTATAAAGAGAACAAAATAATAGCAATCATTTTCAGACCAAGGATTTAGCCCTTGGAGACATAACTTTCTCTCCAAATGTAGAGGTTCGTTCCCTCTGTGTCGGTCCTACTTATAAAAAGGTACAGAAAAAAGAGAGGGGTTTACAAAAGGGAGAAGATAAGAGCAGTGGACCCATCAAAACTTAGCTGCTCCCATAACACTGGGGAAAGAATTTCAGTGAAAAAAATTCCTGACCCGATTCGAGGGTGAGGTTTTTTTCTTCAGTCAGAGAGCAAGCCCAGGCCCAGCCATATAGAAAAGGTGGATCCTCAGGAGACCACAGCTGGCCTGCCCTGTCCTCCCCACCTCTAAGGCTGCCTCAGGTTGTCACACAGCCCAGCACACCAGAACAAGGTAATTTGTAATCTTAGGGGGAAAATGATGGTGGCACTGTGTCTGTCACTGAGCACTCTTCCCGCCAGTTTAAACAGCTGATTAGTTAGCGCCCCTAGAATCGATCCACATCAGTTCCACCTGCATGCACCCACCAGGAACCACTTTATTGTAAATCAATCATTCTGCAAACATCTCACAAAGGGACCTGGCTTTACTAACAAGCTGTCAATCCTTGCTGCCTGTTGGTAGCACCCAGTCACTGTGGAGTATAACCAGCATTTATTCAGAAATGATCCTCTCTTCAGGTCAGTCTGTGCAGAGGGGGTGGGGATACAGGGTGAACCAGGACTTTCAAACATGCACATGAGTAACTGTGCTGTATCATGCTGCCTCCCTGGGAAGAGAGCTAAAGTTTGGCCAAACATTCACCTAGGAGATTAAAAAATGACCCAAAGCTGTAAACAGACACTTCACAAAATTAGATATAAATGTGGCCATATATACAAAACTAAGTGTGCCACCTTATTAGTTGAGTTGGGTGTAAATTCATACTTCAGGGAGGGGCCTATAACAAGGCCTAACAGACATCAACTGAAATAACCAAAAAGACTGGGTATACTGATGATGTAGAAGAAAATGGCCTTTCAAACACTGCTAGCAAGTGTGTCAAATGGGAAACCCACTCTTCAGGGAAAACAGAAAGGGCAATATGTCACCACTGAAACCCAACTATCCTATGGCTACAAGGCTTGAACATTCAAACACAGCTGAAACACAAGAAAATGACCTTAAAATAACTTTGTGAAGATGAAATGTAAAAATCCCTTAAAGAAATGGAGGAAAAGACAACCCAAAAAATGGAGGAAAATGATAAATTTCTCCTAAAGAATGTCAAGGAAACCAAGAAAAAACAGTTGAGAGAAACAAATAAAATTGTTCAAGATCTGAAAATGAAAATAGAAGCAATAAAGAAAACACAAACTAAAGGAATTCTGAAAAAGGAAAACTTGAATAAGGGAACAGAAACTATGGATGCAAGTATTGCCATCAGAATACAAGAGATGGAAGAGACAATCTCAGGCATTGAAGATAAAATAGAGGAAATATATTCATTGGTCAAAGAAAATGTTAAATATAAAAATATCCTAACATAAATATCCAGGAATATGGGACATTATGAAAAGACCAAACCTAAAAATAATAATAGAATAAGTAAATGGATTCCTGCTCAAAGACAAGGAAGATATAATCAACAAAATCATAGAAGTAATTTTTCTCAACCTTTATAAGATATAGGATATTCCTATAAAGGTTCAAGAAGTTTACAAAACATCAAATATACTGGACAAGGAAAAAAGTCATCTTGCCACATAATAATCAAACACTAAACATACAAAAAAAGAAAGAATATTAAAGGCTGCAAGAGAAAAAGGCTAAGTACACATATAAGCAGACCTATCAAAGGAGTCTCTAAATACCAGAAGAACCTTGATGCAGACTGAGGAGACCATGGATGCCAGCCCAGAGTACTATATCCAGCAAAACTTTTAATAACCATAGGTGGGGAAAATATGGTATTTCATGACAAAGTCAAATTTAATGAATATCCATCCACAAACCCAGCTCTACAGAAAGTACTAAAAAGAAAAGTCCAACCCAAGGAATTTAGCTGCACCCATGAAAACAATGGCAACAAATAATCTCACAAGAACAAACCCTAAAGAAGGGAAACACATAAACACTACCACTGAAAAAATAACAGGAATTAACAATCACTGGCTATTAAAATATCTTAATATCAATGTACTCAATTCACCTATACAAAGACACAGGCTAACAGAATGGATATGAAAACAGGATCCATCCTTCTGCTGCATACAGCAAACACACCTCAACCTCAAAGACAGACATTACCTCAGATTAAATAGCTGGTAAAAAAAACTTTTCCAATTAAATGGAGATAAGAAATAAGTGAGTGTAGCTATCCTATCTAACAAAATAAACTTCATACTAAAATCAGCCAAAAGAGACAGAAAGGACACTTCATATTTGTCACAGGAAAAATCCATCAAGATGAAGGTCTCAATCCTGAACATCTATGCCTCAAATACAAGAGCACCCACATATGTAAAAGAAACATTACTAAGGCTTAAATCACACAAAAAACTCAAGGCACTAATAGTGGGAGACTTCATCATCCCACTCTCACCACTGGACAGCTCAGCCAGACTGAAACTTAACAGAGACATAACAGAACTGACAGACTCAAATGGATATAACAAACATCTATAGAACATTCCATCCAAACACAAAAGAATATACTTTCTTCTCAGCACCTCATGGAACCTTTTCTAAAATGAACCACATACTTGGTAACAAAGTAAACCTCAACAGATACAAAAAAAAAAATCAGAATAATCTTTTGTATCTTACCAGATCCTCATTGATTAAAGATGGACTTCACTGATTTATTTTTTGAGTAAACTTCATATTGAGTGAGGTAACTCAGACTCAGAAAGACAAATATATACACTCACTCATAAGTGGCTTTTAGACATAAAGCAAAAAAAAAAAAGAAAGAAAGAAAAAGAAAGAAAACGAGCCTACAATTCACAATCCCAGAGAATCAGGGAACCTAGACAACAATCAGGACCCTAAGAGAGACATACATGGATCTAATCTACATGGGAAGTAGAAAAAGACAAGATCTCCTGAGTAAATTGCGAGCATGGAGACCATGGGAGAGGGTTGAAGTGGAGGAGAGAGGAAGGGAGGGGAGCAAAGAAAAAGGTTTAGCTGTATAGCTCAATAAAATCAATTTTAAAAAAAGGAACTTTACTACATGAACTACAGAAAGTCTATAAATTCACGGAAACTAAACAATTGTCAACTGGGGTTAAAGAAGAGATAAAGAAAGATGTTAAGAGACTTCTTATAATTCAATGAAAATGAATGCATAGCATACCCAAACTTATGGGACACTATGAAAGTGGTGCTAAGAGGAAAGTTCAAAGTACTAAATGCCTTTATAAAGAGTTTGGAAAAATTTCATGCTAGTGACTTAACAGCACATTTGAACACTTTAGAACAAAAAAACCCCAAACATACCCAAGAGGAATAGATGGTAGAAAATAATCGAACTGAGGGATGAAATCAATAAATAGAAACAAAGAGAACAATACAAAGAATCAATGAAACAAGGAGTTAGTTCTTTGAGAAAATCAACAAGATAGACAAATCCTTATCCAAATTAACTAAAAGGCAGACAGAGAATATCCAAATTAACAACATCAGAAAAGAAAAGGGAGACATAATAACAGTCACTGAGGAAATACAAACAATCATTAGGCCATACTTCAAAAACCTGTACTCCACAAAACTGGAAAATCTAAAAGAAATGGACAGACACCACATGCCAAAATTAAACCAAGATCAGATAAATAATTTAAATAGATCTATAAACCCTAAGGAAATAGAAGCAGTCATTAAAAGTTTCCCAACCATGAAAAGTCCAGATAGTTTCAGCTCAGAATTCTACCAGACTTTCAAAGAAAAGCTAATACCAGTACTCCTCAAATTATCCCACAAAATGGAAACAGAAGGAATATTGTCAAGTTCTTATGAGACCACAGTTACCCTGATACCCAAAGCACACAAATATTCATGAAGAAAGAGAATTATAGACCAATTTCCCTCATGAACATTGATGCAAAAAAATCAATAAAATACTGGGAAACTGAATCTAAGACCACATAAAAAAGGTCATCTATCATGATCAAGTGAACTTCATCCAAGAGATTCAAGAATGATTAGACATACAAATATCTGTCAGTGTAATCCACCATATAAACAATCTGAAGGAAAAACCACACAATCATCTCATTGCATGCTGAAAGAGCCTTTAACAAAATCCACAAACCCTTCATAATAAAAGTATTGACGAGTTCAGGAATACAAGGAATGTACATAATTATAAAAAAATCAATTTACAGCAAGCCAACATTAAATTAAATGGGAAAAAACTCAAAGCATTCCACCAAAATCAGGAACAAAGCAAGGCTTTCCACTTTCTATCTATTCAATATAATACTCGAAGTTCTAGCTATTGCAAAAAGAAAACAAAAGGAGATCAAATCAATACAAATTGAAAAAGATAAAGTCAAAGTATTTCTGTTTGTAGATGGCATAAAAGTATACAAAAGTGATCCCAAAAATTCTACCAGAAAACTCTCACAGCTAATAAACACTGTAACAGCAGATTACTCAAAAAAATTAGTAGCCCTCTTATATACAAATAATAAAAGGACTAAGAAAGAAATCAGGAAAACAACACCCTTCACAATAGCCACAAACAATATAAAATACCTTGGGGTAACTCCAAGCAAGTGAAAGACCATATGTCGAGAACCTCAAGTCTTGGAGAAATTAGTAAAGATATCTGAAGATGGAAAGATATTCTCTGGTCATGGATCAGTAGGATTAACATAGTAAAAACGGTCATCTTACCAAAACAATATACAGATTCAATGCAATCACCATCAAAATTCCAACACAATTATTTACAGACATTGAAAGAATAATACTCAAATTCATATGAAAAAAATTCAGGATAGCTGAAACAACCCTGCGCAATGAAAGAACTGCTGGAGGTGTCACCATCCCTGATCTCAAGCTCTACTGTGGAGCTACCGTAATAAAAACAGCATGGTTTTGGCATAAAAACAGACACATTGACCAATGTAATTGAATCAAAGATCCAGGTATAAGTCCACACAACTATGGACACTTGATTTTTTACCAAGAAGCCAAAACTATGCAATGGAGAAAAGAAAGCATCTTCAACAAGTGGTGCTATCATAACTGGATGTTGGCATGTAGACGAATGCAAATAGATCCACATCTATCACCTACACAAAACCCAAGTCCAAGCTGATCAAAGATCTCAACATAAATCCAGTTACACTGAGCCTGAAAGAAGAGAAATTAGGGATACACTTTAATACATCTGTACAGGAGACAACTTTCTGAGTAGATCACTAGTAACACACACACTAGATTGACAATTAATAAATGGTATCTCATAAAACTGAAAAGGTTCTATAAGGAAAAGGGCACTGTCAATAGGACAAAATGGCAGCCTACAGAATGGGAATAGATATTAACCAATCCTACATCTAATATACATAAACTCAAGAAACTACTCATCATAAAACTAAATAATTCAATTAAAACATGTTGTACAGACATAAACAGAGACTTCTCAACAGAAGAATCTCAAATGGCAGAGAATCACTTAAAGAAATGTTTATTATCCTTAGCCACCAGGGAAATACAAATCAAAATGACTCTGAGATTTCATCTTACCCCTGTCAGAATGGCTAAGATCAAAGCCAAAAATGATAGTTTATACTGGAAATGATGTGGAGCAAGGGGAACACTCCTCTTCTGCTGGTGGGAGTGCAAACTTATATGGCCACTTTGGAAATCACTATGACAGTTTCTCAGAAAATTAGGAATCAATCTACCTCAAGACACAGCATTACACCCGAAGGATGCTCAATAAAACTACAAGGACACTTGCTCAACTATGTTCATAGTTTCAGCCAGAATATGGAAGCAACCTAAATGCCACTCGACCAAAAAATGGATAAAAAAAAATGTGGTACATTTACATAATGGACTAGCACGCAGCTGTTAAAAACAATGACATAGAGTCTTCTGTTATTTCATTTGTTAAATAAAGAGACTGCCTTGGCCCTTTAATAGGACATAAAATTAGGTAGGCGGAGTAAACAGAACAGAACGCTGGGAGAAAGAAGCTGAGTCAAAGAGTCGCCATAATTCTCCCACTCCAGGCAGACACAGGTTAAGATCATTCCTGGTAAGCCAGCTTGTGGGCTACACAGATTATTAGAAATGGGTTAGATTAATATGTAAGAGCTAGCCAATAAGAGGCTGGAACTAATGGGCCAGGCAGTGTTTAAAAGAATACAGTTTCTGTGTAATTATTTCGGGTAAAGCTAGCCGGGTGGCGGGATGCAGACCAGCCCGCCCAATCTTATTTCAACAAGGATGCTCAATCAAACTACAAGGACACTTGCTCAACTATGTTCATAGTTTCAGCCAGAATATGGAAGCAACCTAAATGCCACCTGACCAAAAAATGGATTAAAAAAAAATGTGGTACATTTACACAATGGAATAGCACGCAGCTGTTTAAAACAATGACATCAGGAGATTAGAAAGTGAATTTATGAAACTAGAAAAAAAATCATCCTAAATGAGGTAACCCAGATCCAGAAAGACAAACATGGCATATACTCACTCATAAGTAAATATTACCAATAAAGTTAAGAATAACCATGCTCCTTTTCTGCTGGGGACCGGCTGCTCGCTGTGAAAATGGACAAGTTCATGAAACCGGGGAAAGTGGTGCTTGTCCTGGCTGAACACTACTCCAGAAGCAAAGCCGTCATCGTGAAGAACATTGATGATGGCACCTCAGACCGCCCTTACAGCCATGCCCTGGTGTCTGGAATTGACTGCTATCCTCAAAAATTGATGGCTGCCATGGGCAAGAAGAAAGTCGCCAAGAGATCCAAGATCAAGTCCTTTGTGAAGGTTTATAACTCCAACCACCTGATGCCTACAAGGTACTCTGTGGACATCCCCCTGGACAAAACTGTTGTCAAATGCAAAGCAAGGCGGGAAGCCAAGGTCAAATTTGAGGAACGATACAAGACAGGGAAGAACAAATGGTTTTTCCAGAAGCTTCGCTTTTAGGCATATTTTTGTTTACATCATTAAAAGTTTAAAAAACAAAAAACAAACAAACAAAAAAAGAATAACCATGCTACAATCCACAGACCTAGAGAGTGTAGGTAACAAGGGGTGCCCAAGGGGGATGCATGAATCTTCCTGGGAAGGGGAGATAGAGGAGATCTCCTGGGTTGGCTGGGGGTGAGTGGGCATGGGAACTTCAGGGGTTGGGTTGGGATTGGGAGGAGGGAAACAGTGCTGAGAGAGATGACTGGAAAGGGAGGCTATTATGGGTCCAGCAGAAGCCAGATGCAAGGGCAACTCCCAGGACTCTACAAGGATAGCCCTAGCTAAGACTCCAGGCAGCAGCGTATGTATTGCCTGAACTGGCCATGCCCTGTGATTAGATTGGTGCCCTATGCTTTAGCTGAGTAAGCCATAGCACAGGGAGTCAATCTTTTCCCTCATCCACTGACCAAATAAAATGTCTCCATTCCTTTTTCTATTCGGGAGACAAACCTGTGGGTTACATTAGGAACACACTCTTCAGGAGAAGACATGGAAAACCTATTCTAATTGATTTTCAAGAATCCTCTGCAAAACACATTCAACTGTTTTTAGTTTTAAAAAAAAGGTAGGACAAAGGCATTTTGTCTCTGGATAATTCCCCTTTCCTCTGCAGCTCATGTTTGGATCTCAGTATGTGAGCAGGAAAGCCAGACAAAAGCATCCTCGCAATCTGACAAACACAGCGCTATTGTTTTCCTCTAGTTAGAGGCATCGTAGGAACAGCCTGATTTTGCTCAGTGTGGTCCAGACAATCCCATGCAGGAGCTGCTCAGGCCATTTGCTGACAGACAACTGCATTGTCAGCACCGCATGGTGAAGGGTAATTGTGTGATTATGGCTCCCTTGTAAACCTTGCATCAGAAGCAAAACTCCAGGACTGGTTAAAACAGTGGCGATGAGTAAAGACGGACTGCAGGGGAGAGCAGCTGAATGCCTGTGGCCCATCAGCTTAAGCGAGAGCTTGCGAAGGCACAGATGGGACAAGCAGCTCATAGCCGCTTGGGAGATAGTTACTGTAATGAAACAACACAATGTAATGGTTATGGCATTTAACGTGGTTAGAAGGAACCCGAGATTTATTGACACTTGGCAACCAGTAAAGAACAGGATTCAATGAGACAATACATGTGTTGAAGCTACTGGTACCTGTGGAGAAGCAAAGTACTTAGATTTGTCTGGGTTTCAGTATCCTAGTCCGTCACTTCCTAACTCTGTGACCTCAGGCAAATCTCCCAAACTCTCTTGGCCTCTGCTTCCTGTTGTTTATAAGATGACTTAAGTCACCATAGCCCCCATGTGGTTGTTGTGAGGATTGGTTGAGCAAGGAACAAAGCTGAAGTTAATGCTGGGCATATGATCAGCATCATGGAAAGGCTTCTTATGACTCCAGGCAATCTGCCTTTCCTCTGGGTCTTGGATGGTCTCCAGGTGCTGCTCCAGTGTTAAGTTCCAAATATTCTCTCTGTTACTTGGCGACTATCTGCCCTCCCTTCAGGTTGGACATTCTTGTTCTGGGCATGGGCCATGACTCTTCACAGTAAGGAAGATGAATCCAGGCAGAGGAAGGGCTGCCTGGAGGATTCCTTCAGAGAACTCGGGCACAAGAACACTTATTGGGTGACTTTCTAACATCCCCATTGGCCTTAGCATCTTCTTTTCAGAATAGTGATGATAGTGACAATGTCAATTTTGTGTTTTTATCATGAAAATGAGAATAATACATGCAAGATACCTGTCACTATATTTGACTGTACAATAGATGACATAGGCAATTATATATGATTACATGTGTATATGCATATATATATATATATATATATATATATATATATATATATACCATCTATGTACTATACACATAAATGTTCAGTTATAATAATGATCAGATCAGTAAGAATAATTATTATTCGAAAACTGTAAGAAGATGAATGCGGTTTGCAAGTGAATGGATGTCTAACAGGTCCAGGCAATTGAAGAAGCAATGACTCAGCAAATGATATGTTCACCAGTATTTTCTATTTGTCTTGACTTTGAAGCTAACTGGTGATCTGGTGATGAACAAGTGAGACCTATTCACATAGCAATATTAAAAATGAATATTTTCCCATGATGTGCTTATTTACTACAACAAAATTACAGTGGTTTTAGTGATGCTATTGGCAACACAACTTGTACCAAATGCTTACCAGTTCAACAAATTATGTATGTTCAAATATCTATTCTAAATACAAAGCTACATATCAGGGAAATATATCATCTTCACACTGGGTCATGGAAAAGCAAATCAAGCATGTGGGAAGATAAATAATTTCACTCATTGATGTATTAACCATGTTTGATAATTCCCCATGAACTTATTTTGGGATCACAATAGACACTAAAATACATCAGCATATGTAGGGGATATAAATCTAGGCAAATGGTATTTTCAAGATTTTAGGTATTTTATTCAATGTCCTCTAAAGCTAAAATCTTTTGGTTCAAAAAAACTGTGTTTGGTCAGTGAGAACTCTACATCTAAATGAGAGCATGAGATATGCACCATGATAAGGACATTGGGATGAGGCGTTGAGATCAGAGAAATCAGACCATGAGCCTCAGAACATGAGCATCAGGACTAGAACCAGTGAAAATGTGAAATATTCCCAGACTTACAGCAGGGAGCACACATGGCTGTACTTTGATTTTTCTCAGTGAGGCCTATGCTGAATTTACAACCTTTCAAAGAGTAAGTTTGTGCTGTTTTTAAAAGTTTAAATATATATGCCTGTGTAAGTTTATGTTCACCACATGCACATAGATGTTCGAGTCCAGAAGAACAAGTGAAATTCTCTGAAACTGGATTTGCAGTTGATTGTGAGTCACCTGATGTGGGTGCTGGGAGCTGAACTTAGGTTCTCTGCCAGAGCAGTAGGTATTCTTAACCACTCAGTCCTCTCTCCAGATATGTGTTTACTTGTCAAAATAGTCTACCTTAACCTTGACTCTGCATGCACCAACCTGAAGAACATTTTGGAATGAACATGATGAAGAACTCATCTGATCTTAAACCCTTTGATGGAGGAGGGTCATCTGTCTATCTGTTACTTTCATTGGTTAATAAAGAAACTGCTTGGCCTGATAGGGCAGAATTTAGATAGGCAGAGTAGACCGAACAGAATGCTGGGAAGAAGGGAAGTGAGGCAGATGATATAGCTCTTCTCTCCAGATGGACCCAGGTTAAGATCCTTCCCGGTAAGCCACCACCTTGTGGTACTACACACATTATTAAAAATGGGTTAATCCAGATATGAGAATTAACCAGTAAGAGGCTAAAGCCAATGGGCCAAGCAGAGTTTAAAAGAATGCAATTTGTGTGTTGTTATTTCCGGGGCTAAGCTAGCCATGTAGAGCCAGGCAGGACGAAAAGCAGGCCTGCCCACTGTTCCTTCTACAACCATTCAATAATGGGTTTGAATAACACCTTTATTTCTCAAGTATTTTTAAGTGCGTATTGAGGGTCATGTACTATACTAGATACCAGGTACTCACAGATATGCTAGGAATCCAACCACTATTAGCTAAGTGACAAAAAAAATCAGAAAACAGAGAAACAAATCTGTATTATGAATTTTGAGAAGTCATATGAATAAAATGATCAATACAATATGATAAAGAATCAAATGAACCCAAGAGACAAGACATTCAAATGATCAGAGAAAACTTCACAGAAAGTTTAGCTTTCACACAAACACCTGAAAGACGAGAAGGAGTCTTCCTTATGGAAAGAAAACCCCAGAGAAGGAAGAGGTAATGGGCAAAGGACTCGAGGGATAGGAAGCCTTGGTTGTGGGAGAGGAAATGACTGCAAACTGGCATTTCTAGGGGTGATACTGAGGAGGATGACCACAGAGAAGTAGGAAAAGAAGAATCTTCTCAGGTAGACTTGGCCTGTCAGGTGGGCAGTGTGTGTGTGTGTGTGTGTGTGTGTGTGTGTGTGTGTGTGTGTGTGTGTGTGTATAGCTTAAGCAACTTTACTAAGGGACAATTTAAGTCTTACACAACTGATTAATTAAGAGATTCTTAGCTTTGGCATGAGCCCTAAAATAATCAATTGTTTAGTTCCTGTTAAATTATGTAAGGAAAAGCCGGGAAACATGCAAGTAAAGCAGGAAGATAGTTAGGTCGCTTGGCAGAGACACAGAGAAGAAGTAGATGGTTGCTCAGCCTTGAAGGGCAAAGGAGAGGACAAGTAGAAGGCAGAATCACAGGTCACTGCGTGAAGATTAATTCAGCTTAAAAATGGGAGCAAAGGGATGGGAGCTACAAGTGCCCTCCAAATTTCTGCCTGGAAATTAGAGGACATTTTCACAGTGACATTATCTTTAATTAAAATTGGCATTCTGGACCCTGCCCTCTACTGAGGCGCTATTGTGGGTCAATTGTTGCTGTAGGACGGAGTCATTCTTTCTTCAGGATGTGGCCACTGACAGGTGGCATATGCTTCAGTGAATGCCCCCACACCATCGTACAAATGAACTGTATCAACTGGACCTGGTGGGTTCTCGAAAAAAGGAAAGAAAAGAAGTTGAAAGAGAAATTGGGGGGATATGGGGAGAGTTGAAAGCAGAAAATGAGGAGTAGATATGATCGTATTGAATTATATGCATTTATAAGAGATCTCAAAAATAAAGATTTTTTTTCAAATTGCCATTCTGGTAGAATGCTGATAAAAATAACTATATTTGGTTACTCTAAATTGCAAAGTCTTGGAGGTATTCGCAAAATTTGAGAAACTTATTTATGTACATAGACTTTCTTTAATGGTATTAAAATCAGGGATATGGAAACATATTCAATGTGGAGCTAGATCTGAGGCTAAATCTTTATGGAATTAATCACAACTTCTATGATTTAGGTTCAGAAAAACCAATATTCTTTATCACATTGAATTAATATTATAAGTTTTTCAATTAGTTTGATCTATAACTGAGTGGTTTTCAAAATGTGCTTGTAGTTGAATAAGAGCTGTATGCATAGAGACCTCATTCCTAGCTTTTATGGATATGCATTTGTAGAAATTTTTTTTTTTTTGGTTTTTGTGAGACAGGGTTTCTCTGTAGCTTTTGGTGCCTGTCCCGGAACTAGCTCTTGTAGACCAGGCTGGCCTCAAACTCCCAGAGATCCGCCTGCCTCTGCCTCCAGAGTGCTGGGATTAAAGGTGTGCGCCACCACGGCCCAGCTAGAAATTTTTGCTTAACACATATAGCATTGTAGTGAGTTTGAATGATAAATGTCCCCCATAATCTCAGGCATTTGAATGCTTCATCCTCAGTTGGTGATGCTGTTTGGATAGGTTTAGGAAGCAGGCCAGCAGATCTGTTAAGTCAAATGGTCATAGACCCCCTTAGTAAGGAAGCTAGAGAGAGACATGCTGATTCAACTTCTTCCTCTTTTCCTTTGGAAGCTCAGTCTAGGACTCCAATCAATGGAACGGTGCCACCCACACTGAGAAAGAGCACATATTGTTACTAAAACCTCTCTGAAAACATCCTCACAGATATGCTCAGAAGTGTCTGTTGGGGACTCCAAATCCAGTCAGGTTGACAATGAATGTAACCATTAAAAATACATTGTATTCCAGTCACCTAGTATTTTGCAAATACTAATCAATTTGATTTTTACAAAAAGCAAATGGCAATAGTGTTAATATTCTCAACTTACATGGAGGAAACAGAGACAAGATGAAGCCTGGTGATATAGCCAAGGTTACTAATCAAACATCTGCAGTTTAAACTCAGGCAATGTGGCCCAGGATTTATGTTCTTACTTAAAAAAAGATACTCACAATTTAAGTGAATATAAGAAAGATTTATAATACTTTTTCTCTTGAGAATATTTCTCAAATTTGAGCAAACTGTCATGGTCCATTTGATCCTTGAGAGGAACATAGAAGAGATCTAGTCTGAAGTTCTTTTTAATCCAAGAGCAAGCATGTCTGAGAGAATGAAGGAAGTACTTACTAGGTTATTCCAGCCACATGTGCTGGCACATACCTGTAATTCTAGCATGCAGGTAGGAGACTGATCCAGAAAGATACGGAGTTCTAGGTCCACCTGGATACAAAGAGATCTTTCCTCAAAAATCAACAACCCCTAAAAGAGAGAAATTCTTGGGGGTAGAAGCTTGCTTAGCATGATCATGGCTCTAAGTTCTATCCCCAGTACCACACAACAAAACCCAGTTATTTCAAGTATATTTGATCTTCATATCTAGACTACAAGAGTCAGAGAAATAGGAAGTTTACTGTGAGATTGTTTCTCCTGGCAATGTCAGAAGCCAAGCTATGAAGTCTCACCAATGTGGCTACCTGAACAAGGGTAACACCAACAGCCCTGCTAACAGGAGAATGGAGAAGAAGCATTAATATCTTTCTGAGTGTACTTACAGCTTTCAATGCTTGTTTAAGCTGCCACTGTAGATAGGAGGTCAGAAACCATCTAGTAAGTCTGTAAGAGAAGCCAACAAGGACAAATAATCTCGGTTTTTGGTGGAAGCTAGGGATGGTATGACTAGTACCAGAGAGAAGCTTGTAGAGTAATGGTGGGACCTTTCTAAGCATCTTTGGGAATATTCTCTCTCCCCTAAGCTCCAGCAGACAAGTCCAGTGACTGCTTTTTCAGACCTTAAAGGCTTGTGAGCATGTGAAGTCCCACTCTGCAGACAGTGGAAGCTCATATTCTACTGGACAGATAAGTGAATCACAAGGGAACATACTTCAAGGCTGATCATAGGAAAGGAGGTGGGTTGACATACCAGTTATTGAGAGAGACTGGGGCTTGTAATTCATAGCAACTTAATTACCACATTAACAGACAGCAAACTGGGATTAAGGGGCGAAATACTGACATGCTTGGCATGGCCACCTGCTTCTTTTTTCATGGTTTCTCCTTTTCTTGATCACCTCCTGTTGACTATGTGTAAGGACAGAAGGATACCTGGCCTTTTGTTTTTCCCCTTATCTCCTTGTCACTGTGTGAGCTTTGGGAAGCCACAGTTAGATATTTGGTCATTTGCTTTTCTCTTTTGCTTTCCATTCAGTTGGATGACCTCTGCAGTCTCTAGGTAGAGGACTTTGGCACATGTGCACAACAAATACATTTGAAACAGAGTTAAGGCGAGGTTTAAGACACTGAAAGAAAGTACCAGAATATTGTCCCAAGGATTCCCAATGGTTGAGTGGGTCTGAAACTAAACGTAACCTTGAGATTTCTGCATCCCTGCAAACAGGGAAGCATATGAATGCTGGGGTTAACTAGTCTATGAGTTCACACAAAAAACGCCCCCATGAGTCTGCACAAGAGGTAGGGAAAGGGGATTCATTGAGAATAAGAGTCCTGAAGAAGAAGAATTAATGAGTTTTGGAGCAAGGGAGAGGAAAAAGACAGAATTGGGTTGGAGGGTTGGGTCCTATTCATAAGATGCTGAGTGCCAGCTGGGGCTTTGAGCTATATTTAGGCCCTCATCCCCCAAGCTGCTTCTGCACAGCCACCTTTGCTGAGGGCAGAGACTTGGACACCAAAACAAGGGCAAGAGAGTGGAAGGAGAGAGAGAATTACAGAAGAGGAGCAAGGGCACGCAAGGGGATATACTAGAACAGAAAGAAGAAAGCTTCAACTCCTCTCCTCAGTGAACAGACAGACAAGTCCATTCAAGCAAGGAGGCTGTGGCGATGAGAAAGATACAGAATGCGGAAAGCTTGGTAGCAGGCATGTGTGATTGAACAGACCAATGAAGAGATAACATTTGAAAGCTTTACTGCTTGGAAAGCTGTTAGCAAGCTGGTGTCCCCTTCATCATGTTTAATTTTACTTTTACTACCCTTCATTTGCTTTGACGGGTTGATGTTGCCATGGTGCGGCTGGAATTCTCGTAAAAGTGCTGTTACCCTTTCAAGATGGCCATTTTTTTCTAGGGTTTATACCACATTTTATAGTTATGTCAGAAGGTTTACTTGGTTTATGAATTCTCCAAGCTCTGAGATTGCTCTCAAAACCCTCCAGGTTGCCTCTAGTCCTGGCTGTTTAATTTGGGATCTTTACAGCAGTTGTAGAGTCAGCTGATATCCCCACATAATTAAACATGCATCCTTGGCTTCTTGCAAATAAACAAAGGGCACACAAAGAAGTGAAACCCACATTCCTAGTGCTGAGCTCCTGTGTATGTGTAACACTGCGCATGTTCCTGGATATTGTAATTTGTGCAGCAAGTTATGATAAAGAAAATAACAATAAGCAACTCTAAATTTTGATGGTTAATATGTAGCCATATAATCTGACAATCCTTTATTCACTGTCCACACTTCAAGACCTGAAGATCACATAAAGAGGACAGAACTTTCTTCACTCTATCCTGAGGGTCCCTTGGCTGCCAGGTTAAGTTTTGTAGGCTTTGGTTTGCTTGTGTGTTTGGTTGGTTGGTTTTCGTTTTTAATGATGTTGTTTAATTATTTATTTTTGTTTTTCAAGACATGGTTTCTCTGTATAGCTTTGGAACCTGTCCTGGAACTTGCTCTGTAGATCAGGCCAGGCTCAAACTCACAGAGATCCACCTCTGACTCTCAAGTGCTAGAATTGAAGGTTTGAGCCACCACTGCCCAGCTGTGCTTTTTTTTTTAATATTTTAAAATATATTTGCATACCTGTGTGTGACTGTCTGAGTTTATGTGTACCATGTGCATGCAAGAGTCTGCACAGGCCAGAGGAGGGCATCATGTTCAGTGGAACTGGAGTAACAGGCAGTTGAAAGCAACCATGAAGCTGCTGGGATAAGCATCTAAGTCCTCTTCAAGAGCAGTATATGTTCTTAACCACTGAGCTGTCTCTCTGCCTCCTATATGTAAGTTACATATATTTTTAGTGCCATACATTTTCATAACATGGTAAGTAATAAAGCAATTTAATTAGCAATCATATGAGCTATACATTATTAATTATAAGAAAGCAGAGGAACTCAGTATATTCCACGTCACCAAACTGGAGAGGTTGCCCAAAAGCATAACACATAACAAGATAACATGTTTAGTTACATTGTTCAAATGCAATGGTTTAGAACTGTCTGCTGCATTGAAATCTAAAGGGAGATATTGTGTATGTAGTGTTATTGTGTCTTGAAAGTATATTCTACTCAACAAATAATCAGCCCATTATTCCACATTGCCTGACAAGATCTGGAATATGGAAGATGTTTAGGGATGTAGAGGGCTGCCTTTCAGTGTTAGTTTCCTGTGAAAACTGTCCAAAAAAATGTCTACAAAGTTATTGTCTTGTGGCTCTTGAGGTTGGTTGTTCAAAATGGGTCTCATGATGCCAACACTATATGTCAACTGTATCCATATGAAAGTTCTAGGGGGAGTTTGCTTCTCCCTGTCTCTGTCCTCTTTAGAATATCTCCTTTGTTCCTTTTGTGGCTTCTCACTATGTAGCATAGGTCAGCCTTAAACTTGAGATCTACTGACTTCAGCATCCTCAGGGCTGGGCTGCGATTACAAGCATTTTTCATAAAATACTGAAGATAGCAGCCCACTCAATACCCTCTTTCATTTTTGAGGACTTTCTGATTATACCAAGTCCACAAGGCTATCCAGAAACACTGCCCTATATTTTCATCATATTAGCAAACTTAGTCTAATCTGTGAGCTTATTAGTAATGTATTTACAGCTACTCGGGATTAGAAAAGCCTGTTAGTCTATTACAATATCCATTGGTAGTAGCAGGCATATTGGGGATTCCTTGGAGCAGCATGGAGAAGGGGCTCATATAAATCAGAGTCCTCATGTAGAGGCTATGATGCTGTACCACTGGAAAAGAGAGTGACTTTCACTAACTCGTCTTCCTTTGGTCAAAAGGGAATGATAACATTTAATATCAACAATCAATAGTTTTTAAAGGTGCAGGGTATTAAATATATACATATATGATATTAAACTATGTCAAAAATCTTTATGCTTTACTAGTTTGGAGTTTCCTGTGAAAAATAACACTGTAAAATGGAATCCTGAATATTTCTGGTTATATTGATTTGATAAATTTCAAGGCATTCAATATTGTCACTTTTTTAAAAACTCATTATTTTTCAAAAAGCAAACATGTCATAGCACCAGGGTATTTTATGGAAGATGTGGCAGGTCAAAGTCACCTCTCTTGGCTCCAAGAGCCCACTACAAAACACTCAGTAATACATTTTTATACATTATGGCCACTAAATGTAATGAAAATTTATTATTTTGTGATACGCATGCAAGGAAACTTAGAAAGAGCCATATTGAATGGAGCTATGTATAAAAAAGGTATAAGTGCTAATATTCAATAGGGTTTGCAAATTCCCTATGATTTCCATTATGAGACAGTTTTATGATGCATGGCTGTCTTTAAATTATTTTTTTTTAAAAAAACAGCAACAACTTTAGAGACAGACGGTGGTGGTGCACATCTTTAATCCCAGCACTCAAGAGGCAGAGGCAGGCAGATCTCTGTGAGTTCGAGGCCAGCCTGGTGTACAAGAGCTAGCTGTAGAACAGGCTCCAAAGCTACAGAGAAACCCTATCTCGAACAACCAAAACCAAACCAAACAAACAAACAAACAAAAACAACTTTAGAGAGATTGACCATGTGCACTGACTAGTGATTTACTTCTAATCAAAAGAGCTTAGAAGCTCAGGCAAGACCAATTCTTTGATTAAGTTACAAAAGATCATCTGTGGACTGTTGATCTTGTTGACTTGATGAACAAGCTGCCATATTGGAAAGGCCAAGAATGGAGCCATCACCCAGGCAAGCCCTGAGGCTCTCAGTGTTGAAGTTTGTCAACAACCACTGACTGAGCTAGGAAGAGAATCCTACTTCAATACACTTAATTTAACCCTTAAGTTGATTATTCTGCCAAGCCATACCAAGATTCCCATCCCAGACAAATAATTCTATATTTGTATACATGTGTGTTATAAATGAGTATGTGTTTGTATGGGTATATGTACATATATTTATATGCATGTAGAGGCCAGAGGTCTATGCTGTCTTTGTCAATTACACCCCATTAATTTATTATTTTTAATTCTGTGGTCTTACGTGTGCCCATGCGTGTGTATGTGGACATGTGCACTAGTGCAGATGCCCTGACAGGACAGAGACATTGGATCCCTCAGAACTGGAGTTATAGGCAGCTGTAAGCTGTTTGATGTGGCATTGGCAACTGAACTCGGGTTCTTGGGAAGAGAAGGAAGTGCCCTTAACCACTGGGTCATTTTTCCAGCCCCATTCTTTAGGTTTTAAAGCAGCACCTCTCACTGAATCTGGAACTCATTAATTTGGATAAGCCCAATAAACTCCATGAGCCACCTCTCTCTGCCTCCCAACTGATGGTGCCCAGCTTTTCCCTTTTCCTCCCCATCTATCTATCTATCTATCTATCTATCTATCTATCTATCTATCTATCTATTGTCTATCAATCATCTATCTATCATCTATCTATCTATCAATCATCTAACTGTCTGTCTATCTATCTATCATCTATCTGTCTGTCTATCTATCCATCTGTCTATCTATCTATCTTTCATCTATCAGTCATATATGTAACTGTCTATCTATCTATTACGTATCAATCATCTATCTATCTATCTATCTACCAATCAATCATCTATTTGTCTATCTGTCTATCATCTATCTGTCTATCTATCTATCATCTACCAATCATCTGTCTATTTATCTATCAATCATCTATCTAACTGTCTGTCTATCTTCTATCTATCTATCTATCTATCTATCTATCTATCTATCTATCTATCTATCATCTATCAATCATCTATCTAACTGTCTATCTAGCTATAAACTATCAATCATCTATCTGTCTATCTATCTTTCTATCGATCATCTACATCTATCTATCTATCTATCTATCTATTTATCTCTATCCCTATTTTTTAAATGTGGCAACCAGGGATCCGAACTCACATCCTCAGGCTTGCACAGCAGTGATTTTACCAAGTCATATCTATAACTCTGAATGTTTAAGCTACTGTATTTTGTGGTTTGTGTAGCAATAAGTTGGTAGTAGGGCTTTTAATGCTTCTTGGGAGACTGAAGATTTACTCTCATGGTTACAGAAGAAGGTAAATTGAGCTATGAGTTTTGAACAGTCAGGTGAAGACTCCAGCATAAAGCAGTAAGAACTACATTACATCCTTCAATGCCCACTTCCCTAGAGTGGCAGCAGGCCCTCACACAGGAACTTGTAATATTCCTTCCCTCTATCGTCAACATAAGCACTTATAACACCTTAGCAAAAACTTTTATACGAACAAAAGAAAAAAAAGGTCAAGTAACACTAGAAGGAAAATGTTCTTAGAAATAAAGTTGGTCTTACCAATGTTGCTTAATTTCACAGTTTTTACTTAATTTTAGCCAACTGATGACTACACACCATTTTTATTATGCTAGAGGTGAAAACAGAGAATTTAGTTAAGATCTTTGTTCCAGGTTCTTTTCTTAATTGCCTTTTCATTCAAGCTGAAGACCTGCAGTGGCAGCCAGAGCCCTGTTGAAAAACAATCCTTTGTCTCCGTGACTGGGCCTCATAACAGAGCACCTTAATAAGACCAACTCTCTACATCTTGACGCTCCAAGACAGATTGGGTTCATAGTCTATTATTTGAATGAGGGAACCTGACTTATGGCAAATCCATTTGAAACAGCATTGTAGCACTGTATTTTATCTTTAGGAAATATATTTTTATAAAAGTAAGATATTTACCTCTGTTGCAAGTAGGAATTTAAGAGGAAAAATTTCTCTCTAATGTTGTTGAATCACGTGAGACTGATGAGGAAGAACAGGGCCATACATCAAGGAACTCACTCGAAAACCCCAGTTGTGTTTTTATTGCAGGAAGACGGGCTGAGATGAAGGTGCTCCTTTCTGGTGCAGCATGAAGTGCTCTCTCTCTTTGCCCAAGTCATGCATATCACCTCAGAATCCACAAGGGGAGCATCTCCATTCTCTATTACTTACATTTGCACAAGCATGCCATCCATCCTTCCTTTTTTCCCCTCTTTAGGGCTGCTGAAGGGAGCCAAATTTACAGGCTTTGAGGATAGCAATCCTTATTTGGAATCACAGACTCTAAGAATCAGAAAGAACCACTGTGATTATTTAGTCCAACCCTTGCATTTTATAAACAAGGCAGCAAAGCCCTTAGAGAAAGATCTCGTCTGTGATGCATGCCTTTAATGACACCTGGGGACCCATACTGGAAGATGCCAGGCTATCGGCATTCGTGCAGCATCAGAAAGTCATGCAAGCAGGTGACGTTTTGACTTCATTTTAGTTGATCTATTTTCTTCTCAGTTAACTGAAGTTATGTGAAGAGTGGCGTGGGCCAAAAATTCACAGAGCGTGATAGCTGTATATTGATTCTCAGTCTAGATCATTCACTTTCTAACTCCCAGATCCTTGGGAAAATGTCTTAGTCTCTTCATTTTCCCATTTCTATAACACACACACACACACACACACAAACAGGAACAACTTCTTGGGCTGTAATGAGGATAACCTAAGGGATAATAAGTAAAATGCCTTTATTTTTATTTTATGTGTATAGGTTTTTCACTTGCAGGTATGCCTTTATATCATTTGTGTACAGTGCCTTCTGAGGACAGATGAGGTGTGGCTCTTGGGGCTGGAGTTATGGGTGACTGTGAGACTCCATATGTTGCGGAGTATTTATTTAACTAGATAAATATGTGTTACATTTGTTTATACTGCATTTGTTCAACTATTTAAAGATGTATTACATTTGTTTATGCTGAATTTGCTTATGAAACGATGTGTTGCTGTTTCACTTTGCCTGTCAAAGGCTCCTGTTTGGTCTAATAAAAGAAAAAAAAAGCTGAATGGCCAATAGCTAGGCAGGAAAGGGATAGGCTAGCAGAGAGAGTAAGTAAGAGGAGGAATCTAGGCTGGAGGAAGAGAGAGAATGACGGAGATAAAGGTTAATTGGCTAGGCAGCCACCATACAGACAGACACAGAGTAGGCCATACAAAATGAAAAAACTGGAAAAATCCCTGAGGTAAATGTAGATAAAGAGGAACTGCCAGGGTAAAATAACTTAGAAGAGCTAGCAAAAAATGAGTTTAAGATAAGGCCAGACATTCATAACTAATAATAAGTCTCTGTGTCATAATTTGGAAGCTGGATGGTGGCCCGAAAGAAAGCCTGCTACAACCATGCAGGTGCTGGGAATAAAACCATGTTCTCTGGAAGAGCAGTTAGAGTTCCTAACCACAGAGCCCTCTCTCTAACCCCCGGAAAGCACTTGACACAGAATTGACACTTAGGAAGCACTCAGGAGAGACTTGTGATCGTTATGAACAGTGCCCACTAACAGTCCTTGGTCCTAAGGGCTGGGCCTTGCCAACAACCAATCCCTTCACCTTCGAGGCTTTTGCTGGGGACATGCAAAGTGAAGGGTTTCGGTATTTCAGGCTCTTTGCCATCTTTACGTTTCTCCGGCTCACATGAGCATGGAAGTGACTCTTCCGTCTTAGTGGCCTCTTCCATCCGCTGTCATTCTAGTGCACTCTGGCTCTACAAATGACTTGACACAGAAACTTGCCCTTCATGATAGTCCTTGAGACCTAATACAGCCTCTGGCTAATAGGTGTGCAAGTTAAATGAGTCCTTTCTTGCTGCAAGTCTATTGTTCCTCAAGAGAAGACAAGCTTGATGGGTGTAAACCAAAGCAGAAGAGATGATCACAGGACAGTGACAGCTGAGGCTAACAGCTTCAGAGCCCTCAGGATATATGCTCAGGGGACAATAGACTATCAGTCTATTGTCTGGAAACCTGGCAGGAGGAATACAGAGCAAGCATCAGACAGAGATATCTGCTTAAGAGGTGCCGTGAAAGAAAGACATCCATTTTCACAAAGGGGGAGTCGACAGCGGCAGGAGACAGTAAATTTGGCTGTTGGACAGGGGGCAACAAATATTTGTGAGTTATTTTCTTTGTTGTTTATACTCGAGGCAAAAAGCAGTGGATTCTGGGTTGATTTTGAGAAAGTATTGAATGGCAGCTGGGAGCTTGTACCTCCGCTGTTATCAAGAGCAGCAGCGTGCTCTGGGGAGTGGCGAAAGTGTCATTTCCTCCTTTCCTTTGGACTTTCCATGGAGCTCCTGTCAGGCAATGGATTTGGAGAAAACAAGAGTGGTGTCGTGCTCTCTCAAACGGATGGTCCCCCGTTGTCTGGGTTTAAATTTTAAACTGCTCTGACCATTCACCACGGATCTCAGCAACTAATTTTTGTCACAGAAAGGTCATGTTCACTTATTAACGCAGAGTGACAACTGTGCTTCCCAGCACAATCGCCCTCCTCTCCTGTCCCCGCCACCTTCACAGAGGTCTTTGCTGACAGTTACTTCATTTCTATTCATTACCGGCAAGATGTTTGAACAGCTCCTTGCCGTCCATCTTAGCTGTCTTGAAAGCATGGGCTGAGGAAGGGCAGGGTATTTCAGGAGAACAAAGGAGAGAAGGAGTATTTTCATCTCCTGCCAGGTCAACTCAATGCCACTTTGGTGAACATATAACTTCCCTTGGATGCCAAGAATAAGTCAGAAAGAGCACTGTGGAATACCAGAGCTAGGAAGAGCTGTGCTGATTTTCTAGGCACCTAAAATCCTGGAATTCTTCAGTCCTGCGGCCAGTATTGCGCTGCATGGCGGGGGCGGTATTCTTCAGTGCTTGAGCTGGCAGGAGCATGCCATCCTATCTTGATTTTGTGGCCTCAAGTGTGGCCTGTGACCTGTCAAGACTTTCCAAGCTGGCTCTGCTTGGAGTTCATTCTCCACCATCACAAAGTAGAATTCTGCCTCTCAAGGATGGAGCTGCTCAAAAGAAGCAAAGAGAAGGGGATATTGTGTTTCTCAGCTGCAGAAGTGCTACGTTTAACCCTATCTGAACTCTTCAAGTGTGGGAGAAAAGGAACCACGCAGCCTCATGTGATTTTAAGAGTCATGGCTCTTGCTCATTAGGGTTTCAGAAGCAGAATGACAAACTGTATTAAAAACCTGCCTTTTAAATATGCCTGTATGTGTATTCATGTACATATGCACACTACTGTTTCTGAAGGCTATCACAATTGCTCATGCAAAGCAGGGAAAAGAAGCAAGAAACACGAAGACCATATACGACACATGCCATTTGGCAGCCAGGACTGGTTCACTTAAGCAGTCAAAACAAGAAGTCACCATGAACTTGTGAATTGCTAGTCTGGATGCTGAGGAGTTTTCAAAGCACCTGCCAGTGAGTGACCTCGGATTCCCCTGTTGTCTAAATATGCTGGCGTCTCAGGGATGCTGGCATCGCGGCCCTGTGTCCCAGGCAAGACCTGTGCTAAGTGAATTTTATTCGCAAGCACTTTCCCAAGGATAGTAGCGGTGGAGGGGAAGGCAGCAGCTCTGGAGAGCATGCTGATGGAGAGAAGCTGTGGTGTGTGATAAAATGATGGACTCCCCGGGGAAATCTCCACAGCCTTGGCTCTGCACCGAGATTAGTCTTTCCCTCGTTGTGGGCTGCAAGTCACCTTGTTGCAGCATCTAGGAAGGAATAATATATGGTTTGGATATGACTCTGATATTGACGTGCTGGCATATCTGCTTTAACAATTTTTAAAGAAGCAAGTTGGAGTTTACAGTGCCAGGTACTTAATAATCCTGGAAGACAGCTGAGGGTGGCTGTCTGAATGTGGATTATGTCTCCCCACGTCCTTCCCTAGCCCTTCAACAAACGCTAAGTCCCCGGAGGAGAATGTTCTCCTTCTGTAGGATCAGAAAATATTAGTTGATGATGTAGGTGTTCAACAGATGGGGTAAGGAATTTTAATTTTTCTGAACTCTTTCCTGTCTTGATTCTCCCTCAGAGTTTACAACTTTTGTTTGTTTGTTTTAATAACTCTAGTATTGAACACAATGACTGAGTTTTAGGTACCATCACGTGACCTAAGGTTCTCAGGTCCCCCTACCCAGATCTTTCCAGTATTGACTGTTTGAAAGGAGAATTCACTTCTATGATTTAACCATTTGAGTTTAGACTCAGACCCAGAACAAAACAGATAGTGTTCAAGTACTGTGTTGACATGGCCTTAATCAATGTTTCTCAGAGTGTGCACACTCTCAGAGCCAACTGAACCACTCCACATCATGGGACATGAATTAGTTGTGGGGTTTTGTTTGTCCCATTCTTTTGTCCAATAATAGGAAGGGGAAGTACTCAATGGAAACAACCTAAATTGAGGAGGAATAGGAATTTTTATAGCTGGACACAAAGAAGTTTTCTTGTCTATCTCATGATGGTATAATCGTAGATAATTTTTAGTTTTACTTCTTTCAAAAATTAACTTGGGCATGCTCATAGTTATGATGCTACCAAGAAGTTGTGTATATTTGACTCATGTATACTTCTGTCATATTAATGCAATTATATATGCATACACTTTGTGCAATTGTTTTATGCTTTATAAAGTTCTGTATGAGTGGCTTCCTACCATATAGATAATTCTGTTTTTAAGTGAGCACTAAATTTACAGCTTGTATATGCCAACATCCTGGGTTGTGGCTGCTTCTCTTCATTTATTGTATAACATTCTTTACAGGAATGTACGGAGCTCATTCTCAGTGATTTACAGGACATCCTAATTCATTATTACACACTGTTCATTGGTGAGCATCAGTGAACACCTCTACATATACACGTTTAATATTACATTTGGTGAGTTTGTCTATAGATAGATTCATCAAAATTCTTTTGAAAGTCATAAGATTAATTTGGTTCTCATTATTAGTGCACATGATTTACTATTTCCTTAAACTAGTCTTATTGTTTGACAGTTTTATAGATTTATATAATGAAATTTAGTCACCATCACCCCATTCCCCTCTTCCGTGTGTCTTGCAGGAATCCTCAACAATTCTGCCCCTTAATTCTGTGTCTACTTTTTCCACTGCCCAATGAGCTCACTCATACTCACATTTTAACTCGTCACACCACTAACTCTGCTGATTGTGAAATGTCCCATATAAATTTGTGTTTTCCTGATTATTAACAAGATTACCTAAATTTTGGATATCTTGGTTACTTTCTTTCCTTCTCTTTAAATTGGCTGATTGGCAGACAATGGGAGAGGGTCACAAATGTCTCTACAGAATATCCCATCTCTTGCCAGAGCAGCTACATGCTGCTCAAGACACAAAACTCCATGATTTGTTAAGACCACCAGAAAACTAGTATAGGCATCATGGTTACTCCATGGGAAGTTTCCCGTTCTGAATCTATCATCAGGCATAAAGAACCTGAGATAATGGGCTTAACTGAACAGTTAGTTTTAGAAACTCAATGCTCATAACTACAGGACACACTTGAAATAGCTAAGATAGTACCTGAGTTCCAAGCTCTACCCATTAACAGGTGATATTAATTGATACATTTTACATAGTTATTGAATAAGTTCAAAACCCACCTGTCTACAGTTACTATCTCTTCTCTTTTTATTAATGAAGTGCTTTGGGTACATAATTCTACACATGCTTATTTCTTAGCTCTATAAAAAGTAGTATTACCTACCTTTCTTGATTTCACTAAAAAATAAATGTAATTACTTAAAATTGGGAATTATCTTATCAGCATTTATTGTATAGTCAGTATTAATATAGGAGATTCATTGAAAATTAAGTAATTAATGATGACATTGATGCTACTTAGATTTATAATTAAGTCAGTTTGACAACATTTAATGAGCATTTATTTACTCTTTCAGAACAGCTTTTGGTGTTGTCATGAGTTGGAAATGGTTTTCCCTGCAGGAGGTTATAGGAGGCCCGCATTATAGCCCTATTGTATGACCCAAGGTTTGTCCAGTTTCAGCTCAGTCATGTAAAGTATGTCCCTGAATCTAGATGATAGTGTCTTGATAGAAGGTAGTTAGCTTTGAAATGTCAGTTTTCCTGCCAGGTAAAAAATAAGTGCTTGTAGCATATAAAACATATTTAGTTGAGCTATTGATGGATAAATCATGAAAGATGCACACTTGAAAGGTTAATATCGACATCCTGTAAGACATAAGTTTATATGCAGCCCAGTTATTGATCCAGCTGTGGTGATGGGCTGGAGGAGCTGGTGTGGATCATTTTCAGGAGCAGAGTGAAGGCTACAAAATGATTCAGTATTCTACCGAAGATGAGGTTTTCTTTAAACATGTTTTTGGAATTTCCAGTTCAACACATTGATTTTAGTTTGTCCCTTGCTACAGCAACTACCACACTCATATCCAAAAAGAAATATTTACACACTCATAGAGTCATAGTTAGCTATCCATTCACTCTAGAAAAGCAACTGGCAGGTAGCTCCAAGGTTTCTGAATAACACTTGTGAAGGAAATTGGATATTTTTCCTGTTTAACTCACAGGAAAGGAGAGAGGCCCTTGGTGATGTCTGAGTCCTTACTTTCCTTAGCTAAGTAGATACAAAGAAGTTTACTATTAAAAGGAAACCCTCCAACTTATAAAAATGTTTTTTTTTCATTATGACAATGGGGGTAATTCAAGGAAAGGCCAATAATTAGTAACTTTCATTGTTTTTCATAACTTCTGCACAATTAGAAAACTCTGAAACAAGCAGGGTGAGACCTGACAAGGTCTTATACAGTGACAGCAAGAAAAAAAGAAAATGACATTTTATAATGCATGTCAATTAAATATCTGCCACCAAACTCCAGAGAAGTTAGATCATCAATTCTTTGGCTTTTCATTTTGAAGTAATTTCTAACTCATAAGAATCTGAAATTATTCCAATATAAATTGTGACCAAGAACCCATAGATAGCAACAACATAATCAACAAAATCCTGAAATGAATGCTGGTGGAATAGCACCAGCTACCCTATAAGGCTTAAAAGAATTCCATCAATTGCCCACCTATGTCCATTTCTTGGGCCAGGATGCAGCACAGTATAGAACCTTGCATTAAGTCATTTTCACTCCAGGTAACCAGTAATCTGAAAAACCCTCTCAATCTTTGTAGTTCATGGCTTGGTTTGTTTAAAGAATACTATTCATTTACTTTATAAAATGTCTCTTAACTTGGTCTTGTGTAATAGCTCATACAATTACACACACACACACACACACACATATATATATATTTATTTATGAAGTACATACACACACAATCTTTACAACAACAAAAATGACACTGTACCACCCTTCAGGGATTAACTCACAAACATTCCATCTTCTTCACCACTTCTTAGTCTTCAGCTTGATTGGCAATGCTAACTTTGATTGCTTTGTTGGCATGATGTCACCCATTTCTTCTTTTTCTTTTTCTTGCATCCTATAAGCTACTTTGAAACTACTTAAAAAGCCTATTAATCACCACAGTTACTTTTAAAGGCCCTTATCTTATCCAATCTTATCATTACTGTAGAATATTTTCTGGTTTTACCAGTTTTGTTTATTTCTTCAATGATCTAGATGCCTTTCCTACAACAGAAGTTGCCCATCCAATCTACCTAAAATCACTTCCAGCAGGACATGGTGATGCAGAACCAAAATCCCAGACACTCCAGAGACCAAGGCAAGAGGATCTGCAGCTCTGGTTATCCTGGGTTATGAAGTGAGTTCAAAGGCAGCCCAGGAAACTTAGTGTGGTATTGTCTCAAGATAAAAAGAAAAGATGCTGGCTTTCAACATTGGCAGAGCACTTGTTTTGGCCTCTCCCAGGACGAAGGAGAATTCTCTTCCATGTTTTTGTAGAATATGTAGTATGACAATTGTCCCCAAGTCAAAGCACAATCTGATATCAATATATGTTGTTCACTACTCAGAAAAATAATACATAAGCATAAGACAGAGCACTCTTTCCCATTTTAAATTTATGGAATCATTTATAATTGTATGGAATGGCAAATTCCCATTTTATACCCTAAGTTCTAAACCAACTTTGGCTTTATTCATCATGCAATTTCTATACTTCCTTCGCCTATGTTGTTAAGTTTCTCTTAGGTGAAATGCAGTAGAGCATGGTAACTTTGTATATACCTTGGCTTTGAAGAATAACTCCTCCAAGTGTGACATGGAGCCTAACATTTTGTGTTCATATCTCATGTCTCATCTTTGCTTGGCAAGCCCTTCACCCACCGAGCCATCTCTCCAGGTTTAGAGATACTTTTGGCATTTAATAAATCTATTTTTGTATATTTTTACTTTTTTTCTCTTCTAGTCTATTAGTCTGTGTACTGGCTTACGAGAGTCCCTGAACATTGAATTATTAATGCCCTCTGTAGGGTGAAATGTCTGGTTCTGCTACTTATAAAGGATCCTAGAGATTTCAATGTCTGAAAGGATTAACTACTACCTCGTTACTACACATATGATGTGGGATTCCCCTTTGTATGCCGTGAATACCACAGGTTAATAAAGAATCTGTCTTGGGCCTGGCAGGGTGGAGTAGAGGTAAGTGGGGAAAACTACACTAAATGCTGGGATAAAGACAGCAGAGCTATGTAGCCACCAGAGGGGAAAGACGCCAGCTGGCAGCTGGAATCTTGCTGGGCTGAGCAGCCAGGAACAAACAAGTGGCCTTCCTACAGCAAACTGGCATGCCATTGTGGTCAACTATATCCATGTAAAACCTGAGAAAGCTAAAAAAGAAATCTTAGACACAAAAGAGCAGAATTAACCATGGATTTTTGGAAGAGGCATTTTCTTGGGTAGGCTCTGTTTGCTAGAAAGAAGCAAAGGCATGATTTCTTTAAGAGAGGTCTTCCTGATTCAGCAGTAGCATAGATAGATAGATAGATAGATAGATAGATAGATAGATAGATAGATAGATAGATAGATAGATAGATAGATAGATAGATAGATGATAGATAGGATAGATAGATAGATAGATAGATAGATAGATAGATAGATAGATAGATAGATAGATAGATAGATAGCACATGGACTGGGCAGCTAGCACAAACTTTTGCTTTTTCAGGAGGCTGAGCATTTAAATGGTTTTTTTGAGCAGAGTGATACAAGTTGCTTAATGGTGCAACGTAGACCCACTGTATACATGGATCTGGAGCATTGTCCATGGCTTGCAGAGGAGGTTAATAGACTTTCACCATGATGGACTTGGCAGAACAAGCAGGCATGGCCATATTTGCCCTAGCAATGCTACATTTAGGTTTTTAAGAAGTGCTTAGCATTTTAAAAAGCCATCCTGGTCAGAAAAGAATTACAGATATGCAATAAGGACAGATTCAGACATAAAAGACCTCTAAATGAGATACAGTGTATTTAAAAAATGTACAAAGATTGGGAATGAGAAAAAAAGAGTAAAGAGACAGTAAATGTAATATAAAAGACTACAGACAGTCATAGATTAAGGGAATAAAGATAATAAAATAAATATTAAACTTGTAGAAAAATAATAGAGTAAGATAAATAAGCCATATAAAGACAGAATATACACAAAGAGTATGTATTATGTATATTATTGTGTTTTCTTTGAATTTTTTGACTATGAAGGAGCTAAGTACAAAGAGAAATTTCATTGTATGGGCTGCTAAGCTAAACCAACCTATATATTTTAAAGATATCTTGATTCCAAAATTTGGTTCTAAGGATTTGTTGCTTTGGAAAAGAGGTGCTTCTTTTGTTTTCACAGAAGATGAGAACCTATGGAATCCTTCCAGATTAATGTGGTTTAATGGACCAAGACTGACTGAATGGTCTCTGTACAACCCCCCCCCCCAAAAAAAAAGAAAATACTTTGCCTAACAAAAAGCAGGAACCAGTTTTGAGAAGACTACACCCAAATTCCCTAAATGTTTGTTTATAAATGACTGTTTACAATTAAAGGGGGATATGCTGTTGTGGGAGCTGCAGGCCGCTTCCTGCCGCCCTACTCCCAGCCGCCTGGCTAGCTTATGCCCCGAAATAACAACACACAAACTGTATTCATTTAAACACTGCCTGGCCCATTTCTATTAATGTGTGTAGCACCGAGGTGCAATTACCAGGAAGATTCTAGCCTATGTCCATCCTGGGTCGGAGCTTCATCGTGTCTGCCTCAGAGAGGGGAGCATGGTGTCTGAGCTCACTTCCTCTTCCTCTCAGCATTCTGTTCTGTTTACTCCACCCACCTATGTTCTAACCTATCATGGCCAAGCAGTTTCTTTATTTAATTAATCAATGACCTTCCTCCATCATTTCCCCTTTTTCTGTTTAAACAAAAAAGGAAGGCTTTAACTTTAACATAGCAAAATTACATATAACAAAACAGTTATCAAGTAAAAATTACAATATTTACATCTATTTTATCTTTATCATAACTAAGGAAAACTATAACTATAACTAACTATTCTTCAACTCCATCAAAGACTCCAGAAAGATACAATATTACCTAAGCAAACAAGAAATAAGCAACTTTCAAACTCTAGAAATGACAGAGACATCTCGCTGCCTTGACAGTCATCCAAAGTTTCTCTGTACCGTTGGGGCATCCATCTTCTGCCTAGAGGTCCATAGTATCCAGAGACATTTACTTGAAGCACGAAATTTCAAAGTCAGTTCAGTCACTATCTGTTGTGCCCTGCAGAATGTCTCACAGACTCTTTCATGAATCAGGAACCCCAAAAGATCATCTCACCTTTAGGCAAGTTCAGTAGTCCTCTCTCTGTGGGTTCTCTGTGTCCAGTTTATGCAATAGTCCAGGCTAGAGCAGTTTCTTGCCCAAATGGCTATCAAACTCCATAAGGATCCTCTTCGATCCCCTCTTCTTCTTGAAGTAGATTGGTGCTGCCAGGAGCAGACGTGTCTCATTGTCATGAAAAACCCTAAGTTATTAAAACATTAAATAGCATATTATGTAGTCTTTGAAAGATATGAAGAATGCCGATCTAACTGAAATATATATCTATATATCTAGAAAATCTAACTAACATGACTACAAACTTGACTATTATTAATGATTATCCATTAACAACCTATATATTACATTTTTAAATGAACTACACAATCACAATACCTTAATCAAGATCACAAACACATATACATATAACAAAATTGACCTTAAATTAAAATCACTAAAGCAAAATCCATATCAGTGTAAATTATTCATACCTATATCATATCCCCCTTTAAATGTAAAAGAACATTTATGAACAATATTTGGGAACATGGGCACAGTTTTTTCTCTCCAAACTGCTTCCTGCTGTATGGGGTGCTGTTAATCAGATATTTTAGGGTATAACCTGTGACTAAGTTCATCTCAGTCGTCAATTGAGTGAAGTAATTTTTTGAGGGTGTTCACAGCAACCTTTCAGCAGGGCAGGGTCCATCATACCACATTGAGATAGAAGCAATCTGCAGGGTTTCATCCTCTGTAAAAACAAAAGAAGAATCTCTTTTCCAAAGTATTATATCCTTAGATCCAAATTCTGAAGTCAAGGTATTTTTAAAATATCTATGTTGGATTAATTCAGCAGCATTTATAAACAAATATCTCTTAGCAGCTGTTGCTCCTTCCTCAGCATTCAAACAATTCAAAGAGAGCATATTAGCATACAGTATCTCTGTGTATTTTCCATCTTTGTACGGCTTTACTTTAACTTCTATTTTGTTTATTTTTACTTTTATTTTTTGCTTTTTGAGTCAGGTTCTCTGTGTATCTTTGACCTGGAATAACTCTGTGGACCAGGCTGTCCTTGAATTCTTGGAGATCTACCTGCCTCTGCCTCCCAGGCATTCGGATTAAAGGCGTGTGCTACCACACCTTGAAGTCACAGAGGTCAATCTCCCTCTGCCTCCCAAGTCTTTTTTCCTGCTATGGCTGAAGACAAACAATCATTCAGTTGGCTTTTATCAACACCATTTAAGTGTTTCATGGCAGGACCTCTTAAGAGCTGCAGGGTTTTGCAGCTAAAGCTGAGTCAGGAAGCCTCTCTTAGATGAGAGCACTTGCTTGCCTCTAGCAAGCAGAACAGACCCAAAAAATTGCTGGTACCAAGAAAACATGCTTTACTCTATTCTTTCCCAAGCTTTCTCAGGCTTTCTGTAGATTCAGTTATCGACACGTTGGGTGCCATTCTGTAATAGGAGCTGCGGACCTCTGCCCACAGCCTGGCTCCTGGCCGCCTGGCTAGCTCATGCCCTGAAATAACAACACACAAACTGTATTCATTTAAACACTGCCTGGCCCATTTGTATTAATGCGTGTAGCACCAAGGTGCGCTTACCAGGAAGATTCTAACCTACATCCATCCTGGGTCAGAGCTTCATCGCGTCTGCCCCAGAGAGGGGAGCATGGTGTCTGAGCTCACTTTCTCTTCCTCCCAGCATTCTGTTCTGTTTATTCCACCCATCTATGTTCTAACCTATCATGGCCAAGCAGTTTCTTTATTAATTAACCAATGACCTTCCTCCATCAGATATGCTATAGAGATTTGCATTGGTATGGATCTTGATCTATTGATACAAATTTAAGGTCAATTTTGTTATGCTGTGTATGTGTATTTCTGCTCTTCATGAAGGTATTGTTTGGGCAGCTCATTTAAAAATGTAATATCTAATTAAGAAATACAGGTTAATAGATAGTCATCTATAATAGTCAAACTTATAATCATGTTTGTTAGATTTTCTAGATGTACAGAGATATATTTCAGATGGATAGGGAATCTTCAAAGCTTTCAAAGACCTTCAGAATATGACATGTAAGATGTTTTAAAAACTTAGGACTTTTCATGACAATGAGACACATCTGCTCCTGGAAGCATCAGTCAACTTTAAGAGAATAATGGGCATCAAAGAAATTCCTTATTGAGTTTGCTAGCCATTTGGTCAAGAAACTGTTCTTGCCAAGATTGCTTGATGTTACGCTGTATGAACTGGACATGCGGGGCCCAAAGAAAAATGATTGCTGAACTTGCCTAAAGGTGAGATGGTCCTTCAGGGTTCTTGCTTCATGAAAGAGCCTGCTAGACATTCTGCAAGAAATAGAAAAAAGTGATTGACAAACTGCAAATATAGGTAAAACTGTCTTTGAAATTTCCTGCTTCATGGAAAAATCTGCCACAATCTATGGGCCAGTAGGCTGAAGATGGATCTGTAACAGTACAGAAGAACTTTGAGTGACTATCCAGGCTGCAAGATTTCTCTGTCACTTCTAGAGTTTTAGAAGTTGCTTACAATGCACTTGGGTTTGGCAGGGTGAAATAGAGGTAGGTAGGGAAAACTAAGCTAAATGCTCTGACATAAAAGGTGGAACCAGTGAGATGCCATGTAGCCACCGGAGGGAAAGACGTGAGCTGCTGGCTGGAAACTTGCCAGGCTCAGCAGCTTGGGAACAACACCCATATATTGTCCTCTAAAGCTTGTTTTTCTGACTCTAACATCGTGTCTTATTTTCAACATAAATTTAAAGATAAGCAATCTAACTTTGTGTCAAATTTGTATTTTTGTTTTCAAGATTATTGCCGTTTAGCAGTGCCCATACCAGTAGGAAGTTGAGTCTTTTTGTTCAAGAAGAAGGAATGGCATCTGTTCAAATGTACTTTTTGTCTTTCAGGAGTCTTCCCAAAGCCTCATGAACATAAACATTGTGCATATTTCTTGTTCAGCTTCTTCTTGGCAACTTAATTTTTACTGCTTCTGTAAATGGAGTTTCTCTACCTTCTAACTGGATATTATTTGTGAATATAATGGCTGTTGATGCTCAAGCCTTACTGTGATGGTTAAATTGTTTGTCAAGTTAACTAGATTGAGAAATTCATGCCAGGTGATGGTACACATACCTTTAATTTGAGTACTCAGGAGGCAGAGGCAGGTGAACCTATGTGGGTTCAAGTCCAGCCTAGACTACAGAGCAAGTTCCAGTAGGGGTTCCAAAGCTACACAGAGAAACCTATCTCAAAAAACAAAAAGAAAATTAATGGAAGGAAGGAAGGAAGGAAGGAAGGAAGGAAGGAAGGAAGGAAGGAAGGAAGGAAGGAAGGAAGGAAGGAAGGAGAAAGAAACTCCTGGTAGATTAATGGCACACACCACCAGGTGTGTCTGTGATGGGGTCTCCAGAGACATCTAGATCAGGAGGATATGAAGTGACAAATAAAGAACTTGTTGGGTTCCTGCCATGATGCATTGTTGGGAAGCAGTGAAAGGCAGAGAGTGAGACCTAGCTGAAGAAAGTAGGTCACTGGAATAATGTAAGAAAGGCAGAAAGCTCTGAGTGTGTGAAGTTCTGAGTATGTTGACATGAGCCAGTAACGTCAAGAGCCAAAGTCTCAGATGCATGGGAATTGTCAATGCTTTTCCAGACAGGTGAAGCTCTGAAAGATGGCAAAGCTTTCTCTGGTTACGTGTGGATGTTAATAGTGGATGCAGAAAAGTGTTCACTGTTCTTTCTCTGATGCTTACAGCCTGCAGACTGCTTCCCAACAGAGGCTGCTGCTATTGATTTAGTTAAGCCTGCCTCCTTGTTCAGCTGTTTGAAATAACCCCACCTTGCTGTTCAAGTATGTACAATACGCATGCCGAGTTGCCCACTTCTGGGATTCTGTTCACTTGATCTCAGCTTTTCTGTGTATCCATGTGGTTTTCTTTTCTTGTACTACCATATCATATTCAAAATAAGAGGCTGACTTCCTCTTTATCTTTTTTTCTTCAGTATGGGTCACTGAATCTAGCTCCTTACAGAAGTTAGGCAAGCACTCTAATACTTAGGCATATATTTAGTGCTTTGAAGGTTTGATTGTTCTGACATAGAATTGTACCAACTGGGTCAATCTGGCTTAAGTAAGTCTGAAGAATAAGCAAGCTTTGAACTTTCAATCTTCTTCACTCTGTTGTCCAATCATAGGGGATCACTGGTCTACATGAACATGCTTGGCTCTGATTTAGGATTATTATTCCTCTAATTGATTTGTCCTGTTTTATCACATTGGCTAGTGTTCTTAATAACTGATTATGTAGTGGACATAGAGGGATTGCTTGCTTTGTCCATGTTATCATGGCAAACCCCTTTAGGGCTTTGTCAAAAAAAAATATTGGCTTTATAGTGAAAGTTTATATTCCTTATGATTAGGGTCAATCAACTTAATCAGGAATGAACAATGAATTTTGATATTTGTAGAGATACAACTTTTTCTGAGACTTTCTAATATAGCATGATAAATTAATTGATTTACTATCCAGTCAACGTTACATTCCTGGAATGTATGCCATTTGGCCAGGGTGCTTTATTTTCTCCATGCAGCAAAACATTGTATTTTCATGGATTATATTTAATTTAATTCTTTTATATCAATATTTGAAGGTGGTGTTGGTCTGTAATTTCTTAGTTGTACTGTTTTTCTCTTTCATGGAAGTCAATGTGACATTATAAAAACAAAATTTTTCCTCTATTTTCAATGTTTAACAGCAATATATGGCGCATTGGAACAATTTGATCTTTGAAGGTCTGAGAGAATTTGCTGTGATACCATCTGCCACACCATTAATGACACCATCTGTGTCGATTCCTTGTCCTGAGGTAATTTCTTGATAATATTTTACTCTGGAAATTGGTCTTTTTAAAGTGTTCTATACCCAATAGTGTCAATTTTTCTAATTCTATTTCATTAGAAAATTTTCATCATCTCAGCTTTGGGCTTGTTTAGAAATGATTGTATTTCCCCCTCTTGATTTAGTGATATAGTTTATGTATTTTAATTTTTAAGGTGGGTGCTTGATCTACTAGTTACAGCAGCAATTTTTCTATTCTTGGTGTATACATTACATGCTAAATACCTCCTTCCTTGTAAATAATTTTTGCTGACAGTGTTTTTGTTTTGCTAATTTTATATTTTTTAACTTGGGATTTAATTCACTGGTACTCATTCTGTCATTTAGTTTCTCTTTTACCCAAGACATTTTATGTTAGAACACTTTTTTAAAAAAATTAATGCAAATTAAAACTATTTTGAGATTCCATCTCATTCTAGGCAGAATGATTAACATGAAAAAAATGACAATAAATTCTGGTGAGGACCTGGGGGTGAAAGTAACCCTTATTCAATGCCGATGGGACTTTATTTAGGGTGGTACAGCCACCGTGGAAATTTCTTTAAAATGAATGAGGAGGAGGGGAAAAAAGGAGGGAAGGAAGGAAGGAAGGAAGGAAGGAAGGAAGGAAGGAAGGAAGGAAGGAAGGAAGGAAACTAGAATCACTGAAGAACTACCAAGTATGCCACTTTTGGTATATATCCTAAAGACTTTGAACCTTATCCCAGAGAAATTTGCATATCCATGTTTATTGATTCACAACTGTGATTATTCATCACACATGGGCATTCAAGGATATACTGCCTACCTTCCACATTTTCTGGAAAGCTTTCTGTCCATCCTTCTCTTAGAGATGACCATTTCATTATTCCTCTGTTCTTGTGACTCCTTAATAAAATATTTTATCTGCAATAATAGAATTCGAAGCTCAAACAGCTTTATTCAGGAGACATCCTCTTTGTCCTGGGATACTTATCATCCTGTTTTTCAGGACAGTCACCACAACCATACTTGGCTTGGCTTAATGTTTAAATTTTGCATTTTCTTCAGCCTAATCAATGCAGCCTTCCTTCATTTCTCAGTCGTTTTGTTTTGTTATCTGTGCTGTGACTGGAGAGGTCATAGACTCTAGAAGACAGCCAACTACTGCCCCTTTCCTAAACTAACACAATTTCTAACTATTTTGCATGCTTTTCCTTATGTCCACAGATAAGCGTGGCTCTACCCTCATGGCTGCTTTATTCAGTCGATGGAGACTGTTACAGGGATCCACAACTGGTCACAAAGCAGAGGAAAGTGAACATGGATGCCCACCTTAACTGCTACATCTACAGCTCAACCCTTAACCTAAGGCTCTGGGAAAATATTAGGTGAGGGGACATAAAGATTTTTATAGTCAGAGGATCAGGACACCTGATGCTACATAGCGACTTCTAGACGTGAGAGAGAAGCTGCTCCATGAACTCTTAACAATATGGTTAACAACATTTTTGTCTAAGTAAAACCTGAACAATGACAATGACAGTTGACAAACCAATGTGGATCTGGAAAACCTCACTATCCACCTCCCTTGACCAATGATGGCATCAGATAAAGAGTTACAGGCAAATACATACATATATACATACATACATACATACATAAAATGGCTGCTGAGATGGGTCACTTTCTCCAGGGACAAACCCCTCTGAAATGTTACTGAATCCCAAGTGGTAAATCCTAAGTAAATTTACATATAAGCAACACTAGGTCCACTCTGTAGGTTGTATACATGTGAGCACACGTGCACACGCATACACTCACAATCAGAGAATAAGACGTCATGAATTTGAGAGGGACTCAGGGGACATGAGAGAAGTTGAAGGCAGGAGGGTAAAAATTACGTAAACAACGTTCATGTACAAAAATCTTAAACATTTTTAATTTAAAAAGTATTGTTTTGAGCTGAGTTCAAACTGAGAATGTGTTTTTCTCATTGCCATTATTACAGTGTCTGGAGAAGAGCCCAGAATGAGAGAGAGGAGTAGAAAGGAAAAGAGGAGGGCGGGAAATAAAGGGATTGAAGAGGGAGCCTGGGTGCGGCTCAATGGTAGAGCACTTATCTAGCATGTGTGAGGCCCTCAGTTCCCTAGCACTATTTTAAAAACTTGGGTTGCTGGAAGGAAGGAAGATAAGAACATTCTAGGCATCCTATTGGTCCTAGTGGTTGTGGAAAGAACCTCTGTCACCCACAGTGTGAGATGACTGGATGCGTAGCTCCTGACCCAATAGATGCCGCAAAACACGATTCGTTAGGAACAGATACTCACTGTTCAGATGTGGACAGCACGGAAGGCTGGATGGGGTGACTTGAAGGTCACTTGGAAGCAGAAAGCCAGCGGGGTTTCTTTGGGAGTTGCACTCTACAGGAACACAGGAGTGAGGTGGCCCTTCATTTACCAGGAGCATATGTTAGCCAGGCTGTGGTGGTGTGTGCCTTTAGTCCCAGCACTCGGGAGGCAGAGGCAAGCAGATCTCTGTGAGTTCGAGTCCAGCCTGGTCTACAAGAGCTACTTATGGGAACAAAAGCAAGCAAACAAACAAAAAAATCCCAGGAGCATATGTTGCTTGTTTGAGTAATTTGAAATCAGGGAGGACAGCTCTCCAGATTGGGGCTCAGATAGTTTGCAGGGGACACATCTTTGAAGGGTGAGGACTTTCTGAGAGTGGGGGTGTGGGGAGAGGGGGTTCTGATGGTTACAGGGAACTCAGACCTCACAGCAAGGTCCTGGATGCCCTGTGAGGAACACTGGAGTTGAGGTTACTCTTGAACATATTAGGTTTTACAGTACGGAGACTGGGGGGGGGGGGGTCCTGGAGAAGAGGGAGGGAAAGATAGTCCCTTCCATATCTTGGGGATTCTCTCTCTCTCTCTCTCTCTCTCTCTCTCTCTCTCTCTCTCTCTCTCTCTCTCTCTCTTCCTGTGCCACTTCCATGCACTTGTTATGCAATTCAACACTGCTCTCTTTTCACCCACTCTTGTGGAAAATCACTCCCCCAGCAGCTTTGAGGTACCTACCTGAAGGCGTGGCTTTTGTCTGTGAACATGACTTCTTAAAAGGAGAGAGACAAAGAGATTATGCACGCTCTCTCTTGGCTTTGGAGACCGGGTCAGGTGTCTTGTTTCTAGCTATGTAAGTTTGTTTTCCCTATATCCCGTTTTAATAAATTGAAATATATATATAAATATACATATCTTTATGGTCCTTGCTACAATCCACGATTTAGTCATGAATATTTTCCTCTATCTTCAAATATTCCTTGTTAAGTACTACTTAGATTGTACACATGCTATTATCTTTTAAAAAAATGGATATACCATAGTGTACTAAGCCATTTTCCTGCTTTATGAAAGTTTTCATTGCATTATTTAAATTGAAGAAGCTAGGAGTCCAAATTGCTATATGCTGTCATAGGCTGCAGTCAGGATTAGTCCTCAGAAAGACCCTGATCTGAATGCTCTCTGGGTTTCAGAGGATATGGCAAGTGGGTGTCAGGCTTGAAATGCAGTTACATTTTGTGAAAAATGATAGAGAGCCAAGTGGTGCTTATAAGTCTTAGGGTACAGATGAAGCCAGAGGATGCTGCCTGTGTGTGATGGGAATCAGATCTAGAGAGAGCCAGGGTTGAACTATATTAGAAAAGGCTAAGGGAGATCAAGGGAATCTGAGCTAGGGTAGAGAACAGAACCACTCTTGAAAAAAGTCAATTGGTTGCCAAGTCATGGAATTAAATGGGCACAGAAAGAATTAGAACAGGGAAGTACAGCATGTAGTTGCAGTGCAGAACCAGGGCATGGTCACCAGTAGACATGTTGTGGGGGTGGGTGGGTGACTTACCGAGCCTCATTAGCTAGGAAGTCCCGCTTTGTTCACCTTCACATATATTCCTCGTACCTCTTAAGAGTAAAACTGAATTTCACATTGTTTTGGAAGATCATTATAAAAATTGCTATCAATAGAAGCAAATGAAAACCTTGTTTCTATTGTCTCTTCTAGAATGTGCAGTGCTGTCAAGGGAACACAGACCACTGTGCATGATTCCTCCAAGCAAATTAGAGCAGTCTCCTCTAAAAACATGATGAAGTCTATTGACGAGCTTCTAAGAAAGCATTCCCACGGGAGCACACCCATAGCGTTCTGCTCATGTCAGGTTAGTAGCTCTACTTTATGACCAGGAGCACCAAGGCTCACGGCACCAGCACTGCTTCACCTCCACCCTGCTGTGCCTCAGTCAACTCGTCATCTCACGTTCTCGGGTCATGAGCACACATTCGGATCCTCCACGACACAGGGAAGGCAGAAGTGAAGTCACCATGGGACCTTGTCTTCTACAGGACCAAAATTGCTTATGGCCAATGAGAGTTGGAGATAAATAAGACATGTGATTATTATTGTGCTCAGCTTCCATTGAGCACAGACTAACTTACAGGGGAAACTCTATTCCTCATTCCGGGTGTGGGAACCACTCTCCTCCGGTCACTTTGACCCAGTGAATCTATGCTCTTGGCCCTCCCCCTGCTCTATGGGATGTGTCCTCACTCTCCATGTCTTTTATTTTATCTTATTGCCCATTCCTGGTTTTCTCTGCAAAGTTTCTATTCTACTCTTGGGAAGATGAACTATTGTCTATGTTGTTCTTCACCTGGACTTTGTTTTTAACTCATATTATGTTTCTCACCTAGATTGCTTTGGAAATTGTGCTTTTGTAGAAATAAAGTCAAAGATAGGGACTCATGGGATAATGGGCAAAAGAAGAAAGTCTACCAAGGAAATCAAAACTCCGAGAACTGAACACCAAGAATGTATAGCAAACACTGAGTACAGAGGAGGACAAAATTCACAACACCTGGGGAAGTCAGGCTGAGGCTCACATGAGTAGCTGAATTCACATTGGACCCTGAGGTCACTATACTCATGGGACTTACCATACACACAACTGTGTGCTAAATAACTTGATATTCAAAGTTCCTTCATTTTCATAATTACCCAAAATAACCCAATTATTATTATCCATATTTTGTAAAACAGAAAATGAAGCTCAGAAGTATTAAAGACCTCATTCAATTACGTAATCAGAATCACAGCCAAAGCTTTTACCAGATTGGGCTGGTTATCTTAAAGGCTATTGGCTGAAGGAGGCAAAGGAACTCCCACAGCACCAGATCACTGATGATTAGCACCTAAAAGATAGCAACTGGCATATCAATTGTTAATGAGTAAGTAAATAAATGAATGAATGAAGCAAATGAGAATATTGGTATGCTGCGATGTCTTACTACCTATAATGGAGAGAGATGGTCCGATGGTAGAAACTCTTCGTAGAGCACAGGTACTGAATTACTGACATTTATTGAATGTCTACTCAGTGCTCAGCTAAACATTAAAAGCTGTAACACTTTAAGACACTCTTCAAAGAAAAAAAAACCTACAGTCTGGCTGGCCCTATGCTGGGCCCAGGTAATGGCAAGCCTTTATATATGCACAACCCAAATTCAGAACAGAGAATGACTTCACATTGTGGACAGGATATCCAGTTTAATTTACTGACTGTCTACTCATCCTCCCTAACTATGAGCAATCCATCCTAAGTTAGATATTTCTGGTCCTAAAGATTTGGAAATGATAAGTGGGCTCAGAATATAGTAGGACTCCATAGCTCCTTTTTAGGTTCTTACAAACACCTCCAGCATAGACTCCCATATAGCGTGAGCAATTTACAGTAGAATGAATTTGTTTTATACTGGCTCAGTCTGGGTCTTGCAGCCCCCGCCTGTCTCGCTGTTGTTTTATTTACTCCTCAACCATTCTCCTGTTGGTAGCTGTTCCCTTTAGCTTTCCTCTTAAAAACAGGTCATTCTAAGGACATATATTGCAATGACTGAGATGAGCTGTGAACAAGGGCAAGGCAGGGGTGTGTTGGTGATTCTTCCTCTTCTTTGGGGCTTCTCCGAAATCTGACCCATAAACAAAAACATCACAAGCTCAAAATTTAGGGCCCAAATTCCGATTCTGAGGTTGGTGTCATTCAGATGAATATCCCTGAGCCAGGTACAACAAAGCAGTTACTGAGTGAGATAAAGTGATTCAGAGCCAGGCCTCAGAGAGCAGTAACTCACCAGGGGTGGGGGAGACATTTTTGTAACCACTAAAATGTGTAAGGGCAACCTCAGCCCTATATATTGCTGTTTCCCACAATGGCTGTTTCTAGAAGAATTCATCTCCTTCACCATGGGGTGCTCAGGGCATTGAAAATTAGTCAGTTTGTTATACTGGTCTTGTGGCAGAACATTAATACCAGATAATAGTAAACTCACTGGTGTTAAATATTTGCAGAACAAGGGCAGTAGCCCTGAATCTTCACCTAGTACATCTCATTGGTAGTGATGCTAGTGCTGGCACCAGGAAAGATGGACTTCTCCAGATCACGCAAACACTCCAGTACTGTTCATAGTTTCTAGTGGATACAATTGGTTATATCTAGTATCTCATTAATGCCAGGGGCTTCAAATCACAGTGGTCAGAGGATAGCACATCATAATAGGTTACAACATCCCTCAAGGAATCCTTGATGGGCATAAAAATAGTTTCCTCTCCAATTGATTGACAGTGTGGCAGCCGGAAAGTGATAGCCAAGCTTCTGGCTGTCCATGAAAAGATTTTAAATCAAGGAAGATGTGGCTTCAACGATTAGCTTCCACATTTGGGGGCTGAGACCAGCCGGACTGTGGATGACATTTGGGGGTGGCTACAGGATCATGGAGCCACCTTTCAGTTGACTTCCTCAGGATAAGTACCTTGAGAGGCTGTTCTTCCAAATTTTTAGTTTTTCCTTGTCCCTGTACAAGGATGTAAATTGAAAAGAAAGGTTCAAAATGGGGGGGAAAAACCCAGTAATCTCTGGGTGGAACAAGGACAACTACTAATGAAAAGTGTTAGTTTTTGTCTTTGTGACTGACAGACAGGTAAAGAAAATTACCTTAATTACTTTAAAATATTGGACCATATAGTTCATTCATTTCTTGGGAGAAAAAGAAGCACATGTTGGGTCTAATGAATGACAACACACTTCCCTTTGCTTGGTGAAGCTCTGAGCATGTGAGGAAAAGCTGCCCTCTATCTTGACTCTCTCCTATACTCTGCCACATCTGTGTTACTGATCTGGCTTAGCAGAAGGTCTTCAAATGTATGCATGGTCTCTTTAGTGCCGAAAGCCTAGAAATCAAGAGAACTGTGAGTTATTTCACTGAAACCTCCTGAGAAGCTCCTGGAAGACAGGACCTGGATTCTCCCTGCCTATAAACAGTGAGCAAACAGAAGGATTTAGTATTAGGTGAAGGTGACTGTAAGATAATTTAAGGTCAGCTACCATATTTAAAAATTAAACTCAGGCATCCCTGTTCCATGCATGCTATGGGTTGACAGTTTTTAGTTTTCTTGCTTCTAAGTTTCCTATTTAACAAAAATGGGGGGAGTGAGGGAGGAATTGCGGAGTACCTGTGATGAGTTCTGGAAACAGAAAAGGAAAGTTCTGCACTTTGTATTGGGATAATGTAGACTACATAGAAGAAAAGACAAAGTGAATGCCAATGCACCTGTAAACCATGCCCACAAAGTGATACAGAAGGAAACATATTGTCTCCAGCAAGAGACACAGGACTGTCAGTGTCATGAAGGCTTCACCAAGGAACTGATGTTCCCTCTGGGGTTTAAACAACAGAATGACTGCACAGTAGAAAACACAAAGGGATGGGCATGGAAACGCCATTGTCAGTCCAATAGAGAGATGCTGTGTGGACACCATCCTATAGGTATATCCCAGGAAGCAGAAAGGACACAACAGGAAAGTTTTCATTTCTTCAGTGACTTTGAAAAAAAAAAAACCTCTTTTAAGGGCCTGGAGAGGAGACTCAGCAGTCCAAGAGTGCTTACTGCTCTTGCAAAGCACACAAGTTCAGATCCAACCACCCACTTTGGGTGGTTCATAACCAGCTATAACTATAGCTCCAGGGTGAGCTAAAACCTTTGGCCTCTACAGGCACACACACATACACACACACACACACACACACATGCACTTGTGGGTGCACATGCAAGAGAAAGAGAGAGACAGAGATGCACATAGAGGATTAAAATAAAAATAAATCTAAGAAACTATGCTGTGAAGCCCGTGATGTGACTAGCATCAGGACACTTTCTCTTTCACCTCACCCCTTATGTATGGATGGAAAAGTTTTCAAGAAACTTGTTCTATACACGTATGTTCTAAACATTCAATATTTCAGTAGTAGCAGTACATGTTATCACAGCTGGTCATGACATATTGAATATAGCTCATAAATATAGATAAAGACAGAAAATAAGAAGAGGGAGGAGGATGAGGAGGTGGTAGTGGTGGTGGTGGTGATAGAGGTGGTAGTGGTAGTTGTTGTTTGTGGTGATAGTGGTGATTGTGGCGGTTTGTGGTAATTGTGGTGGTGGTTGTTTGTGATGGTGGTGGTGGTGAAGAGCAGCAACGGGAAGCCTGGGCATTTGGGCAGCATCACCTGTAGGAAATGAGGTCTATTATAAATGCTTATGCTGGAAGGGTGACGTGGTCACACGGAAGTATAGAAATAGAATATTGCTAGTGAATAGCCAGAGGACAGCCAGAAATAGGAAAAGAGGAGATGAGGTAGAAGAGTAAGACATAAAATGTGCTGAGGAGCTCAGTATGAGAAGAGATGGGGCAGACTGAACTAGAGACAGCCATTGCTTCGGCTCTGGCCTAAGCAAAGCTGTGCTCCTACTGATCTGAAAAACCCACGAAAAATCACAAATTTGCAGTATAATATGGGTATTGGTTTTGATGTGCAAACATGGGGTGTCTGTGCATCTATAGAAACTGTGACTATGGCTTGTTCCATAAGCATGATGACCGAATCCCTGGTATTCACACAGAAAGCTGGTGCAAAGAGAGAAGCTTATGGTTTCTGTGTCGAGGGGAAGAGGCCAGAGGATCCCTGGGGTTTGCTGGCCAGTCAATCTAGCCAAATCTGTGAGCCCCAAGGACAGTGAGAGACTGTCTCAAAAAACGAGAGAGAGAGAGAGAGAGAGAGAGAGAGAGAGAGAGAGAGAGAGAATGAGAATGGGGGGGGGTTGCAGACAAAAACACTTGAGATTGCCCTTTGGCCTCCATGGGGATCTAACTGCACACACACACAATGAGATCTTTAAAAAATCTTTTTAGAGGTGAAGACATAACAATCTAACAGTTAAGGAACTACTTGATATAAGGAACAGATAGGGATGAAAATCCATGAAGAAAAAAAGGAAGAACAGTGAGAAAAATTGAGCGAGTAAGGAGATGGGATTATCTAGTGTCTAAATTATTAGTGTTTAATCAAACACTGCTAGGAATTTCACTCCTGTTATGGCATTTAGGCTTCATCGTAAGCCTGAAATAATTTTAGCCACTTCATACATGTGATTGTAAGATTCTAAAATAACAGTTGACATTTCCCTGGAATTTCATTGTATTCTCTGGCCTATTCCCAGGTGGCATCCATGGGAGCGCAGAACAGATGTTGAAAGAAAATTACTTCTGATTTTAAAGAGCTTAGACTTTTAATTTTCAAAAATAAATAGCATTAGGAAATTTGAGAGCAAAGACGTTTGTGCCTCTGGTTCTCAGAGCTGGGGGAGGCAGGAAGAGCCGTGGTGTGCAAAGGGAGATGGGCCACAAGCAGCTCCAGTGGTTCTCATGGTCTAGCAAGACACAAGAGGAGGAGGGTTTTGGTGGAGGAAGGATGGAGGCAAGAAAAGTCTTAATGAGCCCCACCAAGGTTCTTTAGCTCTCTAAAGCCAGGAGCAGCTGGCTGGCTCTTGTTCAGTTTATAAAGGCACGAAACTAGCTCAGACAAGGGCATGTTGAGGCTTTGCGCTCCGAGATGAGGGATGGCTCTGAGCAACATGCATCAACTAACAATAAAAGGCCAGATGAGGATGGGCAACTTAACAGGTAATCATCTAAATGGATTCTGACTTATCAGGATCAGAAATCTTCAATTAAAACCTTAGAACGGTGTGAGTCCTGAAAAGAAAAAAAAATAGCAACAAGACAAGGGATAACTGGAATAGAGCAAGGTGGGCTAGGGAACCAGCTCAGTGCTGGAATGCTGGCCTAGCATAGTGAGTTCTCACTCAGTCCCCAGCATCATGAGAGGAAAAAAGCAAAACTCTGTGCTGAGTACTTGTCTGGCAGAGGAGGAGGCTTTATATACCGGAGGAAAACTGAGACGTTATATCCATCACATTGCCGACTTTGCGGTCTCAAGTGTGCACCGCAATAATCAGTAAGACTCCTAGTCAGAGAGGAAGTGAGGGGGGCTTGTTCTCATATGCATGCAACTAGGGTAATGGAGATTGAAGAGGCTAAGGTCTGCCTGACTCCATTCGGATTGCATATCTTCACCTTTTAGAATCAAGTAGAAGATGAACAACACCATGTTTAAGTCTGCCAATGGGTCGACCCTAGTCCTTGCTGCCCCATCTCACTCCAGTGCTGAGGGAGGGTGGTAGCCCAAGCCACATGGGGTCTGAGGAGAAGCCTCATTTATACGCACCCCCCTTCCATCCAGTCTTGGCAGCAGCCAAGTCTTTACTTGAGGTAGTTAGAATTGGAGACTGTCACGAGTGTGGCAAATCCTTGGTAGCAATCTTGTAGACAGATCGAAAGAGAAAGGAAAGGTGTCTCTTTTTTGTTTTGTTATTTTTTTATAATTATTATTAATTATTTATGAAAGATTTCTGCCTCCTCCCGGCCACCGCCTCCCATTTCCCTCCCCCTCCCCCGGTCAAGTCCCCCTCCCTCGTCAGCCCAAAGGGCAATCAGGGTTCCCTGCCCTGTGGGAAGTCCAAGGACCACCCACCTCCATCCAGGTCTAGTAAGGTGAGCTTCCAAACTGCCTAGGTTCCCACAAAGCCAGTGCGTGCAGTAGGATCAAAAACCCATTGCCATTGTTCTTGAGTTCTCAGTAGTCCTCATTGTCTGCTATGTTCAGCGAGTCCAGTTTTATCCCAGGCTTTTTCAGACTCAGGCCGGCAGGCCTTGGTGAGTTCCCAATAGAACATCCCCATTGTCTCAGTGTATGGGTGCACCCCTTGCGGTCCTGAGTTCTTTGCTCATGCTCTCTCTCCTTCTGCTCCTGATTTGGACCTTGAGATTTTAGTCTGGTGCTCCAATGTGGATCTCTGACTCAGTCTCCTTTCATCGCCTGATGAAGGTTAATATTCAGGAGGATGCCTATATGTTTTTCTTTGGGTTCACCTCCTTATTTAGCTTCTCTAGGATCACGAATTATAGGCTCAATATCCTTTATTTATGGCTAGAAACCAAATATGAGTGAGTACATCCCATGTTCCTATTTTTGGGTCTGGCTTACCTCACTCAAGATAGTGTTTTCTATTTTTGTCCATTTGTATGCAAAATTCAAGAAGTCCTTGTTTTGTACTGCTGAGTAGTACTCTAATATGTATATATTCCATACTTTCTTCATCCATTCTTCCATTGAAGGGCATCTAGGTTGTTTCCAGGTTCTGGCTATTACAAACAATGCTGCTATGAACATAGTAGAGCAAATACTTTTGTTGTATGATAAGGCATATCTTGGGTATATTCTCAAGAGTGGTATTGCTGGGACCAGGGGTAGGTTGATCTCGAATTTCCTGAGAAACCGCCACACTGCTTTCCAAAGTGGTTGCACAAGTTTGCATTCCCACCAGCAGTGGATGAGTGTACCCCTTTCTCATCAACCTCTCCAGCAAAGGCTATCATTGGTGTTTTTTACTTTAGCCATTCTGACAGGAGTAAGATGGTATCTTAAAGTTGTCTTGATTTGCATTTCCCTGATTGCTAAGGAAGTTGAGCATAATCTTAAGTGTCTTTTGGCCATTTGAACTTCTTCTGTTGAGAATTCTCTGTTCAGCTCAGTGCCCCATTTTATAATTGGGTTGATTAGCCTTTTACGGTCTAGTTTCTTGAGTTCTTTATATATTTTGGAGATCAGACCTTTGTCAGTTGTGGGGTTGGTGAAGATCTTCTCCCAATCAGTGGGTTGCCTTTTTGTCTTAGTGACAGTGTCCTTTGCTTTACAGAAGCTTCTCAGTCTCAGGAGGTCCCATTTATTCAATGAGGCCCTTAGTGTCTGTGCTGCTGGGGTTATACGTAGGAAGTGGTCTCCTGTGCCCATGTGCTGTAGAGTACTTCCCACTTTCTCTTCTATCAGGTTCAGTGTGTTCAGACTGATATTGAGGTCTTTAATCCATTTGGACTTGAGTTTTGTGCATGGTGATAGATATGGATCTATTTTCATTCTTCTACAGATTGACAACCAGTTTTGCCAGCACAATTTGTTGAAGATGCTCTCTTTTTTCCACTGTATACTTTTAGCTCCTTTATCGAAAATCAGGTGTTCGTAGGTTTGTGGGTTAAAGTCAGGGTCTTCTATTCGATTCCATTGGTCGACTTCTCTGTTTTTATGCCAATACCAAGCTGTTTTCAATACTGTAGCTCTGTAATAGAGTTTGAAGTCAGGGATGGTAATGCCTCCTGAAGTTCCTTTATTGTATAAGATTGTTTTGGCTATCCTGAGTTTTTTGTTTTTCCATATAAAGTTGATTATTGTCTTCTCCAGATCTGTGAAGAATTTTGATGGGATTTTGATGGGGATTGCATTGAATCTACAGATTGCTTTTGGTAGAATTGCCATTTTTACTACATTGATCCTCCCAATCCTAGAGCAAGGGAGATCCTTCCATTTTCTGGTGTCCTCTTCAATTTCATTCTTCAAAGACTTAATGTTCTTGTCAAATAGGTCTTTCACTTCCTTGGTCAGAGTTACCCCGAGATATTTTATGCTATTTGTGGCTATCGTGAAAGGTGATGCTTCTCTGATTTCCCTCTCTGCTTCCTTATCCTTAGTGTATAGGAAGGCAACTGATTTTTTGGAGTTGATCTTGTATCCTGCCACATTACCAAAGATGTTATCAACTGTAGGGGTTCTTTGGTAGAGTTTTTGAGGTCACTTATGTATACTTTCATATCATCTGCAAATAACGAAAGCTTAATTTCTTTCTTTCTAATACGAATCCCCTTGATCCCCTTATGTTGTCTTATTGCTATTGCTAGAACTTCAAGCACTATATTGAAGAGGTATGGAGAGAGTGGACATCCTTGTCGTGTTCCTGATTTTAGTGGGATGGCTTTGAGTTTTTCTCCGTTTAATTTAATGTTGGCTGTCGGCTTGCTGTAAATAGCTTTTATTATATTTAGGTATGACCCTTGTATCCCTAATCTCTCCAAGACCTTTATCATAAAGGGGTGTTGAATTTGACTTAGCACATGTCAAGTTAGCGGGACATGACAGGCAAAAGTAGAAAGGAAGTGATACAGACGGATCTAAGGAGCCGGTGCTGAGAGTGTCAGTGACCTAACTGAGGTGGACTGACCACACAGCAACGCAGAAATGAGCCAGGGGTTAGGGTGGGGACCAACGAATAGCGGCTTTTGAAGTTAAGGGGTTTGAGGATGCAGTTACCCCGAAAAATAGCTGGAGAGGTGTAAGTCAGATAAAGACGTGATGGTCCAAGTGTGTCCCTGAAGGGTAACATGATTGTGGAAACCTATTTTTTATTCCACAATTTTCTGCGTTTTGTTGTTGCTGTTTTTATATCACAAAAGGGATCCAGCCACTCCCAATCTGGAAGCAAATTACAGAGGAAAACAGAGAAATAGAGCCTCTCCTGTCATTTTTTAATTGCTTTCATTCCTCCATGCTCCATTTCTCATCCTGCTTTTCCCTGAATGTGAATAAATCTGCAGCCTCTTTCCATCTCCCTACTTGTGAATTCAAATGAAGCATCAGGATGTGCATACAAGCCACACTTTCACCCTTTGCCTAGCCAGAGAAATCATTTGACTCTTGTGTGATGCGTTAGGCCACTGTCATTAACAACACTGGTGTCATTTTGATGTTCTCTGTGAGGCAGTGGGCTCTTTGAAGTTGAAAGCTAGCACAGACATGGATAAACAGTACTCCAAGCAGGCTGCCATTGCACCATTATTGCAAGCAATTATTTCTCAGAGTGGCACATCTGATAAAAAGTCAGCCACTTTCTTCCAGGAAGTGTCTCAGTAGATACAACTAGAACTCCTGTCTGATTGCTTTTCTTTTAAATGGACAGAATCAATCTCTCTCTCTCTCTCTCTCTCTCTCTCTCTCTCTCTCTCTCTCTCTCTCTCTCTCTCTTTCTCCCCCTCACTCCCTCCCTCCTCCCTCCTTCCCTGGAGCCTGATGTGACCCCCTTGAAGCTCTATGTGCATTTCTGGGGATGGAGATTCTAGCTAGATGGGACTGTTTCCTGGGATGTTGCTGAGAGTAGCTATTTTATTAGTCCCTTTCAGGCTGATTTGTGCTCAAGCCCTCCCCAGCCAGTCATAATCCTGGACAGAATTTTCCTTTCTGGTGTTGAGAATAACACACGATATAGAGAAAGTGAGCATCTACATGCGGAGAGGATTTAATAGTAGCTGAGCTGTTACTAATATCGTTGTTTCCCACCAATATCGTGCCACGTGTGAGACAGTGTGAAAGCCCAGTGATGGGTGTCCATGCACTCAATCTCTATGGAACGACCTCAAGGCCCAGTGTTATCACTGCCATTTTTTTTTCTCTAGCAGAGAAGCTGGGGAACAGAGGTGAAGAAGAGGTTCTGCAGGGTGGAACTGAAGGCTAAAGGAACCACCACTTTCCTGGCTGTGTACCATAGGTCCGGGCTTCAGTACTAGAATCCAGAACTGGACCGGATTAACAACAGGCTAGAGAATTGCACTTGGGGAAAACTAGACTGATGGAGAGGTAGTCCCAGTGCCAGTGATGAAATGTCCCACTCTTCATGGAGAAGAGGTAGTCCCAGTGCTAGTGATGAAATGTCCCACTCTTCATGGAGAAGAGGTAGTCCCAGTGCTAGTGATGAAATGTCCCACTCTTCATAGAAGAGGTAGTCCCAGTGCTAGGATGAAATGTCCCACTCTTCATGGAGAAGAGGTAGTCCCAGTGCTAGTGATGAAATGTCCCACTCTTCATGGAGAAGAGGTAGTCCCAGTGCTAGTGATGAAATGTCCCACTCTTCATGGAGAAGAGGTAGTCCCAGTGCTAGTGATGAAATGTCCCACTCTTCATGGAGAAGAGGTAGTCCCAGTGCTAGTGATGAAATGTCCCACTCTTCATGGAGAAGAGGTAGTCCCAGTGCTAGGATGAAATGTCCCACTCTTCATGGAGAAGAGGTAGTCCCAGTGCTAGTGATGAAATGTCCCACTCTTCATGGAGAAGAGGTAGTCCCAGTGCTAGTGATGAAATGTCCCACTCTTCATGGAGAAGAGGTAGTCCCAGTGCTAGGATGAAATGTCCCATTTTTCTTGGACAAGGAAATGATGCATGGGATGAGTGAAGTGGATTTGGGAACCACGACCCTGCGTCAGGAAAAGGCAGAGAGCTACTAAGCGACTGTCTTTGGACCTGGCTGTCAGGTGATTGGCTCTAGCCACGACACAATAGCCTGTCTGATCCAGTGCAGTGAAAGCGGCTTTACTGGCCAAGGCAACATTTTCTGAGATTCTCCATCTCTGTCTGTAAAGATGATGTCATGGAATCTACGAGATTAGGAGATGCATTGATACATCTCTATGTAAATTTTCTTTTCTTTTCTTTTGTGTTTTGTTTTGTTTTTGTTTTTTCGGGACAGGGTTTCTAAAGGTAGCTTTAGAGCCTGTCCTGGAACTAGCTCTTGAATCTTCTTTTTAAAATACATGCTCTCGTCAGTAAACTTCTTCCCGTCAGCAGTGTATCAGGCCCGAAAAATGTTGCCTGTGCTTGATCCTGCAGTATGACTGAAGAACTCCCATCTAACCAGGTGATGGTGACCACAGCTGAGGGTGAGAACTGTGGATTAGAATGGCATTTTAAAGTTCTGATATTTCATACATGGGGAATTATAAATTTATTAACATAAATACTTAAATAATATGTGAGCATTAAAATCAATATGCCATCGATGCATTTGAAGCCCATTTTGTGTCTGTCCCGGGAAACATTACCCTATGTGCTGAACCCACTACCCATGATTTGGTACCTGGAATTCCACTGCATACATTGTAAGTTTACAGCTACTTTAATGATTCACACATATGAGAGGATAGCATTGTTAAATATGTTTAAAGCTTTACATAAAATATATGAATTCTTCTAAAATTTTTCTCTTTCTTTTCTCAGCCTCATACTTGTGTTATGAGAACCATCAATGTTGATTTATGCAGCTATACTTTATTAACTTTTATTGCTCTATTGAAATGTATTTGATGAATATAGCACAATCTGTCTATTCCCCTGTTGATGGATGCTGAAGTTGTTTCCATTTTTTTTCTTTTTGCATACTAAAAATATGGTTTGCTCTGAAAATATTTTGCCTGCTTTCTGGGCGCTTCTGTGAGACTACCTCTCTATATAGCAGAGACACAGGGGCAAAATGGCTTCCCTGTAAGTATACATCTTTAAATACACTAAGAAATTGCTATTTTTATCTCAACAAAATGAATCAATTTCCCTTCTTCCCAAAAGCCTGAATGGCAGATGCTGCAAATCTGTGCTAAAAGTGAGTGTTGTCAAAAACACTAGAGCAAAAATGTTAAGCGTTACCAAACAGAAGTACGCTACTGAAGCAAGGGCTCAGCTGTTAAGAGTGTCGCTGCTCTTCCGGAAGACGCACGTTCTGTTCCCAGCATCTGCAGTGAGCTCACAAACATCTGTAACTCCAGCTCCAAGAGACCTGACACTTTCTTCTGGTCTCCATGGGTATTTGCACATGAGTGACACACACACAGAGGAACACACATACAAATACAAATTAATCTTTGTATTAAAGAAAAATAGATTGAAGTATAATGGGCCCTCTATTTTCTGTCATTCAAGGTCAACGTTGTTTCATTTGTATTGTATCTACCTTCCTAACCTTTGACTTTTAAGTAAATTTCAGGCATAAATATCACCATTTTATCCTTAATGTTTTATTTTTATTTTTTCTTTCAGGAGATTTTTATGACTTTTTTTAAATAATATTTTTATATATTGAGAATTTCACAGATGTATGCAATGCGTTTTGATCATACATACGCTCTTTCTTGCATCAACTCCTCTTGAATCTCCTCTCCAAACCACTCACCTCTAAATTCATGGCCTTAAAAAAGATCAGCTGAACCTAACCATGTTCATAGGCATGGAGCTATCCATGGAAGCATGAACAACCTACTAGGAGCTACAGTCATGGAGACAAATTACTCTTCCTCCCTCAGTGGCAATCAACAGCCAGTAGCTCTTTAGCAAGGAATGGAACCTTGTGTGCCCCTCCTACATCCATGCTGACTTGATCTCATGCTGGTCTTAAGCAATTAATCACAGCTACTGTGAATTCCTGAGTATAATGGCTCAGCCAAGTCCATCATATCTTACGACAGCAACTTTCATGATCTGGGGTTCTTACATGCTTTCTACCTTCTCTTTCTGGATGTTTCCTGACCCTTGAGGAGCAGAAAAATGTAGAGATGTTCATTTAGGGCTGGCAGGTAAGGAGATTTTGTAAATTACCTTAATACCATTTCCAAACCCGAAGAAGTAATATCTTAATAGCAAACTGTGGTAATCATCATTGGGAACTTTGTTGTTATTGCTGTTTGAAGACAGGCTCTCATTATGTTGCCCAGGCTGCACTCCCCCCCTTTCAAACATCTGATGACGTGTCTTAGTATTGGGGTAACAGGTGTGTGTCACCACATCTGGCATAAACATGTATAATAATGTACTTTAACCAATATTGTGGTAGTTTGAATAAGAATGGCCCCCAGCCCAGTCATTCTTATTTGAATCCCATAGGCTTGTGTGTTTGAATGCTTGATCACCAAAGAGTGTAAGAGTTTGAAAAGATTAGAAGGATTAGGAAGTGTAATTTTGTTGGAGAAAGTGTGTCATTGGGGGTGGTCTTTGAGGTTTCCAAGTCTATGCCAATACCAGTTTCTCTCTCTCACTCTCCCTCCCTCCCCTCTCTCTGATCAAGATGTAAGCTTTAATTACTTCTCCAGCATCACACTTCCCTGTCACTATGCTCCCTGCCATGATGATAATGGACTAAACCTTTGAAACTGTAAGCAATCCTCCAATTCAATGTTTTTTTTTTTTAATAAGAGTTGCCATGGTCACTTCACATTAATAGAACACTAAGACAAATATCATATAAGATCCACATACTGCAGCTGGTTGGTATGTCACACATCTCTTTATGTGCTTTTGATCTTTTCTTTCTAATCTTTAGCAATAAATATATACATATACATGTATTATATATATATACATATATGTATATGTATATATATATATATGTACATGAGTTTTGTCCTGTAAAATTTCTTACAGACTAGCTTTTTCTTATTGCATCTCTTTCATGTTATTGGCTATGTTCTCACACTTTTCTAGGTGGATTTAATGGTTAAAGCTGTGTCTTTTATACTTTCTGGTTTTCTAACTCTTTGTGACTTTGGCAGTTATTGTTCAACCTTTGAGTTCATAATTCATATGGTGCTACAAAATAATGCATTCTAGTTCTCTTCCTCTGTCTCAAGGAGCTGGAATACTCTATAAAAAGACAAGTTCTTTTCCACTACTATTGGGTTACTTAGTGGTAGCATGAGTATAGCCAAAATGATTCATTCAATACCAGTTCTTGAGACATTGACTTGAGTTACAGTCATCTCCTAATGATGACTAACCAACTTATTTTGTGCTTTTTTGGATTTATTATTATAAATATTTATTAAAACTTATACATTTAAATGTGTATAAAGAGTCTCAATCCATTTCAATTTCATTTTTTTCTTTTTTACCCCCTTGGCTTTTGGATCTTGAATCCGTTCAAGAACTGTGATATATATGTAGACAGAATATTCCATACTCATCCTCTGTGTATCTTGCTCAGATCAGAAGTCATCTACTTCAACAACAAACTATTATCCCTAACCAGCGGAAAGTAGTATATAGATCCTACAATGTGGCCATTGAACTATATTCATAGAACACTATAATCCATACTAATCTGAATAATGTATAATATGATCCCACTGTAGTTTAATTTGCTTTCCTAAAAAACTGCTTAGTTACAGTTTTTGTACAGATGTCATATGTATGTCAGTTTTTGCTCCCACAGATGACTTTTTCCACATTTTTATTTTTTTATAAACGTTAATTAATTATCTTTAATTAATGTTATTTAATTATTTTAATTTCAGTACTTTGATTATTACTTTTAAATTAAATTTTTTTCTAGTCAGATCACCGTTTCCCCTCTCTTTTTCTCTCCTTTCCTTCCAGTCCCTCCCCCACAACATTCCCTATTTTGCTGCCCATTCACTCCTGCTCCTTAGAATAGGGTCAACCTCTTATCAATATTAACAAAACATAGCACATCAAGCAGCAGTAAGACTAGGTACCTATTCTTCTATTAAGGCTGGGTGAGGCAACTTATTAGGAGGGAAATGTTCCAAAAGCAGGTAACAGAGTCAGAGACAGCCCATGCTCCCACTGCTAAGAATCCTACAAAAAGACCAAGCTACACAGCTGTAACATATGTGTAGAGGACCTAGGTCAGTCCCATGTAAGCTCTCTGGTTGGTGGTTCAGTCTCTGTGATACCCTATGAGCCAAGGTTTGTTGATTCTATGGGGTTTGGTGGTGTCCCTGACCCCTCTGGCTCCCACATCCTTCTTCCTCATCTTCTGCAGGATCCCCTGAGCTCTGTCTAACGTTTTCTGTGAGTCTCTGCATCTGTTTCCATAAGTTGCTGGGTGAAGCCTCTCTAATGACATTTGGGCTAGGCAACAATGTTTGAGCATAGCAGAATATCAATAGGAATTATTTCATTGAATATTTTTTATATAGTTAGTCATGTTTGGTTCCATCCTAGGTCTCTGGGCTATCCAGGCTCTGGGTCCTGGACCTGCAGGCAGTTTCATTGGTTGGCTGTTGCCATAATTTCAGCGCTACCTATACTCCAGCACACCACATTGTTCTTAATTTTCTTCTATTGCCGTTTTATTTATCTGATTACGTGTAGATGGTAACATAGTTGTTACTTGTTGATTATATTCTTTTTCAAAAAGATTATACTAACCTGTGACATCTTTACTGTTGTTATAAATTTATTTTTAAAAGAGTCATTTTAATTTTTTTAATTATATATGTATTTGTGGGGGGAGATTGTTCACATGAGTGCAATACCCATAGAGGACAAAATAGGTCATAAGATGCCCTTCAGCTGGAGATAAAGGTGCTCCAGGTAGCAGTGGAAATTGATCCCCTGTGGTATGGAAAAGCAGCAAGCATTTTTAACTACTGAGTCATCTCTCTAATCCCTATCTCTTTTAATCAAGAGAATTTCTTGAATTTAACACAGTTAAATGTGTTTTGCTTTTTTAGTTTGGTTTATGACTTTTTCAATCTTGTTAAATATTTTCCCAAGGACTTTGTTCTGGCTGCATAAAGCATGCATGCCCTTGGTTCAGTCGAGAGGTGGGGGGAGAAAGGAAGAAAAGAAAGCAAGAAACAGATAGTGAGAAAGAGCAGAAAAGAGAGAAGCTAAAGGAAGCTTGGTGGTGCCGGAGAACAATTCTATATCTGTCAATTATGTTTTAAATAAACGCTGATTGGCCGATGGCCAGGCAGGAAGTATAGACAGGAAAACCAAACAGGAAGTAGAGGTGGGAAATAAGAACAGGAGTATTCTAGGAAGGAGGAAGCCCATTCCTCCCCAGTCCTGCCCAGAACACCCAAGAAGCAAGATGTGACCTGCCCAACTGACAAAGGTACTGAGGTATTTGGCTAACATAGATAAGAATAATGGCTGTGTGAACTGGGCGGGATAGAACCCCAACAAGCAGGATCTCATATTACAGGTTGTGAATTTAACAGATGAAGATTTCAGCACAGCTAAAGGATACAATGTTTACAGAGGTAAAGGAGCACAGGGGGCAATGATATACTATAATGAGAATATATATATATTGTTAGAGAAATAACTAGGTGGAAATTCTGGTATGGAAAAGTGCAATTAAAAAATTTAAATTCGCTTGGAGGACTCAAGGATAGATTTTGAATGATGGAAGAAATATCAAATTCAAAAATACATTGGTAACCAGGCTGTGGTGGAACATACCTTTAAGCTTAGCATTTGGGAGGCAGAGGCAGGCAAACCTCTTTGAATTTGAGGCCAGCCTGGTCTACAGAGCTAGTTCCAGGATAGCCAGAAGAAAAGGAAGATAATACATTGGTAAATATTATGCATGCAAAGGACAAAGAAAGAAGAAAATGAACATGGGGTAGAGAAATAGTTCTGTAGAGAACCAGGGATCTATTTCCAGTACCTATAGTGAGGTGTTGATAATATCCTGTAACTCCAGGCCCAGGAGATCTAATACCCCTTTCTGGCTTCCATGGTCACTTGTACATGTGTGTACATACAGACACACAAACAAAATAATTTTTAATTAATTTTCTTAAATTATGTTTCAGAGAAATGGTGTCTAGATGCTAATTAATTATCAGTCTTACCCAGCCATGTACCCTGAGAGCCGTAATAGTGACAGACCTGGCAAGACATGCCCACTTGTGCAATAGCAGCATAAACATCATAGGAGAAAACGAGAACTTTCTGATTAGATTTCCGTACTGTTCTACAAGAAGAAACCCATACCTGGCACCATTTTTGAGTGCTGTGGCCACAGAAGGGGAGAACTTACTACTATTACTTTGCTACATGGACTTGGCATTAAACTTATTCCTAATGTATTATTGTTATGCTCATTGATTAACACATCTCTCAACTCTCATCAGAGAAGCTTCTATTTGCAGTAGAAGATGATTAACACAAAACCCAACTGGCCAAGATGCAGACAATAAAAGATTGCAGAATGCTCAACCAAAACCATATAACATATGTACTGCACTCCCCTTTAAGGCTCAGGTATCTTTGTGGAAGAGGTGGACGGAGTATAAGAGCAAGGGGCCATTGTTGATTACATGACAGCAGTATTTTCTGGACAGAGTAGGGCAGTTTCACATAAGAACTCATGGTGTTTATAACAGTGTGCATATCTATGAAAAGATCCAGCTATACCAAATCTCAGTGTGGAGAAAGGAGTTGTATAGGAAATCCTATTCCTCGCCATGGAGCTATTGGGAATGTTCATCTACTGGGAAATGAAGAGTTTTCTCTTGGACTGTAGATTCTATTTAGTCAACCACTAGTTAGTATGTAGAAGACCACATAGCCAAGAATATTTAGGAAATGCAAATTTGTCTTGATGAGTAAACCAAAGGGATCAGGACACAAAGCTAGGTGGATGGGGCAGGGTGGATTATGGAAAAGTTAAAACACATTGTATGAAATTAAAGAACCAATAAAATTATTTTTAAAAACAATGAAAATATTAAATAATGAAAATATTAGAATAAAAATGTTCATTTTAATACAAAGGAAAGTAGTAAAGAAGATGTAGGAAAAAAGTAAGATGGGAGACATAAAATGCAAAAAAATAAGCAAACTAAATGAATGGCTTCCCCCTTGCTGAGATGAGACACCACGATCAGAAGCAGCTTACAGAGGAAAGAGTGTGTGTCGGCTTACTGCTCCAGAGACCTAAGAGTTCACATGACAGGAGGTTTGGCAACAAAAGGCAGGCATGGTAGCAGGAACAGGGAGCTGAGAAACCACACATCTCAACTCCAAACAGGAATAGTGAACTGGAAGAAGGAAGCAGTTATATACTGTCTCCTTACAGCCCGCCTCCAGTGACACATTTCTTCCAGCAAGGCCATACCTCCTAAACCGTCCCCAAACCATGTTACCAACTAGGGACCAGGGAGAATTTCAGAACCTATGGGGGGGGGCATTCTCATTCAAGCTGCCCTAATGTAAATTAATTCAAATTGATTAGAGGCTCAAATGAAGAATTTGCAAGTGTAAAACTCTCAGGAACAAAGAGGAAATGAGTCCTCATGACTTTAAGTTAGGCTGATTCTCTTTGAAGAATAGTACACAAAGAACACAGTAATAGAAAAGTTGACTTCATCAATATTGAAAAGCAAATATTAGCATTCAGTTTTCCTCTCTCACTTTGGAAGGCCATTCTCCTTTTTATTGGCATAATTTATTCCTAAAATGGAAAGCTCTATACACATACGGCCTCTAAATTCAAATTGGATCACACGAGTCTACCAATTTTATTAACTGTATTATGTCTAGTTCAATTTTTCTTCTTTATTAAATCAGTTTTAAGTAGCATTTATTAAAATTTTAACTACACTTAAATTTTCAGATTTGTTGGATTAAATGGTTTATACTTTCCTTATTATTTTAATTTTTATCTACATCACTATCTATGATAATGTCAGCTTAACACATTTTTTTTTAGTGAGTTAAGATGAATTTGCATAGTTTCTTACCCCCAACTATTCTAACTTATTTTCATTGATGATAATTTTGCACATCTTAATTTCAGGCTTTACATTTATAGCATAGGTCTTTTTTTTTTTAATAGGAAAAAAGCAAGTTAATAAAGTTAGCCACCATCACCCTTTTTTTATTGTTAGAGCTCAGGACCTCCAACATGCCTTGCATGTCCCTCTACCACTGAGATCCCTGCCTCATGTGTGTGTCACTTACCTATGCCATATGCCCCATCTCCTACATTGGGCCATGTTTTCTAGTTCTTCTACCTTACAATCTTTTCTTAATATTCACCTCTTGGGGACAGAATGATAGAGGGCCCAAGTTCTATTCCCAGCACCCACATGGCAGCTAAAGACTGTCTGTAACTCCAAGATCTGATACCCTCAGACAGACAGACATGCAGGCAAAACACAAATGTATATAAAAAATAAAAATTAAATAATTTTTTTAAAAAGGATGAAGAATTAACCTCCTAGTATATGCCTGTATTTGTTTGCTTAGTATTAAATGTGTTCTGAGATTTCAGAATGCAGATATCCCCAGATTTTTCCCCAGTACCCCACCTCCACTCTCACTTCAGAATTTATTTCCCTCACTCTGCTAAGTTGTTTAGGATTTGAACAGGAAAACAACTATGGTCTACAGAGCACAATGTTTGGGGCTTTTAGCTTTGGCCTTATTCTTGATTCTACCTGCTTGCCCACATATGCATCTTTAGGGGAGTGGTAGTCTTGTCAATCAAAAAGGAGAACTCCAGAAGGTAAGAAAAAGTAGAAAGCAACCGAAGTATCCTAAAAGTTGTATAATTTATATATTGTTATATATTCTATATATGACATCTTCTAGAATATCATAGATTATATGTAAATAGCATATTAATACTAGGTATGTTTTATTATTGTAATTTAACTTGGCTACTTCATTGTTTTTGATGGTTGTGTTCTAGTTTTCTTTCACTGTTTAGCTCTGGTTGTCCTTGAACTCACTACACAGACCAGGCTGAACTCGAACTCACAGAGTTCTGCCTGCTTCCGCCTTCCTTGTGCTGCGGCAAAGGCATAACAGTCCAAGGCATAAAACTCACAGTCAGGTTCATCACAACAAACCTCACATTCCTAGTACCAGCTTCTTTCACAGCTTGTCATGAAAAAACACTCTCCAAAAGTAAATTCAGGTGGTGAATTTGGCCTATAGGTAATAATTGGTCATTGCCAACTGAAGCCAGATCATTGAGGAACCCTGTTTAACTGCTGGCTCCCCCTAACCGCTTCTCAGCCTGTTTCCTTTTACCACCCAGGATGACCAACACAGAGCAAGTAGCACCCACAGTGTGTTGGGCCTTTCTCCCTTAATTAGCAATTAAGAAGGTGCCCTCAAAACACATCCACAGGCCAGTCTGATGGACAATTCCTCTTGAGGTTCCCCTTGCCTAGGTGGGTCAAGTTGACAACCAAGATTAGCTATCACACTCACTATGTTGAGTAAAATAGCAAATATATATGTATTAATCTGGAGAGAAATTATGTATTTTTCATTTTGCAAACAAGTTACAAATTCATGTTTGTAGTGAGAATGCTCACCTTATGGTCTATATACTTCTTCTGGATCCTGGGTTCCTTGTGTTTCTGACTTTTTGTCTATATTTGCAGAATGTGACAGAGCTGTAAGCCTGAGATTGTGTTTCTCTTGTGGAAGAACAAGCCACTCAAAACAGGGCTAAGTCCATGTTTACATTTGCCTTTGGCAAGCTGTCTATTCTGTTTGCCCTGTGATAGTCTCCCAGACAGAACCTTTCTTGTCTGACTTTGAGAAACAATTAATATTGATCTTGGTGAATGGTCTCCCTTGATTTTTCGCTATAGAGAGATATCAGTACAAATTCACGTATATTTTATTTTCTTACCAAAGGGAAAAATATGTTCCATAGTCATTGTGTCCTGCTGGCCAGGTCTACTGTTTTGTAACTTGCTGTCATATCGCTTTCATTTGGCTTCTTTGTCACCATATATCTGTCCCTAATATTTTATTCTTTATGCGGACTCCTTCCTTGGAGCTGAAGTTGGCAGTGGAGTTTGCCTAACTAATGGAGACCATATGCTCTGCAATTACATTTCCCCAACAACATTCAGATTTGTTAGCAAATACTGAGAAGACAAGTTGAGACTCTGGAGCTGAAAGCGCTGTGAGGAGTTGGCACATCCGGATAGGTAAATAGGCAGTTGGCTCCTGTGAAGGAGGTCTGGTCTGGGCTGTTTTTGATTAAGGTAGTGTCAGCTTTCTATTCGGTTGTTTTGATAAAACATTGACCAAAAAGTAAGTTTGGTGAGGATGGGGCTTTCTTTTTCAGCTTACAGGTCAGTCCATCATTGAGGAAAGCCAAGGGAGGAACATGGAAGTAGAAACTAAAACATTTAAAGCACTGACCGTTGAGGAATGCTGCTTACTGGTTACTGGTTTGGTCCTCATGACTTACTCAGCTTGCTTTCTTAGATAATCCAGAAGCACCTGCCTCAGGGTGGAACTTCCCACAGGGGCTGGGTCCTCCCATATCCAGCATTGATCAAGAGAATGTTCTACAGAAATGCCCACATGGCAAGCATTGTATACAATTCTAAATTGAGGTTCCTTCTTCCCAGATGATTCTAGTCTGTGTCAAGTTGATAAAGGGTAACTAGCATAGCTACCCAGAGATTTGGTTTTCAAAGTATCAGTCAATTAGATTATTCTTCAAATAACTAAGCATACATTTTATGTCTTCTCAATAGGTCACTGCATTCTCTCCCACAGATCAGTTTTTAATATGTGATCTGATAATTCACATTCAGGTGAGAGACATAGAATCATGCTATTACATACTGCAGCACCAGGTTCCAGTAAAGGAATATAAACATTGTCTAATGAAGATGGGCACAATCTCTAAAGATATTATCAACAGGCTCTATACAGCCCATACATGGAATGCTCTCACAAGCTTCTTTTCCAAGAAGCAAGATCAGTTTTAGACCAAGGAGTCCCACATTCTGGAAAGACTTCAAATTCACAACATCCTGAAGATCTGAAGCAGGGACTCAAATCTCAGTGTTGTTATTAGATCTTATTGACTTGGAAATGAAGTTTTATCTGTGGCCCCAGGGTACAAGAAAGCCAAGCCCTTCAGCAAGCTCCAACCACTGGGTTTGGATAAGTTAAAGGCAGGGAGACTTTATTTATAGAGATAGCAAGGAAAGATAGCTGGTTTGAGAACAGATGGCAAAAATGAGCCCATGCTTACATCTTACGATTCTACGGAACATAGCCCGAGTCTTTAGAGCTCTACATCCTGAATCTTTCTGTAGCAGCACGTGACCTGCTAGCCCATTGTGACCCTGTAGGACTCTAAGAGTTTCGTTGACACCTGATGTGCGATGTCTTTCTTGCTTTTATTGGTTGATGAATAAAGCTGTTTTGGCCAATGGCTTAACAGAGGGAGAGAGAGAGAGAGAGAGAGAGAATGAATGAGAAAGTAGGCAGAGTCAAAGAGATGCCATGTAGCTGCTGAAGGAGACAGACACCAGAGCCTTAACCGGTAAACCACAGCCTTGTGGTGATACACAGAATAATAAAAATGGGTTAAATTAAGATATAAGTGGTATCTAGGAAAATGCCTGAACTATAGGCCAAACAATGTTGTAATTAATATAGTTTCTGTATGATTATTTGTGTCTGGGCAACTGGGAAATGAACAAGCAGTCTCTGATTACAGACACCAGCAGTCATACCTCCCCAGGACTGCACATGGCAGCGTTGGGAATCACCCTGGCTCACCCTTGCAACTATAGAGGCAAATTATTGGCTTGCCACAATTTTACCTTCATCTTCATAGGGGTTGGGAGGTTATATAAGAATGTTGACACCACACCCTCCCGACACCCTCATGTGACAGTTACAAAGACACAAGAAGCACTCCATAGTTTAGAACACAAATACATAAATTTTTAATCTGCGAAAAATACAAAATGAAACCATGTACAAGTTATGTACAAACCCTTTTTACAAGACAAGAGAGTTATCACTGGTTGTCACAGATGACAGAGTTGGGTAGGTCTTTTCAGAGCACCAGCATTTATTCTCTTCTCCAGTTCTTGTCTGGTCACCTAATTCATCGTAGCCACAGTCACCATGCCAGCAATCAGTATGTGAAAGACAGATGGACAAACCACGCTCTTTTCCCTTAATGAACATGTAGGTTGACCTCTGCATATGTGTACCTCTGCATATGTAAACCACTGAAATGCTTTTTTTTCTTTGTCCCCTGAAGAAATCCCAAATGAAGGTTTTGGTGTTCAGTGGGGGAATAGTCTCTTTCCAGCATCTGCATGGTGAAAATGAGCCAGACACTTTAGGCAGGATGTGATTGTACCACCTGGGAATGGAAGGTTCTTAATTAGGATTTCCAGGCAGATCTGGGTTTATGTTTGAAATGTTGCAGTTCTGTCTGATCATTTGAGTACATAGCGGAAGGAAAAGAAGAAGAGAGGTTTTGGGGTGGGAAAGACTCTGGTTTAGTGTAGACTTGTGGCTTGATTTGTCTCATTGTAGGGGCTCCATTCCCTAATGACTAACCCCTCAAACTGACCCTGGATCCCAAGGGCAGGAAGCTCTGGGTTGCTTTGGCAGGCACATGTGATGTGTATGTATATTTCCATCTAAGACTCTAAACAATAGGACTGTTACTGTATCCTAAAACAGACCCTGGAGAGCGTGGGGGAGGTCAGCTTTGGAGAACAAGAAGAAACACAGAAGTTCCTTAGGGAATAAATAAGGGGAAAATCTTTTCATTGTAACGTTCTGCCTAGAAATAAGATCAGTTTTCACCTGTGCAAAAAGCTCTGATGTACAGCCTGGTCCAGGAAAGCCATCAGAGCAAGATGACCTTAGCATTTTGTGTATTAAGCCTTTTGCAACTAGAGGGGTCTGGGTGTTCTATGCATGAGGGATGAAGAGCAATGGGATGCCATGACTTGATGAAAGGAGAGATCAACTCACAACCCCTTGTTGTGGACGCTTCAGAAGGCTTGCTGTGGCCTAGATGCCCTGTATATCCTCCATTCCTATGGTGTACAATGTGACATAGAGTGGCCTGGTAGTTTCCCACCCAATATAGTTCTCAGGGCAACCACAGGAAAAAAAGACAAGGGGAAAAATGATCCATTCAGTCTGCCTCATTACTTCTGAGTCACCATTTCAGATACCCTTCATCTCAACCCTCATGGATGCCTCTTTCTATCTTTAAATACCTTTCTGTTTCCTATTCTCCAAACACTGAATGGATCTGTCTTAATTGCATCTACTTGATTTGTTCCTTTGAGCCCCTGAAAACTCGGTTATAACCCCAGACAGATCTACTCACCATCATCTAAACCTATGTTTATCCCTTTATTGAACTTAACTACGCTATTCTCTTTATAAGTATCTGGTGTGTGGGTGGCAGGGAGGGGCTTTCATAGGGCCAGGCCTTCCCAAAGCATCTTCTCAACTTTGCCTCCTCAGCCCAAGACAACTTCCTGGTGGGAAAGGATCTCTCTCCTGCCTTGTATCAAGAAGAAAGCAGTCCATTTCTCAGCTTCCTGAGTTCGTGTCACATTCTTATCATCTCCTCATCTTCTCTGTCCCTCAGCATTGCCCTGTCCTTGGGGTCTGCAGTAAGCATTTCCTTTACAAAGAATCTGTCACTCGTACCCAGCAAGAGAGGCTAATTCAGACTTCAGAAGCTGTTACAATCCATGATATTTATTTGCACATTGTATTTACTGAAAAAAGTCTTTATCGGGTGCTGTTGTTCATGGCATGTCTTCTGTTCCCAAGAGACACAAGTTGTCCAGCAACAAGTGCACAAGGACTCCTTAGTAAACTAATGAAATCACTGATCTATCCATATTTCTGGATGAGCTGGGATGTTGCCTCTCATCTTACCTGACTCTGAAACCCCATCTATTCCACAAAGCTTGACTTAATACTTCAAACCATACCACTGTCTGTTCCTTCTACTCCTGCTCTATTAGAAAAGTGGTGTATACACGCTTACTCTTTCTCTACTGGTTCTTTAGGGTTTCCTTTTAAGCTTACTGCAAGTAAGATTGTGACATACTCCTTCCTCCAGCCTGAATCATTCCTCTAACTGGTGTTGTCTACTAGTTCCAAGTTACTGGATTACCTGACAAAATGCTTACATAATGTTGGAAATTGGAAGTCCTGCATTCTTGATTGTCCTATGATTTGTTGGCAGTCCACCAGATGTTCTTATTATATAATGTCTTTAAAATGGTATAGCCAGCAGGTTTCTTTAAAACAATCTGAAAGTCTGTTCCTTCCCCTTCATCTATGTGGTGGATCTACCACTGATATTCTAGTAATTGGCTACCGCCGGGCTGGTGTATGCCTGGCAGGGAGATAATGTATGAAGGAGGCTGTTCTGCTTGATGAGCTGTTATTGAGTGCAACCCATAGGACTTCACAGTGCTGAGAGAATGTTCAGCTGGACAGCCTACATTTCTGGGATACCTTCCAAAAAGAAGCAAACATCTCAAAAGCTTCATCCCCCAAAAGGGCGCCATCATCCCTGCCAATCACTCTTTGTTCAGACCTTTCAGTAACACTCTCTGACTTTTTAAATCAATTCTCTACTTAATTGTTTTTTTTTATTTTATGTTCATTGGTGTTTTGCCTGCATGTGTGTCTGTGTGGTGGTGTCAGAAGCCCTGGAACTGGAGTTATAGATGAGTGTGGGCCACCATGTGGGTGTTGGGAATTGAACTCAAGTCCTTTGGAAGAGCAGCAACAGCTTTTAACCACTGAGTGATGCCTCTAGCCCCAAAGCTCTACTTTAATGTGGCTCTTTAACTACCTACTTTCTATCATCTTCTACGAAGTCTTGTCCTACTTTTTCTCAGCTTGTGGATGCAGACTTACTACCAAAGGTAAGTTTCTCACATATCAAAATCACTTTGGTTATCATTATAACCCCTTAAGTTTTTTCTCACTGGAAAATTCTCAGGATCCCTGTGCCTTCAGTCAAACCACGTATTTCCTACTTGACAGCCTCCACAGCCCATCTAAGAATGGGTTCCTATCATTTTCCCCATTTCTGGTTAAGGGAACATATTCTTCCCTATCCTAGGCATTGCCTCTTGCCTGGGTTTCTTAAAGTATCATATCTATCTCCTTTTGTTCTCTGTAACTTTTTCATTGACACCTAGAGTTACCCTCTTTCAGGCCCATTTTCATGCTCAAAACCACAGTTTTTGAGAAGAGAGAGTCTAATTAAGAATCATTTCTGCCTCAAGCCATGTGAGACTGAATATTGAGGAGCTCCTAAGTACTGTAGGGCTAAAGGCCTTTGGCCACCTAGGTCCCTTTCTTAATATTTTTTCAAATCACTCTTATCATTGGTACTGAAATATAAAATTTAAGATGTCCTCTGCATTGCCTTATTTTAATGGTAATCTTGGAATAATTAATAGCTAGTAATACATAAGCAACAACCAGTTAGGATAAATTTGGCTTAAACAACCTTAATATTCAACTAGAATATCTACATTTCTATGATTCCCTTCCAGAAACAACTGAACATCTCAAAATCTTCAGTCCCCAAAGGGCACAATCACTGCCCTTCACTCTGTTCAGAACTTTCAGAGACTCTGACTTTCTATTTATTTGTTCCTTAAACAAATAAATCCAAAGGAGTCATCATTTTCTCAAGTAACCATGGGATTTAAGTGAGAAATCATTGTTTCACAAAGAAAAACACCCATTAAGAGCAGAGGCAGAAAAGAAAGTTCAAAAATTTCTCAGTTCGCTAAGTTTCAAAACTGATGGCTTAAGCCTTTAGTAATAAGGGTGACTATGCCAGTGATTTTTCCACTGTCCCAAAGGCAGAAAATATGAATAAAATAAAAAATGAGAAGATCTGGAGCTGGAACTCAATGTTCAATGAATTTGTGTGATCTCTTGGTAGTCAAGATTTTGCCTGGTCAATTTACTATACTGTTTACCTTTGAGCTCAAAGAAAATTAATGGGAATAATAGCAGGAGAGTAGAGGTGTCCAAACTCTCTCTACATGCTATTGGGCTAGAGATGAAGAGACTAGCGAAAACTATGCTGGACCAGGAGACAAGGAAGGAGAGGAGTGAGGTTGCAAAGAGAAACCCAGAACCAACAAAACCAGCTCATCAATGGTGGAGGTGGATGTTATTGTATGATAGAGGTGGGTGTGATATCATGATAGAGGTGGATGTGATGGTATGATGGGGGTGGATGTCATGGGACGATGGAAGTGGGTGTGATGGGATGATGGAGGCAGATGGGATGGGATAACAAAGGTACATGTGATATCATGATGGAGGTGGATGTCATGGGATAATGAATGTGGATGTGATGTTATGATGGAGGTGGATGTCATGGTATGGTGGAGGTGGGTGTGGTGGTATGATGGAGGTGGATGTGATAGGATAATGGAGGTGGATGTGATGGGATGATAGAGGTGGATGTGATGTCATGATGGGGGTTGATGTGATGGGATGATGGAAGTAGATGCAATGTTATGATGAAGGTGGATATGATGTTATGATGGAGGTGGATGTGATGGGATGATGGGGGTGGATGTAATGTTGTGATGGAGGTGGATGTGATGTTATAATGGGGGTGGATGTGATGCTAAGATGGAGGTGGATGTGATATCATGATAGAGGTGGATGTCATGGGATGATGGAGGTGGATGTCATGGGATGATGGAGGTGGATGTCATGGGATTATGGAGGTGGATGTGATGTTATGATGGAGGTGGTTGTGGTGGTATGATGGAGGTGGATATGATGGTGTGAGGAGGTGAAACTGACTGTATGAAGGAGGTGAACATGACTGTAAGCATTTGCATCTCAACTTTGAGAGCTTCCAAGCTGAAAAGTTCAAAAATGAACCTGACTGTTCTATGTTCAGAGCAGAAAATGGATATTGGGTTTAGCTCAGAAAGCCTACATGGGCAACAAGGCCAGAAGAGCCATGATTACAGCTCTGGAAAGATTGTCTACAATGACTGAGGCAATGTAACTACTGTCTTAATTGGTCTGAAAGGGACCTTATCCAGCTCAAGGAATCACTGTCAGTGATTTAAGTCACTGAGACTTGGAGGATTTAAAGAACATTTTCATAGTTAATTGTATCTGAATGCTCTTGAACTTTCAAATCAGGCACAGTTGGGGGCACTTTTTGTTTTCCATTCAAAATATCCCTAATTTCATACATTTTCTCATTCTCCATTTCAACTCAACAGATACCACTCTAATTCCTTGATTAAAACTACCGTCACTTAAGAAACAAACCAACAAACCAAAACAAAGTGTACCTTGTAGAAGGAAGGCCAGGTTACCTAGTCATGATCAGTCTTAAACATTAACCATTTTAAGTGAATACATTCCATCTGCTTTGGAGAGGACATTTTAAAATACAGTTGATTAGACAAAAAGCACATTGCCTGCATGAGAAAGACGGTGAGGGCAACGATGGACTCACGGGTAGTTTCTGTTTTACAAATGGCCTGATTCCCAAAGCACTCAAGCAACATGAATTTGCCAAACTATCTTTTCTGAAACCCTACAAAGGGACTAGAGATCAGAGCCTTCTAATGTGGAATACGCCAGAGAAGACTGCCATTGCCCCAAGGGGAATATGGTTAGAAAGTCCGATTTTTTTTATTGTTTTGTTTGTCTCTTTGTTTTTTTTACTTTTAAAGGACTCAAAACTCAACAAATAGAAACAAATTGGGATCTTTGGGAAATGCCTTGAGACCTCCAGTTATTTTTAATAAATGATATTTCTATTTCAATTGATTGGCCTTGAGTTTTTGACAAAGGTGCCACCACCAGGTCATTTTCTGTAACACCTTAGAATCATACTTGATTTGTTTTTCATTTATTGCTCTATCTTAGAAGAAAATAGAACTATGTTATCATGGGTTTTGAAAGCTGCTTGGTGAACTGAAGGAGTTCCTAGCTGTAGGATACTATCATTGTAGCCATTGTGGTTTTAAAAAAAAAGTTTAGATTTAAATCTCTAGCTATCATGGGAAATGAGATAGGGGTTATGCTTCTGCATAGTGTTGAGACTGCTATTCTTCTAATGAAAGATTATTTAGATAAACAACATTGGTTGCTATAGAAGATCAATGAACAAATTCAGAGGTGGTTAGTAGGAATGGGTGTGAAGAAGAGCCTACTGTGGTTCAGGAAGGAAAGAAGAGCGTGATTGACATAAATGGACTTAGGTAACCCCAATGCAAAATCATGATGTGTAAGGAAGTCTTTGCTTTCAGGAATGCTGTCAATACCCTAGTAGTGGATTCTCCTCACCAACACATTTGGGTTCTGTTGGAAACCAAGAAATGTTTATAAGCCTGAATATAGACTGCTGACATCATTTTAGCCTGAGTAGACTAGTGATTGATTATATTTTTTGTGTTAACAATCCAATTGGACACACATTACATTCACAATACTTTTATAGAACTAATTCTACAAAATGTGACAACAGAGTAACCACAGTCCGACAAGTCACTGCAGGACAATGCCTACGAGGTGGAAGCACAACTACATTGGCTCTGCAGGGAGTGGACAGAGGTGGAAGCTCATTTTGCCTACATTGGTAATTGGAGTCCTTAGTGGACATACGGTTTCATGGCGATTGCATTGCTTTGCTCTGCTCTGATTTGTACTATCATAGCTAGGTACCACAGAGCCATGGTCATCTAAAACATCAATGGAGGAGATGTCATGGGACTTTGGGGGCTATTTTGGTTAGATTGAGGAAGTTTCCACATTTTACATTTTTAAGAAAATAAAAATCACAGTCACGCCCATGCTTCTCTAGAGACCCTGATGATCATATCAGAGATTGATCACCATGAGGTTGAAAGACTTTCTGAGTCATTGGAACGAAACAGTTGTTGAGTGACTATACACTGGGCATGCATGCAACAGCAGAGATGAGACGTCACAATTGCATCTGATGGCTAGAAAAATCTTTTGACCACAGGTTGAAGTGGCTGATACATTTGATTTCATTGCTGGTAATTTTCAAAGGCCTTTTTCTAACAGTCTACTGTAAGAGCATGACTTACTTCCTTTCAGTTGGTATTGGTTTCATAAATTTTTTTAGCGAGTTTGAATGTTTTGTCCCAGCAATTCAACCAAGGAAAGCCAGCAAATGAAAATCTGAGCCAAAGACATCTTCTTGACAATGGACATTGTCTGCCGTCTAAATAAATAGTGCATGCTAAGCGTTCGGTAAAACTACTCCATGATGTTCACAAACTTCCAGGCTAATAGCTCTGAATGGGGAAAAGAATTCACCAGGTCCTCCCACAGTTGACAGAACTTGTTTGGGTGATTTAGAGTATGAGATGAGGAGCATAACAGCTTGGAGGAGGCCCCACCATGAGAACAATAAACAAGCCTGCTCTTGGTGCACGACTTCCGCATTCTAGTTGTGCCTGCATATTTTGAGCTGGCTGGTTAAACCTGATCTGGCAACTGCAGAAAAGCTGCAAAAAGCTCTTTCTTTTAGATATATGAACAAAGGCCATGAAACGCTGCATGAAAACCGAAACTACAGAGATCTGACTTTCAATTGTGTGGATAAATAAGTTTGATTTGCTAAGAGTTGGTGTTAAAACAGATCTAAACACACAACCATCCGGGGAGACGCAAATATTCACCTCTGCTCTTGGGACTTTTTTTTTATTTACTAAAATATGTTTTATGTTTATGTAGATTGTTGACTACCTTAAATTCTTTTAGTAATCCATTTTCCTTAATTACAAATTGGGGTGGTGACCATCATTCTCCTCAAAGAAAAAGAAAGAAAGGAGAGAAATACACATTTAAGGAATCTGGCCACTTACTCATTTTGATTTTACATTGCTGTGATATGTGGGAAGATAATCTGGCAATGAAAAAAAAAAGAAAAGAAAAAAATATATTTTCTTTCTAATAAATAAAAATAATTTAAAACCCTAGAAGCTATACATGACTATTTTTAGTATGTTCATTTATAAATGAAACCATTTCCAAAATACATGGAAGCAATATTCAAGGCAAAGAGAAAAATCTGTCTACTTTATTTTCTTGCAAATTCTTGCTTACTCTAGTGTTTCCACCAGTGATTCGGCATGGAAGAGGAAGAGAAGTCACATCACCATTATGAAGTTTGTCAGGCTTTAAAAAAATAGTTCTGGTCTCCTGGGAGTCAACATTCATCTTCAACTTCTCTGATTGGAGGGATCAAGCTGCTTGTGGATTTGTATTGGTTGATCTGGTTAGCCATGTGGGTACTCATGGGCTTGATTTGAATGTTTCTGGGATAGGCATTATCCGGTTCATCTGTAAACCATTTCTTTTCTGCTAAAGGGCAAAATGGATAGAGAACAAGAAGGAAAAATGAGAAGCTTAATTAGTCCTAGGTTAAGCTTTTGGAAAGTTCATTGAAAATGCATAAAGGAAATCAATAGAAGCCGACAGTGAGTAATTGCTAAGACAGTGCAGTGGACAGAAGCCCCCAGAACCTGAACCGTGCCTCTCTTTCCTGTAGCAAGTAAAGAACAAAGTGAATCTGCTATTGAGCCTGGGAGACTCTAGGAGTTGGCCAACCTCGAGACTAAGCTGGAGTGGATGGTTACGGTCCCTACTGTGGAACAAACGGTTCAGACGCTTTCCTGGTTTCACCTCTACCCAGCCTTTTCTTGGCTTTGTTCTGACAAGTCAACAGTACCACTTCTGTCCTGTCTGCATCCCTCCCGTGGTCTGGTGGAGAAGGTGTCCTAAAGAAATCCCGTAGGATTTGTTGGCCAATAAGAGTAAAAATCAGAATAGGAGACCATTCTAAAAGAGTATTTTGAAAAGGTTTTTATTTAAAGAAAGAGAAGTCTGTGGGTATGAAGTCATGGAAAGCATTGCAGGTGGCAGTGTCTCCGCTGATTATAATAACCCACGTTGTCGGCAGAGAGCTCTTGGGGCCTTGCCACTTTCCTTTCCATCCCATACAGGAAAGGCTGAGAGAGGTTGCTGAGTCAGGGCCAGTGGGGTGGACTGGGAGGGCAGCTCTGCAGAGGAACAGCCTCTTAGCTGAGCTGTGCTATTTTACAGGATTCAGTTCTATCTAATCCCCTTTCTAGGATTAAAATTTTCTGAAAAATTGGCCATGTGTATGGACAGGAAGGGACTGGGAAGTAGAACATCTAGCTTGGGGGACTGTAGACTTCATTACCGTGACAGAAGGAAGGGAGAGGGAAAGGAAACCAGTTTGCTAATGCTGTCACTAGTCTAGAGACAATGGTCCCTATGGCTTTTGTTTTTATTGCTTATGGAATAATTTACATCTGCCTTGTGTCTGGTTGTGAACATACCTTTTAAAATGATTGCCCAGATAGCTCAGTGTGTGTGTGCGTGTGTGCGTGTGCGTGCGTGTGCGTGTGTGTGTGTGTGTGTGCGCGCTAGCTTATAAATTAAGCATCTGTGATTAGCTCATGACCACTCTTGTTGGTCAGTATTCCCACCATTTTCAGTGTTCTTGCTCCTCAATGTGGCTGCCTCTGGGGCTAGGGTATGATTGGGAAAAGCCCAAAGGAGGCTCGGCAGCTCAGTTCTGCCCTCAGGACACTTGCTACCTCTTGCATGGTTTTCCCCATGATCCTTCCTGCTCCGGTTCTCCTACCTATTCTAATTATGTTCCCTTTGATTTGAACAGATTGGACGATAGGAACTCATAATGTTCCATCCTCACGGCGAAGCTAACTGATTAAGTGCTTTAAATTATCCTCCCTGACAGAATGATAAAGTTACAATCTGCTCTGAGATGATCTACAGCTTGCCAGCCTCCTACAGCTTCTTTCTACATTCATTTATCTTTTTGTCAAGAGGAGGGTTTTTTTTTTCCCCTAAGCTTCAATTCCATAGATCTTTTAAAGTCATCAGCACATCTGAATTATTAATGAGGCTTTAGAGGCAAGACTCCTGATGGGCTGGTTAAAAAAGGTTGTATAGAAATCTGGGACTGTGTACACATCAAAATAATTTCAGCTCCATTTAAAAAACCATTTAGTTCAAGTGTGACATAGATGAACCATTATGCATTTGTGGAAACCAATTTCTTGTGATCTACGATTAAACTAACCTTTCAGAGAAGAGTAAAGTGTGATGGTTATCATGTTTTAAAAGCATTGCCAGGTCTCAGAAACAATTTCCAACTAGGACTTTCTCAAACAGCTCATGTGCAGAGATGAGGCTCTGAGTGGGGCCTGCTGTTTACATTGTTGGCCCAAGCTGCCCTTGGCTCTGGCCGCACAGTTCTGCAGAACAATTTTGCTGAAGGGATTTAGTGCTAGGCTGCACATGCCAGGTAGGAAGAGTAAGTCTTGTTGGTGGAAAGGGGGGGATGTGTTTTGGGTGAAAGACCAAACAGATGCAATTTGCTGATTTTTTTTTTTTTACAACCGCTGCAGAGAATAACTGTTGAGAATTTAGTATTTGCAGTTCAATTCAAAGGGGGCACTTTGACCTTTCTCCATGGACAGAATATCAGTTTTCTCCAGCTATCTGTAAGAGAGACAGCATTACTGGTCTCATTTAAATTTCTTCTTTCTCTTTAAATTTCTTGCCACAAAAGACAACTGAGGTAGAATAGCCCCTGCGGTTGAAGAATGCAGCTCCAAGCAAGGAAAGATTTGTAGGCAAACACCTCCAATTGGGAGGTGATATTCTCACTGTCCCTGATAAGCTACTGTTTAATTCAGTGTCTTCTAAACTCTAAATGCCTATGCTGTGTGAGGCCAGGTCAAGTAAGATGTTGAGGAAACTGAGCTAGTGAGCTGTTCTGAACCTTATAAGAATGTCTAGGGACAAAGGTCTCCCATCATCTTCAGAGAGAGGTACATTTTAGTGGTCACCATCCATTGGGCTTCCATGGAATGTGTATTGATCAAGACAGTGACAATTTGGCATACGGAATCTTGTCGTTCAAGGACAAAGCTGCACCAATGGATCAATACGAAACTGGGCACAGGGAAGAGGGCTAAAGCAGGAATTCTAGAAAGTGCTGAGTGAGAAAGGGAATCCACTCCAATGCTTTACTAGCTCATTTCTTCTATGCGGCCCTATTTCAGACCTAAGACGAGAAGTACTGGGGTCTATGAGGCTTTTAAGGTGCCGGGACCCCCCACCCATAAAATGAAAAAAAAACCTGTGTTTGTTCTTAGACTTCTTGAAGGTGACATATGTCACCCTATTCTGAGAACTCTGTGCGATCTGTCAGAAACTTCTGTCACAAGGCAGTTAGAGTTAGGGAAAAAATGGCATGTCACTATCTTAATTTTTTTTTTTTTGTCACAGGGTTTCTCTGTAGCCTTGGCTGTCCTAGAACTTGCTTTGTGGACCAACCTGGTCTCGAACTCACAGAGATCCACTTGCCTCTGCCTCCCAAGTGCTGGGATTAAAGGTGTGTGCCACCACCACCTGACTGCTACATTATTGAGAGTGTAATGTTGTACAGAAACTAAGCCATTATGCACACTATGGACACACCATGTGGAGGTGGCCGGTGAAATGGCAGCAGCTTGTGGTCTAGAGTGAAGTGTACCTGGCTCTGTCATATCTTATCTGCTCTGAAAACGCTGTGTAATGAATCTTGTTGTAATTTGTTCTATAGAATACGGTTGAGGAAATAGTCTTCCTAATCTTGTTAGCTAGGTCAACAGAACAGGTATCAATGGCTTACTACACATTCAGTTACATAGTAAGCAAATAATGTTTGATAAGTTTGTTAATGCTTTTAATGATAGGGACTTTGGTGTTCTTCAGACTCCAATGTCAGTCACATGGAGATTCTAACATCCCCAACATCTAATTTGATCATAAGAGTTGAATGTGTTTGCAACCGCAACTCGCTGAGCACAATAGCTGTAATGACTGCCTAAGCGTTAGCTTTAAGGTTAGTACTGAGAAGAGTAGGATGTGGGTTGGGTGGTACCTTCCATATGTTGTGTTTACAAATGAAGTTCTTCAATGGAGAAGCCAGGGCAGAGACCTAGGATGTATGAGCTGGGGACTTGCCTAAAGAATATAGATATGGCAATAGAGATGACAAGGGAGGATCTTATGGGCAGACTTCATCTGGAAGGTGGCTGAGAAGAAGGGTAATACGGTGTTATGCTAGGGAACTCAGGGCTCTCATGTAGTGGGTCTTTGTTTCTGACATCAGATTTCCCTTGATGTTTGGAGAACCACCTACGCCTTCCCTCACTAGTACAAGGGTAGGGTTTAGAACAAGGGTTTAGATTCCTTCCTGGGGGAAAGTTACTATGGTTAAGAGGGGCTGAGCTCTCCAAAGCTCCACAAACAGAGGGAGAAACAGTTGCACTATGAACACTGAGCCTTTGCTGGCTCCATGGGCTGTCAGTGTCGTGGGCTTTAGCCTTTTCTCATGAGTACACCCCCAAGAAGACCGCAGAAAAGGGGAACTGATAAAGGCACTTGGAACACTAGGCGCTCTGTAGCATCACGAGCTGAGTCTGTGAGAGCAAAGGCATGGAAGGAAAAGATCCCAGTTGCATAGCAAGAACAATGAGACAGCAACGGCTACAGGGAGCTCCAGCCTACAAGGGCAACTCCATGCGGTTTCCTGGGTTACGTTTCTGATAGGCAGTGTGGTGTTCCTCCTCTGCTCACAAAATCCTGATGATCCCAAGCAAAACTATACATCCTGTCTCCTCCTCTTCTGCCTCAGCAGAACACAGCCATTCCACAGACATAAGCATAGTCTCTACCAGACCCAGACAAGCTTCCTTGATCTCACTTCTTTGTAATGGACCACTATGACTGTCACTGCATCTCTGTATCCTGTCAAACCCTGAGGACACTCTTTCCTCTTAGGTAGCAGGAGTTTCTCTCACTCACTTCCATGTGCAGTCTCCTTATGAGAGATACTTAACGAGCTTAGTGACAGGTGCTCACAGCTACTTCCTTATCATATTATGACAAAGCAGGCATTGGCTGATGGAAGCTGGTGGAGAAAATGATTTGAACCCTGTCTTATCTTCCACTCCCTGAAGTTTCTGTACTTTCTTGTTCTTCAATGAGCCTGTTGCTATAGGAACCTGGAAGGTTGATATAAGTATCTCTATTGGGATATAGACACCCTTAAGGCATTCCTGTGCTGAAAGAGAGTCAGTCAAAGGTCCCTCTGGTCACCTAGGATCTCCATAATGCAGCCAACGGGCACAGACAGTCTCTCTAGTCACTAAGCTCATATGGCTTGCCCCCTGGCTTGAAAACAGAATCTGGCTCCAAGAGTCCGACACCAGCAAATCAGCTATGTCAACACCTCAGGCATTAATTGCCACTTTCCCAAAAATAAACCAAGGGCATGTGTGTAAATTATAAAACAGCTTAAAACTGTGATAAAATCGATTAAGTTGAGAGTTTTTTGAAATATATATTGCATATACCTACTTTAATACCCTCAGTCATAAGCCCTAACTTCAGAATAGAATTTGAAATGTCTCCAAAATGCAGTGAAAACCGGAACGTGCAAGGATCCATTTGAACTAGATTTGAGAAGGACTTCAGTGGCATCTGTGAGGGATGTTGACATGTCCACAGTTATCAGACAGCTGGTGCTGAGATTTTCCTCCTAGCTTACCAACTCACTTAACATTGGCCCTTTCCAAAGCCCAAGCAAATTGGCTCAAAACTGCTTCTCTCTTCCAGCTCTGGGAAGATCACTGAGTTCCAAGCTGTGATTCATATTAAATGCATGCTTTTCTCTTCACAGTGTTCTCTCACTTTCTACCATTTCTTCTCTGTTTCTCGTTGGGTGACAGGGAGTAGGAAAGAGAAACTACAGAGTCATCTGCCTCCTTCCTAAGAGAGCTTCTGTCTAATTAAGAAAAATATAATATAGAAGTTTCAGCTCTTAAGAGGGAACTCAACACAATCCCTTTGCCACCATCAGATATATTAGTAATCATTGCTCATCAGTTCTCAGTGATCTTAATGATCTGACCAGTGGAGAGTGTGTGCCCAAAGTTCAGGAAAACCCCCAAATTTCATCTCATGTCAGTCTGTTCCCATTATAGTCAATCACAGTCTCAACTACAGGAGTCACTAACCAAGAGTATTAAAATACACTTTAACTTTATACCTGTCTACCCCATTTGCGGTTGGGATTTAACAAACTCTGAAAGGCAGGTGGCAGGAGACACATGAGTACTGTCCAGACTGAGTCATCAGCCCCTTCAGCACTGGACATGCACTCTCAGCTCACCGGCTTTGACTGGCTTCAAACAGATAAAAGAGACCAATGCATTTGCCATTAATAACCCTCCTACTACAGATGAAAGGAGGATCAACCGTTAACAGGGAAGTACATTCGCCAAACGGAATAGCTGTGAATGTTTTACAGAAACAGTTATCAACTGGCATCATTGCTCGATTTGTTGGGTCTTGCCAAGATCAACACAGAGAGGTAAACAGATCGATGGGGGCTGGGTTTGGGTGGTGGTGGTGGTGATGGGGGAAGTGGAGGAAGCTGGGTTTTTCAATGGGAAAATGCTTTTGGATTTGGGGCAAGGTACCAAGGTGGGCGGGGAGGCCACGTGCAGTTTTGAAGGCAAGCCAGATGGAGAGAAGTTACCCCCAGATTACCCAATCCCCAAACCCAAGAACACCAAAACAAACTCTAAGGGATCTAGCCATAGCAGCAGCACAGCCTCATGGCGCTGAGCAATTGAGAAAGTGGAGGAAGAAAAGAAGAAGGAAGGAAGAAAGGAGGGGGAAGGGGGAGAAGCAAAACAAAATAAATAGAACCACAAACAGAACAATAAAAATAAAAATAAACAAACCAATAACAGAATAAAATTTGTAACTCCTTTTTTTTTTAATTCCACAAAAGTTTCACAAGGACAACGTTATAGAAGAAAACCCCCAGCAGTGGCTAGGTCATGCAGAACCATTAATTGTCATACCTTGGCCCATTCTAGTCATCCTTGTTGCACTTTAGAGAGAGAAGTAAGCTATGTGAGTTTTACAATGCTTTTAAACTGTCAGTATTTCCTGTTGAGCACTTTAACTGGCACATTCTCATAGTTATAAATGTTCTGAGGGCATAACTTCATAACCTCCTTTGCAAAGAATGCATGAAGATCTCTCATAATCCAAAACTAGGGGATATGTATATATAGTTATATATATATAGTTATATATATATAGTCATATATAGTTATATATAAAGAGATAGATATATGTCATATATAAATCAAAATACATAAGGACAAAAATAATTTGAAAAAAAAAATACTTCCACTCACGGGACTTTTGAATTTCCACGTACACAATGACTCCCCACCCATTGCTGGTTGGAGTACTGCACTGCTCCTGTCTTTGGTGTGGGAGGAGGTGGAGGTTCTGACTGAGCCTCACCATTTTTGTCAGTAAAAGTGCTTGTCAATCACACAGCAAGCAAATGTCCAAAATCATCATGCTGGAAGGGACAGGGGATCCAAAATCTAAACCCAAAACATTCACCATAAAAACACCTTTTTAAAAAGAGACGCTACAGCTGTTACAAACTTTCCCCTCCTTCCTGCCCTTTATTCTAGCCGAGGATTTCTAAGTAAACATCTCAGACAGGCTCATATGCACCCAAGGCTAATCTAGCCATGCCAGAATTTGGTTATGGTAAAGTTGGCCAATTCCTCAGAACTCCTATGTTCCTAGAATGTAATTTGCATGCATAAAACATCTGGTGATTGAATATTGGGGGAAAGGGGATCAGTTTATCTTCCCTCCCTTGTTGACTAACAGTTTAAAAAAAAGAATAAAAGAAAACAAAAACAAAAAAAAACTACTGAAATGTGCTTGGCTTGCTGTCGCAGCCCTTTCCTTCCTGTTTTGAAATGACAGGAGAAACTCTCTCCCCATCACTCGCTTGCCCATGTGAATTGGCTGTATGTTAAAGAGGTTGCCTAAGATGAACTTCTCCTGCCAGCCTTCTGCTTTGGGACTGTGCATCATACAGCTGTGCTAGCAATTTAAATGTGGGCACTAGTTTCTGTCTTTGTTGAGTCAACCAACGGTGGCTCCATCCTACTATATCCTGATTTATCTAGCATGTCAGCTCCTACAGAAACCATTATCTGTTGCTGGGACTTTCTCCCTCTCACTTCACCATTGCTCCAGCCCGAATTGCCCTGGCTTTGGGGCCTTCGTTAGTCAAACAAAGGGGAGTAAAAAGGTCCCCTGAGAATGCATGGAAAAATACTTGCTCTTTTCTGAGCGTTATTTATTCTGTACATAAGGTAAGTGATTCACCTTTTAAAAAATGTAAAAGTCCCAGGAAGGCAGTTCTTAATGACTTACATTTGATATTTATGATACATATGGCTTTTCATCCCAAATGTCAAAAGTGAAAGAAAAAACTAGCTATCCCTATGGCAGCATAAGGAGACAGAATAACAATTTAATATGCAACCAAACCTCTTTTCAGGTATATGAAATGGCTAGGATTTGATACATCCAGGGGTGGAAACCTGTTTTCCTCTTTGCATTAAAGTTAGAAACATTCACTTGAACTTCTGAAAGAAGTTAGCTCTGAGACAAAAAGGCTTTGGTGAATAAGTTAAAAAAAATCTCTGATACTCTCTCACAACAAGCAGGTGCTTAATCATCTTTTGCGCGTACTTTGAAAGCTTTCCAAATGTTTTGTGATACTTTAGCCCAGAGTGGAAACGATCAATGCACTTTAGTTCCTTTTGGTTGCTTGTTTCAAATGATCATGTGCTAACTTACTGTGTGTATAGAAAAAGAGAGAGAAAAGAAATAACGAAACAAAACAAATCAAAACCCAAAGCATTCTGATGGCCCTGATGAATCAGAATCAACCTGCTTTGCCTAACTGACAGATTGCAGGTGCTCCCTTCTAATCTGTGAACTCATTCCTGTAGCGAGCTATTTACATCTGGAGGATGCCTCTGGGTTATTCCCCCCTAGAATCATAAATAACTTTTGGTCCATCCACTTATTCGCTGTTGTGTTCAAGGGTTTTATGGTGGTGAAATAAAAATGACAACCACATGCACACTATCATACATATGCAAATGTGTAAAAAAAAGGAAAAGAAACAAAAAAAGAGGGGACTACAGGGAACAGGAAAGTTGCTCTGTTGGAATACCAACTGGGGAAATGAGTAGCAGATACAGTTTCACACACGGTGCCGGTGGATACACATATCAAAGTCGCTCTTCCTGAACGTACTTCTGTTTGTCGCGAGACTCCCTGGACTTGGGCCGGTTTGGCCGATTTGCTGTGGACGGGATGGAGTGGACAGAGGAGCTCTTCTTACTGGAGGACTGTGAGGAGTGGGAGGAATGAGACAGGCTGGCTCGCGATTGGCCAGCGTTGTGGTCAAACTGCATCAGGCAGAAGATCAGGTCTGTTGGTACAAGCTCAAATTCGTAGGGGGGATTGGTGATGACATACCTAGAGAGAGAAAGCAAAGTAGTCACAGGCTGAGTGGAGCAGACACATGACTTAAACCAAATTGCCTGGCTGCTCCAATATATCTGAGGAACTGGATGATGGTTCTGTAGACTTGAATCCTCTTCCGAATGAAAGAAAAGTCTCATGTTTAACTCAAGGAGGCAGTCAGAAGACCAGGCAAAGGTGCCAAGTGAGAGCTGGTGATGAAAAAAGCCACACCATAATTCATATGAGCCATATGCATTTTTTCCTACAAAGGTCCAGCTCATGATAAACAGTCACCCGATTGGGCTGTAGCTTCTATACTAGAAATTCCTGACAGCCACAGACACCCCACAGGGTCTCTGTTTGTCTTCCCTACAACTTCTTGAATAAAAGTTCTCTGATTATAAGAGCTTGACCTGCCTCTTCCCTATTCTACCAAGCTTTCTATGCATGGCTATGGTGATCACCACGTTGACTCTGTAGCAATGGATCTATGAGTTTGTTCTCAGAGGCTCCCAGGAACCTCTGAGAAAAAAGACGGGTTGTTTCCCTGGGGATGGAGCTAAGTGGCAGAGCATTTGCCTTGCAGGCAGGAAGCCCTGGATTCAATCAGTAGCACTGAAAAGAAGAAAATAAGAAAGGAAAGAAGGAAAAATGAACGAACTAAAAACAGAAGAAAAAGTTCAAGTAACCTCACTCACCCTGATCTGTGGACTCACAAGCCCTGAGGTGAGAGACTCAGTAGTCCGGCTTTGGGAAGCTCTATAGGCGAATCTCATATTCATTGCCATGTAGGAACACATCAGTATACAACAATTTTTGTTTTGTTTTGTTTCAAGACAGGGTTTCTCTGTGTAGTCCTGGCCATCCTGGAACTTGCTCTGTAGATGAGGCTGGCCTTGAACTCAGAGATCTGCCTCCCAAGTGCCACTACCTGGCATTAGACTGCAACAATTTTTAACTCTGGCTATATACTGTAATTCTCAGGCATTAAATACATAAACACTGGTATATAATTTTAAAAGTACATGTAATTTTTTTCTTACACACTGTGGAAATTACTCTAAACACAGTATTTTTTTAAAGTAATTTATTTTTATTTTATGTGCATTGGTGTTTTGCATTCATGTCTCTGTGGAGGCCCCGGAACTAGAATTATAGAGAGTTGCTAGCTGCCATGTGTGCTGCGAATTGAACCTGGGTCCTCTGGAAGATCAGTCAGTGCTTATAACTGCTAAAGCAGCTCTCCAGCCCCTAGTATTTTTTTAAATCCCACAGATGACTTTATTCTACAGGTCTGAGAAGTACCTCCATGGCACTATTTACTGGATCACACACACTACACTACAGATCTGAGAAGTACCTCTACGGCAATATTTCCTGGATCACACTACACAAACTCATGGGCTTGGGTAATTCTAGAATTACTGTTTTACCTGCTATGAGTTTAAATTAAGGCATGTAAGGGAAAGCACACAACTAGCATACCCAAATCATCATCTATTTTTGTGTAAAGTGATAATATAAAAGTTTCTTAAACTTAGATATAAGAAAGAAAGTGAATCAATCAATTACAAAATATATAAATCAAAATATAGCATCAATGTGAAGCACCTCCACATTAGGGACCAAGGAAGGGATCTGAGGAACCAGAGTTCGGGATTCTGGCTTTTGTAATGCGGTAAACAAATCCTTGCCTCAGTGACTTCACATTCATTTTCAGTATTTTTTTAAAGAAATATTTGTTATAACTCCTGGGGTCAGTGTTACACTTGACATGGGCAGTATGTTGAAGGCATGCGCATAGAGACCGTTGCCTGCAGGGAACGAGAGAAGGCACTGATGCCCCTGCACTCAGGTGAGATGGTAAGTGGGACAATGCACTCACCTTTTTGTACACTGGCTTGGGGTGCTGAGGTGGGCATCTCTCAGCCGGTAAATTCCAAAACAAAGCATATTATACGTTTTCAGAGCTTTGCAGAACAGATCACCATAACAACCACCATCCTAGGAAGGCAACAAAGGACAAGAGAAACATCAGCTTTTGCTTGCCTGGGAATCAAGGTGGGAGGCAGCTTTTCATCAACCCCTCTGTGCCTGAAGACATCAGCGTGGTTAACAGCCAGTATGTTTGACTTCAGGGAACTGACCATCACCAGGCTTCCCCTGGTGGCCACCCAGTTGTGTCCATAGCTCAAACACACTCCTGGCTTCCTTCATCTGGGATGGGGATGTGTCACTGGAAGGTCTCAGCTGTAGAGCTAGAGAGAAGAGGTGAACTCTGCAAAGCAAGGATTATATTCCCTGTGCTCAGCTGTGTCCACTGTGATGAGACCATATTGTCAGGACTGTCCAAGTGATAATGAAAAGCACTGCAAGAATAAAAGAGCAGCCCCAAGCCCTCTGGTGAGGAGACTCCAAGAAGGACTGTGTGAAAAGCACAATTTGCAGACCTCAAAGATGTCTAGGTGAAGGGCATGTGGGAGTCTGTAGGTGAGATAGCTGGGATTCACTGCACTAATCAGTTCACAACCACCCCGAGTTCTGGGGCTTAACTCAGAAGGCGAAAACAATGTGATTGTTTGCAAATGCATAGAAAATTCTGGACTTCAAGCAGGTGTGTGATACCAAGTAGACTTTACTATACAGATCAGCATGACAGAGTAGACTCACTAGAAACTGAGGGAATGCATTTGTCTTTGCTATCACTGGAATTCTCATGATGAACATCATATTAGACAACAAAAGATCCTACATTTTTCCATTACTGAAAATATTAATCTGATTCAACTGGATTAGTAAGGAAGTGATAAGGATAAGAACTACTGATGATGGAAATTGACCTTCATCAGTCTAATATAGGTCCTGGCCAAACAAGCAGCCATTTGATGGCCAAACAAGACCTTTTCCACGATGGTACATTCTGGGCAATATATAGTGTAATAGGGAAATACATTCCTAGGCTCTTGGTTCCGCTCCTTAAACACATCTATACAGGTGCTTTTGGAGTCAAGGTCAAGGTGGCACACTTTTTCCAAAGTGTCTGACACAGGACAGAGTAGTGAGTACAGAGAAACCAAAGGAAACTCTGGTCCCATCATGAAAAGGAGGTATAGGGAAGCAGGACTTGGCCCAGACTCAGAAATCCCAAGACCAAGGTTTTGCATTAGAGACCTCAAGTCATCAAAAGTGCCAGTTGAGATCTGTCACTTTGGTCAATTGTTCTGCACACACACAACTGCCTTCATGCTTTAAACCTCACCAGTGCCTGGATGACACTGTGAATAAAACTCCTGAGAAGAAGTTATGTCTATAGGGACTACGATTAGAACTGCAGTGCGGTGGTAAGATTGGGAAGCTTCTGGTCCAGAAGCTAATTACCATAACTTGGGATAGTTCTAGTCTTTTACAGCAACCATTCCCTGCCCACCTCTGCTGTGGAATAATCCTCTAGTATACTGTAACGATTTGTCACTGGAATTGGTTTAATAAAACACTGATTGGTCAGAAGCCAGGTAGAAAGTATAGGTGGGATGACCAAACTAAGGATGATGAGAAGGAGAAGGACAGAGTCAGGAGTCTCAAGCCAGATATAGAGGAAGTAAGATGAGAGTGTCATACTGAGAAAAGGTACCAAGTCGTGTGGCTAAACATAAATAAGAATTATGGCTTAATTTAATAGTAAGAGCTAGTTAGGAATAAGCCTGAGATACTGGCTGAGCATTTATAGTTAATATAAGATTCTGTGTGATAAACTGGGAATCAGATGCTGGGTATTTGAGAACTGGCAGGTGGGAAAGAACCATCCATTTACATACCTCTCAGTCAGAACAAATATCTTGTAGCTAATAGAAACCTTTTTGGAATCTATTAACTTAGCAGACCATGAGCTTAGACAAACCCAAAAGCTAAGAAAACCATTAGATAACATCTGGGGCCTATAGTAAAGCTTTATCCATCTTGCTGTATTTGTGTATTTTAAAGTTGCCTTGATTTATAATTTTCCTTGATCGGTAAAAACCACACAACTTCATGAAACTGCTTCTAGGTGGGAACAAGGAATTCAGGCTAACCTATTCTGTGTTCCTGAGCCATGGTCCCTCAAAATAGTTCCAGAATAAACTACCTCTTATTCCCTTTTAAGATGAGAGCTGTAATTTTTGTGTCAACAGTATGTAGATACAAAAACTCTGGTGGCAGGGTTCGAGGCCAGGCATCCCCATGTTCGGAGAGAGTCAAAGTGGAGTACCTCTGAGCTACAAGGACCCTGCAAAAATGTTTCCTAAACTCAGCTATGTGGTGTTGGCAACTACCCCGTCCATCCCTGGGAAGAAAATACTCGAGGAAGACAGCAGTGGAGGCGAGAGCCATATCCCCAAAGTCAGGATGCTTTGGTGGAAATGTCCCATGCCTTAGCTGCCTGAGAAATATCAACTATTTGGTTGGAGGAGTTGCATGAATATCTATGTATAAAGCGTGGGGCCTGGTAAACAGGGTCACGTAAATACCATCTTTTTAGTTTATTACAATGGAAGAGAGAAACACAGATGCTTAGTCTGTCACCATGTCACATGGTTCATTCATATCAGGCTTGCTGCAAACACGGCTCAGGAATCGTCTGGGCTGTAGACTCACCCCTAAGTCTGCAAAGGGGCCATCCAACAGGGCTAACTGAGCCACTCGGCAACGGTCCCTGTTGGCTAGTGTCTGGGGAGTGCTGTAGCCCCCTCGAAGTGCATTCTCCTCAGCAATCAGAGCCTCAAGCTCTGGCGTGGCTCCTCCTGTCACCAGGGTCCGTATCAGGGTGAGGATATTGTCATTGAAGTACGTCTGTGGAAAGAAGGTAGAGAAACATTCTTAAGCAAACAACCTAAAGTCACCGTAGCTGACAACCCAAATTCCAACTTTTCTTGGTATCTCCCATGTAAAGTTCTGGCTTCTCTCTTTAAATAATTTTCTGTGGGAAAAGAAAAAAAAACAGCAGTCTCCAATTATTCCATTCTCACCTGCTTGGTTCCACTATGGGATCCTGACTTAAAGGAAGAAAAGAAAAGGATAAAAACAATTCAGGGAATTCTTAAAAGGTTAATGCCTGAAAAGTTGATGTTGGTAGATATACAAATACTGCCTTGCCTCTGTACACCTGAAAAATATCAACTCTGACACTAGGGGCACAATAAAAGGCGGCATGCCTGGGCGGCTACCCCAAAGAGGCCAACCTCTTAGAGCCTGCCACCCATGTTAGGAGGGAGGCCACTTACAAATAGCACAACTTCTTTCTGTTTGGAATTAGATGCAAAGAGAATCTTGAATGCCACACACTCAACAACTTATCACAGACTTTGATAATGGCTGGACCCAGAAGTCACCACCAGGATAGCAGCTAGAGAAGTCTATGAGCTGCATATCCTGATGTGTGGATTTTGGGTCTGCAAATAACCCCAGCTGTCTGAGGCAAATGCAGATGATTTAAAGAACTCTTTCCCTTACATAGCCATTTTTCTCCCACATGGAATGTTCACACGAAGGCAATGGGGGCTTTAAAAATTAACAGAATGTCTAAGAAAAGGCCTTAAAATGACATTTATCACCCAGCCAAAATAGAGAAAATATCAGTTAAAGGCGGTTTGTTCCATTTTCTTGCATGAGAAGTCAAAGCCTCTACATAAAAACAAACCAAATCTTGGATGTAGTTTGGGGCATTTATGCACCGCTGGAGCAGGCTAGAAAAGACAGGTGCATCCTTTTTTTTTTTTTTTTTTTTTTTTTTAGTTTTTCGAGACAGGGTTTCTCTGTAGCTTTGGAGCCCATCCTGGCACTAGCTCTTGTAGACCAGGCTGGCCTAGAACTCATAGAGATCCGCCTGCCTCTGCCTCCCGAGTGCTGATATTAAAGGCGTGCGCCACCACCGCCCGGCTGACAGGTGCATTCTTATTTGCAACTTCCTTGCCAGCTTACGTGGCAGTGCATCATGAGCCAGACATGGCTGAGTCCTCATCCTACCCTCATCACTAGCTCTGTGTTGTCCTGGGCATCAGTGTTTACAGCCATTAAAATCAGCATGGTTGTTAAAAACAAGTATATATGCAAAGAATTCCACATGGACTTCCAAGTTAAGAAGATGCTGCTGGAGGGCCTGGATTTCGTGTTCCTTATTGAAACACTCAACCAGAGAGCACAAAGAATTCCAGCTACAAATAATGCTAGGAAAGTTATACACAGGCTATCCTCAAGAGTTCAGCTGTTCTCTGGGGTGGAAAAGCAGAATTGAAGACACTCAAGGGAGCAGATGCAGGTGGGAAGGCTAAGAGGGCTGGAGTCCTTTTGAGGTTCAGTGTTGACTTCAACTTTCAGAAGCTCTGCTGCCTTCGAAAGTTGTGAAACATTTTCGAACTTAGTGTCATCAGCTGTAAAATGGAATGGCAGAACAGCTACAAGATACTTGACGCTCAGCACCTGAGGGACTGAGAAGAAACTCAGGGCCCAGGGAGTGCTGGTAAATATGGCTGACCTGAACCCAGAGACATGGGGAAGGGACTGTTGATGATGGGCAACAGCCACTCTCACATGCAAACATCCCTTGATTACTCTCATTACTGTTTCAGCTTTTGTTCCAGAAGATGGAAGGCCATTATTCCCTCAGTCACCCTCAGTGCCCAAGTTTCCTCCAGAGCGGGAATTCTCAACCTTCCTAATTCTGTGGCTCTTTAATACAGTTCCTCATGTTGCGGTGACCCACAACTATAAAATTAATTCTGCTGCTACTTAATAACTGTAATTTCGCTACTGTTATGAATCATAAGATACCTGATATGCAGCATATCTGATTATAATCCCTGTGAAAAGGTCATTCAACCCCAAAGGGGTCAAGGACCACACGGAGAACTGCTCCTCTAGATTAAAGAAGAACACCTTGAAGGTCCTGTGCACTACATCCTGAAAATTTATTACATGGATTAAAGACACACAAACATTTTCCAATATTTTCCCTATGGTATTTTCCCTACCCAGTCCTGTCTATCATATTAAATAATGGAGAACTGGACAGAAAACTGACAACTACCTTTGTGTTCCAATTACCATGCTAGACCCATGGCAGGTAAGCGGGTGGCAAACATTCACAGCACTGTTTGCTGAACCACTAAAGCACTCTCTGCCCAAATGTATAGAAATGAGGAACAGTTGGGTTTTTTTTGTTGTTGTTGTTGTTGTTGTTTTCCCAAAAGGAAACAGGTTTCAAGATAAGGCACGGAAGAATTGTTTTTGACTGGGTAAGTAGTCATTAGAAGATCTAGCTGGCCAAAGTATAAAGATTAAGCCATAGTAGAGTGATTGACCCCAACTGGAGCATGCTCTCCAAGACTCAGGGAACATTACCCAAGAAAGGCAGAAATACTAGAAGCCAGAAGATGGGAAAATAACACCATGAGAGGTCTTGTAGGTCATGACTTATTAATTACACCTGTGGTCATCTCTCAGGACCTGCACAAAACTGGACCAACTAATATTTCATCGTAGACAGGGAAGGAGCCAGGGAGGCCCCACTTCTGCTTGAGGAACTACTGGCAATTATAAGATGTTTGTGGAAAGGCTACTTTCTTCAGTGGTGTAGCAACTGGCAAGTTTCCTTGCTCCAGCAAACATCCTCTCACCTATGCTTATGCAAAAATCCCCAGTTAACCTCAATGAATCACATACAAAACGACTATGGGAGGGAAAGTGAGACTTACTGGGATGAAGAGTTTCAGTAGGACAGAGAACAGAGAAGAGATAAAAGTGACTAAAATTCATTATATATAAATGTGTGAAACTGTCAAAAAAAAACCTTAATAAGGAACACACAGATAAAACAGTTAATGCTCAATAGTTTAGGGTAGAAGAGCAGATACTTTCCCCCCTAATATCAGCAATAAAGAGGATCATTCTCATGACTTCCATCTTAAAATTGTGCTGGAAGTTTTAGTTAGTAGGAAAGAAATAAAAGACATTCACATTGGAAAAGAAGGAAGATTATCTCCACTCAAAGTGGCCTGGCACTGTATAAAGAGAATCCCAAGGAATCCACAGGTAATAAGGATTTAGTATAAAGATAATCCCAAGGAATCCATAGGTAAGAAAGATTTAGTAAGATTTCAGGGTACAAAAACATTATGTAAAAATCAAACTTTTTTCTGTGTGAACAAGAAAAACTTAAGAAAGAAACTCTACTTCCAACAACATTGAAAATAATAAAATGCTTAAGAAGAAATTTTTTCAAGAAGTTCCAGGGCTATATACTAAAAGCTATGCAACATTACAAAAGATATGAATAAAATATAAATAAATAGAAAAATGTCCCATGTTCTTGGATTGGAGGATAAGATTGAAATAATAATAAAAACCTTAAACATAATACAGATTCAAGACATTCCTATCGAATTTTATAGGAAATTGCAGAAAACCTAAAATGTTATATAAATCATATAAAAAGCAATCAGCAATAAAATTGAATGTTCCCAACCCCTGATTTCAAAATATACTTCTAACACTAGCATGATGACTGGGCAAGGGAACAGAACTGAGCATCAAGAAATAAACACATAGAGCTGCTATTAACTGGCTTTCAATGAGGATATCAAGAAGCTTTATAAAGAAAGAATAGTCTACTAAATAAAGAGTGTTACAACAACTGAGCATCAACATACAGAAGAAAATGTTGGTTGGCCCTATTCCTCACACCATATACAAAACAACATGAATCAAAGACCCAAATGTGACAGCTAAAAGTGTAGAGAGCTAAGAAGACATAACAGTGGTGAATCCTCTTAACATCACTTTGACAATTATCTTAGATAAGGCACCAAAATCTTAGACTACACAAGAAAGCTTGCTCATTTGTGTCTCATAATATTTTTAAATTATACACTGGAAGAAGTTATGTAGAAAGTAAAACTTCTCTGTATAATTAGAGAAAATATTTGAAAATATTGTATCTTATAAGGGTATAATATTCAGTGTTTAAAATCCTCCAATAACATAACCAAAAGGCAATAAATTTGAAAAAATAGAAAAAGGATAAGGCTTGAATAAACATTCCTTCAAAACAAGGTAGAGAAGGCAAGAGACATAAGGAGGCCTAACACCAGTAGTCATAAGGAAAACACAAGTTCCAATCTTAACGAGATTTCATCTTTACCCACAGAGATGGTTATGATAAAACAAGGGCCAGATACATAGCAAGAACTGATGAACGTGGAGAAACTGGAGCCCTTACAGTTTCCGTAGGTGTGTGAGTGTTCCGATCACTGGAAGGCAGTCTAAAAGTTCCTTAAATTGGTAAACTTTGAGTTACCACAGGGCCCAACAACCATACATAACTATACCCATGGGAAATGAAAGACACATCAAAACAACTTCATGCAGAGAGATTCATAACGGCATCATTCGTCATAGCCAGGACCGGAAACAATAAAATGGCACTTGGTTAATGGACACATCACAAAATGTTATAACCGTGAAAACCATTTTATTTGTGTATAAAAAGAAATAAAGTACATGGTACAACAAGGATGAGCCCCAAAATCAATAAGATTCCATTTATATGAACCATCCAGAAAAGGCGATTCTAGAAAGATAGGGATACATGCTTGTGGATGCTCAGGGTTGAGCAGCTAAAGAAGGAAAATGAGGACAGAGTTCTCTTGCACATAATGAGACTGTTCTTAAAAGATCCTTGGAGATGTTTACATATGCTAAAAAAAACCCCATAAAATCATATACTTGGGAGAATTTTATGGTCTATTAATATTCCAATGAAACACTTCTTAAAAGAACTGGTTAAAAGATAATTACATGGTTAAGAGATAATTACATTTATAATGGTTAAATTTTTATATGTGGAGTAGAAGCTATAAAACTGAAAACTGTAAGTACATACACATAAATACATGCAGGTGTGCACACATGAGCCACCTACAAACATGTGGAGACACACACACACACACACATGGTTAGTGGTGGGGAGTGCATGCTTTACTGTCCTTAAAAGAACAAAACAAAACAGAGGATCTGCTAAACACTGAAGATGGAGTGGGACATGATAAACAGTAGTGTCCACGTGTTAAAGGTGTGAACAGAATTCAGGAACTTTTGACAAGAAAGCACTTCCAGTAAGAACACCCTGTCCTGATTGGGAACATGAAATTAAGACACACACCAGGGGTTGCACCAAACAACCAAGATCAGTGCTGAGTCCTGCACCATTGAATATTTAAGTTTAAATTATAAAATGGTGAGGGACAGTGACTGGTAACACTGCTCTCAGAACAAAAGTATAAAATTAGGGAAACCAGACCCCCACAATAAACTTTTATAAAAGACAGGTCAACTAAATTTGAAATAATACCTTTGTTCCAAGAACTTTATAGGCTATGAAACTGTCCCTCTAATCTGTGGAAACAATAGGAAGGACTCTGGGTCTTCGAGTACAGAAGCATTTATTCACTTCACTTTCTATTTTTTTTTAATTTATTGCTGTTTTGCCTGTGTGTGTGTCTGTGCTACGGTGCTGGATCCTAGAGTTACAGACAGTTGTGAACAGCCATGTGGGTGCTGGGAATTGAACCCAGGTCTCCTAGAAGAGCAGTCAGTGCTCTTAACTGCTGAGCCATCTCTCAAGTCCCATCACTTCATTTTCATTCATAAGTTCCCCAGAAAAGCATGAATGAGTCAGCCTTCAACTGTCACCTATGCCAAGCTGCTCTCAGTTGCGTGAGACTAGACCACTGGAACCCTGTCATTTGGAAAAGTGCACCCAGGTCTCCAGAGTCTAGAAGTTTCAAGCTAAGGAGTCTTTTGTGCATAGAAGGAGATGTTTATATTATGCTGACAACCCTTGCCTTGTTATAAACATCATTCCAATGTTTTGTGTATCTGGGAGAAAATGCTACAGATGATTGCTCATTTTGTCTAAAATAGCTTCTGCCTTGAGAACAGTGTCCCATCTTTGCTCAAACACAGGGGAATCTCAAAAAGCTGCCACTATGGCTAGAATCTCATTCTGCACACTAGAGACCTCTTTCCTTGCAATTTTGATGGCAGTGGTTTTGGAGGCCTCTCTCTGCCTCTCCTGTGCTGCACCAGCCCTTTCCATTTTCTTCAGAGAAGACCTTTGAGTTCACCTGGGTATGCAATGAGGGGTACATATGCATAAGCGCACAGGTGCCTCTGGAGATTGTAAGAGGGTGCCACACCCCCTAGGGCTGGAGTTACAGGCAGTTCTGAGCTTCCCGACCAGAGTGCTAGGAACCAGACTTAGGTCCTCTGCAAGAGCAGTATAGAACTCTTAACTGACGCACTGTCTCTCCAGCTTGTTATTCATCTTTAAAAGATACTCGGAATCAAAACCTAGGTTTCTTAAATACAATTGAAATTTCACCTTAAAGGGGGCCAGTTTGGTTTTAAAATACGGATGAGGATGAAAGCCAGAAGGTCCTGGATAGAGGTACTGCAGAAACTAAGAGACCATGAATGAAAACCCAAACTACTATACCCAGCCAAGCTATTGTTCACTATCAATGGAGAAAACAAGACATTCCAGGGTAAGAACAAATTTAAACATTACGTAGCCACAAATCCAGCCCTACAAAAAGTAATAGAAGGAAAATTGCAACCCAAGGAATCCAACATTGCCAACACTGCCTACAATAACTCAGGCATCTAGTGACCCTTCACCAGCAAAAGTAAAAGAAGGGAGACACACAAACCCTACTACCAAAAACAATAAGAATAACTGGAGTAAACAACCACTGGTCATTAATATCACTTAATATTAATGATCTCAATTCACCTATAAAAAAGCACAGACTAAGAGATTGGATAAGAAAACAGGATCCAACATTCTGCTGTTTGCAAGAAACACATCTCAACCACAAAGACAGGCATCTACTCAGAGTAAAGGGTTGGGAAAAGGTGTTTCAAACAAATGGTCCTAAGAAAAAAGCAGGTGTGGCCATACTAATTTCTAACAAAACTGACTTCAAACTAAAATCAATCAGAAGAGATCAAGATGGACACTTTATACTCATAACAGGAACAATTCATCAGGATGACGTCTCAGTCCAGAATATCTATGCCCCTAATATAAAAGCACCCACTTAGGTAAAAGAAATATTACTAGAACTCAAGGCAGACCTCAAACCACACACACTAGTAGTAGGAGACTTCAACACACCTCTCTCTCCAATGGACAGGTCAATCAGACAGAAACCTAATAGAGAATTAAGAGAATTATTGGAGGTAATGAAGCAAATGGACTTAACAGACATGTATAGAACACTCCACCCAAATAGGAAAGAATATACCTTCTTCTCTGCAGCTCATGGAACCTTCTCAAAAATTGACCACATACTCGGAAACAAAGGAAACCTCCACAGATATAAAAAAATATCAGTGTCTACCTGTGTCTTATCAGATCACCATGCATTAAAGTTAGAATTCAACAACAATGCTACCACCAGAAAGCCGACAAACTCATGGAAACTGAACAGTCAACTACTGAACCACACCTGGGTCAAGGAAGAAATTAAGAAAGAAATTAAAGTCTTCCTTGAATTTAATGAAAATAAAGAGACAACATATTCAAACCTATGGGACATGATGAAAGCAGTGCTAAGAGGAAAGTTCATAGCACTAAGTGCCCACTTAAAGAAAATGGAGAAAGCATACATTGGGGACTTAACAGCACACCTGAAAGCTCTAGAGAAAAAAGAAGCAGATGTTCCCAGGAGGAGTAGAAGACTGGAAATAATCAAACTGAGGGCTGAAATCAACAAAATAGAAACGCAGAAAACAGTCAAAAGAATCAATGTAACAAAAAGTTGGTTCTTGGAGAAAATCAACAAGATCGACAAACCCCTATCTAAACTATTTAAACAACAGAGAGAGAACACGCAAATAAATAAGATCAGAAATGAAAAGGGGGACATAACCACAGACACAGAGGAAATTCAGAGAATCATTAGATCTTACTACAAAAGCCTGTATGCCACAAAACTGGAAAATGCAAAAGAAATGGACATTTTTTAGATAAGTACCATATACCAAAGCTAATCCAAGAGAAGGTGAACCATCTAAATAGACCTGTTAGTCGCGAAGAACTAGAAACTGTTATCAAAAATCTCCCTTCCAAAAAAAGCCCAGGACCAGATGGTTTCAATGCAGAATTCTACCAGAACTTCCAAGAAGAGCTAATACCTATACTCCTTAATGTATTTCACAATATAGAAACAGAAGAGTCATTGCCAAATTCCTTTTATGCAGCTTCAGTTACCCTGATACCAAAACCACACAAAGACCCAACCAAGAAAGAGAATTACAGGCCTATCTCACTCATGAATATCGATGCAAAAATTCTCAACAAAATACTGGCAAACCGAATCCAAGAACACATTAGAAAAATTATCCATTATGATCAAGTAGGCTTCATCCCAGAGATGCAGGGCTGGTTCAACATATGCAAAACTATCAATGTAATCCACCATATAAATAAACTGAAAAAAAACCATATGATCATTTCATTAGATGCTGAAAAAGCATTTGACAAAATTCAATACCCCTTTATAATAAAAGTCTTGGAGAGATTAGGGATACAAGGGTCATACCTAAATATAATAAAAGCTATTTACAGCAAGCCGACAGCTAACATTAAATTAAACGAGAGAAAAACTCAAAGCCGTCCCACTAAAATCAGGAACAAGACAAGGATGTCCACTCTCTCCATACCTCTTCAATATAGTGCTCTACAGACTGTGAGATTCTAAAGTGCATGCATGAACCTTTGTCTTGCACACTCAAAGACCTCCAGACATCCCATACCTCACCACCAACTCCATGGTTGTGGTACAGGGAGCCTTATGAGGGACTCCTGCATGACACCTGTGAACTTAAAGGACTCGTCCACAGACATCCCATGACACTTTAGTGGTGGGCAGCAAGAGGGATGAGTTAGAGATCTATTTGGTACCTGAAACCAGGATATCTGTGCAGTCTAGAGAATGCAGGGTCCACTCCTCACTGTGAAAGCAAGTGTCCAACATTTTATCAGGGAAGGTTTTCTTTGTAGTAGAGAAAGCTGATATTCTGATTATGGGTGTTTCAATTTTTATCTTATTTATGTGTGCATAGGGGGTGTGCTATGGTGTGCCTATGAGGGCAGAATTATCATGTTGGGCACCACTCTGTTGTAATACCTCTGTTGTAATAAGAGTGGCGGGCTACGTTCCTGGCACCTGGCTGCCCGCACGGCTAGCTTTATACCCAAAATAATTACAGGGAAACTGTATTCTTTTAAACACTGCCTGGCCCATTAGTTCCAGCCTCTTATTGGCTAGCTCTTACATATTGATCTAACCCATTTCTAATAATCTGTGTAGCACCATGTGGCTTACCAGGGAGGATCTTAACCTGCGTCTGTCTGGAGTGGAAGAATCATGGCGACTGCCTGACTCGGCTTCTTTCTCCCATCATTCTGTTCTGTCTACTCCGCCTACCTAATTTGCTGTCCTATCAGGCCAAGCAGTTTTTTTTATTAGTTAACCAATGAAAGCAACAGATAAGATACAAGACCCATCTCCATCACAGAAAAAATTTGGGGTAGTTGATTCTCTCCCCCATGTGAGTGTTAGGGATCAAATTCAGGTCATTTTGTTTAGCAGTAAGTGCCTCTGCCTCTAAACCATCTCATCTTTTATTGTCTTTAATCCCTTCTTGGTTTCTCAATAGCTAGGATAACGGGAACATTGCCCAGGTTTTCTATGCTGTGGTTCCCTAATCTACATAACGGGGGCGGGTAAGCATTTATGGACTAGTTTTAAACAAGAGAACTAGTGTAATTTCCCATATTCAACTAGTACTCAGTGAATTGTAGCTTATTACAAAGACCAGCCAATGAAGCCAATTTCGAAAATGCCCCCCTCTCTGCTTCTGTGTTCTCATCTCTAATAAGGAGGACTGCCTTCAAACACATGTGAGGTCTCTTGCCTTCTAGCATCGGGTGATTCTTGGGTCCTGGAAGGACACACAGCAAAACCGTGAAGGGCTGGAATACGGACCAGGAAATTGAATCTGCAGCGCCACCTAGCCTCATGTGTGCTGGGCCGTCCCACTCACTTGCTCATCTTCCTCTTTCTATTTTTTTAAGTATAATTACTGGAGCTTATGTTTCACAGTTAATGCTGTCAAGTCTTTTAAACTAATTGGTCTTTTATAGAAAATTTAACTGAAAATTAACACATCTTTTAATAACATTGCCTTAACTTTAATGGCACTCTGCCTTTCGTCTATAATTGCACTAAAATTGTCATCTTCCATGTCATATCTGCCATTTTTTATATTTGCTAGTTTTCATGGTGTGGATTTTTATTTTTAGTGTTTTTCTCTCATGAGCAATGAGAACTATTTCAGTTATTTTCTCCTGGATCTGCCTTGCTGGTGCAGCAGCAAGGAGTGTGTTCTTGGGTCCAGCACAACATCCCGCTGTTTGCTGCGCAGACAACGCTGCTGTCACTCCATCTGCCTTGGCTGTGCCTGCGGACGGTCTGTCTGCTTGTGAGAAGGAGAAATGAGGGCTCTTGGGTGGAGTATAAGAGATGAGTCATGAGCATAAATTGCTGGCATCTCTGAAATGGCAATGGATTAACTTGGGCTGAGAGTTCACCCTTCAACATAAGGCTCACCCAGGGTTTGGCCCTTCAGGAGGTTATAATATAAACAGAAAGGCAGGTGGGCCCATGATTCAGAGGAGCACATTTTCCCACCTTGGTAATACAAATCAAGGTATTTCTGACACTGAGGCCAGTTCATGAGACATGAAAGCACAGACACGTTCCTCCTGCAGACTTCTGACTCATCCTGAGTCTTAAATCTCCAGAGTATGTGTGCATGCATGCATGTGTGCAGGAGAGATAATGAGTACGCAGACACATTCATACACACACACACACACACACGTGCACGTAAATAGCAAATCTATGGTTCTGCTGTAACATGTTCACAAGGAGTTGTTCCCATCACATTTAAGTTGGTCTCAACTGATTCCCGGACAGTGGAAAACATAAACAAAGGGCTGGTGGAGTCAGAACCAGAAGCTTCTGTTCTCCTTGGTGACCTTGTGCCATGAGGGCCCAAGTGCTTCACAAGTTCACAATCTCATTTTCTTATTTAACATTATTCATCGTTCCCCTCCTGTTTTCACCTCTACATTATCCAAGCAGAAAGAAAATTTAACAATCAGAGGCCATGGTCCATGGTTCACTTCTCTATTCTGTATCTGTAGTGTGGAGAACATTGTCATTTAGTAGGTGACCAATAAATGTACTGATTGAGAACAATAGCTATAATACAGCTTTAGAGAACTGGCCATATGCTAAATACCTCATCACCACTTTTAACCATGACCACAGTCTCATAAGGACAAGTTAAGGAATATGTGTGATTATTATTCCATTTTAAAGATGACAAAAATGAGGCCCAGAGAGATTCTGCGATCATGGCCAGGAAGCTAATGTGAGTAGGGAGTCAGTGTTGTATTTTCTTATTCCAGGTGTCTAAGTGGCAGTATAACTGGGATTGGGGTTTGGAAGAAGTGAAATTGGGTGAAAAAAAATCCGAAGATCCACACATAGCTCTAAAACCAGACAAACTTCTTTCATTTTGTGTGTATAGGTGTGCAGGGCGGGGGGGAGGAAAAGAGAGGGAGAGAGAAGCAATCTAGGATTATTCTGAAAATTTAATTTCTCAATTGAAGCCTTCCTCTTAGAGGTGCACATCCAGAAGGATAATTATTCCTCCCACCATGGGTTTCTGTTGCTGATCTGTTGGAGGAAGCCACAAGATTGTGTCTGATACAGCTCTACCAATTCTAAAAAGGTCAACGAAGAATCAAAACAGTATTCTTTTAGCAAAGTAGTAAGCCAGGAGGAATTTGTGGGGGCCAGCCATGATAAGCTAATCTGGGCAGATCACCCAAAGGAAGCTCTTTACTTCCAACCATTATCACCTGGGACTCTGGCCATTGATGAATTTAAATGGAGTCTGGAGTCTCAATAGTTTACCCTGAGACAATGCCTGGCTGCAAGAGGAACCACAGGCTGAGACTGCCTGACCCCCACCCAAGAGCAGGCCATTCAAAGGAAATGCCTGGTATTCCAAGAGCTGTAGATAAGAGACACCTGCCAGCACATCTCAACAGGACACCCCTAGACAAATGTCAGCCAACCAGGGGCCCTAAACCTCAAAAACCCCTCACTCCCACCTCTACTACTATAAAATCCCTATTATAATTGAGCTTGAAGCTCTCCAGATATTTCAATATGATGGACATGCAGAGAGACCAAGTTTGCAAACTTGATTAAAATAAAGGTTCTTTGCTTTTACATATGGAACTCGGTCTCCTTTGTTGGCTTTTGTGGGGACCCTGCGGATTTGGGCATAACAAATTGAGTATGATAGGCAATATTCAGAGAATATTCACTCCTTGAATAAATGATAACTTGGCGGGCAGTGCTAGAATTGGGGGAATCACTGACATCCAGAGTGATTTGTGCAGGTTTTGGGATGGGCCATAGAAGGATGCAAGCACTGATTATGACCTCTGCTCCTACCGTTTGGAGGTGCCTCCTTCTAGTACTTCCTAGGTACTGCTTTGGTATTTTTGACTGATTTAAAATTTTCATAAATGAAGTTGGGGGTGGAATACAAAGAAATCACCAGGCAGTACTTCTTCAAAAGGTCTGGATCTAACTGGACTTGTTGAGTCAAACTTCAACTGGAGGTTTTTCATCTTAGACAATAGAGCAAGGTCTGGAATGATCTGGTTGGGATTTCGATTGGTGACTTGAAAAGGCACCATCGGCAGGCCTGTTAATATGCCTTGCCTTAATGTTTAAATCATATTTGTTCACACTATGATCTGAAAGATCAGACTGCATCACTGAGGTGCATCACACAGTCCCAGGTCCTCAATAACTACTCAAATGTTACCACTGATCAATATGAGGAACAGTACTAGGTTCCTGGAACCCTTTACTCTAGGCCAGAATGGAGAAGAAAGAAATCACTTTCAGGCAATGGCATCCATATACTCCAAGCCACTTTGTCCAAAACACTTCAGTTTGGTATCAGAAGAGTTTAGAGATGACCTTTGAAACTAGTTATTAGAAATCAGTTCATTTTGATTTGTCTGAGTTTCTGAGAACGGACTTTCTAATGATGCTATCAATGGTTAGCCTTGTGACTCATGCCAAGATATGCCCTGCCTCCACACTGTCATATACCCGAGCTCCATGCTGTCCGTCATGTGTCCCTTTGACTATGTACAAGTTTTAATTGCATCATTTAGAATTAGCACTGGTTGCATTATTTCAAAATTCTGAGTAATTTATGTAACATACACTTTAAAAATGATTCATTTTGTCCTACTTGGAGCACATTGTCTGTGTATAAACAAAAATGGTATAAGTTTAAGTTAAAAAAAAAAAAACCCTTACAGTACTTTGTAGTTCTAAAATAAATCCGTAAATAGCTTACTCGTCTTTTAGTAAGAGTAGACTCCTGGAATGTTGGAATTAGGATCAGAATTAAAGTGGCATTTCTAAAGAGACACGATCCAGCCTCCTACGAAGAATCTGGTGCTTCACTGAACATAACTATGTAGCCTCTACTAGTCTTGCCAGCCTGTTCAAGAGTTTATATAAACTGAGCCAATATTGCCAGCCTAAAGTCAGTCACAGCATTTCAGGAAACCAAGAGGGCCCTACTATTGGGCACACTGACTCTTCTTATTGGCTTGGAAAGCCACCAGTCAACCTTAATTCAGATGAATTTTATTTCATACCGATTTTTAAGACCATATTTCTGAAATTTCACTAAGATATGCTTACATTTATTTATACTATATTCAGTAATATAGAATAACCTCAGTTCATCTCTAAAAGCCCATGTCTTCATCTTTGCTCTTCTGGGATTATCTTTAATGAATATATGATAATAATACATGATAATAATGCATAATTAGCATATCAGTTGTTTAACATAATCAAGAGAACAACCTTCTTAGGCAATGTGAGAAATGTATGTATGGAAAAACAGCCTCTAAATTCTGCTCATAGTTTAAGGTACTCAATAAAACTCTGTTCCATGGTTTCTACAAAGGTCGATTTTTATCCAGCCCACAACTCCATTTTCACAAATTGTGAATTTGACTATTTCAAAATGAAGTGCAGCTGGGCGATGGTGGCGCACGCCTTTAATCCCAGCACTCGGGAGGCAGAGGTAGGCGGATCTCTGTGAGTTCGAGACCAGCCTGGTCTACAGAGCTAGTTCCAGGACAGGCTCCAAAGCCACAGAGAAACCCTGTCTCGAAAAACCAAAAAAAAAAAAAAAAATGAAGTGCATACTGTATAAATAAAGACCCAATGGGGAATGATTTCCAGTACCCGCTGTGGCCCATTTGAAATGGCTGCTGCTGCCTGCTGCACGGAACGGTGATGCCACTATGCTGGAGTCCACTCTTTAATTGTTACTTTTTGGGGGTCACAAAAAATGGGAAAACAAATCTCATGACCACTTAATACACATCAAGTTACTAAACAAAATAGAACTGCTTTTAATGTCTCAGTCAATAATTCCCTTTCTTTACCATTGTCTTTGTCCCTGCCCTTCAGCAAAGAAGAGTTCCATGCCTGGTCCTCATCCAAGGCCTACTTTTTTAGACAGGCAGGGACGTTGGTGTCACCCTTGGCAGGCTGTTCTTTCTATATTCTGTTCACATCTGGGCTATTCCAGAATGTTTCCAAGTTTACCAGGAACTACTCGAGCCCAGCCCCACCCCCACCAGCATCACCATCAGTACTACTCTCCCCCCAGCTAGAAGAAATGCTTACGGGCTAGAGGCAGCTCAGCCATTAAAAAAAAAAAAGATAGGTTCTCAACCAAAAATACAAGAAATGTTTACTAAGACATCACTGCCCCTTCCCCCGCCCAATCTTGCTGTTCTAATCCATCTCCACCGACCAAACAAGGCAGCTGCTTTCAGACACAAATCAGACCACATTATTCTTCAGCATTAAGTCCAAAGATTCAAACCATGAAAACGGTTTTCAGTGTCTTCCCTATCCCTTCCTCACTGTGCTTCTGCTTCCTTTGTCTTCCTTGAGACAGTCTCATATCTTGTTATGAAATCTTGTTTCCTTAAGGAGTGCTTTTCTAATCCTCCAAACCAGGTCATAGTGTTCCCTGACTTCCCTGTACTCTGAGGAATTTATGATCAGTATTTATTTGAGTGATTGATATATATTGGTTTCCTTTTTAGAGAGAAGGGTTCGTGAACTTCTGCTATTCTCCGTGTACAGCTCAAGCATCTGTCAATGGCTCCTTATTTGGGAGATGGTCCGTGGGTGTGTATCCCACCCCTTGAGAGGAGAGGAAGAAGTTAGACAACTCACCGCGCTCATGAGCGAATCCAGGACGCTGACGGCAAATGCTGTTCCACACGCAAAGGGCTGCGTGAGGTACAGCTCCGTATCAGGGTCATCGTCATCGTCTTGGTCCAAAAACTGAACATTAGTATCATTCACTAGAAAAGGCATAAAGTAAGAATTAGCACTGAACACCACAAGTGCATCAGTGATGCCAGTGAGACACTAAGTGACTGGCTTAGAGACACTGAAGTTACTGCCAAAGAAACGAGCATGGCAAAGCTGTTGATGGATCTTGGGTTGGTGAGGAGTGGGACTCAACGGCCTGCTCCTGCAGGAGGACTGTTTTAACTTCTAAGACCCTGAGAGCAATGAGATCAAGCGGGCTTGCTCCATGGCAACTGGTAAGGACTGGCAAGTTGATGGCACTGACCAGTCCTTGTTACAGTTTTAGAATCATGACCAAGAAACACCCAAGGGCATTTTTTGGTAGCCAAATCCTTTGATAGATGAACATCATTCAATGATGAATAGCCATGCTACAATGGTAAAGTTAGCCACAAAGAAAAGAAAGCAACTTATTCAGAAGGAAAAGCAATAGACCAGAAACACAGCAAGGGTAAATGGCAAGGAATTTACCCTCAGGCAGGACCCACAGCTAGCCCCAAGGATGAACCTGGTAGTACCTGGTGTGCCTGGTCTCTGAACCCACACCCATACCCAATAGGTCCTACTAAACACTCAGGAATGGCTCCTGGCTGCCTCTGACTGTTTTTCAACTTTCTCTGCAAGGCTCCACACACTCTCTTTCCCCTTCTAAACATCCTTGTCTTCCTTGTGTTCTAGAAGACATGGTCATAACAAGATGCCTTCCTTCCCTTCCTTCCCTGTCATCTGAAGAGCCCCTAAAGACTTCTGCGTGCACCCACAGACTGAAGAGTGGTGTCCTTCCAATATCTTTAGCTTATAAAAAATTAAATGAGAAATGAGCTTCTGTTCCTATCTTGGCCTCAGACATGATCAATTTTGCAGTGCAAGTAATAGGAGGAAGTGTGCGGAGCTGGGGAGAGCACACTTGTGATTTCTGGAATAATTAAGGTGGTTTTGGGGAGAGAACAGATGAGGTTTCCTAGCTCTATGTCTTTCTGACTCTATCTGCCTCTAATTCTCTTCCTAGAGTTATTGTTTTAATTTTTTAAAGGAACTTTCTTGACAATTTTCCTTTAAAAAAAACAACCTTGTTTATTGCATGAGTCAGAATAAATGATAATAGGATAAAAAGCTAGGCGTGGGATTATTTTAAATGACACCATCTCCCCCCACCCCCGGAAAATGAGGCAAATCTTTTCCAGATTTGATGACGTTTGGGTCCCAGTCGCCTCAGTGGCAAGAGAAATGCAGGACAGTGGGTGGAAGCCCCAAGTCTGGTTTGTCACCAACTTCTCTGGCAAAGCATTTCATGATCCTACAGCTATGCTGCTCTCACTGCGAAGTGGGGAAATTATGCAGTCCCTCATGAGGTATCTCAGAGCATCCTTGGGAACCAGACTCGGTGAGTCTGCTCTAGGACCCAGGGTATGCTGTGGAAAAATGGAGGCTGGTACCATGATTGTCTATCGATCTATCGTACTATGGAAATATCCAGCCTCTCTCTGCTCCTCTCAGAAACAGAAAACGAAGTTTACTTATGAACCCTCCAAATGGTTCTGATACGTTGAATTATGATTGATCCTAAGCTGCTTCCATACCTATTTCATGCTTGACTGAAAGTGTCTCTTTATGTCATGAACTGCGGCCTCACTCCACTTGGAGACTGTATAACCTGCTCCAGTAAGAAGTAGCTCAAACTCAACCAATCACAACGAGTGGCCTAGTGTTCAAAGTAGATTCAAACAAGACAGGTTCTACCTGTATAGCCCAGTCAAGGTGTCTCCATGCCACACACACACTGCCCTCATAGTGAGCCAAACATAAGGAACCATTTCAGTATGGGCCCCTGTCATACTCTAGAATTATAGATAAAGTGAATTAAGCTCTCGAAAGCGGGCACTGTACGGATGCTCCGTGATTAAGAGTACTGGCTGTTCTTACAGAGAACTCGTGTTAGCTTCCTAGTATCCACACAATGGCTCCAGGGAACCCAACATAATATTCTGTCCTCTGGAGCCCCATGAGGGACATATATACACATACACATGTGTGTGTAGGCAAACACTTGTATGCATACAAGAGAAATAACTACTTTTTAAGATTTTAAAAATCACGTTTGTTGAAATTTTGCCTTATCTTTTTCTTCTCTCTGTCTCTCTCCTCTTTCTCTCTCTAGACGGTGTCTCATATATCCTAGGTTGGCTTCAAATTCACTATGGAGTGGAAGGTTAGAGAAACTTCTGGTCCTTCTCCACCTTTGCAGTACAGGGATTCTGGGTTGTGGACTACCACACCCAATAGATGAAGTGTTATGGATTGAACCCAGGGCTTTATTAATGTTAAGCAAGTGCTCTACTAACTCAGCTAATCCTAAAGCAATAATTTTGTCTTTTGGTATTCTGAAAGTATGTTGTGAGGACCACGGTATTTCTGTCCCCAGATCCAGAAAATGTCAACTACAGGAGCTCACGCATCAGACTATGGTTTTATTCATTTACAACAACAGCTGCTGCTGCTTGTGCCATGATTCCTACTGGAGCAGCGTCCCTTCCCTCGTCACAAGGAGATGAGGAAGGAATAGTGCTATATTCTTAGTGTGGCCCGGGTCAGAGCAACAACTCTGGACTTGAGTGATCTAACAGTGAAGGCTATGGGAAGGTGTCAAGGCAAGAGCAAGTTTCAGTGAAAAGCTTACCTGTTGTTCTAAGATGCCCAGTCTTAGGAAGTCCCTGTGCCTACTTCCCAGAATAGCAACTACATGGCTAATAAGAGTCGACAAGAACATCGCCCCGTAATGCATGTGATTATATATAAATATAGCTGGGAATTAAGCAGCTACAAAGTTCTTTATCATGGAAACTTCAGGATCCTTTGCCACGGGAGTCTCAGAACAGATGAGGACCGGAATATACTACAGTCTTAAAATGTGTTTGCCCTTGGTTGCCTCTGTGTCTTTGTATATGTTCATGTATGCATGTGTTCATGTATGTATGTGTTCATGTATGTATGTGTTCATGTATGTATGTGTTCATGTACAGGTGTATGTGGAAGGTAGAGATTAGCATGAGTTGTCTTCCTCAATCATTTTCTATATTATTGTTTGAGACCAGGTCTGCCAACTTAACATGGAGCTCACAGATTCTGCTAGATTTACTGGACAGCAAGTCTCGGGGATCCTTCCACCTCTGTCCTCAAGGGCTGGAACTACAAGATGCACATTGCCATGCTCAGCATAAATGTGCAGGCTGGGGCTCGGCTCTCAGGTCCTCATGATTGTACAGCAAGCACTATGCCCCAGGTCCATCTCTCCAGCTCTGTCTCTGTGCAATAACACACATCACACATTGCAGGGCAAGTGGCAGATGGCGGGTATTTGCAGAGGTGAAGGGGACGGGGAGTGGTGGGAGGACATTGGTGTGGCTACCAGAGACACTAGACTTAAGAGCAGAAAGAACACGGGGCCTGATTCTAGGCGCAAGGGGGTAAAGTCTGGTGTGTGAGAGTGTCCGGGGACTTGATAAGCAAATTACTGCCTTGTATCTGGAGCACCAAGCTTTTTGCTTTCCTTTTACACTAATCAAATTCAGGATACTCTAGTCAGTTAATGGCCCACGGATTCCACATGTAAAAGAAAAGCCTTGGCATGGGTGTTTTCGGAAAGACTCTGTAGCTATCTGTACCGGAGATGCTCGGGTGAATTTTCCATCAGTGACATGAGGCACATGAGCTTTCTTGGTCTTTTATGGTCCTATGGTTCTAAGTAGAAGAATGGGGAAATTCAGGGCTTTTACCAACAATGCTAAACATGAAAAAGATACCTCTCCTATTGTCTGCAACAGTGTGGTACTCCTTGACCTGAGTGAATTTGTCCTGATTAATAGCTCTGTCTAACAACCATGCAGGGCTGCATGGTGGACAATTTATTCCTTCGTTTCTAGACATCTCACAAGCAAGATCACTGGCTTAAAAGCTTCCTCTCTTATTTTGAAATATATTTTGGGGCCAAGAAAACGGAGTGTTCATTTCATCTGTGAGTCAAGTGAAGGCAGGTGCTCCCCACCCCTCCTCCCACATCTCTGCTGAGGAGCCCTTTGCTCTGTCTATTTAGGAGATCAATCTCCAGTGCTGAAACCTCCTGCTGATGGGCACCCTTTGTGGGTTATTAACCAAGTCATGGGGAACCATGGAAGGGCCTGACAAACGCAGGCATGACCAGGAGCCTTTATCTTCTAGATAAATCCACTGTGAATCTCCCAGGGAGGCTTTGGATCAGCAGGGTGGGGACCAAAAGGTAGGGTCCCCAGCCTGTTCTGCACCCTTCTTGGAATCTCGCTTTGGTAAGAAAAGATCCCCTGGGAATCAGCTGCTTTTTACGGCTTCAGAAGCCTAACTTCTGAGAAAGGGCCTAGTGTGGGGAGGGGGGTGGAGGAAAATAAAGTCAGAATAAAGAAAAATAAACAGCTGGAGGGAAGGCACGGTCTAGAATTTCTTATCTTAAAATTTTTATATTTTTCTTTGACTTCCTCTGAGAGCTGTGAAGACATGTCAGTCAAACTGACAGCATGTTGGAAGCGGAATATAGGGCGGAGGCGGGGGAGAGGGGGCACGTGTGGGATTTAAAAGAGAGGGAGAGAGAGGCTTGGGCCACAGAAAAATGAAACAGAGCAGAGATGCCTTGCAAGGCCCTGCCAGGTCAGATGGGTGTGATCAAAGGTTTACCGAGGCTGTGGGGAAAATCATTAAGGAAAGGCCAGAACAAGACAGTCGATTCCAGCCAGAGCCGCAAATAAAATGCATTCAAAGCAGTGCCATGGGGTAGCCTTTCCGTTACAGCCAGCGAAATGAAGGGGGAGAAAACCAATGAGAGTTGGAAACACCAAGATCAGAACAAAAGAAAATACTGATGTCAAGAAGGCAAGCACTTCTTACCCAACTCCGTTATCATTAGAATGTGCGTCCCACTGTTTTTTTCCTGATTGACTGATACCAAAGGCAACTTGCCTGGTTTAGCTAATTGGATAAGGCAGTTAAGGGTCGGGGAAAGGGAGTGGAGGGAAGTACAGAAAAGAAAAGGAAGAAAAGAGTGAGGGAACAGTAGGGGATGCATTCTCTAGCTAAGCCACCTGGACAACAGTGTACTGGCAGGGCAAGGGCCATTCAGTGGTTTTATAACTTCGCACAGGGTACCAGAGAATGGCACAGACGGGTCAGAGGTAGGGTTTCATTAGCTATAGATTATAGCATTCAAACCCTGTGCCCTTCAGTCATATTTTGGCCATTTTTTTGAAAATGACCTTTGGTGAGAATCTCAGCTGGGAGGAGTTGCTACATAGTGGAGCAAACAAATATTTGACCAAGTTCTCACAGGGGATCCATTCTCAGGTGGGATCGGCTCAGTCCTGAGCTTCTGAGCAGGGTTTCAACTATAGGGGCCTTTGAAACAGAACCCTCAGAAGAGGCACCTTCGGGAAGAAGTCTCCAGAAGAGCCCTTGCCTCCTTTCTTCCTTGTTCCCAAATGGATGCCCCAGTTCCAAAGCCATTCTCATTTGAAAACCATGGCAAGAAGGAAGGAAACTGTCTATTTCTCTCCTGGGAAAGATAGAACAGTTTGTCCTTCAAATAGCCTGTGTATCTCCACTCATCATGCCTTACCTTTGCCACTCCACCCCAAACCCACGATGAGCAAAGGACTAAACAACAGGCCAACCTCCCTATAATCTAGAAGACAAAAACCTCCACCCACTGAGCTGACTAGCACTCCCTACCGAGCTCTGTGATGATGGGGATGTTGACTCCTGTTGTGACTGAGGGCTGGCGCAGCAGCCCGTGCACTGGGCTGTTGTCAGGAGATGACCGGTCCATTCCAGGAGGTGTGAATCCTAGTGGGGAAAAATTGAGAGAAGTAGAAAATCTGGAAACGATAAAACCACAGGACCCTCACAATCTAGTGGATGCATTATTGACAGGTCACCAATTAACATAGGATACATTCTGAGGGTTTTTTTTTTTCAGGCCATTATAGGAGACACACTTGAAGAGATTTTAACTTACTCTGACACCTTCATAAAAATCCAGATCATATCAGGATACATGCTTCCTACTCATAGTTCTCCTTCCGACCAAGTAGCTACCACTGTGTCTAGTTGTCCCTAGACAGTCAGAACTATGGTCACATACAACATGCTCTTGTTCATGAAAAGTGAGCAAAGAAACACACATCACGTCTGGCATAAGACTTTGTCTCCTCCTTCTCTTCCCAAAGCACGTCTAATAAGAAGATGTGGATCACTATGGAGGTGGAGTCAGGACAGCAGTCTCAAGCAATTGTCCTGACCCAGAAGACTCCCTGAGTAAGAAACAGTGATGTGCTCCTGTAAACCACTGAAACTGCGTTTGTATGTTGTTACCGCAGCCTATCTAAACTCATTCTGACTATTCTCTTCTGCGAACTCACTGCATTTCTTTCTGCTCACAAGGAACTTAGGCCTAGGATTTGAAATGGTTCTGGCTCGGGAGACGTGAAGGTAAATCTGCCTGGAGGCTTTCAGCAATTGTTCCTTGTTTTTAAAATGAAATGCACAGGAAGATACCTTGTTTGATTCCCCCTACATATTTTTTCATATGCTTGCAGTTCCTAGACCTATGATATCCCTCCTCCAAGTAGGCTGAACACCTATTGAATACAAAAGTCACTTGCTGATACTGTCTGAACTGAGTCATAAAACTAGCCTTGAATTCCTGAGGTAACCAACATAGCACTATCTAGAGATCATGAGATTTATGAAAAAGGTAAGATTGGAAATGTCAAATTTAGTAAAGCTGGGACTTCCCTCCAGCCAAGCCCACTGGGTACCTTGTTAATGATGAGGCAAAGACACAGAGGCACGAAAGCTCTTTGCATAGTGCCTGCATTGCTCAGAAAATCATTTTCCAACTGAAACACACAGTAGCTGGATCTGTCAGCTCTGTGCTATCATTTACTTTGGTTTGTTTTAGTTTTTATTTTATTTAATTAAAAATAGTTTTGGAGTTATGTATATGTACATATATATGTATGTGTATATGTATGTATATGTGTATATGTAGCCATGGTTAGTCTGAGTTCACTCTGTAGACCTGGCTGACTTTGAACTCACAAAGATCTTCCTGCCTCAGCCTCCTGAGTGCTGAGATTAAAAGTGCTTACCGCTATGCCTGATTCTTTGGTTTCTCATTTCTATATGGGCCTACCAATAAATGAAGGACTTAAAGGTACAAAGATAACTTGCATGGTTTCCAAATCAAAACTCCAGAGTGATCATAGGATCACATTTTACAGTCAGTACTTAGTAACGGGACAAGGCTGGGCTGATTCGGGCTTTGGGGACGTCTTCTGCTCAACAGCTGTACTATCCTTTCGGAGGCTCATAAAAGCACAACAGGCTGGAGACTTTTAAGGGCACAAGCTTATTTCCTGCTCTCCTTTATATAAATATCCTACCAAGTTCTATACTTTCAGAAGGAACAAAAAAGTATCCATTTCCTGACTGCACTTAATTTTTTTGGAGTATTGCAATAGCTCAAACAGACCAAGTTGCATTCAATGAGTTAGTATGTTCATTCTTCCTAAACTTTGGAAAGTGTCTATTTTCCAGCCAACCGTATAACCATATGCGTTTTAAACATTAGCTGTTTTCTTTTCTCCGAACAGTGAAGGGGAAGAAATAAACTGTTTTCATCAGAAGTTGCATTCAGAAGCATGGAAAATTGCAAGGGACAGCTGTGCAGATTCCGTGGATGTGACGTTTTTGACTTTCTTCAACTTGACAAGTGAACACCTTGCATCGGTAATGCTCTATGCATAATACATGGCCTGTATTTTGACATCCATCATCAGACACTGACTGGAGAAACCATGGGTGTGTTCCTTGAGGTGCAGCACCCATAAAGCGGCAGAGATACAGGTCCCACAGTGTTAGGAAAGCTGTATTTCACTGCAGAGTCTATAACCAGCCGAAGTAGCCTTTTATTTTATCTCATTTAAAGATTCCATTTTCCGCTGTGAAAAGACTCAATCCCTTTGCATGAAACCTTCATTAGGAGACGGCACGCCTGCTTTCTTCCTAGGCCTCTTTCCCTTTGCTTCCATTCTCCATTTCCCCCTGCAGACTCCAAGACTGGCTCCATCAAGCATCTGCAACTGACAGACTGAAGGCTAGCCAGCTATCCTCCCTGAAGATCTGTGTCTCCATCCGGGACCCCAAGGACAGATACTAATGTTGACACAAGAACTTCAGAAATGTCACTCCTTCTGTTTTGCAACGTTTCTGCCCTCACACTGTAGGGGGGGGGGTTGTTAACAAAAGTATAGATTTTCTCCCTTCCTCTCATATAGTAGTAGCAATGACTCACACGTGATTAGCGTTTTCCCCGTTAGGGGCCCTACTATAAGAAAACTATGTGATGAAGTACCAGGATGTTGCAGCCTTCCTAAACGACTTTGAAGAGAAGAGAAATCTAGATATATTCCATTTGAAGGAATGAGGAATAAGGATGACCTGAGATATCACCATTCCGGTCATGGTTGACAACACAGGTCTCAACAATGTTCAGGTCTCCACCCCTTTAATGGCTGGCATCACTTTATATCTCTACATAAAACAACACTGGTGTTCTGCTTGTGCAAGCCAAGACATGTGGCATATACCCCAGGGATCTGCAGTCAGAGACCAGAAAAACTGGGAAATGCTCCAACATGGGAGACAAGCCTTCATTTCACCAAAAGAAATCATTAAGAACATCAGCGTTGGAGAGCGAGACTAAAAACCTGCACTCGGGAAAGATTGAGGTTGCATTTGCGGATTGCCTAAGCTCTTGCTTAGGCTCTTGACTGTCCTACAGTGTTAACACTGTACTCCATGGACATGCTAGACATGACGACTTCCCCAAACTGCTTCCTCTCCTTCCGGGAATCCCTTCCCCCAGCCCAATGCCAGTCTTCAGTGGCAGCTGTGCCTGGCATACATCTGTTATCCACTGAACATCAAGCATCCCTGCCTTGACTGGCCTGTTTCAAGCCAGATATCCGCATTTCACATGCTGGAGTTTCCTGTTTACCTGGCTCCAGGCTTATGTTTAAGAGGCCTGACTCACAAAGAAGAAATAAAAGGGACGAGTGAAAAACATAGTTTTGAAGCCGACGTGTTAGGTTCCAATTCTAATTCTTTATTTCTTCATCTATTATTATTATTTTTTTTTTGGATTTTTCGAGACAGGGTTTCTCCGTAGCTTTTTGGTTCCTGTCCTGGAACTAGCTCTTGTAGACCAGGCTGGCCTCGAACTCACAGAGATCCACCTGCCTCTGCCTCCCGAGTGCTGGGATTAAAGGCATGCACCACCACCACCCGGCTCCATCTATTAATTTTTTAAAGATATTTTACTGCATTGGCTAATTATTTGACTAGTCCATGCATGTACATTATGAATTCTGATTGCTCTCCCCAGTACCATTTATTATTTTCCCCTACCCCTCTCCATCCCTTTCTAAGATTCCCAACGTTTGGTTTTGTTCTTTGACCCATTTAGTTTAATCAGGGCCACCTGTGTGACCACCGGATTGGGACTATCCATTGGAGCTTGGTGGAGTTATCAGGGGTTATATGACTAAAGGCTATGTTTCCCTCTTCATTGAATCTGCCAGAAATAAGTAGTTCAATAGTGAGGGGTATAACTCTGAGTCCCTCCTCCATCCATGTCTGACTGTTGACTAGTCCATGAGGGTTACACTCTGAGTCCCTCCTCCATCCATGCCTGACGGTTGATTGGTCCATGAGGATTTCACTCTGAGTCCCTCCTCCATCCATGCCTTACTGTTGACTGGTCCATGAGGATTACACTCTGAGTCCCTCCTCCATCCATGCCTGACTATTGATTGCTCCATGAGGGTTACACTCTGAGTCCCTCCTCCATCCATGCCTGACGGTTGATTGGTCCATTCTTGTACAGCCTCACCAAAGGCACCTGTGACTGCTGTGAGCCTGTGATAGCTCTGGGCATATTTTGCAAAGAAGATGTTACTTTACATTCCTTCTTATTTTCAGGCTCTTACATTCTTTCTGTCCCCTAAGCCTTAGAGAAAACAACACAGATGACTTGGGTTAACTTTGTAGATATAAACACAGAACAGCCAATATTCTCACCAAGTCTCTGATTCTTCATCTAAAAGTCAGAAGTGACCATTACACAGGGAAACGGGAAGGCTGAAGTAAAATGTGTCATCCCTAGGATGAAGCAAGCACTCAAAACTGCTGTCCACCAATGACAATATGATAGTAGATATACAGCAAATACTTGTGCAGAGATCCAGCACCCATCAAGACCATATCGGTAAAGAACTGAAAAGCATTTGATAAATTTTCTAAAGAAGAATTTGTCTTAGAAAACTAATGAAAAACCAAGAATCATAGCGGGTGTTTTGTTATAAATAGATTAGTCCTGCAATAATAATAACGAGGATAACAACAACAATAGACAATAATAATAAGTAACAATGCAGCCGGAAGTATCTCAAGAAGGAATCTGGATATGGGGAAGGCTGAGGTTTTCCTCAGATTGACAGTTAACTGGTGGCCAGTCTTCATAAAGGAAAGGCTCTCAGCTCCAAAGAGCAACTACAGGCCCCTTCTTGAACTTTCTCTCTTCTAGACCTAATTTCTGGGCTCTTTAATTAGTTGGAAGTCATTTGCTCCTTGGGCTCCTGAAACTGTCTTTACCACTCTGCTTTTTTCTGGCACCTGTGTTCTGGACACAGCATCCCTGCTGAACTGAACGAAACAGGGCCAGCCACAACCGACCTTCTCTGGATAGTAGTCGTTTTGTATGCTGAATGAGTGTGGGCTCAGTGGGGAGAAGAGAGGACAGTGGAGCACCAGTAAGTGCCAAGTTCAGAGAACTGTACTCTAGTGGGGGTGGCTTGGAATGAAAGGATTTCACACAAGCACTTGGCTGGTTTCTGCCTAGAGCTAGTAGAAAAGACAGGAAAAAGTGACATCAAGGTTTTTATCTACTAAAAACTTGTTTCCTCTCGCACCTAAGGCTTGGGGAACATTGTGGAAAGAGTGGGTAGAAAGACAGCAAGAGCCATGGGTCAGGAAGTTTGCTGTGAGACTGTGTACCTCCTAGTAACATCAGAAGTCACACCCACAATGTCTTACCAATATGTCTGTCTAAATGTGAACTGAACAAGAATGACACCAATGGCCAAGTCAAAGTGTGTGAAGACAAGCCCAAGAGACCTTAACCCTAGGATGAAAGCTGGCCGTGTGAGAGGTGGTCTCCCCAGGGAAAAGCACACCAATTGGTTTCTCGTCAACCCTAAAACCATAAGAGGGAGCATTATATCAACTGAGTAGATTATATTCAGGAATCTATGTAGATACATTTATTCATGTTGGAGCCCACAAGACGCTACAGTGAATGCACAGTTGACAGACCAATAGACCGATCATGGGAAGTGTGTTCGTACATGTCCTCATGGAATAATCCATTTTGCAGAGCTGCGGGAACATTTGTCCTTTGGAAAAGTTGCTGTCATATCTGTGGAAACCTTGTGAAGCCATGATTCGTCCCTTCAAAATGGGATTCATTTCCAAAACACCTCAGCAGTATGACTTCTGCACAGGCAACTGAGTGACCTTCTTCCATTTCCCCACACCAGGAAACCTTGGAGCAATGGCATTCACTCTTTGTTCTACCAGTCAATTTACATAGAGTCAGACCCACAAAATTACCTGTAACAGACCACACAGAAATTCTATAGAAGACAGGCACTGAGCAGGAAGATAGTGTGCACCACCACTGATAACAAACAAATCTGGGCTTCCCCAAAGCTGGTTATCACCAAAGAGATTAGATTTGGAATGGGTGGAATCCAGGATTCAGGGACATTTAGTAACTTTATCTAAATGGTTTGGAAAGTCAGTACTTCCCCTTGGATGCTGGCCCTTCCTTGGCTCAGGTCACCTCCTCTGCAGTACTGCTTTGCCAAGTTCTGCCTACCCCTTCTTGTGATTTTGATATGCATATTACGATTGTCCTTGCCTGTTGAAATTTCCAACTATGTCTGTAAAAACTAGAAACCTCATAGAAATAGATCACCCCTTCTCCTTCTCCTTGCTACTTCTACTTCTTCCCCTTACTCTCCTTCTTCTTTCTTCTCTTTATTCTTCCCCTTCTGCTTCCTCTTCTCCTCCATGTCCTTTCACTTCACTTTCTCCCATCACACGAAAAATGAAGAACATGCAGAGGTAAAGTGCTTGAGTTAATTTTTTTTCCAAGTCAGGGTTTCTCTGTGTTGCTTTGGAGCCAGTCCTAGAACTAGCTCTTGTAGATCAGGCTGGTCTCGAACCCATAGAGATCCACCTGCCTCTGCCTCCTGAGTGCTGGGATTAAAGGCATTTGCCACCACTGCCCAGCTTGAGTTAAATTTTTTACCATTAGATCCTTGTGTTGGGCCCAGAGCAGCTTTTCCAGGGCAACTTGGTACACAGCTGCCAAGGTGTAGATCAGAAGGAAGGTGGGCCTGAGTCTCAGTTTGCCCTAGGGCAATGCTAGCTCCTAGACTCCCTCCTGTTCCCATTTTATCCTGGGAACTGTTCCTTGCCTTTGCAGGAGACAGCATTAACAACTAGATACAAACTTGTTCTATGTTTACCCTCGGAATGACTAATTCAGTTTCTTTATTAGTTTTAATTCAAAATCATTGCAGAGTGTGGAGTTCTAGTCTTCTGAAAGCTGCTAACTTATTATAGACTGTGAGGAAATACAAGTTAGTCAGTCATCTTTAAAGTACTGATATAATTAGTTACAGGGATAAGCCTTATTTAGTTCCCTGTATGTTTTCAAAGTCAAACTTAAAACAAATAATGAGAAACAAAATTTGTCTAATTAGACATATCAAGGCAGCCCTCATACTTCAGAGATCTGCAGAGTATGGCATTTAAAATAATAATTAAAAAGCTTATTGTATTAGACAGAGACTCTGAGATCCGAGCAGTAACCCAATGTCTCCAAAGAAGATTATGAGACACCATGATGTCTCCACCGGGATTATGACGACACCAGACTGGACCAGGACCTGGTCCAGACTGTGGACAAACAGCAGGATCTTGGAGAACTGATTGCACCACTTTTGCCCAGATAAAATAAGGTCAGTCTTTTCCATGTCCCTCTTCCACAGAAAAAGAAAAGTTCACCATATGGCCCTGGCTGAGACAGTAAGACTGCTGTTCTGGATACTTCTGCCTCCAATGCTATGGAGACCTGGGTATGACTAACCGTATATGAACTCTGGTCCCTGTCATTTTTAATAGATTTGGAAACTATTTGATCTGTACTCAGATATACTTTATTTATCCTTCTGAGATCTCTGATAGTATTAATGGCTAGGGCAGTTATAATGTCAGTTTAATAGCAAAAGGTATCCAGATTCCTCCACAAAGCTGAAGCCAGCCTGTTAGCTCATTAAAACATGTATTAAGGTCTGAGGATATAAAAGTTCATAAGCTTTGAGGGTCTAAAAAAATGACTTAAGTTATAAAGAACAATGTTTACCCTGAAGCAATACCTGGTTGCAGGAAGAACCACTAGGGATTACCCGAATACTACCCAAGAACAGACCATGCAAAGAAAATGCCTAACATTCCAACCACTGTAGATAGGACCACTTGCCAGAACACACTCTCCAAGACACCCCTAGACAAATGTCAGCCAATCATGGTTCCTGAACCTCAGAAACCCCTCACCCGCACCTTTACTACTATTAAAAAAAAAACTATTCTAACTGAGCTAGGGGCTCTCCATTTATTCCAATACATTGGACACATGGAGAGATCAAGTTTGCAAACTTGCATAAAATTAAAGGCTCTTTGCTTTTACATACTGGACTTAGTCTCCTTGTTGGCTTTTGGGGGACTTGGCGGATTTGGGCGTAACACTTGTAGCCATAGGCATCCAATTCTGAGCCCTGAGGGTACTGAGAATGCTACTCAAGGCCTTGAATATTCATACAATAACAATGACAAGTAGGGGAAGGGTGTGTGTGTGAGTGTGTATGTGTGTATATACATACACATATGTGGGAGAACTTGAGGGTAGAAAGGTAAGGGAGAAATGTAATTCAATTATAATTTCAAAAAGGTATAAAATTTCCCTTGAATTAAAAAAAGTGGAAAAAGAACAGTGTACGCATGCAAAAAAGTTAATTGCTTCTGATTGGCATTGTAAATATGAATGCTGGTTTTCCGGCTTGTAAGAGACAAGGCACAAGTAATGAGGGGCTATCGATGACTCAGCCAAAGTAGTAAACTAGAAAAGAGCTCCAGGGAGCAATGCAGGCTGAGGGTGCTAAAAAGGAGTGGGGACCAGATGGCACAAACTTATGGGCTTCAAAGCAAAGGGAAGGAAGGATGCAGTAGAGATAAACTGATTATGGTAACCACAGCGTGTCAGAGAAAGAAGCATCAGGACCACCCTAAATAAAGACTGTTTTGTGAAAGAAGAAACTGGAGCCTAACCATGACACATACATGGTTAAGCAGTGTGCCCCAAGGGTGGGACATCTGGTTAGCAGATCTCAGATCTGAACCATGTGAGTTCCCAGGCTCCTCTAAACTAACTTGTACCCCAGACTGTGCCCAAGGTGTTTTCATGACTCACCTCATTTATTGTTCATCACAACTGGATGAGTAGAGAGGCCAGTTAATATTACCATTTCTAGAAAATGGAAATAGTACTAGGAAGAGTGGAGTATTTGCTGAAGGGTACCCCCAGTGGAAAGTAACAGATCTGGGAGCCATAGCCAGATCAGAGTTTGACTTAAGAGTCCAAGCATAACATAAAACCAGTGGTGTATTTCATGCTGTAGCTGTGTGGCTATGTGATTTCTCTCTCCCTCCCTCCCTCCCTCTGTCTCCCTCCCTCTGTCTCCCTCCCTCCCTCCCTCTCTCTTTATTCATCCTTCCCTCTCTCCCACCTCCCTCTCCTCAACCCTGGCAAGCAAGTTTGAGACTCAAGTCTGTCTAACTTTTATTGTTTCCACCTTTAAACAATAGCATATAACAACTGGGACCCTCTGCAGTCCTGCTTAACCCGCTTTGGTACGGCAGCATGTACAGCTCAGTGTGGATAATAAATGCTTTATTACAGTACTTTTCCATGGGGGAAACACAAAGTACTTCCTAAATCTTCCCTAGTTAAATCCCCAAGCCTTTCCAGGGAGAGAGGGAGATGGAAATTCTTATCAATCACCTCCCCTAGAATAGATAGAGAAATGAAGGTAAGTGCTTCCCCCACCCCCATAGATTTAACAGAAAGGAATTGGCTCAAAGGGTGAGCCAAATTATCTTTTATTGTGTGCATATAAATGATGGTTAGAAATCCATATGCTACGTTAAACTAGGGAAATAAATTAGACCCAGTCATTGAGGTTCGCTGAGACAGGTATTCAATATGAAGTTGTAAAAGGAAAGATCACCGTTAAAAATGATCTATAAAGACATGTTAAAAATCAAGAGAAACATCTTATGTTACATCATCTAGGGGATGAATTAGATTTCCTGTTAATGCCAGCAAGGAAAAAAATCTCCAAACCAAATGTCAGACAAAGTGAGGATCAATAAAAATATTTTGATAAGTAAATGCAACAGTGCTATTTAACACATGATTGGCAACTGCTGAAACATCAATTATCCAAATTTTCCATTGCTGCTTATAGGAAAATTATGCAGATTAGAACTTGATTAGGCTTATATCATGAGACTCAATTTAGACTTTTAATCTATTAAGCTCCAATAAATGAGGCATCTGAATAGCTCCCCTGAGCAACTACAGTAATAGCCACAGCAGTCATTTCTGCAGTGAGTATGCCAACAAATTTATCAGCAGCCCAAGTAAAGAAAATTCCATGTTGGAGAGGAGCAATTGCTTTTGAACTTGGAGCAGTAGAAATAACCTAAGCCAAAGGCTTGATTTGGGAAAGAGATTTTGGGGAAGAGCTACAAGAATACTCCTGTCAAAAAGAAGAACTTTAGGTTAACCTTGCAATAGATGTATATATTTTCCACGGGTTTTTCAGTGGCTTCCAAAGCTGGAGTCTAGTGTCAAGGATTTAGGCGATTAAAAAGTAAATAAATAAAAAGAGATTACTTCCTGAGGTGACAAGTTCACCTGACATTGCCCAAAGGTGACTCCAACGAACCAGTTTCTGGTTTGCAGCTCCTAGTGGCCATAGCCTCCAAAAGGGAGCCTTCATAAGTTAAAATGAAGAGCAATTGAGGAAGACACTCAGTACCAACCTCTGACTGCCACATTATGGTCACATACATAGGAATACATACACACACACACGTACACAGCCAGAGGGCCAGAGGACTGCAAACTGGGGCTGCAACATTCACTAGTCCGCTTTGGGATGAATTAGACAGGGAACGTTAATCAAGAGGTGAATAATAAAAAATTAAGTAGAGCTCTGACATCTGACGAGTTAAGCTTTTTCAGTTTGATTTCTATTATACCCAAATGCTCCAACTAGTGCAATCACTGGGGAAAATCCCCATGGAATAGTTTATATGTCACTGATTTCTCTCTCTCTCTCTCTCTCTCTCTCTCTCTCTCTCTCTCTCTCTCTCTCTCTCTCTCTCTCTCTCTTTCTCTCTTTAAATGTATTACTAATTACATATATGTGTTTGTCTATGTGAGTATAGGCCACCTGTGTGCAGGTACCTGCAGAAATCAAAGACAGCATCAGATCTCCTGGCACTGGAGTTACAGGTTGTGAGCTGCCTAACATGAGTGCTAGGAACAGGCTCAGGTCCTCTGAAGAAAGAGAAAGCACTCTGAACCACTGAGGAATCTTTCTAGCCCACGATACAGGCTATGTCAAAGCAATGACTTCTTAGATGGGTTTCCCATATGCTTGTGAGTAGCAACCAGTGACAGACACACCCTTGGCTAGTGCCGGGCCCAATTCTTTCTACTTGCAGTAAGTCACGCTGACTGCCTGTTTCACACTGTGATTTTTGTAGAGACTGTATTTCATTGGCACTTTGGGGGACCTGATGCCACATGCTGCCAAAAATGCGTGATTCTCTTTTCACTTTGCATCTGGGGTCTGATTCAAAGCACAACCAATGAAACCAGCCAATAAAATGAACTTTCTCTAAGGCTGTTTGTCTGGTACTCTTTGTAATGTAGATTCAGCACTCTTCTGAGAAATCTCACACACAGAAAACAAATGTGTTGTCAAGAGTCACCCCTTAAGAAGTCTCTCTCATTAAAGAATGTTTGGACTAATACTTGTCTCTGAAAGGGCCGGGAGAAATGATGGAAGAGGGGCCAAACGGAAGAAAGTCAGGGAGAGGGAGGGAAGGAGGGAGGACAAATCAGTCACTATTGAAATACAACTGAAACCACAGATTTGGAAAGTCGCCAGATATCTACCTGGTCGTATGCCTTTGTTTATGCAAGCACAGTGTCATCGGATTGTTTACAGCTCACTGTTGATGCTTTCACTTCCTCTCTATTTGTTTGGCAACTCTAAAACAATATAGACTTCGTCAATATGACTCAGAGGACTTAAATTTTTTAATTTATTTTTTAAAACAATCTTTTTTGATTTTATATATCAATCCCAGTTCCCTCTACTTCCCCTTCTCCCTCTTCCCCCACCTTCCATTCACCACCCCCATCTACTTCTCAAAGAGGGAAAGGCTTCCCATGTCGAGTAAATAAAGTCTGAGACATCACTTTGGGGCAAGACCAACGCCCTCCTCCCATAACTATTCTGAGCAAGATATCCCACCAAAGAGAATAGGCTCCAAAAAGACAGTTCAAGCACTAGGAACAAATCCTGGCCCCACTGCCAGTGGTCCCACAGACTGCCCCAGTCACATAACTGCCACCAAATTCAGAGGACCTAGTTTGAGTCTATGCAGGTTCCCCCGCTGTCAGTCCTAAGTCAGTGAGCTCCTACTAACTCAGGTGAGCTGCTTTTGTGGGTATCCCCATCATGGTCTCGAGCCCTTTGCTTATATTATCACTCCTTCCTCTCTTCAACTGGAGTCAAAGAGGAAGAGCAAGGAAAGAGATATCTTGATTGAAGGAACCATTATGGGGCTAGTAAGAAACCTGGCACTAGGGAAATTCCCAGGAGTCCTCAAGGATGACCCCAGTTAAGACCCTAAGCAATAGTGGAGAGGGTACCTGAACTGGCCTTCCCCGGTAATCACATTGATGATTACCTTAATTGTCATCATAGAACCTTTATCCAGCAACTGACGGAAGCAGATGCAGAGATCCACAGCTAGCACAGAGACTTAAATTTTTACCTGCCCTTTGTTTGAAACAATCTTGCTTTGAAAAATGTGTGTGCAGCCATCACTTATATTAATTACTTGGTATAGTGGGGTTTTTTTCTTTACTGAACAGGAAACAACATGCATGTCAAGTCTTAGGAAAATCAATTGTGTTAAGGGTTCATCCAAAAGACATGTTGCATAAAAACACTCAAGGGCATTAAAAACTAATGTATAATCCATTTTTATAAAATAAAACGTATTTTTATCTATGGAAACAACAATATATCAAATTTTTTATGTTTGAGGATTGACATGATAGCTCCTTAGCCAACCCTAGAGGAATGGCTCAGTCAGTAAAATGCTTGACTTAGAAACACAAAGACAGGATTCCAGTTCCCAGAAGCCATGTTAAACACTTGGACATGGTGACACACATTTGTAAAATCAAGTGCTGGTGACAAAGATCTCCAGGACTTACTAACTAGCTAGCCTGGCCTTGGAGCGTTCCCAGCTGGCAAGAAATTCCATCCCAACAAAGACAAGAACACTGGACAGTGCCTGAAGAAGCGTGACTTGCTTTCTGCCTTCCGTGTGTATACACAAGCCCATACATTTGCACATACACACAAACAGACGCACACAGAAACCTTTTAAACATACCATGTCTTCCTAAATCTTACTTATATGAGCTCTTAAATGTTCTAAAATGAGTACCCTTCTTTTAGAAATAAGAGACAATTTAAAAATTAACCAAAGGCAAAAAGAACCCTGCAATCTCAAAGCCGTGTGTGTGTGTGTGTGTGTGTGTGTGTGTGTGTGTGGTCTTTACAGGCTGAGAAGCTTTGCTGACATGGCAATTGTTGATCCATAGTAAATCCTATAAAAGAGCATTTTAAGAGACTCAAGTTCTAATAAGGAACTGTCTGGACAAAGACTACAGCAGGAAAAGAAGCTTGAGATGAACTAAGAGCCAACAAGGTTATTTCTATATTCCAGTATTTTGTGAGAGGTGCCAAATTTCAGAGTAGAGGCCATGGAGTGCTTTGTCAAGTCCTCCTTGATGATAGGGAACCCATGAAAACCCACTGTATCCCAATGAGCACCAATAAAGGACCTCAGTCGGAGCTCCTTTCCAGCACAAGTGATGAGTGGCACGTGCTGACTCTTGACCTTGCTCCCACCCAGCTTACCAACTGCAGGCATGCTGTGCCCTCCCTGCCTTTTTCCAGCCAGCTTTTAGTCACTTCCTCTGGGAAGCCTTAGAGACATTCTGCCCATGCACTGAGTTGCTTTACACAGCTGTCTTCTGAATTTCACCATGCCCTTTCCATGACTGTTTTAAAATGCATGAATTACAGCTGATCATACAGTACTTACTACATGCTAAGGCTCCTACATACTTAAGCATCTTCCATCGGCTCTCTTGATTGTCATCCACCAGTGGAGCCCTCGTTCAATAGGGCAGAGACAGAACTTGACTTTTCTGCCCTACTAGTTATTCTGTGTTTTTGCTCTGGGAAGCTCCTCCTCTTACAGGAACAGGACAAAGGACATCTGGCTACTAACGTAAGGTCTCATCTTTCATGATGGACTGAATCTCTAGTAAACTGGAGGCTTACTGTGGTAGGGCACATGTAGACATATACATTTGCAAGAGGCTGCTAGGACACGGGTGCTAATAAAACACGTAGAAATCCTCCTGCCTGCTGCCAAGATTATATAGCATTTTGTTTCCATTACATCAATTTTTTTCTCCACCTTTTGTGAACATTAATCAAAGAAATACAAAGAGCTCATTAAAGTGATAGATTGACTGGAAATGTAACCACCTTTTCATTATAAACAGTCCCTTGGCGTTTGCAGGGCTGTAGGCTTTGTTCCCAGCATTTGTCATGTAGATCAAATGTCCAAATGCCAAAGAGGCCCCAGTTGTTTTGTTGAGTGTGAACCAATAGCCATCGTAGCAAAACCACACAAGGAAACTGAACCAAGCAACAGTATCTTAAACACAAAGACAGTGAAGTAGCTGTAAAGGACGGGTTTACCAGATGGCCAATGGATTGGCCACTTAATTCAGAAAAGCAGATTCCCATCAATGACAACCTTCAGTCAGCTGTCCCTGAAAGGTCCTAGAGCAGTGTTTCTCAACCTGTAGACCATGACCCCTTGGGGAGGTGTCAAATGGCCCTTTCAAAAAGGTTCACCCAAGATCATCCTTAATATAAGATATTTACATTATTCATAACAGTAACAAAAACACAGTTATGAAGTAGCAACAAAAATAATTTTGTGGTTGGGGTTACCATGACATGAGGAACTGTATTAAAGGGTCACAGCATCAGGAAGGTTGAGAATTGTACCGTCCTCACTACTACGTGTACTACAGTACCAAGCCTGTATGTGGAGCCTGCACTACAGGACCATTCCCGAGCAGGGCAAGGGCCTGGAGATTTAAACACACAAAGACACACAGACAGAGACAAGGCTCATCCTTGAAACAAGAATGCCCCCTTTATTGTGTACCAGAGCCGCTTATATATGGATCCTTAACTGATAGCTGTACCCCAGCCAAACCCACCAGAAACTACTCCCCTGCCATCAGGAACTCCTGATGGTCTTGTGCTCAGAGCAGCTGCAAACACAGGAAAAACAAGTTGTTTTGCTCAGAGTAGCTGCAAGCCTAACAGGTTGTGTAGGCTAGAAGGACACCGAAGTGCCACGCATTTAAACAATTTTTTAACTAAAAGCATTTACAATTTTTTTCTTTTAAGGGCTAAAGGATATTGTGTATATATGGTTATGCTGGAGGATAAATGTATAACTGTTGTTTTGGAGCTGGAAGGAACAGAGGTGTGCCTATGTGCACACATTAAAGTTTGCCACAAGAGGGTATGAATGGTGCTAGTTAAGTTCTGAGAGTCCCCTCCAATCTCCTGCCCCATGGATGCCACGAGTACTAACTACACTTTGACCACAGCCCACAATCAGAAATGAGACACAAGACGGATTCTTGAGCCTTGCCCTCTTCAGTATCTAATTTATGGTCTAGGGCAATTTGCTTAATTTTTGTGTCTCAGTTTCTTCATCTATAAATGGAGTAGTAATATCCTACGAAGATTATAAATGGGTAACATAAGTAAACTTTTAACACAATATTAAGTACTCCTAAATACTAACTTCTCATAGGTATATGTATGTGTGTGTGCACGTACATGCAAGTGTATATGTAGGCTGTGGGCCAGTTCCAGGGTCCTTCTTCAAGATGCCATCTACCTTGTTTTATTTGACGCAGGGTCTCTAATTGACCTAGAATTCATTAATTAATCTAGGCTAGGGATCCATTGCTTCTACTACCAGAGTGCTAGGACTACAGACACTCATCACCATGACTGGCTTCTTTACATAGGCTCTGGGTTTTGAACTTCAGGCTTGCATGACAAGCACTTTACTGAATAATCTATTTTTCCAGCCACTTCCATTACTTATTATTATTAAATACTTATTATTCATCAGCGATTGGTTATTAAGCTGATATAAAAAACCAAAGGCACGGAGTTTAGTCCAAGAACAACCTCTTAGATAATGCATACAAGTATTCAAGACACAGGTTATTCTTGATTTTCTCATATTTAAAATAAGGCAGAAGCAATGCTCCAAATCTCTCTCAGAATGAGTGCCACATTGTGTGTAACATTGGAATATTCTTAAGTCTTGGTTTTGTCATTCAATAGACAGCGATGGCCACAGAGATCTCACTGGAGTTAGCCTTTTGCTTGTTTGTTTAACGTCGTATATAGGAGTATATTAACAAAAATACTGATACATACATCCCAGAGACAGACATTGTACCATGACAACCAAGCTGCTGGCAAATGGCATCCCTAGGCACAGAACCATATTATCTCTCAGGAGTAGCCCTCAGCCATGGTTCCCTCTCCCTCCAGGAGTCCTGCATTCATTCCACTAACAAAGCATATTCATTTGCTACCAAGTGGTTATAGTTGTGGCGACTGTAACGGCCTCGGTTCCTTCATCTATGGGAATGACCCTAAGGCCCTTCTAGGCTCTAAGGTGTAGGTCTCTTTCAAGAGCTCAAAAGTTAAAAGTGTGCACCCACAGACCTGTGTATGTAACCTAGCATGGAAGCTGACTGTCCTAGGATGCTCTCACAGACTCTCACGTGCGTTTTCTTCCATTCATTTTTACCACTCTGCTTAGTGCCCAGACCTATGAAAAAAAATGTACTTTCTTAGAAGTTTCTCTAATGGCCAAAAAGGCCATAAATAACCATTTATTAAACAAACAGTACGGGCTAAAGAAAGAGAAACTGCTACAATTAGGCCCCCGAGGCCCTGAGCACAGCAGCACAGGCTGTAGGACTCCCCTAATCCTTTGCCATACATCACCAGTCCCTGAATTTCCTGAAGTTATCTTCATAATCAAGATGCTATTCTAGCCATTGAGGGCTTTCAAACTATTTTTAATTTTAATTTAAAGAGCAATTAAAGAAAGACAATGGATACGAGGGATAATAAAGTAAGTGATTAGCAGCACGCAAACGACAAAGGCTTAATGATTATATGGTGTTAGTCTCCAAAGGGCTTGTTGAAAGAAAGCCCTTTCTACATGTGGCCGTTCAGCTAATGTGTCTCAACCCACAATTACAACATTGCTGACACCATTAACCAGCGAAACAACATCACTTGGTGAAATCCTTGTTGTCTCATTAAAATGGAAAGGGTCAGGTAATTTACCAGCCTTGTATGTCTAGTTTTGTTGTTGGTAATTAGCAAACATTACCCAGCACAGACTCCCGCTGGGAGCTGGAGAAACTTTGTAAAATATTAACGAGGAAAGTCTTTAGATTTTGCTGGAAAATTGAAAAGAGGTGCAGTTGTATTCTGTGTGCCACTCCCTGGCATGAAGGAAAAGAAGAGAAAGCAAAACAACAACAACAACAACAACAACAACAACAACACAAACAAACAATCCAAAAACCAAAAGAAGCACTACCACCAGGAACTCTTTAAGTTAGAGAGAACTATTCAGAGTGCATTGGGAAGCCTTGGTCCAAGTCAAGACCAGTTTTACTAGTGTCCTGGTGACCAGTGTTTCCTTCCTGTTTACAAAGGGAGTTGGGGCAGGGGAAGAGAGGATAATTTCAAACTTCATCTTGATTCTTCCCTCCTCCGATCTTTTGAATGAATCTACTAGTAACAAAGGAAAAGATCATAAGAAAAAAAGTTTTCTCATTCTTTTCCAAGGATGGAAGTATATACCTGTAAATCCTAGTGCTGGGATGTGGAAGCAGGACCGAGGTAGCTCAAGGTCAGCTGGACTACATCAGGAGCTATCTCAATTTTCCCCTCCCTCCCTCTCTCCCTCCCTCTCTCCTTCCATTTATTTGCTTTTTGAGATGCTTTATAAGCTGAAAGTGTTTGCTCAAAGAACATTAGATGAATATTTTTAAGCATAGAGGTTGAGGGAATATTTCCCCAGGGCCCGACTTCCTGTTTGTCAGCTTCTTTAGGGGAAGCCTCATCAAAGCAGGACTAAGGCCCCACCCCAAATGCTGGCCAATGCTGGGTGTATTGTCAGGGAGCAGAATGGGATCTTATTTTTTAAATGGAATTTTTAGAACATAAAACACATTCCAATAAATGTGAACTGAAAATTATGAATTCATTAAATGACTTTGGTATCTTGTGCTATATATAATATTTATACTCCGACTACTGTAAAATATGCTTTAATATCTTTAGGCAACTATAAGGACTTAAATATTTATAAAACAGCTAAAGATAAAGTATGGCCCTCTTATTCCTACATACAGATGATGTAAGGCTTGCAATCAAAGACAATAACCCTCTCTGCCCATTTGTCATCTTAAAGGAGCCGATCAGCCCGCCATCCCTCGTGTACCATCTACATAAGAGTTGTTACCAACATAGACGACTCTAGAGGAGTTTGTGCCTTAAAAACTACCTAGAGTGCTATACTTCACAAAAAAACAGGGCTTTCTGAAAATGGAGACAAAACAATAAATTCGCAGGCAAAACAGCTCCGAGAGGGGCCTCAAAATACTGATGTATTAATCTCTGGGACATGTGAGGATGGGAGGCATTTTGATTTAATATTTCATAACACAGACACAATTGCTTCCTTGTGTGGCATATAATTAATGCTCCTTTCAAAGAGTTGTTTTTCCCCTTTAATTCCTCAGTATCCTAAATGCAAATAAATAGATAAGAAATACTCTTGTGATAGTAATGTCTTGCTTCAGCAGTATAGAACAGCCTTCCCATAATCACAATAAAAAGAAAGCCATCGTGAATTTATAATCACCCAGGGGCCTATTAAAAGTAGATTTAAGTGGGAAACCTCAGCCATGATGCTCTCATCATTTTCCCTTCTTGTTTGCCTTCAGTCATGTGGTTTGACTAATTTTCAGAATTCTGCCCTTTCCCTATGCCAATTAGGTATTCAAAGAACTACTTGTGCCCATCTGCATGGGTCTCCCAAGTGGCCACTCGCCCGGTTGCTTTCTTCTGCTCTCTTTGATCAGGATGTGCAGGGTGGACCAGGAACCACGCAGAAGTTTGTGAATCAAAATTTAGGTCTCATTATACCTGCACTTTAATGAGGTTTGTTACATGCCAAACAAACTTCCCAGCCATCTCCCACACAAGGCTGCCTGTTCTATGGAGAGTAAGCTTCCATGAATCATCCACTCTGATATGAGGTTTAGAAATCAGAATCCCGGGAAAGGCAGGGACTGGACTAATGTTTCTCAACCTGGGCTTCATGCAGGAGTTACTGAAGGAGTCACCCTCTGGTATCTGGTTAAATTCTTCTGGGATGTGGCCTGAGCATCACAGGCTTTCTTAAACATCCTCGAAGTGATTGCACTGTGCAGCTAACGTTGAATGCCAGTTGGTTCATTCAAAAACACACCCACCCACACGTGATTGACTAACCTGTGAACAAGGCACCAAGGCATTATGGAGACAGGACAGTCTCTTCAGTAAGTACATAATGAAAACTGGATTTCCAATGGCAAGAGAATGAAATTGGATCACTTTCCTATACCACATACAAAAATTAACCCGAAATTGTACAAAGACTTGAGTATAAGACATAAAGTGTGAACTGTTAGAGGAAAAGATAGGGAAGCAACTTTTTGATGTGGACTACAGTAATTCGTTGGTTTTTGACTAAAACATCAAAGCCTTAGTAACAAAAGCAAAAATAAGCAAGTGGAATTGGTTGAAGCTAAAATGTTTCCACACACTAAGGGAACCCATCAAACAAATGAAAAGGTACTGCACAAAATAAGGGAAAATCCTTGATAACCAGATATCTGGTACACAGTCAACACCCCAAACAAATAAGGGGCCAGCATAATTATAAAAAACTAACCTGAATCAACTCAACAGAGAGAGATGAGATGTCTTGACAAAAGAGAACCCTTTCTTCTGACTTAATGGTACTGTGAGGAAAACAGAAAGGCCCAGACATTGATTTCACTCTGACAGCAACTTGATCCAAAGGCAGCCAGGATGCCCCATGAGAAAAATGAGAGATTGAAGGATTTGTCGAGGCCTAGTAAGTGGTAGAGATAGATTTGCACCCAAGTCATCCATCCAAAAGTAACTAGCACATGCTATGATTAAACTAGACTGTAGCCCAAAGCAACCTCTGCCATCACACGGCATATCACATGACACCATACCATCTGCATGACTTGAAAATACCTGGTAGAAAATCTTTACTAACAAAATGCTCAATGACAAATATGCTTGTCTAGAATTGGGAAATATTTTTTTTTCTCTAGAACTTTCCATAAAATACAACTGAAGCATTTAAGGTTCATCAGTATCTTTTTTTTTGGGGGGGGGGGTTCTGTTGAGTGGTTTCTTTTTTTTTTATTGAGAAAAGGAAAAAAAACAAGTTTCTGCCTCCTCCCAGCCTCCCATTTCCCTCCCCCTCCTCCCACCCTTCTCCCTCTCCCCCTACTCCTCTCCCCCTCCCTCTCCCTCTCCAGTCCAAAGAGCAGTCAGGGTTCCCTGCCCTGTGGAAAGTCCAAGGTCCTCTCCTCTCCGTCCATATCTAGGCAGGTGAACATCCAAACTGGCTAGGCTCCCACAAAGCCAGAACATTAAGTAGGATGAAAACCCCGTGCCATTGTCCTTGGCTTCTCATCAGCCCTCATTGTTCGCCATGTTCAGAGAGTCCGGTTTTATCCCATGCTTTTTCAGTCCCAGTCCAGCTGGCCTTGGTGAGCTCCCAATAGATCAGCCCCTCTGTCTCAGTGGGTGGGTGCACCCCTCGTGGTCCTGACTTCCTTGCTTATGTTCTCCCTCCTTCTGCTCCTCATTGGGACCTTGGGAGCTCAGTCCAGTGCTCCAGTGTGGGTCTCTGTCTCTATCTCCATCCATCACCAGATGAAGGTTCTATGGTGATATGCAAGATATTCGTCAGTATTGCTATAGGATAGGGTCATTTCAGGTAGTGCTTTAAAAATCTCCAAACTAAACTCATCTGTAAATTAGATGTCTTTTTTCCAGGAACACTTAGGAGAAAAGAAACAAGGGCTTGAGAACTTGATATGAGCTTTTGTTGGTAAAAGGACAGGTAGAGGCAAAAATGCATTGGGTGGTTGGCATGCTTGCTTGCTAGCTTGAGGAACACATGCTAATTTCAGCACGTGGATTAAATCACATCTCGGGGAGTTACAAATGATTCACATAAGGAAATTTACAGGGTGCGCTGGAATGTCCCAAATCCTATGTCATTAACTATGTGTAGCCAAAGCATACCATATAGCTTATTGTGCATGTCTCTGTCACTTCTGTCTGTAGAGATCCCATTAGATTCAGCATGCATGGACAGAGAGTTAACCTCAAGTGCAAGGGAAAACAGTGTGCAGAAAAGGAACTGTTGGTTGATTCACAATTCTCCCTTACCAGAATGTCACTGATGGGGAGAAGGGAGGGAAGGAGGAAGAGAGGAAGAGATGAAGGGGGAAGGGAGGGAGGGAGGCGAAGGGAAGGGAAGGGAAAGGAAGGGAAGGGAAGGGAAGGGAAGGGAAGGGAAGGGAAGGGAAGGGAAGGGAAGGGAAGAAAAGAAGGTAGAGACAGAGTACATAGGGTAACAGGTTCCTCTGGCTTCTCTGACTATGTAACTTGGAATGAATTCCATACGTCCATTTATCTGGACCATTTCTGGAGATGAATATGGAGGCTTTGGGGGAATAAAAGCTTGTGTTCATTTTCACCTGATGCTTTCTACTGAACCTTCTGCCAGGGAAACAGAATTAGTAGATAAGCCTGGAATATTTTGAACATTTCTCTACAAAAGTAAGTAAAAACTTCAAATGCTCCATACTTTTCTTGACATCTCCATAGTCAATCCATATTAAGTATAGGTGGGCACACATGTGTGTGCTCATTGTGTTCCCAACACAATGAGTTGTATTTGTGTGTGTGTGTGTGTGTGTGTGTGTGTGTGTGTGTGTGTGTGTGCAGGTGTGTATGTGTCTGTGTGTGGAAGCCAGAGACCAAGCTCTGGTGTCTTGCTTCAAGTACCAACAACCTTGTTTTCTGAGCAGGGCCTATTGATAGTTTTGAGGCTTGCTGACTAGGCTAGGTGGGTTAGCCTGCCAGTGAGCCTCAGGGATACACCTTTCTCTTTGTCCCAGCAGTGAAATTACAAATGCATTCCACTACACCTGTCTATTTCACATAGGTCAAAGATGGAGAGCAATGTAGGAAGATAGCTGATGTTGACTTCTGATCTCCTTGCACATGCCTCTACATGTATTCATGCCTGCATGTGCTCTCTCTCTCTCTCTCTCTCGATGGCATCCAGTAAGGTTCAAAGGTGGTTCACACTTCTCAGTCTTGTGTTGCAATGGCTCTTGTCAATCCTTGTTTCTCTCACAGGATCACATCACCAGAAGATGATGCTCTTAAGAGGCCCTTTCATGTGACAAAATATGCTGTGTAAGAAAAATTCTCCTAACTTAAAGCCATTTACCGAATAACTGCAGCCGCTGCTTCCCCAAACATATTGGCATTAGTCTGCAGAAGAAATGTTAACAGGGCAGGCTCCTCTCTGTACTCGAGACCCTCTCAGAGCCCTAAGCCAGACTTCTTTATTGTTTAGTAAGCTTTTTTAATGAAATGTACTACTCTTATTATAGAGGATTCCAAATAGGATCTAAATCACAAACCAATAAAAGAAAATTATTGGGCTGGGTATCTAAAGTTACTACCTAGAGGCTACTCCAGTGTGGTACGTATAAATCTCTAAACAGTTAAGTAGAATTGTCTTTCTGGTTTTTGGGATGGAAGCCAACAGCCATTTCAGTTACAACGGAAGGAAAATATTTTAGTGCTGAGCTTTGTTCGTTCAGTAGGCATAAAGAGAAATGGTGCTCCCCCACTGCCATTTCGGAATTGAGAGAGAATATTGTGGTAATGAAATGCTATATGGGAGCCACTGAAAAAAATGCTTCTCTGGTTTCAGAGAGAGAGGCTGGGTGGGAGGAAACGTGCATAGGTGTGTCCGCAATCTGCGAGAAGCAGAGGACAAGCAGAAAGTGGGAAGGGCAGGTGTTGACGAGTAGTGACATGGGAGTGGGGAACGGGGTGATCTGCGACTCTGATGGGAACTCCAGATGTGCAGATGCTCGCCCTGCACTGGCCACACTGCAGCTCTAGACACAAAGACAGCACAATTCAGGAAGGATGTGAACACTTCCACTAAGAGACCCCATGACCCCTGTCCTGCCAAACACCACAGCTCTCCCTCCGGAGCAAGGCTACAGAACATATAAAATGCAGACCCCTGTGTAATAAAAACCAAGGAAATTCCAGAGACCTCCGTTATAAAGGACCACTGGGCTCATCTCGTTTAATTGGCCTCTCATCCCAGAGATCATGGTGGCCAGTAACTTTCCTTTAGCACATGGCCATAAGATGCTCACGATCCCTGCAGATCCTGTTCTGTTTCCTGGGAATGACTTCCTCATGGTAGGTGAGAAGACTAGTTTTTTTTTTTTTCATCATTAGCTGATGGTCCTGGTCTTTGTGCAATGGGACACAAGACACAATAGACCTTTTAACCTGTTCATCTCAACCATTTGGCAAGTGGCTTGTTGTCACAGTTTCCTCATCCTGGCTGCCCCCTCTGCACCATTATTTTCTTTGTCCTTTTCCCCCTTTCAACTCTTCATGGCTTTTGAAATACCCTTCTGTTGAAATAATCACTGCTCCCAATGAATTAGACCTTCACCAGCAAGAATGACCCAATCTCTCCTTAGTGCTAGCTTGCGAATGAAGAGTCAGATGCTCATAGTGGATTCCATCCTGCGAGTTCTGTCCCTGAGTTCCAGGTTGACAAAGTCCTCAAGAAGCCTGCACTTGCCATCCAGTGAAGTGAAGATCCCAAAACACAGCATCCATCCAAAGGGGAATACAGAAGTCACTATGGCTTCATATAACAGAAGGCTGGACAAACCGGGATGTGTACATTCATGTGTATATATGTGTGTGCGTGCGAGTGTGTGTGTGTGTGTGTGTGTGTGTGTGTGTGTGTGTGACTGAAGTAGGCATATCAAGGTCATTTTCATCTATATAGTGAGTTTCATGTAAGACTATCTGGGCAGGTTTTCCAAGTGCTCTCTTTCCTCATAAGTATTTGTATAGGAAAAGGTCAGACCAGGAATGAGTTTCATGCCCACCATCTCACCAATAAAGACTACCACATAGTTTGGTGCACAGCAAGTGCTTGTGGAATTGGACAGACTCGTTTAAGACACAAAGCACAAATCACACAAGTGAAGAACCTACAGTAGGAAGGGAACAAGGAAGGCCCCTTAAAACTAGCATCCGAACATAGCCCAGGCATTGAACCAGAAAGGGAAAGCTTCTTACAGAGCTCAGCTTGCTCTAAGCACAGAACCCTGCTGGCTTTGGGGTACGCATACTGCAAAGCTGGATCTCATTTGTGTCGCTTCCCAAGACTGTGTCCTATGTAACTAATACCTGTACTTATCACTTAGAGAGGGTGACAGAAGCAAGGTTGGCAAACAGAGCCAGTTGGCAGGAAACAGAGTCTGATGACCCCATATCATTCCCCTGTCGTTTTTTTTCTCAAGCCCTGAGAAGGTTAATATGATCAAAAATATGCGCAGGGAACCCTGACTGCTCATTGGACTGGAGAGGGAGGGGGAGAGGAGTGGGGGGAGGGGGAGAAGGGTGGGAGGAGGGGGAGGGAAATGGGAGGCTGGGAGGAGGGGGAAACTTTTTTTTCCTTTTCTCAATAAAAAATAATAATAATAAAAAAAATATGCCAGGAAAAGAGAGATCATCAAACTGCTACACATGAGTAATTCAGGCTAGCTTGCCCATCCGTGGTCTTCTAGCTGCTTCTCCCAGGTTTGCCTCGCACCTTGCCACTTAAGGGCTGGGACCACAGGCATGTCCAACTGCATCCAGCTATGGAAGTCAAATCAAACTCAGGTCATAGGCTTTTTACCAGAGGAAGTGTCTCTCTGGCCTGGGGGATGCTGTTTCAACTCTGATGGGTCTACTTGGGTATTATCCCACTACAAATGGAAGAACAGCTGCATCCTGTCAAAGAATGGGATCCTTTATTTCATCTGAACCTCCATTCTCAACTTCTATCCAAGGCCAAAACACCTTCTGTTCTTCACAGACGCCGAGGTAACAATGCGGGCTGTGCAGCCAGCTGTATGGTTCCTCTTGGTCCTCACTGGTTTAAAGTGATCAGGACTAATTCTTTCCCTTCTTCCCCTGCCCGTGTCTCCTCCTTGGTCCTCTCTTATTTATTTATTTATTATGTATACAATATTCTGTCTGTGTGTATGCCTGCAGGCCAGAAGAGGGCACCAGACCTCATTACAGATGGTTGAGAGCCACCATGTGGTTGCTGGAAATTGAACTCAGGACCTTTGGAAGAGCAAGCAATGCTCTTAACCTCTGTGCCATCTCTCCAGGCCCCTGGTCCTCTCTTCTTCCTTAGTTGCAGGGCCATTATCTAGAAGACAACCTTGAAACCCATTCCCAGATCCTTACCCATCCTCTCCTTTTCATCCACTGTCCTCTGCAACTCTTTTCTACCCTTCCAATCCACCTCCATGCCTGCCTTGCTTCTCTCTGCCACCCCAAAGCTGCACACTGAGCCTCCATCCCATTACACAGGAAGCCAGGGTCAAACTGTATTTTTTTTTCAAAGATAGACTTATAACTGCCCAGTTATGCCAAATCTTTGACTTCTCCCAGTCCCTATCCTTATCAAGACATGAAGCTACCTTTCTCAGGCTAAGTAGTCCAGTTACATAGCCACTAGCCACCCAGAACCATTTCCTATAGTTTATAGGTGAAGTGAATCACTCTCCCCCAGCCCGCTAAGCTCAGGTGTTTACTCACTTGTCCCCTAAAAGTGGCAAAGTTTGAAAAGGCTATGGAATCATTAGTAGATAAAGCCTTGCTCGGGGAAAATCGCTGGGGGCGGGCCTTGGAGTTTTATAGTTCGTGACACTTCCTGTTCACTGGACTGCAGGTGCAATATGAATGACTGGCCTATTCCTGCCGCCAGGCCTTCCTGACCGTAATGGTATATCTCCCACTAACTATACGCCAGAACAACTCCTTCCTTCTTTCAGTTGCTTCTTGCCAGACATCTCGTCGTAACAGTAAGAGTAGTGGATACTACTGCAGGTTCACTTTGATAAAACGAAGGGCAAGGGCAAGTCCAGCCCCTCCACCATGTTCTCACCAGGTCCTTCACAAGAGCCGCCTCGCCGCATGTATGCAGCACAGGCCCGCCTGTCACCTCTTCTGGGAAGACTCCTGAAGACATGGGAATAGAGGAAAAGAAGCACCTCTTCCTTGCTAACCTGGTCCTCCTGGCTTTGTATTGTCATCACCCTCCACCCACTGAGCTCCTCCTTGCTAGCAGGAGGCCAAGTCCAAGCCATTTTTACCCTACAGAATGGCTGGTACATGGGGGTGAGGGAACCACATACTTATTCCTTTCTTTTCCTTAAAAGAAGCCTTGATCCAAGGCAAAAATAAGGTGCAAGATGCTTATTTCACATTATTATATTTTAAAAAAAAAGAGCAACTCCAGAGCAGTCTCTTTTTAGGTCCTGATCCCAGAGGCCCCCTGAGAACGAACTCTGCTCTTTCCACGATCAGACTCCCTTCTTGTCTTTTAGAACCAGAGCGAAACGGGCTAGCAAGAGGCACTATTGTACCAGCTGATTTAAATTGAAGTGTTTTCCCCAGATAAATGCGTGCTAAATAATACACCAGCTCTCCAAGCCAAGGGAAGTGACAGGCACTCTGTAAATAAAGGCACTTAGTTGCTGGTAAAGAGCTGTAAAGTGGTTCTGAGCTGATGTTTGCTGACCAGCAAGAAGCAGCTTCACCTGCTTTATGTAATTGTCACTGCAGTTTTGCCTGCTGTATATTAAAACTGCATCTCATAGACCCAAATGTCACATTGGATATACCATCCCACATGGAATGTGCCACCTTCCGCTGTAATTGTTTTTGACAGCCAGCCATCACATCTCCTCTCTTTCCAGAAAGTGTCTGGTGCAGAATCCCTACACTGGGTCGGTTCTGACACCATGTGGGCTAGAAAAAGCAACGCTAAAGGGGAAGGGGAAGAGAAGCAAAGAATAACACGCCACGGCAAGTGCACAGACACAAATCCTCACCGCAGAGGCCGGGCTCCCTCAGTGCTAAGATGCCCTTTTCTTGTTCAGCTGCAGAACTTGAGAACAACTGCCCACACGGGCACTCTGCCACAAGGGCACAGCATTCTCCTCCGTCCACACGTCTGAACCCAGCTGGGTTCTGGAGAAATAAAAACATGGCTCATGCATGGGTCAAGGCAGCTGTGGGGTTTTGTCCAGGACCACAGGACACATCATGATGAAATGGGCCTGGCAGGTCCTAGAAACCTCTTTGATTTCCACTCGGGGGACGTGAGATATATTTCCCAAAATGCAAAGAGCAACACGATGCCTTTGTTGCCCGTAATTGCAGCTTCCCTTGGAGTGTGGACCTGTCAGATACCTGGGTGGAGAAGCAAGTATGAGGCCGCTGGGAATACGAGCTAGTCAAAGAGGTCTCAGAGACGGGAAACAGCAGGGACATTCAGCATCCCTATCTAGTGCATGACTAAAAGGGACTCAAACAATTGGGTACAGGGTGAGCTCCAGAGGCGAGCAGTGGGGAAGAGACACTTCTTGCTGTTGGAACTGCCACTGGACCGCTGTTATTGGGATATCAGAGTGATGCAGAGGCTAATAACGGGGTAGGAGATGACAAAGTGAGAAAGAAAAATGGAGTATTTTGGCTACCAAGTGATGTGGGATTCCCCTCTGTATGCTGTGAATATGATTGGTTAATTAATAAAGAAACTGCTTTGGACCTATAGCAGGGCAGAACCTAGGTAGGCAGGGAAAACTAAACTGAATGCTGGGAGAAAGGAGGCAGAGTCAGAGAGAAACCACGTAGCCTACCAGAGACAAACACTGGGAACTTTACCCAGTAAGCCACAGCCACATGGTGATACACAGATTAATGGAGATGGGTTAAATTAATATGTAAGAGTTAGCCAGTAAGAAGCTAGAACTGATGGGCCAAGCAGTAATTTAATATAGTTTCTGTGTGATTATTTCAGTTCTGGGCAGTGGGAACCAAGAAGCAGCTCTCTCCTTCTATAACCAAAAGTTTCCATATTGTGTCCTTAGGAGTAGAGCTGACTGCTGGTGTCCAGGAGACACCTGCTGAATTATACTGCTGACCCGAGGTTAAGAGAAGTACTGCCTGCCAGGCATGCGTCTCACGCTCTGCCTTCCTCCTCTCTTGGTGTCCTTCTCATTTATTGGGGCCATGAAATGAATACTGCATGCTACCTGGTGGATATTGACAACAGAGAGCTCCTTCTGGCTATTCAGGATGCACAGACATCCGGATCAGAACTTCTGATTCATATGGTGCCCTCTTCCTTAATCTCCCCAAGTAGTGGGAATGTTGGGTATTTCTAAGGTCTTTTTTAACACCAATCCCTTTCGAGAGCACTGTCTTCATGACCTAGTTACCTCCTCAAATTCTCACCTTTCCAGGCTTCCCTATCTCAGGTTAGCATTTGAATACACAAAACAGTTGAGAGTCCAGCATTCAGACTGCCTCAGCATGTGCACTTCCACACAAAAAGAAAGACATCCCTTCCTTCTTCTGAGAGAAAAAGGAATGTCTCTTCTCCTTCCATGTCTCTGGCTGGAACTTATTCCCTTTGCTTAGTCCTGATTTCCTTAATATCAAGGCCGTTGAGCACAGGGGGAAGGGAGGATTTTGTGAGTTGGGACATTGTACAGAATTCGAGGTAGGATGAAGTTTAAAGGGAGCTGGATGGAACATCTTTACAACTACACACAGGTGCGTTGTCATACATCTGCAGGAGGAAAAAAGGGCTTCCCTGCCTTCTTCTGTTCTCACCATCTCTACCCAAAGGGAGAACTGCTCCTTTCAAATCTTTCCAGCTCCCTCGCTACTCCCTCCCAGAACAGGAGGCATGTCTGAACTAGCTGATCAGCATGTTCAGTGCCCTGCGTTTGTTAGTGTGAAGATGTCAATAGCTTTAGATCAGCTTGTACCAGTCACCTGGGGAGCTCATTAGAATGTAGATCTGACAGGTAGTTTAAGATGGGCCACAAGAAGATGCCTCTCCAACAAGCTGCCCTAGGTGATGCTCACACCAGGGTGAAGGTGAGGAAGACAAATTAAAGAGCAGGGGCTTAAAGGCAGGTACCACATACCAGCTTGCTGAATTCACCCCCAGGAAGGAGAGTTTACTGTCTTTCCACATCCTTTCTTTCCAGTGTTCCCCAGGCAAACTGGGCAGGAAAGAAGTTCTATGTCCTATGCGTGCAGCCTGACAGAACTTAGAGTCTGTCTCAGGGCCTTGGCATGTAGCTCTCTTGCATGGCTGTGCCAAGGTCTACATTTGAGAGTATCAGGCAGGATGGCAGAATGAAGAGGTCAAAATTAAGTCACAGGCAAGGTTGTGTCAGAAAAATGGAAGCAGGAAGTGACTCAGCTAGAACGAGAGACTGAGCCAACCTTCGAAGAGTTGCAGAAACCCAAGTCAAGGAGGCCCTGATTCCCCATTCCACAAAAAGAGCAAAGTGAGAGGCATTACACTTCCCAGGGGAATGCCTGCACCTCTTCTCCCAGAGCCCAGCAGCAAGGCCACTGACTCTCTGGACACTCTTGCAAGATTAGCTTTGAACATCACTGCTGCTCATGGCCCCAATGTAAAGTAGCATTAAGGCCTTTCCTTTCCTTTTCACTTTCCCAGTCCCTCCTCAGCACACTTCTTCAATGGCCAGCTTGCAGTGCAAGGAAGAGAACCTGCAAGTGGAGAGGTTTGCAGGTACTGTGTGTCTTGGTTTTATGCCAATCTGGGCAGAAGCTAGAAGAGGCTGGTAATGCTGGGCTGCTCAAAGATAGCAGAACACCAAGGTCTTAGCTCCACAATGCAGTCAAGCTTCCAGAAAGGCCTGCATGTGGAAACCACCTACCGATAAGGAGCTTGCTGCCCTAGCAGCTGCAGTCCTCTCAGGCTTTGCTTCTTGGAATGACAGGAATAGGGCTCCTGTTCAGCAGTCAACCATACCCATCCAGCAGGCCCTGCATGTCCTACACAGAGCTGTCACACAGAGGAAAACACTTCATCTCCTATCCTTCCTGATCCCGAGTCCCAGGGCCACTTATTATGGGGTTACTTGCTGCGCTGATTCCCTGAGACTACAAGAAGGCCTCTTTACTTGAAACGACCTGTCCAAAACCCCCGAGTAAATGACAGGGAAGACTGGGGCCAAAAGAAAAGGCAGCTGTGTGTCATTCAAGGCCTCTGTGCTTCCTCCAGTAAAATGCGTGGCCAACAGGCGTCATTCCTTGCTACATGACTTCAAGTATCCTCCTCATCCCTACTCTTTAGAGATCTCCAACCTTAGGAGTCTTGGATGTGACCCTAACCATAGCAAAGCTTACCACTCCCATTTCAGCTCCATGGAAAAGTACTCACAGGGAAGGGACCAAGAAGTATAAAGCTAGCATCGTTAATTGCTCTGGCACTTAGGCAGTGACCCTGGTCATAAAGCCCCTTCTTTGCAAAGGCCAAGAGGGTGACTATTTAAAAACTCCTTTATTGCATGAAAAGGTAAGAAACTGGAGGGAGGGAGACATACAACAGGGTTCAGGTCTACATCTCCAGATGGCAGGAAGAACAGATGCTCCTCTCTAAGCCATTGTGGCGACCACAGGTTTCACTGCCAGACAGGCTGATGTGAGCCTCTTTGAATTACTGAGTGAAGGATATCCCTCTTGCCAGCCCCTGTCCCCCATAGGCACAGCAGAGAAGTATTACAGGCTGTCCTTACCTTGGGAATTAGCCTGCAAGACCCCGATGCTGTCATCAAACTGCATAGATTTGATGTTGAGTGACGCCAAGATGCATTCCTTGTCCTGAAGCGAAGTATCATCAATATTATTCTGATTGGCTGACAGGATAACGCACATGTCACAGAGGTTGATGTTGACAGCCCTTAAATCAGCCCGACTTAATGGCGTACCCTTTGGCATGGGGGTGGGAGAGAGAGAGAGAGAGAGAGAGAGAGAGAGAGAGAGAGAGAGAGAGAGAGAGAGAGACAGGGAGAGGGAGAGGGAGAGGGAGGGAGGGAGGGGAGGAGAGGAGAGGGAAAGAAGGAAAAAATAAAAACAAATTAAAGATTGAGCTGGAGCTTTGGGACATTATTTAACAAGTATCTTTTTTATGTCTTGACATTAAGCTGGCCTAACTACATTTCAGGGAATAAGGGCTGCACGCTAATCTAAAGGGTAGTCGGTGCTGATGGCAGCATTTCAGGCCAGCTCTCAATACTCAATCAAGCTATTACTAACAAACGCGAGACGAATAATGCCAGGGTCTCCATCTTCCTCCTGCCTGGAAATTGTCTTGATTTAAGTAACTGTCCTGTGGCAACCTCTGCCTTTCAGAACATAACGAGGGGGTGGGTTTCAAATGCCTGTTTATTTAATAGCAGGTCACTTCTGTCTCTGGCAAAAGACAGCATATCCGATTAGAATTTCCAAAGCAGCCATGGGGAAATCAGCAAAACAGGGTGTGATGAGGTGGGCTCCTGGCTCTGCTCAGTCGGAAGGCTGCAGGAGCCAGTGAAATCACTGTGCATTTTGCAAAGCAGAGAGGGCAAGCTTAGGGCCGTAAAATTCTATTGCATATTTTTCAGTAATTAAAAGAAAAGCCAAGGAAACTACATAAACATTCGACAACATAAGATTTTGGACATACCTATACAGTCGACATGTGTACTGCAAGGAGAGCCAGAGCTAGCCCTCTATATACTCACTGAGCTGGAATAATTTCCAAGATAAAGGAACAGTAAGTGGTGGGAGGTGGGGATTGAGAACAATTTAAAAGTTTAACCCCATTTATTTGAAAAAAAAAAAGCTACTTGAAGCAAAAATTATATATTTATAAAAGTATGCAAATTCAGGGAAAACTCAGGAAAAACTATACACTAAACTAATAACAGTAATTACCTCTGGGAGAGGAAAGGATAAAGTAGAAAGTTTGCTTTTGACTTTATATACTTCTATATTGTTTGAATATTTTATAACAAGAACTGATTTGTATATTACTGGTGCAATTAAAAATAAATAAGCTCGTAAAAAGAGATTTAAAAAACCCATGACAATGGGAGACAGCAGAAAATCCTCTGCAGACGCAAGGTTAATGATGGAGAGCAATCACAGCTATGATAGGACCAGCACTCTTACACAGTGTCCTCCCAAGGACGTCCCAGTATAACTACCTGGACCATCCCGTTCCAGAGCACTCAGCAGCCATACAGCATCATTTTGGGGGTCCCGTCAAGCCATCATCATAACTGATATTCTAGATTTATTTAAATTTTTCCTTAAAATGGGATATGGATACACCAGTTGCCTTTAACCTACAGCCTGTATTAGCCAAGTATTTGCCAGCTGCTGTATGCATCTCCTCTTGTTTCCATCAATAGATGGGCTTTGGGAAAATAGGACCTGGATAATACTATGCAGCCCATCAACTCTTTATGACTCAGTGGATGTCAGGATTCCAGGGCTCCTAAATATTGCTACCAAGTGGAGGCACAGAGTAAGGGCAAGTAGAGCCATAGGTGTAAAGAAGGTCCTGGTCCAGGTACTGGAGCAGTATCTCAGGAGAAGGAGAGAAAAACCATCTTCTATGATCTCTTGGCACAACATTAAGTGTGACCAACTTTCTGTATTACATTGCTATGCATAAACAGCAGCTGTCTATGTCCATATTCTCTTAATTTTCACCTTATAGGGAACTCAGCATTAATTTTAATGTAAGGGAACCCGTGTCCAGTTGCAGACATAGGAGTTCAAACCACAAGAATACCAAGGACACCCACAGAAAGCTTTTGTGTTTCTATCGGTTGCCCTCATTTGAATGCCACAGTTTAAACAATGGAGACACGGACCAGGCTTATAATGTACCAGTGCTTAAGTGTGCTAAATTTGGGCGGATTTGTAAAGGCTCTAATAATAGGAGACTCATCCCGACCTGCAGAGGAAGGTGAGTAAATGTGCATGGGGCACACAGAAAGTAACACACACATATGCACAAATACCAAAGGTCATACCACAAGCCCCGTCTATATACACATACACTCTTGCATCTAGCAAATTAGTTCACTTTTAACAGAGCTAACTGCAGAGGTCAAGGGATCACAAGAATTAGCACATATAAGATGATAATCACAGAAAGTATAAGCAAATTGACCATATTTCTGAATCTAGCAATGTACATGCAATATATGTGTATGTTCGTCCAGTGAGTGAATTGTAACAGGTAACGGTCTTCAACGACATGCATACCTTAAAGCAGACAGGTTTTGGTCCTGCATCCCAAGGAGACCTGCCTAATACTTCTTGCAGTTTTTGATGCATATGGGGGACTTGTGCCAAGCATTATGGGAGACACATGGCTACACTGGAGTGCTGACTGCAGACAGCTCCTTATAGATGCTTTAACACATTATTTTGCTTAGCTCTTGGTGCTGCATTTCTGAGGCTCTGGAAGCTGATAAACAGCAGAAAAACCTAAGAGGTTGCATATCCCTAAATACTATAAATTAAAATTAACAAAATAGTTGGAGGAGCCAGGCAGTGCTGGTACACGCCTTTAATCCAAGCACACGGGAGGCAGAGGCAGGCAGATTTCTGTAAATTCAAGGCCAGAACAGCCAGAGCTATATTGTGAGTCCTTGTCCCAAAAATCCAAAAAGGAAAAAAATTATTAGAGGATAGGTAATATTTTCCTGAATTTGTGACATAGACAACCACATAAAATTTTGAAAAGAATAATATTCTGTAAGTCTATAATTTAGTGGAGAATATATTATAATTTGAAAGTGGCTAGTTATATGACTTTTAAATCATTTATCTCAAACCTGCACATTAAACTATGGAGCCCCAAATTGTCTTTTGTATATTGATGATCTTTTTAATAAAGATGGCATGAAATATGTATGCATATATATACATTATATGTATATGCATATACATTTGCAAATGTACACATATGCATACAAAGTCATGGAAAACAAAGATTGGGCAGAGATTGGTCCACAAAAGAGGTTTGGAATTCCATACAGTAGAGATAATTCTCCCCTTTATTTATTTGATCAATATCAGAAGGAAGATGGGATGGATCAGCATTTCTCTAAGAATGAACCCCGTCAAATTAAAAATGCCAACAGGAATCTTATAAGTGAATTCTAGATGTGTATATCAAAACAGGGCAACACTCGAAATTTCACCTAGGAAAGAGGATTTAGACACTGGTATGGTTAATGCATGTGGTGGTAGCTCAACTTCACCCCTGACAAGAGGCTACACTTGGCTGCAAATTCCTTTTAATAAGGCCTCCCAGGGTTCTGACTTTCTTGGCAGAGCTCAGGAGGACTGCTGCATCCTCGGGCCTGAAACCACATGAAGGAGCAGAGGCAGGATCAAAGCTTCAGCAATTACAGCCACCTGGGATTCCCTTTTGTGAATGAAAAGATGAAGAGCAAAACATCAAATAGTGTGACCTTGACTTACAGGCAATATGGACACTTTGGGGAAGTTGTGCAGTGTTTCCCACTCTCGCTTGAGGTACTCGATGGAGCCCACAAACACAATGTGTTTGAGCTCATGGTAGTGAAAATTGCTAGCACGGAGCGGCATCACCAGGTTCCGGAGGCCAATCAGGGCTGAGCTGACATCCCCAAAGATACAGACTACAACATGGCCACTCAGGACAGTCATGGCGGCTTCACTTCGAGTCTGTAACAGAGGGAAGTGCAAGACTATCAGAGAGGAGAGCTCACAACAGCGATATAAAAAGAAAAAGCAGCATTTATGCGAAGGAGAACGTTAATATTGGTTCTGCGCTTACTGTGTTCTATTGGTGTCATTTAAGTGTGCTCTGGGTGTCCCCAACAGGCCCATTGTTATCAAAGTCTTTGTCTCCAGGGTGGCATTACTATATGGGAAAAGGCCTGTGAATTGAAGCCACACGTTACTGGATGTAAGAGAGTTCTCATGTGTCCTCTTGAGTTCTCCAGAAATGACCAGTATGAAAAGAGCAAACCTGGACAAACCTATCTCATTTCTCTCTGGAGATATTTGCTTCTCCACCTTCCTGCTGTGATCATCTACCACCCACCAACCTTTGCAAAGACCAGGCAAATGGTGCAGACTTTGAACCTCTTCAAAACTGTGAGCTACCTTTTCTCTTTACAAGTTAGCTGTCTCTGGTATTTTACCATACAACCACAAAGATATCCAACACAACTATTATTTGTACTGCAATAAAACAAATGTTTAATTTAGTTCACAATAATAATAGCCATTTGTATTTTCATTATAAGGGTCTAGAGTTCAATGAGTGAAGATAGAGGCCAATGTCTTTCCCCAGCCCCAGCCCTGGGTCCACAGGGGTGATAAAGTAACGGACACTTCTATGTAGGGGAGGGCCCCAAATATCCAGAAAATACAAATGGCTATCTGTCCATTGCTGGTCTATTGCTCACCATACAGATGAAAAGAATAAGAGACTGAGGTCAGGATGGGGTGGTGCCCTGTTTCTCCTTCTAGTCAACACTTTCACCCCTCTGCCATCTTTTCTCGCTGCATGCTCATAAGGTCTATGAGGCTCACAATGCATTGGGGGAGGCATATTCATGCCCACTGCACATACCAACCTCTGTTTGATTTAATCCTTAGCATTGATCAAGGTATTGATTGCTTAAATGCCAATATTGCAATTCAAGACAATGTCAGGGTTATTACAGTAACCCCTGAGGAGAGGAGGAAGCTAGCTTTTATTCTCTGGTTATTAGAATAAAGCCGAAGCTATCATCATTGCCACTTTCCCAGAGTAGAAGGGAAACCTGAGACACAAGCTGTAAGAAATTTCTCATGAAAAGTGACTGAGGAGGCATGGAGCTCCCAGCAACTCTTCCCACTTTGTGGGGAAGACAAGGAGTTAGTCAGTTAGGTTGCATGGAAGCCCTCTGGGGTTGTTATCACTGAAGCTCCTGAATATCTTCAATTGGCCTTGTCAGCTGCAAAGCTAGTTCTCAACAGGGAAGTGCAAATGGGGTGAAGAATAGAAGCTGGAAATCAAAAATGCAAAAAAGAGCTGGCAGAATGGTCCAGGCACAGAAGCTAGCCTTGGGAACTTAGGTAGGCCTGGGGCACTTACCAATTCTCTAGTCTGCCAGAGCTATACCCCCAGAGGGAGGTGTAAAGGACCAGTCTAGCACCTCAAACCTGGAGAGTCTGATTTGTCCACACTTAAGATCCAACAGAAAAAAACTGGCATTTCTCCATGTACCCTCCTCCAACCCCTCTGAGTAGGTTTACTTATATTTGATGGGACGTCCCTGGCTACTTTAATCCATGAATCTAAAGAATCTGAGTTCATCCCACTTAGCTCAGAAAGTTTGTTTCATGGTTCATTTTATATTTCCTTTCCAATCAGAGGACTGTCTCTTCTGTATCCGAATTGCCCAAAGCCATTAGATCCCTGCACTCCGGATAAACGGCTTGTATTAGCGTCTTCACACAAGGGCTGCATCCCATTCTTCTCATCCACACACTGGATGAAAATTCCATCTACTCATTACTACAGAGAGGGTTTCTTGGATCCTACTGATCAGTAGCACCTCTGGACTCTGTCCTTCCCAAGATTCTGCTTTATTTGCTTCACCAAGCCCTCGGTCATATCTAACTTGTTCTCATGGACTCACTCACCTCCCCACTGGCCTTCCCTCTGCTTCACTAGAATGAAAGTTCTGCACACCATCAGAACAAGAACGGTACCAAACACATGGTGTGTTTGCATCAATGCTTCTTCAAGTGATGCTGAGTTTTTTTTTTTTTAGATGAATTTGTCCTCCCTAAATTCTTTTCTTCTATAAGGGGATACTGATCACATGTCAATTAGCACACTTTCTGTAGATCATTCTGGACCCAGGTGAAGCACACAGCGTATGATTAAGCCATAGGTGACCAACCACAAAGAATCTAAGTGGTTAGAACTCTCTCCCCTTCTGGCAAATCAGCAGTGGCTGTTAGCTGAGCATTTGACTTCATGTACTGTAGTCTTCAGTTTTCACAACTCTGAGAACCTCCAGGGCAATGCTATATTGGCTCACAATGCTCTTTTACAATTCATTCGAAAACACACACATTGGTTAAAATACAGTGGAGGAAATCTAGTGGATTAGCACACAAAACAATTTTAAGCAACTGAAATAGTCCTTGCTAAGGAAGGGTGGTCCTAAAATTGAAAATGATAGGATTTTCCTAGTTGAATATGGAGTAGGCCCACAGCCGTCTAGGGATTGGAGGTACAAGGGAAAAAGAGCCCCATCTGACTGGCCTTCCTGACTAGCAACCCATTTTTCATGGATTAGCAAAACAATAAACTCTAGGAAAGCCAATGTAGACATTAAAACCTAAAGTTATTAAAAGGACAAACAAAAAGAGTACAATGGATTTCTTTCTGTGCTAATGTTCCTGAGACAGAACAGAGAAGCCTGCTATTTCTAGAGATGTTTGCAAGCAATCCCCGAAGCAGTACTCTGAGATCTGTATGGTGGACCATGGTCCGGCAATGGCATCCTCAGCAAATGCACTTGCCTATCTGTACCATGTGCTAAGGACCGAAAACATGTTAGTTAAGAAACATTACTGTAGGTCTGGGAAGATGGTTTGGTTGATAAAGTTAATTGCCACATAAGCTTGAGAGTCTGAGTTTGATTACTGGTACCCACATTAAAAATCAAAAGCTGGAGACAGCTGAACCAAGCTCACAGAAACTTATGAACTCTAGACCAACTCTGTAGAGCCTCTGTGAGACTAAACTGGGCCCTCCGTATGTGGGAGACAGTCATGAAGCTCAGATTATTTGAGGGGTCCCTGGCAGTAGGACCAGGATCTATCCCTGGTGCTTGAGCTAGCTTGTTAGAGCCCATTCCCTATAGTGGGATGCCAGGTTCAGCCTCAACAGAAGCAGGAAGGGGCCTAGCCCAGTCCCATCTTAATGTCCCAGACTTTGTTTACTCCTGATTGGAGTCCTTACCCATTGGGAGGAGTAGATGGGAGGGGGAACCAAAAAACTGAGTTAGAATGTAAAATAAAAGTTTAAAAAAGTAAAATAATTTATTTATTTACTTATTTATTTATTGGATTTTTTCGAGACAGGGTTTCTCCGTAGCTTTTGGTTCCTGTCCTGGAACTAGCTCTTGTAGACCAGGCTGGCCTCGAACTCAGAGATCCGCCTGCCTCTGCCTCCCAAGTGCTGGGATTAAAGGTGTGCACCACCACCGCCCGGCAAAAGTAAAATAATTTAAAAGAAAAAGCTGGATGTAGTGGAGCATGCTCAAAATTCTAGTGCAAGGGAGGTGGAGGCAGGATGCCCAGAGAACCACTGGCCCTCCAGTCAAGCTGAATTGCTGAGCTCCAGGTCCAGGGAGAGACCCTGACTCAAAACAGAAAGTAGAGAATGGTTGAGAAATGTACCTGATATTGGTCTCTGGCACATGTGTGTGCACACGTGCAAACACACACACCAAGAGCACGCATGAATATACATATACCAAAAAAAATCCAAAACTTTCTTATAACAGAAAATAATGCAGTTAATATTACTAGAATAATCACGACACTAGCAACAGGGAAGAAAGACAGTGCCTCTCTGGACTTTCACAATCATGAAGTTAGAGCAGTTCCCATCCGTCTCCTCACATGTAATGTGATTAAAACGCACTGTCCGACAACTGGCCTAAGGCCATGAAACTACCAGATGGCAGAGCAGATGAAGACCAGGAACGGCACGCATCCCACCTCCCATGAGACCTTGTGACAGGACATAACCACTACTATTGTCCTGATGAAAATGTAGAGACTGAAATTTCTGCTCTTGAGAGAAAAATTAATAAAATTCTCCTCTAAGCTTAAGTTCTGATTGGAGGTCTTGTCACCTCGATCTTTGCTCAGAATTTTAGTTATCAAAAATAGCTAGTACAAGTTACAGTGGACTCTGCTACTCAGTCAGGAAATCTACTCTGAGCAAACGTCATGAAGCCAGGCAAAGGGGAAGGACACCCAGCCCACATTCCCTTACTCACCAGGATGACTTTCTCGATCTCCTTGGGTGCACACCAGTGAAACATCCCAGTGGAGTCGTACTTTTTCACATTGGAGTCCATGTTGTCAATCTGATCATTGCCAGGGATTAACAAGGGGTCATGCCTGGGGAGAAAAGGCAGGAAAACCTAAGTGGAAAATGCGATAAATAATAAATGCAAAGGGTCCCTGGGTTACATCTCGGAGGAGATGACAGATGCCGAGAAAGTGACTGTCACCAATGGCCATCTTCCTTCTCTCCTGCAGAGCATGTCCCCTGAAAGGCAGCTGCCCAGACCACACACCCCTATGGACGGCACTTGACTATGTCAGGTAGTAATTCTGCCTTTCTCCTGCCTATTTTGTAAATGCGCTTCATGCCACTTTGTGGGCTTAGCTTCACTTTTTATGATTATCTCATTTTTTGTTGTCTCGTTTTACTAGCTATCCATTTTCCCCAGCACACACACACACACACACACACACACACACACACACACACACACACACACACACACACACACACACGTGCACACACATACACTCACACCCCAAAGAGTTGCTATTAGCATTGGCAATGAAGAGGAAGGAATAGGAATAGAGCATCGCGCTGGCTGACTGGCATCAGGATGGAAAGCCAATTACTCGCTCTTTCTGACTACAACTTCTGACACGATGCTCTTCGCAGTAAAAGCTTTAACAGGCTGCACTTTAAATATTTTAGCAATTTGCCCAATCAGATTTCGCTCTCCCCAGCTGAAGGCCTTTAAAGATTCAACAGCGTGTCACTTCAGAGCAGATTGACTACCAAATGTCCACATCTGGAATACATGATTTCAATACTAAACAACACCCTCTCTCCTCGCCTTGACAACTGTATTTGTGCTTAACTGTCCAATGACAGGGCTCTGCATCCCCACCTTCAATTCCCAATGTAGCATTCCTTGGATGAGAGCCTCAAGCTCTGATGCATCTTAATAAACTCGTTTCATACTCTCAAGACTACATCCACTCCTTCTGGAAGAATGGCTGTATAGAGGCTGCCCCTCCAGTGAGTTGGCAGGGTCTAACTGACAACCTTAGGAATCACAATGAAATCAGGCAGCTCTACCATGCACACAGTATAGTAAACAAGCCCTCCAGCTCAGGCTATAGTCATCATCTGTGGCTCTATCTTTGATATGGTCAGCCACTGAGCGTGTGGGAAGCTCTTGTTGGCATCTGCAACAACGAACCACATAAAATTAAGATATTATCCTAGGAAGATCTATCCTGCAACGAAATTATCCTTAAGCAAACTTCAACCAAAGACAGAAACAGATTCAAATTTCAAAATGGTATAGTGACATGATGCTACCTTTAAAATGATCTATTTTAAACATTAAAGAATAGTATTTATTTAAGCTTTTATATTTCTTTCCAAGACATGCCTCGTGTTTCTCATCTCTGTGCTCTGACCATAGAGGTTAGAGCAGCAATCTCTCTAATCTTGTTTAACGACAAAATTAAGCCTTTGGATTTCTAGCATGGCCTGTCTAGTATGCCTTCCACACACAAAGATAGAAACTCGGTGTGTGTTTTCATTCTCGGCGATTTGCTATGAGGCCACAGCAAATGACAAATACCATGTGATGAGATCCTGTGGAGTCAACTTCAAGGAGCATGCTAGATGACTGCAGGAACTGTCACATCTGATCTTTAAAGGAACAGAACAACCCAATTCGGAGTAGCATCTCAGTGGCCCAGTTGCTGAGAGGTCTTCAGGGGCCATAGAGTACCAGGACACCTCTCACATACAAAGCTGTGTCCAAAAGTGCTAAAATAAGGGTCAGTAAGATTGATCATTGGTAAAGGTGCTGGCTGTATAAGTCTTGACACTTGAGTGTGATCCCTGGACGCCGTGGAAGGTGTATAGAGGGAAACGACTCCATGTGGTTGTCCTCTGACTGCCACACACACTGGCGTTTGTGTTTCCACACCCACACACCATGAATACACCCATGCCTACCCCCACACACATACAAAGTAAATAAAATTAAAAAACATAAATTCCAAAAAGGGGCAACTATTGATTCAAAAACTGATTTGAATGGGTCACAGAACATGATGAAAGCATCATTTGATGGTCTGGAGACAAAGAGGTGGTGGTTAGTGGGTAAAGAGCTTGCTGTACAAGCATAAGGACCTAGCTTCAGAGTCCTGGCACCTATAGAACTGTGGCTCATGACTGCTTCCCCAGAAATGAAGGGAGAAGACAAAAGGATCCAGGAAGCTAACGGGCCAGCCAGCACAGCCTAGTGGGTGAGATTTCTGGAGAGACCTGTATCAAAGACTAAAGTGGACAGCAATAAAGGCAGACATATGGCCACATGCATGCACAGGGGTAACCACCCCCAACATTTGCATACACATTCACACAAAACACACACACACACACACACACACTTTAGTACATGAGGGGCTTTCTTATTCACCTTTGAGAAATCTTGAATATTTCCATAGATATCCAGCATCTGTCATAGGCAGGTGGACAAAAGCTACCATAAAGAAGAGGGATGAGAAAGTAAAGTCTTTTTTTAGCCCTTGAAGAACTTGTTTTGGGTTGCAAGAGAATCTTAAACCTGCACTGAAGACGGAGTCAAGTTCATATTCTTTTGTCTTTATTGTTGGTGGGAAAGAGGGTATTATCTTAGATTTCAAATGCCCAGGACCCACTTCTAGTGCATTTAGGTCTTAAAAGATAGCCAGTACCATATTCACATATTCCCAGGTAAGCTGTAGATATAACAGGGAGGCAAAAATTCATTGAAAAAAAAAATGCCCTGGGAGAGAGGTTGATGTGTTTTGGCTTGGAACAATAGGTTCATTCTTGAAGGTATATCTGGGTAAGAATGGCCTATAACCATGGTAGAAAGGAGAAAAATGGATGGACAACTGCCCATCACTGAAAGAAAAAAAATGTGACAATGAAAGTTAATTATAAACTAACTAAGGATGGACTTTAGGGAAAGCAGCTAGGGTTTCAAGTCATGATTTGTGCTCTAACATGCAGAATCATGTAGCAAGTCTCCAGGGAGCATCACATAGACTCTGTCCTTACATAGATCTCTGAGTCTGGCCTAGATCTCACCAAGGATGTCCCACAAAGGGTCTGATCTGAGAAACATGAACACGAACACACACACACATACACACATACACGAAAGATAAAAGAAAGAAAGAAAAGAAGAGAAAAGACATCTCCCTGAATGCAGATATTTACTTTGGAGAACAGACAAGGCACCTGAAGTTCCAACTTTGGTCTCTTTAATCAATAAAGTTATCAATAAGCATGAGATCCCTATTCTAAGCCAGCAAAGGAGGATGTAACAATGTCAAAGGAAGGTTCACATGTAGCAGGGAAAAAACATAGGTCAAAGGTCATGGTACACTAGGGTGTGTGCTATAGTAAATTAGCATTCAAGACAATGTGGCTATGAAGGTTTTAAGAAACAACCTGTTTGTTCCACATTGGTTAGTATCAGGGAAGTTGGGGGAAGGGACAACAAAGCAACAGTTGACCCCTAAGACAAGGGTCATAGGAATAGCTGACAAGCTGTGAAAAGTGAGTCAGTGTTGTTCCACCAACAGCCATCAGGATCCACTCAAAGAAATGAGGTCTATGCAGCCACAAAATGGTAGCGTGGCGGTTGGACACGTCTAGTTTTCTGCTGCTTAATGGAAGCCACAGAAGCCTGAGGGACATGGTAGGAAATGTTCTTAGATGAGCACTGGCAGTCAACAGAAGGATGAGCCAACTGACCCAAAGAACAGACTGACTCATGACATCAGGTAGACCCAGCAGCGTGCTTCCAAAAAGGAAAAAATGTTACATAAAATAGAATATTGAAAATGAGGTTTTTTGCAAGGTACAAGAGCTAGGGCTCTTAGGGGTGACTTAAAAATGCTGGGGAGCCTAGAAGACCTTCATGTTTGAAGCAGTAGGTTCTCTTTGGGGAGAGATTGGGCCACTGCTGAGCTGAGAAAGGCTAGCAGGCAGAGGATAGGTAAAGAAAGGTTTTGGAGAGTGGGGTCAGAAGCACTGAAGACTGATGGATTTGCAGTCCCATTGAAGGCTATGGTCCCTGGATTCTGCTGGGGGGAGGGGTGGTACTGGAGTGTGATTCATCCCAGTGGCATGAGAATATAGGATTATTCTGGGCCAGACAGGATGGGTTTCTTTACCATGTGGATCCCTCTAGCAATTTCAAGTGTCTGTCTTTCAATGGTGGGTGTCTTCAGGGTCAGGGATTCTACAAATTGGTCTTCTGGAAGACAGCCTGTGTTTATGCCATTAAGCATACCAACCAACACTGTGGTCCAGGTCGATCAGGAGGAACCAGTCAGGTTGCTACACATGTGAAAGGAGGTTCATGGGAAGCCTCTCTGAGCAAGGCATCCCAGCATCTTCAGCTTGCAGGATAATGATCACAGGTACTTGTAAAGACCTTCAATAAATTCAATAAGCTCCAATACCTAGTGAAGCTGATGACCAACACTAAATACTAGCCCCTTTCATGGAATGAAATTTCCAACCTACACAGCAATTCACAACTCTTCTAGAAAGCTCTTTAATTAATACAAGGTACATTTGTCACTTAAGACGTGCCAGAGCCTTTGTCTTATTTTAAAGGGACAGAAAGTGGAAGTGAGCTGCAGCTGCTAGCTCACTGCTGTGCACAGGTGTGCCATTTGTATGTTAAGATCTTCACCCTCAGTACCCCAGAATATGACCAGATTTTGAGTTATGCTATTTATAAAAGTAAGAAAGATCACTGGAATGGGTCATCACTTGATTTTTTTTTAATATATCAAGAGTGAAATTTTGACTCAGACATCGACAGAACAAAAGCCACAATAAAGTATTGGAGAATGAGAGAGATCAGCAGATTGGGAAGAGAGGCTAAATCAGTTCCTTCTCCAGGAACTCAAAAAGAAGCAATCCTTGTGAAGGCTTGACCTTGAACTTTTAGCCACTAGAACTTTAAGAAACTTTCTGCCCGTAATTACTGGGCTCTACTTGAGTAGTAATGTTTATTGAACTTTAACCTGCATTGGGGTACATTACAAATGACAGCCTAACCCTAGAGAGAAGAGGAAGTTTGTTCACTAGTGAGTCCGCTCAATTGACCAAAAAGTGTAGTTTCACCAATGGTGTTTAGGGAGTGATACCAATAAAGGCGGGGAAACCTCCTATTTCCTCAGAGGCAATTCACACAGTGGGTAAGGAGCCTAAGCACAGAGGCAAAAGCGCATGTCTTCAAATCCTGGCCTGCCTCATACTTGTCAAGTTGTACCCTGCTTCAGCTTTTCAATCAGTAAAACGGGGAGTGTTAGATATCATTATTATGCAATAGATTCAACCTTGGGCATACACAAGCAAAGCCACGTCACACATGTAGCGAACAACTCAGCGGATGGGCTGAAACAAGTGTTTACTGCTACCATCCCCGCTGTTCTTTACTGCTGGCGAAGACTCTAGTCCTGCTTTGGTGCCTCTGATATGACCAAAAGGAAGAAGGCATAATGGAAAAGCCAACGAGAAAGACATAGGACTACTTCTGTTGGCTATCCTACTCCATGACAGAGTTCCCATAAATTGAAACCTTACAAATGTTACCATGCTAAAATTTCCCCCCACATTTTGTCACGTGCCCATCAAACTAACACTCATGGGCATTTTCTGTTACCAACAACCCATGTGCATGGGGGGGGGGTAGCAGCAGCATAGCTTCAGTGGCACTGTGAGAAAGAGGGAAACAAGGCTTTGAAAGAGGAGGTCTGACTGACCGGAAGCCAGTCCTGCTGGGCTCCCCCCCTTCCCCCCTGCAGGAGGCAGCTGTGTCTTGTTTCTGCTCCCCTGCAGCCCAAGCCACAATGCCCTAAGCTGTAAAGAGAGGGCAAACAACATCAAGGGTATGTATGAAGTGCACAGCTTGCATGAATACTCAGTAGAAAATGACCCCCGTGAGCCCTTGTCAAGACAATGTGCTAAGGAGTGGCTCAAAAATCAATTAAGGCTTGTGTGAGTCTTTGTCATGTGCCAAAGATCTGAAGGCTGGTTTAGGAATGCCCACTATTTATAACACAGCAGCCCCAGTGAGCTAGGTTTTGTTTTGTTTTTTTTCTTTCTTTCTCTTTGCTCCTTGCCTCTCAATTCCTACCTCCGATGTCCACAGCTAGAAATTAAGTATGCTTGACTTCAAGAGGAGAATAAAAGATCTTTGTTTGGAGGGTGTGCAGAGCAAGGAATGCCACTTGCCATCAATTAATCTCAGGAAGTGAACTAAATGCCCTGCCGCAGCAGAGACACAAAAAGCTTGCCTTGAAGACAAGAGCCTGAAGCTAAACTGCAAATCCCTTTCCAAGCAAACCTGCTGTGAAAAAGTCGAATTATATTATAAAGAGTAGAGTTCCCCTTACAGCTGAATATAGCAAATCCCAGTTTACTGTGTGGCTTTGAGTTCACTTACATTAAAACACAAGAAGCCCAACAATGTCCAGAAAGAAGGAAGCGGCTAGGTGGCTTCAGAATTTCACCCTTCTCCCCACTTTAACGTTTCATCACAGGGTAAGGCCTTTTCCATCATCACGAACATCCCCCACAGACAGAGGCTGACCCCATCCTGCAGCGGGCTCCCAGCAATGGGCAGCAGCGGGGTGAAATGTGAGTACAACCCCTCCACAAGGAACAGAGCATCTGTGCTATCAGATGCTGTTGTGCCGAGTGTTTCTTAGACTTCATCTTTCGGCTAACATAGTTCATCCTTGGTTTCAGTGACTTCTGTGACTCTTTTCCTATAGAAGTATGAGTTGTTCCTTGGGAGACAAGAATTTGTGTGTCTGTCTCATTCATTAAATGGTAAGCGTTGGGAAGATTTGGATCTTGCATTTTCTCCCCCGTGCATTTTTCAGCGACCAGTAGAGGACACAGCGAATGCTCAATAAGCAACCAGGATTATAGTAAGAACCAGTTAAAGAGCTCTTGTCTCTGAACATCACTAGACCTATTATGCGGTCCAGAATGCATACCCAGCAGGAGCCCATTTCTTTTGTTCTCTTTTGATGACTTGTTCTGGTCTTTTCTAATATTTTTCACAAATAGTGTATTTGAGTTAAGACAGGCTATATGCCATTAAGAAGGGCATCATGGTGGGAAGGAAGACTATAAAGTATGTCTTTAAGCAATCAAGGCTGCCTGGAGTTTGCCTGGAGCCAGCTGCCCTAAGTACTCAGCAGGGAGGAACCAGGTGTGACGTCCTTAGTGGTCCAGACAGATGTTATTAATGAAGGAACTATTCAGGCTCTGGTGTAAAACATGAATACTTCTGAAAGGTGGGGCCCATCACTTCAAGTTTCTCTTCTTGCATTGGTTCTAGTAAGAAGATGGTTCTGGGCAGATACGTCCCACTCCTGAGTGCCTTTTGGCTCCTGGTAAGTAATATTTTCTATTCTGTTGTGAAGATACTGAACTGTATGGCCTGGTACCTGCCAGAATCCTTCTACTCTGCATCTACCCTCTTGACAGCCAGCATTGCCTCTGAGATGTGGCCTTCTAGGACTCAGCCACTGCTCTCTTCCAGACAGCTAACCATGGAGCCACCTAAACAAAACTTTCCCACCATGCTCCAGCCACCCTGTGTAAACATGGGACCCTCTCAGCTTCCCTGGTTCTAACTGCATCAGTGTTTCCCATCCCCCCTAACACAGTATCACTTATTAGGTGTCCTCCTCGGTGCAAAACAGAGGTGACTGCTGTTATGCTGAAGAAATGTCTCAGGGAGTGGACATGGTCCTTGGTTCTATATGAGGCCTCTGAAGTGAAAGGACAATGCCCTCCAGCTGAGCACAAACTTGTCCTGCTTCCCGTGTTAAGTCCCTCCAAACCCTGGAATTATGACACCCATGATGTTTTCATCCTCTGATCCCATGGGGGACTGTCACAAGCTGTTAGCTTGTGCGTTAGGGGATGGATTTACTTAGCTAACCTGTCTCCTGCCTTCCTTCTTTCTCTGCCCAGTGGAAAAGCTGTAAGAGTGGCATTCTGTCTGCAACCCTGAGTGGGCTTCAGGCCAATTTTCCATTTCCTATTATCAGAATCTGTCTCACTGGCAGGGTCTGGTATGAGAAGTCCGAACAAAAGGTCCCCATGAAAGGTATGAGTCAAAAGAGAGGAGATACGACTTAACAAGCAGATGTTCATTTCACCTACTGATCAGCCAGTGCCCAAGAGAACAGTCTGCTCCCTCAAATCCTATTCTCTTCCTTCTCAGGAAACTGGGGGCTAACGCTTCTGGGTCTCACGACGTGAAGTGTTCTTCTAAGAGCTCAATGTCTCTGTTTGGGGCACCATTAATTATCTGTGCTAGCCTGGGCAAGAGATATCTCTGTATTAATTGTCTGCCTGACACATCCCACAGAAATCTTCATTTCTATGCTTCACTGCCTTGCTCAGATTGCAAAACTGATGTCAGAAATACCACATGACCTAAACTGAGACCTTGGTACTCAGAAAACCATGACAGAGGCTGAGGTTGGGTGGGCTCCCTCCTACACATCTCCACATTTACAAGTGCAGAAAGGTCCTGATGGGGGACTCCATGGCCACCCTCATGCCATTAGCAATGATCCTTCCACACCCAACTTAGGGTACCAGTGCCTCCAAAACCTGCAAGAGTTTCCTGATGCTTACAACAGGCAAGATCCTCCGTGACTGGGAAGCTAGAATACATACACAATTTCAACTCCAGAGATGTTACTCCATGGACCCTTCAGTGCCGTCATAATATGCCATGTACAGTGGTCTAAGGGCAACAACTCTTTCCTCCATCTTTCTAAGATGTGAGACTTCCCCAGATGTGATGGACTTCACCTCTCTATGCCCAAGCTTCTTCATTTGTCATATGGGGAACATACACTTGCTAAGAGAGCTCCAGTTATCAATGAGTTTACATGCACAACACTCTGGAAATAATGCTCGGGCAACCATGAGCCAGAGGTGGTAGTGACATCAGTAGAGACTCTCCTATAACGATGGCAATGGGACCTCCTTCACAAATCAGCCACAGCCGGTCAGAGGGACAGCAGCATTTCCATGTTCACAGGCGCAATAAAGCCTTACTCGACTGTGCAGTGCGGGCTTCCCTGTCTCATTTTGCAAACTGGATTCCCCTCTACCACACCATACTTGAGATCCTCAACGACTTCCCACAACACGTGCAACACAGTAGGCCCTCAGGGAACATCTGTGCAATGAGAGTTAATCTGTTTTGTGAACCGGCACCTGAGGCACACACAGCCATCTGGGATTCCATTTCAGAACATGTGTGAGAGCCCAGGTACAGATTCTCATCATCTGAGAAAGCACTTGAGAAAACAATCCCTCCAATATGGCTGTGGACAAACTCAGGGTGATTCGTTTTGAGATTCCTGGGCGGGGAGCACAGGGAGGTTAGATTCACGTCAGTTCGCTTTAACCGCTCATCACACGGCGGGCAGCAGATTGGAACTTGCTTTCCTAACTTTCTAGACAGCTTTCATCAAATTCTTGCCCTGTGGGGACTTACTGCTGAGGAGCGACATGGTTACGCTCCAAAGCAGAGATCCACTGGGGAGGGAGAACCAGGCAGCAGGTGTGGTGTCTGCGTAGAGACTGGGAGAAGTTCTTCCACTAACTCCAGATTAAGAAACCAGCAAAGAAGGAAAGAGAGAGACAAAGAGACAGAGAGAGAGAGAGAGACAGAGAGACAGAGACTCAGGGACACCGTGACTCTCTTCTCAGTGGGTACAGTGCCAAAGATTGTCTGTCAACGCATATCCAGCCTCAGTGCCACGGCTCCGGCTGGCGATGGGGCTGCCTCTGTCAGGCTAACTAAAGTATCTACTATCTCCAAATCCAGACACACAAACACACAACAAAAACAAGGCTGTTCAGGTAATGATCACACAGAGAATGAAGTGGCACTGAGTCGTCAGGGTGAGCCTGACACCAGAACAAATGGGAGATGGGGCCATTAGTGCAGAGTCCCCACATTTCCTGCTGGCACATGATTTGGAGGACGTCCTCACTCAGGGGCCTGTTTTATTTGTCAAAGCGCAGGGTGGTAAATTACAGACCATCACAGGCCATTCTGGGCTCTGAGTTTCTCTGGAGCGATTCGTATCACCACCCATAGGCCACTAAAACCTGCCCATACTCACAATGATTGATTCTGCTCAAAAGTGAGGCACGGAACTCCAGAAAGTCCACTTCAACTAAGTCATTAGCTTCTTTATGGATCTGGGGTGGGGGAGGGTTCATGAGGAATGGGACCGGCGAGTCCTATCTTTTGAAGAGTAAAAAAGGGGTGTTTGAGGAGATAGGAGGAAGCAGGAAGGAGCTGGGTGTGCAGCAGCAAAAGAGATCTGGAAAGCACAGGAAAACAGGGGCCACACTGACAGTGCAAAGGCCAACTAGGAGGCCCAGTGGCTGGGTCCTTCATCCCTAGACTGGATGTGAAGGAAAATGGAGAACCCAGCAGAGGCCCTGTCCCTGCTTCTCTGAAATTAGCTGGAGAACGTCACCTGGGAGAAAAAAGACAAAGAGGAGTGTCCTGACTTGCACGGCTCTCCCAGGGAAGCTCTGATGGAGGCCATTGCACAGGTGAGATAAGGCATCTGATGATGGTGACTTTGGAGGGATGGGCAGTCCATGGGCACCGACAGAAGAAGCCTGGGTTTTGCAGCTTGTCAAGTTTTGGCTCGCCACCTGACCCCCATTTAGCTATTCTGATGTACTACGAAGAAGACAGCTCTGGCCTGGGATGGCTGTCTCCCTCAGCCCCTCTCAGGCAGGCAATGAAAGCAAGATCCACTTTGAAAATTCTCCCCCATCATGCAAACTGACATGGGCATGCTTTTCAAAAACCCACAGCCAATCTGTTGATCATTACTTATTTACAAAGGCCTTCGGGCAGAAAGTCCTGTAAAAACCATACTTGATATGGTATACACTAGCTTTCTCTGCTTATGGAAAAAAGTCCCCCCAAGGCTACTTCAAACCATCACTTTCTATTGCACATAAAATGTAGCACGTAACACTAAAGTATTTAATATATATGCTATAATATATCTACAGGAAAGGCATTTGTGTAGAAGTATGTTACCCTGGATTTGGTAATTTGATGTTTTGCTGAAGGCTACGACTTAAAAAAGCCTCCACCTCTTACAGGAGACCTGTCATCTTGGTACCCAAGAGCCAACAGAATAAAGAAGTACCCTTAAGCAGCAAAACTTTGACACAGCTTTGAAGCATATGAAAACAGTGTAACTCCTCAGAATTATTATTGCTCAAGATCAAAGCGACGAGTCATACTTTACATAGCAAACAGGGACAGGGAATTGGGCTCCCAAGGTTTCACATTTTTCAGATTCCTCTTTATTTATTTATTTGCTTCTCTAAATTTAGGCAAAAGAAAGCACTTGGGCTTTTCTCTCCTTTAAATGGAGAAAACTATTAGCATTAGATAAGCCGATTACCTAAAGGTGAGTAAATAGGACTTGAATGCTAGGCTGACAACTGGCGTCATAAAACCCAGTGGCTTGGCAGCTGGTGCGTTTTATTCCTTCTCATAGTAAACTGTAAACATGCCTGTAAATCAGCAGAGCCCCAGCAAGGCTGCACAGAGGAGGCTTAGGACACTGAAGGAAGCCTTTCACGGAGCAGAGAGGGCACACATGACAAGAGAGAAAGGGCCAGGTGGATCTGCCACTGGGAATCCACGTCCCCATCCCTGAAAGACAAGTCCCAATCTATGACTCAGATAGGTGGACAGAGGTGAGGCAGGCACATGGTGGAGAAGTGCATGTCAGGAAACTAAAGGAGAGGGGTCCTTGGCCATGGAAGAGGAAAGCGATGTCAGAAAGGCAAGGATTTCCAGAAGGTGAGCAGTACAGTTCTGAAATCTCAGTCCCTTTCCTCCCTCTCTCTCTGTAGAACACATGTGAATGCGCGTGCGCGCGCGCACGCACGCGCGTGCACGCACACACGCGCGCACACACACACACACACACACACACACACACACACACACACACCCCAGAGCACAACTTCATTCCTCAGGCACTATCCACCTTTTCGTTTGAGACAAGGTCTCTCACTTAGAGTTCTCTGACTTACAACTAACCAAGTAGTCCAGTGTGGCTGGCCAGCAAGCCTCAAGAACCCACCTGTCTCTTTCTTTCCAGTTTTAGTATTACCCATGAGCCTCTGCACCTGGCTCCTCCCCAGAACCCGTGGATCATGGGTCTCAAACTCAAGTCTTAAGTTTGTAGAGCAAAGCCTTTACCCTTTGAACTATCTCCAGGACCTGAAATCATTCCTTCTCATGAAAGTGTGGGAGAGTTAAGAGGTTTGAGGAAATAGATGATGGGACTGGGGAACAATCAAAGAGACAAAGGTGACACAAGGAGAATTTGCCCAAACAGGAACTTGTAGAGTTTTATTGAGACTCTGTTTTAATTTGTTAATTATTAGATGATGTCATAGTTTAGAAATGCTCGAAGAGAAAGGAAAAGAGAGATAGACTGAGAGAGAAAGGAAGGAAGGAAGGAAGGAAGGAAGGAAGGAAGGAAGGAAGGAAGGAAGGAAGGTGAGGGAAAGAAAAAAAGGAGGGAGAAAGGAAGGAAGTATGGAAGAAGGAAGGAAAGAAGGAAGGAAGGAAGGAAGGAGGGAGGGAAGAAGGAGGGAGGAAGGAAGGAAGGAAGGAAGGAAGAAGGAGGGAGGGAGGGAGGAAGGAAGGAAGGAAGGAAGGAAGGAAGGAAGGAAGGAAGGAGGAGGGAGGAAGGAAGGAAGGAAGGAAGGAAAGAAGGAAGGAAGGAAGGTTGCTAGCACAACCAGTTCCATAATTAATATTGCTTTTAACCTGAGCAGAACTGGATTACTTTTGAACTTTGCATTGGCAAGCCCATGGATTATTAAACTTTTTTTTTTCTCAGTCAAAATCAATTAGCAGAAATTTGATTTTCATCGACAGGATAAAAGGAAGGTAATCTTCAGGTTCATTTTTGATTGTGATGATACATCTCACATATGGCCTTAAGTACAGAAACCAGTCCTCAGAGGGACTCCAGCAGAAAGAGTCTTGCCGCAGGCAAACTAACCACAGAGTTCCTCTGATTGGTTCCCGGTGTCATTAGTGCCACTGCTGTTTAGTAACTACACACAGACAGGACATGGTGACAGCTAAGACTTTAAAGCCTATGTATTTTTCAAACAGCTTTTCAAACTGTTTTTCGTGACAGAATTTTTTCAGCTCTATCATTAACTGCTGTCAAGCTGACAGAATAAATACTCCAGCCTTTACGAAGCCATCTAACGATCTCTCTCCCCTCCCCCATGGAGCTGACTGAGGAGGAAGGTCTGGGCCTGGGCTTGGGCAGGTGGAGAGGCCTGAGATGGAGCTGGGGAGGTGACCATGCTGGGGGATCTGCTTACCTCATCAGCTTCGGGGAGGAGTTGGGTGAGTTCCTCATACCCCCATTACGTTGCTTTTTTTTGGGTGACAGCGTTGGCGGCTGCTCATCTTCAACTGCAAATACAGGCAGCTTGTGAGATTATGAACAGTTTGAGGGAAGACTGCGAAACACAGGCAAGATATCAAAGGACACACATTCAAGGCTCAGTCACTCACTAGATAGAGAGTCAGGGCTGCCTTTAGAGGCCCAGTAACAAAGACGGAATGCGTTAGTCAGAGAGGCCGGCTGAGAGGAGGGTGAAGCAATACTGCTTTATGCACCAACCCTTGAACATGCACTGTAAAGAGACTAGAACAACCTATAAATGCCCTGGTGTAAGAAAGAATGAGACGTAGTGATTTTATCTACATATAAAAATACATATCATTATTTTTAGGAGTTAATTTTGGTTAGAAATTAATACTTTGCTTGGTTGAATAATCAAACGAATTTTCTTGTAACCAAAATCAGAAATAGAGTTGTATTTGAGGTAGCGGATTAACAGCCAGCCTGCTGCTTCTACAAATGAACCAACATAACTGGTTCCCAACCCTTGCACCCACAGCAAGAGCCTTGAAGAGAGGCAGGGATTCCAGGCCTTAGCTGCCCATGTTTCACTGGCAGGGTTCCCAGAGCTGGGAACCCTAGTGCATGTGGGCTCAAGAGTCACCAGCCCAGCTCAGCTCTCTTCCTTGCAGCGGCCACCAGGGAGCGTACTTGGGGCTGGAGAAGAGCACTGGAATGAAGGAGAAGGCTGTCACTGAAGGAGGACACCCACAGAGGAGGCGGTGGCGGGTGGGGGATGGAGGGCGGCAGAGAGGGCCTGGAAACCATAAGCTTGCTTTCCAAATGTTTGAACCACACAGATCACTAAGCAATGTGAAGCTTTACTGACAGACAACACAGCACACTGCACTCTGCTGCTTTTGCCCAGAGACACCCACTAAGAAGCAGTGGAGACGGGTTAGCCTGCACCATGCTTGCTTTCTAAGAGCGCGGCTGGGTAATATTTGCCCAGCCTGTCACCCAAAGACAAGTGCAACAAAACTCTAGCCCTGCTCTCCCCACCCTCACACAGTCCAGGCTAACACTGCCATGTCGAGATGGGAATAGAGGATCCTCGGAGTTTCAGAGTTGATTGTCATACGACTAGGAGGAAACAGCCCCGAAACTCAGAATGCATGGAAGTTACCTTAAAGCTAAGAAGAGAAATATTAGTAGTGACAACATCAAAAGAAGCTTGGTGTATGTTAATATGTATGAGGCTTGGGGGGGGGGCAGCAAGCTCAGCTGCTTGCTATTGTCCAGATGACCAATAACAGAGCATGCTCTCTAGAGCGCCTCTCTGAAAACCCTAAAGAAACATAGGCAGTGAGGACACACAGCACCAAAGGGGTTCCACCAGTCTGACTGACCTCCAGATTTGCTTCAGAATGTCACACTTCTTCGCCTCTGCCCTACTGTCGGTTTGGGGTTACCTCATTCTGACTGACCCAAGGCAAGGGGAAATGATGTGACTGGATGAGAGGAATACCAGATGGAATCAAGGCCAGAAAGGACCTGCAAAGGCTCACAACCCATTCCCCCTGCCACCTGAAACCTCCTCCACCCCCACCTCCCACCCTAGGCTCCACTCAGGCTGAGACCCTATCAGTCACCTAGTGCTCCATGCTGGGCTATGTGGCTGGGAGGATATCACGTCTTATCAGAAATGAATATCCACAGCAAATCACACTGAGACTAAGCAGCACTTAAAAGATTAAAGAAATAAATACAAGCCACATAAATGGTATTGAAAAAAAATCACTTAGAGTTGATATGCATCTCTCAGCCAGCAAACAGGCACTCTAAGTTTGACCTGAATTCATCTTCCTTTCAGAGGACAGGGGACAGGCATCCAAAGCAATTCAAAGCAGGCTAAAGTATGAGTGTGTGTACTTGCTCACACACATGCCTAAATAGACTTTTACGTTTCCCCACCTTAGGCTGGAGAAGGAAGTCTTGCGTTGATTCTTTGCATAATCCAAGGTCACCTTTTAATATGGGCCACTGTTAAACTGCAACAGGGAGACCCGGATAGTTGTTAACACACTACTTAAATGAGTGTGTTATTTTTGAGAGCATAAGTATGTTTATTGGGGGCATAAATTCTTCTTCTTCTTTCATAAGCTTACAGAGCAATGCCCCAAAAGGTCTTTCGTCTATCCTAGTCAAACGCCAGCATTCCTCAAGACCACCACACATCACCGTGGCTGTGGCCAATTATGGAAAGAGTCTCTCTTAGTTACTTTCATTGGCTTTTCTGCTGAATTCTTTGCTGAACTTTTCCTTCCCCATTAGCTCTGGGCCTCTAAGAAAATATCCTCTTGGATTAAGCATCCCTTTTCCGTTTACCTAGCCTCGGCTGTTTGCTGCCACGGCTCTTCAGATGGGAGATCTGTAAGTTAATATGTGTTAGCCAGCTCCGGGGAGACACCTTACTGCGGAAGGAGTGTGATGCCTGCTTCTATGCAAGGCAACTATTTATTTTCATTGCAACTCTGAGAGATCATCCATCATAATCATAGTGCATTTAAGCTGGGATTTGTTCACTTCAATGGAACCATGTTCAAAGCTTTATTTGGAGCCTGGAAATCTGGTCCCTGAAGAGCTGGGATGGAAAATGTCCTCAGCTTAAATATATGAATGCTGTGTAATGGGTAACATTACACATGGCTTAGGTCTCAGAAGCGGAGCATGGATAAATTCTCCTTACTAAGTAGGACATAAAACATATTTAATTATTATCCTTCCTATGGGTTCCACCACTTTCTGTATATTTAAAAAAAAGCAGATCTAGAAAACCTTCTAGCTGAGCTCTAAGATATGATTCTTGTTTCATGGCTTCTATGACTACATGGTAGAAATAAAAATGGGATTAAAGGAGAGACTGAAATTTACTCACTTTCATGAAAGACAAACATGTTGAAGTAGCAAACCACTGCCTCGCAAGCAGGCATACCCACGGGCTTGCATTGAACCTGCTTTCTGGCTAATTGCAATATACCTTCCTAGCATTTTCTCTGGCCTCTGCGTGGAGTGAGCTGCATGAAGACATGCTCCTTTAAAGAAGCCTGAGTTACCAGCTTCTTCAAAATACAAACAAGTTCGGGAATCTAATGTGGAATTTTTATAGGAGGCAAACTCTCTCCAGTCTCCGAGTCCTCATAAAATTCAAGGGCTTGTTTTTGCACATCCCTAAGTATAACACTTAATGTTCTGTTGTAACTTCCCAGTGCTCTCTTGTATAATAGGCCCTGAATCTAACAGTTTTACAGTTTGGGGAGAAGAGTCAGCGTTAGAAAAATGTCAGGCCGGTCTAATGAGGCTTCAGATCCCCTGGTTTGCGCTGGAGTTTAATTTAAACTTACAATGAGGTTTTAACATGTTTGCGTTTTCTTGACTAAAGAGGATTCATTATTTCAGTGACATAACCTCCAGACAATGCTCTGGGAATTGATTTAAGATGTGGCAGTAATTCCAACAGCCTTAATGCAGAGCTGAGCATCTGTAACAACATTTCATTCCACTTTCCATCAGCATTCTGTTTTTGAGCAAGAGCAAAGCAACATCTTCCAGAAACACTGGCCAGGGGCCTGGCCCTACTTCAAAATGATCACATATTTTACTAGATTAAAAAAAAAAAGAAAAGAAAGAAATCCCTGCCTTTGTGTTACTCTCTAACCTGCAAATATTATGATGGGGTTCACTGATGCCTCTTGTAAGGGTCCTTGAAATGGGCGTGACTGTGATTTTCAGGTTGCCTGAGCAGTCTGATACTGTGTGGGATGAATCCAGCAGTCCCCTCCAGCCTAGGGCATTTCCCTCTTCCCTGTTTTTTTCATAAGATTTAGGAGGGGGTGGAGGATGAAGCTCTTAGATTTGAAGGTGGGTTTGTTGGCTGGGGTTAAAAAACAGCTCAAAGCAAATAAACTCAGAAAAGTAATAAAAGGCAACAACTCATAAACATGAGTCAAACAGCTATCTCCATTACGTTATTAATCACCACATCTGGAGTAACCCACATCTGCACACACTTAGCAGATCATTAGTAATGTCATATTCACACTGGAGTCACTCAGAATAAATGGCATGCTTGAACACAAAGGGATCACGCTGAAGGGGCTTCCCACCGAAGTCAGGGCGCAAGCGGCTAGTGGGAGAGTGGCGTCGTTTTACTGATTATCCATTTTTTTTTATGGCTTTTCTGTTTCAAATTTTGTGGCCCAAACAAGTTAATGCATGCTGAAAGCCACGGTAGTCCTCTCTCTTCTTCAACTGAGCTTAGCATGTTACAGAGAAAGGCTGAGGGGCACCAGACAATTATTACACATTGGGACAAAGCCCAGCACTCTGTCACCTGGCTTAGGCACATGTTGAGAATTGGGAGTTGCATTCTTGTGCACAAACGGGTCTTTGTGATAACGTGCTCTAGCGTCAGCCTTAACTGCCAAGGAATAAGGAGAGAAGAAAACTGAAATTAATCCCTAGTGAAATTGGTCATTACAAAAGTTACCAACTGGTTTCAATACTAAATACAACTATGCTTTTGTGTTAGAATGGAAGTTTCTCCCTCATGGCTGAAGAGGAGGGTCTTTTCTTTCTTTTTCCCTCCATTGACTTCCAGAAATACTTGGTGGAGGAGGGACATATGAAAATTCAGAAAACAATTGCTTCTTTGAGTAGAAATCTCCAGACATATAAAGAATTCCTCTTCTCACCCACAACACACATGGGTGCACACACAGCAGGATCAGGCCTACTAGCTGGAGAGAGTCCTGTCCAACGCTCTTTATCCTTTCTGTTCAAATCTTTATCCTTCATTGCTATACTGCTGCTTCTCTTCCCAGACCGTCAGCCTGATTGGCCATCTTGGTTTTGACATCACTGCTTACCTTGATCTAAACCTAAATGCTACTCCTCAGACGCTTCTCAGAAAGAGTAATGCTGGGGGTTCAGGGTATAGCTCAAAGGTAGACTGCTTGCTCAGCATGTGTGATTATGTCCTGGGTTCTATCTCAGGCACCATCTCCTCAGCAGAAATAACAACTACAAAGAGTCTGTGATGTGTCATATTTCTCTGTGATATCAGTGGAACACAGGTACTTTCTAGAGGGGTCATGTTTGCTATCTCACTGCTGTCTTCCTAACACTGAGGATAAACACTGAAAACATGATTGCTGGGGAAGAGGGCAACACAAGTATGGCTCCCAGCCTCTCCTTCGAAACAAACCACGGAATCTCCAGTAACACCATCATTCTGCAGTGAGATGCCCCATGGATAGGAACTCCTTGGCTGATGGAACTCCCTGAAATATAACTGTCTGTTCTCTAACAAAAAGTCTGGATGAATTAACTAACATTAAGGGTCTTATAATGAAGAACCAAGAGGAAAATGGATCCTAAATGACAGAAGGCTGCTTCACCCTGGCAGCCTCTTAGGTCCGGCAACTGGGTGTGGGAGTTTCCTAAAGAGATGAGAAAAACCAAAGATAATAAATCCCAGACAGATAAGCCATAGTGTGGGCCAGGTATCATGACTGTCCTAACTAGCACTTGATTGTTGATACAGAATGAAGCCTGTAGCTAGGAATTGCCATAAGCCTATAAAAGGGACAGAGCAATAAGCCTAAGACACACACCCCAAGAAGGGCAGTGGGACAGCTCAATATCAGAGTATAGGGAGCTTAGGAACATCTTCCTTAGGATGACAATGCCTGGCTTGCCGATCAGAGGCTGTATCATCAAGAACTTGTGACAGGACCCCCATTAAAATCAATCTAAGAAAGTAGTTGTGAAAGATCATGCAAAATATTAATATACAAACAATGGAAAGATGAAGGATGTCTCAAACATACAAAACTCTCTAAAATTGAACAGCCACGTCTTCCTGTATATTATCCAGCTGGGCAATCTCACAACCTGTAGTTGAAAAAATAGGAAGCAGATTTATTTGGAAAACTCGGAGGGTGTACGTTATTAAAAAAATCTGTCATTATATAAAATGAAAATAGGAGGCTGCCCTGCACTAATGGGCACAGGGAACACCCGCCCAATGGAGAGCTGGGAGGGCACAGAAGGGAGGGTTTGTTGGTGTTTTTTCATTTCTGGCTTTTGTGGTGCTAATAGAAGAATGGGAAGGGAGACTTTAAGGAACAATAGGTTACGCAGAAGTTAATCACAGGGTATATTTCTGGCTCTATTTAGTGCCTAGGAAACCTAAATTGTGTAAGTTTGAGTCCATCAATATAGAATAATAAAGGAATTCAGCTCCTACAAGGGGGAAAACACTATATGAATATGTTAACAGAATCTGCGTGACCTTCACTGTAATCTCCTTATATAAATAGGAACAAAGGCTCCCCTAGAATTGAACTGGATAGACTGTATACATCTAGGGTAGCCACATGCCTCATCCCCATCTCTCAAACAATCCCTGGGTCTTGTTTGCATCCCAGTAGGAGAGCCGCGTTCCTCAAAGAGCCTTACATCTAGAATCTCAGCTCATGTGTCTTCCCTGAACTCTGACCCTGCTGTAATTATTTTCCTATCACTCTGCCCTGCTCAGCATTCAGTAGAAAATTCCTTTCAGAGACCTGGTTGCCTTTAGCCCTTTTATTTCTTTCTTATTTTCTTGGAACAGACTCTCTCTGTTGCCTCAGGTACAAGAAGCCTCAGGTGAAGATCACTGGGTATTAGCTTCTCAGCAGTGAGACCCAGACAGGAACAATGAAGTTGGAGGACAAAGCACACAATGGAAACGAGAAAAGAAGAACATCCCTGAGCAATTCTGGTGGAGCCTGGAAAGACTACAGGAGCAGGAGGACCACTTTCAGTTCGAGTCAAACAGAGGCCTTTAGGTCAAAGGTGGATTCAAGTCTTTCTTGTAGCCCTAGTGTGTGATGTTCGTGTTTGGCGGGTCACTCAGAGTGCAGATGAAGACTGCTCAGCTCCTGGCACCAATCTGGACACCTTCTTACCTCTCTCATGTTGAGAGTCGACAAATAGTGGCCTATCATGTATTTTCGTACAGCCCACAATTGTCAAATGTTTGGGGAGAATACTCTAAGGATAATGTCTCCTAAAATATTAAAAAAGATGTTAGCTAGCCATAGGAGGGCATGTGGCTTGTAATCTCAGCTCTTGAAAGGCTGATGCAGAAAGATCAAGGGCTTGAGGCCAGCCTGGGCCCTACGAAGAGTCTCAAGAACAAAACAAAACAAAATTCAAATTTTAGTATCTCTAAATGAAATTGCCAGGTGACCAGGGCCACCATCATTGTTTACCTTTTGCCCATAGCTCCTTTTCCTCTCTAACAGTGTTGAGTAACTTCATAATGCATTAGAGGCCATGTGGCCTATAAAGCTTGAGCTATTAACTGACTGACCCTTGGCAGAAAGGCTGTGTTGATCTCTGCAGCAGTCCCCTCTGCACATCTGTCCAGCTTCCCGTCCTCCCAAGGAGCACTGTCCTTCCCCACCTGCTCAAGCAAGCAAACAATACAGTAAGGATCAGGGTCTATTTGAAGCACACAGTCAGAGACTTGGGGACAAATAGAGGTCATTTAATGACACTAATGTCCCTATGACCCAACGTGCTGTGGGCTCTGCTGGTTTCCTCCTATTTGGAGGACTTGAGTCAGGTGAGTTCCCCTTTTCCAATCAAGCTAACTTAGATTCCTCCACCGGCTACTCTGAAAGTCAAGGCGAAAGCCTGTCTACTGTGAGTAATACCTTGAAGCTGTCAGTGTATGCTGCTGGTCCACCCTGTGAGAGCCCGTACAAGACAAGAGATTAACCATTAGAGTAGATATGCTCAAAATATACAGCTTCAACCTTTCCCCGGCTAGCTCTGAGCGATCTCCAGATGATTATTTCAACCGTCAGCTGCCGCATAGATTTAAACCCCTGCACAGTAGCTCCTGGATTCATCTGCCCCTTGTCAAACTGGCATAGTGTTACTTGGAGGATACAGGGTGTGGCAGTTTCACTGCGAATCCAGAATGATCCAGACGGCTGCTGTCTCTTTGTTAACAGGAAGCCAAACTGATGAGTTTGTAATGTGTTTCTTATCCAAGATAGTTTCAGAGGAGAAAATGCGCCCCATCAGATTGGCAAGCATTTCATAGAGGCCAGATTATGGGCTTCCATCAGAGCATCTCCGTTATTTTCTTGAAGAAACAGACAATCCAGCATCCATCCCATTAAAATCATTTCATGCCAATGAATTATGTATTTATGAATTTATAATTATCCTTGGTTCTCTCCTTCCTTCCACATCCTTAATAAAATCATCAGCTGGAGCCTACAGAGAAATGGTGCTTAATATATGAGCATCCTTATTTATTTATTTTAAGGTTAGTGCTGGTATTTTTGAGCCATGTGGGGGATTACAATCCTCAGCTCACACAGTTAACAAAGACACAATGAAATGGAATGGAAGGTACCTGGAAGCAACTTTCTTCCAACATGGCTTATTATCGTGTAGGTTTTATTTTACCATGAATCATACCAAGGTTCGCTCATATTATCATGTGCAAAATGCCCATTAAGATGCCAGGCACTGTTCTTAGCATGCTGAAAGGGCTCACATGGGTGGCTAAAGCTCTTAGCTTTCTGCCAGCCATTTTTGTTCTCCTTCCTGTTGGATTCCATGGCTAAACACCGGCATTAAACCGTTGTTTACTGGATCATACTTTAAGAAGAGGAGATTTTCTTCACCATGGATTTTGCTACATTTTTGATCATTTAAAGATATTACATGGTACTACTGACTCTTGAAATTTCAGATGTGCTCTGAAATCTGCCTCCTCCACAGCCCATCCTTGCCCATTTCTCAAGGGCATTCAAGGTGCTGTTCCTACCACCCCAACCGAATGGCACTGGGCAGACTTAACCAGTGAATTATTTTTTTGGATCACTTCATGCTGTGTGCATGAGATTGCTAAGGACAGCACTGGGAACACAAGCTTCCTCCTGGATTTACAAATTGTCAGATATCCAAAAGAGTAGAGAAAGGATCATGCTGCCTGGAAGCCTGAGACTTGCCACCTGCCCAGGGTGAGAAACAGAAAAGAAAGATGGGGTCAGGCCTCTCGCAGATGTCATCACAGGCCCACATCAAACTCTCCCAGTTTCCGCTACACCGGTTTACACTGTGGGTTGTGAGTTCCTATTAGCTTGTGTATTTTGACTAGTATCTCACCTTCTTCCCATTTTTCCCCTCCCCTAAACAGCTTCATATTAACATGACTGGCAGAAGATGTCAATCATACTTTTATTTCTGTTTTCACTTTGCTGTTCTTGTTTTTCAAATTAGTATTTGCCTCACTGGTTCTGCCTTCTTAAGATGAGCCGAGAATCCAACTGTGTCTACATGAAGTTGTTTCCTAAACCATATATTATACAAATAAGTATCATTAATATTACCACTATCAGCTCATCCATAAATACCCTATCTGCCATGGAGTCCACTGTGTCAAGAGCCCCCTTAGAATCCTAATATGTATTCCAGATGGTTACACGATATTGCTCTGAAACTCAGAGAAAAGGAAAATGCATGGATTTTTATGCAATTCAGGTGCCCAATGAAGAATGTCCTGACAAAACCCTTTATAAATATGCTGTTTTTAACCTTGGGAGGCATGGAACAGTTGGGATCGTGATTTTACACTAAACACAACATTTAGTATGTCTTTTAAAGACATAGTCACCTTCTGAAGACACTCCTGAACAATCAGCTCATAATCTATTTTCTACTGTAGTTTATGATCAGGATACATCCTGTGCAGCATTTGTAAAATGCAAGCACCCCGTGAGGACAAGGTGTAGGGTGCAGACTCGAAGGGCTTCAGGGGTGTTCTGGTGCCATCTTCTTTGGATTCAAGACTACACTAAAATCAAAGCCAGAACCAAAGCCTGGATCTGTCCACTGTAATTTGGATCACTGGCCACCAGAACCCCACCCACCAGAAGAGCATGAGGATAGGGGATCTTGGAGTTCAGTCACTTGCCTGAGTGACAGCTCTGACCCTCAGAGTGTGTATGTGATTGTGTGTGTGTGTGTGTGTGCATGTATATATGTCGAGGCCTGATGTGGGAGTGTCATATATCAATTTGTTGATTCCTTTGGCTAAGCAATAAAGAAACTGCTAGGCCCATTTGATAGGCCCACCCTTAGGTGGGTGGAGTAAACAGAACAGAACGCCGGGAGGAAGAGGAAGTGAGGTCAGACCCGACAGCTCTCCTCTCGGGAGCAGACGCAAGAGAGACGCCATGCTACCTGCTCCAGGGAAGACGCACACCATGCCCCAGCTCCGACCCAGGATGGACTTAGGCTAGAATCTTCCCGGTAAGCGCACCTAGGGGCGCTACACAGATGATTAGAAATGGGCTAGTCCAGGTGTGAGAATTAGCCTAGAAGAGAATGGGCCAAGCAGTGTTTAAAAGAATACAGTGTCCGTGTAATTATTTCGGGGCATAAGCTAGCCGAGCCAGGCAGGCGGCTGGGGTGTTTGGGGACGCAACCCTGCCGCCGCTCCATATTACTACAGAGGCCAGGAGTCAACGCCCGATATCTTTCTCCATCTCCCTCATCTTAGTGTTTGAGACAGTGTCTCTCACAGATCCTGGGGTTTGATGGTATGGCTAGACTAAGCTGGCCAGCAAGCTCCAGGGACTCTCATGTTTTTGCCACTCCAGTGCTGGGATTCCAGGTATACATTGCCACACCCGGCTCCTAATGTAGGTGGGAGGGACTGAATTTAGTTCTCAAGCTTGCACGGCAAGTACTCTACTGCCTGAGCCATCTCCATAGTCCCCAGAGCCTCTCTGGAGTTCTGTTCTCAGAGAAGTTACTCAGGATTATAAAACCTATTGCTGCCAACTCGAGAGATCAGATACTCTGGAATAGCATACATAAGTCACAAGGAGACAGACAGCTATGAGATACAAATATTCTGCATGGTCCCACCTGACTAATATAGGAATTTTGTAGAGAGACAATTGTTCAGGCAGAACTTAACCCGTGAAACTAAGGATTTCTAACTACATTTTAAAATCCTACAGGAGGTCAGGTGTCCATCCTAGGAAAGTCTCTTTCTCAGGGAGCAAGGGTTCAGCAACTGGACTAGTACCCCACTGCAGGATACAGTGGCCAGCCCCGGTGCAGGGCAGGTAGTCCGCATGGGCATTTCTTGAAGTGCAACATCCCCAAGACGGCATTCTTAAGGCATGATCTGTCTCAAAATATCAGCTGGTGCTGCGTGGCAAGTAGGGAATAAGCTATGAGCAAGGACCTGAAGCTACCCTACTAGGTATCTACTGTATCTGGAGGCTTACAAAACTCTAACTGGTTCTCTGATGCAATGCATATGGACCAGGAACCTAGGTCCTACAGATATCCCGAGAATGGACGGGAAGTGAAAGAGTGCACTGACTAGCTTCCTTGATGAGCTATTACTAAACTTTCTCTGTGAGCTTTCTTGGCTTGAGGGATAGCTTGGAAGTCTGTTACAGGATTCTCTACATTGCAAGTCTACTGTCTTTCAACGCCGGGGCAATCTTTTCAATAGGCTTCAAACAAGCTTACACTCTTTCTGCCTCCCACCCCCACCCCCAGCAATGGGTCCTTTGTCCAAGTGGGAGAATGAGGTGGGCGTTCGGTACCACCCCCAGCCTTTGCTTTGTATTCAACCATCACCTTTGAAACACGTTTGCACGACTCTAGTGAGCTGCTCTGGCCAAATAATTCGGTTTGCCAAGTGTTATGAAGCAGAGTCAGCCTGAAAAGCTCTAAGTGGGTTCAAGTGGAGGAGGCTGTGACAGTGAAACTCAGACAGAAACAGGGAGAACCCCACAGTCCCTCTAAATCACAGGAAATTTGTGCTGCCTGACAGGGAGGGGCAGCAGATTTCAGGTGGGAGGTCATGGGAGGTGTCGCAGGGCAGGCAAATTATGGGCTGGGGAAGTGACGACTCCTTCCTATCCTATCTCCCAGGCCTACTCTGCCTTCAAGGGATAGGCTACATGCACCCTTTCCAGGAAATAGTCCTAGATGAGGTAGTCTCTCTCTCTTTCTTTAGTCCCATTATCAATTTGTTTCCTGTTGTAACATGTCCTGCTCCCCAACTAGACTCCACAGTTCCTCTAATGTCACTCACATGTCTGAATCTTTCACAAGCCTGAATCCCTGGTGGGGTCTGCTAGGAAAGTGATCCTAGTGCCTGGAGCTGGCATGGCAGAGAGAAAGGAACAGTCTGGCGGTCAGGAGGCCTGGCTTCTTCTTCCAGGGCCTAGACCTCATGTGTGGCATCGGCAAGACACTTCTCCTCCTAGGGGATTGCAATTTATTAAAGTAAATGTGTTTAGTGATGATTTGAGCAGAACGCTGTCTCCTCTTATGTGGGAAATATCACTGGAGCCAGCTGTGGACTAAAGGCCACATAACTAGTCAGCCACAAACAACTCTCCAACACTTCCTACCAGACTCCACCGAGAAGGTTACTGAAGAGGGAAATAAAGACTGTTGTGCCAAGGAAAATCTGATTTGCCTTGGTAATTAAAGGGCCCTGGCTTTTAAGGAAAGGAACCAGGGAACTTTGTAGAATACCAATGCTTGAGTCTCATGCCTGTCTATTGAACCAAAACATTAGAAACACTGGGCTGACGATCTAGTTCAAGGGTAGAAAAGCTATCTAGCAAGCACAAGTTCCTAGGTTCAATCCCAAGCACTGCCTGAATAAATAAATGAAGTAACAAAATAATGATGAAAGCAAATAAAAGCTCAGGGTATTGGTTTTTTCCTGAACTTTTCTTTAAAAAGAAATCTTTAAAATGAACCACAAGCTTAGCAGGAGAAACAAGACAGCTTTATCCAAAAAATTTTATATATGAGTTATATAATAGCAATAAACATGTATGATGACATCACAACAGAGCTCAATAAGAACCCCAGACAGCAAGTGCTACAGATTGGGATACTCGGGGAAAAGAAAGGAAGATTGGAGACAAGGATGGAATGGGAGGAAGTACCAGCCTTATCCTGTGTGACTCAGGATTGAGGAGACACAGTCCCCTGAGGGTCCACACAGTTCCACGGAATAAGTGTGCAGAGGGGCAACAATGTGTGGGGAGAGCGAGCTAGGCAGAGGCTAGTAAAGCAATGGGACGGAACATACTAATGTAAGGACTCTAAGAAAATCAGTGTGAGCAGAGCAACCAGAGTAACTGGGCACACCGTGGCTCCCGAGACACAAATACACTACCCCAAATACAGACTTGCACAATATCTGGGCAACTCAGATCATCTTAAAGCTTCCTTTCCTTGATCCTAACTGCTCAGACTGAAAGTGAGTGAAATGTAAGTACACTGGAAAAATCTATGGACACCTATCTGGCTCAGCCCACTTTCCTTTGAGCTGCTTCGAAATTCCAAGGGTCTGAGATAAGACAGACCCAAATGCACGTGGCTGCAATACAGAGTTCCAAGGGTTGAAGATAAGACATACACAAGTGCATGCGGCTGGGAGGCAGAGTCCCAAGCGCCCAAGAGAAGACAGACCCAAATGTATGTGGCCAGAATGCCGAGGTCTAGTCCACAAAGGACATTTCATTTTATCTGGATGAGAAAAACTGACAAGATAAAGATATCAGAACCCCTTGGAGAAGGATCTTTGGGTTACAGGAACCTGACTCCCTACAGAGTGGTCAAGTTAACCTTGACTCTGAGCTGGTTTAAGTTGATCCTGTCATCAGGGCAGACATCTGGAAGGTAGGTCAGCAGGGACCAGCGTTTACTGAAAACCAATGGCAACTGTTTCTTCAAAACTCATTGGCAACAAAACCAGTTCTTCAAAGTAGAATCGTAGAATCATGGACAGGCAACTGCTTCCCCAGCCTTCTGCTGTGTGGTTTGGTCTGATCAATAACACTTTGTGAGGCTCTCTGTCAAAACCACATGGGTAAGTCGAACAAGACCATAGAGCACTTAATAGCATCCCTGGCCCTCAAGCCTGGATGTTTAAAAAACTCAAAACAGAAATTTCCTAATGGACATTCCAAATGAACAATTTAAAATTATTCATTTACAAAATAAGCAAAATATATGTCTGCCAGGTTGCTAACAGGTAGAATAATGGAGAAAATAGGTAAGTTAGTTGTTCTAGGAAACATTTTAAATGTTCCCTTTCTACAGTCTCAATAAATCCTACCTCCTAAAAGGTCATTTTTTATGCACAAGTTGTAGGGTTTTGTTTTTGGTTTGGGGGGGCTGTTTGTTTGTCTTTTAAAGATGCAGCAATGGTTTGAAGAATACATTCGAAAATTGGATACATCTGTGAATAAAAGAATTAAAATGTTGTTGCTTTAAGTCTTCTTTTAAAAATACTTATTATTTATTTTATTAGTCATATTTGACTCTTTGACAAAGTCTAGGTTGAAAAACTAATCAAGTTTCCTATAAATTTTACTAAAATCGAAAACAAGACATTAAAATAAACCCTTTTTCTGTTTGTCATGATTTAGTTCTGGCTCCAGAGAGAAAAACAACATCCAATGGTGAACAGGGATTCTAAACTGGTAATTCCTGGAGAATGAGTATCAAGTTAGAGTTATTTTTAATAGAATATCAGTCTAGTACATTGACTAAATTTATAAACATCCCCCCCCCCACACACACACACGGCCTGATGTGAACTGTGGGGATTAATCTGTATAAATCAATGGATTAAACCTACAGTCCTTCCACAGAACAACAGTGAGATGTGGAGGTCAGACAATCTGAGGGGGAATCTTGCTTTGGTGTCTTTATCTTTTAAACTATAGTGAATGTTTATTTAACTGGAACTCTCTCCAAGGGAGCATCACATCTGGCAAATTGGATTTAAAAGAAATATTGTAAGTTGAGAGATGTTTTCTTAATGGAGGTATATCTCTTGCAAAGCGTTTCAGATACTCATCTTAGAGACATAAAGGAGAGAATCAAAAGAAAGAAAAGGCAGGAAGTGAATGAAGCAGGAGAATAAACACTTAGATGCCATCTGGGCGAGGGTTCCATTCGTAGGAAGGCAGCGCCACCTTCTGCTCACACTGCACTACAAGCGCCTCTGGTTTGCGGCCATCGATCTCACAATCTAAGCACAAATGTACAGCTGTGTTTCTCCACTGCTGTTATATGGTAAGAATTTTACTGCCTGTTGGCAGATTTCTAACACACTGGTTGAAGTTTAATAATCTTCTATTATCTGAAGTATGGGTTATATAAAAAACCCAGCATGCTAATTGTTGACAAACAAATTCTAATATCCAAAGAACTGTAAGTCACCCAGTAAATACCCAAATACATCAACAGAAAGAGTTCCTTTTCGTTCTAACAGTGTTATTAATACAACATGATCTCTTAACACGAGACCCATGCTCACACATTTCAATGAATGAAGGAATCAGGGACAAGGCATTTCCCTTGTTAATCAAGACCCTCTCCGTTATTTACAATTGAGAAAGAAGGAACATCCCCCCTTCCCCCCGTTAGAGAACAGGTGCCTCGACCACAATGCCATTTAGAAAATTTGTTCATATAGCAAAGCCGGAGTTATAAATGCTGAAGATTACATCTATAAGATGTTATATTATTTTACATGGCAATAAGGAAGTTGTGAAGAATATATGTCACTGATACTATGGGCAAAGAAACACTACCTGTCATTTTTCAGGGGAAAAAAAGATCACACAGGCGAGATAGCAAAGGAACACAATAAAGAGAAGAAGCAGGAATGTGATAGTGTGTCTGATTATATCTGCAAAGGAAACTGTGAAATAAATTAACACCCAAGTACCCATGAGATGCAAAGGGTAGCTCCACTGCCAGCGATCTACGCATCAGGGAAGGCTGGTGTTCTGTAATAAGAGAACTAAAGCGCAGGCTGTGAATCTGGTGGTGAGAACTAATGGCCACACTACTTAGGACTCTGATTAGATCTCTGACAGGGCGGTGGGGTGGAACAAGAATAACAAAAGAGTCTAATGGACCCAAGAATGCAAGGGGATTTGTATTTTCACTTGGAAAAATAAACCCCAAATGGGATCAAAGGGCCCCAGGAAATGAAAAATGACAATTCCTATGTCATCCTGATCTGATCTGCAGCCAAGCTATCACGTGATAATGGTGTGGGCTTTAGGGGAGGGAACAGGGAAGGAGGGAATGCTGAGTGAAACGTACTCTAATTTTAAATGTTATTGAGATTTAATCTCTAACAACAACAAAATCGCTCAGGCAACAGCCATAAGGGTGTTTCTAAGAACACGAGAACAGCTGTGTGAGATCTCCTCACATTTGGTTTTTCCAGCCATCTGAGTCAGGCACGCAGGTACTGAGCATGCAGCCACTTCCACCAGCGACACAGGGAATTTGGCCAGGAAGATCATAAACCCAGACAAAGGGCGGCATTGTCTATCATGTGCCCTAGAGATACAGGGTTTTCAGGCGAGTTCTTGGCCGAGGAGGAAGACCTGGTGGGATCCTGAGCTCTCAAGATTGAAGCTGTGAGCTGACTCTGCTTGGCCAGCATGTTGAGTCAGTGAGGTAGACTCTTGGCAAAAGTTTGGGGCCTGGGTGATTCCAGGTGCAAGCCCTTCCTTAGTAGAAAGTGGATAAGTTCAAATCCACAAGAAATAATAGGTAGACACAAACACCATGTTTTGGTTAGAAAACTAAAGTCTGGATTCAAAGGACCTCAGAGTGACAGCATCAAGGAAGTAGTAAAATCTTGCCTTTCCAATATACAATTCTTTCAACAAAGATGCAGGTAATCCAAAGACAGCGGCGTTGCCAGGTCAAGCAGAATCCAAATACCACGTGACTGCCAGCAGAGGGAATCATAGAATGCATCTCCTTCTCAGAAAGCTGAAATCAGTTCTAGAATGATCTAAGAGTTTTCCAGCAGTCTAAGGAACTACTCAGGACAATACAAGGAAACACGAGCAAACACATGTTCAATAAACCATGAAACACGTTCTGGAGAGTTTCCATGTCAGCTCCAACATGTCTGTGGAATCCCTGCTATGTTCTTTGCTACTGCACGTATGCAGTATGTCCAGATTTCAAGGACCATGTGTTGGTGCTATTTGCTTCTTTAAAAACTCTTCATGGAAGCTACCCTGCATGGTCACCTGGAAGGTTACAGGCAGGCTTCCAGAGAAGCCTTCAGTGATTCTGACTTTTAGGTTTGGACATAGTCAGCCAAGTTGGCTTCCCAGAGTTTGCACTACCTAAAACCTGAACTGTAAAAGCAGAATCTGCAAATGTTCCCCTGAACAAGTTAGAAGGTGAACATTTGTTTTTTAGGGGCCAAATCTCTCTGTTAGCACGCCTCTGTCCGGCTGTGAACCCCAAATGTAGCTAGGGACATTAGGCAAGCAAATGCGTGTGACGAGCTTCACTTAGGAAAGCGGGCTGAGGGCCAGATGCGGCCTGTGAGCCTCAGTTTCCTGGTAGGGGAGATTTCACTACCTTGATGAGGCCAGGGGAAGAACAAGGCATGGGAAATGTCACAGCAAGGTGAAAGGCAGAAGGGCTGCTCTCAGGCTATCTAGAGGAGACCTATGAGAAAACTACTATGAAACCAAACTGTGATGGAGTCTCAACGCCATCTGCTGAGGGAAAGCTAGAGATCATCCTAACGCGACAGGTTAGGTTAATGGTTATCAAGATCTTTCAGCTGGGTGTGGTGACTCAGACCTATAACCCCCAGCACCCCAAAGGCCAAGGGAGCACGAAAGGGGGGTCCTAAGAGTACAAGTCTGAGCTACATAGTGAGGTTTAGGACCTGAAACTAAAAGTTCATCTTCTCTGTCTTTAAAATGAGATGACAGTAATGATGACTTTACACTTTAAAATAATATAACTAAGGGATAAGGATTTAGCTCGTGGCTAGAACACCTGTCCAGCATAATTTAGTCATTGGGTTCAATTCAGTGCTCAGCAAATATAGCAAATTAATAAACACTATACTATATTATACTATGCCCAGTATAGTATAGTACTGGGGAGGAGACTACTTGGAAGAAAATAGTGTTAGATCAAGCAAATAAGGTTGAATCCCTCAAGTTGTTAGCTGTAACTATCCCTTAACAATGGTGATAGTTTTGAAATATGGCCCAGAGATTAAATCAGCCACTAATAGAATAGATGAGAGGGCAAGACAGTGTGTGGATTTCTAGTTTCAGAGCAAACATGAATAGCCACTCAACTACCAGTCCTGTCCTGTCAGAGCTACTCAAAGGGAACAGTAGTACGGCACAGGGAAGGAGCCTGGCTTTAGCTTGGCCTGCTCATAGAGCTAATGTCCCTACCAAGAAATTCACCAAGGGGCAAAGCTAGACACTCAGAGCAAGTCACAGGAAGGTAGTGGCATGAAGCCTCTATAGCAACTGTTAATACAATTGCGTGAAAGTCAAGAAACATCATGAAAATAAACTCTTAGACTCTGAAAGCAAAGATATGCCCTGCCCTTTCTGTTCACCTCTGGTTTGCTTTCCAGCCTTCCACTCATCTTCCAAGAAACACTGATTCCCCAGGCCCACCTTCAAGATGGAAAAACAACAGAACCAGGGCTCCAGTATAACCAGGAATGAGGAGACCCAGAGTAGAGCTTTTTTGAACATTCAAGTGCCTAACCATTCCCTGCCAGAACCCCAGTGGCAGGGCTAAGAATGTTTTTGTCACAGACACCCTCCAGCCTAGACAATACTTTTGGTCTGAAAATGTGTGTCCTTGTTTTGACCCCTCACACTTACACAAGTTATGTCCCTGAACACTGGGAAGAAACGAAATACTGCACAGCAAGCATGGCTGGGAGGACCTTTGGGGTAGTTGGTGGCTGTCATTCACTATGTAAAGGTTGGTACCATTTGTGGGGTGAAACTATTGCTAATCTTCAAGTCACTGGGATTCAGAGAGCCACAAGATGTGGGGGAGCAGATGCTGCGGGGGGACTGTCTCTGCCCAGGCTTCCTCAAGGGGAAAAAAAGAGAGGAGAATTTTAGAATGAGCTCATCACAAAGAAAAGTCTTCCTGCTCTCTCAATCTCCAGCCCCAGCCCAGTACCCCCACCCCACCCCCACCCCGCCAGAGCCTGAGGACTAACAGACCAAGAACAACGTCGATAAGGTACAGTCTTTCCGTGCTCAGATAATTTCATCCCGTTCTCCTTGGAGCATTTATTAGGACACTGGTAAGCAGACTTCAGCACTGTGGAAAGATTTATTCTGGCAAGAGTTGAAATTAAAAAAACAAAGCCAAGAATTTCAGTTCTATTTCAATGAGAAAAATAAAAAAGAATCAGAGTTTCAGGCTTTCAAGGGACCTTAGAGAGAGCATCTTTCAATTCCCTTATTTTACATAAATTTGCCAAAATTTCTTTCAAGTATTCAAGATGGAAAGCAACTTCCTAGGGAGACTTTAGCTGCCTCTTACAGCTTATGTTAGCTTATTTCCATTGAGACTACGATTCCTTGATCTGGAAATTAAGTAAATTGATCCTATTTTAATTTTATAGCCTGTCATGCTAAGCTTTTCAACTCTCAGGCCCCATCCATGGGCTGTCTCTGCTCGTAATTGATTTGTCCTTTCAGAAGGCTGCTGGACAAGACTCCATCATGTGAACAGAAACGCATTAGCTATAGTCAAAGTGGCTACTTATCATTATCCCCATCAAAATCATGAAGGATGGTGTTCTTTCGATCTAGGCGTCTACTCACTTGCTATGTGATCTGGGTCAGGTTCATCTTTTCATGTGTTAATGAAGGATGATAATAACAATAATAGATCATAACACTCAACATGTGCAAGGCAGTCAAAGGCAGTCATGTAACAAAGGGCGTGTGTGTGTGCGCGCGCGCGCGCGCGCGCGCGCGCGAGAGAGAGAGAGAGAGAGAGAGAGAGAGAGAGAGAGAGAGAGAGAATTTTCTTTTCTTACAACCCCTCTGAGATAGGTCCTATTATTAACTTCATCATACAGATGGGGAAGAGAAGGAATAAAGACATTCTGGGAACTATTAGAGACTCTGGGTAGAAATGGATGATGTCGATTCTGAAACTGCCCGGATGAAATATCAGTGTCCTGAGAAGTATGAAGTTTCACACTGCCATGAAGCATTGCTCCTACTGCAGCAACCAGTATCCACTAAGTGTCCACCTGATGACCACATCAAAACAGAACCACAATGGGAGTTACTTCCAGTTCCCCCCAACCCACAGAACCCCACAGATTATATCTCTCAGCTACCTTCCCCTGCTCTAAAGTGCCCCCCGGGATTTCAGATTTCAGTTGCCAGTGAGGTAGTTATCTTACTGCATGGTAAAGAGGCCCTGGATTGCCCTCTTATACAGACAGGGGAAAATACAAACAATGTCTGTCTACAAGACACTCACTATATTAGAACTCCTTTGTCTCTGTGTGTATTCTAGAATCCTTCATTTCTACCCCCTGTGTCTTCATGGCAGGCCACCATAAGTCCTTTTGCAGTAACACCTGTTCATGGTGCTAGCTTTGAAGAATCCATGCAGTTCTGTGAGCATCATGGCCTGTGCAATAGCCTATGTTTTTCTGCCCTGAAGGAATGACCATCTCAAATGATCAAATACGGAGGGCAGCTCAGAGCCGCTAGACGTGTAGTTGGAGCTCTAAGAATAGATTAGGCAGCCCAGGGTCCTTTCCTTATCTTGAGTAGAATGACCCAAATAACAGCTCTAACAGGAAGTAGATATAAGCACCTGGCCTTTGAAGTCCATAGACTGGGAAAAAGTTTCCCCTAAGAGCTGATGGTGGATTAGCTCCATCTACATCCCCTGAACTCATGAGCATCCTTAAATGCTTCTTCCCTTGAGCAGATACATGCAGCTGTGTGCAGATCATGACACTGATCTCCAGTGAGCCCCTGTCCTTATGCTGGCCTTCATTTTGTCCACCCTGACTCTAATGAAAAGTATTCCGATCCGCTGGAATTAGTCAAATAACCTTAGTCTCTGATCTTGTAGAATACATGTTCTATACATGGGAGAATCCTCACCTCTCTTAGTTTAAAAAGAAGTGACTGCATCTCCTCCACAAAGAATGCTGGCTATACTCACAAGTTGATAACTTTTAAGTTATTCCCTGTTCCTTTCTCCATTTCCCCTCTTAAATTCCGTGGACATTGCAACTTGGATGCGTGCATGGGCATTCTCTCTGGTAATCTGCGTAGAAAGCTTTAGGAGAACTTCATGAGTCTGGGGGGAGCCTGTCCCGCATGCCATTTACTTCTTCAATGGAGAATCCCTCCATTTGTTTGTTCTTTTCCTCATCAACTATTTACTGAACAGGAATTCTCCAGGCCATTTTCCACTCAAGTGTTCCTGCCAGTACAGGATGCCAAGTCAGTGATGGCCGCATGCTATGTTTCTGACTGTGGAGGGAAAGAAGGTAGCCCCTAGGTTCATCCTTCAATGAGTGAGATCCAAAAACCTCCAGCCCAGAGAGCTATTACTGTTGAAAGAAAGAGCACAGTGATACAAGGAGTCAGCTCTGTTCCCAGAAGACATGTGCCTCAGTCTACAGATGCCCCTGTGGCTGCCTACACATCTGGCAGAGCTCTGGCCACTCTGTCCTCATCTACACACCCAGTATGGTTCTAGCTCTGGAGTTGGACTTTTCTCACTGCATTTAAAAGTCAGCGAAGGTGATCAATACTGAGATGATGGACCCAAAGAGAGTTCACCTTGAGTTTGCATAGCATCTGCATTGATGCCTACAGAATGCTTGGCATCTATTTTGTGTGTACCACTGACCCTTTTTGTTTGTTTGAAGAGGCTATGACAGGTCTTTTCTAGTTGACTAAAAGAGCCCAGGGGAGTTTTCTTGTTCTTTTGTTCTTTTGTTCTTGACCATGAGAGTAGTTACCTACCAATCATGATCAAATGGTGATACTGATGATCAAAGAAGAAGCAGAAGAAGAGGAAAAAAGGAAAGAACAGCAGGTAGATAAGTAGGTGGAGAGTGGTCAGGCCAACTTTGGTTTAGCTCAGTCCATCTAAACTGGTCATAAGAAAACTGTTTCCTCAGGACAGGACTTTCTGTGTACATGTAGCAATCTCCCTTCAAAACTGGCACTGTCTAGTCATACAACATTTTAAAATGGTGGCTTGGTTCTGCCCATCTTTGTAGGCTCTGTATGGAGGACAGGGTGTCTGGAAATGCAGATGTCTTGTAGCAAATGAAGGACTGTCTGGCTCAGCATATTGGTTAGAGGCAAAACCCTAGACAGGAAGCTAGCATGTGGCTAGCTGGTGGAGTGCATCCGGCCACATTCCACTTCCAGAAGTTGGCACGCTTAGCATACATGGCCTACCACTGTGGGGAAACCCAGGGCTCAAGTACTTTCCCATGCTGTTTTAATTACTCTTGGGGGGTCAATGGTGCACACAAATGTCACAGTTATGGACACAGACGCAGAGACACAATGACCACAGAGAAAGGTCTTATGCACAAAGAAATAAAATAGAAAATTGTACCATGGTGCTTAGAAACGCCACATGATGTCCCAGGATTTTGTGTGGCAGTACTTCACAGGAAATGTGTTTTGTATTTCCACTGCAGCAGGGTAAGTAGTTGAAAAGTGGTGGACTTTTAGTGAACAGGATGTGAAGTGCTCATGGTTTTTCCCCTCTGCAGATGTAAGGAGACACGCTGTCTCCCTGAGATACTAGGAAATTTTCAAAAACAATTTTCATGATCTGGAATTGAAGCTACCACATGCAGCGGAAGCCAGGACCCTTAGGGGTTGGTCATGTGTCCCAGCTGGTGGCCCCATTTGTCAGCTGCTCTGCCTGAGCCAATATGATCACAACAGCCCTTAAGCTGCCCACCTCTGTCACCTTCTTCATACTCAAGAGTTATTCAACTGGAGAGCTAGTTTGTGGGAGAAGAAGTACTGGATAAGGAAAGGAAAAAGGAGGAGTGGAGCCAGGTAGGTCGGCAGTCCTTGCCAAAGAAAAGTAAGTCCCCCTCCCAAAAAGAAACCACCAAAAAGCTCGAGAAGGAATTCTAATGGCTACTAGTCATCCTGGGAGAATCGGGCTTAAGAAATTTCCCTAACTAATGGAATCCAACTGTTCCAGAGCCATTAATTAAGCTGTCTTTAAAGAGACTACAACTTCTTAGACCAGAATTTGGATAATGGTGTTCATCTGGGGAGACCCTGCTGGTGCTCCACAAAAGCCTCTCTTTCAGAGGCTCCTTGGAGGACCTCCACTCTCTCTCCTTTCATCACAGCCCCTGGGCTTTTCCCTTTTCTTATTTGGTTAGGAGGGTTTCCTCAGTTGTCTTGCCATGACTGGTCTCTTTATGGAAGCCACTAGAGAGGCCCTGTTGGTTCATTTCCCTGGTCTGACATCTCAATTGCTTTCTATTGCATTGCAGATAAAGAACAGCACCCTTGGCTTGGCCTCTGCCAAGGCCTATTTTTCTCTTCTCTTCTCTTCTCTTCTCTTCTCTTCTCTTCTCTTCTCTTCTCTTCTCTTCTCTTCTCTTCTCTTCTCTTCTCTTCTCTTCTCTTCTCTTCTCTTCTCCTCTTTTCCCCACAGTCTACAGAATGATTCCCAAGTCTTGGGGCTGGCACTCGCTTTGTGAGGGACTCTGACATTATCCACATCACCTCTAGTTTCATCACTGCCATCTGCATTTCTTTGTCATCCCTGAGAGACGCAGAGTCCTACAAACCATATTCAGTAGTGCAAAGATCTAAGTGCCTCAACTTATCCAGAGAAGATGGGGCCATACCAATCTGCTTCCAATCCCAGCTTACCACTTGCTTCCTCATCAAATTATTCAAACTACACAAATAAGGTGCTCTACAGATGCCTCAGTTTCCAGCAGCAAGCAGCAGCTGCTGACTATCCTGTAACCATTGCACATCGGTACCTGTCAACTAAGGTAGCAACTACAAGGCAGGGAGCGAAGACCATATGTATTTTAAATTAAACAACATACCTGTACATTCTTGCTGTTCTGGCAGAATATCTTAAACACAGTAATGTAGCAATGGAATTGTCTAGTCCTGACATGAATCCAAGTTAACCAAGCAGCCATGTCCTTGTATCATCCTATAAGCAAGCCTAGTCCACAAGTTGTGTACAGAATTCAAGATCTGTGAAGCTGTGGTTCTGTACTCACAAAAGGTAACGGTACCACTGACAGTTAACACTGGGAAAACAAGTTCTCACCAAATCTCACTATGCCTCTTCTTATCAATTAACATGGCCTGTCTACATCATCCTAAAACTGCTTTCCATACAGCTGCTTTGTACTTCTGGGCTTAGGTGGGGAATCAAAGATGCCAAAGATCAACATCTTTTTCCAAGTACCACGTTCTAGTTTTACCGATCCAGTTAACAAATGTCTATCTCAGATGAAGAATTAGACAGAGCAAATGATTGGTACCATATGAGGAAGGAGAATCTCACGGTCTGATGGAGACCGGAGATGCTCCCAGAGACTGCCGGCTCCGTGTGGATGGTATCTAAAGGAGGGGTGCCGAGAAATCTGTACAGCAGCCCACAGTGTCTCTTGCCTGGCTTTACACCGTTGTTGGTGTGATACTAAATTGAGACAACGTCGAAGCACATCCCAACAAATTAGTCACAGACACGCAATAGCAATCAACTCAAGGGGCTATCCGGAATGGAGGCTCAGGGATTCCTGACTCCACAGCTACACGCGCCCACAGATGTTTCTGAAAGCCTCTTCCCAGAGGCCCATTTAGAGAGAAATTAAATGCAACTTTGACTTAATTAACGTTTTAAATGATAATGAATACAACGTAGATTCATAGGAGGCATTTACATTGTGTTGTAAAATTGATAAAAATTTAATAACTCTTTGTTAATAAGTTATGTCTCCCCAGACCCATAAAGCCTAAGGCACTGCAAACTCCAGACTTGGTCTAATCCACACTCCCGCTGTAGGTGGAAGGAGGGAGATGGACTTGACACTTGCTCCAAGACTGCTCTAATTCAAACCTTTGTTTGTTCAACAGTGGTTTATTTCATCAAGTAAAGGTCAGGATTCGGGCTCAAGGCAGAGCCTTGACAAGAAGGCTCAAGTGAAGAGCAGTCTGGTCCTGGCATCTGTCGCCCACAATTGTGGAGGAGGAGGGGAAATGGAGTGCTAGCTAGCTACACCTCTTCTCCAACTGGGAGGTAAGACAAAGAACCCACTGCTTGGTGGTGAGAGCTGTTAAGGCCAGTGTTCTGACAGCCAACCACTGTCCTAACATAAAAATACAAACCGAATTTCCATGCCAATTGCGTAAGGACCTCTGTCTGGTGTACCTATGGCATTGCTAACATAGTTTGTAATTTCTCTTTAAGGGGCCAGAGCTCCTGGAAAGGGACGTGTCTATATGACAGGGTACATACAGAGAAAAAGCCCTTCCTTCTTCCCTCAGGTTATATTCAACAGCACCTTGTCTGGGGGAGTGGAGAAGGAGCGTGATCTCTGACTGCACACCAGCGACTTCCCCCGACGTTGGGCTTGCAAACATCAGCATCACAGACTGGGTGAAAATGAGCTTTGTTTGGTATTCTTTGAAGACAATGTCAGGAGTTATTTTCCGAGGAAGCTATTTGCAAAGGTTGATTTGTGCCTCAGACATTACTGACTACAGAAGCTGACAACTTTGTGCGTGTTCCATTACCTGAAGAGAGGCATCTTTCCGGTCAACTCTCTGCCCTGTGTGCCTGCCAGAAATTTAGCAAGAGGTGTTGGCTTCAGTGGCCTTGCTTGGGACTGGCTCTTCCTGAGGGCATTATTCATCTTCCTCACGTGGGCTGATGGGTAAAAGGCAGCCAGGCCCTATCTGCCTTCCTCTGATTTTCACTTCCCACAATAAAATGCAAATGGACATATCAAGATGCCCAGCCAAGGCTGGCTAAGGAGCCAGAGAATTAAAAGGCTCTATTCGTATTTGCAATCAATGAGCGTGATAGGAGGTGGGGAAATAAAATGAGAACGGATGCAAACACCATCCGGCATGAGCTGCATGAAAAACGAAAGCACCGGAGACACAGATGCATGAACTCGGATACTTGGGAGCGTGGGAGGAGAGGGGAGGCACTGAGCAAAAGTTTCAATGAAATAGGAGGACAGACTCTGGGGTCTTGACACTATGTATGTACATGCAGAAAAGTCACATTGTATCCCATGCATCTTTGTCACTACACATTTGTTAAAACCACACGAAATACTAAAATTAACTCGACATGTGCTGAGTATCCTCTGGCTGTCTTTTTCCCATTTTCTTCACTGGTGACAGGACAGTGTGGCACTGGTTCCCAGAAGTAGAATACATACTATTGAAGACAGGGGAGGTGGGGTTTGTAGGAAGCGCCTCCAAATTATCTGTCAAGGGGGGGGGGCAATATGATTACAGACTGGTGGTATTTGAATGTAGCTTGCTAAACCTCGTGTCTCCTCCAAAACTCTGGAGATGGTTAGCATAGGTGTGTCCTGAGATGGACTTTAAAGCTGTTTCTGCCTCCTGCCCTCCTATCTGTTTTTATGTTCTTCAAAATGCCATTAGTTCACTGAGATGATTTCAGTTCACTTGGCAGTGTTAATTCTCTGCATGTGCAAGCCGAAGACCACCGAGAATAAGCTGGGTTTTATTTATTATCTGACAAGACTCACGGTTACTCGAAACTGATTTTGGTCTCCTTTCCTCCTAATCATATTGGACTTCTCCCCTCAGCTTAACAATCTGAGCTGAACACCTCATTTGGGATATATGAATACAGAAGTAAAAGCCATGCATAATTGAAAATTAGCTTCAATAGTTTGCTGAAGGCTCCATGGAACTGTGCAGGTAAACTACTGGTGAATGGAAGGTGCATGGGGGAGCTCAGGTGTGCCCGAGCTAACGCTAGTTCCCAGTACAAACCCAAAGGCCTCTCTTCTCCCCCCACTCCATTCATTTGCTTACACCAGGGTTACTGATGGACTATCAACAGAATCACATCAGGCGGGTCTAGGCAGGTCCGAATCAATAGGGCCTTTCATTGTCGCTATGTCATAATTGTAATTGTCCCTTTCTATTACATGTAACAACTAGACACCAGGAAAGATTGGACTCAAGAATAAACTTCCAAAGACAGAGAATGCCCACTTCAAAAGCTCTCCTGGAAAGAGCAGGGCTGGTTAGGACCTCCATCTATATTGACGGGTGGGAGTGTTTATGTCGTGAGACAGCTCTTTTCTCTGTACTAGATCAGAAACTTGTACAGATGTCAGATGCACAGCATCTTGGTGTCTTTGAAGGGAAGTGACACACCGCCAAAAGCCACCTGAAGTAGAAATAAGATCTACAGAAATAGAAAATGATGTTGTGATTCTAGATTTTAATACTGAGCACCAATTCTAGATTTTAGCGTCGAGTCCCATCTTAGACATGAATAAAGAAAAGTCTAGAGGTAAATATCAAACAATTCAGCATGTGCATCTTCTATGTTCACTATTCATTTCTAGATTTTTTTTTTAATGGGCTGTGCGTGTGAGTGGGTGGTATGTGTGTATGGGGTGTGCTGTGCGTGAATGAGACAGAGTCTCTTGTTAAATCTGAAGATAATCAATTTGGTTAGGCTGAATGACCAATGAGATTCGGGAATCTGCCCATCACCCATCCAGCAAGTGGTGGCGTTACAGACATGCACCATTCTTCTTGGCTTTCTACATGGGTTTGGGGGATCCAGACTCAGATTCTTACTCTTGCACAGTGGATTCAACTGAGCTCTCTCCTCGGGCTCACAGCACTTATAATCACAAATCTTTTTTAAAATCAGTCCTTCCTCTCTGAAGGCCTTTGTATGGGTTTGGCCTCCCATCTCCTTCTGAGTACAATAGAAGACAAATGGCCTCCTCGCACCAGCCTTAACAAGGACTGATCATGGGCAACGCCTCCAAGGAGAGGTGTGTCAAACAGCAGTTAGAAGGGAGGACTTTAAAACCCTCTGAACACTTTTAATACATTACCACCTCTGGGAACTAGCTACTTCCCTTCCCACTTCAGAAAACATGTAATGGGGCTTTGTGTTTCAATTTAAAGTCCCTTAAAAAATGGAAATCCTTTCCTTTATAAGGAAAAAAAGCACAGAGGGAAGGAAAGACAAGGCAAGAGAGGAACGAATTAGGCAGTCTCCTAAGTACTACTGGCTCAACTGGAAACCGGCGACCAAAGCAAGCCTGTAATAGTGTAATGACCTTTAATGAGTGTCTTGGGAAACAATACAGCCCCGGTATAAGAGACAAAGGGCAAAATCCATCATGGTTCTGCTGACACTAATTCAAAATGATCTTCAGAACAACTAAAGAATGTAAGAGAAGTAATCTGACCTGCTCATCTGACCTCACTTTGATTCCAGGGCCCTTCTCCTGCCATTTCTAATCGTCAAACCCTCTCCGTTTCACGTCTGCTCATATTTAATGAAAAGCCCACTCTCACCACTGCTCTTAGAGTCAATTCACTCTGTCAAGGGGGCACTACCCAACCCACCACCCGCGTGGGGTGCCCGGATGGCTGTGGCACACTGCCAGAGCTTCAGCAGAGACGGAGGGTTTTTTTTTTTTTTATTCTATTTGTTTTGTGTTTTTGTTCTCCTTTTTTTAATTGGAGGAGAACCGCTGACATAGGCCTATAAAAGAGTTCAACTTGGAATAGATTTTTCTAGCTTATTATTAGTGGTCAAAGGTGAGTGGTCTCACACAGGGATGGATGAAATCCTCCTTTGTGTGATGAAGTGAGGATGACGAAACAGAGCCGGCAAGCCACCCCCAGAGCTGTCAATACCACTCAAGGCATGAAGCCTGCTGTCCTTCACAGTGGGGGCTGGCGATGGAGGGGCAGAAGGATGACAATATGAACAGGGGAGTTCTCAGAGGATGGGACAATCTTACCCCAAGATTTTTTTCTCTCGGCCTCCACTGATGCCAGGATTGAATTGCAGAACTGAGAAATCCCTGCAATTATGGTTTTTCTCAAATAAAATGGAAATTGCACACAATGGACACCATGAGCCTCACATGGGGACATAGTTTTTCCTGTGATTGGAGCAGAGGGCCAGTGCGCCAAGACATGACCACAGGACCCTAGCCCAGAGCCAAACTGGCTCTTCAGGTTTTTTTCCACCAAATCTGTGGCCAAGGTTTTGGAGTGTGGTGGTTTTGAGAAAAGAAGAAATTGTGCCTTAGGTTGAAGAGGGTTGGCAATCACATCTACCCCTGCCAATCAAAGGGATCTGGCCAGTGGTGCCACCATGGCTTACTCCATTGTCTTCCTAACCAGCTTCTCATTGAATATGATGCCCTGCTACACATCACAGACAAATTCTTTATGCAGTTGTGACCTGGGTTACCTAGGCTACATAGCATATGAATGAGAAAAAAATTCCTGCAGGCAAAATAAAGGCATATGGACTTGTATTGATCATCCACGAGAACAAAATAAAGAAAAAACAAAGCAAAAAAAAATCAGGTCAAAATGTTTGGTACAGTCTATACAGTCTATAATGTCTCTCAATAAAACCCCATTAAGTATCACTTTTAAATCAGTCTGGTCCATCAGCACTCCTGGCTCACTGGCCTCAGATCAGGCTTCTGAATGTCTTCAATAGCTCAACATACTGCTTACAGACTTCAAATGTGAACCACAGCTTTGAACATCAGCCCCTGGCATGACTTAGCACCCTCTCTATACAGTAGAGTTGTGGCTCTCTCTCTCGCTAGATATTCACAAGTGTACTGTGTAAGGACTATCTTCAACACAGACAATGATGATTCGTTCATGTGTATTTACCATGGGATCAAATGTCCGAAAACTAAATGTTTCCCTTCTTTCTTGTAATGGGTGTGAACGTCCACAAGGAACAGAAAAGTTCAACCGATTTTGATTATTTAGGAGAAGAGATAGTGGGTAAGATGTCAACGCAGCACCAAGAGTGTGTTGGCTTCTTTAAGGAGATATGGGTAAAGCACAGAGAGATAGGTAAAGCACCGGTCCCACTTCCTCTACTACCAAAGGAAGAACTCATGGTCATGGTTATATCTCAAGAGCATCCAAGTCCTCATGCAGAACTCAAGCTCTTCTCAGTGGACAAGGATGTACACCCATAGCATTTCAAACCAACACATTATGCACCAATGAAAACACAGAGGAGGGTGACTCGGGAATTTGGTTCATCAGACTCAATAGCTGTCAACTGCGTGACGCTTACAGCTTCTTTCAAGGGGACAAGCTCGGCAGTGACAAAGATCTGAGCTATATAGCAAAGAAAATCCCGGAGATTCAGGATTTAAATCTTTCTTATTTAGATTCATGATTGCTACACAATACCTTGGCTGAGTGGGCCTAAATTGTTGGGGCAATCTAAAATGTTAATGAGTGTCTCTGGAGCCTCCTTCAGAGTCAAATCTTTGAAAGGCAGCTGTAGAGACTGCCAGTGTATGGAGGGGCAGATTCAAAAATAAATATTCTCTTCAAGAGCTGAGGATATCATCAGCTATGAAGGAATGAGACTCTAGTAACAAGTACGCAGGACAAAATTGTGTGTATATGCATATATATTTACATATATACATGAACATACATACATATATATATATATATGAGCAAACATCTGCATCTAGATGCTGTTGCAGCTTTTGTATTTTGAAGTGCTAGAACGTTTTTGCTCACTATTCCTTCTCCTCTATCCTTTTGATCTATTCCCACTTTAATAGTCACCTTAACATCCGAAGACCCACATTTTCACAAATCCTCTATTAAAATAGTGATTGCTCTCCTATCACATTCCTTTTCCTTTTCACTTACTGAGACAAGAGAGAGGAAGTCTAGCAGCAGGCTGTCAAGTGCCAGCCTTGTTCACGATCACAGGAAGCACAGAAAAGGTCATAAAGGAAAGCCCTTTCATCATATACACAGAGACACAGGCAACATATCACCACACACAAGACCATATTAGGAAGGCATCACAAACTCAGTGGACTCACAGGACCACAGGGCACAACACAAGACAGGGCTGATATCACAGACGAGCACAGACAGGGAACTGTGGTGTTGAGGTTAAACTTACAGGCACGGAAACTGGCGGAGCAATCATTAACAGAGACAGAAGAAAGCGGGAAGGCTCTCTCAGGGGTGTCCACGTTACCACGCACACGGCCTGACATGCATGAGCAGTCACGCTCAGAACGTCCGCAATCAAAACAACATGCTCGTCTCATTCTCTTGTAGATGGACATCTTGGCTATAACCATGTGGTTGGATGGGAGGAGAGGAAGAGCGGCAGTTAATGGCAAGGTCACATACAGCAAGGCAGCTGGAAGGGCACTGGAGAATTGAACACAGGTCTTAGTTCACGTTAACAGTCTTGACCCAGAAAAAAATGCAGTGACTGTTGGTGACAGTTTGGTTGTACATAAAAAAAAAAAACATTGAAAATATAAATTGCCTTTATTGTCCCCCAAGGTTGTTGCATATTATTTTTTGTCCCCTCGATGGAGCGGTGACCACAGGAAGAAGGCATGGCTGAACACATCCCGGTTCTTGGATGGAAAAAAAAGAGCAAATTATCGACAGTAAAAATGAACCACCATTCTCCCCTGGCACAATTAATGCAGGAGGGCAAAAGAAACACACAGCCAATCGGTTAAATGACTTGCTTATTTGGTACAATAAATGTTTTTTGCAGGATGCAAATATATCTAATATATAGGCTTTCTCATTTTCATCCATTTCTGGGCATTAAGCAGAACCTGGGACAAGCTTCCATCAAATTAAATGTGAAACGATTACATGTTAATATCAGACCTGAGGACGCTTTTGCTGAACTCCCCAGGAGTGAGTTTACATGATAGCTACAGGAATTTAAATTTCCCCTTGACAGAACAAATATCCAAATCTGTCCATATAAGAAATGCCGCTACTCAAGGCTAACGTTGCATATTTGACATTAAAGGAAGTTCACAAATAAAAACAATCACCCAGAGCAATATGAAATGTTAGTCTCTGGAAGGCTTTTAGCTACTCATGGGTGTATTTATTGTGAGCGCTGCCTCTCTCTTCCTGCCCACCGGAAAATCAGAAGGGAATTAGGTGACTTAATCATATTTTTCCTTACTTAGAAAATACTGGCCAAAATATAGTAAAATAACATGAAATCTTTGCCTTATGAACTATCTTCCTGGCATTTTAGGGACCCTGAATGGTTCTTTTAAGGCTAATGCAGTGTGGTACGCTTTTAACTGTAGCGTAGTTTGGTACTGATCCAGAAGTCACCTGTAATACAGTCACGCAAAGCTTGTTGATATCTCTATCATTTTCAACACCTTTACCTTTTACCCTTCTGGTGAATTTATACTGCAGCACAAGACAGACTTCCGTATCTCATTTTGCTGCTACAATAGGCAAACATGCTTGCTGGACACTTAGCATGCTCTTCTCACAGGGTAGAAGAACTCATCTTCCAACCAGCAAACACTGAACTTGGGCTGGAAAGGTGTTATCTCCGCACCCACCCCTTCCATGTGGGAAGTCACATTATCCCTCTGTATTTTCCTTTGTAGAGAATGGTTGCCCTCTTACTCTAAAATATAGCTTGTGGCTTTGCTTTCTTTGAATGTTACAGTCACCAGGAATGGGTTTAAATCTCTCAAGTGGGTCAAGCCCTGTTCTAAGACCTTCATGACTTGCCATACAGTGGGCTTGTCAAGCGAGGGGAACGTTATGACTGTGAAGAGCAGGCACTGGGGAAGATGAACGCGAGACCTCCAGCAGCACCTCCACTCTTGTGAGTAGGCTCACATCCCCAGTGCACGGTCCTTTAGCATCCTAACTAAATTGTTTGGATTAACATGCAACCCCAGCCCTGTTCAACACTCAGAATATCATTCTCTTGAGTTTTGCTTTTACCAAAAAATAAAAATACGCATCTGCTATAGCATTTGAGTCAGAGGAAGTCACAAGGCGTGTTGCCAATGTCCAGGCCACCCTGATCAACAGCAGTGGATGAGTCAAGAAAGGCAGAAGAGAGTCTTCAAGGGAAGACATGAAAATAAACTTAGCCGAACCGTATCCAGATCTGGTCTACCACCTGGAAAATCAGTCTCTTGGTTTCTCTATCCTAACGCTTCAACTGGACATATTGACTTGTTACTTGCGACGAAGAGGATGATGAAGATAGTTTCTTTTCTGCTTTTGTTTGTTTCACTGTAGTTTCAAATTATTTTAAAACTTTTTTTTTAAATCAAATACTGTAGCAGAGAATCCCATCAAACTCAGAAATGCTATGTTTCTCATTAGCAACAGTCCCTGGTTTTCATTTTCATACTGCCATTTCGGGTTCATGCATGGTAATAGAACGTGACACATTTATAGGGAAAGAAAGTATATATATATATATATATATATATATATATATATATATATATATATGAGGAGGGGAGAATAGGTAACTTCTGAATCATTTTTTTTCCCACAGTGGTCACCCTATCACAACGGGCAGTGGAGACCTCCCATATCAGAAGGCTCCGGGAGGGAGAATAACATCAAACCAGTGACTGTCAGGGACTGTTTGCAACTGACATGGTTGGCTGTCCTGGAGACCATGCATTGTTGTAAAATTTTGTATTGTTAGCATGCAGTAACAGGCTGCAACTGTTAACCGAGGCAGCAGAAACCCGTTTGCTATAAGAAGATTAACTGTTAATTATAAGCAGTCACATTCCAAAGCGGCATATGCATAAAACAGAAAACATGCCAGTACTCGTCACTCCTTCCCGGCCATTTTACGCTCACGCCAAATGCAAAAGAGAAATTTCAAAGGACAAAGACCACACACACACACACACACAAACACATGCACACACCAAGAGTGATCAACATGAGGCTCAGGGACAAGACACAAACAGTTAAAAATGATTGAGCCCCGCATACTGACAAACCTTGCGCGCCACGACGTCTAGGGTGAAGGTGACCAGTTAAGAGTGTGCCTCCTTGTCTGCCACCCCAGTCAGGTGTGTTGTCACCTATGTCCTAGGTTTACTGTCTAAGAAGGGAAGGGCAATTCTGACCCTCCATCTGGTGGAGTGACCGTCAGGCATGATGCATGTATGCACAGTTTTGAGATTTCTTCTGGTCCACTTTTATTCGTGGTCAAGATCAGCAATGAAGACCTGAAAATTTGCCTCCCACGTGGTAGGTGTTCTAGAAAATGTGGGCATTCTATTCTTGGGTTGTAAAATAAAGCCACGTAGGTCCCATATTACAGACTTTCTAACGTGGGCATTACTTCTCCATCACCTTCCTCAACTCTATGGCTTCCTAACCCTTCATTATGGTTTCAATAAATTCTAGACTCTCAGAACCTTCTTGGTAACTTTTTCTTTTCTATAGTCAATGTGGGCTAGAGGATTTATTTCATATATCAGAGAGAGACTTAACCCCCACAAAGTTGAGTTTCACAGACGTACATGGAATATTTCAGTATCTATTTAAAACAAACAAAAAAAAGTTTCTCATCTACTCCTGACCGTAAAAAAATGTCTCCTCTCCATTGGTGTGTGCTGAGTTCCTTTCTTAGTAGCCATCCAGGGCTCTTCCCCATCACCAGAGAAAAGATTTTAAGTAGATTGTGAAGGCAAAGCAAAGTAGGTTTATGAGGACATCTAGTGGTAGGCTGTAGGACAGCAGCTTGCTAATGGCCTGAAGCAGAACTTGCTCTTCTCAGAGGAGAAGAGGGTTTTGCAGTCTCTAAGAACTGAAACCTATGTGGAGCCACTTCAATTCAAGCCATCTCATCTATGATGTTCTGGGGCAGTGAGGACAGAGAGATGAAACCTCCTAGGAGCGGCTCCTAGGAGCAGTCAATAGAAGTAACTTGCAAGCACCTTGGTTTTACACTGCACTGGCAGATAGACTGCAGCTTCCCAAGAGGGACTAGACAGGAGTGTGTCTTGGCAGGTACTTGTCAGTTTGTCTTAGGGCTCTTGGAACAAGTTTATGTTCTACGAATTGTACCCATAGGCCAACTTAACTCTGGGAAAGAAGAAATATAAGCCCCTCGGGACTTTGTTTTCTCTTTGGCCCACAAAATGTTCTTGTTCTTGGACCAGTATCAATGATTTGAAGGGGCCATGTCAGTGCCAAGAATCTGATTTGGGTTCTCACCTTCCGCTAAAACAGAACAAAAATCTATGTTTGAACAGCTTCATCACTTCAGAAGAAAGCTTTTATGTGCTTTTCTTCACCACAATAAAATGGATATTCATCCACTATTTCCATTATGACTTCCTAGTAGTACTTACAGGGACAAAATAGGAGTACTTCCCTAATGGACATCATCAAAGCTCTCTGTTTACTTTTGAGTGTTTAAAATGGAAAGCTTTCCCAGACACACTCTTGCAAAACTTTCCTTCTACTTTCAAAGGTTGGGATGGTGAGAAATTAAACCTGCTGCAGATGTAGCCTGCTCACTTCTTTTTCCTTGGGACACACTTAATATGATCAGGTGCCAGGCCTCAGGTCCTCTGCTGGTTGGCCTTTCTGAGCCAAGTCTGGAATGGAAGGAAGGGTTTCAGCCTATTCTGTCTGCGGTACCATCTGCCTCCGGCATCAGCAACCAAATGGCCAGCCAGGTTGCAATTGCACAATCTTAATTTCTGGGGTGGATTGGAAGGGAGAGGAAAAGCAGCCTTGCCCAAGAGGCCCAGGTGGAGGTTTACAGCTGCTAGAGGGAAAACTCATTTAGGTTTCCAAAGGAGCAAATGTAAGAGGGTACTAGTGCAAACGAAAAAAATGCCATTAAATTAAGGTACACTTCTCAGATCATGGCCTCACTGTTCAAATCAGCCCACGGAAGGGAAGCATTATTTCTTAGCATGACTTTACAGCTATTCTTCTAGGGCTCAGTAGCTACCAAAGTTATAAGCAAACCCTCTACAGAAGAAAAGCCCACTGAGGTTTTTGTTTGAGTACATCATTATATATAATGCTAGGAAGCAGAGGTTCTTTCATATCCTAAAAATAAGAAATGATGTCTTCACTTAACACAGTTCTTCCGGTTACCTTCTGGAGAAGAAGAAGGTCTTACACATGGCTTTCCATGATCGGGAAGGAGGGAAAGGCAAAGATTAAAGTCAGCAACCCTGAGCACACACCCAGCTAATTGATCTGACTCGCACCAATCACCCTGGAGCTGGGAAAGGTGGGAGACTTTGCCAATGGAGTTGTTTGTTGACTGGCATTTTGTAGCCCTCTAGTTCTCAAAGACTGCTAGAGCATGAATATCTGGGGGTGCAGAAGCAACACGTCCACATACATTCCACAGAGCCAACATGGACCGAACTGTGTGTCGCACTGAAGAAGATCATTATTTTGGTTTGGCACTACACAGAACATCAGAGACTTTGCACACATGAAGACTACCAGAACTCAAGCGGTCAACTTGCTTCTTCTTGTTCTTCTGCAAAGGAACATGAGAGGTCCAGTGCTGAAACACCTCCACATTCCAGAGCCAATGAACGCAATGAGTTGCAGACTGGGTCTCCTTTCTCTTTCCATAGAGTCTTATGTCTGGAAGTCAAGACCCAATGCTGACGGCTAGTGCCCATGGTAGCTAGCATTACAGCTGTAGGTCACACATAGAAATACTGGCCTTAAAAATTACATCTGGTTGGATAAATGGAATCCTATGCCTTGAGTAAGTTAGAGAGGTCTAAAGACTTGTATTGACTCGTTTAGATTCCTACATGGCTCATTCATGAAAAGTAGCATTCTCCTTTAGTTAACCAATGTTTTTCCTTCAAATAAGCACATTGATCCTCCAGATGCCTAACATTCACGGAGGAACTGTGGAGGAACTAGTGGGTGATAACTAAAGGAGAAGTTGTACTTAAAAGCAAGGCAACTTCATAGACTGTAGGAAATAATGACCACTTGTCTCCAGAAAGGCAGATACTTAGAGTCCCAAAGGAGTACTCAATTAAATATCCAGCAAGCACCTTCTTGTACAGAGAGGCACATATAATATGATCAACACATTCCTCTCTCTATGGAATCTCCCTATGAGTATATATAAAAATATGCATTTTACATATAAACTACTGGTGCATATCATATATATCACAACTCAGGAATATATATGTAACCTATGTTTTTCCTCCAGGAGGGGAATTCAAGCTCCATAGCAGGGGAAAACAAGTATAGTTTATCAAAGGCAAGCATGACCATGATCCCCGATGGACAAAGCATCTAAAGATGGAGTGGTAGTTACTCCAGCCTAATCCGTGTCCCTTAAAAGTCCTGAGGTGAGGCCTTCAAGAGAAACACACTGTTGTCAAGGTCTTATTTTCGAATAGAAAAAATAAGACCATGTCCAGAGCTTGCTGGAGGCTGGGGAATGAACGGATGCATGGAGAGTGGGCTCTGGGCACTCTCCAGCTCCTGGCTACTCTACAAGGACTGTGTTGGGGCATGAGCGAGTTGGGGCATGATGTAACTGCTACATGCAACATGAATACCAAAAATAAAACGAAACTGAAATTGTACAGAAAAAAGTATCTCATCTAGAGAAAGAGCAGGAAAACTGGACTCTGGGCTGCGGGGAGCGCACTTTACTCACAATAGATCACTACCAGGGTGCAGTTAAGATAGAGTGGGGGTCGTATTCCAAGGCAGCAAAGAGGAAACAAAATAAATCAAAGACATGTCAATGATTAGAAATTAAAGAAAATTCCTTCACACACATCAATCTAAACATGACTTGTCTCTTAAGAGAGTACCCTTGGCAACTTTTCAGAGGCTGGGAGGGAAGTGTAAATCATTAGACCAGGTTTGTGGCACAGAAAAAGAAAATAAGTCAATGGCAAAGTCTGAGAGCCTTCTCCTTGGCTAGACATCTGAATTGGACTCGCTTCCTGGATGGATGGAGAGCTATGAGGAAATGGAAAGAAACGCACACGTTAAACTAGACTACCACGATGGGATCTCCACAGATGGAATAGCCATGTGCCGGACTTCTCCCAGAGAGGACACAAAACATTGGAGGTTACTGAATGAAGAGGAATGAAAAGGGTAAGGGAGAGACTGGGAAGGAGAAAAGGGGTAGGGACAGAAGGGTAAGAAATATACACAAATTCTGGGGGCTGTTATTAGCTTTGTGCTCACAGCTATATCATTTTATTTTATGGTGAATTATTAATTGCTGCACTAACAGGTTTGGATAAATAACAGGGTGGAACAACTGTCCTTTCCAGTTTTGCTATATTTGTTATGACCATATGCTACTAACAATGCTAATTATTTCTCATGAAGGTTTCTTCACAGCCAAACATATCTTCTCCAATTTCTTCAATTCCTGACCTTCGTGAGAAGGTTTATATTCAATTATTCATTTTATTGTAATCCTCCCAGACATATCTGCATCCTGTCCTCCAGGGTATGACCTTTTAATTGGGAATAACAACATTTGGACAATTCTGATTATTATCAAATATTAACCACTCATTCCATAACCTTGACACTCTTAAGAGCACCTTGGAGGAGGCCATCCTTTTGCAGCAATGATGTTGTACATGATAAGAGATTATACACTCACTAGCTTAGTTTATGGAATGGAAATGAGGGGAATGGAGTGACTGTACATAACAGTGTGCTTTTCACAAGAGTATGGAGCTAAAAGTTTACTGTTGTTTGCTTGCCTGGAGCAGAGATGGAGAAAAATACCTTAGAAGTCAAATCCTTATTTGTAAGAACTTTAAAAGGGGCATGCCATAATAATATACTAAGGGGTCCTATCGGAGACACTCTAATTTCACAGAGAGTGAATCAGAGTTCTTTCCTCATCTTGCCTTTTCCATTCTGCCTTCCAGAGTGAATCCCCCATTCAGATGCGAAGGAAATCTTTTCAGCTGAGACCTGATGATGTCATTTCCTTTCCCAAAATCACCTGGTAGCTTTTGGGCACAGGACTAAAATCTAGCTTCTCAGCACCATCTCTGCTTTCTAGTATGATCTCACTTTGGATCTCTCTCTCCAGATGCCACAGACCCCAAAGGCCCTCCACCCATCCTCTAAACACTGCAAATGGCTTCTTGCTTTTGATTCTAGTCTCTTGCTCTTCTTCCCACCCATGTTTCAACTCCACTATCACCTCCCAAAGGACCAGTCAAGCTATGAAGTAGTAGCCTTCCTATAAGAGCCATGGCATCCTCAAATTGTCTTCTCTCTTGTCTTAGCATGTGGGTCTCTATGAATTTATATATCTCTCAACATGGCATGGGTTTGTCTCTTTGCCTGACAGAAGGTTTGGAAGGGATCTCATTCACCATTCCACCACGGGCACCAAGAAGAGACCATGCATGAAGAGGTTACACAAAAGCACATGAATGGATGCTCACCTAGTACACCAGAGCCTTACTAAGGCTCCCAAGGGATGGGTTTGCTTATAAAAATACTCTTGCATGGACTATTGACCTCAACATTCTCCCATTCATTTTGCCCCCATCGCCACTATGAGAGTTTCCTTACTGAGTTCACCCTCTTGCTCTAGTGATTTCTTGCCTGCATCTAGCCTCAGGATGGCCTGTTTCTTCTGATGGAAATGATTTTGAGGATGCCTGCTGCATGGCTATGTTCCCAGGCACCTGGTGAGAAGCGGGAATGAGTCCTGGAGCCCGGGGGCTGACCTGATAATGACCTTTTTTCTTCATCTTCAACTCACTCAGATGCTCTTCCTTGGGGGTTCAGAGAATCAGGAAATCCTTCTGGGTATAGACATAGTGACAGAGTTTGGAAACACAAATCATGGATGCTAAAAAGCTGGCCTAAACTGGTGTGTGGAAAGGAGTCCGAGAAGACTTCTACAGAAATGTCTCTAGACCGAGTACTGCCCATAGGTGCTTCCCAGAAGACCAGTGTATTGATGCTCAGGCAGTATCATCTTAAGTCTTATCGGTAACACGTCCCCTTCAAGCAGCACAATGGCAAGACCCTTGGGGTGGCATAGCCCAGGAATGGTGGCCTTTTGACTAGCTTCTTGTAAAATGGTATTTTATGAGAGGGTTTTTTTTTTTTTATAACTCTTCCAATTCATTTAGCCCAAGGATATCCTTCCTCCTGTAGGAAAGATCAGGGCACTGAAACCACAGGACTCAGGCAGGCCTCAGGGGACTGGAATCTATGTATGTTGGTTGTATGATTATCAGAAATTCCATTGTCTCATTAAATCAGGAAGGGTCATTGTTGCTTTAACTGGATTAAATAAAGCCCAGACAGTTATACAGGGTCATGGTGAGGATCAAAGCAAACACGAGGAGCTTTTCGAACCATCAAAGAGAAGGCAGCCTTGCATTGATTTTTTTCTAGGGTTCAGAACAATCTCTACTGGGCTGTGCAGTCTAATTGCTGCAAAAGGTTGGGCCTCCCCAAAGCAAGGACTGTTTCACAGCATGACGTCAGTGGAGCTCATAAGCTGTGTTCCTGAGTCACCACTGAGGGTGCAGAGGAAAGCTGGGGTGGAAGACAACTGGGATTGTCTATGCTGGAAGCTTCTGAGCCCAGTCTAGTCCACCCCATAAAGCAAAGCACTATGGGATGGCCTGTAGGCATCGGTGACTGGTAGCCTTGTTGGGAGCAGTACTTTTGCCCTGGGGTGATCTAAGTCTGAACCTACAAGAATCCCAATTGAAAGACAGTCTATTCTTTTTATTTGGAGAGTGGGTTCTGGGACTTGCTTTCCTTCTAGAACTACACATAGTCTCTTAACTTAGGAAATCCTCCCTCATCTACTGTAATCACGATATAAAAACGTTCCTTCCACCAAAGCTGTAGGTAGCCTCCGTTTAACTGTGGGCCAGACATGTCTACTTCTAGAAAAGTACTAGGAGGTACTAGCCTCTCGCCTGGGCACCAACTGTGATTTCTTTTTCATCTTTTGCTCTAAGCAAGGACTGGTATCTGTTTCATGTTTCATTAAATGGTTGGGAGAAATATCCAAACACATTCAAGAGAACACTTGGTATTTAATGTTCCTCTATAGGAAAAGGAGAAGGGAAAGGAATTTGGGGATGAGGAAGGAGAGCAGGAGGGAGGGGAGAAAGAAACACTACTTACGCCGCCTGCAGCCGCATTTTTTAATTCTTTTGGGATCTGTGACGTCATCATGACAGGCCTTGCAGTAAAAAAATGCCCTGGAGAAAGAGAACGGAAAAACTGACACATCTCATAATCCACCCAAGTAAAATGAGTACCACGTGTCCCCTGAGGTGGTGCCAAATTAATGAAACATGCCAGGCCTAATTTCCTTTTATCTTTTGAGAAGTTTAGACATTTGCAGACGGAAATGTTTGTTGTAAGACCATTCACTTCAAACCCAGCATTCTGTGATTCGAGTTGGTGCTTCTTTTTATAAACTTTTATTTGCAAAGGAACCGGGAGAAAGGTCTTGCTGGTGTGATACACTAAGCTTGTGACTGTAATTTCTGAGAACACTGGTCCTTGGAACACATGGGTAATAGCCCCAAGTCTCTGGAGTATACATTAAAAACAATTCTAAATCCCCACAGCTTACTCGAATACATGTTAAAGGGGCACAAGGATGACGAGCCTTGGTCAAACCTAAATGTCATCTTTGCCACTTCACAAGCACCTTTCCTCATTGACCAAAGGCAGAGAGGACTGATAGTTACTGGAGGAGGGGCACAGAAAGATTCCAGTGGTTCCCCTCAGACTCTCTCCTGGAAGTCAAAGCCCCATTCCACCCCAAAGCTGGCAAGATCCATTCCCATTAGGTCTGCTCCTAGCACAGATAATAAATAAAAGTCTTTCTCTCTCTCTCTCTCTCCTCTCTCTCTCTCTCTCTCTCTCTCTCTCTCTCTCTCTCTCTCTCTCTGGAGTGGGAATCAGCTGACCACTGGAATGGGATGAGGAGGGGAATGATGGGCAGAATGAGCCAAAAGGAGGGGCCATCAATAATAACAACAAAGTCCCCTAATCTGACTTAAGTGCCAGTCTGGGACCCCAAAGTTAACTGGCTGTGCCAAAGTTAGTTTCAATGAGAAGAACTAAGATGATCTGGAAACTACTTAACATCAGCATCCAGAGAAATTAACATGGGGACCTGGGTGGGTGGCCGAGCCCTTCCAGCTTGAGCTGGTGCAGAGGCATGGCCGTTCAGCCACTCAGGATTTTCAGCACAGGCGTCTTTAAGTGGCAGGAGATGGTCAACTTTGACAAATCTATTAAATAGGCTTTGTTAGATGGCTCTGCCCAACTGCGCATTAATGTTCAGGGCTCTAGCACATTAGGCAATCTGGGCTAAGGTGTGATGTTCAGTAGGTTACATGCATTTTTAGCTTAAGTTCTTTTCAAATTATGATGGTTTACTGCGGTGTCACTCCATCATAAGTAGAGAAGCATCTGCACTGGGGAGGTAATAAAGTTTACTGGAACGACCTCTCAACCCTCTGGATTCAGGAACTAACAAAACCCTGGGCTTAATGCCTTTACCACTCCCAACATGAAATTGGGTGCCAGGAATAAACAGAGCCATTTGTCGACGGAGGCCAAAGAAATAAACACAGTTCCTAGGTTCTTTTATGTTTTCCACAGTGTGTACATTTCTACATCAAGTCCAATGCTCTTTCAACTCAAGGGGCTCCTTCACCGTTTCTTTAAATGTCAGGCATCATCTCCTTTGCAAAAACAGAAAAAGCAGCTGTCTGCCCTACAAGGCATTGTGGGTAGGAAATGAATGGATGGTGGGCTGCCTTGAAACAAAAGGGACAAGAAGAGGCATCCATTTACTTGGGGCAAGTGAGTTCCCAACCACTTCCTCTGGCCATTTTAGGACCCCTTAGATGCTCACGTGGATAACAGCAATGCAGCAGTAATAACAGCTAATAAACCATAGGCCGGGGCTGCTCTAAGCATGTAAAAACATTAATATATCTGATCTTCAACAACCCTTTTTAAAAAAAAGCTTGGTTACAGATAAGGAAACTGAGGTGAGTAGCAATTAAGTGGCCTGCTCAAGGTCACACCACAAAGTGGCAGAGTCTGGATTCAAGTCCAGGAGCCGAAAGTCTTAAACATGTTTCTCTCAAAAGCGCGAGGGGTGCACCCACACACTGAGACAATGGGGATGTTCTACTGGGAACTCACCAAGACCAGCTGGCCTGGGTCTGGAAAAGCCTGGGATAAAACCGGACTCTCTGAACATAGTGGACAATGAGGACTACTGAGAACTCAAGAACAACGGCAATGGGTTTCTGATCCTACTGCACGCACTGGCTTTGTGGGAGCCTAGGCAGTTTGGATGCTCAACTTACTAGACCTGGATGGAGGTGGGGGTTCCTTGGACTTCCCACAGGACAGGGAACCCTGATTGCTTTTCGGGCTGAGGGGGGGGGACTTAATTGGGGGAGGGGGAAGGAAATGGGAGGCGGTGGCGGGGAAGAGACAGAAATCTTTAATAAATAAATAAATTTAAAAAAAGTTTAAAAGAAAAAAAAAGAGATGGAGAGATGAGCCAAATGAAATAAAAAGCCCAGTTCTTTATATTAAACATCTTTAAAGATTTATTTAATTATTTATTTTATGTATATGAGTACTCTATCTGCATGTATGCCTACACACCAGAAGAGGCTATCAGATCCTACTATAGATGGTTGTGAGCCACCATGTGGTTGCTGAGAATTGAACTCAGGACCTTTGGAAGAGCAGCCAGTGCTCTTACCTGCTGAGTCATCTCCCTAGCCTGTAAATATTTTGTTTTTAACTGAGAAAAGCTATGTATTTGTGATCTATGTTATGGAGAAACCAAGCAAACCAACACATAGGCTTTCATCTACTTGTTACTTTGTATGTGGAATGAGAACATTTAACATCTACCCCAAGAGAAAAATTGTTAAAAGAAATTTTCACGAATACAACACACTGTTTAAACAACATCAAGCTGTGGGTCAGGGAGAGGGCTCAGCAGGTAGCAGCACCTGCTGCCTGACAGCTGGAGGTGACCCTGCGTCCCATGTGGGAGAAGCACCTGCTCCCTGACAGCTGGAGTTGACCCTGCGTCCCATGGGGTAGAAGGAGCAAAGTTGTTCTCTCACCTTCCTCCGAGGTGAATAATTTCTCACATCTATTCAACACAAATAAATAAGCAGATGCAAAAAGTAACCTATTTTGAACCAACTATGGTCGTGGCACTTTGCAATGATCGCTTGCATTTATTCTTTCATTTAAATTAATATTTTATGTCCCTTGACCCTTGTTCCCCAGATGTCCCTGCCCCAGCTTCTAGTAACCACGATTCTACCCTGTGCTTACATGGCCTTGACCTTTTAAGGTTTCACATATAAGTGAGATTGTGCAATGTTTGTCCTTCTGTGCTTGGCTTCTTTCACTTAGCGAAGCAGGTGCTACAGTCAGACAGATGCGGTTAATAAGGCAGATGAAGGGCTAATGGTGTCCACGGTCACAAGAAGACATCTGCTGCAGATGAAGGAGGCAGATTCTTTAAACTACAAGTTAATTTTTGCTAAGTGGCAGTTCTTTGGAAGCTATACCACCCAGAAAAGCCCCCATTGCATTCTCTTGGCAATGTCCTTTGTTACAACTATGCACTTGACCCTGCAATCTCAGTGATCCAGAGAACAGAACCCCACTGGCCTTAGTTTAAAACCCTGACTATGGCTTCCAAGAGCCTTTCCCCACTCCTGGTGGCTTCTCTATTTTCCTGATGCTTGCCTTCTCACTCCAAAGCAACTACCATCCCCTTCTTCCCCAGTTCACACACCAGCCAAAAGACCCCGCCTCCACATCCTGCTAGGTTGGCTTTAGGGTCTCCTTGTCCTCTGTTGCTCTGTGGGACTGGCTAAAGGCAAGAGCCTGAGAGCAACTGAAAGTGAGAAAGATTGAGTATGCTCTCTGGAGGGTTGTGGGATAGTAACAAAAACATTTCCCCACCGGAGGGCAAAGCTCCCACTAAGTGGTCATCATTCCCCCTCAAACTTCCCCCTTCTTCCCCTGGTCCCTGCAGTTTCAGGCTGAAAGCAGCTATCACCAGCCTTTATGACAACTTTATGGTATGTTTAGGACCGATCTTCCATTCACCATGGCCCAGACAGAATTCCTCAGTTCCTACCGCCCCCATCTTCTCCTAGTTTTTCTCATCTCAGCAAGACATCATCGTCACCATCGCTCATTGCCCAAAACCTAGGCCTAAGCCTTGATTCTTCCTCCTCCCTCACTTCTATGCAGTTCATGAGTATGCACTACAGGCTCCCCAGAGTGCTCCAAATAGGAGTCTCCTCCTGCACAAGCTGCCAGCATCTCCCTACACTATTTGATGCTCTCTGAGTATCTTGCCTCCTCTCCTGCCCCATCACAGGCAAGGATCTTTGAGAATATAGTTCTGATCACATGCAACAATATGCTTCATTCCATGATAAAGCCATTCTCTTTGTAAGTGCCCAAAGAACCAGATGCAGCCTGTCTTCTGATCGCTCCCCACTTCCATCCTCTGGTACTCTCCCGGCCATGCTGTCCCATGTTGTCTCAACAAACTTCACCCTGTTATCGTCCTTTCTGGAAGAGCAGCTTTCACTGACACCTAGTGAAATCCTTCTTTCATTTTAAAGTTTTTAAGAACCTAAAATTCTCTCCTCTATAGATTGTGAGCCTCAGGACAGCAAATAGGATCTCTGGAGCCTTCCAAACATTAATCAATGGCAGATATTTGATGAGTGAATGAATAAATCAATTTGAGATTGCTTCCCAATTTTGGGGATTCCATGTTTTGAGAAGAAACCAGAAGTAGATATAATATATAATATAATATAATATAATATAATATAATATAATATAATATAATATTATAGCAGATAACTTTTTTCACTTGGCAACTAATCTATTATTTTTAATTATGACTCAAACAAAGTTTGTATTTGCTAAAGAAAGTGGGAATCACAGGACTGTGTTCCTGAGTTATTTAAAAGGGGGGATATTTAGGGACAGCCAAAAAATATGACCAAGTACCTATCTCAGAGTAACCTCTTAATTGAAGTAGCTGGGCTCACTCCTCCTTGTCTAAAGCTAGCACCTCAAGTTTCTATGACCAAGACTTCTCTCAATGCATGGTGTTTTGCCTTTTTTTTTTTTGAAGCCACAGCAGAGGGTGAAACCCAATAAGAGACCATCATAATCTACTTTTCCATTTTTTACACAACTTGTTCAGTTTCACTCAGATTTCCAATGTCTTTTCTATAGCTTTCTGTACTCTTCATCTATTTGAAATGCCCTAACTGACAGCATTTTCTTTGACAGATCACACGCCATGGAAATTACAGGCTGGGGTTGTAGCTGATGGTGTCAGCATGTATTTGTGAATTCCATAAAGCACGGGAACAAGACATATTACATTCCTTAATATAGGTGGTAATTCGTTTCCTGAGCTGCTCGGTGTTGTGACACTCATTAGTGAAAGATGCAGTAGGAAATAGAACCACACAAATGGGAGCCCAGGTTGAATTTGCTGTCTGGGAGGTGTGCATGATGTATGGTCGCCTGTGCTCCCAGCCTACCATGCTTAGAGCTGAGATTCTGCTTCAAAATTCCGTGTCTCACATCTGGACCAGGACATAACTATTCTAGAGTCCCTGGTGGTGGGGCTCACACAGACAATTTCCTTTCTCACCTGAACGTCCATCTAAGGATAGTTCTGATGGCCTCCTGTCTCAGCGTATTTTACCCATGAACCAGATAGAGATGGACCTCTCTTACATGGTTTAACAATGCCAATCATTCTCCAATTTCCAATTTGCAGAAGTAAACTTATTGGAGAGATCAGTAAAAAATAAAATCCAGAAAACAAAAAACAAAACCAAAAAACAAAAAAAAAAAAAATAAAACAACAACAAAAAAAACCCCTCAACTCTAAAGGTTCTTTTCCATGGAAACTTTTAAACTAGTAGTCTAAAACTTGTTTAAAGTCCCACTTGCTAGAGTTGAGTGGGTAGAAAGTCATAAGCCTGACTTTGTCAAATATTAGCAGGGTTCTATATTAGCATATTTGAGATTTTGCAAATATGTCTTGTTATGTCTCACTAACACAGTGACTTTGCACAAGCTGGCCAATGAAGCCATGTTTTAGTTCCTTCCTAAACAAAGAAGGAACTCTAAGGCTGGGTGAGGTCATGAACCCAAAGAAACCCATTAGTACCCAGAGCAGCGGTGGTGCAGAGTAAGTAGGTGCTGGCCTTTTACAGTCAAGAAGGCCAGAGTTCTGAGCACTTTAGAAGACTGACTTCTATTTCTTGGGTAATTTTTGAGGGTTAGCATAAAGAATAGGCACACGTCACATGGGCCTGGCTCTGAGTGGGGACTCATTAGAAGACAATGGGCATCCACAAAGAATTGAAGACACTCATAGTAAGTATTGATTTAAAATATGTAACACAATTATTCAGTTGAGTAACTTTTCTTGATTAATTATATCATATTTTCTGAAAGCAAAAGTTCTGGAGTTGGTGGAATAAAATCAAATATAAACAAAAGTCTAAATTGATATGCAAAGTCCTGTGATTCCCTAAGTTACTTAAATAGGAATAAAGACATTAATAAAAAATTTTAAGAAACGTGGAGCCTGGTGCTAGCCTCATACTAGAACTAAAGAGGCTTCCCAACTGAAGCTGACAACGTTAGCCAGGGCTTAGAAAGTTGCGAGCACAGATAGGGGCATTTTAATGTTCTGCCAAAAATTAATCCAAACTGTTTGAAGTTCTTCTTGGCATTTACATCAGAACATATGCAAGGACATTTACCCATACGATATTAGGAAAATGACCTCAGACAGGGGCCAGAAGTCCTGTGCATCTCCTTCAGAACCGGAAGACTTAGAATGACTTGAAGTCACTTCTGCTTTCTTGGCCTCAGTTTCTTTCCTTGTAAGATGAAGGGGCAGATAAAGATGCTTCCTGATCTAAATTTTTAGTATTCTGACTTAAAGACAGGGAAATGACTGTGGGAAAAGACACCCTAGGAAGCAATTACTACTTCTGGAGGTAGAGTCTTGGACATACGGAGCATGCAGGTCTCAGTAGGTCTAAGTGTCTGGGGTTGGGCCAGAAAGAAAGCAGATAAAAATCAACTCTTACCTTTTAACTTCTTTGGCATCACTTGCGATGAAAAATCCTAAAGTACCTTCTTGGATCTTAAGGTGGTTCCCAGGGTTAATTAATATTCTGCTCAATGAACAGAAACAAACAAAGAAGACAAAAGTGTGAGCTGGGGTTCAGGATAAAGACTTGATGATGACACCATCCTGTTGCCTTGATAGGGGCCCCACTCATCTTGTTCCTTAGATCTTTCCTTAGAGCCTGGCATTCACTGGGCCACACATCTATTTCAATCATGCCATAATTTAGCTCCAGGTAGCACACTCCAAGTCAGGGCCATCAAAGGTCTTGGTCTTAGGGTCTAGGTTTGCTTAATGGAGCTGCTTAACTGCTCCCAGAAGTACATTCTTCAGAATGGATCCATTTAGAAACTGATTTTGACGGTCAGTTTTGAAACACACTCAGCCTAATGAAGTTCTATGCAACCCCCATTTCCCCTTAGGTGATTGAGCATTAATGGGACCCCTATGTGTATACAGAAACATACATATATACATACCACATATTTCCATGGGGAATGGTACAAGACACCTATGTTACATGTAATGCATAATAAAACAGCACATCTTTGAGGCTTTGATAAGGACATGTAAGCAGACTCTATGAAGAACACGATCTACACACTGATAAAGAAAGCTATTATCTGTCAAATATGCCCAATGATTCCCGTCTACTTTCTATAAAAATGGATGGGTTGTGTGAATGAGACATAAAAATAGTATTCTGTCATTGGGGCCCACTGCAGCTTAAAGACAAATGAAAATTATCTCTAAAAACAGAAACAAAACAACTGCCTTGTCTTGTAGGGATATATAAATCTAAATATTCACAGCCCTACAAGTGCTAGAAATGGACTAGCTAGCCAAGTTATGTTTGTGGTGGCATAGAGATAAAAGGATCCTAATCTAATAAATGGGAGAAACAAGCAAGTTTCTGCTGATCAAAAGCAGAGTACTGTGTTGTCCTATGCAGAAACAGTGATGAGGCATTGTGTATAACAGGTGTAGAATTTAGAGACTTGGGATGAAGCAAAAGACAATAGCACTATTATTTGATATAAAAAGCTAGTGATTAAGGCAAGAGAGGTTTGGGCTCGGGTTCACTGAAGACCCCCAGCTGCCCAAGACAAATGGGGGAGGGGAAAAATTAATGTGTGATCTTTCTGTAGTGGTAAGATTCAGGAGATAATGTTGTCAAAGTAGCTCTCTCTCTGCAACAAAACAGGGAGAGCCCAGGTGAACTTCTGCACTGTTGGGAGAATTCTGATCAGATCATCACCCTGAGGTTACTGTTCATAGCTGCGAACAGTACAAGAGCACCTACCATTACCTACAAGACCTGACAGCGGGAAGCGGGGCTTGTGCCATTGCCATGGCTGCTGTTAACACTAAATAAGAGAGAATGAAGAGGCGACCGCTCTGCCTCAGAACCACCAGCAGCAATGAGGTTCCTTCCACATCAGAACTCATCAGTCCATCCTAATGGGCCTGCGGTCTGCACTAAGGACACACTGCAAAAGGCAGAGGTTTTACAAAAAGACCTTATCATGACTCCTCTGCCAATTCCCACACCCGTATCATAAGCCTTCTCATTTAGCACAGTCATGAGGCAAAGATGTCAGAGATTATACAAATTGTTGCAATTAAATGAATGTAAAAATTAGTTTGTGCTCAATAAGGTGCATGTGAGATTATATAGTTTATATTGATTTCCTTTTCAAAATCACCTAAGTAAGGCATTTTAGGATCACAGGGTTCTAGATTTTGTACAATCTTTGCCTTGTTTTCCTAAAAGGCAGTTCCTATGTGACTGCCTCTGCAATCAGAAATTGGGTTCATATTCCAGCATTGAAGTGGTAATTTGGGGTAAGTTCCTAAACTTACCAAGAATTCAACTGCTTTTCCCTATGAGAGGTGCATTAAGACTAACAATAGCCATTTGTCAAAGAAGATAATGTCTAAACAGCTTGATGCCTTCGATTATGGTTACTGTTACCATGTCTTCCCTGTAAAAATGTCCAAGTATATTGCATTCCATCAGAGGTCTCCTGGCTCAGTGGACTGGAACACTGTGCTTCTTATCAAAAATATCCTCTATGATGAAGTTATAGAATTAAAAACTATACATGATAGAATAATGCATGAGTACTTCTATTTAAAAAAATTCCCGTACTTCTGGAGTTTTAAAAGTATGTTCCCCAAAGTTTGGGAAGCCTCTATTTTGCTAAGAATCCACATAGGAGTGGAAGGGATCCCGAGCTGGCTGGATGGGTGGGATTCTATCACAACTCAAACAACAGAATACGGAAGGTAAAATTTGACACACGTTGTCTTGGTCAGACATTTATGTCCAAAGACCTGTGCTTCCTTTTCTCATGCTTTGTGCCACATTATCTGTCCCATGGTGATCCAGTCCACTGTTTCACTGTGAAATGTGGTAATCTCAGGGTTCCTAGCCACAGAGGTTTTTCATTTTCCGCTGGTCTTTATCTGCACTGACTGAACAAGAATTGGCCTGCGGTGACATCAGGGATTGCAGTCTAGAGAATGCAGGTAGAAGTGCTTTGCTGCAGTCTTCAAGCATCTTTTAATCAAGTCAGTGCTGGTGGAGATCAACCTGGTGCTCAAGCCTCGGCTTCCCTAGCCATCAATGTTAGTGAAGCACTTAGGTGCATTCATCATAACCACTGGATCCTGGCTTTGAAGGAAGCTAGGTCTCACCCTCCTTAACTATAAAATGCAGAGAATAATACCTGACTGACAATGTTCCTAAGAGAATAAAGGCTATAGTCTATGCATTAAGGACACATTATGTCCTCAATCTTTGGTTTCTATAAATATAAGCAAGGTGACTAAAAACGTCAGAGTAAAGAAGCCCTCACACCTCTACTGGCCTACTCTCGATTTTGTATTCAATGCTAACAGAACCCTTGGGAAGGTGTGGTCTCTGGGCAACATCTAGAAATGGGTTACTACAGATCTACCTTGTGCTACAAATCAAAATCACTCTATTCCTTGAGTTTTATGGAGATATGCAAGCGATAGACAGCATCTCCTGTCCCCAGAGCTCTTGGGATCCCCAAATACCCTCATGTGCCCTATGGCCAGGGTGCGAAGATTAAACCTGTATGCATATGAAGTATGAGGCAGGTATAAAGGCTAGGCTAAGACAGGCTTCAGTGGGTTCATTTGAGGGAGTCAAAAGAATGAGCCCATCCAGGAAAAAAAATAGGAAGTCCATCAGACAGGTGCTCCGTGCATTGCAGGCTAGACTGAGCTCTAAGGGGAAGTCATCAGCCAGGTGCTCCGTGTGGTACAGGCTAGACTGAGCTCTAAAGGTGGTGAAGAACAGGCCTCTGATTCCTGGGGCCCACAACATAGGAAGTTTCCTAGGTGACTTGTGAGTTTCACAGCCTCTTTGGAGAAATACATTCCTGATTTTAGTATTTCAGATTGCATAACTGTTACCTGCATTCCAAATCTAGAAACATTTAAATAAATGCTAGTCTTCTTCATCTGAGAAATGTAAAAATATATTAATTCTAGGCAGGAATAACTTTTTCCTCTCCCTACAAAATGCCTTTTATACTTAAAATTTGCTATTGACTTACTAGGAATGTTAGCTTTTTTGTTTGTTTTTTTGTTTGTTTGTTTTTTTTTTTGGCAAATCTCTCTGATCTTTTTAGGAGACTATTCAATGTCAAGTTTGTTTTGTTCTTATGGCTGCCAAACATCTTCCTCCATAAGCACCACTTTTAATCAGTTTTCTGGCTCCAATTTTGTTTAAGTCATAAGCTTATCAGAGATAAAACTCAAGATGTGTCATGCAGAGAATCAAGAAAATCTCCAAGAGGAGTCTCCTATCGGGAGAGGCCTTTCTTCCTGCGCATCCATTAGCAGAATTCCAACAAGGACATCTTGGCAGAAGGAGACATTTCCTCATTTCAAGGAAGATATAAATTATCCCCCCTTTTTCCCCATGACCTTGCTGACTTCAATTGAAAACGCCTAGTGAGAGATGGCAGCACAGGGCTTGTGTGGTCTCATCTCCACGAATTCTCGCTCATTGCTTTTCTTACGTCTGCAGCAAGGCTTATTCTTCGTCTGCTTACCCTTCAGAAGAGCAAAGCACACACTTTCTGTAAGAGATCACTGCCAGTTGGAAGACTGAGAAACAGGATCCCCGTTTACTTCTGAGTTTTTTTTTAAATAAATATTTATTTATTTTATATACAATATTCTGTCTGTATGTATGCCTGCAGGCCAGAAGACGGCACCAGATGGTTGTGAGCCACCATGTGGTTGCTGGGAATTGAACTCAGGACCTTTGGAAGAGCAGGCAATGCTCTTAACTCTGAGCCATCTCTCCAGCCCCATACTTCTGAGTTTTCCTTAGTAGAACTTAGGGACATGCTACAGGCACTTTCTAGATCTGTAGAATGAATGGAAACTGGCCTCAGTTCTCCAAGTTTCTCTTTTTCTCTCCAATAAATGAAAGTAACAACTACTGCGATTCTCATCAGTCAGCCTGATCAAATGCGTGACCACAAGTCTTCTTGTAGATTGGCCACCAAGCTAAGTTCCCAGAGGCAGTAAGTATAAATATACAAATATGCAAATATGTAAACAGTCACTTAGGCAGCTGGAGCAATTGGTTTCAATACCGAAAGCAAAACTCACTTAGAATTGAAATGCATGTTTCTGATTGCAGAACATATCCACACAGAATGGGCTCTATCCAATGGGGCATGTTTTTATCAGGGCCCTAGGGCAGACATTACATTGACTATCTTATGCTTGGACTTGAGGCAGATTGAAAAAAAAAATCAGGACTAGGTGGGGAGAAATATTCTTTTTCTTCTCTCCAATGCTTAAGGTGCAACAGCTGCAGAATTATTTAGTAATCCTTCCTCAGTCCTCCTAATCCTTACCTTTGTTAGGGGGAATGGCCAATGACTAGTAATTCAACTGAAACAGATACCTTAAAGAAGACTTTCATCCACCATGGACAAATAGACTGCGTGCATGCATTTGTGTGTGTGTGTGTGTGTGTGTGTGTGTGTGTGTGTGTGTAGTTTTGTCCCCATCCCCCCCCCCCCTTTAGGCATCGTGTACCATTCCCCAAGCAATTGAGAAAATATCACGACTTCTGTGAAGGTATAGTTTATACTTGGAAACACTATTATCACAATTGTGTCTAGCAAGCTAATGGGACTTCATTAAACAGAGCAAGCAAGTCAGAACCACTGAGGAGCTCAGTTCATGCTATGCCCTGCTGACTCACACCACTGGGAAGAGGTCTCTCTGATCACTCAAGTTCATGGACAATTACTGTCAGCAGGAACTTGATTCAAACCAATTTCTGCCCCCTCTCAGGAAGTTCAACTGCACTGCAGTTTGTGTTGTGTTACGACATAGCTTAGAAAAAACCCAAATCTCAAACCTCATCACTTCTCTGGAACTTTCCATTTCTTCTGGGCTTTACAATAAGTGCTGCTGGAGTCCCACACAACTAGACACATGCATTTACATTAGAATATGTGTAAAAGACACAGGTGTGTATTCCATGCTTCAATATGCATAGGCCTAGTTCACTTACATACAGAGACACCATAATCAAGGTTGCTCCCAGCTGGTCAGACTCAAATGACCATCACTGTGGTCTACAACAATATTGGCAATATATGATTTAGCCCACGTTCACATCAATAATCTTAAAAGTAAAATTTCCATATATTTGTAGAGTATAAGAAGACTAGCTACATGGGAGAGGCTAGAGAGCTGATCTAGGAAAGATAACACTGGACATGTGGTTCTGGGAGCAAGCCATACGCTCTGGTACACGTTAAGACAAGTCATGCCCATATCACAACATGCCTTCACCACAAAGTAAAAGGGCCCCAGGCCAGAAGCCAACAGCAGAGGTGCAACCACTGTGGACCTCTGAAGATGCATAGTGTTGCAATAACTTCTCGCAGTTGGATCATATCAATAATACCAAACTGACAGGAAGCCACCTCTATTTATTCACATCTACTAAAAAAAAAATCACAGAAGATCTGACATTGGAAAGAATCCCAGACAACACAAACACACAAGTATAAACACAAACACATGACAGTGACTACAACCACGGAGAAGAACATGAAGAGGTCGGCATTGTCACAGTCTCTTTTCAACAGTACTGTCTTAGAGAATGCCTTGTAAAAAAACTATGCGAAAAATGTAACAACAACAAAACAATCACCCCAAACCCAAATAATTAAAAAAACGCCATTGATAATAATTTAGTCATGCTTCATGCAACACAAAACAGCGGCAAAACAGGATGAAGTGACATGGTAAAAGCTGAGATACTTCCTACTAAGAAATGTGCCAAACACACAAGGGGCAAAAGAAAACCATGAGTTTGTCCCAACAAACAGTGCTTATTGCAGAACACAAATACACAGCTGGGCAGTTCAGTGCTGGCATTTCAAGTCTCTACAGAGAACTGCTCAAGAAATTAGATAGTCAAAATGAAATCAACCCGAACAAGAATGAGGAAAAGGCGAGGTGCTAGCGCTTGGTCTCTGTTTTGTGGATAAAGAACAGAAACTGATTGACAAAGTGGAAACTCAACAGAGGGGCGAGAAGGTCACTGGGAATGTGGATGTGGGATGAAGACAAAATGGTGCCCGCATCTGATGGATACCAGGACAACATCAGGACAGTACAGAAACAGACACAGAGGGCTGGAGAGAAACGGTCTCCTTTTCAAGTTGAATATTATTTGTTTTCATCATTAGTGCTAAGATTGAAGACAATCTATACCTTTCTGTTTACCTTTTTACTTATTTATTTTAGTTTTCCTGCAAAGAAGTTAGTGCATCAACCAAAAGAATCAACAAATCAAACAAGGACAGCAGCCGGCTACTTTTATGTATTCTAGTGGGAGACGGGTGATACATATGTATAATATATATATAATATATATAGATATACTATATATATATACTAGACAAGGAAATGAGATTATATATCCATATATATAATCTCTCTTCTTGAGTTCTTGGCAAATGGTTAGTCCTGTGGTTAGGAGTGAAGACAGAGGGTGGAGGTTGGAAGGAAAGTTAACGAAGAATGCATACCGCTTTCGGCTTCTGCAAAACGACAAGAAAAGAATTTCAAATCAAACAATTTGATAATAAATTGACTGACACCAGGAGGAAGGAAGGAATAAAACCTTTGTTTCAAATCATTTGAAGGATGCATGTGAAAACAAGGTTTATCAGCAAAGCATGGAAAAAGGATCATGGGTGGAGCCAACAACAGAGAAGAACCTCAAACATTGGTCAGAGGTAGGAAGTGGGAAGAGAAGCAGCTTCTCTAGATTTCCATACCTTGTCCATTACAAAACGTGAGAGGATGAGGACTAGTTCTCTCACAAGGATATAAAAACAAAAGTGCGCTTTGGACTTAGACGCTTTGTTGAGTACATCTTGTGTTTTGTTGGGGTACGAGCCACGTTCCCTCCAGCACACCTTTTCCACAGCACTCATGTGCTTCCACACTGAGACCAAGCCACACTGAGGATTAATGCTGGCAACTGCACACAAAAAGCCAATACAAAGCCAGACAAGTTCTTTTTTTGCCTTTTCTGGGGGCACTAGGAGGGAAAACAAAATCACAACCTATATCTCTAGACATGGCTTTGTTGGAAACAGCTCAGGTTTATGAATCAATGAGAAGCCCTGTCAAAGAGAAGGCTGTGTTTTCCTGGGACCTGAAATCTGTTTCCTTAGAATAGTGCCTGTCCTCTAGTGGCACCTCTCTTTCCTGGGACCAAAGGGTGGTAAGTGGGAGCTGAGTGGCTGATGCTCATGGCTCAGTGCTGCCATGAGATCATTCCAGAAAATACTCATCAACACCACCTACGCAGCGATCCTTTTCCTCCTTCCTTCCTTCCTTCCTTCCTTCCTTCCTTCCTTCCTTCCTTCCTTCCTTCCTTCCTTCCTTCCTTCCTTTTTTTCCTTTCTTTCCTTTATGTTTGTTTGGAGAGAGATGCACAAAAGCAATAGAGAGAGGTCCTCTGATCCACAAAGATTGCCATTCACAACCTACCCCACCCTCCAAAAAAAATTCAAGGACCCACAGTCCTTCCTCCATACACGTGGATCCAGGTAAGGCTAGTATAAAGGTGGGCTAATGGTAACTCTAGCAAATCCCACGTTAACTGTTGACAGACAAATGGCCATGGCTCTCTTGGGCTCAAATAATACTTTTAATAGTCCTTCCTTTGCCAACAAGGAAAAGAAAAATGTATCCTTCCATGCATAGTTTTGAAATTGCTACCACAGTGTTCTACAAAAGGACACCAAATCCACCATTTTCTCTTCTGGTGTCTGGTTGATTTGGATTTTCAAAGTAACTCAGCATTTGGTCAGATTGGCTGTGGACAATCTGACATGACAGTTAAGGGGAGGGACAACAGAGGATCCACTTGCCTGTGATCCAGTGTTCCTTTTGTTAACGTCACAGACACATATTTGGAAATAGGCATGTGTGTGTGTGTGTGTGTGTGTGTGTGTGTGTGTGGTCATTTATCAAGACTGACAAAACTCCTTGAATGAAGCTAGTAGAACTTTTTAAGTGTTGTTCTGCATTCTGTTCGGTTATGAAGACGTGTATTGACGTGGGTGGGCTGCCCTTCTGGCCCTGTTAACATGTAGGAGCAAAAGCCTTGCTAGAGGAGGTACAGCATCTGGATACATCGTTTCAGAGAACAAAAGTCAGGCTATCTTTTAACCAGCTATCTTTCTCCCCAAACTATGAGTAAGAATTGAGGATCCAAGATTATCTGTGTTATCAACGAGGCACCTAGGACCTCCCACCACCACTACCAGATTCCTGCTCAGACATTGCCGCCACCAACCAGCAGTAAGGTCATGTTATCGACTGGAATGTTATCTATTTCAACCAGACCTTGTCCCTCACTGGTCTGATTTGCACATCATTAAGTAAAAAATAAATAAATAATGAGAGCTCCTGCCTCAGAGCTCTTCTCTTCTGGCTAATTTACATGAAGCTGATATTCTGCCACCTGGCTAAGGCTGCAGTGGAAGAAACACATATGGTCCACAATACGCTGCTTACAGATCGGCTACTGAGAGAGCTGGCCCCTCCCATTACCACTCTACCGCAGGCTGCTGGAAAGAAGGCCTGAAGCCACCTGCTTTCTGCTTACAGCAGTAAAAAGAACTTCAAGAGAGAGTCCTTCCATTCTTGCTTTCTTGTGTAAAGGGTAGCTATAGCATAGTGGTTGGAGCTACCCTCTCCTGTCTTCCAGAGAAATGTCTGGGTGTCCAGTGGAGCATGGGGTGACAAGCTGGTCTGAAATAGAAGCTGCAGTGTCTTGAAATGTTTTGCAGGATTCTGGAGGTGCTGCACTGGGTTCCAAGCAAATAATTCATAAAGCGAGAAAGAGGAAGTGGACGGACCCCTCCCGGGATAAACACTACATGAACGTCAACTTACCGGCTCTCCCGGTTGGCAGACTTGTACTCAATGGCTATCATCAAAAGTTTCAGCTTCACAAAGCACAGCCTGCAATGAGACAGAGAGGCCTCCCAGTCAATGACTGTGAACAGCGGAGTCTCATAACAAACCCCTTCTGGAACTTCCAGTCCCCTAATGCAGCCATTATCCAGGGAGCCCTCAGTCTACCCCAGGTGCCAAAGGCAGGCTCAGTAAAATGACACCTCCACATCTTCCCCATTAAAGCTGATTTCCCACAAGTGATAAGGGACTGGATGTTCAAAGTGCAAATTGGGCTCTGGTCTGGATGTCTAGACACAGACCCCAAGCAGAGATTTGTGCCTGGGGATTTACAGCAGCCAGATTCATTAGTTACTCAGCCGGATAGTAAAATGTTAACTGCAGCGGGAGGAAGAGACTTGGAGCAGTGCGACCTGTTATTTGGATTCCATTTCAGCCTTTTGTACAAATGGCTCATATTGTTGTTCAGAGCAGCCCCCCATGTGCTTGGAATGACGGTAATAATACTTAGCCTCCATCTAAGTGCCCAGCGCATGACTACAGCTTTCTCACTCCTGGTTTTATCCAGGCTGCCTCAACTCCTCTGCGCAGGGCTCTGGGCGGCAGACCAGACTGCTCTCTGTTGGCTTGTTCCTGCCTCCCCACCTTCACTCTTGTGCACCCTCTGCACGCCAGTATCTTCTCTTCTCTTCCAAACCACTTGCCCAGGCCACAGCCAGTCTAATCACCAGCTCCAAGCAATATTCTAGCTATTGCTCTCTTTATAGATTTTAGTTTTCAAACCTCGCCAGCACCTTGCCTGTGTCCACGTCATTTAGCTCCTAGCTAAGTTTACGCTGGCTGTGGCTGCTTCCCATTCTCTCCTTGGCCACAGACAAGTCTTCAAAGTGTTTGGAATTCCCCACACAGTGCACAGCAAACGGAGTCACTAACACAGAGGGCCTCCATAAACAGATGAATCCTACTCACTGTGTCTCAGCTCCAAGAACATAAAAAGAGGTGTCACAACATGCTTGTGCACAAAGAGATTCAGGTAGTGCTAGTCATGTGGAGTAGAAAACTCAAAGGCAAAGGTTAAATGAAGAACGGTACAGTGGAGTGTAAGGCTGTCAAATCCAAAATTAATTCTGAGAACTGTTTTAACATGTTAGAGTCACAAAGAGTAAGATATAAACCTGAAAATAACGTAGTAAAATTTAGATTAAGATGGTCATTGACTATTTAAAGAGATAAGAGCTCACACAAAGAAAAAAATGAACCACATATATTATGTATCACATGTTTCTACAATAAGCATTAAATCATATATTCTAGGAGATATTAAATAATGAAACATTGCTCAAGTGATGATGAAAAATGAACCCTGGTTATTTAGTTTCAGGATTGTAAAGGGGATGGGGGATGAGGGATGAGGTCCTAGCTAAGGCCTAGGTGGCTCTACTTATTTCTTACCACCTTCCTCCACGGGAGATACCATCCTTCTATTTGACTGGTGGTAAAGTTAAGACCCAGAATGCCCACACAACTCATCCAGTGGTTAAGTATTAGGCTTCTAACTGACCTAGAGGGAGAGACATCTTCCCCTCCAGTGAAGTGTGCTATCAGGGAAAGTACAATTTTAAGCCAATAGACAAGGGAATCAATAATAAATTTCTAGATCTTGGCAAATCCTATGTAGAAATAAAACCACTTGTGAGGATAAATAGTAACTGGGGGGAAAAATAGGTTGCGGGATGGAAGCTCTTAACTGCTTGTATAGATTTAACCCTACTGGCGGGAAAGGAAGAGTGCCTCCTAGTTAGTGTACATTTCATTGTCTCATTTTGACTAAGATCAAATGCAGTAGGGTGAATGTGTTCACTCTTAGTTGCCATTTACCCTGCTGGGTTTAAGAATCAAGGACTTTCCTCAGGCAAGAAGGTCCATCTGACCCAGGCGATCCTGTGCACTGCCTGACAGATGGTTATGAGCTGTCATATGGGTGCTGGGGATTGAACCCAGGTCTTCTACAAGACATGGCATCTCTCCAGCACCTCATCCCCTTCTTAAATAGAAGATTAACTCAAGTCCAAGGAGGGAAAATCTACAAGCTCAATGTCAAATGGCTTCTGCATTAAAGAAATAAGTAGAGATGTAGTCGCCATGTAATATATACGGTGTGGCCACCTCTCTATGAGCAGAGAAAACCCAGGGGAGCTGAGCATGCAGTTGGCCAATACTGTCTGACCACGCAGTATTCCTTAAAAAACTGGAAACAGACACCAACATGCAATTTCATATTTTAAAAAAGATCCGGATTTTCAGTTTTCCTTGGTAAATCAAATGTGGTCACACTGGAGCCATCTTTCATATAGCTAAAAGGAACTCCTCAAGAGGTACACCTTCTCCAGTGTCCCCCAGTGCCCACTTGTTGTTACTGCTCAGCTTCCCCCCTCCCACCTGCCTGCCTCCTTATACTTACCTATGTTTTAAATATTGCTCAAACAAGTATCGTTTCAATTTTGCAAACCACACTGACAAACCATCAATTAATCCACAAAGAGAAGTATGGTTCTCTGAGTGTTCAAATCACACATTTTTGCTAGATCCTGCTACAGAGAGCAGTAACATCCTTTGGTCTAAGGATATGAGAGGTGTGGAGTGGGATCAGAGGTCCAAAGGTGGTGGTTGAAGTCAAGCCTACATAAGCAAAAAAGGGAGCTAATAAGGTAATTTTATGTTCACCCCCCTCTATGTGCTAAACGTCTCTAGTAGATAGGGCACATGTTTGCCTCCCTGGCATTCCGGGAGTCAAAGAACAAGCTTTTGATGAAGGCTGCATGAAGCAAACCGGATGAAGAGACAGGAGATTCACAGGAGAGGCTAGAACAATGAAGAGGAAAACAAAACAGAGAACTAACAGAGCGAGAGAAGTGAGTGCAGAATCCTGAAATAAGATGCTTTGCTTTTTGTCTTGCTTGTTAGATAGATGCCAACAGACTGGGGAAGACACAAATGGAAATAATAATAGATAATAATCATGATAAGCTCTGGGCATCTAACATTTGCCTTCCAAGCATTAGGCCAAGATATGAATCTTATTTGAAGATACAGAGAGTCATTTCTTCTTGGGTTCTTCTAGATCCTGTGTTACAGGAGGGTACATGCCTAAGAATGTGTTTGCAGACGATCCAAAACTGATGTCCTTTGGTTGAATACTAACTCAAATTATTTTCGTTTGGTAAAGTAGAATGGACTTTGCATTCAAATAGCTTTTGCATTAAAAAAAAAAAGTAAAAGGCAGTCTCCATTTAATGTGTGGTGCAGAGAAAGCCCAGCGAAGCCCAACCCAAACTTGACCCATACTGTTTGAACAACAAAGTATTCCTTCAAAGGATCTGGCTTCTCAGTATTCCTTTGCAAATCAAATCTAGTCACACTGGAGCCGTCCTTTATTTAGTTAAAAGGAACTCCTCCGAGGGTTGCCCCTTCTCCACTGTGCCACAGTGCCCATTCCTTCCTGGCTCAGCCTTATCTAGGCATGATCTTCATTCCTCTGGCTTTGCTCAGCTTGTTGGATTACTATGTATACAGAACAGGTATAGAATCAGGAAGCACAATCAGGGTTAGTGAAGAACAAAAGAGAAAAAAGCCAGAAAGCCTTCACAGTATAGTAAACAAGACAAATCCAGCCATAACTTAGCGAGAATCTAATTCTTGGTTTCTAAAATGAATTTTCCCAAAATGTCCAATGTGGGAAGTTGTCACTAGTTGCAAATATTACAAGGAAATAGAAATGATCTTTTTTCCCCTTCTAAGAGGGGGGAAAATTCCACTTGTCACAGAAAGGTCTTAAACCAGCAATCGGCAATAAAACTGTTGTAATAACAAGTTAGATTGCTTTCCTTATAATTATTAAGTAGAGGTCTACCAAATTTGACTATGCCATTATACAAAGCCCCCTTCCTTTTATTGCCGACATCATCTGTTAACTATAGCATTTTCAACCCAGATGTTCCTGAACAAAGGCTCTTAAGAATTAGAGTCCAACTGTCTCTAACTACCCAGAGAGAAATAAATTGTCCCAACCATTAAATCAACCCCCTTGACTGGAAGGATTACTTGCTGGTGTGAATTAAGCCAGTGTGCTTACAAAGTGGATGCAAAGCTGGGGCTTAGAGCAAAGGACTCTGCCCCCAGAAAAGTGGCAGATAACAGAAAAACAGTTTCTAAGCTGTCGAAATCCATCAAGCCTTCTAAAGCCAGCTTTTCCCAAAAGTACCAGCCCCCTCCAGCTGCCCAGAGGCTCCAGGACTTCAGGATAACTGCCATAATAACACTAGAAACAATTCAAATACTGTGGACTGGGAAACAGAGGTTTTAGGATCAAGGGGCTAGAGGAGAAATAACCATATTCAACTTTAATTGGAAAAAAATAGCTTCTGAACATGATAATGTCTAATATAACATATATTATATATAAATATTATATATTATATATAAATAATATACATGTATATATATTAAAGACTTATAAAACTGAACACCAAGAAAATAGAAGAGTTTGGGCTATTTGATGTAGGAGGGTCATCTGTCTATGTGTTACTTTCATTGGTTAATAAAGAAACTGCCTTGGCCTTTTGATAGGCCAGCCCTTAAGTGGGTGGAGTAGACAGAACAGAATTCTGGGAGGAAGAAAGCAGAGTCAGGCAGACGCCATGAATCTCCAGCCCAAGACATACATAGGTTAGGATCTTTCCCAGTAAGCCACAGCCTCGTGGTGCTACACAGATTTAACAGAAATGGGTTAATCAAGATGTGAGAGTTAGCCAATATGAGGCTAGAAATAATGGACCAGGCAGTGTTTAAATGAATACAGTTTCCATGTAAATATTCCAAGGCTAAGCTAGCCGTGTGGGAGCCGGGCGTGATGAAAAGCAGGCCTGCTCGCCTCATCACTACAAGAGAGGATGATGCTAGACCTCATTTTTTCATAGCTTTGATAAGGGTCAATGGGGAAGTTTTCAGGATACACCCACTCTCAAATACATGTACATCCATGCATGCCCCCCTCCTCTCTCTCACACATACACACACAGTGTCTTTCCTCCCTAGAAGATCCTAAGACATTTAATTGTCAAAATAATTTAATTCTCTGAGGTGGGCAGTTAGTATTTTTAGTACTAGCAAATGCCCTTTGTGTGAAGTTTGACTGTCATTCTTCCCTGAGACATACACCATAGGGTGTGTGCTTCCTCTCAACACTCAGAAGTCAGGTGAGACCCTAGTAACCACCCCAGTTCTAACTGAATCTCCTGCCCAATGACTGGCCTTTTCCCCTGTCCAGAATTCTGAATCTTCATCAGCCTCTAAAACCTTGCTTGAGGGTTTTTCTGTGGCTTATTGCTAGTGGTTTATCTGCTGGTACAGAAAGAACTACATGCCACCTTGTCAGTTCCTGGAGCAGGAGTAGTTATTACACTCACATCATATATGTTCTTATGTGTTCAGCCCTATTTACAAAACTCCCAACATAAGAGACTAGGTAGAACCATCTCTGAACTTTTTTTTCCCTGAGACAGGGTTTCTCTGTGTGGCCTTAGCTGTTCTGGAACTTGCTCTGAAGACCAGGCTGGTCTCAAACGCAGAGATCTACCTGCCTCTGAGTCCCGAGTGTTGGAATTAAAGCATGGGCCACCAGTGCCCAGCAGAAAATATATATATTTTTTAAAAGATGCAACTTAAGTTTTTACATAAGTTCTGTAGGCACGTGCCTTTCTGGCGTCAGGCTACAGGAATTTACCATGGAACAAGTGGGCTTGTCTGGCCTCCCTCACACTTTGAGATTGGAAGATCTTTTGTACACAATCAATGGAATCAGAGAACTCAACTGGGCAAGAGGCCTGTCTCTATCCTCTGTCTGAGCTGTGCCAATCTTAACTTTCCTGTCCTTGCAAGATGACACGGGAAGAGTCCAGTTTTCTGAATTCCAGGCACAAGGAGGCAGGTGGATACGTGAGAAAATTAGAGTCTCCCTCCTTGGAGTCTTCTCCGTCGCCTGAAGCCAGCACAGTGTCCCCACACTTTGCAGCTGGGCTTGGGCCTCATGGCCCTTCCACACTGCCCCCTGCTGCCTTCAGGTTACCTGGGTACTAAACACTCAGGACCTCCATCAGCTGCCGAGCGACAGAGAGACACGTTGTATTTTAAATACACCTCGTGTCCTCCTCCCCTCTGAGCTGTAAAACCTCGTACAATTAAGCTTTTATGTTTTGCAAGTGATGAATGACTGACTAATAGATTCGCGGTGAGACTCAGGACCTGGAACTCTGTGTTCTTGCCAATCTGATTGCTGAATCTACTTTCTTCTGGGTGGCTCTGCCCACCCCACCTTCTTCTCCCACCCCACCTACCTGGGCATCTTCACCTTTGCTAGCTCTCATAATGAAACTACTATCACTATTGCCCCTCAAAGCACCACATATCACACTGTAAGTGATGTGCCCTTTCCTACATCTACAGGGTTCTTGTTAGGAAACCTCAACAGAGCATGTGTATGTAGAAAGCTCCCTATGGTACTGCATGATCCCAGATTCCTGGGACTTGACTTTGACCCTCTTCCTGAACCCAAGTTTCTTAGAGGATCTGCTCATATAAAAAGGCATCTTTTCCAGGAGTCCTCCCTTAGTCCACAGGAAGACTCTCCAAGAGCATAATGCCTGCATTCCAGCTGCACATTCTGCAAGCACATACGAGCACTATAGCTTCCTTAGGATGGACATTAGCTTCCTCAGTCCAGTTTCAAACTCTGAAGACAGCACTAAAGGAAAAACAAATTCTTTACTTGGTATTCAAAGAATTTTTTATTAAGTTCCCATGTTTCATAGTTAATCAAATCTAAGGCAACAACAAGATCAAAAACACTGATGACAACTTATACTGAACAGGATAGGGGGTAAAGGGAACACTTCGGCATTGTTGGTGGAGTGCAAATTAGTACAGCCCCTTTGGATATCAGTATGGTGATTTCTCAGAAAACAACCTTTCTCAAGACCCAACAATACCACTTTTGGGTATATACTCAAAGGATGCCCAATTGTACCACAAAAACATGTGTTCAGCTAATTCATAGCAGCATTGTTGGTCATAGTCAGAACCTGGAAACTAACCTAAATGTCCCTCAACCAATGAATGGATAAAGAAAATGTGGTACATTTACACAATGGAGTACTACACAGCTGAAAAAAATAATGACATCTTGAAATTTTCAGGCAAAAGGATGGAGCTAGAAAACATCATATTAAGTGAGGTAACTAGACCTAGAAAGACAAATATTAAATGTACTCATTCATAAGTGGGTTTAGACATAAAGCATAGAAAACCAGCCTACAATTCACAATCCCAGAGGACCCAGACAGCAATGAGGACCCTAAGAGAGACATACATTGATCTAATCCACACAGGAAGTAGAAAAGGACAAGATCTCTTAAGGAAATTGGGAGTATGGGACCATGGGAGAGGGTTGAATGGGAGGGGAGAGGAAGGAAGGGTAGCAGACAAAAATGTAGAGCTCAATAAAAATCAATTAAGATAAAAGAAAAAATATAGGGCAACAAGCTAAACACATTGGTAAAAATATTTTAATTCATTACATTTTTGTCCTAGTGACTTGAGACTAATAATTAAAGAATTTACCAATCAATAAAAGTAAAAAGAAACTGGAACTGCTACAGTGTCTGTCCTCCCTCCCTCCCTTGCTTCCTGCTTACATTTGATGGAATTGGGGGCAGAAAAGGATGCAGAATTGAGAGATATGATAAATCAGGAGCATGTACTGAGAGATGAGGATTCTCATTAATTGCACCAAGTGTAAGGCCAGACATCTGATAAGATCACAGGAAAAGTACACAGACAGGAAGAATCTTAACGCAGAAATTGGCTGACCTGCGGGTCTGACCTCACTTCCTGTGACTTCAGTCTATATATTGTAATGTCATGTTGTGTGAACCGCTCAAGAATAAGATCCTATAAGGGCAAATGTGGCTTCACAATCCTAGCCTTCCTGTATGCTTGACACTGGCCAGCCCCGCCTTCACAAGCACTTAATAGGAAGGAGGGGAGCACAAAGTAAGGGAAGCAGATGGGTGCTGGTGTCACAACCCAAGCTGCTGCTAAAAGCAAAGTTAATGCAAAAGTCCTGATTTTTTTGAAATTTGTGTGTGTGTGTGTGTGTGTGTGTGTGTGTGTGTGTAGGCATATGGGTGTGGGTACCAACCAAGAAAGAAGCAGGCATGAGATTCCCTGGAGCTGGATTTAGAGATGGTTCTGAGCTGCCCTAGTGGATGCTGAGGTCTGAACTCTGGTCTTCTGTAACAGGAGCAAACATTCTCAGCCTAGCCGCTGAGCCACCTCTCCAGCTCCAAAGGTTCAGATCTTAACATAAGCTTAAAAGATGTGACCATCTGTGAGTCTCTGATTTGCCTGAATGATGGGCTCAAAGCAGACACACAGGCTATCAGCCCAGAGCGTGGGGTGCTGTGCGGGAAGGATGGGGCAGTTTTATGTCCTCGGATTTCACTTGCTCATTAAAAAAAAATTAATGTATATTTTTTAAGCCTTACTCCAGATTTAATAACTGGAGATGAAACATAGACTTCATTTTATAAGTTTCCCACAAAAGCATGAATGAGTCAGCCTTCAACTGTCACTTCCTCCAGGCTGCTCTCAGTTGCATGAGAGCAGCTTGGATCCCCTTGGTCTACCCTTGGAACCCTAGTGCTGGCATTTGTTTTCTAAGTTGTTTAGGAAAGGTGCACCCAGGTCCCCTGATTCTCAGAGTTTCAAGGTAAGGGGTCTCTTGCACACAGAATGAGATGTTTATATTATGCTGACACCCCTTGCCTTGTCGTTATAAACATCACTCCATTATTTTGTGTATCTGGGAGAAAATACAGATGAATGCACACAATGGCTACATACAACTGCTCATTTTGTCTCAATTAGATTCTGGCTTGGGAATAATGTCCCAGCTTTGGTCACACACAGGGTAGATGCAAAAAGCTGACACCATGGCTAGGATCTCCTGACGGCAGTGGCTTTGGAGGCCTCCCTCTGCCTCTCCCGCACCGCACAGGCCTTTCTGTTTTCCTCAGAGAAGACCTTCAGTTCACCTGGGTATCTGCCACCTTCTGCCTTCATGGGCCTGCTCTGCCTCACTTCTGAGAAAGCTCTGGGTTGCACCAGTCCCCCCTGCTGGGTGGCATGCTGCTGCCAGCCCAGGAAAGGGCACACCATTTCTTTCCATGCCTCGCAGCATCATCGCTGGCGTGCTGTTTTGGTGAGGTACATAACCATGGAGAATGCTCTGAAGATATGCATATTTACCTGTGCTTTATTATACCCACACTATTTTCTGATTCTTTCCCGTCTCCACAAACTGGCTTAAGATATATTTGGGCGTCCTTTATGCCATCTTGAAATTGAATAGCCAATTCTTACAGTAATGAAAATACTTAGGCGGCAGCCTAGTGATATACAACGCTACACTCTAATTACAGCTGCGCTTTAATTAACCTGAATTGAAGAGTGTTATCATTAAACTGCTGGTAACGTTGAGTTATGGCTTTTCTTTAATTTAAAGTAGAAAACACAGATAATTAAGCCTCAAGATAATCAAATGCTTGAAGAGAGCTTCAATGTTTTGGGTTGTTCCTAAATCTCATTAAATGTCCTTTCTTTATTGATTGGTTCCACCTCTGCCGAATTGCTGCATTAAAGGAATAATAGCACCAAGCTGAACACATTCTCACTCACATCAGAAGTTGCTTTTTTTTTTCCATTCAAAAGCTTTACTGAACAAATACTAAATTCACTGACAACGAGGTATGTCTAAGAGATCTTTTTCCTCATTAGAGCATGATCTAAAGACAAAAATCAATCAAGGGAAATAGTTCATATTTACTCGTGCCTAGCTTGACAGGAGAGCACCCTCAGAAGCCCTCTCGCCACACCTAGCTTTTCCACCCTCCCTCTGCCACAGGGGAAAAAAGTCAGTCCTTTTAAAGATGACAGGCGAGGACGGCTCCCCCTAGAGGCTGTAGCTGGGTGACACCGCTGCTACTTGCCTGGCTCCTGAGCTGGCACTAAAGGCTGAAGGAGTTCCGTGGCTGAAAGACGGTAGAGCTGACCTGGGCTGTTAGTGTCACTCTAAGCTGACTTAGAGAAAGTTTACACCGCCCTTTCATTAAAGCAAGTGGAAACCAGAAACATGGATCCGGTGTGGCCAACTCTGATTTTAAAGAGAGTTCGGAAATCCAGGTTTTGCTTTGTTTGGTTTTGTGAGATAACGTGGTCCAAAAATACCAGCAATGAGCCTTGAGCAAATTAAAGAATACCAAGTCCCTGGGTGCAGTGCTACCCCATTTATAACCTCTTAGGGGGACAGTCCTCACCCTTAGTCTTTAAAAAAACTGACTTTTTTCCCCCAGCAGAAAAGGAAGAAAAATGTCAAAAGCTGCAAGAGCCAGACAGCTGCCCTGGGAGCGCACCTGGCAGATCCAACACCAGCTAAACCTGGAAAAATCAGTGGCCCAGTAAAAGAGCTTCGGATCTTCCCAGCTGGCATCTGGAACATCACAGGGCCCCACTCCGCTGACAGTTCTGCCTTGATGACCTGACCACCCCTGTACTGACCCCAGAGGGCTCTTAAAGAGCCCTGGTGTGTTCCCTGGATATTCTGACTTCTCTAGACTACCCATCCAAAGCAGGCTGAGCTACAGAGAACACCCTCCCAGCATCTCGGAATGGTTAACTTCGAAAGAGACATTGCTCGCAGGGAAAGGTGCTCACGGGAGTTACACCAGGGCTTCTGTTTCCAGAGAAGAACTCCTTCCGAATCAATTACCTATTCACTTTCCCAGTTCATTTAGCATCTAAACTATCGCTTAGGGACAGGGCAAGAAATTTCTGTAAACAACCAAACCATTTTGGAGTGCTTGGGGGTTTGGACCTGGAGACTGGCAGAGAACACCTGCCATGCTCCCTGGCAGGAGTCCCCACCCCTCCCTCCTGCATACAAAGCAGAACTGGAGTCCCAAAGACCCTGGATTTCCTTTACGATGAAGGGCTCTCAGTTTCGACTCAGCACCGTTAGATTTCCAGCTCTAGAATCCCAGGGGATAGGCTTGGCTAGTGAATGCTCTTTCTCCCTCAGCCCAGATTTGCCTGTTTCTCCCCAGTTTTCATCGGTGAGACCATTTATTGACCTTTGCTACGGAGTCAGATACTAGTAGGTCAGGCTTAGAGGTCCACCGCTTTCAGAGTATGTGGGGAACATGACCCTTGTTTGATATTATTTCAGTGGAGAGAGTCTAAGTGGTGAGTCTGGGGGTACTGGTGTGTCTCAAGGTAGACACCTGGAATTCCTGATCTTCCAGGGGTACAAGATATGACCTACTTCAGGTGCTCTGGGAACCAGTTCCGAGTCATGCTATTTGAGACTGGCAGCTGTGTGCAGGACCTTTTCAAGGACCTTCTGTGCACTTGGCAGCATAGTTCCTCCGTAAATAGCAAAAGCACTTTGGATGTCTATATATCAAGGACTTAATTAGAAGGGTGTAAAATTCCTTTGTCCTGGAACAGGCAAGATTTGATTTTTCTCTATATTAAGAGCAGATAGGTGCTGAAGGTAAAGTCCTGGGTTCAAACTTTAGCACCATAAATAAACAGAAAACTAAATAAACAAAACAAAGTAAACCAAGGGCCACCTGAGTTCACGCCACCTTTCCGAGACTTCTGTCTCACAGTGGGCTTACAGAAGATGTACAGGCGAGCTGCACAAACTCTAAGTTTGTACAAATCAGGGCTTCAATCTCAAGAGTTTTGGACCTAGAGGATAAATAAGAGCCAGCGTAGCACTAGAAGGCAGGACCTTGTCAGAACCTGCTTTCCTGTCCGCAGACACGCAGGCCTGAGAGCAGAGGAGCCCTCGGGGACAGCCAAGTGTCCCAACCAGAGCAAGCAGAGGCTGAGGCTGTCCTTACAGACACAATAAACACCCCTGAGAGGCAAAGAGCATCGGGTCAACAGTCACTTACTCACAAACAGTAGGGAAGGACAGCCCCACGAAGGCACTGGAGAGATACTCTGTGTACATTTCATTGGAGACTCCTTCCAGGTAGTATTTCTGCCACGTGTCTTCCTCAATCTAAGAAAAAATGCACAGCAAGAGGGTTTAAAATATAGCCACAAACTGACAGAGGGGACCCGGACTGGCAGCCTTAAACATATAAATGCACTAGCGACACAATGACCTTCCTGGTGGATGATCTTCTCGGCAGCTGGGAGCAGACCCACAGAATCCCCATTATGCTTCCATGACCCCAAAGGTATTGGTTCAGCAGATTTCCTTCAAAGCACTTCTTTGCTCTCAAAAAATAAGTTTCATTGCATGTGTGTGTGTATTAGAGAGAGAGACTATGTGTGACTGGGTGCGTGCGAGTCTTCCTGTGTCTGGATGAGAGTATGAATGTATGTGTGTGTGGGTAGGTACACCAGAAGAGGATGTTGGATATTGCGGAGCTGGGGTCATCAGGCCTTTGTAAATACGCAGCTTGTTAGGTGAGTCCTGGATCTAAACCTGGGTCTTCATGACTCTGGCAAACACTCTGGCTAAGATACATCTCTAGCCCCTTGCTTTGCTTTGCACCCTCATGACTTCTAAAGCTGTGGGGATCTAGGACCCAACCACAGTCATGGTAGACAAGTTAGGAACTGACGCAAATTTCTGGAGAGCGATTTTGCAGGTGTTTTTACAGTTCCTGAAACCATAGACTTCTATGCCGGGCTTCCATTTCATACATCCACAACAAAGTATTTAAACAGGCAAGACAAAGTCATGGAGTTGTGGGTTTGTGCCACTCTTGAAACATGTTTCTATATCATAATCACATACATATACATTTTATTCGTGAAAAATTACAAATAAAGCAGATAACATGAAATTTTAAAAAACAATGAGGAATCTTGATGAAATTTCTATATTCTTGTGTGTGTGTGCGCGTGTGCATGTGTGTGTATATGTGTGTGCATGTGCGTGTGTGTGTGTGTGTGTGCGCGCACGCGCGCATGAGTAAATGCCATGTGAATGTGGGTATCAACGGAGGCCAGAAGGAGGCATCAGATCTTCTGGAGTTATGAGTGGTTGGAAGCCACACAATGTGGGTACTGGAAACTGAACTCAAGTCCCCTGGGAGGGCAGCAAGTACTCTTAATCATTGAGTCATCTACCCCATCCTTTGATTTTTATCGTTGAAAGGCATATGAAAATGCCTACAAATGTTTATAGCAGAACAGTAGCAATTATCTCTGAGTGGTAGAATACTAATTTTTTTTTTTTTTGTTTTTTTTTTTTTTTTTTTGTTTTTCGAGACAGGGTTTCTCTGTGGTTTTGGAGCCTGTCCTGGAACTAGCTCTTGTAGACCAGGCTGGTCTCGAACTCACAGAGATCCGCCTGCCTCTGCCTCCCAAGTGCTGGGATTAAAGGCGTGCGCCACCACCGCCCGGCTAGAATACTAATTTTTAAGATAGATTAATGTGCTGTCTAAAGACTTTTACACAAGCATACACAGACATATGTATATGCACTATAGTCTATATATTCCTACTTTGGAAAAAAGATGTTTCAAGGGGGTCATGCCCAAAACTTCATTAATTTTCTATAATAAGGTAGAGCTGGGTTTCCCAACAACCGTCTCCAACAAGGTGTTTTCATAGGAGTCGATCTTTGAAAACTAATAAATTAATAAATTGAACCACTCTGGGAGTTGAGGAATCAATCTCAGTGGCTCCCTTGGCTGGCTTTGGGCTGCACCTTCCTGTAACGGCTCAAGTTACAGGACGGCAACAGGAAGTTGTTCCATCCACAATGTAGCTTTTTCAAATGGGCTGTCCTGTTCTTGTGCTGTGAGGCGTGCTGGCCATGGCTCATCAGTCAGTTAACAGAGAGAAATACGGCACTGAGATCTGAAGAAGAAATGAGAGCCCTGGGAAAGATCAGCGGCTTCAACTATGTGGTTATGCTCTGGCAGCCAAAATCCAAAATGAAAACTCGAGAAGTAAATGAAATACTCCCTATTTCCATGCTTCTTATCTGCTTCATGCTCAGCTTGAGCAATTAGGCTGAAAGTTAACCTTCCTGGAAAGAGCTCCTGTAGTCTGCTCCTGCAGTCTACTCCTGTACGTGTCTGCTCCCGTACGTGTCTGCTCCTGTACGTGTCTGCTCCTGTAGTCTGCTCCCGTACGTGTCTGCTCCTGTACGTCTGCTCCTGTACGTCTGCTCCTGTACGTGTCTGCTCCTGTACGTGTCTGCTCCTGTTGTCTGCTCCTGTACGTGTCTGCTCCTGTACGTCTGCTCCTGTACGTGTCTCCTCCTGTTCGTGTCTGCTCCTGTAGTCTGCTCCTGTACGTGTCTCCTCCTGTTCGTGTCTGCTCCTGTACGTGTCTGCTCCTGTAGTCTGCTCCTGTACGTGTCTGCTCCTGTACGTGTCTCCTCCTGTACGTGTCTGCTCCTGTACGTGTCTGCTCCTGTAGTCTGCTCCTGTACGTGTCTGCTCCTGTAGTCTGCTCCTGTACGTGTCTGCTCCTGTAGTCTGCTCCTGTACGTGTCTGCTCCTGTACGTGTCTCCTCCTGTTCGTGTCTGCTCCTGTACGTCTCCTCCTGTACGTCTCCTCCTGTACGTGTCTGCTCCTGTAGTCTGCTCCTGTACGTGTCTCCTCCTGTTCGTGTCTGCTCCTGTACGTGTCTGCTCCTGTACGTGTCTCCTCCTGTACGTGTCTGCTCCTGTACGTCTCCTCCTGTTCGTGTCTGCTCCTGTACGTCTCCTCCTGTACGTCTCCTCCTGTACGTGTCTGCTCCTGTAGTCTGCTCCTGTACGTGTCTCCTCCTGTTCGTGTCTGCTCCTGTACGTGTCTGCTCCTGTACGTGTCTGCTCCTGTTCGTGTCTGCTCCTGTTCGTGTCTGCTCCTGTACGTCTCCTCCTGTACGTCTGCTCCTGTACGTCTCCTCCTGTACGTGTCTGCTCCTGTACGTGTCTCCTCCTGTACGTGTCTGCTCCTGTACGTGTCTGCTCCTGTACGTGTCTGCTCCTGTACGTCTCCTCCTGTACGTCTGCTCCTGTACGTCTCCTCCTGTACGTGTCTGCTCCTGTACGTGTCTGCTCCTGTACGTGTCTGCTCCTGTAGTCTGCTCCTGTACGTCTGCTCCTGTACGTCTCCTCCTGTACGTGTCTGCTCCTGTACGTGTCTCCTCCTGTACGTGTCTGCTCCTGTAGTCTGCTCCTGTACGTCTGCTCCTGTACGTCTCCTCCTGTACGTCTGCTCCTGTACGTGTCTGCTCCTGTATGTCGGCTCTTGTATGTCTGCTCCTGTACGTGTCTGCTCCTGTATGTCGGCTCTTGTATGTCTGCTCCTGTATGTCGGGTGTCCTGTATGCCCCAGTGCCGTGGGCTGTCAGCTGATTATCTATACACAGGTCTTCCCCAGTGTGGAGGGGGTTAAAAAAAGGTGTCAACCAACAAAAGGTGTTGTTAAATGGTATAATTTTTTTTAAAAAAAATTAACCATAATATGTTCAGCTAAGCATGAATATTTTTAATTTCTCCAAATCTAAGTTCTTAATAATTTTCTTCAAATAAGATATTTAGTAACTCTAATTTAAGTGAAGTTTAGTATGCCTTAGTAAACATATCATAATATTGTTTAGGTAACAATATAGCCATAATTCTTTTAATGATACAAAGGATACCAAATGAACTATAGTTAATTATAAAACTTTAAGTAGGGCTTTGTGGGAAAGTCGTTTGCCTAAAGTATAAGAGTCCTGTGTATTTTTGAACAGTCTTTTCAATTAGATCATTTTTGTTATTTAATATTCTTTATCAGTCCTTCGACAATTTCATACAATGTATGTTTATCTTAATCAACCTCTCCTAGAAGTCTTACCAGATTCCCCCAACCTCATATATCCAACCTATCCACATAACTTTCTGCGCTCTCTCTCTCCCTCTCTCTCTCTCCCTCTCTCTCTCTCCCTCTCTCTCTCTCTCTCTCTCTCTCTCTCTCTCTCTCTCTCTCTCTCTCTCTCTCTCATCTTTTAACTCATCAAGTCAATTTGCACTGCCCATATATACTTGGATGTGTGTTCATCTCCTGGAGTATGGTTGATCTTTCAGGAGACACACCCTTGATGAAAACTGATGTTCCTCTCCCAACAGCTATCAGTTGTCAGTAGCTCCTCAGCCCGGGATGAGACTTCATGCCCACTTCCTATCTTCATGTTCAGTTCTTTTATAATATTCCAGACACTTTTTTAATTTAAATATTACAAATGATTTTTTTAAAATACTGACAATTTAAAACTTAATTTAAAGTTACTGTTATTCTTTAATTAGTATGGTTTTAATATTGATTGCTTAATGATGGTCATTATTTTTATGCCTCTGAGTATAAGGAATTAACATTTTAGAACAAATTTTATTGAAGGTTAATCAATACATTTGTTAAATAAGTAGAAATAATCTTTATTGAATAGCAATATTGTTCATGTTTTTGTTAAATTTAACAAAAGTATTTCATTGATTCATTTACTCAGTAAATAGTTACTGAAATGTTCTGTATTGAAGGACTTATTCTAGAGGCTGATTAAATCTTATTTTAAACTGGTGTTTGCTTTCCCACATTTTCTCCTTGTGTTGGCCTGACTAGGATATGAGTGACCATCCTACTAGACACATCTGACTTCCTTTGATTTTCCAGATTTCTTTTCCCAAAACTTTGTTTCTGTGGCTAGTCTGAAGTTGTTGTAGACTGAAAGTCAAACATCTAGGGAAAACTGTTCAAACCATCCTATCAAATAAAATCCCTCTTCCACATCTCTAGGTAAATTCTCAGATGGTACCCAAAAGGCTCAATACAGTAGCATCAAATCAACTGTACAAATGCTAGGGAGTTTAAGATGCATTGCCCTAACTCTCTAAAACCTGTACATCTTTAGAACTATTTGTGCATGCACAGCCTACAATGTTCTTAAGATTTCTAATTAAGGCATCACACACACACACACAAAACTGCTAATTTAATTATACTAACATCTTTTCAAAAGACATGTAGTTAGTAGGGATGTAAACTGGTACAGGCATTGTGGAAACAGTGGAGTAGTTATTGAATTCAAAATATAATTGGTACACAACCAGAAATTCCGCTCCTGAATACATAACTAGAGAAAATGAAAAGGGGTCATGATTGTACTACTTATGATAGCTCAGAGTTGGGACCCGAGCGTCCATGGAAGAACGTACAGACCCTCACAGCCACACTGGTTAGGCTTCTCAAGAAGGGAAACTTTGGCATATGCTACAGTATAGAGAAACGCTGGCAACATGATGCTAAGCAAAAAATACCACAATCACAAAAAAACAAATATTTGGAGGTGGGTCATTTGGTTACTTGAGGTCCATGCACAAAATCCATAGAAGCAGAGAGTGCAAAGGCACCCACAGAGGTTAGGGACAGTGATTGTTTTCAGGGTATGGTGTGTCAAGTTTGCAAGATGAGAAAATTCTGAAAATGGGTGGTGGTAGTGGCTACACAGCCACGCAAATGTACTTCATGCCAATGAGATATACACTTAAAACTGTCTACGGTGCTTAGTTTTATGGCAATTAAAAAAATTAAAGCCCTCATGATTATAACTGATGCTACTATGCTTTAATGCCTAAACACAAGGATGTTAAAACACAATAAAGAAAGAATGTGAGTCAGGGTTAGGAACTAGCCTTGATGTCATCAGGATCTTGCTCTGGCCCCTGACTCCTCAGGCCTTGCAACCTCCATTGAAAGAATTCAGAGAAGACCCGGGTCACTGTGCAGAGGACAGGCAGAGTTTATTACAGAGCGTTCTCAAGAGCTGAGGGAAGCCAATGGCCAAGAGCTGAGGGCAAACAGAACACAGAGTAAGTCTGTAGCCTTGTCTTTTTCCAGAATGCCTCCACTGGCTAGACAATAATATTATGAGCTTGATGGCAGTTTAGAACACCATGTCACCAAGGACCAAAAAATTAAACTCAGATCTGATGTTTTACCATTTGAGATACCCAAGCCTATCTTGAGTTTGCTATGAAAGCAAGGATGGCCTTGAATTCAGACATCTGCCCTTCTTGCCTTTACTTCCCAAGTGCTAAGATTCTGGAGTGTATCATCATTCCCAGGTTATTGGGTGCTGGGGATGGAACCCTGTCGTGCAAACACTCTGCCAACTGCTGCATCCCAAGTCCAGACTCTATTCTTTGGACCAATAATCAAAATCCTGTCCTTATAGTTTCCGGGTTTCTAAGCTGCTGATTAAAATGGAGGAATTAAGCTGGACCCTGTGATATACAATTCTTTTGATATCTGACTGTCTATCTAACACTATGACACTGTACCATATCCCAATCTAGGGAAATGGAACTTTACTCTCCCTAATTTACATCAGGGCTTTTACCATGACATTTGATTGTGGTTTAGCTTCCAATGTTTCAAGTCTGTCTGTGTACAAGCAAGGACAAAGAATCCCATCTCTCTTATTTTTGTCAATGGAACCACCAAAGGAGAGAAAATGTAAAATACATTGAATTTTTTTGTTTTTTTTTTGTTTTGTTTTGTTTTTTGTTTTTCAAGACAGGGTTTCTCTGTAGCTTTGAAGCCTGTCCTAGAACTAGCTCTTGTGTAGGGATAGCCCAACCCCCTTAGGGGGCGTGTTCGCCTCGGGCTAATGTTTACATATAAATCTGGCCAGCGTGAGCCCGCAGCCCCTTCTGTCCACGGGAACCTGTGGTTCTGTAAGTCTATTTCCCCATTAAAGCTGTATATATTATTACAATCTGTCTGCATTCATTTACGCCAATATACTCTTGTAGACCAGGATGGCCTCGAACTTACAGAGATCCACCTGCCTCTGCCTCCCGAGTGCTGGGATTAAAGGTGTGTGCCACCACGGAGACAATCAGTAGCACAAGCAGGATTTAGAGTTCGCGCCCTGAACTGCCCCACACAAATGCCTCCTGCTATGTGATAATAAGATAGGTGTCCAGAGATACTGTATATGGGTAGGGAGGGTTAGTTATATACAAGCACCCAATGTGGGAAAAGGAACCCAGCCCCTCATTCCTGACCCTGGAGCTCAAGCATGAACTCATTGCTGTGAGCAGCCAGCAAAGAGAACTCCTGATGTTGAGCTTAGCTGGAAGGGGAGTTCTGGGGAAAAAAAAATCATCATTCCTATTATATGAAGTGGAACTGTCCCAGCCTACAAGTTCTCTCCGCAAATAGTACATGCTATTCCCCACATTTGTATCATCAATGTATTTTTAACCATAATATGAAGACATGTTTCCCAGCAGAAAAATGAAGGAATGGGACCAAAACGACTTAAGGAAAAGTGCCAAAATTAATTTTCCAGCCATTCAGCAATCAGTCAAAGGCAAAGCATTTCCTGAGGCAGCAGTTTATCCTCTGGCTGTCACATCAAACGCCGGCTGTCTCAGAAGAGCTCCTAGCATGAGCAGGTGATGTGCTAGAGGTCCTTATCCATCAAACACACAGAGCCCTTGGTGAGAAGGGAAGGAGCGACTGGACTCGCCTGTCTATGCCTCTTATGGTTTTATTTATCTACCCTTCGTGATCTAATTTTTCAACCAGTCTAGGTGAACCTCCCAAGCAAATGGTTTTTACACGAACCCATGAACGGAGAGTCTCCTCGTCAATGCACCTTCCAACCAGAACCATCCTCCTTGGCTCTCTGCAAGCTCCCTCCTTCCTGATCCCAGGTTCTGAATGCCTTCCTAATGATCGGCTGGGAACAACACCTTTAATTTCTTTTCGTGCTTCACCCGATTAGAAAGAAACTGTGTTTCCCTAATGCTAACAGCCTGGTGAATGTTAGCAATCCAGCTCTCCTGACTGGGGTCTATAACAGTCACAGTGATTTCTGTTCCCAGTGAATAACTATGTTGATTACAGCCAATCAATTTTGCAAAAAAAAAAAAAAATCCACCCCTACTTCAGGAGGTGTACAAATGACCCTGAAGGTTATCAAACACCCATCCTTATTTAGCTGAAAATAAGTACACTGCCTTAATTCAAGTAGATGCTATTTTATATACCTTAAAAATAAGAACTAAAAGAAAACTATAGAGACTGATGATAGTTATGTTAATAGCAGCAATAAAATGGGGTAAGCCATAACATCCACATACTAAAATTTCTCCACTAGATGCAGTGGGTTAGGGTACCAAGACTCTACTCACTGTTCTCTAAAGTCTACTTGAATTCTCAGCCAATCCTCCTTCCCTGGTAAGATGCCATTTGAAACCATGGAAATACATAACCAAAACTAGTTAGCCACATATGAATGAATACTTGCACATACAAATTATACAGGTTGTTGTTCTGCGCTTGTTGTATTCTACAACAGTGTGGTGACATGAACTGACCGACACCATCTTAGATTCCCTTTAAACATATTTATTCTGAAAAAAGAAGAAATAGCACCCACAGGACGTGTCAAGGGATTTACTCCAACAATAAACATGAAATCAGAATTTATGGGCTCTTGGCTGACCTGTGTGTGGAGCTGTTACTAGAATGAATGCAGCCATCTCTACTCACTCCTCAACAGAGTGCTGTCACTGGGGAATACCTGATGGAGCTCTGCGTGCTCTCAATTCTAGCTGAAAGGAACAATGTTGAGGCATTAACAGGCCCCCATCACTGCCTTTCTGATTCTCCTCTCTTCTATTTCCTTCAGCGTCCATTGTCCATGAACATATCCCAGTGTTGGCCAAAAGGACATGTGGAGATTCTGTCTCTGCCCCTTCTTAGCTTCAGCACAATTACAGATCCTTATAGCAACTCACAGAATTAGAAAGCCAAATGAGAGAAGAGTGCTAGGGACTGCAGGGTGCCCACTCAGAAGGACTCCCTGCATCTCAGCTTTGCAGGGTGGGCGTGCTGGTGATAAAGGCAAGGGAAAAGTAGAGGCACGGGATGGTTTGCCTTTCCAGAATGTTCTTCTTCTCTGGCCAAATGGCCTATCAGTGCCATACTTCTTGGATGGCGATGGGGCCAGCAGCCTTTCTGGGAATGATGCTGGATTTCAGAATCTTCATCACAATTTGGCATTCTGTTTTTATGGCCTATTTCAGGGCACAATGGCCAGAATGAGTGAACAGAATGAAAGAATCTCAGATTTTTCCAAAGCCTTCAGAGTGATGCAAATTAAAACACATTATTTAAGATCTGATGGAATGCCAGGTAAGTGGCTGCTTTGACCTCGAGTGAGTAAATACACAGCTCCAAAGATTAATTTGGGGTGGACCTGGACCAGATTTTCACTCCCAGATAAAGGGACTGCTGACGATCAAGTAAGCTTGCTGCTGCTGCTGTTGTTACTGTTGCTAGATATTATATATAAAAAATATGAACCCATATAAGGCATTCAGAAAACAATTAACATTGCATCATATGCAAAAGCATTTCAATAAATGTTATTTCCCCTATTTTGTTACCCATCATGGATTACTTCTGGAGGGGCATGAAGTTCCAAAGAGTTTGAAGGTAAAAGATGGTTTAAAAGAAATATTGACATGGGACTTGTTCAAAAGAATAACTATGTAGAAATTAGTTAAGACAGGAAGCTGGGTACTGTTTCCAGTATATAGGATTTCTCTTCTCTCTTGGTTTCTCTCAGATGTAAACAAGGTGCTTTTGCTTAAGACATGTCTAGCTGTTTTAAAGACTGGCCTATTTACCATCCGCCCAAACAGGAATTTGGTTTTGCAGTCTTGATAACAGTTTATACCATCTTCATGTCTTCTCCAAACAATAATGTTCTTCAGATGGTACTGGAAACCACTGCAATCGGGCTAGAGAAGCAGGAAGTGACTGCTCCCAGACATTGGCAGCTACCCCCACCTCGACCCCACCACCTCTCCCAGACACATGGCTAAACTTCCAAGGAGCCATTCTCAACACATCTGAGTTGAAGAAACCAGGGCTTTGTTCTGATTTCTAATATATGTTGTTTTGTGCACCCAAATGTTTGAAAAAATGGGTATAAAATGAATTACAAGAAGAAGGAAATGAGGAAGTAAGACACACCAAGTATGGGCCAACATTTCAAACCCCTGGATCTGACTAACAAAATCAAACTATTTATAGATTCTTATTTCATTTTCTGTGTCTTATCTCCTGCCAAATGAGCTACAAGTATCTCCTGGCATGGGCTGTATTTGAAATTCCATTGGTCAACAATGCCACACCCTCCTGTCTTATGATCTTTACACTCCACTTACAACTTGCCTGACATTTCAAGAAAAGGATATTACTTTTTCAGCTGAGATTACAAGGTGAACTGGGGAAATTACTACGAGGCATTGCCTAGAACCAAGGAGAATGGTGAGGGAATTTTGTGACATAGCCCACTAGAATGTAGGCTTTTGGAGGAAAACATCTTTATCTGAGTCTCTACTACCTAGAACTGGGCATAGTAAGTATGACCAGTGATATTTTTGAATGAATAAAAAAAATGTAGAGCACTGGATTTCACAAAACAAACTAACTTTGTAATTAAATTATAAAATTTTTATATTTTAGTGTAATGTTTCTTAGTATATGTAACTACTAGCAGGAAGTATACGTCTCAAAGGGAGAAGAAACATTTTTTGAAGTCATAGGACACTTTATTTCAAGAAACACGCCTTGGAGGTGGAAAATGCTAAGCTAGAAACTTCCTTGCTCACTTCCCCACCCTGGCATGAATGTTTTCTTCAATGGTCTATCAGAACAACATCTCTCTGCATTTTCATTGCTATGCTTCTCTTTCTTGTCGAGTTACATGCCACCTGATTTCTCTCATATCCTCCCCCTCATTTGATGTACTTCACCTGCTTTCATGGATACACACAGTTCCAACCATGTCTACACGTCATGAGTACTAGGCACTCCATATCCACTACCTAGGGTGGTACCTGGCACATCAGAGGTACTCTGATGCTAGTTGGCATCCGATACTTTCAGATCATTTGATTCTCTATCTTCTATTAGAACAAGAAGCATGAGCATGGTAGCCTACATCAAGGAAGTGCTGAGCTGATCTGTGCAAGAGAAAGCTGTAGAAAGAGACAGACAGTAGCAGGCACAGTTTTTCCAGACTTCTAAGCAAAAGTAAGCATGGATAACTTCATATCGTTTAGTGGTGGAGCATGAAATGAACCAATTTTGGCCTCTTGAAGCTGAGAAATTCTGCAGTCTTAGGCTCTAACAAGGAGGTATGTGTAATTGGGTCATTTTGAGACTTCACCGGAAACTTCTTACTAGGAGCAATATTTTCTGGAAAATGTTGTCATTAAACAACATCTTGGGCTGCTTAGCAATCAGCTTATGGTTTTCTAAATCCGAAGATCCAGTAACATAGAGACAGGTTTAAGAGAAGAAGATGCAAGAGCCAGTGTTTTAACTGTCCTTCCGTCTACTTGTACCACTTCATCCGTCTGGGCAAAGTGCTGCACTCCTTGCCTCAGCCTCTGCCATCTTCCCCAAGGGCTAAGGTCCTGTTTGCCTACTCACTGCTCAGACTGCAGTGTCAGCTCAAGCAATAATTTAACAGCAACAGACTGAGACTAGAGGAAACTATATTGGCAGTGTCATTACTCCTAATTTTTAAAAATGAGTGTGCCCCCCCTCCATGCATCATTTTTTTAAACTGGGAGATGAGGGAGTTAAAAAGAATGGAACACTTGAATTGGTGCTGGAATTATAATCCCACATCTGTGTGTTTGTGTGTTTTATACATGTGTTTGTGCACATGAACATGTGTAGGTGTGCATGCATGTGTCATGCATGTGGAATTCAGAGGTTGTTGAAGATATGTGTCTTTTAAGTCACTCTCCGCCTTATTTTTTGAGTCAAGATCTCTCCCTTAACCTGGTGCTCATCAATTGGCTAGGCTGGCCAGCCAGTTAGCTCTAAAAATGCTCTTATAGTCACTTCTCCAGCACTTAGATAGCAAGTGCTCATGGCCATACTGGGCTGTATATGTGTTTGTGTGTGTGCGCATGCGTATTTATTTAATACGAGTGCTGGAAATCTAAACTTAGGTGCTCATGCTTATGTGAAAAGCACTCTACCGAATAGGACATTTCCCTAATCCTATAAGCTTACTTCAGGTGACACAAACATTTAGGGGGTTGCCTAGGTCTTTCAAAATCTTTTCGTAATTTAGACACCTTGATGGAAATCTACTGTTAATAACAACAGTTTCTTAGCAATGTGTGCATCGGATGATTTACTACAAACATCCTCAGAAAAAACACCCTCACACCAAGTCCAACACTTTCCAAACTCTGATATGCATGCATATTGCTCATGGTGACTTAAGAGAATGTAGTTACAAATGTCACCGTCCTGATGTAGAATCTACAAATTTATATTTCTAATAAGTTGCTAGGTGAGGCAACTCATAGAGACCACACATTGAATATCCAAGTCCCCCATAGGCAGAGAAGAACAAGGAACCCAGAGTCTCCATTATGCCTTTGTGAACCAGAGATCAAAGAGACTCCACTGCAGCCTAAAGGGTTGGAGCTGAAGACAGGAAAAAATGATGCCCATAAAACACAATTGGAGGCAGTTACAGAGGAAGCGTGTACATAATCAGGCACAAGATGGGCCTCCAAGTGTTTGGGTTGTTGTGGTAATTAGTCTAAACACTATTTCCAGGGTCCAGATTAATCGAGTTAGTCTCTTGCCATTGATCCAATGACCTCAATAATAGCTCAGTCTCCATCTGTATCTGTGCTGTACGGATTCAATCGTAATATAGATATCTATATTTAATTCAATTAAAAATAAACTTTCAGAAAATGGCCCTGATTTACATCCCTAATTTCTATTCAACTTTCCCATTTTAGGACACAGTGAACGTGAGGATGAAGAAGCTTGCCAACCCAGTCCCATTTTAGTGACAGCAGATTCTGGATACTTATGTCTCCTATCGCTGTACAATATGGCCTAATAAAGTCGAGCCAAAGAGACTAGATTTCATTTCAGAGCAAAGGGTTTGGTCGTAAAGTTTTGCTTTCTGGCTGAACAGAGCCATTGCCGCCTCAAGCATAAATTGTGCTGGTTTTAGGTATCAGGGTGATTGGGAAGCCAAATGGGTTATTTGTGAGCCAGATATCAAAGGCAGCATCACCTAGGTGATTGTGGTACTCATTGCTACCGGGACAATCTCTTGCCAGTTAGAGAATATTCTCCCAGGAAGCTAGACATGACCCCTCTGTAGCTTCACATCGTTCTCAGCCTCCTCACAAAGGCACTGACTCGGAGAGTGGAAGTGGGCAATAAACAAACTACTGTGGTATTTAGCTAGCCTTAGCAATTTTCTTTTGGAAAGAGGTGACCACAGTTCTGAGTGCCCACTGACTGAAGTAACCGAGGATAGAAGCACCTATGCCCGGGGAAACTCTGGCTTCAAATCTCAGCCTCATTGTCCCTCAGCCAAGCTGCAGAACCTTGTTTACCTGCAAAATGACAGTAGCACACGTGTTCACCTCTAGAAAGGCAGTTCAAATGAGGTGATACATGCAAAGTACTGAATACGGGGCCTGGCAAATGCATGCGGCAGAGCCACACTGTGCCACTTACTCAGTACCACTGTGTAGACATCCTATGAATGGCAGCTGTCACCATGGGTGATGATTAGTAGTGAGGATGGCGATGGTGGGGTGGTACTTTATGAAGATTATGAAGGTATTTCTATTGTTCAAAGGACTTGTAAGCCAATGTGACTGATGTTGGGCTTGCGATTCATGACTTTCCATTACTTAGCTACTGTTAGAAAGGCTATATCACTGCTCATTGAATGGTCCTGTGGATTAAGGAGAAGCACAGTAGGACTCTACAGAAGACCTTCCTATCTTCTATCGACTTTCATAATGGCCCTGAGAACATATGGTGGTGGGAGAGGAGTTAGATACATGGAAAAAATGAGTCTCCCAAAACAGGAGGCAAGACATGTGTGGGTGGCCCCATGAATATGATGCTATGAAGAGTAACCAGGCAATATGAGCCTAGACCTCTTAAAGAAGCATGGAGCAAACAAGACTTTGATTGACAGAATGAAACAGGATGGGTTTAGATATGACGCTTACCTTTAATCTCAATGTGTTCCTTCTTCTCCATTTTTATCTCTCATCTTCCTATTAAATGGCCTTAGTCTTTATGTCCTTACTTCCTAGGCTCATGTTGAATTGATACCTGGCAAATCTTCACCCTACATGATGGGCATGCCAATAAACTAATAATTTTCCAAACACTGTGGGTGTGTATATTTCCCTGTGTGTGTGTGTATATATGGAGGTGTATATAAATGTGTGTGTGCACGCGTGCGTATGCACATGTACTCGGACATGTAGAGACAAGTGTATAGTCTTGGGTGTTGTTTCTCAAGTGCCATCTACACTTTTTTTTAGATACATAATCTCTCATCTAGACAGGCTGGCCACTAAACCCCAGGATCTCTACTTCCCCAGAGATGTGCTACCATGTATTTCCCCCTTCTCTCTTTGCCTGCATGTATGTCTGTGTCTGTGTGTGCACAGTGCCCATGAAAGCCAGAGGAGGTTGTTTGGCTCCCAAGACTGGAGAGATATATACAGTTGTGAGTCACCATGTTGGGGTTAAGTATTGAACTCAGATCTTCTGGAAGAGAAACCAGTGCTCTTAACTGCTGAGCCATCTTTCCAGCTTCTATTTTTGCCTGCCTGCCTGCCTGCCTTCCTTCCTTCCTTCCTTCCTTCCTTCCTTCCTTCCTTCCTTCCTTCCTTCCTTCCTATTTTTCTTTAAACATAGTTCCAGGGATTAGAATGAGGAACTCATAACTTTACTGAAAACTATCACTCAAACACTATTATTTTTTAAATTCATGTTCACTGCATTTTGAGACAGAATACTAGGTAAAATGACCTAAATTAAATAATAATAAAAAAAACAGCTCGGCCAGCAACTTTAGCCTCTACTGCTCTGATAATTCAATCCTGGACTCGTTTTGCATTTTCCACTCTGCTAAGGTTTACAAGTCAGCCAACCTGAGCATCCTAGAGAGCAAGGGAGAACCTATCTACTCCTGCATGCCTCTTAGAGGAAGAAGCAGTTAGCTTCCATCTAACCACAGAATGTATGCCATCTGAGAAAGTTCTGGGGAGTATATTTTTCTCCTCCTTGCTGCATTTCTAGGGAGGTTTCAGCATATGTTACAGTTTGGTATGCCCAGAAATCTGCCAGGCTGGCCCCCATTATGCAGCTGGCATTCCATGAGATGATGATGAGGAATTGTGATGATATTGTCTGGCAAGGAGGGGTTCACTTTACCCCTAAGGCTTGCTGAACCCATGAGGAAGTTCAATTGGAGAATGCATTTCAATAATGGGGCATGGGAGATCACACTCCTCTCTGATTCCTCAGCAGGTGGCTCATTACAACATACAGCTATTTTCCCTGCCATTGTCTGCACCTGCTGGATGGGTTCTCATTAACATAGGGGAAAGAATCCTCAGCAATTCTCCACTGGCCTAGAGGCTTAGAGAAAGGCCAGCAGACATGTCTTGTTTTCATCTATTAGTACACAGATAAAATCATGACCCTTTGAGGAGGTGGGGGACTAGCAGAAAGGTTCAAGGATTTGGGGAACTGGTGTCATTTAGGTTGATCAACCATGCTACTGGTTGGAAAAATGAACTCAGAAAATTCTGCCAGCCCAGGATCTTCCCTTAGAGGATATAAGAAACTTTACCCAAGATCACCATCTACAAAAATGTTGGTGACATAGATTGTAAGCATTATAGGCAGAGCTATTTCATGCCACCTTGAAGCACAATTAGATATCAGGCTTTGTCTTCTATTCCTCCCACCTGTGACTCAATACTAACCTGGTCTCTAGTGTCATTGCAAGGACAAATCTAAACAGGAGATGCTACCTACTCCCAAGCAGGTCAGGATTTATTGACTATGGGTTGGGAGCTTCTGGGCATTGATAATTTTCCACCAACCTTAAGCTTTTCTTTTTATTTTGCCAGAAAATTAAAGATTAGAAACAGAATAATGTACCCCAAACCTCACAGAAAAACACATCCTAAATTAGTCTGGCCGTCTTCTCCACCCTATCCCCTTGCCCACTTCGTGCCAGCCAAGTGGCTCACACTTCATAAGCAGGAGTGGTGTGTGAACAGGAAGGGTGTGGCTCTGCTGATAAACTTGGATAACACACTGGTCTTGATATATATGTACCAGGTACATATGCACGGAGACCTGTGGACGGGCCATTCTAATCACAGTTAGGCTGGAAACCCAATTCCATTCTGAAAGGGGTACCAAGTATCCTTTCATTGCTGGATCTTTCCTTTGCTAATCTACTCAAGGAAAAGGGAAAATACCTATCTGCAATGGAATCGGCCTTCTCATTGGCAAATAAGAGCCAGCTCAAACAAGAAAGCAAAGCCCTTAAAAAATGAAAGCAAAGGGAAATGAAACAGGGTGGACTCCCTGTCCTAAAGACAAATGCCAGAAACGTGGAAGCTAGGAATAAATACAGACATCTGTAGAGGGAACGCTGATGGTGTGAATATGAAATATCACCCCATTCTCATGGTAGTGAACACCTAGTTCCCAGCTGTTAGGATGTTTTTCTGAGCATGAGGCCTGTCTGAAGAAGTATATCACTGGGGGAGGACCCTTGGGAGAGTGTCATCCACAGCCACTTCCTGCTGTAGCATTTGCTTCCTTGTCAGCCACACAATGAACACTTCTCCACAGTATGCTCCTACTACCATTGAGTCCTGCCTGTGCACACAGAACCAAGCAAATGGGGATCAAACCTTCAAACAGTAGAGGCCAAACCTCAGTTTGTTTCTTCTGTTGGGTATTTGGTCACAGTGATGGGAAAGAACCAGCACACAGAGTGAACACTATGACATATTATACAGCAGATTCAATGGGCACAAAGGCATGCTGCTTTTCAGCAGACAGAAATAGCCTGTCTATAAACAGGATATGGGAAAAATGAGAAGTGATATTTCTAACTCATACAGTTACTTCTACCCACTTCCCATCCCCAAGTGTGCACAGGCTATCGTCCTCAAGACAGGACATCAGTATCTCTGTGAACTTGAAACACCAACCAAAAGGACTGCATCACTCTTATTGCTGTGAAATACACGTGGCAGTTAATGGTAAAAACCACAAAAAACATCCCCAGTTGAAAGGTTTTATGGAATGCCATTTTTCAAGATGGCAGATGGATCCTTTAATTGATCTCGGCACCTTTTTACTGATGTCCCAAATCGGTTTGAAGCGGAAATAGCCATCTCACATTGTTCTATCAGGAGATATCTTACTGCACCTGTGCAGGAGCTTATCATGTTTTGATATTCATAGCCTCTGGCCAAAGGAGGACTAGCTCAAGCTCTCCCCAAAGATAATGATGACAGGTTACATTCCAGCCTGTACAACAAATGTGAGCTCCAGATTCAGGGAGAGACTATGGCTCAAACAAAATAGGTAGAGAACGACAGAGAAGGTAGAGAAGACCTTTGTGTACACACTTGTAAACACACACACACAAACACACACACAAATGAATGATTAAATAAATAATCAAATCAATCAAATAAATAAATGTTAATAAAGAATTAGATGGAAAATCCAGAATTGAAAACTACCAACACTAAAATATTTACTTGATGATTTTGATAGAATGAAGATTTAAAAAACAAATTCAAACAGCAAATAGCAGAACTTAAAAAAATGTTCCATCATTCATGGCAGGAGAATCTTAAGAAAGCAAAGGGGGAAGGATTGGCACTGGGAAAAATAAAATAAAGTTTAACCAAAAGACAAGGCTAGCATTTCAAAAATCTCAGTAAACTCCAACAGGAAGACAACAGAATCGTGGGGGAAACTGGAACCCTGGTGGGATGGCCGAACAGGAGTCCGGCGACAGGGACTTTTCATCACAAAGAAAAGAAGCAAGAAGAACAATTCTTAAAGCACTGGAAGAGAAGAAAAAAAGTGTCCTCCAGGAATGGGGCTGACCACAGGCCCTCTCAGGAGAAGGAGGACAGTGTCAGCTGCCCAGAGAAGCTCGCACAGAACTCACTGACAAAGCACACAGAATGGGAATGTCCGCAGCAGAGCTGCACCACCAGCCAAACACAGAAACCTGGAGAGCATAAGCATCGGGGTAAGTACAAAAAATGCTGTACTTGATGCTTGACAAGTTGTATACCATCACCCAAGTATGGAATGCACAACACAATACGGTGCTAACGGAGATGACAATGCATTATACCGATAAAAGTTTTTATATTACATATGAACAGGTAAATGCATGGAGCCTAAGTATGCTAGAGAAATACCTCAGATGAAATAGGGCATTAAAATTCTGGCATAAAAACAGTAACTAAAAGTTGCACAACTGACTCGTACACTGGCTATATAAGATGTGTAATGTTTATGTGTACAGTTATTAAAAGTGGGTATACAGTCTTATAATTTATTAACTGTACTAATAAATTAGTTAGTTAAAATAGTTTTCAAGACAAGGTCCAAATAATCTCAAATAAGATATGAAAGAGGAGTGTTAAAACATAAGAATCAATCAGAAAGCAACTAATAAAATATCCAGACCAAATCCAAATACATAAATAAATGGTTTCACAAAACCCATGGATGAACAAAGGTTCACAAAATGGACTTTTAAAAAATGAGCTACCTTTGGGGTGTATAAAAGAAAGTTACTTTGACTTTAATGATGCAGCTGGGTTCAAATGAAATCAAAAGGGACTAGATACGCATTTGTGGGCGGGGGAATACAGTTCAGAGCTGGAACACTGGCCTGTCATATTTGAGGCCCTGGTTCTGAACCTCAGCCTTCAAAAAAGGGAAGAAAAACTTTGTCAACAAAGCACTACAAAATAAAAAATTTAGTGCCTATAGAAACCAATATCTGACCTATTTTTTAAAATGAGGAAAATTAACAAGGGTAAATCGGCCCAACCATTCATGAAGAAACACTAAGTTTATCAAAAGAACTCAATAGTACAAATGTCCACAGGTTAAATATCCCTCATCTGTAAAACTCCAAAGTGCTTTGAAGCTTTCATGACACTAAAGTGACATTAAATCCACCCCATGGAACCTTTCCATGCTCAGAATCAACTGACAACTGTAGGAAATTGCCTTTGGGTCACACATGTAAAATACATGTAGAACATAAGTGAATTCTGTAGCTTGGTTTGAGTCTCACCCCCAAAATATTTGACTATGTATATACAAATTTTCTAAAATTTGGGGAGAGGGGAATGTGGGCTCCTTTTGACCCTATACTGGAAATTAAGCTACACACTACTAAATAATCCATGGACCAAACTATAGTAGGCTGAATCCATGCCTGTATTTATTAGTTTTCTCATAACTGTGACAAAAATCCTGGCCAAAGCAAGTTAAAGAAGGATGATTTGGCTTGGGCTGAGTTTGAGGGTATATAAATGGTACAGACAGTGTGGCTAATGGTTTGGCCATGTTTTCAAGTTAAACAGAAACTTACCGTATAAACCAGCAATCCTATTTCTAGGCATTTAGTCACATAAATGCCCATGCAAATATTTATGTCACCTCTTGTTATGATCCCCCTTCTTCCCCAAAAGAAAAAGCCAGGAGCAGCTACTTGCTGTCCTTCTTCCATGAATGAATTGATAAGCAAACTCTGGCACGTCTATAGAGACGTCATATCGTTTGGTAATCAAAAGGAATGAAGACTTGATACCTGCACCAACCTAGATGGAGCTAAAGACAAACAAGCAAAAAGGTTCTGACAGGCAAGGAATCTGTTGCATAGCAGTATTGTAAGACTTACTGGAAAATATGGAGCTACCATGAAAGAACGGATCGGAGGCTAAGGGTTTAGGGAGTCTTAATTGTGACCCAAAGCAAGAGTGAAACATAAAGAATGGGGTTTGAGACTGCTCCATATTCTAGAGTGAGGTGATATGTGGCCCTATATGAGCTAAAATCTGTGGTACTGGACTCAGATGAGAGTAGTCATTTCTGAGTCTTCGTGGGACCACACATATTTAAGGATTTTTCTAAAGTGGAAAACAGCCAAAGAAATGCTGGGGTCTAGCATGCAGACAGACGTCTCTGCTAACATTGGAGGTTTCTTACTTCACAGCCTCAGCCCCCCACACCCCAAACTGTTTGAGTCACTTGAATCTTTTCAATACCTCAGAAGAGCTCTGAGAGGAACAGGGCTGGACACAGCTTTTGCTTCCTGGAAAATTTCCTGTTCGCTTTTGTTACAGGGTCACCCTTCTGGCTCTGGCTCTCTCTTGGCTGACATCCTCCATGTGCCGCTCTCTGACACACCCTTTATATAGATGATCCAGACTAGGCTTCTATCTTTATTACACCCTCCTCCCAACCACAGATCACCAGTGCCTCTGCCTGTTTGGTAAAATCACTTGACTTAACAATTCTCATCACAGTCTCAGAAGACACACTTGCCTGGGTCATCGTCATTCTAATGTACCCCATCGGAAAGGGAAAGAATAGGAGCTTCCTGCCTTTAAGAATTACCTTATTTTGAAATTTGATTTCTGTGCATGTTTGGGGGCACCTGCCTGCCTGCCTGCCTGCCTGCATGTACACCATCGAAGTGCAGTAGTGCCCACAGAGGCCAGAGGGCATCAGATACCCTGGAACTGGAGTTACAGACATTGTTGAGCTTCTCAATATGGGTGCTAGAAGCTGAACCCAGGTCCTCTGGAAGAGCAGCATGGGCTCTTAAATGCTGTGCCCTCCCTCTGTCCCAGAAAACTATTTTAATTTTAGATTGCATAACTTGACAGAGTTGATAGAAAATCTAGGCTAGTACTACAGATATTGCAAAGTAATTTTTGCTCTTAGAAGCTGTTAATTTGGACATAAAAGTGAGTACTATTTGCAATTGAGACACTTCTCTAGGAGAAGCAGTATATAGTCGAGGGTAAAGCAAAGAACTAGCACTATCTGGTGAAGTGTTAGCCCTGGCTCTACCACTTCCCAACCAGCTGGACAGTCCAACGTCAGACTCGTTAGTGAGTTCTCATCCTCAGAGAAACACCGACCCAGAGTCACTTTCTGCTTTTGGTCAGAGATCTTAACTACTGTGTGCTTGTCAGGTTTTCCATGTGTCATTCAAAAAAATGCTTAGTCTTCTGGTCAAATAAAAATTTTAGTAAAAATGTTTGTCTTGTGGCTGGAGGGATGGCTCAGCATTGAAAATTAGTAGCTGCTCTTACAGCTATAGCTTAGCTCTCAGCACCCGTACTAGGAAGGCCGCAAGCACCTGCAACTCCAACTCCAGGAGATCCGACCTTCTCTTTCTAGCCTCTGTGGGAAAAGTATATATATGCACCTGGTGCAAACAGTCAAGCATGCCCACCCAAACCTAAAAATAAACAATAAAAATCTGTAAAACTCATAACCCCAAAGGGCTATGCAAACTGTCAGGACTCTGATAAATCTGAAGTTCATGATAAAATACCCAGCATATTAATTCAGTGGCAACTCCTAGGTCTGCAGTGCCAGAAGCCTTGAGTAGATGATCAAAAGTTCTCAATTCCTGTCCCTGCTCTGCAGGGACTCACACTTGGTATGGCTGTGTCACTAACCAATGGACTAAAGTGAATCTGAGGTTATGTTCCTAATGGTTTATGTGACGTTTAGAGATTTCTTGCTTAAATTATTACTAACAGTGGGAGAAGAGAAGAAGGAAAAAAAGGAAGAGGAGAGGATGAGGAGGATGAGAAGGAGGAGGAGGAGGAGGAGGAGGAGGAGGAGGAGGAGGAGGAGGAGGAGGAGGAGGAGGAGGCAGCTGGAAGAGTAGGAAGCCAGGGGAACAAAGCCTGTGATGTCTAGGTGTGCATAGGAATACATGCAATTAATTACAGGTCAATAGTTTCTAAAAGGACTTCACTGAATGTCAACGGGCTTGATCAAGGAGATGCTCCTCATTGCACACCAGTGACAACGTCCTGGCAGATGATGAGGGCCTGAGAGAACCACAGATTCTCCTGGGTTTCACATTAAATCCTGACTGTTGTGGCTTTCATGGCTCCACACTCCCTGAGCCTGGACTCTGTGTGTGTTATGTAATCTCTCTGCCCTGCCTTCCCCTTTGTTCAGTCCACGCCAAGAGCCAAATAAAAGAATCCATATGCGATTACAGCTATAAAACCAAAAGGAAAATATTAGATGAAAATATAACATTTTGGGGTTTCTAAGTTTGTTTTACCTTTAATGCTAGGCAGACAGTTTACACAAATCATTTTGCTGCAAAGTAAAGAATAATGAGTTAAATGTGTTCCCCGTCACCATCAATCATGTAGGTTTGCCTTTGACTGACTGAGCACATAAGACACATGAAATGACTTTCTAATCATGTTAGAGGGAGGGAGTGGGGGAAGATGGGGAGAGAGCTGAAGCTTCTTTTATTCTGTTCAGAACCTCCATTGACATTTTCTGGCAATCTTCTTACATGCTGCACGGCCTTCTCTTTGCTAATAATGTTTGCCTTGAGAATTTGTAAAGGTCTGAGAACTCCTTAATTCAATGTTCTAGAAATTACCAGGGCCATAGGGGAATGAAATCCCTGTTAATAGCTCATGGATTGCTTCTCTCTTTATTTGAAATAGTTTGCATGGAAGTTACTCAACTTTAAGTTGGGCGTGAGAGATCGTGGGCAGTGATGAGGATGCTGGAAGAGGCGACATCTTGTGGCAAGGCCTATGATATGATCTAAATAGACTAAAGGAGAAAGGAGGGGAAAAAAGATGCATGATCATGCTGGCCCAAATGGGATTCTGAGATTTAGCAAATGTATTTTAATTTGGGGGTGTTTATTTTGATTTGCGAATTTAAACAACACACTGACTATATTTTCTGGCAGTCAAAATGGTTTATAACCAAATCTAACCAGCTTCCTTACAAGCCTTGCCAAGGATTAGAAAGCTTTGCATTTCAAGCTTCTATTCTGAGCCGAAGCTCTTTAATTGGGCCAGTGAACTGCATACAGTAGCAGAGGAAGACATTTCAGAATTCAACTCATACTAAATTGGACGTCCCGGTTCGTCTGGGCTCCACTCACAGTTCTCTGAAACACAGGCTTGCTAGGCTAAGCTGAAGCCTACTTGTTGATTCATTTATTCAAGATACATTGATTGAGCACCCGCTACCAGTCTGTAGCTAGCTAGTCAATGAGAATCTGGCAGTAGCTCTGGCTTCATAGTGCCTCCATGTTACGAAGGGGGAGGGGGAAAGAGAAATAAACAAGAAAATACTATGGGTGGGGTAGACAAATAGACAAAGCCAGGAAGATGAAGGAGACCTGTGTGAATGGAGTGTGCAGGCTAGAAAAAAAAAGAGAGATTTCTACAGTGGAATTCTGTTGTTTACCACGAGAAATTTTATCACCCTAGAAAGAAAAGAACAACTATATCCTTCCTAGAGAACAGGGGGACATGTGACATCTGCCCTCTAAGCAGCCCCCATAGTCCCAAAAAACGTTCTAAACTTAGTTTCTTCCTGATTGTCCAACTTGCCTGAAAAGCAACTGAAACATTGAGTGCTCCTCGCTAGATGCTGTACTGTGGGGGACACTGGCGCATGCCTGCAATCTTAGTGCCCCTCGCTAGATGCTGTACTGTGGGGGACACTGGCGCATGCCTGCAATCTTAGTGCCCTCGCTAGATGCTGTACTGTGGGGGACACTGGCGCATGCCTGCAATCTTAGTGCCCTCGCTAGATGCTGTACTGTGGGGGACACTGGTGCATGCCTGCAATCTTAGTGCCCTCGCTAGATGCTGTACTGTGGGGGACACTGGTGCATGCCTGCAATCTTAGCACTGGAGAAAGAGAAGCAAAAGATCATGAGCTGGAGACTAACCCAAATTATATAGTAAGACCCTGTCTCAAAAAAAAAAAGAAACAAAACAAAAAACACCAAAAACCAAAGAGGTGCTGTACAATCTTTATAGATTGGAGAGTACAAAGTGATGGAGATGTGAGTTCTCCGTAAGGTGATTCAGAAACCGAGCCAATTACCTGACTTAGAAGATAAGTGAGAAGAAAAGTCTGTTTCTTAATCTGTGCCCTGGATACATGAGAGTGTCGAGCTGATGAATATTTAACAAATTAAACATTTCTTACAAATACCCTTTTCTGTTTGCATACTATAGTTAAAAGTTTGTTTTTGATCTCTTTACAAAAAAAATTCTGACATTTTTAAAGATGGTCTCACTGAGAATTTTATTTTGAGCAAAGACAAAAAGGGTTTAATAGAAGTCAAGCATCAACTTAGAGGAAGAACATTCTAGATAGAGGGAATGCAACAACTATCGCCTCAGCCAGGAAAGGGAATGTGAGAGACACACTTGGTTCAGGACAAAAGTGTGCAGGACAGCACTTGGAGCACAGGGGTCAGCAAAATCACAGGAACCTGGCAGCTTAGTACCTGGAAGGCAATGCTACTATTTTGGTGTTGAGGAGATTGGATGACATGGATAGACTTAGGCAAAAGACTGACATGTTCTGATTCATGGCTGGGAAGATTGAGGAAACATGCTGAGTCTAGACTCGAGCATCTAGAAGGCTGGTATATAAGAGATGGTGGTTCTTTGGATCTAGCAGTAAGAATGAAGTTGGTGGGAAGTACTCAGATTCAGGGGTTGTTTTCCAAGTCAGGGTGGCATGCTGAATTTAATCTGGTGCCTAAGGAGGCTTGGGGTGGGTGGGGAGTCTCAGATGGCTCCAAAGCTGAGTGTTAGGAAAGATGGCATTGTCAGCTGTGGGCGGCGACATGGAGCAGGGTAGGCTCCCTGGCAAGAACAGGGATTCAGTTCTGGAAAATGCTAAATCTGTGAGGAGATGCAGCATCCAAAAGGAATGCTGAGTGACAGTTACATTGATTTGCTGGGTTGTAGTTGGAGGCATAAATCTGTGTAAGATGATATATATCATCTGTATATCTACGTTATACTAAAATATTTTATATTCCTAAAGAAGTAAGAGTGGCTGCATTGGGAACTGTTTCCCATGGGCAAGAACCCGCAAAGACACCCCATTCTCCTTGAGGGGTATCATCTACAGGTAGTGGAGTCAACAGTATTTGTAAACCACAATCTTCTACTAGGTGGCTTTGCATCCCAAGACAAACTCTTTCTTAGCATTTTGTCCCCGATCCCGGTCTTATCAGCTGCAACTTTGGCCTGACTAGTGATCCTGACAATCTCTAAATTCCCACCAAAGATTGAGATATGCTTCGGGCATGCCGACCTAGACACTGGCTGCAGAGTTTATGCTCATCAGGAAGTAAGAGCGAGTGAGTGGCTGTGATTGTTAATTGTATGTGTTAACTTGGCTGGGTCATGAAGTTCCCAGATATTTGGTTATTGTTCTAGACACGGCTGTGAAGGTATTTCTGGACAAGTTAATATTTGAGGTGGTGTAGTAAAGAAGATTACCTTCCCACGGTTGGTGGGTCCTATTCCGACCATCAGAAGCTGTCACAGAACACAAACTATGAGTCATTAGAAATTTGTTCTCTCTGTTTTACAGTCTGGGGTCTTGGGTGTTTTTCTGACTTTACATCTGGACTGAAACCTATACTAAGTCTCCTTACTTCAAACTGATTGACGCTATACCTGTGACTCGCCAGCAGGTCTAGTGCAGACATTGTGACTCAGCTTTTGTGCCAAGAGAATCAACTTGGTGTAGTCAACATCTCCCTCTCTTAATTGTAGATAAACAGATGATAGAGGCATGCATTGATTAATGATGGGGATACAAGTGAAAAAGGTTTTAGTGGGTAAATTCATCATGTAAACATCCAAGTATGTACTCGCACAAACCAAGAAGAGAATGGCATCGCTGCATAATATGGGACTCCTGTGATATATGTAATCTGCCATTGAATAAAATGCCATTATACGGCACATTACTACATGTATACACATTTACGCATCACAAACACAATTGGTTCTGTTTTGTCAGAGAGCCCTTTTTCACTTGCCTTTCCCCAGGAAAACCTCCTTAAGCAAGTCCTCTTGACAGCCTAGTCCATTCTTGATCTTGTCATAGTCTAATCTAACCTGTCTGATGCATTCACTCTGACCGTTACAGAAATGGCCAGAGCAGAAGGTGAACCAGACTCACTGATAGGGCTATGTAAACATATGCCACCCATTCCCCATCAGAACAGAAGCTCCCTGAATCTTAGCAGTGCTTCTAAGCCATAAGCGCATTGCTGTACTCTGTGTGCTGGGAATATATGTGCCTCTGGAAACTCTATTGAATCAATGGTTGCCATAAAACGAAGCCTAGAAACTAAGCCTCGTAGTATGGTGGTTATACTTGCTAAGAAAGCATCTCATCCTTAATCCCTTTTTGGTATTCTCAAGGACAAACCTGGAATCAATTCTTGCGATTGTCAATTCTAAGCTACCTGCCCTCGGGCAGGATAAAGTGAAGTGGCTGATTACAGTGCCAAGTTTGTGTAGGTCATTAGGGGAATAAAATAAAATAATATGAAGAATTAAGGACAAGGTTTAAAAGTTGTTAGAATTCCATACATTTGGGCAATAATCCAAAGGTCTTTATATTTCCAGCTCCTAAAGCAGATTATTTTTATACATGGACTTGTACAAACACCTGCCTGTGTACAAGTATGATCCAATCTAAATATATTAAATTGATTCACTTTAGTCGAGCATAGTGGCACATACCTAGGATGAAGCTGGAAGATTGATTAAGCCCAACAGCTTAAGGCCTGCTTGTGTAACATAATAATATCCTGTCTCAAAAACATAACAAAACCATGATTTTCTTAACTGCATTTAGTGCCAGGACTATGTATTGATGAAAGTTGGCCTCACTTTGCAGTAAGAACAATGAGGAACAAATGGTTTCTGTGTCAGGTCATGAGCACCTCAGCCAGTCAACAGTCCAAGGAGTACAAACTAGACTCCTGCAGTGCTTCCCCATTTAGGCATAGAAAGAGCACCAGAGAAAGCTTTGCTGTGCTCAATACCAAGAACAATTCACCCAGGATTGCCAGTTCTTATAAAACAAGAACAAACAAAAATAATACAAAACCCTACTGTGTTACTTTTATGTTGCTATGACAGAATATTGTGATCAAGACAACTTACAAAAGGGAACATTTATTTGGTTTACAGTGTCAGGGGAAAGTCCACCATGATGGAGAGGTATGGTAACAATAGGTAGGTAGGCATGGCAACAAGAGACAGGCATGGCAGCCAAAGCCTGAAGCCAAAGGATCATATCTTTAACCAGAGAGAGAGTGTGAAGCAGAGAGAGTGAATCAGAAGCTCTCAAAGCCTGCCCCCAGTAACATACTTCCTCCAGCATGGCTCTACCTCTATAACCTTCCCAACAGTATCACCAACTGGGGACCAAGTGTTCAACTATCTGAGCTCACGGAGGACATTTTCCCCTTTAAACCACCATACTAACCTAACAAATTTTCTCCATTCTCATAACTCACTTTCTTTACAAAGAAACTGCAGATTACATGCCCATGCCGTGCTGCAGGGTACAGTGTGTCTGTGTGTGTGTGTGTTAAATGACAAACAAGCAGAATTAAAATAACTGGCAATTGTGAGACCTATTTTAATGTCCTTAATTGAAAGTTTCAGTGTTGAAAGAGAAACAATTTTAAGAGTCAATCAATTTCATAAAGAAACCATACACACAAATGCACAATTCATCATGTCCAAGAATACTTTTTTCTAGTATAAATAATAACTTTGTTCATAAAAAATGGAAGGTCAAGGCCCAGCTTGAAACTCTGTAGGCTGAACAGGAATTGGAAACTACATAGACGAAAAAAAAAAAACAAAAACAAAACTCCAAAATCAATGGTCTTAAAGTGTGGCCCACTTATTCAGGGCTGAGGTGATGGCAGACAAGCCTAAACAAGTCCATTGTTTTGGTCTTTCCAGAAAACATTAAGGAGACTCTTCCCGAAATCTGGGAAGCCAGTAGAAGGAGATCAGAGGGTTAGGGGTAAACAGGAGGCCCAACCAGGAGATAAGTCACAGGCACCAAGACATCTATCTGCTGGCTCTGATTAAGGGACATCAAGGGTGAAAATGATTCCTTGCTGGAAAAAAAAATTATCCTGCCCTGCAAACAGCCAAAGAGCTATAGGAGCCCCGGATACAAACCTGGGCCTCTTTCTGAAAGGTATCGGATGTCTGGTTAGTGTGGATTTATAAATACCACTGAACAGTAGGGAAAATGCATTGAAGCATGTTCGGAATAAATTAACCAAGAGGGAAATAGACAAAAAAGCCAGAATTTCTATAGTAATTATCAAAGTTAAAGAATTCATTACTCCTAAAATGGTAGGTTAATGTATCAATGAATTCCAAAATATTTAGGTCAGTTCAGAGGTACCATATCCAAATGAAGACTAGGTTTTAGAGGGTAATGGGTTGCAGGCCCTCGGTTGAGAGTGACTAGTAGAGGCATAATTAATTATTCCCATATATTTCTTCTCATCTCCAGTTCAGGTCCCTTTTACAAATTATATATCCGAGTGGCACCTCTTTCTTCCATTAAACCTTACTATTTTTAGCTTGGGTCTTGGACTTTAAGTCCCACATATAATCAACGGCCCCAATGATAGCCACTGTGCTTCTGCCTGTGATGCATCTACACTGTCGGAGTCTTGCTTTCCTTTCTTCTTTGCTCAGAGGTAAAGTATAATACATTCTGCAGAACTAGGAAACAGATAGCATTTGCCCGGGGCAAGTGAGAAGGTGAGCTCGCGTCTCCCTACGGCTTTGCAGAAACACTAAGTGTTCCCGAAGGATGAAGTACTGCCAAAGCCTCCTCCAGATGGAAGTGCTGGTGACTTCTCAACCACAGGTTACGAGGGAGTCGGGGAAGGAAGTGATTTCTGTAAACAAGAATCCATTTACAGATCCCCTTCTCCACCTGCACTCATCCTCAGACGAAACAAGCAAATGCTTTGTAATAATATAGAAAACACACTGAGGATAGGATAACAGCATGGTTTCCGCCAGCTCCTAAAGAGACGAGATGGCTCTACGACTCAGGGATAAGCACACATAGATTACAATGAAGAACGGGGGAATACTTTAAGTGAGACTGTCCTTACTCCGAATTTTATAATGTAGGAAAGGAAGTCACGTTACTTGTAGACTATGCCCTTAGCAAATTCTAACACAAAGACCACCTCTGTGTCAAAAGGTCATATCCAGAGAGCTGCCTCCAAACATGGGGGAGCTGGCCCTGAACAAAAGTAATGCAGTAATATAACCCTGGGAGGGAAATGTGTTTTCAGTTATACCAGGGCCTGGTCCAGCCTTTCCCACAGGCTCTTCCTAAATAGGAACTTGGCAAAGGGATTAGTGGAGCTGGAAGGGACGTCCTTGGCTTTAGAGGTGAGGCCCGTCAGAGTCCCAAGGAAAGTCAGGCAGAAGTTCTCTCCCCTGGTAATAACACTGAAGAATCAGTGTCACAGCCATTTTATTAATTTTCTTGACAGGCAGATCTAGTTACCATGCAGGCACCACAAAATCAAAACATACGCATGTCAAGTGGCCCCATCTGTGGTGGGGCTCTGCCAAGGCCCATGTCACAGCAACACAAGGAAGCAGAACCCAGTTCCTCAGACCACGTGCCGGGTCCTGTGAGCAAGCCTCTGCTGGAAGAAAACCACCAGAGCTCCAGTGAAAGAGCCAGGGCAGTTCTCTCGGTGACAGTTTGTTAACCTAGGTCTGGACTCGTTGGATGGAGCAGACAAGTCCTGGGAAACACATGGCTACATCTGGCTTTGGTGCCCCTTCCCGAAACACAGCCACACAGACCTCCCTGCTATTTTCATTTTGCCTGCACTCAGTTTCATCTATGCAGGGCAAAAGCAGCCTGGATTAAAGAAGACATTTAGAAGTACAGGGTGACTTTATTTGTAAGTGGGTTTGAACTTGAAGTTCTGTTGAGCTGGGGTCTAGGGGTACAGAATAAACACAGAGGTTATATTTTAAATCGAGATGTTATTCACTATAAGCACGGCTACAATTGCGGGAGTGGGTCCAAGCCAAGCTATTCTTTATGGCATACTATGAGCACTACCTATTGGCTAAATAATGCCAATGACATAGGGACACAGGATGGAGGCCTGACACATCCCAGCTCTAAGTAGCACAATGCACAGTTGTGGTGCGCAAGCTTGACTGCCGAAGCCTATACTCCGGAAACTTGCTTAGTGAGGCACCTAGACTCAGAGGCACTCAAAGCTCTAGACCCTGGAGAATAGAGTGGGTTCATCCTCTCTTCCTGAGTGAGACTAGGAGTGGCTGCCCAGTGAGCTCTGACAGGGGGATGAACACATCCAGACTGCACGTCTCTTGGGGTGAAGACTCGGTTCATCTTTTCTTTCTCCATTCAAACAGCCATGGCATGTCAGCCTTGCAGGCCTCCTTGATTGCGCACAAGTAAATAAATGAATTATGTTGTTGGGGTTTGGGCTTCAGCACAAACACATGGTCTGCATTTATCCCCACAGTGAGAGGTCCACCAGCCACTCGATAGAAAAGAGCGAAATGATAATTCTTTTCTTTAGGCGCTCTGGTGCCATATGGAATGTATATAAATCATATTTTTGTTTTAACAGTGGAGGCTTTGTTGATAGATAAACATGTGGTTTATCTAAAAAAAAAGAGAGGATTGTGCTTTGAACAATCATTTAATGGCCACGGATGTGCCAAATAAAAATAAAAACATAATTTTGAAAGGAGCTGGCCTCATTCCCAAATCTGTAACAAGGAATTTCTCCTCAAGCAGAGAAGTTAAAGCCCGCCGATCTGTTTTGAGTTTAAGCTGTGCTCTACTCAACCCCACGACAAATGGAATCCTAGGCTAATGTGCTCTAATAAGACAAGACGTTACCTTTATGAATGACCTCATAGAGAAGAGGTTGGCAAGCATTGTGGAGAGGCCTTGAGCCAGACAGCTCTGGGCTATGAAACCCAACTTGAGCTCTGCGAGGCATATTGCGTCATCACCCTCTTTCCAATTCCAGCTGGGGATGTTGAGCAGATGGGCCTGTGGGAATAACAAGAGGTATGAGACCCTGTTCTGCTCCTTGTCTGAGTGTCTGAAAACTCTTCTGGGAACTGTTGCCCTGTCCAAGGACACTGGGTCATCCAAATTCATCCATCCTTCCATGTGCCTCCGTCTGAGGCCAATGGCTAGGTTCTCCGCTTCTATTCAACAGACTATGGCCTTTTGGCAATGTTGCTTCTACACTCAAGGTCCACATTTTCCCCTCAAGTTTGCTATTTAGCCAGAGTCAACCCAAAAAGGATTTTTCTCTTGTGAGACACACCAGCCCCCATTATTAAGAAATCTAGTTAGCATTTTTTAAAAGCGGCTCTCAAGAAGTATGAGATTGCCAGATGTCTATGTGTCTGCATACTCTTGGATTTTTTTTCCTGACTTCTCAATATTCTAGATCAGTGGCACCCAAAACTATAGTGGGAACCTGCATGCCCTGCCATGTGTACAAGACCACAGGTTGCTGGCCCCACCCTGCTGAGTTTCTGCCTGCATAGATCTCGGGTGGAGCTGGAGAACCTCGAACTCTATATGTGGGAGGTAATGCTGCTTCTCTGGAGGTCACTGTGCAGAACCCATTCCCCTAAACCATCACAGCACAGACATCCTGCAGTCTCTCACAGATGGAATGTCCTATTTCGCAGTTATGTCAGAACCGAGCCTGGAGTCCCAGAGGCATGCTCATACTAAATTTTGCCAGTGGCACACAGCAGAGAGTCGTACATGACAGAGTGAGTGAAAAAGTTGAAACTCAGGAAGTTCTCTAGTGTTTGGTGATTAACAACAATAACAGCAGAAGATAGTTTCAAGGCTTAAATATCAGGGACAGCGCTTGTGTTCAAAAATATCCATTATATAAATTTGAAACATGAAGGCAATCTAAAAGAGAGTGTGTGTTAGAGAAAGAGAGAGCTGGGCACAGCGTTTAAGTGTGTGGGTTACTAAAACCTCAACTAGAGACCATCGGATACATGAGACTGAAAACCAAAGTCTCCAGAGCAAAGGAAATGAACCTTTTATTCCATGTGAACAGGCCACATTCATTCCATGGGATTTGATCCAGTCTTAGTAGTCAACATTAAAGAGGGAAAATGATCAATTGAATAATGACCAGAGAAAAATGATGAAGACAAGAGAGGGTGAGTGTTCTGCGAAAAGTCTTTTGAGAAACAGTAAAAAGAGCCAATAATCTCCAAGATTCAGGGGACACGATCCTCAGGGAGAGAGAGCAGTCATCATATGTGATGCCTCAGGTACTGCTATGTTAAGATTAGCTTGGCTCTACTCTGTGCTAGAAGCCAGGATAGGACCGGACTGGCATATACTTAAAGAAAGCAGAGGGGTTTGGCTTGTTTCACAATGGAACTTTCTAAAGACGAAATATGACTAATAAATGGAGATGGCTAGTTTAAACAACAACAACAAAAGCACAATGTCTTTATTCCTAAAACTTATCATCTTTCCAATATGCTAGAGTAAATCACGTTTTGTACAGAAAGTTGACCCAGAGTTCTTCTAAGTCCCTATACATGCCAAGTCTCTATAGCTCTGAAATTATATCTCCCTATGCATCAGCAAATGGAAGCAGCAAAAAAAAAAAAAAGCCTTCCCTTAATCTACAGAACGAAAGAGGCCAGTTGCAAAAGAAGGAAGGAAGATCCCATTGTAGAAACAAAGAACAGAGACCAGGACTTCTCATTCTGCTTGGAGAAACTCTACACTTGTGAAATGTCTGCTTTTGCAAAATCTACCTCTGTGACAGTCTCCAATCCCAAGCCTGCAGTGGTTACTGCTGAAGAGACAACCGCTTGCTCCCTAAACAAAGTATGGTTAAAACAGGCCTGTGTGTGGGCCACAGAAGAGTGGGATTTGTGTGGAGTTGAGCACCACGGGGTCTTCTGCACATCCCACACAATGCTAACAGAAAGCCCCACCATCTTTCCCATTTCTCTCCCCATTCTTCCCTGGCTAATGACATCAGTTTTTTCATGTTACTTTATTGGCATGGTACAAAAGAACTTCAGCCATGTGGAGAAATACTCATATGAGAAGAATGATAAATGGTATCCAAGTGATGAACTTGTCTGTGACAAGAGATCCGGGTGGTCTAGTCCCGACAGAAACACCACATATCCTCCATGCCTTCTTCAAACAATTGAAACTTTGCAGTCCTATCTCTATGCCATTCAAAATTTGAAGCTCTGGCATGCAAGCCTTGGGTCTCTCGTGTTCTATGTAAAAGCCATGTTCGTTCCCAGCTTCCAGTGCCTCCTTTCTTGGCTACTGTATTTTTTCCAGTCATGGGACACAGGAAGTGAAGCTGAACTGGCAATGGCCAAGAGGGAAGGCTGTGTGAATGAAGCCAAAAGAGGATATTGACCCAGAAACTAAAATTCTTTCTTTTTGGAAACTTCATCCTCTTCCAGTTGAGGGAAGTTGAGTCTGGTGAACAAACAAAACAAAACAAAAAAAAACCCAGCAGCATTTCCACACAGGAATCTGGAGGCAAATTTCTTCTAATTTGGCAAAGAAAAAAAGCAGGTCCAACATTAATCACACACCTTCCCCCGTTTATGCTACTGGAACACCCTTCATTCCCTGAAGAAGGACTATAAAATGTGCTATCCGAGGAAGGTGGGAGGAAGGAATTCTGGCTACACTTACTTCTCCTACCACACACTCAGCAGTAGAGAGATGCTGTGAAATACGGAAAGCGAAGAGTCTACTAGTGGAAAACCCGCAGCATTTGTAGCCTGCATCTTCAGTCGCTGACCACTGAAGGACCACATGCTAACAGCTTCATTTCCAGAGAGCTACTCTCTTATGAGGAAGTGAAACCTTTGGGAGGTAACCATTAATAGAGGGTCTTTGAGTCATTGCCTAGCAGGAAGCTAACAGGACACCAGTCAGCCTTTTTTCATTTGATGGCAGTAAATTGACCCATTGCTTTCCACCAGTCTTTCCCCGAATGATGTGTTGCCTTAGCACAAGCCTAAGAAAGCAAAATCAACTCATCATGGCCCAAAGTTTCATTGTTAGAATGACAGGAAGCTGCCTGTGATCATTGACAGAATCTAGACTCATCTATGAGACAGGCCTCATGGCATGCCCGTGAGGGATTATCCTCATTCTGTCATTGAGGTTGGAAGACCCACCCACTGTGGGTGGCACCATTCCCTGGTTGGAATCCTAAACTACGTAAGTGGAAAAAAGGGAACTGAGTAACTGCATGTATTCATCTCTGTACTTCCTGATGGTGGATGTTGACATAATCAGCTACTTCAGACTCCTGGAAGCTTGACCTCCTCTCTAGGATGGACTGAGCCTTGAGCTGTGAGCAGAAATAAAACCCTCGTTCATGTAGGTGCTTTTGTGAGAGTATCCTATCATAGGCACAGGAAAGTTATGAAGGCAATGATGAACACAATTACACCCCACATGCAAGCAGAGACAATGGGGATGCTCAAAGAACTGGCATCTATCTGTGCTGGAGACTTGGTTCCTAGACAGAAACAAGAAGCTCAGAAAATAAAACTACCACTACCAGGTGAGTTATTAGGAATGACACTTCTGTCCAGGGTGTCATCATCCTGTCTTTGGAGAGCTTTCCCCACACTGTCAGCCAACACACTCTTTCATCTTCATTCAAAGAAGGCCAGCTTTTAAAAGTTCTCCCTGTAAAACATGGCCACTCTAAAGAGACCCATTTCGTAGAGCCCCATCCTTCCCCTAGGAACCACAGCGTGGTTCTGTGGGCTACTGTCCCACTTAAATAGAAGGCGACAGTTGGCTGTCCTGTCCTAGTTTGCCGGCTGCTGAGTGACCGTGGTTTGTGCTGGCCAGAGGTGATCTGTCTAGGACAGAGTTTTGACTCCCGCTAGTCTGAAGCTACACTGCGCAGCTAAACTGCACAGATGGCCCAATGAGGACCAAATGAGATAACGGATGTCAAAGCTCTTTTAAACCCATAAAACAGGACACAAATGTCTGTAATTATTATGATGACAAACTCAAGGCCAGCAGTTTCCCTGTATCCCTCTAGGCGCCACAAGATCACCCTCGTTACATCACAGGGGTTTGACATTGTTTTTATTTCAAGGCTGCTGTCCAATTGTGGGAGCCACTACCCCCTCCAGAATATGTCCTCAGTGGCATAGCTTTCACACAAGCATTGGGTCTTTCCTAAGTGCCCCCAATAAGTGGGGGGAGTTCTACGTGCATCTCAGATGAGCACAGAGAAAAAGACACGAGAAGAAAATATTGGAAGAAGAGTGTGTGAAAAGGGTAGGTCATCTTCAGCAACTGCAAAAATCACAAGGCAGTGTGAAAAACTGTCTACTAAAAATCTGCTAAGAATGACCTAAAGACAAGAGGATGCCCATTCTAACAGGGCAATGGGAAGTAACAGAGGAAAATGTACTTTGTCAAAATTATTCTATCACTGTATCCTTACTAATCTAACAGTGTTCTGAAAATGATTTTGCCTGACCCAGAAACCCAAGGAGCGTGAGTGGGATGGTTCTAAATGAGATGGGTTTTAAGCAAACAGTCCTGGGCCTGTTGATGTCTTCAACACAGTGTCTGAATGATTGTATTGGAGAGTCTGTCCAAGATCTCTGGGTGGCTGTACTCATGTGAATACTGACCAGGTACCATCTGGCTCTGAAGCCAATCAAGTTGCTTTGAGTTTGACAAGAACTACACAGCTGAAATCCTCTTTAATTTCTTGAAGATGCTACATCAGCACCCGTTGGAAAGAGAAGAAAAGGAACTGACATCTCTTTCTAAACATACAACATTAATTTTCCTATTCAGTCTAAATTCAGCCAAAAATCTAAACAATCGCTTAAAGCACTCCCACACTAAATGAAATTTCAAATCACAAATGAAAGAAGGAGTGTTCCTTGCAGCAGGAGCTGTCACCAGTCATAGCCTTGCTAACAAAATTCACCTCCACCTACAGAGGCTGCTGTCAAGAACTTCAGCAGTTGAAGCCTGGGAGTTACCAACAGGCCCCTTACCGCAATCTTGAGTACTCAGAGACAAAGAGAGGTGTCACCTTCGGTGCCCACCACACAAACCCACTGGCTGGAGAGTAACAGAATTTCCAGTAGAGCCACCTGCAGAGGGCTGGGCAATGGTCGGCATTGGGCAGCAATTCCAAGCAGTGGGCCAGTCGCTGACAGCAGGACCCACTCAGCAATAGCCTCTGATGGGCCTCCACACAGCTAAATGGGCCAAAACTTGCCAGCAATTAAGAAATAATAGCATGGTGCTGGTGGCATTTGGCAGAATGGGGTTTTCTCTGGGACACCTGATGACTTGTTTTGTAGAGAATATGGCCTATAAGATGGGGCATGCTGTCACACATAACCCTGCAGGGAGTTATTTCTGTTCAGACAGGACACCTGGCCCCAGGTGCTGAGAAGCCTCCAGTCTCTCAGCTCCATTAAGAAGACAACTGGTACCACATCAAGTAGAACAAGATGCTACCTTCCCTCCTCCAAAGCTGTCTAGAGCTCAACCCCAAGCCAAGTGAAGGAGTGCTGCCTTTGATTAGACCTTTAGCTCTGTTTCAGTGAGAGGTGATTACAAAAGCAACACTAACTCTAACGTCTGAGTTCTTTCTAACCAGGCCCCATCGGAAGCTGCCACACTGGTAGCATTGCTTTAAGTATAAACTTTAGATAAACCACTACTTTCCCAAGTATAACTGGGGAGATTCCCAATCCGAATTTGAGGATAATGTCATGTTCTGCTTTCTTTGTTCAGTTTGTATTATGTTCTTTCAAGTGCACTTGGCCACACAGAGAGAAATCCTACCAGTTATCTGGCACACTCTCTACACCTTCCTTGATCAGTCTCTAAGAACACAAAATCAGATTTTATCTTCACAGCTATCCTACCCCCTAAGTAGCAGGAAGAGTGTTAATTACAGAGTAGTTGTTCAATAGATATCGACTGAATGACTGCAGGACATAGAAATGCAAGTTGTTGGGACTTAGGTATGGACAGGATCTAAGAACACATCAATAGTTCTGAACCAAAGTGTTCAATAGCTTCTTCTTGAATGAATGAATTACTCTAAGAGGCGACAAAGGCACCTCCTCTCATTGACCCACCTCAGAAAATAAGTTGATGACCCTGAAGGAATGTCCTAGGGAGAAGGGACATTTTAGCTACTGCATATCTTTGCCAGACCTCGGGGCATGGTACCTGTGTCCTTACATGAACATGTGTGTTATGTATCTATGGAGAGAGAGAGAAGGTGCTAGCATCCAAGGTTTGAGGATGGCTCCAGGCCTGCAAGCTTACCACGTACCTTGTTATGATACTGCAGCATCTGAGTTATGATCCTGATTTTCGGGTGGTAGTTCTTTATGGAGATCACTCTGCAAAAGAGAAAGCCAGAACTGAGCATGCTCTGTGGAGCCCACAGAGTAGAACGGAGGACTCATCTCATTAGGTAACATTGGTCAAGCCAGCAACCAAGGCCATCCACGGGCTTGTGTCCAAAGAAAGAATGTGTTCTCCTCACATTACCCTCCAGGACCATGACAAACATCAGAGGAGGCGGAGTAGTGAAGTACACTTGATAGATGGAGGCTGGTGACCAGGACTGTAAGGCCAGACTTGCCTACAGAGCAAGTTCAAAGCTAGCCTGGGCTACATGAGAGTCTGCCTTAGAAACAAACACGAAGGACTCCTGAGACACGTAGAAGATAGACTATGAACCTGAATGGACTGGAGATGGAAGCTTCTGGTGTTTACAGACAGGTTCTGGAGGTCTGCAGTCCTCCACACTGCATGTAAAAACCTCTGTTCTGTGTCCAGTTAACAACCTAAGACAATGACGACAACTCAAACAGGCCACCTGGCAAGTGGCTCTGATTTTCACATTCCCTTTAGACATCCGCATAAATGTGATATTTAAGCAGAACTCTTGGGATATGATGGAGGACTCTGCCTTTCACAGCATAAAGATGACTTGACCACTGGTTCAAGTTAAACACCAGCACCCTAAACATACGGTTTATTGCCCTCCGTCCTTTACTGAGCCTGGATGACCCTACCCACCAAGTTTTCCTAGCATCCCCTCTCCTGTCAATCACACTGCAAAGGGAAGAAGGAAGGAGCCCTTGAATGGAAACACCTGGCTTCCAGCACAGCCATTGTGCTAACGAACTGGGTGACCCTGAGGAAATCCCCAGGCTCTCTGTTCCTGTCTTCTCATCTGGACACTGGGGGTAACCTCACCTGCTCTGTTTACTTCACAGGCTTGGTATGAGGAGCAAATGGGAGACCAGATGTTAAAATGCTTTGAATCATTAAAGCCCTTCTCCATGTGTAAGTTATGGTTTTTGTCATTCCCAACCCTGTCAGGGGTGACATTGTACATTTCCTTCTGTGACAAGGAAGGCTAAAGAATGGAATTCCAGAGAAAGGGCCACCTCCTAAGCCTCCTCAGGAACGCAAGCTCAATTATCACAGCCGCCCCCACAAATTTCCCACCCAGCTCAGCGCTTCCCTTTGCCACGTTTTCTGCAAAACTGGAGAGAAGGAATCAGACAGCAGCTTCATCTGAAGAAACTGCAACCAGAGAAGTGGGGAGACGGCGCCTTAGAAAGCCGCTCTCTGCGGAAGTACTTCCTCTCAGTCTCGAGGGAGTGCCATCTTGACCTCTGCTTATAACTCAGGGTATCTGTCAGCCTCTGTGGGCCTCTGAGAGCCTCTCAGCTCCAGCCAGCTTTCTGCATTAGTTCCTTTCAAATGACTCTTTGACATTTTAATTTCAAAACCAGCAGATTGGTCTCATTAATCTAAGGAGGAATATACAAATAAAAGAAAAGCTGAAGCCACATTTAACCTTGACTTTCCCACTCCCATTTGGATCTTTTCCCCAATCTTCCTTAGTGGATGGCTTACGTACATTCCAGAAGCCCTCTGTGCCTAGTGAGCTCTATACTGCGGCATCCCACCATTCTCCTTTGACATCTCTGTGTGCTCACATTAACCCTTCATCCTCAAAATTCAAGTAAAATATTTCAATTATGGGAAATGCCCATTTCAAAATTTCCACAAGTTTCTATTTTTCACCACTGAGGAAAAATAAAAGTATATATGCCAGGAACTTCTCTGTGAAGTCAAAAACATAAGCTTCATGCTCCTGGTTTCTTTGTAATAAGGAAAAAGATGGAATCTTGTCCCTAGAAGAGCTATATTTTTAGCACTTAAAATGGCAGGAAAAAAGTCTGTCAAAGGGTAGAAATGCTGCTTAGTTCAGAAATGACAAGGGACACATTCTAAACTGAAGCTGACCTGTGCGGTCGCTTTCCAGTGAGGCCTGTAAGGAGATGGGCTCAGGTGTGAAGCTAGTCCCCACTGCATCTTCTTGGCAGCCTGGCAAACCAAGTCTTACTATAATGTGTGCACAAATTTCCTTAAAACATTTAATGGAAACTACTGCCAAATAAAAAAGGACTGGAAAGAAAGATGCGCATGCCAGATAGTTTCCTCCCGACAGAAGGTCCAGATACTGACAGGAAGACGGGATCGACCTAAATGCACCAGAGGAATTCTGTATGTACATGTAACTGGAGAACACTAATTAAAACGAAAACAAAATATTCACAAGCATTGTAAAAACCCAAAGGCAACTTCCCGACTCTCACCTTGGGGTAAATCCTTGAGTCCCAGGGAAGCAAGCTGCAATTAGCGTTTGGGCTATATGTCTGGTCCAAATGATGCCTGTTCACTGTTAGGTGAGAGTTGTTGGGACTACAGCGGGAATGAAGCATTTTCCTTAGCCCAGGCTCTCTCTAGAAAATTCTCTTTATTATCTTCCCCTACCTCAAGTGACTATTCTGCAATTTATACCAGAGAAAAGACAAAATCTAAAAGGACTGCAGCTAAGGAGAGCAAAATGTTCAGATGTTTTGGTCATTTTTCTACAGCCAGGATACGATGACAAGTTTGTGGGAAGAACAACAGCTAAAGAAATCTTTTCTTTTTCTGAAATGAGAGTAAGTTAAGGTCTTAGAGTAGGGTTAAAATTAGCCTTTGAGCCTGGCGGTGGTGGCGCACGCCTTTAATCCCAGCACTAGGGAGGCAGAGGCAGATCTCTGTGAGTTCGATGCCAGCCTGGTCTAGAAGAGCTAGTTCCAGGACAGGAACCAAAAAAAGCTACGGAGAAGCCCTGTCTCGAAAAATCAAAAAAAAAAAAAATTAGCCTTTGATAGGCCTAGCCCATGGACAGATAAGGCATTAACTATTAGTATTCTAGATTTTTTTCTCCCCATACCATAATCTATTTAAAAATAAACAAACAAACATGAGGAGTGGGGAATTCAATTCATAAAGAATGAAAACATAATCTATATAATTCAGTATCTCAGAGATCCACGCTAATATTAAAATCACTCATCTGAGGAAACAGAAACAAGTTAATTAACTAATCACTTTCAGAGCAATAATAACCTGATGCAGACAGGCTGGGGAAGTACTAACTAGGGGTTTCTTAGCCTCAGCTATTGGCATTTTGGGTCAGAGAGTTTTCTAGATGGGAGTGTGCTATACCAGATTCCAGCAAGACCACCTGCTTGCTGTTTCAAATGCAAAGATGTTGAAACATGCTGAAAAAATACCTCCTGTAGGTATTTTAAGGCCCTTCCCAGTAAAGACATCTTGGATCCAATTCCTTTCAGATAACGTAATTTTTTTTAAAAAAATGGAAATTTAAGATTTTATGTGTATGAATCTCTGTGTGTAGGTGTAGGTGTGAGCTCATTTGAAGGCAGAAGTCAGCATTGATTATTTTTACATGGGGACCACCTTGCCTTTTTAAAACAGGTCTCTCAGTAACCTGGAACTCACTGAGTTAGGTTTAGGCAGCTTGGCCGGTGAATCCCAGGGACCTGTTGCCTCTGACTACTAAGGATTCAAGTGTGCTTCAGTTTCTAAAATTGGTTCTGGGGTTCAGACTCGCGTCATTACATTACACAGGAGGCAGGCACTTCACCAACTGAGCCATCTCCCCAGCCCTGCGCTCACGGCACCTTTATTCAGACCTGAACCTATTATTCATTTTCTAGTTCTTTTCTTAGGAACCTGAACTCCACGAGCAGTTCGGAGCAGTGGACACTGCTCTTCAGCTCTACTAGCTCCACACAGGAGCCATTGTTGGCCGGTGATGAAGGGAGGATGGTCCGAGACAGTCCTGATGCCAGGAGTTACCTCATGATGTTGGAAGCGTCTTCTGCATCCGGGTCAGCGCAGTACTTATTGGCAAGGATCAGGCATGCATCTGCTGACTCTATCTGAGAGACCAAAGGAAAAAATCATAACAAATACAAACATAGACAGACACACGCAACTGCAGTCTTCTCTGTGTTGATAGCATTTAGAGAACCTGGTGTTTTGCAAGGAAAGGGAAAAAATCATGAAAAAAATTATAGTTTTGTCAAAAGTGTAGATTGCAGGTTGAGTCCTTGATACAGCACAAACATTCCAGCGTGAACCTGAGTAATTCCGCACTTCATTTGCCCTAGCTGCTTACAGGCGTATTTGCCAAAGTCCTTAAATTCACCTAATGGAGATGTTCAATCTCATTCCCACTTCCTGTTTAAACTGTGTGCCATCATCTTAATTAACCAGGAAATAGAGCTGGTGGGTTAAACACCTCCCCTCAGGTTAGGACGTGGACAAAAACAGTTGCAGATTCAGCAGAGTAGACTGGACCATCCAGGGGCTGGAGAGACAACTCAGGGATTAAGAACACTTGTTGCTCTTGCAGAAAATAGATGTTCCATTCCCAGCACCAACATGGTAGCTCACACCATTAAAAACTTCCAGGGCATCTGACTCCCTCTTCTCATCTGTAGGCTTCAGGCAACAAGAAGTACACATACATGCATGCCGGAAAAACCTTCATACATATAAATTTAAAATAAGTAAATCTTTTTTAAAAAAATCTTTTATCAAACCTTATGTACATTTTCATTACGTGTGTCCCAAGAAGGAACTGGAGCCTTGAATAAACCACGGTTCTGTGCTGTTTACTGTTCATTACTACTCAGGTATTCAAAAGACAAATAATTTATATAAATGAAATGATACTTTACAGATGGATCCAAAAGGCAACCTACTGACTTATCCTAATGTGAGCCAAAAAAAAGGGCTATTCCTTAGACAGACCGTGAGTTTGATGTGCTAATAATTGCTTGCATTTAAAATAGGCCTATGAACAAAAGCCATTTTCTCTGTCCTTATGACTTAGGTCATGTCTGGATAATATTAAGAGGAACTAGCCTACATACGCATGAGAATTCACAAGCTGACCTGGGTCTGCAATTCTCCTGCTCAGAATGTGGTACTTACTCGACTGTTTCAGCATAAACTGTTCAGCAGGAGGGCTGTAGTTCTGTCCCTAGTATGTCACGCACTATCTCTGGATTTCTTTAATTATATGAAGAATTCATACAAATCCTTCTAGATTTTCTATGTTTGCCACTACAGCAATTACAGAACTGCTTGGTGACCACAGTTAGCATTTAGGCTTCCGCAGGTTCACACAGTATTAGTGAACTGCCACTGCCACACAAATGTGGAACACACTTACTAAAACTGTGTTAAATGAATTAAATAGCAAATGTCAGTTTATTGTGTCCCTTCCTTTTCTAAAGTCTTGTACTTTATAAGAAGATGCCAATTCAAAAGGGCCATGAAGAATACGGTTAACTTATTACCAAATGGTGCAGAGTCTATTTTTTTTTTTTGAAAAAGGGAAGCACAAATGTTTTATAGCTTTGTGTAATTTTCTTTTCTAACATTTCTCTCAGATATAATTAATGGATTTGAAAGCTATGCTGAGTTCAATTAGGTGGAAATTAATCATCTTTGCTGTTACATTGTGCATGGCCTTTTAGTCATTCAACGTTAATTTTTTATATTTATTTAGTATCAGAGAAAGTGGAGTATAGAAATCACCCACTGTTAAATTGGGTGGACCAGAGTTTGGGGTATACATGTTTAGTATTGTAAGAGTTTCTTGGTTAATTGTTCTCTTGATTAGCACGAAGTGTCCCTCTTTGTCTCTTCTGGTTAATTTTAGTTTCAAGTCTATTTTGTGGGATAGAAGGATATTGGTGCCTGCTTGCTTTCTGCACCCATCTGCTCAGGATGGCTTTTCTATCCTGTCTCTTTAAAGAGGTGGTCATCTTTGAAGGTCAGACAAGTTTCATGTACACAACAGAAAGATGGCTTCTTTCTTAATCCAATCACATAATTTGTGTCCTTTGACTGAGGAAGTAGAGCCCATGTTTTATATTTTAAGTTATTATTGAAAGGTGTGCATTATTGCTATCAATTTGTTATTCTCCTTGCTGTTTGTGACCTTAGCCCTACATTGTGCTTCAGTAGTTGTAGCTTCATTGTTTCTTTTCCTAGTTTTTTGGAATTGTATGTGCGTGTGTGCATGTGTGTATGTGTGTGCATGTGTGTGTGTGTGCATGTGTGTATGTGTATGCATGTGGGGGGGGGGGCGTGCACATGTGTGTGCACATTAAAATGCAAGGACAGTTTGTGGGAATTGGGTCTCTCCTTCCACCAAGTAGGTCCTGGAGTTTAAACTCAGGTCAACAGGCTTTGCAATGAGTGCCTTTACCCACTGAATCATGGGGATGAGATAGCCCCAACTTAACATTGGAGTCCTACTTTGGGAGTGGTTGATTTAGAAGAAAAGAGGAAAGTAAGTTCTATATTAGGATGAACCTAAGTGTGGAATACTTAGAGATGGTCTAGCGTGAGCAAGCAGAGCAAGGTCCTGGGGCCAACGAAAGAGTGTACTGGGGTTAGTAACATCTGAGTTACCTTGTTAATGGTTTAGAAGATGGCTCTTGGCTACCCCAGGAATCATGACCCCAACCCTCATGAAAGAGTAAAGACATTTATTTATCCTTACCTTGACTCTGGCAAGATCGTGGGGATTGAGGACAGAACCCTGATAAAATTCCACCTGAGTAAAATGTCGTTTGAACAGGGCCTCAAGCTCAAGGTTAGGGGAGATGCTGCGTAGACAGAAAAGAAACAACTGTTAAAACAACATAGTGGAGATCCCAGACTCTGGGGCTCCCTTGCTTTTAATTTCTACATAAAGACCTGAACAAAGGCCCTAACCTTCAGAGAAACCCCCTTCCCTGCAAGAAATAAAAGATTCATATTTAGGTTCACCAGTTGTAGACAGAGGCCCACACTGGAGCACTGGACTGAGCTCCCAAGGTCCCAATGAGGAGCAGAAGGAGGGAGAAGATGAACAAGGAAGTCAGGACCACGAAGGGCGCACCCACGCACTGAGACAGAGGGGCTGATCTATTGGGAGCTCACCAAGGCCAGCTGGACTATGACTGAAAAAGCATGAGATAAAACCGGACTCTCTGAACATGGCGAGCAATGAGGGCTGATGAGAAGCCAAGGACAATGGCACGGGGCTTTGATCCTACTTCATGTTCTGGTTTTGTGGGATCCTAGCCAGTTTGGATGTTCACCTTCCTAGACATGGACGGAGGGGGGAGGACCTTGGACTTTCCACAGGGCAGGGAACCCTGACTGCTCTTTGGACTGGAGAGGGAGGGGGAGAGGAGTGGGGGGAGGGGAAGAAGGGTGGGAGGTGGGGGAGGGAAATGGGAGGCTGGGAGGAGGCTGGGAGGAGGCTGAAACTTTTTTTTCTTTTTCTCAATAAAATTTAAAAAAAAGATTTATATTTAGGAGAAGTAAACTCCACTGAAAACAAACCCAGAAGTCTCTGACCTTACAGAAGTTGGAGCCTATATGGTAAAGTATCTTCCTCTTTGTTACCATTAGAAACATCACAGCTATGACATCAATGTGATTGGTCATTACTTATGTCAACTTGACTGGGCCACTTGGAAGGCCCAGATTAAGGTGATTTCCAGGTATGTTTATGAGGGTTCTTTTCCCACAAGATTCACCTTTGAATCTGTGAATTTGTGGAAAGTGGACCTTCCTCCACGTGAGTGGATACCAACCAAACAAAGACCTAAAAGGAAAGAGCAGAGGAAGACCATAGCTTCCCCTTGTCTCCTGCATGCCTATATGCACTATGACATCTTACCCCTTCCACCCTTCTCTGTGGACCAGGGTTTCACATCATTGGCTCCCCTTGTTTCAGGCCTTTGAGCTTTAGACTGAGTCATAACACTAGTGGGGTTTTCAATTTGGAGAAGGTAGAGTATGGGACTTCCCAGTCTCCAGAATTGAGTGAGCTAATGTCTTACCAAGAGTCTTTTCTATATAGGATGTGTATATCTGTAAGTCAACCGTATAACTCAATCAGGTTTCCTTTCACAATAATAGCTGACATTTATTGAATACTTCCTGCATGCCTAACTGGGCTCTGCACACTTCACATGGATTGATTCATTTCATTCTTACAACAGTCCAAGGAGACAAGAGTATCTCCTCGCTTGTCCATAGACATGGAAGCTGAGGTATGGGGAAGTAACATGCTCAGCCAGTCAGTCCTTGGTTAAGCCAGGATTCAGATTAGACATGTACTTGGCACTATGTCTATGGATTAAATGAAAATCCTTTTATACAGCTTCTGGTATCAGGTGAAATAACAGTGTTAACATGCCTCATACGCTGTGTGATACAATTAATAACTATCAACTGGATGGGATCGAGAGTCACCTAGGAGACCAACCTCAGAGCATTTATGTGGAGGATTATCTGGATTGAGTTAAGTGAGGTGGAAAGATTCATTCTGAACATGGCGGCACCATCTTTTAGGCTGGTACTAACACGAAAGGAGAAAACAGACCGAGCCCCCCCCCCCTGCATCCATGGCTCATCTGCATGCGGATGCAGTGTGACTGGCTGCCTCACGCTCTCACTGCCATGCTTCCCGTGGAAACCTTGCTTTCTTTGAGTTATTTTGTCAGGCGTTTTGTCCCAGTGAAATGTAACTCTGCTTCTTCTCTTGTCTCGCTTGGTCCCTCTGCTGCAGCGGTAAAGTATCCACACAATCGCATCTGTTATCCCACTCCCGTGCTGCAGATGTCCCTGACTGCACAGGGCCACACTGATAAAGGGACAAGAATGGTGATTTGGATCCTAGTGAACTTCCCTGTTCAGTCTTTCAGATAGAAACTCAGATATGGTCCCAGACTATCTCACTGTTTTCAACCCTGGCCTAGGGTGTTGCTTCACCTCCAAGGGTTCTAAATCAAAGTCCACATTCTCATGGAAAACTACCTCTTACCTAAGGAGTCAGCAGGGGTCATGGCTTATTCAACCTCATCTCAATTCTCAACCACCACCATGTCTACCACACCTGTGGGTCCTCAGAGGGAAGCACTTGGCTGGGCAGAGGCTCTATGGACAGCAGTGGGTTCTTACTTGTGAAGAAAGACAATCTCCACGTTGACATCGTCCCGGTCCTTGTGCAGAAAGTCCTTCAGGAAGTTAGAGACACTCTCCAGAGTGATGTGGCCACAGACTACAATGTGCCTGTATAGGAGAGGCCAGTTAGTTCCAGCCAGACCCAGGGACACGGCCCCACTTCCTGATCCCTGACAAGGCAGACAGCGTGAGGCAGCTGCAAGAAGATATCTCCACCCTCAGCCCCTGTAAACCCAGTGCCCACACCAGAGGGGCGTGAGGCAAAGCGATGGTGCTAGCAGTTGCTCAGAGGCTCCTGGACAGGAAAAGCATATGGCTGCTCACCTGAGGCTGCACAAAATCCTATTAAAAGCCCAGCGACTTGGCCAAGTGGTTTTATGCATTTAACAATAAGTGACATTATGCTTGTGCTTAAATGCTACATTATCAAGTCCCTTGCAGATTCCTATCGCTCCCTTTCTGCCCACAAAGCGTCCTCCTGGGAGATTTACCGCAGCAGTCCTGGTTTATGACATACAGCTTATCAGGTAATGAGATAACAAATCTTGCTGAAACGATGATTTTGTGTGTAAGAAAGCGGACTTTTATCAGGGTGGCTAATGTGCGGCTTGACATGTTATAGGCTCGGCTGGCCATAAGCAGTAAAAAGGAAATTTTGCATTTTTCTACCATAACTTCTCCAACAATGGAGGCATGTAACACTTTACAGTAAGTGAGCATTACTCAGGGCTAAATGGAGATGAGACGCCCCTGGAATGGGCGATCAAGCTGCCTGCTGTGGCTACATCCCCAGAAGGCCGCTACCTCAGGGTGCTGAAGACTTCCCCAGAGCCAAACTAATTCACCTGGAGACCGCTGCACCGGGCAGAAGCCAGGGACACATGAGTGTGGAAATACTAGCTTTGTTCTAGGGCAGCTCTGACCTCTGTTTCTAGAAACAGCAGCTCATCCCCAGGGAATGAGAGCCTTTTCCAGAACACGAAGACCTGCGGCCTGTCCAACAACTTTCCTTCCTGAAGCAATGCAGCCTTAATGTCAGACTATCCTGGGCTCACTTACATTGGCTTCACAGTGCTCAGTCACAAGACCATGACCTGAGAATTTGCCCCAAGACCAAAAGTGGCTCGGCGGTGAAGCTACAAGCACCAGCTTTTAGCAAACATACTGTAGTAAGTAACTCAGCTCACACCACTCTACCCTTCAGGCCAACAACAGTAGAGGGTAGATCTCTAATGTGCTTTAAGCCTGGGCCAGGTGATGAACATGCAATAAGGCGATTTCTCCAGGAAACTTCAGAATGCCCGAGTCCTTTACCCTTTATAATTGCTCTGTTCACATTGTAACGTGGCAGAAAGCTCATTGGCTGGAGGCAACTTATAATAGGAGGTGGTGATGATGGTTTATGCAATGTCCCATTAGACGTCATTACAAGAGTCTGCCCTTTCGTGGCAATTTGGTGCTCTACTAACTATGTGAGAATAATGCAGTAAACTCACTGGGGAAATGATAATGGTGCAGAACAAAGAGTAAATCAATAATATGCACAATGCAGTTAATAATATTTCCATTATGGACTGTTATTGTTACGGTGGTGCACTTAGCCTGATCAGGCAAGCCATGGTCATCAAGGCAAAAGGGGGGGGGTGTGACATCAGAAGAGTCATTGTAACATATGGCCCTCTCAACAGCATCTACTAGGTTGTGGGTGTCACTTAGCTACTCACCCATATTTTATGCCCAAAGCCCCGTATCACTGACCCCTACTGACTATAAGACTGTAAAGCACACGGTATATCTGAATTCACGAAATTAACCGACTATTTGGAATTTTACAATTTTTCTTGTGATATAAGCATATTTATAGACAAATCATAAGTAGGTATGCATATTCTGAATGAGTTTTATGATTCTGAATTGGCAAGCATGTCTAGAATGTGACCAAGAAAGAGGAATTCCCTCCTGACTTGAACTGCACAAAAATGACAGGGGTGTTACCTGGTGTGTTCTGTGCACTCTAATATCCTGCATGAAGACATTAGAATGAAGAAAGCACCAATAGAAATCCAACTAGGAGGCATCTCTATAGTTGAAGCTATGTCTTGGATGAAAGAGCAAGCCAGTAAGCAAGAACCCCAGAAACAGGGGCTGGAGAGATGGCTCAGCAGTTGGAGCACTGGCTGCTCTTCCAGACGTCCTGAGTTCAATTCCCAGCAACCACATGGTGGCTCACAACCATCTGCCATGAGATCTGGCACCTTCTTCTGGCCTGCAGGTGTACATGCAGACAGAACACTGTATGCATAATAAATAAATAAATAAATAAATAAATAGTAAAAGAACCACAGTAACCAAGGAGAGGATATCTCCGACAAGCTATTTATTCTAGTCCATACGAGAAGCTGAGAAGTAAGTCCCACCCCGCCAGCCTCTGCATCAGATATTGCAAATTTCAGAGTTCTACACTGGCATATCCCTGGTTATGATTCACAGCCAGACTCAAATGAATGGTGGCTTGAGACAGCTGAACATTCAGCCTTCCTGTTCTGTACACACAGAATGGAGTGAACATCTGACAGCCCCACCAGTGCTGCTCTGAAATCATTCATGCTAGGAGAGATATGTGCCGGTGGAAGTGGGGAGATGAGTACTTTCCCACCCCAACACATCACGCTCAAATGAAAGGTTCAGCCAGCTGATTTATTCAGCCTTAGAAAAAGCCAGGGTTCTATTATTTAAAGTGTGGCGGGTACATATAAAATATATTCCAATGCAATCAATATTATCCCTTAAGCCTTTAATTAGCTTTCACTTCTCTTAAGAAGTAGACAAATGCTGGCAGGAGAGAGGAAGGGGTAAAAAGATCGACTTTTTTTTTCATTTGGTGCTGCTGTCCAATATCATGCTAGACAATTGAAAATATATATCTTTTAGCTACAGCATGATTTCTGGGGTGGAGAACAGTCCTTATCAAAAAAGGAAGAAAAAAATCTTCCTTCAACGTAATTGGTATTTTTGCTCAGAAAAAAAAGGAGGAGGGTTGTCAGGGGGAAGGAGATTGATTGAAAGCAGATTGCCTTTTTGCCCAGGGAGAGTTATTAGGTACATTATCATGGCAACCTTGAAGAAGCCATATTGTTCCAATCTTCCCTGTATCTGATTTGAAGATTTACAGCCTCCCCCTTTTGTGCCAATAATCATTTCCCTCCATTTTGTTTTCCATACAATGGAAGTTATCAGGGAGCCCACATATTGAAAATATTTGAATGTCGTCAGAATTGATGGATGGCGAGATGCTGCCTTTCCAGCCCTGTATCAGCACTGGAAGATGAGCTTTGGTGTCCCATGTTTGAGGAAGCCTCCGATGCCCTACAGGAGCACAAGAAAAGGAAGGCAAAGGGGAAAGCACTTGGAAATTCCTCCAGCAGTAGTTTTGGGGAGGATATTGTTTCAGAAAGAAAAAAACCCACAATATTTCTTCTCCTATCTATTCAAAATATGATTGGAAATATTTTATAATTGAGAGCAGAGTACTGGGTCCTTGGAGGCAGTGAATATTCATGGGGCATGTCTGACAGAGGTCAAAAGATCCCTGTCCAAAATGATCTCTGCTGGCTTCCACAACACCTACAGACCTGTTGGGTGAGATTCATACTGTGATGTCAGACACAAAGTTAATTAAATAGTCTCAGATGGCTCTCACCAGGTTTCATTTGAGGAGCAACAATTCAGAGTGTTACAGGCACTGTAAAGAGCGCTTGATTCATAAGGTTGTCTCCAAGATTTATTGAGAGAGATAATACAAGGATGTGCCCCTTCAAGGAGCAGTGTCAGGATTTAAAATGGTAGGAACTGGGAGATACCTTTACATCAGTACATAGTAGTATGTGGTCCGTATAATTCCATCTATTCCTCAACTTCATGTTCTTACCACCAGCATCTCTTTAGACAGCCCCTCTAAAGCTGTTCCTTTGAAATGCATCTCTGATGTCCACAGGAAGTAAAAGTGCTGGGGTCTTCATCAGAGAAAAAGGTCCTCTCCGAGGGTCTTTCAAAAGGAACTGACCCAGGATGCAGTCCAGGTGGGAGACTCCAGGGCTCACAGAGATGAAGCTGATGGGTGAGGATTTGTACCTCTCAGCTTCTGCTCCCTCAAGACAGGCAGGATTGGTTATTGCATGGTAGAGAAGATATTTTAGGAGTTCTCAGAGGTTCAGAGAGTTATGTCATGGTAACAGGGTGGACAGAAATGAACTTAACATATCACAGTTTCTCAGCATCTCTAGACTAGGCTACACCTGATCAGTTGACCCAGAGGGGTCAAAGAAACAAAAACTAAATAACACAGAAATCACCAACAGCATTGTTCATAGGCTCTAAACCAAGCTTCAACTTTACTCATACAGTCTGACTAGCCAAGGGGCTGCAGAAGTAATGTAAATATCTGTACCAGAGCTTGCTCTCCTGTGAAGCTGAGGACTCTCTCACCAACCCAGGAACCTGAAGGATAACAAAGACATGGCCCATTTACAGCAGAGCTATTTAAGTAGGCCACAGTGGGAGGTATCTAAAGCCATTCTTATCTGTGGCTCCCGATATAGACTCTTTGAGCCCAATGCCAATCTTCACGCCTGGCCACTTAGGTTGTGAAAGACAGACAACAGACCTAAAGCAGTGACCATTTCTATTCCAATCTGATGAGATTGGGGGTGGGACAAAGGTTGATGGAGTTTGATAAACAGATAACTTCTGAGACAATGGGAACATAACCAGAAGCTAACATAAGCTTAGATGGAAGACCCATCTCAGATGGACAAGGAAATATCTTAACTATTAACACACTGGGCCAAATGGAACTTGGTGGAAGGAAGTAATTTATCCAGTAGTGATGCCGAGTAAGGGCTCCAAGCAGCGGGTTAATTAGGAATGGGTAGCGTAGCTAGGATGTGGAACAGCTAAGGCATCTTGAGGTTGAGCATGATTTTATAATAAAAGACCACTGTATGACTACAGTGAACTCTCTCACGGGTAACTGGGATATTACCACTCATTTATACTATAGGCTCATCATCTCCAAATATTTATGACTGTACTCCTCCTACCACCAGGCACCTCCACCTCGAGAATATGGTTACAGACGTTCTTCCCAGTCACTCTACTTCTGTCGTTATGGTGGGACAGGAAGGCAACTGTTTCTGAGTGAATGCCAAGCTGTTTCAGAAGTCAATTCCATGCCTGTGTTTTAGAGTGGTCTTATGGCAGGAGGCTTAAGAGGAGGACAGAGTTTTTCAAGGTTTGCATGATGAGGCACCAGAGAGTAACTGAGTAAGTTCAATTCCACGGGAACAAAAATCTGCATACTTTCCACATTTACCAAGTAGTATTTCTGAGAGTCAACAACCTTTGAAACATTCTATATCTCGCTATGACAGGGTGTTGGCAATAAACCCCCATTCACATTTCCAGGTATAGCTTAGGCCTATAGTGCATGCATAGTCTACTGCCCACGATCATTTAATAAGGAATCAGGTTCAGTCATTTGTGCAAGGTGAGTATCAACCAAAGACAGAATACCCTCCTCTATTTGATGCCTTCTAAGAAGCAGCAGCATCAAATGTTGTGGAGCGGTCCTTGGCTGGGGACCAAGAGACTGGGGAGCAGGCCTGTGTGACCTGGAGCCAGTCACTATAAAAGAGGAGGCTGCCTCGGTCTCCCCCACCAGACCCTCTTGAGTCCCTATGGGAAAGGAGGATACTAGCTCCCTGCCTATTCTCTCGTTCTTGTCATTTTATCTTGTCTAGACAGCTGCAATTGCTTCCTGGTTGATTTCCCTGTTTACTCTCTCCACCTCCCCCAGCCTCCCAAAAGCTGAAGAGCAAAGACTGATGCAAATCTGACCACAATCAGGTCTTCCAAGGTCGGGGAGGTCTTAGAGCTCCCTTTAGCAGGGCCTCGTACCAGGAAGATAGTGTAAAATACATGGCTCTGGGCTGTTTATTTTTAAAGATACTATATCCATTTTTACTGGAACAAGTATAAAGAACTTTAAAAACCCATAGCTATCCTGTCACAATAAATCATACAGAGTAAATTGAAAATCCTATACAGCTTTTTCTGAATACATTGCACTCACTTTGTCAAAGAGGCAGATGAAAGGTGGCATGTATTGATCTAGATGTCTCTGTGAAACTATAATATTTATATCAAATACATATGCTAGACTCTCCTCTGTCTTTTTGCTGGGCCTTCTAATCATGCCTTGCTCGTCCCACCTCTCCCCAGCACCTCCCACCATTAGTAGCCCCTGACATGAGGTGATTGGATTTTAAGTACAGCTTGGCAAGGAGAATGGGTAGCATTTTATCACACAAGAAGCAGGGCAGTTGGAGACCCAGCAAGCAGCCACACAGTGGTCAGTACCCAAGGATTCTGTTTGTCCTTCTGGGTTGAACTTGAACTTTTCAGGGCGTATATCTTCATGGTTCTCATGCAAACTGGACTTAATCTGCTATGTCATCCAGCCATGCCTTTTGGCTGCTTAGGCAACTGGCCCTGATTTGAGTGGTGCCTTCACTTTAACTCTCTCTTTCTCCGCATGACCCCATTTTAAACATGAAGTAAATCCATCTCCACCTTTTTTTCTTTTTCCTTTACTGATAAACTGTTCCCAAGTGACTGTCTTCACCATGGGGAAAGATTGTCACCAACCATCAAAGCAAACTGATTCCAGTCTGTGGTCTTTATCTTCCCATCCTACCCCAGGATCTAGTTTAGCATGCATTTGTTTTCAAGATCTATTTGTTGGAAAAAGTATGCTTGACTCGGACATTAGGCCAAAGCAAACACAGTCAACACTAAACAGCAAAATGTAAAAATGGCTGTCCAATTCAGACATTCCAGAAGGCTAGAATCTTCTTCCAGGTGGGTAAGAGGGCAAAAATTGGAAAGTAAACAACACAGTATTTATCAAGCCAACAATCCCAAAGCCTGACCATAACCATTTCCTGTTGAAAGAAAGGGAGGAGAAAAGGAAGAAAAAAAAGAGGAAAGCGGGTGAATATCCCAAGGAGACTTAAGCTAAAATGTTCTACTCTTGGCCACATCTACTACTTTGCTAATGAGAAAGGAAGGAAATGTGATCTGCCTCCTGGTGAGAAAGAAAAGAGAGCAACTGTCTTATGCAGCTGTCAACAGGAGTATTACAGAAAAGGCAGTCTGCTTTGCTGTTTCCCTAAATGGAGCAGACAGTGGAGCAAACAGATCCGAACAGCTCAGCAAAGGCACTTTCCTGAATCAGAGCCCCAAGGTCAGGGAGCAGAGCATTGGATGACCTAGCAGAGGAGACTGGGAACCACTTCCCAGGACGTTCCACACAAAACTGATGCATTTTGTTGTTTATAGCTGAAAACTAAGCCAGCCTAGAGGATCCACCATTCCAAACCATAATGAGATCTGCATAATCAGACAGTCACCAGACCAGAGTCAGATGATAGGAAGAATGACGACACCTCTGCCTCAGCTTGTAGCCTGCATGGAGTATCAGCTCAAGACTTGATAGATCTGGAGAACCTCAGCATAGGCTGGTTCTACCTAGCAAACATATACCATTCCTTCCATGAGCAACAGCTCACTTTTAATCACAGCTGCTTTTTTTTAATCTCTAATCAAGTTTCCACAATTAGACTAAGGGAGTCTAATTGCTTCTCAAGTTAACCTTAAGTGTTGAATGAACCATGCTGATGGCAAAATCCAGTGATAAATAACCATGCATTTCTGCTTTCTGGATGACACAGCCCCATCTCTGGCTGCTTTCTGTCCTTCCTGGGAGGTTGCCCTTCAGCTTTCCCTGGATTTTATAAGGTACTCGGGTACTCCAATGATTAAAAAATTACCTAGTTAGCAAAACTTCATTTCTGCTGCTTACAGTCAGAGAACCCCAAGGGACAGATGCTTTGACCCGTGTTGAAACTCTCATTTAATTTTCACAAGTATCCACTGTTAAAGTATTATCACATCACCACCACTTTGCTGTTTCTTTTCTCCTTTAATTCCTTTCAGAGAGGAGAGTTTGTGTGCATATGTTCATGTGGGTGCCCATGCACGTGGAAGTCAGAGACTAGCATCAAGTGTCTTCCTCAATCACTCCCTCTTAGTTTCTGAGACAAGGTCTCTCTTTCACTGAACTTGGAGCTCAGGGTTTGGTTAGGCCAGATGGCTAGTGAATTCCTAGGATCCACCCATCTTGGACTCCCCAGCTCTGGGAGTCCTTTGTCTGAATTTTAAAATATAGGTTCTAGGGATCCAACTCAGGACTTTATGCTTGCATAGCAAACATGCTACCAACTGAGCCATCGTCTCCAGCCCCAGGCAGCTTTATTAAGTCACTGCACAAGTGTGAGGTTCTCACAAATTACACCTTATCAGCTCTCTGCACTCATTCACCTTGGACTCAGCGACCCTTTGCCATTTTAAATAACGCAGGTTGCCTTTGACCTGCCTTCCTTTATCTCAGATGGCTTCCTGTCCTGAATGCCATTTCCCCCTTTACCTCAAAGAAGATTTACCTGCCTCTACCTGCTGCTGCACCTGGACAAACACAGGGCAAGAGGGGAGAAGACTGATCCAGAGAGAAGCTAGCCTTACCCTTTAAGAATGTAGAGAGAGAATGGATCCAAACACATAAACAGTGTATATGCTTTTCTTTGCAAAGGGTTTTGATATGCAAGGTGTGCCCCCATCTCTCTCCCTAACGCTCTTGGGAAATCATGCATCCTAGTCCGTCATTACATGCTGCAGGCCGGGGTTGACTTTGTCACCGTGATAATTAACCTGATACATGCTCCCCTTATCTCCCACTACACCCAAAAGTGCAGCCTCAACCAGCCATTCTCAACACACATACTAACAGTCCCCAAAATGAGCTGGTTCCAGTTGGAAATTTTCTACATGACTGGGGCCAAAGGCTACCTGGACAACCAGTCTGCTCAATTTCAGTTGGGCAGTAAACAAGTCACATGGGTTTTCTCACACTTAAACAAAGGAGCTGCGTTAGGTGGTCTTGCCCAACTGCAGGCTGATGAGGTGCCTTGAGGTAGACAGGTCTAAGCTAGTATGCTCAGTAGGTGCACATACTGCATGCATTTCTATCCAGGCTATTTTTCACTTATCATGGGTTTATCAGGATGCAACACCATCTGAAGTTGGCGAACATCTGTGCTGGCATCCACCTCACTGAATGATAGTATTCACAACTCCTGGAGGACTTGGGAGGAGCCACAGACTCTAAAGACTGCTGAGGCATGATACGTCCGAGCATAATACTTGTACTTCCTAGGAAGAAGCAGATTTCCCAGTTCCAGGTCCCCTGCCCTGAATCTCTCTGCAACCCCCTTTTCCAGGGCCCCTTGTAGATCTGTAAGATTTTAGGCACACTGGTTTTCTGCTGTTACCTCTGCCCTAAACAGCCCCAGTGAGTACATTCAACAATTTGAGTTATCACATGCTTTAGGAAAACTCTCTGTATCGGGCTCATGCCTTCATGATTATTTCACACCTTCATGATTTTATTGTACAAAATTCCTGCCAAAAGAGCATCTCAAAGGGATGATGTCCCTGCACAATCAAGCTCCCATTCAGCTGGTTCCTTGGGTAGTTCTGACTGTACAAAGTCTCACACACCGTCCAGGAGAATAGCAATCACATTCTCCCCCTCATTCTGCTCACCACAGAGCCCAGCACAGTTCCTGGCTCCAGCATCATTTTAATAATTGTTGAGCCAGTGTGTTGGAATGGGTGTTTTCCTAAATCTGTTTGATATGCAAGATGGCATGATCCTTTGGCATCAGCGACAAGCATCATAGCCCTTAGAGTGGTATACATGTGTCTCTGATCTGCCTCCACTTCTCCTCACTGAAATGGCACAGAGGAGGGAGAGAGGATGACTTTTACTGAGAACTGGTACCCACATTCAGAGCAAGTCTCCACAGTTGTGAGGGCGGGAGCAAGCCATTGCCATGCAATATCAGTACTGTCTCAATCCTGACAGCAACAGAATCAGATTTCCACAACTTTCACGCTGCATTTGGGTTCTATAATACTTTAATACGAAGAGACACTGGACTTGGCCAGTTAGAAAGTTTGTTGTTTTACTTTCAGGGCATAGTGACAGCAGTGGTGGAATGAACCCCAAATCTATGAGGAACTGCCTGCCACAGCTCTGGAAAGACTTCTATCAGAATGACTGGCATGGCAGGAAGACAGAAAATAGGGTGCAACTTAGTCTCGGATGCTTACATTTGCTCCTGGGATTCTCAATCTACCCAGCAAGGACTCATTCCATCAAACATGATGCTGAACAGAAAGAATCTTTGGGGAGTATAATTAGAAAAGTCATAATCAGGACTCCTTTGTAAATGGAAGCAAGAATATTTGAAAGCAAAAGTCTAGGCTTGAATATGGCTTTTTTCCCCCCTTTCTTTCTTTTTTTTTTCCTAATACTCAGTTCATCTCCCACCTGCATTTCTATTCTTGTTTGAAGAACAATAGGTGGAACATTCTGCTAAGTGTGCTGAAGGGAAGAAAGACAGCAGGGAAGGGGGCAGGGGAAGCCTTCATCCCATCAGCATTATCAGGAGATTGACTGACTATGCAGTCAAGTCTCTTCTCGGGAGACATGCGAGTTTGAAAGGGACCGAAGATGTGGCTTAGAGGAATCCAAAGCATATGCCAAGGAAGAAGCGTCACATCCACACCCACCAAGACCCCTGCCATTGGAAGGACTTCCTGGCACACTACATCATGCGAGCCATCTAACGACAAATGCATTGGATCTGCCACTCGGTACCCAGTTTCAGAAGTCCCCAGGAGTCATTTTCCCCAAGTATGAGGGCAATCTCATTTCTTTTTCTCCCCCCCCCCATTCCCCAAAAAGTTTAATGCTAATCAAAGCAGAATGCTTAATCAGTTCAAGATGGGCTGTCAACTTGAATTATCTATTTGTCTTCCTATTTACTGTATCTGTCTGTCTGCAATTCTTTGTATCTTCATGAAAATCAGTTATTAGGGCCCATGTTTCCTTCTGACTAGAATCGCTACCAGATGAACCTTCCCGGTGATATGTTGATGATTTGCTAATTTATGGTTTTGAAAATCCAGGAATCCTAAGATATTGCTGGGGAGTCACGTGGGCTATGAGAGGAGAGTGCTCAATGGCTTTCTTGACAAGGGATCAAAGATTGTGTAAAATACAAGACTTCAGTCCCATTTCAAGCTGAGCGATGTCTGAGATAGAGAAATAGTAAATGACATTTTATAAGAAACATCCCTCCTGAGAGCAGCCCGCCACTCGCAGCCCTGGGAGAAGCGAGAGTGAGCTTCACCCGAGATCCAAGTAAACAGGAAAGGAAAGCAAGCCTGTGGCATCAGGCCATCTTAACACCACATGAATCAATCCAAACCCCACTCCTGCACACTGGAGGCCAGGCCTGAGAGCAGCCAGAGCACTGTTGGAAGATTCTCCAGGAACTGAGGCAGGTTTTAAAAAGGTTTCAGGCTGAACTATCCAACCATTAAGGTGGCAAGATAGCATGGAGCTTGAGAGAGAGTGGCAGGGCCGTGGTGCCGCTGGAGGGTTTAATGGGTGTGCTGGAATGTGTCTGTCCGGGATGCCAGGCTTAGAGAGCAGGCACTCAATAAACACATCTGAAACAAAAATCGCAAAGGTATGACACGTGGTGACTCTCTTTCGGGCAAGGGTAGACCACAGAGGGGGTAAACTAAATGAATCTTTCTAAATAAAGAACCACATTTTGGACTTTTAGTGCTTGGTTCGCTAAAGTATGACCTGGAACCACAGTGGGTAAAACCTGGAGGTAGGGAGAATGTAGAAAGTGAGCCCGTGTTGATCCAAATAGTGCAGAGGCAGACGGAAACACAGAGCAGGGTCTCAGGAAGGGGAAAGCACCTTAGGGAGAAGAGCCTGGACATAGCTAAACTAGGACCCGATCATAAGAAACCAGAAGATGCATGCAGCCCTGAGCCTCCTGGGCAGACAGCAGTGACAGGCGAGCTGGAGACTGAGAAGGAGATACAGTTATTCTCTGCATCCTTGGAGCACTGGGTCCAGATGAGGGTAGAAAATACGGTCCCAGGCGCACTTGGTCTCTTTAAATAAATTCACTGTTCTCTCCTGGAAACCATGAGTGAGGTCACAAGACCTCAAAATGGTCCAACTTACTGATGTCAAAATTTGCCCAATGAAACATGTAGCACTGACACTCTATACATGGACTTCTTGCAATGGAGCAAGGTATGGGTTTGACTGTAATAACCATGCCCCACTCTAGAATGGGGATGTCACCATTTAGGATTTTCTTCCATGCTAACCTTTGGTTTCCTGCTCTCCTTTTGTTTACCCTTATCTTTTTCTCTCTACATGTTCTCTCTACGTTTGGCTACCAAAAATCTGTGGAGCCTTCTAAACCTGTCCTGTCCTCTCTCTCCCAAACACTTAGGCCAGGACTGCCTCAATTTGGGGCCACTAAAGCCACATCATGGGAAATACAAGGCTTAGATGGCTCCCCAGCTGTGCTGTCTCTATCCAGGGGTTACAGCTGATGGATTCCTCTCTGTGGCCAATTATTTTCCATGGCCCTTGGCCATATGACCTTGGACCATGATCTTGTCAGTTCTCATAAACTAACCAGGAGTAGAATGCATTACACTCAGAGAGGAAACCTCTGGGGGAAAACTGCAAGAGGCTGTGGGAGAAAACAGACAGTAAACCAAAGCCCCCAAGGCCATGGGAGTCTCAGGGTCCCCCAGGCCTCCATCGCCTCTGAGCTCCTCTCATTGTACATGAAGGGAAGGCAGATAAGGCAAAGGCCCTGTGGAGGCAGGCTAGGCTGTAGGAGGGCCACTATACCAAGTAAGATTTAGAATCTCGATCCAAGAAGCTAATTGTCTCTAATATTTCCAACTTTCTTGGTCACTGTTTGAACCCTTCGGTGGTTAACACTCAAGTCTCTACTCTTAACAATCCTGAGTAAGCTACATGGCAGCTGGCACAGTTATAGGTATCCAGACCTAGTGCTAGGATGGGTGACCGGGGTGGCTCAGGAAAAGGCTTTGCCAGGCCCTTGATTCCATGTGGATGGGGAGGAAGTTTTGCCAGACACATTGATTAAAACTCACAAGGAAGCGCCAAGAACCCTCCATATTCTGCAATATCCCACATGTAGCTATTTTACCCTCCAAGCCCTAAGTTTCTCCATCTTACTTATTTATTACTTAAATAAATAATGTTCTTACTTAATAGAATTACTCAAATCAAGAACTTACAATTTTATTTTGAACAATCTTTGAATTTCAGACTTTTGTGTCTCTGCAGTTTAGAATCATACGTTACCTTCAGTTGTCTGACAAGTTAATGTGTTGTTATGAGTGGTTACTTCTGGATAAAATATGTACACACCGAAAGAGCTCTTGACTTTGTATACACGGAAGCTGTTTTCTGGGCATTGCTGAACTCAGTCCTAGGAGTGGCACGTGTGCATGCGTGGATGTGGACAGCACATGCATTTCTGTGTGCACCAAGACTCAAAGGGCTGCCTGCTATTTTAAGAGTCTAAACTCCGGCTCTCAACAAAGTTAAGCCCTTTCCTTTCGCAAATGCATTTAATTTTATCTGGAAACTTTTTGACGTTCGAAATAGAACAACTGTAGTTTCTCATTATGTTTGCTGCCAGAATCCATGCTTCGTTGCTCAAGTAAAGAGCTTATATTGCTAATTACTACCACATGCCCATATCCCAAGCGAAAGGAAACTTATTGATTCTGACAGCCCATTCTCTCAACACTGAATTCCAAATGAAAACTCAAATTTTGGCCAAACATAACATTTCATCAATCTTGTTCTACTGACTGGAAAAACAACATCAAACAAAGGGGTGCTAATGGCCCTTTATTACCGTTCCTTTCCCAAGCTTATATTTTCTGATGAAAGATCTAAGTGACCAAGGGCTTCTTTAAACTACTTGGTAATTAGCTTTTGAACCAGGAAACAATGCATAAAGTAAAGGGACCAGACCCGGTGTGGTGTTGATGACAGGACATACCCTATATCCTGCAGGGTCCAGCGACATTGGAGACCCAAGGAGAACATTAAAAGCACAATGCATTTTCATAAAGGGGCAAGAAAAAAGGGAAGAGGGAACCAGGCTAAAACAGTGATAAATGATTGCAGATCCAGAATGTGACTACAGGAGCGCTGTGATCTGCAGCCCCCAGCAGGTGGGGTTGTGTGTGAACACGCCAGACTTTAAACCTCACCAGATCAGACCATGGCGGGGCACTGAGTACTGGTCTCGGGACCTCATTTGGACCACCCATCAACAAAATCTGTTAGGCAACAGCCCTAGAAGAAAGAAAGAGAAAGAAGAAAGGAGAAAGAAGAGGAAGAGGAGGAGGAAGAAGGAAGAGGAGGAGGAGGAGGAGGAGGAGGAGAAGAGGAAGAGGAAGAGGAAGAGGAAGAGGAAGAAGAAGAAGAAGAAGAAGAAGAAGAAGAAGAAGAAGAAGAAGAAGAAGAAGAAGAAGAAGAAGAAGAAGAAGAAGAAGGTGAAAAGAAAATATTCCCACCTGGAATGAGAGTCAAGAAATACTTTCAACTTAGGTTTCAAAGCCACTGATTTTATTGACTTCATTGGGGACAGGGATAAAGAGATGCTGGCTGAGACCAGTGCGCTGGGACAGCCATAATGAGGGCCTGGAACTCTCCGAATGCCTTCTACATTACAAAGACCTGTCCATATCTCAAAGGCACACTGGATTAGGAAACTGTTTTCCTCCTGGTTTAAGATAAATGAGAGAGCGAGAATCTTTGGGCTTATTTGGCCTTTTTGAACTAACCAATGGCCCAGACATCCAGACAGCTTGGTTCTAACCTCATCCAAGACTGTTAAGATAATAGGAAGGGGAAAAGCCTATGGAGGGAGATGGGGAGACACACCGCCTTCCTGAGAAGATGCCAACTGGCCTCCTTTCCCAATGTCCTTTGTGTCTATGAGAGGAAACTGCTGTCCTGTTGGTAGTTCAAGGAAATGAGCCCTTTCTCCACCTCCTCATTTTCTGAAGAGAGGACTGGACACCTGAGCTCAGGATATGTTGGACAGCAATCATAGAGAAGCTCCCTGAGCTCCATCCAGCAGGGCCAACTGTCAAGATGGAAGGGGCAGCCATGTGTATGTGTGTGTGTGGGGGGGGGTATTTCCTATAGGCCGTTGTAGTTCTCTTAAACACCAAACTAAGCTAGCTAATCATGTGGCAATAAGTAATAATTATTAACAAGGTAAAAGAGCTCCGTGATGGGGGGCAGGGCATGGGCACGAGTGGGGCAGTTTTCCACACTTTAATGCAGATGTGGATGGCAGGGTCTGCCATGTACGCCAGTGCACATTCCTCTAGGTGTGCACAGGATCTGTGCCATTCCATTCTACGCGTGTCATATCCTGAAATAAAAGCAAGGCCGAATGGCTCTCTGAAAGCTTTCAACGCAAGTACTTGCTGACTTTTGGAGACGGTTGCAGCCAGCCCATCCTCCCACCAACACCCCTCTGTTGAGATGGCCCTCTGGCAGAGGATCAAGAGAATAAGGTCCTGGCATCGGCATTAGAATAAAACTTTTAGTCCATACTGGATGCATGCCCTGATATTGATACTGACATAGTGACCTGGGCACAAACTGAAATAGTTCCCAAAGAAGGAAAGCTTCCTCTCTGGGAAATCCAGCATGCCTGTGGCACCTGGACACCACAAGCGTAACACTCCCTGCCCTGGAGGCATTTCCCCTGTGCAGTGAGACCTTTTAACACACAAGTGGGGAAATCACTATTTCAGAGAATACGTTTCCTGGTGGTCATGGGCATTCCATAGGGCAGACGGGCCAGGCCTTCCCTATGCTGAGGTTCTAGCCCACATTAGTGCACATGCCCAATCTACCAGGGGATGATGCCACCTCAGTTGGAGGGACCAGAGTTCGATCATGTCACCAGCTCATGGGAAGAGCTTAGTGTATATATTAAGGATAATGAGGGTAGAAAATACAGTTCAGGCTGCAATGGACCCCTTTAAATAAATTCACCGTTATCTCTTGGAGAATGTAAATGGCCACTAGATGTCAAGAGGGTCCAACCATCTTCTGTGCTCTGAAACCCTGGTGGTGCAGAATGTACACCCTCCCTCATTGAAGAAGTGGGCAGGGCAGGGGAGGGGCATGATCCCATACTGCAGGCACAGGGCTCTTCAGGTCAATCAAGCACATCTCCTATGATGCAACTGACTTACTTTCTGCCTCCATGTTTGTTAAAAGTTCCGCCGAATTTATTCCGATTCAGGATGAGAGCAGCAATTTCGGGCACGTAGCGGGCAAACATTGCCTACATGCATGAGACAAAGAAACAAGAGCCAAACAGAAAAGGCATGCAGACAGGCTCCTACGCCGCGGAGGCCGCGAAACCTCTTGGCATACTTACTTTCTTCCACTAACCGCGCTATACGAGCCCCCGTATTTCTTGCGGTTTCCTATTAACTCTATGATTTCAGGGACGTAGCTGGCAAACATGGCCTAAGGAGAAGAGGGGAGACAGAAGAGAGACTAAAAAGACAGGCCAAAGAAAGGGCGACATTTTCAGAAGGGGGAATACTAAGATCTGAAAACACAAAAGGATTAGACCTGTAAAGGCGCATATTCATGTGTCGGACTATACAAAAGTAACAGGACAAAGGGGAATGTTCCTGGAAATGCACAGGATGGAACAAACAGAAGTCAGCCTAGAGGACTAGAAAACAACAAACCACAGTCAAAAAAAAAAAAAAAATAAAGGAGACAAGAGTAAATGAGTTGATGTCTTCTTTCTGAAGGAAAGTAGCTAAGAGGCTTGCAGACTTGTGAAAGCACACGCCTGCATACACACACACGCAAACACTGACATGCATGGATGGACAGACATAAGTGCATATGCACAAGCACTCAGGCATACGTGCACGCACACACACAGGTGCATACACACACACGCACGCTCACGGGCATACAAACATAGGCACCCATGCACATGCATGCATATAATAATGTCAGAAAAGCCCTTCCAAATAACACACAAAGCAGAATACTTTTATGGGTGGCTAAAGACACTAAGCACTAAAAGAGGATTAAAAATAAACATATTCATTTAAAATGACTAAAAAGCATAAGAGGTCAATTCTGGAAATCATACAAGAGGAGAGGATAGCAAGGAGACACGAAACTGCCATGTTTTGCCCAACCAAGACTGTCCTGTGGCTGGATAATGGGGTTTCCTACTCTAGGGGCCCTGCAGAAATGGTGTTAATGTCCACCACCACACACGTTTATATACATTTTTAAAATGTGTATGTCCTATGCATACAGAACAGAGAGAAATGTATGCATCACTTCATATAAATGTGTGTGTGGTGCACATATGTGACAACTGCTTGTGGACTATAATCTTAATCGCTTACCTCATCTGCAGAAAAGCAATCATACTTTATTATGAGCTACTCTGAAAGACAAACTGCAGCAACCGCCAATATGCTGCCTGGAAACTCCCTGGAGTTCCATCGTATGCGGTGGCCTCTTAATACATAGGGACCAGGGAAGTCAGTTTTGAGGAGATAAAGGGAGTAGGCTTTGAACATAGTCAGGTTATTACTATAGTGACATTTCCTAAATGAGGGGACCCTGCTTTTTAGGGCAGGTGCCAGCCACAGTGCTTGCTGGAAGTCTGGGAAGGGAACTCTTGAAACCGCCATCTGTCTGCAGAGTCTGGACAGCAACTCCCAGAGTCAGCAGCAGCAACCGTATCTGAATCCCACTACTAAAGTACACTCTCATTTATTAATGGCATCTATCTCTTAAGACAATTAGGTTTGTTCCTAGCTATGTGGCTGTCCCCAATGAGGACAATATGCCTGGGTCTAAGGAACAAACATAACACTACAGAAATACACAATGAAGTCACCATGGGGCTTGGATTTAGCTTGCCTGGTTGCATAAAGGCAGTTACTTGCTTCCAGTGCAGAACACAAAGCCTAAAGAAGTGGGTAGTAGCAAATATGAATCGCCATTTAAATGGACATAATAAGAAAGAGGGTTGTTTTACCAGTCCCCCGAGGATGAAGAAGACCATGAAGAGACGTCCAAGCGTAGTTTTGGCATAAACATCCCCATAGCCCACTGTAGACATTGTGACCATGAGTAAGTAGACACATTCCCAGTATGTCAGTGCCTGGTTGTTTTGGAAATTTTCCCATGGGTCCCCTGAATTCTCCACCTGCAGCAAGAGGAGGTTGGGAAGAGAAAAGAAACCCATCAGAAGTCAGTATGTTCTGTATATGGGAACCAGGAAGCCCAGGAGCTCCAGAGGGCTCTTTTCACATAAGTGTCTTCTTCTCAGTACAGGTGAGACTGTGCCAGCCTGTGCTAGCCACCCTCAGTTGCTATCACAGAATAGGAAGTAGCAACAGGCAATGTCCTCTGAATGGGGCATCAAGGAGAGGAGATGGGGAGGAACTTCACATCCTGAAATTGTGATGCTCTGCCCCCTTTACAGCATCCCCTTTAAGGCAGATGTGAGACGGCTCTTTCAGCATCTCCCCCTGGGAATTCCTGATGTACTAGACCTTCCACAAAGGGCTCTACACTTTTTTTCATCATTTTAACTAAGGAAATCAGACCTGACTCAGGTTCTGCCTGATCCCCAAACATCATCTCCACTTTTGAGGCTGCAGTCGCTTTCTCTGCAGAAGCCCCACTGGCAATTCTGCACTTCCAGCTTGGGAACCTTCCTCTGGAATAAGAGGAACTGGACCCACAGAATCTCTAGACTAACCGCCCTGCAGACTGTCTCAGGAAAGGGCCAACAATCAGGTCAGCTAGGGCTGCAGAGTTCCTGAGGTCTGCACGGCTACTGGGGGCTACTGGGCCAGGCCCTGTGAGTGTAGCAGGGACCCAGCAGGGAGCAGGGAGTGGGTGTTAGCAGGATCTGGGGGAGTGCAGACTGCTCTTAGCATTGGGCTTCAGCAAGAATTAGGATGTCACCAGCATAAATAGTTGGGTAGGGACTGGAAAGGTAGTTTATTAGTTAATAACACATATTGCTCTTACAGAGGACTGGATCTCAGAGCCCAGCATTTGCTTCTAGCAGCTTGCAATCACCTGTAACCATAGCTCTTCCTAGATTTAAATACTTAAAGTCCTCTTCTTGCTTCCATGAGCTCACCCACACATCTGCACGTGTCTCTACACAGACACACAGGCGTGCACGTAATTAAAAATAAATCTATGTGTTTTTAAAACGGTGTGTAAAATCCCCAATTATCTGGTTTAGCAGCTGACGGAAACAAAGTCGTTCATTTCAAGTTTTGTAGTCTGATGGGGCTCCTTCCAGGTGTAACAGTTTAAGTGCATGTGAAATATGTATTTAATAGTAACTATGCTCTCTGAAATCATCCCGGGGAGGAAGTAGAGTGTCAGGGTTGGACTTAGTAATAGCATTCAAAGAATCATAAAAATAATAATAATAATAATTAAATAAATAAATAAAATAAAAACCATAGGCAGGTTGAAACAACTTGACATGTCATCAAGCAAATGCAAAATTCTGGAGAGAGAAGTAAGGACACATCCAGGGATCTGAATTTGTTGTTTACAAAGAGCTGTGTGCTTCATACTTTGAGCTTTGGTGCTAGACTTTTTCTCGGCATTTGGTGTGGAAGCACTGCCATCTGGTGGTTTGCTTAGGTTATTGCATACAAAATGAAAACTGCAAGTCAAACAATAAAGCTGGAAATACACGTCCATGGTGCGAGTATTACTCACCATTTGGAACTAGTTTGTGGAGAGGAGTAAAGGGTAGGGAATTCTGAAAAATTGTGTGGTTTGTTCCTCTTTCGTGTGTCTACAGCTAAACTTGTCTTCCTCAAAGGAATGATCACTAAGTAATAAAAGGACAGACTCGTCAAGGGCTTGCTTCCGGCCAGCCAGGAAGGCAGGGTCTTCAAGGCTACTTACCAAGTGGATGAATCCAGCTGCAGTCAGCCACGTGCTGATAAATATGGAGAGCAGATTCACCAGCTTGATGGAATTACTGTACAAGGGGACAAAGAGGAGAGTCTCTAAGTTACAGAGAGAAGACTGGTGGGAAGTGCCTGATAGTGTTACAGCGTTCCCTTTCAGGAACAGGCAGGCCACGCTCATCAAAAGGGTGAGACACCTTGATCAGGAATGAGGGTTCCAACAGAGGAAAATCACAGGTGGACCCAGCATCAGCCCCCTCAAACTTTATTAAAACTTAACTTGTCGGTAAGACAAACTTCTTCAAATATACAAAAAAAGCAAGAAGAGTAAATAGAATTTGCAAGCCTTCACTTTTACTGACATTTCCCCCACATCTTCAGTATCTCTGTATTCTGTCTCATTCACTTCAGTGTGTTGCCTCTTTCCGCTTACATTTTTATGTTGTGTTTGAGCCACTGTTGTGGAATTCACAGTAGAACCTCTAATCATTGTAGCATCCAACTCCTCAGAGAGGACGCCCTGCAGGAGAACCATGACTCTCCTGTATCTCAGAGAAGGGATTTAACTCAGCAACGGGATCTAGCATACAATCCTTATTTGAATGCCCCCAGTTGTCCTGAGAGTTTGCTTAGTAAAGTTTCCATCATTTTCATCTCGCAGAAAAAAAAAAATCTGTCCCCTACCTCTTGTTCTCCCATTATTGGCCCAATACAGCCCCTGGAGATGCTAGTCCTTCACGTTGGACAATTCATCTATGATACCAATGTCCTCTTTCTGTCCATGTCTTTCTCTTGGATAACATATTATCTACATTCTAAGGGTTTGAATCTTGAATGTACAGCAAAAAGACAAGGATGGAGGATATGGTCTATTGGGCACTCCAGGGCTTTGCAAGGGGCCCCAACAGAGGCTGTAATCACTAGTCCTGGGTCAGCCATAGCGCTTTCCTTCACTTCCACTTATGTAACTGAAGAAAGGCATTCGTGGTCTCTGTTTGCCTGGACGAGAATGAGCAAGTGCTTCCAAAGCTGTGGGCGAAACTGGCCTTTTGAGATGTGTGGGACACCATCCTCCCAGTTTAAAACCATATGACAAGAAAACAACACACTGCCCACTCTACACATCTGGCTATCTCCAGAATCACCATTTGAAGTTCCTGCAGGTTGCTGATGCATTGTTACATGCTAAGAATTTCACTGAGCACTGGACCAAGCTCTCAGAGTTCAGTTGAAGAGAAAGAGGGAGGAGCGATAATATGAACAAATGGTGAAACTATGACGCAGATACTCAAAGGAACAGCTGACTCAAGCTAGCAGGAGTTCACTGACTCAGGGACTGACAGTAAGTGACAGCTATGTGGCTTGGGCAGTCTGTAGGACCACAGGCAGTGGGACCAGGATTTATTTCTAGTGGCTTTTTGGAGCCCATTCCCTATGGAAGGATATCTTTCTCAGCCTAGATACAGGGGGGAGGGCCTTGGTCTTGCCTTTCTCTCTGAGGAGTAGATAGGGGGGGAGGAAGTGGAGGGAGCAGGAGGAGGAGAGGGAGTGGGAACTGGGATTGATATGTAAAACGTGAAAAGATAGTTCTAAGAAGGAAGGAAGGGAGGGAGGGAGGGGAAGAGAGAGAGAAAGAAAGAAAAGTGAAGAGAAGGGAAGGAAAGGAAATAAAAGGAAAGGAAAAGAAAGGAAAGGAATAAAAAGAAAAAGGAAGTGGGACACCTCCTCCCCCACCCCTCCAAAAAGAACTTCACTGAGTCCTTTGGGTCTTCTGAATTTCACCCTTTACTCTAACGCAGGGGGTAGGCGATGACTCTATTGCCACTCACTACCTAGGAAACTGAGGTTTAGGGAGCTTATTTAGGTTGCTTGGGAATCATAATTAGTAAGTGATAAGTAACTTGGGAAATCAGTATGGGAAGCCATGGGGCCTTCTTTTCAGTTACCCTGTGGTTTGCTTGTCACCCCTTCCTAAAAACATATATCTCCCCACAGCCCCTGACCTGGGAGACCAGGGTATCAAGGGCTTCTCCTGTTACTAGGTAGTCCAAAGAAATGCTGCCAATAAAAGCCTCGGCCAGCAGATAGATCTATCAGACATATTTTTCAGGAACTACATGTTCTAGTTCTTCTCAGATACAAGCTTTCTTTTTTTTTTTTTTTTTTTTTTTTTTTTTTTTTTTTTTGGTTTTTCGAGACAGGGTTTCTCTGTGGTTTTGGAGCCTGTCCTGGAACTAGCTCTTCTAGAACAGGCTGGTCTCGAACTCACAGAGATCCGCCTGCCTCTGCCTCCCGAGTGCTGGGATTAAAGGCGTGCGCCACCACTGCCCGGCTCAGATACAAGCTTTAAACAACCTACCCTAGAGGAGTCCTCCTAAAAACAAGCCCCAAAAAGATGGAGAGAGAGGCAGAAGCCCCGGAGGGAGCTAAAGGCCTACGTGCAGCTTTGCCTGAAGTCAGCCATTCCCTCTCGGACCCAATCATTCTGAAGGTGGATTCTGGTACTTGCCTATACACAACAGAAATGGTTTACATCCAGAATATTCTCTGGGAGCGTCCTAATTGGCCAGGCTTGTCTACTGTGTGGCCTGCGGTAGTTAGCTCTGTGGCTCTAGATGCTGTGGTTTGGTCAGCACTCTCTAGGGCAAACATGCCTGTGCTAAATCCTGACCTTCAAACCTTTTCCAGTCACCTCAGTGGGCCATGCTATCCTTTGCCTCTCTCAAAGTCAGTGTTGCGGCTGAGAACAGAATTACCAGCTAACAAAAGAATGTGTTCACCAATTTCCATCCAAGCCTTTCTCTGCAGCTGGGACATACTGGGATCCCTGCCTCTTTGCTACATGGAGCAGCTGACTAGGCTGGAGGTTCTCTTCACTGGCTCCCAGGTCCTTGATCAGAGGAGTAGTTCCACAAGTCAGAGATCAGCAGGGTGAAAATAAAACAAATCAAGTCAGGGGTCTGCCAACTGAGCGCCAGGCAAGCCTGCAGCTCACTCTGTTTCATTAGCCAGGTTATTTCTATGTCCTGTTCTCTGCAAGCTCCTCAATGGAGAACCAAAGCAGGGCGACCCATCTCCTTGTCTCTACTTTGCAAGGCCCCTATGATGGTACCAGATATCAAAGAGGAAGAGGGAGGGAGAACGGGTAGCAAAGGGGAGCTATGTACTGCTCTCACTTTTCCCAAGGAGAATTCAACGCCTAATTGAGTCACTCACACACTTCCAGTTCCTCAGGGCCTAAAAAGTACTGTACCATCATCAACAACTGTGTGAGGTCCTTTCAAGATATTAAATCTATTGATGTCTCTGAGTCTCTTGGTGCTTTGGGGAAATGGCCTAAATATGGCGATTATTAATCTCTAAATGATTGTCCCAGGGATATTAATGGTGCTTAAGGGAGCTCTCGCTTTTGCAGAGCATTTAATCACTGCTGCTGAGACAGACCAGGTTCATTGCTGATGTCTGATTATTTGTATGACTTCAGCATCATCACAGATTGCTTGCATGAGGAAATGGACTTGCAAACCTAGCTATGACTATGTTAGTATCTGAATGCTACGTGCAAAAACATGTAACATGAACCCTCAGTGGATTTCCTCTGTCCTCTTTGATGTGGACTTTGCCATCTGAAAGAGGACCGTTTAGGAGGCAGGGGCTGCCAAGAGAATGCTGTGCATTTGCGGCAAAGGAGCTATTGGAGATGGCTATGTGTGACCTTCATGGCCAAGCTCAGAGGCCTGGATAAAACATGAAAGCAGCAATCACTAGAGCGCCTCTGACCAGGCAAAATCTAGTTCCTTGTCTGTAAGGAAAAATAGTGATCCTATCGTGAAAAACCTGGCCCCTCTTTTAAAAATCTGTGTTTCCACAGAAACTTCTGAATCCCTACCCATCAATTCTCAGTGACTGTTCTAATTTGGTGTATCCCTTAGTTACTTTCCTATTGCTGTGATAAGGCACCATGACTAAGGCAACTTATAGGGGAAAAAACAAAACGTTTATCGGGGCAAGTCCATAGTCATCATGACTGGGAGCATGGCGGCAGAAGAGCAGACATGGTCCTGGAGCAGAAGAGAGGGGCTTACATCCTTACCTGCATACTGGAGGCAGAGAGAGCTCATAGGGAATGGAGTTTCAAAGAGAGGGGCTTACATCCTTACCTGCATACTGGAGGCAGAGAGAGCTCATAGGGAATGGAGTTTCAAAAGCCCACCACCAGAGGTACCGCTCTTTCAAAATGGCCACACCTCCTAATTCTTCCCAAGTACTTTCACCAAATTGGGACCAAGCATACATATGAGCCTCTAGGAGCCAGTAGGAAATGTCTCCCAAGGGCTTCCCTGTTACGAGGATTTGGTCTCCCACAGGTGGTACTATTTTGGGAGGGTCTAAAGCTTTAGGAGATGGGGCTTAGATGGAGAAAGTAGGTTAGAAGGAATGTATTCCTGGTGGCTATATCTTGTCTCTAATGCATCTCTTATTTTCTAAGTTATGAGGTGACCACCTTTGCTTTCTCAGGACGCTCTACCTCGCCACCATGTTGGAGCAACAAAGCCAGCTGACCATAGACCTAAAACCTCTGAAACTCTGAGCCCAAATCATTCTTTGCTCCTTGAAGTTGTTCTCTTGGGAACTTTGGCATGGTGATGAAAGTCTGATTGCCACCAGACACTAGTCATCCGCACGAATGTGTGAAGGTGAACCAGTGTGCAAGCAGAACTCTGGTAGATCAGTGACCTTTCCCAGGACTCGTGGGTGCTTGGCAAGAGAGCCTAACTCCTAAAATCAGAGCAGTAAGGTCAAAGACACCTCACCCCTACCCTTACAGAACACAACACATATCTGGTTAACTCCAAATATGCCAGGCACTTTGCACCAGCAAGCATGAATCTGCCCTGCCCCTGTCTTCCACTGTGTTTCCTGCTTGAAAGAGCAGCCAGGAGCCAACAGCCTTGTTTCTTTTCACTGCAAAGTGCCCCAAACGGGAGAGCTGACTGGATGATACTGCACTGAGATGAATCAACTTGGAGACACAAAATAGAGCAAAATCAGCCGGTCAGTCTGTCCTTAGTTATCTCTACACTAGTCTCCCCTTGTCCACCTGACCTGCTGGAGGCTACGTCCTCACAGCCCTTCCCTGGGCTACTGTTCCTTTCTGACCTTCAGATTTTTGAAGTCTTAGACACCTCAAACCGATTCTATACAGTGAGTGAAAGCATGGGTTTTTAGAATGGTAAGTGTCCACGTTTTCTCTTCCAATTAAAAGCCTTCAACATCTCTGTCTTGCTCTCCAAACAACCCCTCAGTCTAAGTGACATCAGGGTATGACTTCAACCTCATACCCTTCGGAACTGCCATCGCAAATATCCTGCTTCATAGACAGCCTTGGAGACGTTTCTGAGGTCATACATGTAAGACAATTGATTTTACTAATGCTCCGCAGGTGTTTTGTTTAGGTATCTGGTGGTGGCTGTGCACAGAGGCTACATAGGAGATAGAACTGGCCGAGAGCAATGGCTGACACTGCACAGCACAGGGTGTAGAGTGTTTTACTTCACCCTGGACACTCTTCCATAAAATGGCACCAATATTCACAGGGAGCACATGTTACTTAAACAATTAGAGGAAGCAATAAAGCAATTTGAAAAAAAAAAGCCCATACTAGATAAGCCATGTTTTAACAAACATTGTTGACCATGTTCAGTGATATGTGGGATTTTACCCCTTAAACAGGTTGTACTTGGCGCTCATGGCAGAGCAAATGACCCAGCACTGAAAGTTGCCCATGAATGCCATCAGTTTGCAAGGACAACTGAGGATTGTCCCAAACCTCACACAAATGGCCCAGCATCTCTTGTCTGCCTAAAATAGGCCATGCCAGGATTAACTTACAGCTTGGCACTCATCCTGACTCTGGCTATCCAGTGTTCCCCGTCTGTCCCCCTGTTCACTCTGGTCCCTTCCGCTGACCTCTTCATTCTTCACCCTTCCCCTTCCACACTTATTTCTGTGTCCTACTTACTTCAATTCTGAGCTGAATGAAGCAATGGAAGAACAGGAAACAAAGCCATGCTCTTCAAAGTGCTGTTTCGTCACCTTTGTAAAGACTCCCTCCTGACCTAACACCACCACGGGTCAGCAGGGGTCACCACTAGAGAAGCTTCCCCACCACTGAGAAAACGCCAGGGTGTACAGAACCCACAAGAGACCTGCCCAAGGCCAAGGCCCTAGTCAGGGCTTCATTTCTTGTCCAGAGCCTTGAGAAAGAGACTTGGAGTGACTGTAGGGGGAAGCAGGGCATAGCTGAGCACTCGAAAAGACGGTGCCACAACCTGTCTAAACTTTCTGTAGCTGAAGGAAGTGTTTCTCTGGGCCCAGAGACTAGGCTTTGGCTTCCCTACCCGAGCTCACCCTCCTCGTCTCAACCATAGAATGTTCGGGAGCATGGACTAGTTCAAAGGTCCCACAGGGCTCCTGTTCTCTCAGTGTGTGCTTTCTAAAGATATCTTGATTGAACTCAGGCCATCTTCCCTACCCTTCTGTGACCATCCTCCAGCCCCAGGAGAATGACAGAGACCTAATTTTTTTTTTTAAGGTTTCCATCTTCACTTGAACAGACCCTGCCTGCTGCATTAGTCCTCCCAGGCCAAGTGCAATAACCTTCTGTGCCTCCCAGATCCAGGCTGCTTCTGTTTTAACCCTGACCACTCTGACAGGAAATCTGATTCTGAGTTTCCCCACCCATGAGGCCTCTCACTGGGGCACTCAACATACACACACTTTTACATACATAGACACTTGCTTTAGACCCGGGGCCTCGCACAGCCTGGTTGTAACTGCAAACAAAAGGAACCCAGGACATCTGCGCTGTGGGGTTCTAAAGAAAGGGTGCCTGAGAATAAGAATTTCTTATATGAGAAGTGGGGAGGTCCTGAGAGAATGCCATTTGAGGGCGAGGATTGCAAGCACCCAATTGCTGCTATCGGCTGGAAAACCATTGCCTCTGAGAAGCACACTCCCCTCTTCCTCCAGCCAGCAGCTTTCCCCCTCTCCCTCCTTCACTTAGAAAAGGAAGCACCACCGTGACTGCAGAGCTAGGAAGAGGCTCTTCTCCAGGGGCAGCCAGATCTGACTTCTGAATCTAAACAAAGGCTGCTTCACTGAGAAGCAGGAATGGGTGAGTGCCCTTGCACAAGGTTGGTCAAAGATGCCCAGAGGGCAGGCACATCACGATGAGGCCGAAAGGCTGTGCACACATGTGAGGAGGGCGAGAACGCTATTCTAGTTGCATTATCGCTCAGGAGACTGGAATCTTCCTAGAAACCCAATATCATGGGGAAAAAGTCTCATTAATTGATGAGGTAAAAGACAAATAGGAGAGCTGAGAGCCTGTGGGAGCCTGTGAATGGCTCCATTATAACAAACCCCATGTCTACACCTGCTCCATAAATTTTAAGGACAAGGCCCCAGACTTGGCATTGCACACTCACCAACTCTCCCCGGGGTTAAACAAAAAATCAGCCTTGTGACACAATTCAGTACATGTTAATACAAGGCACGCTAAATTCGTGATGTTATATGTTAATACAAGGCACACTAGATTTGTTTTTTGTTGTTGTTGTTGTTTGTTTTTGTTTGAGACAAAGTCTCACTGTGTGGCCCTTACTGGCCTGGAACTCACTATATAGACGTAGGTGGCCTCAAATTCACAGAGCTCTACCTGTTTCTGACTCCCTAGTACTAGAATTAAGGGGCCTAGAAAGATATGCTACCTTTGTTAACTGTTTCTATTTCAAAAACAATATAAGCATAAACGATAAAACTTTAAGGTAAAAACTTAAGGCTACTATTGCTCAAAGGAAATGTAAAAAATTACTATCTATGAACGATATTATAAAGCAAAAAAACAGAGAAGTCATAAATCTTTACCTCAGAAGATAAAACATAAAGGGATAGGGCACACCTTAAGAGAGCTCCGTGGCTCTTTTACATTTTGACCATCTATAAAGAGTGAATCTTTATCTCTTATTCATACAGATGAATAGTTGGAAGGAGTAATCTGCAATTAAAATAAGGACCAAAAACAAAATAAAGGCACACTTGTTGAACATATCAGATTCTAGAAGCCAGGCTCCACATTTCATGACTAAAAAAAGTCAACGCAGAGTCCCAAGCCTCAAATGGCATGTCCATTAATTATACATGACAAAATACAGAAGTGTCCTGCTTCCTGTCACTCATCAGACACATTAGAGCCAACCAAAGAGGAAATGGGACATCAGAAGGGGTCTTCTTAAAATGTAATGTCCTAGTAGAGAAATCTGTGAGCAGCACTCAGTCCCCACTAGAGTGCCCCTAACCCTTTTATTAGTGTGTTCACCAGTGCAGCCCGGGGTTCAGGCCTGCTCTGGGCACTGATAAGGCACCAGGCAGGGTGTTCCCTAGGGGATTTCCGCTCCTGTCCTAGCCATGTTTTTCAGACCATTATGTGGTCAGCAGATGCAACCATGGTACATTGCCTAGAGGTGTTTAGGGTTCCCCCACAAGGCAGTCTGCAGAGCACATCCCAAGGGTTCCATAGATATAAAGTGAAACAGCTCAAATAAACTTAGGAATGAAATGATTTTCTGTTTGCCCTATGAGGTTTGTGATTGCCTGTCAAGGAGCATTGCTTCTCTTCCCTTTATGGCCAAGTTTAGTTTCTTGTTTAGTAGTAACTAAAAGGCATTTAGGATCTGGCAGCATGGACTTCCCAATCAATGAGCAAATCCATCCCTCATCCTCCATGCACCTCTCCCATGAGCTTCTGTTGCAACCTCACTTGGTGCCCAGATACCAGTCATGTGACCTTGCCATACTCAATCTTCCTCCCAGGGACATAACCACACCTCCCCTTTTCTCTTATTTCTCCAAGGCCTTGCAGAAGAGAAAAAGGCAAGCCCTACCACAGTAGGCTAACTCTCCAGCTAGTTCTTCCTGTGAATAACACAACTCTATCCTTTTAACAAGATCATAGCAAATATACTTGATATTTACAACCTGGCCCTCGGGAACCAGACGGGGGGAAAACCATCTTACCTTGTCTTAAGGATATTCAGAAACTGCAAAATTTCTGAAAACTGTATCAGTCTGAGAGCTCTTAAAAATCTCAAGCCTGGAAAGAGAAACAAGACAGAGGTGTTATTCTCAGTGCTTGGCTGTCATGCTCCCAGCCGCTGTCTGAGTGGCTGTCACTCATGTCTGCTCAAAGGGCTGCGGGGGCCTTGAGAAGATGAATGCTCCAGTACCTTGGGACGGCTGCTTCATTTTGATTCTCCACTGGCTTAGTCTTAGCTGGTAAATGGGCTTTCTTGTTAAAGGTGAGCTATTTGAAAGCACGTTTAAGGGAGAAGCTAGATGAGAGGGCCCGTGTTAAGGGGGATTGTCTCCCCTGGTGAGTTCCATTGTAAAGTCCCATTTCTGAGCTACCCAGTGATCTGGCAGAATTTGGGTTTCTGAAAAATACTTGGAAATGTGCTCATTCAGGATAACCTTGTGCTTAAGAGCAGATTACGAATAAATCGGATCATCTTATGTCTTTGATGGCTTTTTTCTAATCTTTATTTTCAACCTAGATAAAAGAAAGACTCTGGCCCAGAGAGCTACAAATGTTCTATAAAATTGGTTATTTTCTCTCAATTAGAAACAAAATAAAAGAGAAAAACAAACACAGATGAGTGAGCTACCACACTTTACAACTTCAGGATTCAAAACTAACAGTTCTATTTTCACTGATGTCAACGACTTTTGTATCTGTAGCCTCTCTTAATCGAAGAGTTACAGCTTCTAAGTGGGGAGGGACAATAATCAATGAGTCATTTTAGGTTTTGTTTTTCAGAAACAGGGTGTCATGTGGTCAGGCTGGCCACAAAATCACTCTATAGTAAAGACTAGCCTTCAACTCCTGACCCTCAAGCCTTTACCTCCCAAGTGCTGGGATTGCAGAGATGCTCCACCACACCCAGTTTTTTCTTTAGTCTTGTCTCCCTTCAAGGATCACTCTGTCTAATTCAAAGCCATGAGATAGAAAATATTCTGAATCACCAGGGAAGTGGTAGTGCATACCTTTAATCCCAGCACTCAGGAGGCAGAGACAGGCAGATCTCTGTGAGTTCGAGGCCAGTCTTGTCTACAGAGAAAGTTCCCTGATAATCAGGGCTACACAAAGAAACCCTGTCTCAAAAGACAAAAACAAAAAAAAAAAATTCCAAATCAACCAGAGACCTTATGGAGAACTATTGCCAAATGCCATGAGCAAGCATTGGGGTGCTCGCTCCCCAGGGATTTCCTCTTCCCTCAGCGCAGGTGTGACACTGCATGATTAGGGTGAGAAGTTATTCTGCTCCCCTCAAGGCGGGCAGGGAAGGAAGTCTAATCTGCACGGTGAGATGACACCAGTCACGAGATCCACTAGAGACCTCTGCCCCAGAGTGAAGCCAGAGTACCTTCCCCTTGAAGAAAAGGTGCCTAACTGGAACACTGCAGAACTGTTTCAATAATATGTAAAAATCAACCTATGGCCCAGAGGTGGGCATGCCCAACTCACAAAGGAAGTAGGAGGAAATACTGATGGCTCAAAGGGAGCGTTTCTCACCTGAGAAGAATCCCACTTTGCGAGCAAGAGATGATGTTCAGAGTATGTTCCTACATCGCTAAAGAATATTAATGTAGTTATTATTCTAACCAGAGAGGCAGACCTGCGAATGGAGGGAGGGGATGTGAAAGAGACCTAGGTTACTGAGAATCCAGTCTTACCAAACTGATGGAAAGCTGGATAACACTGCTGAGCCGAATCTACAAAGGCGCTGCCTCAAATGCGGAAAAAACAAGGGAAAGAGAAACACAACGCAAGCAAAGAGCAATAAAGAGGAGGTCGCAGAGACGCAAAGGAGGAATAAAATACAAGGCGACGAAGGGGAGATCACAGAGACCTGATGGAGGAATAAAAGGAAAACACAGAAAACTCCATGATCAGAAGCAGGAACAGAAATTAGCAGAAAAGAACTATCTAGAAATTAAAAAAAAATGATTTCAGATGAAAAGAATTAAGATGTATCTGCCTTTTCTTTGTTTTCTAGTTTTAAGTATAATAATGACTTAAACACTGAATCTAAAGCATCAGTGTTATGGTAGGTATTAAAGCAGGAAGTGTTAAATGCTAATATTTGAATGGTAAGTATTCCTCTAAAGTTGGCTTGGTCCTTGGCTGGGGCAGCAGTAGAAAGTGATGGAACCCTTAACAGATAGGGTCCTATGGATGTAAGCCAGGACACTGGGAGAATGTTCTGGAAGGAGATGTTGGGACCCCCACTCCTTTCCTGTCTTTTCCATTCCCAGCTTCCCTGAAGTGAGAAGCTCCATTCTACCACACACTATTCCCCATGGCACGGAGTCTGAAGCAACAGTGCCAAACTACCGTTTCCAGAAAGCTCCAAGATTGCCAGCCAAAATCCACCTATCCTATGGCTCAGTTGTTTGTCTCAGCTGTTCTGATACAGAGGAAAAGCTAACACACGTGACACTTGGGCAACACTCAGAATTTTTTGACACTGTTTGATTTAAGGTTTTGATGATTCAAGGAGCTCAGAAAGACTAAAATCCAGAGCAATCTTTGTCGATTTTTTCAGACTGTGCAAATCAGTCCATCAGTCAATCAGTTACTCACTCACTCAACCAATCAATCAATCAATCAACCAATCAAAGTCATTAAATCAGGTCAGAGGTCAGGACCATAGAGTACGGTTTCAGACTTCAGACTATCAAGAGACCTTATGGTGACATGTCATAAAGTGACAGGCAGAGAGCTTGAAGTAGCCAGCTAGGGTAGACTCACTAGCAATGTGACAGCTATTCCTGAGTTAGCTACACACATGCTCTTGTCCTTGTGTTTGTGTGCACAGACTGGAGTGTGTATGTAGATACATATGTATGATTTATGGAACCAAAAATAGAATAGCACTTCCTGAAAGTTTGAACAGAATTTATTTTTTATTTTAAAAGGCTGGGGTTTGCAGACTGACACACTCTAATGACTTACAAACATATAATACAATAAAGGATTTTCTTCAGTGGAGGTGGGTGAATATGGAGCTGGGAATAAGAGGAATGAAGGGGCATAAAGCCCACACAGATCACGGCTAGCTTTAGCTGTCAACCTGACACAAATGTGGAGTCATTTGGGAAGAGAACTCAGCTGAAGAAATGAAATGCTCAGATCGGAGTGGCCAGTAGCCATGTCTATAAGGCATTCTTTTAACTGTGGATTGATGTAGGAAAGACCAGCCCACTGCGGGCAGGACCATCCCTAGGCAGGTGGCCCCGGGCTGTATAAGAAAGTAGCATTCCTCTATGGTTACTGCTGTAACTTTGAGTTCCTGCCTTGGCTTCCCTGGATGATGGATTATAAAATGTACACGCTTTCTTTTAAGTTTCTTTTGGTTGTGGTGTTTATGACAACAACAGAAAGCAAACTAGGGCAGCTTCCAACTTTGTGTGAGAAGCCGACTCGGCTAGCTGAGTGTCTCCCTCACAGGAGCTACCCAGAAGACAGTGCCTGGCCAATAGAGTCTGTGCATAAAAAGCAGACACTTAGCTCTCAAGGAAGTTTTCTTGGAATGAAGAATACTGGAGGGCATCTGCCTGTGGAAGGAGGTCCAGTACTGTGAGCCTAAGATTCATAGGAGCTGAAGAGAAAAGGGCTTGTTTCTTTAATGACCTCTAGAGGTCACTGCCTTAGCATCAAGGCTCACTAACAAAAGAGAAAAAGGCCAATGTGGGATAAAAATGCGCGCGCGCGTGCACAAACACACACACACACACTGCCATTTGTAACTCAGTAAAATAATCACTTCGAAAATAATGTAAAATTATATTGCTGATCACCTACTTTAATTATGTCCTACACATGAAAAGCTGTGTCTTTTAAAATCTATACAACAGGCCTGGAGAGATGGCTCAGTGGTTAAGAGCACTGTCTGCTCTTCCAGAGGTCCTGAGTTCAATTCCCAGCAACCACATGGTGGCTCCAAACCATCTGTAATGAGATCTGGCGCCCTCCTCTGGCATGTGGGTATACATGGAGGCAGAAAGTTGTATACATAATAAATAAATAAATCTTTAAAAAAAATAAAAATAAATAAATAAAATCTATACAACAGAATAAAATAGCTAAGGATGATACTATAGCTATATTATATATATGTTATACATTATATATATTATATATATTATACATTATATATATATTATATATATATGTTATACATTATCCGTACATGTTTAAGCAACAGGACCAGATTTCACACCCAAATATGTCGAACTGCACCCAAACCCCAGACTTGTACCCATTGCCTTGCTCAAAAGACCATTCCAGTTCCAAACTGGACTCAAGGAATCTGTATCAGTTTTCTACCATTGTGGCAAAATGTCATGGAATTTTTATACAGGAAAATTTTATACATGGATCTTATACAGAAAAGGCTCGTTTTGGCTTATTCTGGCTCAGTTTCAGAGGTCTGGTTCTTGGTGTGTGTGGTAGAGAAAGGTCATTCAGATTCCTCTGTGTGTATGGTAGTATGTGGATGCACAAGTCTACGGAAGTCAAAGGTGGATCAACATGTTAGTTCAGTTTAGTGACTCAATGTTGCTGTGAATAACATGTAAACAAGCAGGAATGGCTTTATTGGTGTGAAACTCTGTTAGTATAAGTAGACCAGGGGGATTAGTTGGCTACACCTGCTTTGGAGGCGTCCTAGTGTAATCCAGGCAGAAAAGGATCCCCCGGACTTTTAGGTGCTCACACTCAGAACTGAAACACTGCGCACGCAGAACAAGCTCTCAGGTGAGGTAGGGCTGTGGCTCAGAAGACCACATGGAGGCAGCAGCATGCAGGACAGCAGTTCCTGCACCAGCCTGCTACATCTGCAAGGTGAAGACTGAAAGCCAGGGCTGAGCATGCTCCACAGCCAGATACCCCAACTTAGTAAAGATAGTTTGGGCATAGAATGTTTTAAAGTTCAGCTTCTAACATGCAACCATGTTTGGGAGCGTCGGGTTTAGGGCACCTTTTCATTTTAATCCTTAATTTATCATTCCATGTTGATAGATTTATTTATGCTGCCTAAAGACACATGTTTTATTTTGACATCCCCCCCACATCAAACTCCCCTATATTCGAGAACTTGCTGGGTAGTTTTAAAAGCCTTCCAGCACATTACCTGTATATGCAAGCTCAATTTTGAGGAACATGCTATTTAGCTGCCAGTTGAGAAGAAATAAACACTGTAATATACTATTACTGATAGCATAGAGCATTCAGCATTCAGCAAAGGTGGGGTGGGGCATAGTCTTAGCAGCACGGATAGCATTTATTGTTTCATGTTTATGGTTAAATATCAGTAAAGCAATATGGATTAATAGTGATAAAAACTCTGAGTCATTTTATGAAAGCAAATTAAAGCAAAAAAAAGCAAACAAACAAAATCAAACCTACAATGTATACCCATGAAACTGGAAAACTCACTAGTGGGGCTGGCTCTAAACATAACAAGCTTTGAAAATTTAGATTAACAAAGGAAATCATTATAGGCGAATAATTGAGAAGTAAATTGAAAAATATATATGACTGCTTCCCAATAAAAGATCCTGTATCCATTTAATTTGTTTGTTTTATTTAAAAATACATTTCTTGCAATAGATGCAAGAAAGCAAAGGACAGATCCCCTCACAGTTCTCAGGAGAAATTACTTTTGACCAAGTAATATAGATACTGAGCTGACTGGAAGAAAAATAATTCCAGAAGAAATGGGATATAAGAAGCGCTGTAAGAGAAAACATAAAAGCAACTGATTGTCTGTGGAATGAGTTTTTCTTTAAAAAAATAATAAATAACAGTAATCTAAAGTTAGAATCTTTAGGACTAAATGGAAAATGATGTAAGAAAGGGAGAAGCCAGAAGAACACAGAAAGAGGTGCCAACATTTGTGTCCTTCTCCACAGGAAGGCGCCGTGGGATACAAGTCTAACTGCACACAGAGTCACACTCAGTACTCGATAACTGGGATGCATGTCTACCTGCACACAGAGTCACACTCAGTACTCGATAACTGGGATGCATGTCTACCTGCACACAGAGTCACACTCAGTACTCGATAGCTGGGATGCATGTCTAGCTGCACAGAGTCACACTCAGTACTCAATAACTGGGATGCATGTCTACCTGCACACAGAGTCACACTCAGTACTCGATAACTGGGATGCATGTCTACCTGCACACAGAGTCACACTCAGTACTCAATAACTGGGATGCATGTCTAGCTGCACAGAGTCACACTCAGTACTCGATAACTGGGATGCATGTCTAGCTGCACACAGAGTCACACTCAGTACTCGATAACTGGGATGCATGTCTAGCTGCACACAGAGTCACACTCAGTACTCGATAACTGGGATGCATGTCTAGCTGCACACAGAGTCACACTCAGTACTCGATAACTGGGATGCATGTCTAGCTGCACACAGAGTCACACTCAGTACTCAATAACTGGGATGCATGTCTACCTGCACACAGAGTCACACTCAGTACTCGATAACTGGGATGCATGTCTAGCTGCACACAGAGTCACACTCAGTACTCGATAACTGGGATGCATGTCTAGCTGCACACAGAGTCACACTCAGTACTCGATAACTGGGATGCATGTCTACCTGCACACAGAGTCACACTCAGTACTCGATAGCTGGGATGCATGTCTACCTGCACACAGAGTCACACTCAGTACTCGATAACTGGGATGCATGTCTACCTGCACACAGAGTCACACTCAGTACTCGATAACTGGGATGCATGTCTACCTGCACACAGAGTCACACTCAGTACTCGATAAGTTGGGATACACATCTAAATTTTAAAAACTTTATAAATGTATGCCCTGGCAATGCTGAAGCCTGTATGGGCATCCCGTATATGACAGTTCTGTTGAACTTGTCCACATCGGGTTTCATGGTCTAAGCTGATGAGGACGACTGCTCAGGTTTCTTCCTCAAGAGGGCACCAGATCTCACTACAGATGGTTGTGAGCCACCATGTGGTTGCTGGGAATTCAACACAGGACCTTTGGAAGAGCAGGCAGTGCTTTAACCACTGAGAGATCTCTCCAGCTGGAGACACATGTGTACCTGCACACTAATCGCTCTCTACTCAATATTCTGGGATACATGCCTGCCTGCACACGTATTCACACTAAATACTCCACAAACTCTTCTTAATAACAACCATTTAACAATTACTAATACGGTTCACATTATTTGGATAGAAAGAAATCTCACTAAATTCATCTAAGTTAGATTTACCACAAAAAAATGAAAAAAATAAGAAAAGAATAAGAAAATGAATAAACAGAGATGGACTTTGTGGCATATACCTTTAAGACCAGCACTTGGGAGGCAGAAGCAGGCAACTCTCTGTGAGAAAGAGGACAGTCTTGTCTATATAGGCATTCTAGGCCAATGGGGCTACACAGTGATTTCTAGCCTCAAAAAGCAAGGAAAGAAAAGAAAAAGAGAGAAAAGAAAGAAGGAAGGAAGGAAGGAAGGAAGGAAGGAAGGAAGGAAGGAAGGAAGGAAGGAGAGAAGATTAAGAGGGAGAAAAGAAGACAACAAGATGAGTCGAGAAGAGCAATACTCTTCTATAAGAATTTAGTAGGTGATAAAGAAGTAATCACAAATCAAGCACGAGACTAATTCTCAGAATAACTGGTTGGCAGTAGGAAAGAAATTCAGTCATTTCATATCAAAATTTAAAACAACTCAAGATGAATTAAAAACCAAATGGAAATAATGACACACAGAAAACTAAAAGAAATGTACTTGTGTCCTTACTAGACTGTCTAAAACAGAGGTGAAAAGAATCAGGAGAGTTCTGAAATATCAGGTTCACAACTATGAAATCAGATCAAATCAAAGATTCCCAGCTGAAAATAATACAATACTAAAAATGGTGCAACAGGACTCATTTCTGAACTAGGGATGCGGTTCACTGGTAGGACACACCCTTCATATGAGCAGGGCTCTCAGCTAAATCCCTAGACCTCAAACAGATGCTTTAAAAAAAAAAGAAATTTATTTGGATGTCAAAAGCATACTATACCCAAAATATGGAAACAGAAAATCATAGAATAGGAAATTAAACTAGGAAAGAGCCATTTGAATCGATTATGTTTGTTGAAGTGAAAGAAATTGTATCTCATGCAAAACTCAATTCAAAACAGACCACACACTATCATGTAGAGTCAAGATAAGAACCACCATGTTCCAATGCAATTGGATTTTAATGGACACATGCACAATGAAACACAATGTAGGCAAAGAGGAAGAATAAAGGCTTGTTAGCAACAACTTGGATGAACTGGGAGGTTGAGATGTTACAAGAGAGTCAGACGAGGGAGATAAATACAAATACTACCTGTTCTCAATGATGCACTGAACCCGAAAAAGTCAATCTCATAGAACTAGAAACTAGACGGATGGTTCCCGGGGGCTGGAGCAGCTGACAGAGAGGCAACGGGTATGGCTGCAGCTCTCCATTGTAAAAGTTCAGCTCGGCAAGAAGAATCAGCTCAACAGACAAACTATGCAGTATGCTGACTGTGATCAGTAAGTGTACTGTGCAGATGCTTTTGAAAGGTTAAAGAATAAAAGGATTGGGAATTACATAAAACGCAGCAAGCGCTGTAGTTATTACACATCACAATCAACAATATATTTGAGTTTGCTTTAGGAAAATAAATCTGTAATGTCACGGTCTTATAAATTTGAGGGTGGAATTATAAATTGATTAAAAAAACCCTTTTTAAAAGTAATCTGATACTATGAATCAAACTAATTTAATTTCTGATAATAAAGCCCAAGATGTTATAGCAAATACTATCGGAGCAAAATTAGTCACTAAGGAAAGCAGAAAGCAGCTTCAGCACTACGAGCAGGCTTCCTTAAGTGTATCTTCTTATGGATACTGCGCATGCACAAAACTGTAGCAAGGAACACGGTTGTAATGTTACAGAAAAATGCAGAAATCAGAATGGGAGGTACCAAGAACTAGGAAGGGCAGAAGCAGGAATTACTTAATTCTACCTGCACTCTAAATACCGATCCTTACACCCTCACCAGGGTGAGTGTAGTTCTCGCCCCTTATCACTCTAGTTCTCTTTGCTGCAGACTGGAACTCCTACAGAAAACCACAGCTGGTCTAACTGCAAGGGAACTGATCTGGGCTTCCTGTGCCCAATGGATTCAACACAATTCCTGCCCACAAGGCTCAGGAAACATCACAGGAAAGGGGGCGGAGCCAGAGGACCCAGAAGTCTGCTGTGATAGCAGGTTTCCTAGAAATGTCAGGGAAGCTACACCCATTACGTCTCAACAATATGGCTTCCTAATAAACAGGGCCTGAAACACAACAATATGAGCAAACACAGCAGCGTGGAAGGAGGAAATCTCACACGGCACTAGACAAGGAACTACAGGCAACCAATGACTTCTGAGAAAGGGAGAATTAGTTTCCCGTGGATAAGCTCCTAATTAGTTATCCACTTCCAAGAGATAAGCCCCAAAATCATAGACATACAAGTAACACTAAGTGGACGGACTCATCTGGCTGTATTTACACACTCATCTATGTGTGTGTGTGTGACAATAACAATAGAAGAAAAAGAGGGCATACACATAAAAAAAGGCAGGAAAGGGCACATAAAAAAGGCTAGATTGAGGGAAGGGAAAAGAATGTAAATAAATATATAATGTAAATATATGTAAATAAATAAACACACACACACACACACACACACACACACATATATATATATATATATATATATAAAGAATTTAGGGTCTAGAAACTCTCTAGACATCTGTTCACAACAATGCAAAGCACTGCTGAACACTAACTGTGTGTTTAAAAGTAGTTATGGTGGCCAGGTTTTAAGTTCTATTTTCTTTACCACTATAACAATTCAAGGGGCAGGGGAAATGGCCTAAGAGGTAAGAATGTTTGCTCTGCAAACATGAGTTCCCACATCAAAAGCCAGGTGTGGCCCCACACAGACTCTTGGAACCCCAGTGCTGTAGCGGGAAGAAACAGGAGGCTTGCTGGTCACCGGCCTAGCCACAGCTTAAGGGAGAGACCCTGTCAAGAAATAGAGTAGGATTCTTCACATCTCCCTCTGGTTCCCTGTAAGCACCCCACACATGCATGAGCATATGTCACATGCATAAACCACACATACAAATGTTTAAAATTGATTTTGTAAGATTTTATTAAGATTTATTTATTTATTATGTATACAACATTATTGCTCCATGTGTGCCCACATGCCAGAGAGGGCACCAAATCTCATTACAAATGCTTGTGAGCCACCATGCGGTTGCTGGGAATAAAACTCAGGACCTCTGGAAGAGCATCCAGTGCTCTTAACCACTGAGCCATTTCTCCAGCCCCAAGATTTATTTTTTTAATTATGTATAGGTGTGTGTGTGTGTGTGTGTGTGTTGTGTGTGTGTTGTGTGTGCCTGCACACACACACATAGCTATGAGTGCGGGTGCTCGACGAAGTCAGAAGAGAGTGTTAGGCCCTCTGGAGCCAGAGGTAAAGACAGGTGCTGGGAACTGAATTTGGGCCTTCTGTAAGAGCAGTACATTCTCTTAACTACAGAGCCATCTCTCCAGCTCCTTAATTAATTTTAAAAAGGTTTTGAAGTAGCAACTTAGGAATGTTTTTTCAAATGGACAAAAATATAAACATTATTTCCTAAGTAAAACTATAAAATATGAATATATATTAGTTAAAACTTACATGAAATGAAAATAATGGTTGTATTACCTATACAAGACTGGGGTGGGGTTTTTTTTTTTTAGTTTTTTGGTAGATTTTTTAGATGTTTTGCATTTTTTAAATGTTTTAAATAACATTGACATTAAGTTTTTAGTTCCTAATTTCTTTGTGGCAGTGATATGAAGTCAGATGTGAATCAGGACTGCAGCCCAGGTTTTCTCGGCTCTAAGTCCTGTGCCCACATTCAAAATGTAATCACTTGAGGCCACCGTCTCTAGGGAAGGAAGCCCCTCAGTAAGTGCTATTCTCTTAAAGGTTTAAACTTGGTGGCCCAGGCCTGACCCCAGGTTAGTCTCCTGAGAGCTGGGGCTATACCATCTCAGCAGTGACTGTGGACACATGGGGAGATTTAAGTGGCCTTTCTTAGATGAGGAATTGGAAGAGATAAACAGATAAATGGGTAATTGATTAGCCATTCATTGTTCAGGTCTCTGGGATCACAAGAGGTCCTGAGTGAAGGCTGGACAGAATCACACACACAAGCGCATCTAGCCGAGGCAGAAAGCCTGCGCAGGCTTTGCCATGTGCCGTTTTCCCTCCACTTTGACTCCTTAATCTTTAAATCCAAAGCTGGAAGGTTCTAATAAACCTCTGTCGTTTCCAATCCCGAGAGCCCCATGCAATCCCAGAGAGTAATTATGTTTGTGCTGTCTGACAAGGTCACTGTGATTTGACCTTGCAGACCAGGGGAGGTTAAATCAAACTAAGAGCGTAAGAGTAAAAGGAGTGCCCACTGCAGCGAGAGGTTTCTTCACGAGGGTCCCAAGCACCTTGGCTAGTGCATCTTCAGCTTGGGTGATGCTGGAACCATCTACTTTTTAGTCTCCATGTAGAGGAGGTGCATGCTTCTCCTTCCATAGTAGGGGATGGGGCCTGTGTTTCTTGTTCCCAAACACTCCTAGATGGTTGTTCCTCCAGTCAGAAAGTGTGTAATGTGAACTTGCCTGTCTAACATTTTTTACCAATCTTTTCCCAGAGCAGTAGTTCAGGCTGCTTTCTTCCTCACTGTTTCTCAGCCCTGACCCATCTGCTGGATACTAAACAGAGGCCATATTCACAGTGAGATCAACACCTATCTATTGCCCCTTTCAGTGACTTATTCATTCGCCCACATAAGCGAGCTGATTTCCTGTTCTCACCAACTGCTCCATCTGTACTAGTCAATAAAAGCTCAAGGATACTGCTCCTGCTTCTGGAGTTTTCGATGGGAATAGATGGGTCAGAAGTAGGGAAATCATTTTTGAAAGGGAACAGTCTTGATTTTACCACTTAAAACATGCAAAACAGCTCCCACCTCTCTAATGCTGGAACTATGACCCAAAGCACTGTAACCCCTAACCTGGCCAAGGGTCTGAAAATTGCACCCCAACACACCAAGCTCTTCTGCTGCCTTGTAAAGAAGACACAGCTTTTCTGACATTGATCAGAGCCCAAGAGCCTGGCTCTGCGCCCTCACAGGGCTTCATCTCACCGGTGGCCATTCTTCCGTGGCTTATTTTGCACTACAAGGCTTTCGGCAGCCTGCTCTTTGCTGGTGACATTCCTGCAACTGCCCTTCACACTCTGTCTCTGCACCAGGAATATCCCACAGTTTGAATTCAGTCCACAGCCTTCTTTTCTGTTTCTTCTCTCTGGAGTGCTCTCCCAGATCACTGCAGAGCTCAGTCTCAGAAGCCTGTGGCCAATCCATCTGGTGTATCCCCCAATTCTATCCCTTTATTCGTGTTCACAGTGCTTACGTTCACCTAATTTACTTTCGTATTTGCTTCTTGAGCCATTCCCTTCCTGTTCTCAAGAACCACATCTGCTCCATGGGAACAGGACCCGTTCACCCCTCAGCTCATCATCCTCTGAAACAGTGCTGTGTGGCATTCCGGGCTCCTGAAAATGAATGGACGTGTACATGAGAAATCCTCCCAAGAGAAAAGCCAGAAGGTTACCAGGCAGTAAACTAAACCAGAGGTCTAATTGATTTCTACCGTGTCCTCAGGCAACAGCCTTTTTTCGCTTGAACATCCCATTGCTCATCCTCCTCTTGCAAGCTGCTTTGACACCGGTCCTCACCAACACAGCTTTGCTACAAAAGTCCACAGCGACTCCTTGCAGTAAAGGGGAGGGGATAAAAAAAGCCAGCGGACGCAGTCACATGAATATTTGGACTCCAGGCAGTTCATCTGAAAGACGTCCTTTTTGTCATTGCTAATGAAAAAGATTGACTAGACTCACCCATCACCGGCTCACTAATTGGAATTTTGCTAGGCATAATTAGATTATGCAGGGTTATTTGAGCTGTGCCTATCCACATCAGAATTCTAAGCTGAGTTCCAAAGGGACAATATTTCATTTTAAAGAAGCTTCTGGTACTGCTGATATTCTGGAAATAAAGCTAAGAGTGGGATTTTTTTTGTCTTAAAATGTAAATTTAAGTCATTTATTTTAAACTGTTATGCATTATAGATGGTCAAACAAAACCAAGTCCCTATTATTGGATGGTGGTTGAGAAAGGAAAATCTGCCTAAAGGACTTTCCTTATGGTTCCTGCCGAGCACAGACAATGGAGCATCACACAAGGCAGGACCACATGGCCACAGCCACATGAAAGGACAGAAGAAAAAGAACTGCATCTCACATTGCTTCTCTGGGAAAAGCCTTCACCCACTGCTTAGATGCCTCTTCAGGAAACACCGCTCCACTAAAATACTGCCACTTACTAAGAGAAGGCAGCTCCGGTCACCTGCTAAACTTTCCCAGGGGTTATCTTTAAAAGCACAATGACATTCAGGGGAGCTAGGGACAAGTCAAAACCAACTAAAAAGGAAGGCAGAGGTTTTAACCATGCCACGCACATTTTGTTACGCCAACAAAACAAGAAAGTGCCTATTATCCCCCAACAGACAGACAGACAGACACAGGACAACAGACAACACAACACTTCCTTCAATGCTGTAGCACGGAAGGACACTGCCTTGAGCATACGGAAATCCTGGGGAGAATGACTGTAGTTAGGAAGAGCCTTACCCCAAGAAGCACAAACCCTGTAGCAAGCCACCAGTGACTGCCAGAGGTTCTCTGGTTCTTCCTTCTCAGCAGCCGCAGGCCCAGACCTCACCCTGTAGCCTTTGCGGAACAAATCCCCCAGAGACTTCCTGCGTCGCCTGCTGGGAATGCGCACCTCAGTAGTGGTGGCACTGGGTGGGTGGTGGTACACCAGGATCTTACTGGGGATCATGGCAGAGGGAGAGAGAAGAACCAAGCTGGAGACTCCTTTGAATCTATTCACACTCTAGTGTGAATAGATATTTGGAAGGGGTCCAGGTTCCTCTGACCTGTGCTGCACACACAGTGTGGCTCAGTGGCATTGATGCCCTCTCCTACCGACCCGCTTGCAAGTGGGCTCAGATGCGCCTGCCCTATCAGGAAGGCTAGAGAAGGGCGGGAGAACACCCTGTCACATTATGTCCTACAAGCTGCTCTATCAGCTTCATCCTGGGAATTACCATGTAAGCTCCTTCCGATATGGCTTAGAGGATGGGGAGAGAAAAGACTATAATCCCTCAAATCAATTGCTACAGAGCAGGGTGTGAGAGGGGCTGCAATTTGGGGCCACCAAGTCACTTCTTTTATGATGGTGGCCTTATTTGACAATTGGGTGTGTATGTAAGGAGGCCTTCTTTATAGAATGTGATATATAGTTGGAGAGAAACACTGAAAGGCACCATTATCTTCTGCCAGCATAACTCATTAGGAAAATCCCCAGTGTGAGGCAGTGGTCCAGGAAGACACTCTGCTTTGTGGAGGAAGGTGGACTGGGGACCTCCCATCAATGCTCCTGCCCCTCTCCCAACACTCCCTGTCCTCGGTCTCTTTCTCCATACTAACTCTAGCCTTGTTTTGGGACTCTCTCTCCCTTAAACGTGCATGTCCAAGCTCTAAAATCCATGCGGCAGCATTTACAGATGAGGCTTTGAGGAGAGAACTGGGTTCAGGAGAGTCCATGAAGACTGAGCCTCCTTGACGCTTTTAAGACAGTTACCAGTGAGCTTATTTGAGCAGCCTGTGAGAATCCCTTATCCCGCTGCCCTGATCTCAGACTCCAGCCTCTAGAACTGTGGGAAAATAAATCTGTGTTCTTTGAGGCAGCCAGGCTACGGTGCTATGGCAACCAAAGGAGACTAAGTCTGTATCTCCAGGCAGATGTGGAAACAGAAGCAAAGCAGTCAGAGAAAGAGGAAAAACACTAAAGAAAATACTTAGATTCTGTGAGCTACCATAATTGGCCACATAACTCTTTCCAGACCTCTAGGAGAATTTTCAACAAGGTTAGCTTGTCACTTCACTGCTATGTGTAAAGCATCTGTGACACTGGAAACGTGATGTTGGATATTGAGTGATTCTGCAATCTAACGGGAACCCAGAAGCCCAGCAGAGGTCAAGTTACGGGAGAGAAGGAAATAGAAAGGCTCTCCTGTAGTGTGGTTATTTAACAATTTGGGTCAAGTCTGCAAAGGAAAAGTGCAAGCAGCTATCTTAAGCTGCCTTCTGTGTATGTGGATCTGTGCTTACATGTATGTGCATGCTACATACATGTGTATGTGTGGAACATGTTGAGATATCCCTATCAGCAAAGGCTACATACACATTTCTGAATCATAACGACTGTGTAGCAGAGAGGCAGTTGAACAGAGATGGTGAGGCCAAGGATGGTGCCACATGCCTTAATCCCAGCACTCAGGAGGCAGAGGCAGGCAGAACTCTGTGAGTTCAAGGCCATCTTGGTATTCATGGAGAGTTCCAGGCCAGCCAGCCACAGATACACAGTAAGACTCTGTCTCAAAAAACAAACAAAACAAAACAACAAAAAACAAAATCAAGCAAACAAACAAAAGGCAGTGACTGTGGAAGACAGCAATTTCTGAAAGTTAAGACAGTAGCACAAGACATAGCTTAAAGTTGGAAGAAATGGACTTGTTTGGCTTTTTTAAAAAAAAAGCCAACGGACTTCAATGTGCTTAAAATGGAAACAAATGACAGGAAGGGAACTCTGCAACACAAAGTTGCTGTAAGTGATGCATAGAAAGACAGCTCCAATGGGCACCCAGGGAGCAGTAAGAAAGCAGGAAGCATATTATACATACAATTTTGACAGCCAAATGAAAGGAACATGTTCCATTAAAAGAACAACTTCCCCGAAATGGTTCAAGAAGAATTAGAAAGCACAAGCAGTCATATTTTTGATTTTTTTAAAAAAAAGATTCAAATTTCATTTAGAAACATTCAGATTGAGTTGGTTCCTATGAAAGAGGTCTCTCAATATTTATGGAGTGTATTACACCAGTCTTACGTGGAGTTTTCTACAGAACAGAGGAAAAATGAAATAGTTTACAACTTGTTTTACACGGCCAGCACAACCAGGATGCTAACACCTGATGAAGGCGTTATTTATTGGAAAAATATATAATTCACTTTTAATAAAATTCAAAACTCGTTCAAATACAAACCATGAGAAAATATTTATAATAAACTGATATATCAAACAGTTTATGGAATTACAAATCAAAACTAGTTAGATACAACCAGCAATAGCTAAAATTAGAAATTTATCTCTTGAAGCCTGGGGAGCTGACTCATTGAACCAACTGCTTGCTGTGCAGGCACGAGGACCTGAGTTCAGAGACACAGCACTCATGCCAAATACGGAGCATATGGAGAGCCCACAGAAGAGGGTGAGGAAGGATTGTAGGAGCCAGAGGGGTTAAGGATACCACGAGACCAGGACCCACAGATTCAGCTAAGCAGGGCTCCTAAGCAGCTCACAGAAACAGACGTGGCAATCAAGAGTCAGCGTGGGTCCATGCTAGATCCTCGGCAAATACATTGTGGTTGTTTACCTTGAGGTTTTTGTGGGGCTGCTAACAGTGAGGGTAGAGATATCTCTGATTCTTTTGCCTGCTCTTGAGACCCTTTTTCTCCTACTAGGTTGCAGCCTTGTGTAGTCTTTTTATGAGGGTTTGTGCCTATGCTTATTGGTATGTCCTGTTCAGTTGACATCCTGGGAGGGCTGCTCTTTTTCTGAAGGGAAATGGAGGAGCAGTGGATATGGGGGAGAGGAGTAGTGTAGGGGAAGACTAGGAGGAGGGGAGGGAGGGGAGGGTGTGGTTGGAATGCACTGTATGGGAGAATAATAAATAAAAAGAACAAAGGAATGAGAGCTGAGCATGATGGTGTGTGTCTGCCATCCTAGCGCTGGGGAGGTGCACACAAGTGAGTTCCTGGAGGTCAGGGGTCAACAAGTCTAGCCAGTTGGTAAGTTCAAGTTATAATGAGGAGCCATAACTCAAAAAAAAAATGAGGTGTAGAATGATACAGGAAGGCATCTGACATTGACTCCTGGCCTCTACTTACACACATATATACACATGCACTCGTATACACACACATACAACACGCAGAGAAAAAAGACAGGAAGTACAAAAGGAAGAAGGAAAAGAAAAGTAGAGCTGTCTATCAAAGACGGTCATGAAATGCAGTGGCAGCAGTGGGAATCTTCCCTGGAAGCCCGAGTTTCTGCCAGAGTAAACCTGTGCCCAGTCTGTGGTCCAGAAACTCCATTTCTATTATTTGCCCAAGAAGAATAACAACATTTGCCCAGAAAACCATGTGTATAGGAAAGCTCAAAGAGTTTATTCAAAATAACCAAAATGCCCATCAGCAGGTGACTGATAAATAATGACATATCTCTGTAAAGGAATACCATTCCCAATAAAAAACAGACAGGCTACCGAGACACGGCAGCATATATGAATCTCAGAATTCTTATTCTGCATGCAAAAGCTACATAGTAAAAGATGTATTTATGCTTTCGATCACATGACATCCAAAAGAGGAAAAATAACCCATAGTGAGACAAATTAAGACAACTGTTGACTATGTTTGATGGATACTGAGGCTGGATATTGTTTCTATCCTCTAAGGGTCCAGTTTGGTTAAAGTGTCAGTACCCAGAGTGGTTCTATGTGGGAGGCAGAGGGACCACGAGGACATGAGACATAGTAGAACCTCTCTAAATGAACATGAAGTATTTCTTGTGTGACTCTTTCAGTCTTTAGGAAAACTAGAGACTGGCTCCACCCACTCTCTCTGCTTCCTGCTGGGAGATGCTACCTTCTGCTCCTACCTGTTTTCCTAGCACAGTGTGCCCTCCTCTGCCACCCTTATCTAAGGCTACACTGGTGAGAGTTCCCAATCCTGGATGTTGAACCTCCAAAACTATGAGCTTAATAAACCTCTTTTCACCTCCCGAGATCCTGTGCCAAGTATTGCATTGTGATCACATTCAGCTGGCTAGTACAAGGAAAGACTGTGGCATATGTTAAATGGAAACTCACACCAGAACCTTCCCAGGTTTACACTGACATAGGTGAGAGACCAATTTACAGCAGTGCACGCCTTTCAAGACTCACTGAACTGTATTATTAAGATCTATGCACTTTACTGTACCTATGATTTATCTCATTAAAATGATAAGATCGATGAGCTGGTGATTTTGTCACTAGAGATGCTCAACATGGGAACCACACTAAAGTGTCACCTGATACTGCAAATGTGGACCCCTCTGCGGAAACACTGAGTGAGGGAGGGGAGAAGCATAGAACTTCAGCAGCCCAGAAAGCCAGCTGACCCAGCCAAAGGAACAAAGGCTTGCCTTCAGGCTCCACCGAAATAGCTGAACACACTGTGGAACCTTTGACCTCTGTGCCTTGTCTCTAAACGAGGTTATAACACCCTCTACACATGACTAACATTAAATGCTTTTTACTCTGGAGGTGCGCGGGATCAAACTGAGGGCTTTAGAATAGACAGAATCCTGTCACTGAAATACACCACCGCCCCCATGTCTTGTTGGCCTGGAAAAATTATTCAAAACCAGTCTTCAGTCTCTGACTCTAAAAAATGAGGAAAACTCCTTGATAAACCTGAGTTCCTTCACACATTTAAAATGAAGGACCCAAGAGGAGAAACCAGCTATCCCAGTTCTGTCTGAGGCAGGAGGATCATGAATTTGAGGTCTACTTGGCCAGTATCACGAGTTCATGATCAGCCAGGAAACCTGGTGAAACCATGTCTAAAAACAAACAAAATACAACCCCAAACCTAAACCCTGCCCTACACATATATACTCCCCCTGAAAGCATGACCCAAGTGCTGCTCTGCACCTTCTGCCCGAGGGACTCCCAGGAGCCATTGTTTCTGAAAGCACTCTGTTGCCAGAATGCAATGGTGACCTTCATCCACAGACTTTGTATTAAAACCCCTGTCTTTTCCCTCTGCATCAAGTTTGTATCTGTAAGAGAGAGATGGTCATGACAGAAGAACAAGAGGACATTCATTCATTCATTGGACTCAGACATGGTCAACTACCTTAATGAAATCATACTTATCTCTCCAGACCCTAAAAAGTGAAGGTACACTCATTCAACTACAGATTTTTATTAAGTTCCTACTACAAACAAACAAACAAAAAACAAAAAAGAAGAAGAGATGATTATCTGAGTTAAAGGATTTAAATTCCAGCTTTGATCACACACTGGTAGTATAGGCCTGTAATCATAGCTACTTAAAAGTCAGAGACAGGAGGATTGCATATTCAAGGCTTGCTATGGATATTCAGTAAACTAGCAGTCAATCTTGGCAACTTAATGGGATCCTGTATAAAAATGAAAAAATAAAATAAAAAGAGAGCTGTAACTAATCAGTAAGTTACTTGCCTGTCACACACACACACACACACACACACACACACACACACACACACACAAGCAAACAAAAAACAATCTCCAGCTCAGCCATCATTTTGGAATAAGCAGTAGCAAGTTCCTTCAACTCAAAGAAGCTCAGTTTCCCCCACTATAAAATGAGAATAGAAAGGGTGACCCAGTGTACAGAGGAACAAACCACTGCATCTCTATCAGAAGTTGTCCTTGGCATATAACCCAAGTGTTCCAGACATGCTTGCTGCCATTATAATGGGCAGAGATGGTGGGGCTAGGCAAGCTGGGTGTACCAATGTGAGTTTCTACTAATTCACTGATTCTCAAGTAACTCCTCATCTAGTAGAGAGCCTTACACTCTACCCTTGTATTTAGCTAGGACAGTGCTGTAGTTTGGTTGTTGGATGTCCCCCAAAGATCTATGTACTAAAGGCTTGGTCTCTAGGATCGAATTGCTTGAGGCAGTGGAACCTTAAAGAGGTGTGGATCTAATGGGGTATCTTTAGGTCAATGTGGACAGTAGAGTATTGGTTAAGTTGTTCTTTCTTATGGTTCCTAGTCATGATATGAATGGTTTTTCTACATGCTCCTGCTACAATGTACTGCTTCTTCACAGACCTAAAGGTAATGGGATCACAGACAGACTGCAAACTCTGAACCAGAATAAACCTCTTTATCACTATAAGGTTATGTGGTCTGAAAGAAAATGGTCCCCAAAGGGAATGACCCTATTAAGAAGTATAGCTTTTGTTGGAGTAGGTGTGACCTTGCTGGAGGAAGAGTGTCTCTGTGGGGGTAGACTTCAAGGTCTCCTATGTTCAAGCTATGCCCAGTAATATAGTTCACTTCCTGTTGCCTGTGGATCAAGATATAGAACTCTCAGCTCCTTCTCCAGTACCATGTCTTCCTGCATACCGCCACATCCTGTCATGATGATAATGGATTAAACCACTAAAACTGTAATCAATTACAAAACTATACAATTATATGTTTTCCTTTATAAGAGTTGCCATGGTTGTGGTATCTTTTCATAGCACTAGAAACCCTAAGACAAAGGCTAATAATCTCAGGTATCTTGATACAAAGATGATCACCTTAAGATTTATTTTAAGGGAGTACCCAACAGACCCTTAGCTCTCTTTTCTTGCACGGCCACTGAGACCTGATATTCTTTAAAAGAGGTGGCATTACCCAGGAGGAAAGGTCTGGGGTCAGACAATCCTACTGAATCCCAGCTCTGCTCATCCCATGAGAATGCAGCCTGGTTCCTTGACACCTGCAAGCCTTTCACTTTATACAGACAGCATCATCCTTCAAAGGATAAGCCTGGGACAATCAGTGGATTTCATGTGTTTTTTCAAATGCCCCACTGCAGAGAAATGCTACATAGTCACTCCGGTTCTCCAAAGCTCTTTTTACCTTGGGTCTTGGATTGGCTGTTCTCCATGAAAACAAACATCTCCCTGAGAGTTGTTGATTGATCCCATAGTGGGAGAGGACCCTGACTAAGGGAGGAACGCTGTGCGATTGACAGGGAGGCTGACTCTGAAGCCAAAAATGAACTGATACCAGTATCTACTGTTGGCAAGTGTTAGCTCTATGTTCAATGTTAGTCAACAAAACAGTCAGCCAATGTTTCTAATTTGAAGCCCAGAACACAGGTGTTGAAGCCAAATCGATTATATTCAAACACATATTACCTGTGCTGTTTTCTTATCAGAGTTCCAAACTAGTCAAATTCAGTGCCTTTGGGTCAACCTCTTTACCCTTTCACTAAAACCAGGGACCAAGAGCCTGTGTTGCTTGGTCGTCCTCAAGATACAAGTGAAAAAGATGTTTCTCTTTGGTTCTTGATTGAACTATTCAGGAGACAAACACTTGCCCAGTCTCCAGTGACACCACTTACCCCTCCCACCAGCCCCCTCTCTTTCTCCTTGCTCTGTCCGTCCTTCTTCCAGACAGAGCAGGAGCAATAACCACCTTGATTAACCAAGCATATATTTAGGGGTGGGTAATCATATTCAGCATCTTCCTTACCCACTCCCCCTTCATCACCTGGCAATGACCACCAGCAACTTGCAGGTCCCTACAGTTTCTCCTATTTCCAAGCAAATGGCCACAGAGGGAATATCTGCACTGGCATAATATGTATGATACTGAGGACAAATGAATCTGGACTTAACCAGTTTCCTCTCTTCTTTTCCAAGACAAAACCTTGAGATCAAGAAAAGAAGAGGAATAATCCCCTCTAATCCAGTTCCTGTAGGGAGCCCCAACTGGGAAGCTGACTTGAGGCCTGTGCTGCTCCCCTCCTGACTAACATTTGGACCTATAAGTGACAGATGGCCATCCGAAGGCACTGAGATCTGTACTTCAGCCTGTGGCAGGGAGGACCTAAATCCATCTATATGGCAAAACAAATCAAACAAACAAACATGTTTCAGACACCCAGCATTGTAACAACGGAGGGCTAAACATTCCTGGGTGCCTCAGCACCAAGAGGAGAGTGAGAAGGAAGCACTTCAAGCACAAAATTTAAGGAGGCCCTCCTTCTACAGGCTGAGTCTACAATTGGATAGTCTCTAGAATAGGTGCCTCCTTAAGGCTTGTGTGCAGTCCTCTTCCTGGCTTCCCCCAGGTCTCACCCTGCCTCCTGCACTGAGTCTACAGTGGAAGTTCATCTCTGAAATGGCCTCACAGCTCCTGTCACCTGTGGCAAGGAGGCAGCATATGAGGTTATAACAATCACCAACAGGAAAAGCCTACAAAGCCGATCGGCCGAGATCAACCTTATCTGAAAATTAAATTCAGGCAGAATGTCTGTGCCAGAGGCTTTGAATAAAGACTGAGGAGCTGGGTGAATTATGTCTTCAATTACAGTTTACAAAGAACAGAGGTGCTCCTTCTAAATGGGAACTCTTGATTTAGCTCTCTATAAAAAAAAGGTAGAAAGCCCAACAGTGAATCTTGGGTCAGATGAAGCATTTCACAAGAGCCTCAGGCTATTGTCAGATTAAACTATGCTTGATTCTGATGCTCAAAATTAACTTTAGGTGAACTTGGGAATGGACATGGCATGGCCTCTGTGGGGGAAGACGCTGACTTGACAGGTGTCACCCTGCTACTGGGTTCCAATGCTCTGCATAAACTCTAACTCTCCCCCCTCTTCTCTCTCTCTCTCTCTGTCTCTCTGTCTCTCTCTCTCTGTCTCTCTCTGTCTCTCTCTCTCTCTCTGTCTCTCTCTCTCTCTCTGTGTGTGTGTGTGTGTGTGTGTGTGTGTGTGTGTAACAGGGATGTAAGTAAACCTGGCTTTGCAGACATTGTGACCTTGACCATAGCAATGCGAAAACTAGCCACAGGCATTATGAAAATGAAAGAGCTTGGCTATCTGCTACTAAAAATGTAAATGTATTCCCTCAAATAGGTGGTGGGTCTAATTCAGTCAGCAGGCCATAGTCTGTCACCTTTCAATGTTGGAGATGCTTGAAAGGGAGAACGGGGCGACTTCCAGTCACCCTAAGAAAGATGTTGGGTGTGATTACCCATTGGTTACTCCTTATTTTCTCTATAACACTCTCAATAGCATCTAAGATTCTCTATCAAAATTTTTCTAGCTTAACCCAGCCACATATAAATTAGTTCCACTCAAGCAAATGCTGAATACTCGGAGATCATAAGCAGCAAGCAGAGTCAGGAACTTTGCATTTGCTTACAGAAAGTTTTCCCCTTGCCGTACCAGGGTGTTCACCTCTGATCTCCATAAATGAGGGCTTTTATGTTATTTTTGTAACATAAAAGGAGAAATAGTTTCTTACAAAGAATGGGTAGCTGCCCCTCAGAATGTGGGGTCCAGGCTTCTAGCTGGTCTTGAATAAATATATGTTAAGAGCATGCTCTAATTAATTCCAGTCAGAATTAAGCCAGAGGGACTGAAGACATGGCTCAATGGTTAAAGATCACTTGTTGCTCTTTCAGAAGACCTGGGTTTAGTTTCAAGCACCCACATGGTGGCTCACAACTATCGTCAACTCCATCGCCAAGGAATTAATCTAATGTCTACTTCTGCCCCCAGGGGCACCAGGAAAACATGTGGTACACATACATACACACAAGCAAAACACACACGAGAAATTAAAATTCCAAAACTAAGCTAGAAATCTCTTTTTCTTATTCTATAGTCTTTGGATCATGTGCTTACTTCAGCAATTATTTTTCCATAAAATAACTTAGAATTTTTATGTATAGCCATAGCTCTAACATTCATTTAATGATGACATTCAGTAAATGTATGTTGAAGCTCGGTTTATTGGTGCACACCTCTAAAGTCAGCATTCTAAGCTATGTATTTTTTGATGTATCTCTAAATAAATAAATCAAATATTTTAGAATAAGGAAAAGAATGTGCAATGATCTTACTTTATAAGCCTTTTGTTATTATAGGTTCTTACCAACTAGCTTGGGCAATTAAAACATTCTGTTAGTCAGCGTTTTGCACTGTTGGGATGCTGCATTCAAACCCACTTAGCACTGCCTTGAAAATATTCATCCCCAATCACAACCTGTATCCTAAATCCCTGTTGGCCCCAGAGTACAGGGAGATCAGGGATCTGAATTTGAATGGCAGACTTAGTTGAGCTAGAAATCTAACTACTGCAGCACCCATTGAGTGAGTGACAGGGATGGGGACTGACATTCCTATCCATGCAGGGGACCAGTGGGAGAAGCCCAAGAGCCTAGGCCTCCGAGTCATGTGGCAGCAGATGACATCTCAGATGTCCTCACAGTGTATCGCCCCACTGATGAAGATGGATCACTCTTCAGCACTGGCTCTTGATCCTTGTGTACAGCCCACACATGACAGGAAGACTCTCACAGATAAGAAAAGCTCCAGCAACTTGGGCTCGGACTATGGAAATGCCTGCCAAGCCATGATTTATGTGGAGATGAATAAGACGCATTTACTACTTTGTCAGCAGCAATAAGCAGCGTCTCCCTTCCTGCCATGGTGGAACTGTGAGTGGAAATGCATGCCACCCTTGTACTGTGGTTTATGCTGTTTCGTTACCAACTGCCTGCGGTGGAGGCTTGCAAATCAAATCAAGCCACCATTATTCTGGACTGATTATCCAATTACAGAATGAAATAGGCCATCCTTTTCTTCTTCCATCACATGCCTGCCTGGTAGTTATTGTGCTGACTGTGTGAGGAACCAGCGAGGAAATAAACAAGTGTGCATCTTAAACCCAGCGAGCAAAGGGGTAGCTACGTATGGCTGGGAGAAATGAACTGATCAATGGTAAGCTGCAGCATCCGTATTACACAGTAAGTTCTTTCCTGATAGCTGTTCAGTCAGAAACACTGCCAGGCATGGTGCTGTCTTTCCAGAAGCATAACTTGTAACTCAGAAGCAAATAGTAATAATCAGTCACTCCCTGGAACACACTCTATGTTTAAGAGGGCTCAACATTTGCAGAGGCTGCAAAAACAACCTACAGTGGTTGGCAATTCAAATTTCTCTGCATGAAAATTCTTTGATCAGCGCTGCAAGAGAAATAAAAAGACAATCAAAAGTAAACTTGAGGTCTCTCGTGACTATGGTAACTTGAAGAGATAAGTGAGCTCTACTTTCAGGAGTGCTCCAGCTCACAGTGGTGCCTTCAGCAAGTTATGGTCACCCTTTGTGAAGGGTTTCAGAGGCAGGAAGGACCTGAGAGTGTCGGTAATAGAGGGTCTAAAATGTCCCTTCCAAATCTGGTGAGGATTGGACCTGGAATGTTTCCTAAGGGCTCCAGTGGCTGGGGAAGCTAGCCAGGGAATGCGAAGGATCTGAAGGTCTCCCACCCTAAGTACCAAGTGTCCTGGTGTGCACCATGACACTGAGCTTTGAAACTGGTGCTGGGGACCCACGCTACGTCCTTGGGTTCCTGCAGCAACCACTTGACTGACTAAGCCATCTCCCACCCCAGCGCTTATGCTAAACGCTTGGCTGCCAACATGTGGGAAGTGGCGAGACCTTTGGGAGCTGGGCTGCAAAGCTGTTTGATCTTTGTGATTTTGCCTTTGAAGGGGCTACCGAGACCACAACCCCTTCCTGTTTCTCTCGTTACCCAGTCCCCAGAAGGTGAGCACTTTTGCTTTGTTGAATGCTCCTATCATGATGCTCTACATCCCCACAGGTTCAAAAGTCAGAGAAGCAGTAGACCATGCACTGAAAACTCTGAACCAAAATAAACCGTTCTGGCTTTAAGTTGTTCACGTTCAGTATTACAAAGTAATGGAAAGCTAACACAGGATCAAATTTCTCCACTCATATGGCTCTCTGCTTCAGAAAGGTCACTCACTCACAAAGAAATATTAGTTCTAAACATAGCTGAGATAGAAAAAAAAAAGAAAACTATTCCTATAAACCTGCAGTTTCTATGGCTCCCTTGCAACTAGGAACAAACAGAAGCCTTCTCTGGACCACCGCATCAACCCTGCAAACTGGCTCCCGGCTGTTGCAGACTCTGCCCTCCAGGCCGGACCAGATGCACTTGAAGGCTAAAGCATGAGGCTCATTAGAATTCATAATTCCTAAACTATCCCACTCACCAGCACCACAGCATCAGGGACAGGATGCTACATCCCAACTCAGTCACCTTGTGGATGATTTGGGTTTTTATAAATGCTAATAGTACTTGCTAATTAAGAGAGATTTTTTATTATTCCAGGCAGCAAAATCCAATGATTTTCTTGTGCCTGTTTCATGAACCAAAATCTGTTACAGAATTGATCTGGTGAGTTGCTTTCTTGGGATTTTAGGGACCACAGAGGAGCTGAATATCACAGCTCCTCATGCAGAAGTCAGCATAAGTCTGATCCAGAAAGGGATCCCCTGATTTAAAAGGGGTCAAATACCCATCATAGAAGTGTTTGTGGAAGTGTGTGATTACTATGACTAAGGGCAAACAAAGACTGTGAGGACAGATCTGGACTTGTCTATTTCTGTGTTACTGAAGACACGGGGTCCAAGGCTGTCATGCACATCTTGTCATTTTATCTTCTAGGAAAACAAAACCCATGTACTATTATGTACTTGATGGGGTGTTGCTTAAATTGAAATCTTGGTCTACTGTTTTTATAGAGAACTAGAGAACCTTCTGGAATCTCTCTCTGTCTCTCCCCCTCCCCCCCACATGTGTGAGTGTGTGTGCATATATCGCTGTTGTTTTAGAAAGGGAGATGTTACGCTTTGCCCCACTAAGCAGAACCTGAGAAGTGGATCTAATTATGAACAGTTTATTTGGGAGTTGGTCTTAGGAGGCACCAGGAAGGAAACAAGGGAATGAAAGGACGGATGGATGGGAGATAGCAATAAAGACTTTGTTAGCAAACAGCATCATGAGCAAAAATGCTCCCAGGAAACTCCAGCAGCCAGTGTCTGCACATGACTACATGTACATGTGTGTGGCAGAGCTGTCCCGTTGAGGGGTGCAGAAGCCAGGGTGTTAGTCCATCACTGGTTTCCTCCACCTTGTCCTCGCTTGAGGAGACAGGTATAGGAGACCCACAGGCAGCACTCATTAGTCACAAGATCCCACAAAGAAAAGCCGATGCCCACCATGCAAAGTCCAGTATGTGAATCAAGAACAAGAGGCGCCTCTTACTGTGGCTGAATCTTTGTTCAATCAGTGTTTTAAAGCTCCTCTCATCCCTACAACATCTTGTGTAAGGTGGTGTACAGCATCTTGTGAGAGGGGCAGAGAAAGAGTGGACAGTTTGCGCACAGTTACCTGGACATCCAGGGATGGAGAAGGGTTCGAGGCTACATAGTACGTCCATAGCGGTAGATGTCATGGCTGATCGTTGCCCTGTTCTAAGCATCTCACTTACTGCTCAGGCTACCTCTCCGATCCTGCTCCAGAGACCCATCTGTCATCACCTTGAACTTAAAGACAAACCCCTTCATCCTCAAGTTCATTAGGAGCGGAACTGGGAGCAGATGCTGTGGGAAACACACCTGGTGTGAGTAGCTGGATGCTTAGAAATGTTTTACCAAGACCAAATAAACTTGGGAATCAGAGAAGAGAAGATTCTAGAACCCTGATAAAGTAGAGGAGATGCATGTCTAGCAAGTGAGGGAAGAGCTGGAAGAAAGGTGAGTACGGCCATACTCTCCTTAGGCACAGCCCAAAGTCCATCCACATAACAGTACGCCAAACACCGGAGTTAAAGGAAAACACAACTCTGGTTGATTTTTTTTCTGATCTAAAGTGCTTTCCTATACCCATACTAACAATGACTAAAACTAACAATTTTTAATTCTCCATGCTCTCTACCTTCAGGTAAATGTAATTTAACATTTTAACTTTTAGAAACAAGTGTAGCGGCGTAAATGGATGCAGACAGATTGTAAAATATATATACAGCTTTAATGTGGAAATAGACTTACAGTACCATGGTTCCCGTGGATTTATAGGTAAACATTAGCCCGAGGCGTACACACCCCCTAAGGCTGGGCTTAACCCTACAGACAAGTGTATTGTTTGTATCTCTTTTCTTATTTAACTTTTTAGTTTGAGACAGAATCTCATAGAGCCAAGCTTAGCCTACAATGCCTGATCCACTGATCCACCTGCCTTTATCCCCCCAGTGCTAGGAAACAGGGATGGCCCATCACACGAGTTTGGTTAGCTTCTTCCTCTTTCTAAATCTACAATGATCTTCAAGTAATGGTATCAAATCATTTATATTGTTTGTTGTGACTGCTTCTATTTCTCTTATAAAAATAAAATTATAAAAATTATTTTGAAAATACATATTGAAGATGCCCAGGCTTTTTACTCTAAAATAAAAGCCTTGGAACAAAGTAAGAGTTCCCTAACTTGGGCCAGGTCGAGTTGGACTCACTTTTATGAATCAATGACTTGATCCATTGTCTCTCCCTTGAGGGAAGCTAAGGTCCACAGCTCAGAGGCCTCGCAGGAGCTCCTGAGCACAAGGCTGCAGTGTTGCCAAGCTCCGCTGCCTTCCGTGGGAACAGTACCCTGGGGTCTGTTCCAAGATGTCTGGGGCCCTGGTCACTGCATCACAAACACCTTTCTGCTTCTCTGTTCCAAGCTGCAGTCCTTCTCATCACTTCCAGGGAGAAAGTAGAAAGGATCAAGAATCAACTAGAAAAAACCAAGTGGCTTGTCACGGAGGCTGGGGGTGGGGGTGGGAGATGAAGAGAGATGGGAGTGGGTTCCTGCTTGTCACTGAGGCTGTGTGTGTCTGGGGGATGTAGAGGGATGGGAGTAGGTTTCTCAAAGGAGGAAGCAACCGCAAATGACTGCAAAGACAGAAGGGAGAGCGGACAAAACGGGATGAGGGGAAAGGAAGTCCGACCAGATCACTGACCTTCCGAAGCTTTCTTGATTGTGTTTGTTGGTCTTTTTGTGGGGCCCCTGGCAGTGAGCAGGATTTATTTCTAGTGCATGAACTGGCTTTCTGGACTCTATTCCCTATAATGGGATGCCTTGTTCCACCTTGATACATGGGGAGGGCTTGGTCCTGCTTCAACTTGATGTGTCAGACTTTGCTGACCTCCCATGGGAGGTCTTTCGCTCTCTGAGGAGTGGGCAGGGAATGGGGGACTGGGAAGGGGAGAGGGAACTGTGGTTGGTATATAACATGAATAAAAAATTAAAAAAAAAACTTTCCTGAGGTTCAGGCAATGACAGAAAGTAAACAGGCACAGCATGAGAGAAGAAGGGACTCTGGTAACACTTGCTTTGATCCTAACAATAATGCCCTTTCACAGAAAAGACTAGAAGCTTTTCTCTATTACAAGTGAGAATTACATGATATAGAAACTTGCTGTACAAGTTCACCCCCAGATGGGTGACTCTGTAGCCCAGGACCCAAGAAGGTCCCCAACCTCAGGTCCAAGGCTTTTCTCCGATTGCTGGGCTGAAGGCTCTCTCTCTTGTCCCTCCCTCCTTCCAAGGCAAATGAGATGCTCCCAGCATTCCTTCCCCTGTAATACCAGTTTGCAACTCAACAGTACCAGCTTGCCCCTAGGTGCTTTCCTCTTCTGTAAGTGGGCTCAACGGCAAACTGAGGCAGGGAACTTGGTGGAAATGTCATTCACAGTTTCTAACATGTTGTATGTTGTTTCCTAAGGAACCTAAGCTTGTTCATTCAGGATAAAGCCTGTGTTAGGGCCAGGCTTAGGTAGTTGCCCAGGTTTTATATCATGAGAAGGAGTTTTAAAGTGACAGATCTTTTTAGGCGATAAAGACAGGGAAAGAGAGAGCCTTGAGTACTCTAATACAGCACCACCAACAAAGATGAACATGTTATTAGCATTCTTTACAGCCCCTTCCCACAGGGACTTCAGTAATACCCCGACCACCACAAAAACCCCTTAAACAAGGCAAATTTAAGCCAGGGATACCTTACAATAAAAACAGCACTACTTTATAAATTGTGTGTTATGTGAAACTTCCCCTATTCATTTTCAAAGGACCTGGCTAGGTATATAAATTATACTGTGGGCTGGACTATATGACAGAGCTGTGAATTACAAGGTCATAATTTTACCAGCAATTTTAGATGCTACCATAAACTATTCAAGGTCTAAAGGTGTTCTCATACACTTTTTTCCCCTAAGCTCCCAAAATTAAAATCCTAAGCCAGTTTTTGAAAGGCGGTTCTTTTTTGGCTTCTGTTTCAGGAAAACAGCAGTCCAGGTACAGCTTCAGCTCTTTTCTCCTGCAGCATACTACGGTCACTTCTGTTTTAAATAACTCGCACCTAGTCTTTGATAGATGTTTCCTCAGCCTTCTTATGAGAAGGATGGGCTTTGCTGGAAATGGCCTTGGAGTTGGAAAGCTTCCTGGAGCTGCAGCATCCCTGCCCAGGGCTTGCCTGAGGAGATGCAGTGATGGCTGTGGACCAGATGCTCCTCTTCTGTCTGTCATGGAGACTTCCCCTGTGCTTTCTGCCCTTCTCCTCCTCCCCTCCACCCAAGTTACACCTATTTTCTTGTTTCCTCATCATTTTTATGCCTTTTGGTCCATTGGAAGGAATTAGCCTTTGGTTCCACCAGCCAGTTCTCTCCTCTAGTTAGCAAACTCCTACCTCTGAATGCACGAGTCCACCTGCCCAAATACTGCCTTTTCCCTGCTCATCTTTTCCTTGGGACCCTGATGTCTCTTTTGTGCTTTCTCCCCAGCCCTGCCCTGCCATCCTCTGAAACTTCAATGGAATTCATTCTCTCTGGCGAATGAATACAGTAACACTAGTCTCTCTTCTTTTGCTCCTTCATTTGTATATGAATTCACCGAACTCAGGTAAATCACTCCTCTTAGTGGTTGGCTGAGACATAACACAGTGTTGGGGACATAGTTGGGACATAAGTACCTACTGAATGGACCAAAATGATGTTAAATGAAGTATTGGGTGGGTGGACAGGTAGGAGAGTTCTACCCACTATTTATCTACAGGAGGGATACCAAGAGAGGGTCTCAGGGGAGGCTCACCTCCATTTCCCCAGTGATTTTTACAGACTGGCCAGCTCAGAGTCATATACTCCCACTCCTAGCAGTAACATTGCAGCTCTACCATCTAACTCCCTATAGTTACTCAGAAATATTGAGATTAAGCTACTCACTAGAGAGCAGATATAGTATCTGCTATCACTAGATGCTCACTAGATACTCTGATATTCCTAGACAAATTAAGAATCTTCTCCCATGTACAATTTTTTCATATAATACATGCTCTCCTCCTGTCCCCCTTCATGCGGTCAATCTCATGTTTAAGGCCCAATTAAACATCACCTCTCCTGCAAGTCCCCATGTCACAGGTACATCAACACATTCTCAACTTACAACACACAACACCTGTGGCACCAAAGCAGATCCTAACTCACTTGACTAGAAGGTGTGCCTAGTCTTTACAGGACAGCAGGAATATCCTCTAGCTCTCGTGCCATATTAGGAAGGTCACCAGTGTACCAGGCCCTCAGTGAAAGACCTGGGTATGCTATTTACTGATTGTATAATTTCCTGGACCAATTACTTCTTAGAACATCCTTATCCGTCTCTGCCAAGTCAAGGGTAACAATGAAATTTACTTCAAAATGCCAATCAAATTATAATAGCCTTCCCAGAACGTCTTCTAGATGGAACACCTATATAGAGGTTGTGTGCTTTATTAATGCACCTAAGGAAACTGAAGGAACCTAAGGATCCCTTATTTCTGTTGGTCATCAAGGCAACTCCAGCATGGCACCAATTTCAAATTAAGAATTGAAGAGATCCAAGCAGGAGACTCAGCAACCCATAATTTAGACTGTATTCACTCTTGCCAGGAAATACACATAGGGAGCTGACCCCCAGGCTCTCAAATTATGAGCCTAGTTTTCAGCATTGTCCAGCCCACACATGGTGCTTTCATCCACGGAATGTGATCAGCTACTGCTCCTGGAACAAACACTGGAGTTCCATCAACCACCTCCCTATGTACACTCACAAATATCTCGATTCAGCTACTCACTGGATCCCCTAGGTAGCCTGAGAATCTTTGCCCTTTATCTAGCCATGTCCTTCCTTGCCCATTCCTACCGCTTTCCGGTTGAGGGAAACAGTGCCTGCCTGCTCCATGACTCATGCCCACAGGAAAGAAGTCTTGGATAAGTAAATAAATAACACCTGTTTTACTTAAGTCTGTGTTCATTCAGAGCATGGTAAGCAAGGCAGGTAAAATTTCTCCATTTGGGTTCTCATAGCTGCGTGGTTTAATATTGATTATCTCATTGTGTCAATCTCTATATGATCTGAGGAAAGTCAAGCATACGTCTCCAACATCCCATTGGACTCTATTATATGCATGCATAGATATCTTTATTTATGGTACTACCAACATATGGGTTAGATCCAAAGCAAACATATATTTTTCGACATTTAAATGCGTATCTTCTCAAGTCTGGTTTTCAGTGTTATTATTGAACACTTTATCATTTCCCTGTCATAGTTACTCACCAGATGTTCAATTCCCACTGCAGATAAGGTATTTTGATTTCCCATATCCATAAATAGATCAGGCTACTCCCAACTGAACTACATACATCTCATGGTCCACACAACCACAGAGTTATGATCAATACTGATCTGTTGGATGAATCATTTATTAATCCCAAATTCCATCCCCAAATTCTATCCTTCTCTCCCTATGCCTCTCTCCCAGCTCTCAAGAGATACCAAATCTACTTACAGTGTTATTACTTTGCACTGTGGTGAAGATACCCAAAATTGGCACTCTGGGTGGCTTCATTCCTAACATCATTTTATACAGAAAACTGCAGTCCAATGAACAAGGAACTATAAAATTGATGCAGCTGAGGAAATTATGCCCCATACAGATAACACTATGGACCAAACTGTTCTAATAAGCAAGGAAAATCTCTCAGACAATTAAGTTCCTGTTTAAGGCCATTTGCCTTGGAATTCCCTAAAGGATTTGGGAGGACGGTGAAATTGTTGGTGACAGAAGAAATGGCTGGCTGGAGCTCAAGCTGAATAGATTATTGAATTAAGGCAGGCTCAAAGCAGACTAGCAGGGGAAAGTGATGCTGAACTTTTCATGGCTCTAATCTTCTTGTTTCTGCTCTATTTAATAGTTTCCTGGGCCACTCTTGTTTTCAGGAAATGAAATAGACAGACAAAAAAATTCACTGTTTTCTGACTCAAATCCAGAGAGAGCATTTATTTCCTTCTCTTGTTTTGATCAAAGTAGAGACTGGGAAAAATAGGGCCAAATGAGGGGAGAGAATTTTTTCTTAACTCTTTATGATCGACAAAGGGGGTCAGCTGAAAACCCACCAGAGTAGCAAAGTGCCTATTGTTAGGCATCAAACAGTTAAACCCAACTGGAGGTCATGGGGTAATCGCCCATCTCCACTGATTTTCCAGTCTGTAAATAAGGAATGACTGAAAAATCCTGCTGACCTCTGGAAGGCAATGTGTAGTAACGCCAAGTTTATCTTAAAGTGCTTCATGCACATCCATTAGACACAACTAGGGGCTCCTATTTACTACAGTGTCGTGACTCATGCTTCAGAGTGCTTTGCTGTCAAGGATAAGGACCTCTTCCTCGGGCTGGTGACTAAGCAGAAGTCTGATGCTGAGTAATCATATCCAGTGTCTGGGACAAAGTATGGCATACAGCAAGTACTCAATAAATGTTGGAGTGGCTGAATGTGTGTCTGTGTGTATGTATATGGATGTATATACATACATACATACATACATACATACATACATACATACATATATATATGTATGCTGAATAAGTTTCTTTCTCTCTCTCTTTTTTTTTCTTTTTCTTTTTGGTTTTCTGAGACAGGGTTTCTCTGTGTAGCTTTGGAGCCTGTCCTGGAACTCACTCTGTACACCAGATTGGCCTCACACTAACAGAGATCCCCCTGCCTCTGCCTCCTGAGTGCTGGGATTAAAAGTGTATGCCACCACTGTGCAAGTATATGGATTTCTTAAAGTTTCACAAAACTCCTACCCTAACCATGTATTGGAATCCTCTACAGAACAGTTAGTAAGTTATGGTGTGAGCACGTAGGGCCCATCACCAACTTTTGTTTGGAAACCTTCTTTTATGTATTCTGTGTGTTTTTCATATCATGCATCTTGATCCATTCATCTCCCCACCCCTTTATATCTATCCTCTCTGCTGCCAACAACGCCCCCCCCAGAAAAATAAAATTTGAGAGAAAATTTAAAAAAAAATCTTATCATAGAGACTGTAGTGTGACATAGGGAGTTATATAGTATACCTTTTGGTCCATATATCTTTACTTGCAAGTGTTCATTGCAAAGAATCATTGATCTGGTTTGAGCCCTCTGACTTCTGCTACACTATCAATGCTGGGCCCTCACTGGAGCTCTTCTTGGAGATCCTTTTGTTGCTCTGTGTATGGAGATCCTACAGCGTTGGATCTGCAGGATCGGCCCCCTCACATGCCCTAGCAGGTAATATATGGGGTGGATGTTGGGGTGGGCAAACTCATAACTCTGGTTCAGGGCCTGGTTAGTTGCAGGGTTTGTCAGTCCACTGGTTCTCCCTCACCCTCACCACCAGAGTGAGCTCTCTGTCCTCACCAAGGCGAGCTCCCTGTCCTCACCACCACCACCGGGTGAGTTCTCTCCTCACCACCATTGTGAGCCCTCTGCCCTCACCATTGTGAGCCCTCTGTCCTCACCACCAGGGTGATCTCACTGTCCTCACCACCAGGGTGAGCTCTCTGTCCTCACCACCAGGGTGATCTCTCTGGCCTCACCACCAGGGTGAGCTCTCTGCCCTCACCATTGTGAGCCCTCTGTCCTCACCACCAGGGTGATCTCACTGTCCTCACCACCAGGGTGATCTCTCTGGCCTCACCACCAGGGTGATCTCTCTGGCCTCACCACCAGGGTGATCTCTCTGCCCTCACCACCAGGGTGAGCTCTCTGGCCTCACCACCAGAGTGAGCTCTCTGTCCTCACCACCAGGGTGAGCTCACTGCCCTCACCACCAGGGTGATCTCTCTGTCCTCACCACCAGGGTGATCTCTCTGCCCTCACCACCAGGGTGAGTTCACTGCCCTCACCACCAGGGTGAGCTCACTGCCCTCACCACCAGGGTGAGCTCTCTGTCCTCACCACCAGGGTGAGCTCTCTGTCCTCACCACCAGGGTGATCTCTCTGCCCTCACCACCAGGGTGAGCTCTCTGTCCTCACCACCAGGGTGAGCTCTCTGTCCTCACCACCAGGGTGATCTCTCTGCCCTCACCACCAGGGTGAGCTCTCTGTCCTCACCACCAGGGTGAGCTCTCTGTCCTCACCAGGCTGAGCTCTCCATCATTGTTCATTCACCCTCTGCAGCAATGAGCAAGGGCCTGGGCAGGTTCTCACGCTTTCATGCCCTCAATTCTGACTCAGCCACACCTGCACCACCAGGACCAGCTCTGCTGTGCTGAATGTGACCCAGGTGAGGTACAGGGCCATCACCAGCTTTTGCACAGCGTGAAATTTCAGAACGTGTTTTTTCACATTTTTAAATAGTTGAAAAAAATCATAATAGTATTTTATAAATCTTAGAATTATATAAATTTCTAATTTAAATGCAATGAAATTTTTTAAAATTTTGTTTTTAGGATTTTGTTTCCCTTTTTCCCAAGACAGGCAGGGTTTCTCTGTGTAGCTTTGGAGTGTGTCCTAGAACTTGTTCTGTAAGTCAGGCTGGCCTTGAACCCGCAGAGATCCACCTGCTTCTGCCTCCTGAGTGTTGGGATTAAAGGTGAAGAATATGATTTTTAATTGCCATTGTATATATTCATTGAATAGGGTATGATGTCACATACAGACATTTTCGTAAAATTAGATATTTTACATTGGGCATTCAATCCATAGTGTATGAAGCTGATTCCAGGCCACAGTGCAAGGTTGAATAGCAGTAACAGTAACTGGATGGCTTTCAAAGCTGAAGATATTTGCTATCTGGGAAGACACAGGAGACTCTTGCTGAACTTTCTTCTGTAGAATAGAAGATGGGCACTCTGGCTTCTTCCCACTCCGTTGTTCTCTTGATGGATTTCATCATTAGCGTCCACACGTACCAGTATGCCACCCACCCAGCTGCGAGACTAAAACACAGAGATGAGAGGGGTACTTGATATTATGGGAGCTGAGGCCGGAGCGGCAAATGACCTCACTGGTCCCTCCGCCACCACATCTGTGACAAATGCTCAGACACTGCCTAAGGTCACCTTCTACTATATGTTGAATTGTCATTCACTACAGAGATTAAACTGTAGAGTGCTGGGGCAGATTTCTTTGGCCCTGCTCTCTTATAAAGTCCTGAGGTCCTATTCATTCTCTGTTGGCTTTCTCTTTCAGATTAACTTGTGACAAACACCTTCGGCTCCTCATCCGATCCGCATCCTCTGTCTAACCACAGCACCCAGAAGAAGACCCTGAACACAAGGCCCACAGAACACACGAAGGACACCAGTGTTGAGCAGACCCAAGAAGTGATTTCTTAATAGACAAATACAAGGCAACTTTCTTAGCATCCCGAGCCCCAGCACTTTCACAAGTGAGCTAAGGCTGTACTGCTTCCAAGCACATCCAGTGCACTGCTCCTTGACCTTCGCATCCTAAGAACCAGACCCCAGTCTGGCTTTCTGATTTGTCATCTCTGCAGACATAAATCAGCCTCCCTCTCATTTGGCAGCCTGATGGATCTTCTCCTGAGCAACACACAAACCCTGCCCAAGGCAAGGCAGCACACAATGCTGACAACAGACAAAGAGAGCACCTTGGAGTTTTAGCCAAGGTCATTCAAGGTCTTTGGCATGAATGATGGCCAGTTAAACACTGAAAGTAAGGAAGAGAGACCACTGACTTCAGAAATCAGCCCGTGAGAGCTAATAATCATAAAATTTCCTTTCTGCCCATATTTCTTAGTTGCTATTTCAACAGGGTTGTCTATTTTAAAGCATACTTACACGCATGCACCGTACTCTCTGCTTCTCTCTCCAGCACACATTCAACTGACAACTTTTTAAAGACTCTAAAATAAAAGGAGCTCTCAAAACCCGCTTTCACAATCCTTCAAGGCCTGTGCCCTCCTGGAAGCACTTGTTTTCCTTTGCTGTCTAGACCTTAGAGAAGAGGTTTCACTGATGCATACTTGCACACAGGAGGCATTCATTTTTCTTGCTCTGGTATGTTCCTGGTCCTATAGCTGTACCAACCATGCTCCCAGACCAACTTGACCTGTACTGAGATTTCTGCTGGTTCTGGAATAATGAACTGCTTTAGCATGTTTCCCTGAGAAACCATGACCTTTCCATATAACAGCAAAGTCTAAAAGGTTCTACTTCTTGTTGGGTCATGGCTCTGACTCTTTGCTCATTTTGTTGTCACTTCCTTTTTTTTTATCTTGATCTTAAATGTTTCCCCCACACATACTTTGTACCAGGCAGGGAGTAAAGGAAACTGCTAGAAAAGCAGTGGTCGGGGGCTGGGAACAGGTAGTAGTCACGCTGAGGTCATTCTTGCCTACTGAGAATCGTGAGTCAGTAAGAGATTGCTGGAAAAGAAGTGGAATGAAGCCAAGGTCCCAGGGTCATCCTCTGGTATCTACCCTTGTGCTCTGTGGGGTTGGAGGAGAAAAGAGACTTTCTTCTACAAACAAATTGATAAAAGCAGTGACAACTTGGGGTAACAATATTTACACTATTTTCTGTGCCTCTTGTATTATGCAGTATCCGTTAGCTTGTCATATGAAGAATTCCATTACCTTCCACAAAAAGGCCTTTGGGATCTAGCCAAATGGCACTCTATAGTAATACCATACTAACAGGCCTCCCAGCAAGAAATCCTGAAATAATAGCCCTTATGAAAATACAGTTCCATCCTCATACTGTAGTTCCGCCTCATAAAATCGGCTCCAGTGTTCTCGGGTACGAATGCTGTGACTAGACTTGGGTTGTTGCTGTTTTACAAAGTTCCTGTTTCTGCTTAGATTTAATAGACATCTGTCTATGCAGAACGCCTCTCTTGCATGTCGTTCTTCAAAGCTGACGCTTCGACATGTGAGAAGCAGCGACAGATCACTTCAGTATTTCTTTCTAGCTCAGAACCAATTCTGTCAAAGGATAGAAGGGAGATTTGAAGACTGGACAGACCTAGAGGAGAGCGCGTTATTTTAGTAAAATCAAGTGGGATCTTTACTCTAGAGTCAGTCTAGAATTCTTGCCCTTGCCCTGCCCTGGGTGTCAATTTAGACAGAAATGGATGGAAGGTGCCAGTTTGTGCTCAGCGTGAACACATAGGCCAGCTTTCAGAACCCCTAGAAACCTACATGCCATCTGTGAGTTTCTCTGCATACCCTGGGAAATCTTCTGAGGGCTATGTTGTCTTCTATGAGTTAAAAGCCTGATTCAGTGGGAAGTCAATCAGCCAGTATTCAAGGGACTTCTGAGGACGACATTCCTGCTTTCCCTCACTAGATGGCAGAATGGCTTAACAGACAAAGTGGTGTGGGAAGCACAACAGGATGGCAATGAGGGACTGGGACAGCACAGGCTGCTGACAGAGGCAGTGTCACTTGGGCAGGCCAATACGCCTAGGACCAGGGCCTCCTGTGTCTTCCCTAAGACCTCCAGGTGCCTAGTCTTTTCCTTCCTGCCATGTGGTGAGAAGTTCTGGTTCTAGTATAAGGACCGCTGCAATTGGATAAAACAAACAGAAACCTAGTTTGTTAAACCGGAAATAGGTATTCAGACAATGCGGACTTAGCTCACAGCATTTGAGAAAAGGATTTCTGATCCTGTTGACCAATTCAGTGGGAATGTTCACTTGCCCTAGTGAGAATGCTGGTTGGTTTTATTATATGTGAGGTGATGTGATGTTAGGTGGCAGAGGTACGGCTGCAAGCACATACCAGATTGGAGCTTTGGTGATAGATTCTAGGCAACTCATAAGGTAAGAAGGAAGGCAAGTCCTCTAGAGGACCCCAGAATGCCCTGTGTTTTGAGCAGATAATGTTGCAGCCTACACTAGTTCCCTAAAGCAAGTCCCCGAGGACAGGATAATTGACAAGGAAAGAAAGGAAGGTGGGGGGTTGGGGTAGGGACTGAAGAAATGGCTCAGGAGCCACCCGTGTTCTTGCAGGGGACCAGAATTCAGTTCCCAGCACCCTACATCTTGCATTTCATATCTGCCTGGACCTCCAGGTCCAGATCATCCAACATCCTCTCCTGGACTGCACAGGCACCTGCATGTGCTCGCTCACACACACACACACACACACACACACACACACACACACCAGTCTTTAAATCAGATAAGTGAACAGGCACTGAAAAAAACGTCCATATAAGAAAAATCAGCCAACAACCATTTTAAGAAGCATCCTCTCCCCTGCTACAGAGACTGGCTGGGTCTTACCATGTCCCACCCCTTGTTAACTCCCTTTCCCTATAACTATTTGGGTTTGCACCCTGAGTTTACAGATTCCTCTCCCACAGTAAAGGAATCTTACACCTTAAACTCAAGCCAAGTAAAGCAACTAACACATTACGATTATACCTGTTTTGAAGTCTGTTGAATGACTGAATACCTGAAGATGATGCTGATGTCAATGCTACAGTGACGCAGTTTTTAAACCAGGGTTTACACTTGCATGAGTGAAGCTAAATCCCCCAGAAACAAGGCTCAAGCCCTTCCTTCTGGGGGCATCCTAGCTCGGCTTATATTATGCTTGTTTGGTTTCTGGGTCTTATCTCATTGAAAAGCGTTCTTCAAGATTTCTTTTTGTCTCTCAGCACTTATCACGGATAGGATTGACACAGTCCATATCAAGTAATAATTCTAACTTTAGGCTCTGAGATGACAAAGACCTCACATTCTTGCTGTGTCAATGCTTAGGGAATGAGCAAGCTAGCCTCTTCCTGGTTCTCCCACTTATCTTTAGAGCTTGTAGGAGCACTGAGTGAAACAAACACATAAAGATCTTATTCCGATACCTGCCACATAATACATGGTAGTATAATAACAGTGGCCAAAATAAGCTTTTATTTGACCACTATTATAGTTCCAGTGATCTCAGAGGAAAGTTAATGCTGCATTTATCAAAACTGATTTGTAGCTATTATGAGCAAAACACCGTGCCAGGCTTTAGAGGAACACAAAAGAATATATAATGCATCTAATATCAATAGGCTTTCTGTAAAGAGCAAGACAGTGAATGGGATTTTATGCTTTGTGACCCTAGGTCTCCATATTACCATAGACAATATGTAAATGAATGAGTGTGGCTGTGTTCCAGTAAAATCATATTTCCAACAATAAACAGTAAAGGCCTGGGAAGGTTGCTCACCATGGAAAGCGCGTGTCATACAAGCATGTGGACCCGAGTTCAGTCCCCAGAATCTCTATTAAGGAAAAGTCAGGCATGGTGCTTCACACTTGCAAATCCTAACACAGAAGAGGCTAGGAAATGGGAATCTCTGGGAATTTCAAGCCAGTCATCCTAGCCCTATCTCACCCCCATCCCACTCCTACCACACGCACACAGCAGTGGGCCATTTGGGGCAACTCTGGATCTAGTGTGGCAAACGATATGATTACAGCACTTGTCGAAGTGCAGTCTCACCAGAAATGACCTACGTCAGAAGAGAGACTGGGATGATGATGGTTTTGGAAGAGGCAAGATCAAGACCGGTTGAGTTCAAGCACACGGAGAGTAAGGGTGAACGCCTGCCAGATGATGACCTATGGAAGTCACAGAGATGGAGGATGTGGGCAAGAGGAGTTTGTGGGAGCTTAGTGGCTGGTACCAGCCACCTGGAATCCAAGCAAGAGATCTACAGAAAGGCAAATCATAAACATGAAGGGGGCAAGGCAGGGGGATGGTGTACAGCAAAGACAAAGGTTCTACTAAGCCAGGTCACCTGCATGGCTGCAATCCCAGCTACTCTAGGAGCAGAAGCAGGAGGATATCAAACTCAAAGACTGTCTAGACTGCTTAATGAGATCACAGTCAGCCTGGGGAACATAGTGAGATTCTGTCTCAAAATGAGAAGCAAAAGAGGGAAGGGTGGCTCTATCTTAAGGATGGAGCAAGCATAAGCCGGACTCTAGGATCAGTGCCCAGTACCTAAAGAGAAGAAGGAGGAGTCTGGGGAAAAAGGGAGGGGGAGAAGGAGGAAGAAAGGGAGAATGGAGAATGAGAGGGGGAAGAGAAGGGACAGGAAAGGAAGAATAGCTGTTTGCTGTACCTCCAGGGGAATAGTATTTTTTTGTTTCTTGTGTTCCAGGAAATAACAAGTTAATTTTACCCTTTGTGAGACAGGCTGATATACCACTATTTGATCTGGGGGGGGTGGGGGGCTGAACACAGAGATTGTGATACGGAAGCATGGAGTCGCTTATCTCATCATTTAATTCAATTAGTAGCAAATACATCTTAGGAAAAGGGAGATACTTATTATCCATCATTCAGCTCTAGGTCCAGGCCCAGGCATCCCCAGGGAAGAGGAACAGGAAAGAAGAAAGCTAGTTCAAATGAGTTATCCTGGCAATAGGGAGGGATCGGGTCCTAGAAGAACTCGCTTCTAGACCTGCAGCCTAAAGGGCTCTATCCTTGACAAAGAAGACATGTCAGTAACAGAAAAGTAGAAGAGAAGTAAGTCTGGAACCTTCTTCCCCAGTCTTCTCTCCCTAATCTCCAACATGCCAGGGGTTGACCTGGGCCAATCTCAGGAGGGTAGGCAGAGCATCAACCAAACTTGCACTGGAGATCTTAGGAAGAAATACCAGCCAGGGACCCCTCTCTCTGGAACCTAGGACTTGGATGACGGAGGGGATCAAAGGACTTTCTAAAAAATTCCTCTGCTCAAGTTGCAACATGGTATATAATATGCTAGATATATATCAAGACATAAATGCTTCAGCTTTTAACGCTCAAAGCATCATGAAATGAGGCATTACAGTAAATCCTGACTCTGGGGAGCATGAAACAGCAATGTTCCTGCAAGTATGACAATCGTGACGATTGGTACAGCAGCCATTGCTAGACTTCAGGTTCAGTTTCATCGTAGGCTGGACCCACAAACCCCAAAGCACAGCTCCCAAACCATCATCTCTGTCCCCAGGATCCTGTAGGAAACCCCCCAGCTTCTACCCTTACACACAGCACCTCAGATGCACCAAATTCTAAATTCAGGAATGTGACCCAAAACGTGTGGTTGAACCAGACCTCTGGGTCGTTCTGCTAGGCACTGAGGTTTGAGAAAGAGTGCTCTAGAATATTCATCGATGTGCTACAAAAACTCTCCTCACTTGTTCCTAGAGGGTCTGATTGAAGACTTTGAAGGAGACTTCCACAGTGTGTGGGGTGTGTGTGTGTTTCTAAGGTTTTTTTTCTAAGGTTGAGTATGTGTCTCCCATGAAGTGAGAAATTTGTTAATGTGGATGCTTGCTGGACTTCATTAGGAAACTTGAAGCCATTCTGATAGCTTAAATTAGGATATACTCAGGCTGAGGTACAGTCTGGCCTCTGAGGCAGGAGGTACCTATGTTCTCCAGGGTAATTCTAAAATCCTTCCAAGGTCACTTTTTATCCCACCTAAGGACAGAAACACCTGGAAAAATTACAAAAGCGTCCTTCAATCTCTCTCTTAGGAAAGCCAGATTCGAAGGTTTTGGGGTAGGGCTTCACTTCCAAGCCTCCAGGTCTGTAGTCTGCAGGTGACGTCTTCACTGCTAATACTCTAGGAGAAAAGTATTTGCCTTTAGAGCCCTGCAATCCACACTGCACGCAGACAGTCAATTCAAATTTCTATAATCTATTGTGAGCACATTTGTATACATCATTGGCATTATCTCACAATGCAAGGCACACACTTTCCCATGGTTAGGTCATCTGCACACAGGGACCAGTTGAGTAGGAGCAAGTGTGCCTCCGAGCTGCTATCTAGCGTTCAGTTCTCCTTCCGGATTCACTATCCAGGCCAAACCCTCAGGCTTTCATCTCACGGCAAAGGATTGAGGCTTTTATTATTGTTGTTTTTTTTTTGAGATGAAGCACAGGTAAATATGTTCAGTCCCAGAGATTTAGGTTGCCCAAGGAGATTGTTCTAATAGCATCCCCAGTGAAGCGGGCCATGTGAAGAGAGGCTGGCATCCGTGAAAACTTCCAGCTGAATTCATTCCTTGAAGACATTTATTTCAGGGAGTTATTTCCAATTTGGCATATAACAGCCATGCAAGTCAATGAGGATTTAGAATCCCTGTTCCCTATGGAGGGCATCTTATTTAAAGCACATCCCCGACAAAGCAATATCAAGGAGACACAACTGGAAATCTCTTCAAGAGGTGTCATTTCTCCAGAAGCAGATTTAGCAAGTACAGCAGCTACCCGAACAGCAATCACATTCCTGAAATTCACCTAAACTTTCACGAGTCTGCTTCGCTGGGGCTGTCTTCACTCAAAGTCCAACCATGGGGGCAGAGTTTAGCAATGGGCTTATCCATCTCGCCATTCTTTAATGGCTTAGTCTCAATGCTATTCCTGAGGTTCAGGGTATCACTAAATTCTTTTTAAAAAATGAAACAAAGGGTGTGGAACCATGCCTTAGTCTCTTTAGGTATCTACATCAACATACCTTTGACTGGATAATTTATATCACCATATCAACACAGATCCATCAGTCACAATTCTGGAGGCTGAGACAGGCAAGGGTCAAGACACCAACACATACAGTGCCTGGTCAAACCTTGTCTTAATAAGGGTGATAATAACACTCTGGATGCTCCATTCTCATGACCTAAGTGCCTGACACCTAATTGCACACTCCTTCTAACACTGCTGAACTAGGACTATGTGTTTACATGGGAATCTGGTGAACACTTGCATTCAGAACACAATAGTGAGCATCTCTAAAATGATGTCATTGCAAATCATTCCAACAGTAACGACATTATTTTTATTAATTTGGACATGTACTTAAAATGAGTCTTCTTACTCTACAAGGCCAACGGTGAAGAGAAGCAGCAGTGAAAAGCCAGCTTAGTCCTTGAAATAGGATTAGCTCAGAATTTTAAAACTAGACTGAGTTATTTTTCTGTTTCTCTTCCTTACTTTTTCTCTCAACTGGGACCATGTGGGACATCCTGTCCAAAGGCTCCTCTGTTTTTTGTCAGATCACTGGAGCAAGGAGGATGCTGCATCTCAGAGTCAGTTTGGTTGGATGGAATTTCTTAACTAGAACAGTGGGTGTGTTTATCATTTGAAAGGTAGCATGATGCCATGGAATAATCCTTTTGTACCCTGTGAATATGTATTACTCTAATTGGTTTAATAAACAGCCAGCTGGCCAATAGCTAGGCAGGAAGAGGTTAGGCAGGTGATTCAGACTGAGCAAATGCCGGGAGGAAGAAGGGTGGCATTGCAAGCTGAACAGAGGAAGCAGGAGATGAATATTGCTGTGCTAAAGAAGGTACCACCATGTGGTAGATCAGAGATAAGAAATGCGGGCTAATTTAAGTTGAAAAAAAGCTCGTTAGTAACAAGTCTAAGCTATCAGCTGAGCATTTATAGTGAATAGTAAGTCTCTGTGGGGTTATTTGGGAGCTGGAGGTCCCGACAAAAAAATTCTGCCTACAGCATGGTCTCACACAGAGAAACCTGGATTTTAGAGGCAGGGTACCTGAGTTCAAAGGCTGGCTTGAACATTTAACTGTGTGACTATCAGCAAGTAACTTAACATCTACAAGTCTTGTTTTTTTTTTTTTAATGGACCTATGACATGTACTTCAGACTTGTTAGGCTGAGTGCTAGAGCCAATTATGCCTCTGCACAATTATATATACAGATACACATCTGTACAATATGAAGACACCCAGTTTTATTTTAGTTAAGAAGCACACTTCTTCCTCTTTCCCCCCTCCTCCCTAAAGACAGGCACACTTGATACCAAGAGAGGAACCCTGATTGTTTGTTTCACGTTTATTAGTATGTTGTATGTTTATTAGTATGTTGTATGTTTATTTGTTGCTTCATGTTTTGGTTTTGAGGTTTTTTCTTTAGTTTTTGTTTGTTTCTTTTTGTTTTGTTTTGATAGAATCTCACTATGCAGTCCTGGCTGTTCTGGAACTCACTGTGTCGACCAGACAGGCTAGCCTTGAACTCTCAGAGATTTGGCTGCCTCTGCCTCCTGAGTGGTGGGATTAAAGGAGTGTGTCACAACATTAGGCTGACCTAGAACTCCTATTTGGCCTCCTACTGGTGACATTATAAGCAAGAGCCTCTATGACCAACTTTCTTATTTTACTTTTAAATAAATCTGCAAGCTAAAGAGAGAGGGTTTACTTAGAAAATGTGGGCTTAGAAACTGAAGCTGGGAACTGGGCCACTTTGGTAGTGGTGCAGGTGATGTCGGGGGTTCTGTGGGCTTCCCTCGATGGAAGTAGAGGAGGGGGCTTGTGGTCACGGATGAAAGACAACATTGGGCATTCAAGGTAAGCCCACCACTGTTAACTACAAATGGTTCTCATAAACTGAATCCACTGTACTCCCCACTTCACTCAATACAGAAATTTCAGAGGTATCCTGTAGGGGGAGCCAGAGACCTTTCCCTTTTTGCCTTTCTGCACCTAAAGAGCCCTTTTACCACAGAGCAGGAGGCCGGAGAAGCCAAGGCTGAGTCAGGCCCAATGCATTATTTTGCACTTATTTTTTTTGAGGGGGTGGGGTGGACGGAGGGTGGTGATGCCAAGCCTTAAATGTACTTGGTTTAGTTTGGGCATGGGAGATGTTGATTCAACAGTAATTTCATCTAATCATCTACCCAGGAAAGTTTGGGTTTTGTTTGTTTGGTTTTTGATATTTTGTCTTTTCAAGACAGGGTTTCTCTGTGTAGCCCTGGCTATCCTGGAATTTGCTTTGTAGACTAGGCTGGCCTCAAACTCAGAGATCTGCCTGCTTCTCCCTCCTGAGTACGGGGATTAAAGCTGAGCGCCAGGACTGCCCAGTTAGGAAAGTTTTTGTTTGTTTGTTTGTTTGTTTATTATTATTATTATTTTTAAATTTTGAGAGTGTGCGTGGTCTGTGCATCTGTGTGTCTGCCTGCATGCACATGCGCCCTCCCTCAATATGCAGAGATCAGAGGACAACTTCTGGGAACTCATTTCTCTTTTTTCCCATGAGTCCTGGGATTGAACTAACAGTGTCAGGTTGATGGCAAACCCCTTTGCTGGCTGAGCCCTCTTGTTGACCCCAGAAGAACTATCTAATTCTTTTTTAAAAATGACTTGTAATCAGTGATTCCATAAAAAAAAATCACTTCAAACTTTCATTAAGCTTCTCTTTATGTAAAAGTCTCCTGCTACACAACTGTAACACCTGTGCAGAGTGCCTAGGTCAGTCTTTTTTAATTGATTTTTATTGAGCTTTATATTTTTCTCTGCTCCCCTCCCTGCCTCTCCCCTCCCCTTCAACCCTCCCTCAAGGTTTCCATGCTCCCAATTTACTCAGGAGATCTTGTGTTTTTCTACTTCCCATGTAGATTAGGTCCATGTATGTCTCTCTTAGGGTCCTCATTGTTGTCTAGGTTCTCTGGGACTGTGATTTGTAGGCTGGTTTTCTTTGCTTTATGTTTAAAAACTACTTATGAGTGAGTACATATTGTATTTGTCTTTCTGGGGCTGGGTTACCTCACTCCATATGATGTTTTCTAGCTCCATCCATTTTCCTGAAGTCTCCACAGACCTCGAAAGAACAGTACTCAACTTCATATTGAAAAGGAAAAAAAAAAAAACCAGGATATCCAAAACAATCCTGTACAATAAAAGAACTTCGGGAGGCATCACGATCCCTATATCAGTCTTATGCAGGCTCCCTGGTTGTCTCTTCAGTCTCTGAGAGCCCCTCTGAGCCCAGGTTAGTTGATTGTATAAACACCTCCCATGTACCAAGTCCAGGCAACGGGCCTTAGTATAAGGAGTAGGGTCCTACAGATCCTGTTCCCACTTTTAGAGTCTACATGGAGGACCCCAGCTTTGGCTTCTAGCAAAAGTGAATCAGTAGCCTGAACTGATTGTCTTCTGTGACCAGACTGTTGGTGCCTGATGCAGCTTTCATCAGAGAGGTACCATCCAGGGGGCAGGTGCAGAAACACAGAGCCAAACATTAAATGAGGTTGGGAAATCCTGCAGAAGAGGAGGAGAGAGGAGTATAGGAGCCAGGGGGTTCAAGGACATCAACAAAACATGGCAAATCAAGTAAGTAAGCAAGTCGGTCAGCAACTTCTTGATTAATGACTGATGTGGGTAGTACTTAAATTGTAAAATAAAGCAGGTTGAACAGATAAGAGGAGCAAGCCAGTAAACAGCATTCCTCCATGTGTGCTCCTGCTTCAGTTTCTATCCTGATTTTCGGTGATGAAGTTACCTGGACTCAACCTACTCTTTCTGAATCTGGTGGGGGATGGATGGAGTCATGAACTAAGGGCTCATCAAAAGTCTCCCAACCAAAAAAAGTCCAGGACTAGATGGTTTCAGTTCAGAATTCTACAAGATTTTCAAAGAAGAACTAATAGCAATACTCCTCAAATTGTTTCACACAAGAGAAACAGAAGGAACATTGGCAAACTCTTTTTATGAGGCTACAATTACCCTGACATACAAACCACATAAAGACATTACTAAAAAATAGAATTACAGAACAATCTCACTCATGAACCTTGATGCAAAGATACCCAATAAAATACTGGCAAATCGAATCCAAAAACACATCAGAACCATAATTCACCATGATCAAGTTGGCTTCATCCCAGAGATGCAGGGATGGTTCAACATATAAAAATCTGTTAACATAATCCACCATATAAACAAACTGAAAAATAAAAACCACATGATCATCTCATTAGATGCTAAAAAAAAGTTTTCGACAAAATACAACATCCCTTTATGATAAAGCTCTTGGAGAGAGCAGGAATTCAAGGAGTATTCCTAAACATAATAAAGGCAATATACAGCAGGCTAACAGCCAACATCAAACTAAATGGAGAGAAACTCACAGGGATTCCACTGAAATCAGGTACAAGATAAAGTTGTCCACTCTTTCCATATCTACTCAGTATAGTTCTTGAGGTCCTAAGCTAGTGCAATAAGACAACAAAAGGAGATCAAAGGGATACAAATCAGAAAAGAAGAAGTCAAACTTTCACTATTAGCTGATGATGTGATAGTTTACATCAGTGACCCCAAAAATTCTACCAAGGAACTTCTACAACTCATAAACACTTTCAGTAATATAGCAGGATACAAGATTAACTGAAAAAAAAAATCAGTAGCCCTCCTGTACACAGATGATAAATGGGCTGAGAAAGAAATCAGAGAAACATCACCCTTCACAATAGCCAATAGCCATAAATAACATAAAACATCTCAGAGTAATTCTAACCAAACAAGTGGAAGACTTGTATGACAAGAACTTTAAATCTTTGAAAAAAGAAATTGAAGACGACACCAGAAAGTAGAAAGATATCCCATGCTCTTGGGTAGGTAGAATTAACATAGTAAAAATGGCAACTTTACCAAAAGCAATCTACAGATTCAATGCAATGCCCATCAAAATCCCAGGAAAATTCTTCACAGACATTGAAAGAATGGTACTCAACTTCATATGGAAAAGCAAAAAGTACCCAGGATAGCCAGAACAATCCTGTGCAATAAAAGAACTTCTGGAGGAATCACAATCCATGAATTCAAACTCTACTACAGAGCTACAGTACTGAAAACAGCCTGGAATTGGTATAAAACAGACAGGAGGACCAATGGAACAGGATCGAAGACCCGGATATTAACCCACATGCTTTTGAACACCTGATTTTTGACAAAGAAGCAAAAAATATCAACCAGAAAAAATAAAGCATATCTAACAACTGGTGCTGGCATAACTGGATAGCAACATGTAGAAGAATTAAAATAGATCCACATCTATCACCATGCATAAAATTCAAATCAAAATGGATCAAAGACCTCAACATAAAGCCAGCCATACTAAACCTCACAGAAGAGAAAGTGGGAAGTACACTTGAATGCATTGGCACAGAAGACCACTTCCTAAATATAACTCCAGTAGCACAAACACTGAGAGAAGCAATTAATAAATGGGACCTCCTGAAACTGAAAAGATTCTGTAAAGCAAAAGACATGGTCAACAAGACAAAACGACAGCCTAAAGAATGGGAAAAGATCTTCACTAACCCCATATCAGACAGAGATCTGATCTCCAAAATATACAAAAGAGTTCAAGAAATTAGTTATCGAAAGAACAAATAACCCAATTTAAAAAAATGGAGTACAGACCTAAACAGAGAACTCTCAACAGAGGAATCTAAAATGGCTGAAAGACACTTAAGGAAATGCTCAACATCTTTAGTCATCAGAGAAATGCAAATCAAAACAACTCTGAGATTCCATCTTACACCTGTAAGAATGGCAAAGATAAAAAAACACTGATGACAACTTATGCTGGAGAGGATGTGGGGAAAAGGGAACACTTTTGCATTGCTGGTGGGAATGCAGGCTGGTACAGCCCCTTTGGATGTCAGTATGGTGATTTCTCAGAAAATTAGAAAACAACCTTCCTCAAGACCCAAGCCGGGCGGTAGTGGCGCACGCCTTTAATCCCAGAACTCAGGAGGCAGAGGCAGGAGGATCTCTGTGAGTTCGAGACCAGCCTGGTCTACAAGAGTTAGTTCCAGGACAGGCTCCAAAACCAAAGAGAAACCCTGTCTCGAAAAAACCAAAAAAAAAGACCCAGCAATACCACTTTTGGGTATATACCCAATATACCCAAAGGATGCTCAATTGTTCCACAAAGACATGCACTCAACTATGTTCACAGCAGCATTGTTTGTCATAACCAAAATTTGGAAACAACCTAAATGCCCCTCAATCGAAGAATGGATAAGGAAAATGTGGTACATTTACGCAATAGAGTAGTGCTACAGAGAAAAATAATGACATCTTGAAATTTGCAGGCAAATGGATGGATCTAGAAAACATCATATTAAGTAAAGTAACCCAGACACAGAAAGACAATTATCATGTGTACTCACTCATAAGTGTTTTTTAAACATAAAGCAAAGAAAACCAGCCTACAAATCACAATCCCAGAACCTAGACAACAATGAGGACCCTAAAAGAGACATACATGGATCTAATCTACATGGGAAGTAGAAAAAGACAAGATCTCCTGAGTAAATTGGAAGCATGGGGACCATAGGAAAAGGCTGAAGGGGAGGAAAGAGGCAGGGAGGGGAGCAGAGAAAATTTAAAGCTCAATAAAGTCAATTAAAAAAAAAACAGAGAAAGAAAAAACATGGCTCTTCTCCTGAGTGTTATAAAAGAGCGTCAGAGAAAGAGCCAGGCCCCGAAGACATCAGCGTGTGTGTGTGTGTGTGTGTGTGTGTGTGTGTGTGCATGCGTGTGTGTGTGTTACACATTTAAGTTGGTATGTGTGCACACGTGTGTGCAGTCATGTGTGGAGGACAGAGGACAACCTCAATTATCATCTTCAGTTGCCATACTATTTTTTTAAACATGGTCTTTCAATGGCTTGAGGCTGGCTGCCCACTGAGCCCTAGGAATCCATTTATCTCTGCCTCCCCAGTGCTGGGATTACAAGAACACCTGCCATTCAAAGCCTTAAATGTGGGTGCTAAGGATTAAATTTAGGTTCCCATGCTTGATGGATCCATCTTCCCATCCCTTAAAGATATCTTTATCTTACCTTAGCCAGAGCCAAGCTGAACTAAAGAGCTATGAGATAATGAACGGAGGTTGTCTTAAAATTCAGCATTGCAGTGATGGGTGTCTGTATCAGGGGGAAACAACTACAGCTAGCTCCTAGGAAGGTAAAGCTGACCTGGGCTCAAGAAAGATGCCTTCTTATCAATGATACTACCTTCCACAAGCACATGCTACCCTGCAGTGGAGTTCTCTTTCCTCGGAAAGTCACCCTCCTCTTCGCTGCCCACCTCTACCCTGCATCCCCAGCCTCGGTTGAGGCCCAGTGTTCCACAGAGCCTTCTGCACCCCTGGCCCACACACAGGCTTGCAAACACTCTGCTCTGAACTCCCACAGGCTTTCTGCTGGACCTGACAATTCTGGGCTTAATTACATAGTAGGTAGTGTTACCTTCTCTCATTTCATGTCTGTTTATCTTGTTTCCAAAATAAGATTGAAACTTATCCTCAGACAGGAACTATGTTTTTTTTCTATTAGTACTGTCTCTAAATACTTACACACACACACACATACATACAAACACACACACACACACTATGCACAATTTTGTTTTTAATCATCTTGTCATACAAAGAAAGAAAACTTAGGCATATATTTATAGGTAGATATCTCCAATTGCACCAGGTGGTGGTGGCATATGCCTTTAATTGTAGCACTTGGGAGGCAGAGGCAGGCGGGTCTCTGGGAGTTCAAGGCCAGTCTGGTCTACAAGAGCTAGTTCTAGGACAGGCTCCAAAGCTACAGAGAAACCCTGTCTCAAAAAAAAAAAAAAGAAAAAAGAAAAAGAAAAAATAAAGATATTCCCAATTGCTTTCTTTACCCTGTGACTGGCCACTAACTCATCTTTCTATTTCTTACTAGAGCATTCTGTTTTCTGATGAAATTTGTTGATGGGGTTAAAGTCTAAGATTGGGCCCACAGTGAATAAGACAGGGTTAGTTTTTCATTGATGGTTCCAGTCAACAGTGGCTCTAATCATGTTCCCCATTATGCCAGTCAGAGAACTGGGGTGAAACCTGTTTGAAATCATAACACAACAAAATGGGATGCTGTGCCTGAGATACTCCTAACCTAGCGCTAAGCACACAACAGATGCTCGATAAAAATGGGTTAGGTGGGGCTGGAGAGATGGCTCAGAGGCTAAGAGCACTGACTGCTCTTCCAGAGGTCCCGAGTCCAATTCACAGCAACCACATGGTGGCTCACAACCATTTGTAATGAGATCTGATGTCCTCGTCTGGCCTGCAGGTATACATGCAGGCAGAACACTGTACACATAATAAATAATAAAACTTTTTTAAAAAAATGGGTTAGGCAGATGTATAACTGACTCAGTGAGAAAGCATCTGTCTAGCACAAGAAAGACCTTGGGTTTCATTCAGCTCCAGCATCAAGATAATAGAAGGTGCATTAGTACATCAGTGAGTTTCTCCTATGGCATCCTCTAACTACAGGAGACAACCCTCCATACAAACATCTACGCACACAAAGAGAGTACAGCTAACCTCCCCTGGGGTAGTTCCTAAAGGAACAGACAGATGAGTTCTCCAGAACATGTTGTTCATGTCTCAAAATAAGATCCACCTCTCATTTCAGGGCACACGTATTTTTAGTGGTCAGGGGAAGGATTTTTGTAAGGAAAACAATGAAAGGGCCCATATTGTGGGAACAGGAATTAAAATAAGCTGAGCCTCACCATCTGCAGGCATAGATGCCTTCCCACCCTGCTGCCTTTTGTGGGGTTCCATTCTGCTCTATCTGTTCCTTTTGCGCAGAGAGTGAGGCCTGGGTGGCTACTGCCCTGCTAACAAAGCTTGCACAACGTTCTGGGTATGTAACGGACACTGCACATTGCCCCATCAAGGCCCTGCTGTAATTCCAGCAAAGGGACTGCCATTGTTATCATCCCTTTCCTTTTATAGAAGACAATACTGAGAAAGCAGGGTGGGGACAGATAAGGCGATCTTGCATAAAGTAGCTGAGGAAAAGCCAATTGAGCTGGAACAGAACAGAGGGCTGGATTCTGATCTATTTGGAAGACCCTTGGTCCTCTGCAAGTTCCACCAGCTGCTGAGGCGCCTTGAAACTTGGGAGATACCACGCCAGTTCTGTGTGCCTCTCTGGTTCTCATGGCATTTCTAGAAACTGGAGGTGGGCAAGGAGGAGTGCGAAAGAGGAGAGATGGCAATGCATCCGCTTAGATCAGCTCTCCTCCTCCCTTCCTGCCTCAAGTGAGGTGTCCCTGGATGAGTAGGGTAGTGATGGAGGGATGCCAGCCAAGCAGCAGAGGAGGCACAGCCTTTCCCAACTCACTCCTCAAAACGCCCAGGGTTCCAATGTTAAAGAAGCCCCCAAGATCAGAAAAAGAGTGTAGACATCAAGTGGTCAGACTGGAGTAAATTGCCCACCCCATACTTCCAGGCTATGTGAACCAGGACAAGTCAGCATCTCTGAGCTTCAGGTGCCTGATCTGCAAACATGGAGTAGTTAACAATGCTGACCTCATAGGTTTGCTCTGAAGATGGAATGCGGATGGAGCTGAGGGGCAGTAGGACCCACACAGAAGCCTCTGAATACCCACTGCCATTATGTTGATTGTACTGTTGAGTGTGCAACATGACATATGCAACCATATCTGCTTTATTATAAAATACATAAGCCTATACCAAGGATAAGAATTGCAACATGGTATGGGTTGGGCACTAAAGAAGATACAGGCTGTGGTGTTACCTCTGTTTTTTAATCACCATAGTGCCAGCAATATCACCTGTCCCCACATTCCAAAGGGTGTGCAGCATTGGGGTAGACTTATATCTTGTACTTTATCTCAAATCCCAGCCAGTGAAGGCAGTATTCCTCCCCTTTGCAGGATGAGGATAAAGCTGCCCAAAATGTTTACACCTAATGGTCCTTTTCCTGCTTTAAAGTCCTGTTACCTGAGAATGCTCACTTGTTACCATGGTGACTCATAAGTTCAATGGTTGTTTCCAGAGAAGTATTCTATGTATTAAGTCAGACAGAGGAACCTCCTGGAGCTGACTTGAGTCTGAAGGACTCCTCTACAACAGGCAGGAAGGTTTGGGATTTCACCCAAGGGCAGTTACTAAGAAGCAAAAGTATTTCATTAAAGATGTTTTCTTCTATAAGGGTGGACAGGTTCCTTTTATTGTTGTGATCATTACTATTATTATTATTATGATGATGATGATGATGATTTCATAGTCCAGCAGGCCAGGGTTGTGTTTTCAGTTCCAACATTGGAACTCCCCACCAGATGGCATCATTTACAGGTTTCCTAAGTCCCTAGTTTCCTGCCCTTCCCAGAACTGTAAGGCAGGACTCTCTATGTCCTTCCTGGGCTAAGTGAAAAAACAGAGACCCCAGATTACAAAGCCAGTCAGCCCCAGCTCAGGGCCACACTCAGGACACACCTGAGATCTGCATGTGCCTTTTGTGATCTTGGCATACTGACAAGAAAACCATTCTCAGCAAGCACATCTCAGAGCCAGGAAGAGAACTTTTCCACTAGGCAATAAGTGAATATGATTGGAATGAGAAGCCAGGGTGCTGGGGCTCTAATTAAGGATATCCACACACGCAGGCTCCTTTACACACGTACATCAAAGAGTGTGTGGGCGACCACTGTGGCGACCCAGTGCCTTGCACGATGCAAGCACATCTCCATACAATATTTTTAGAACATTATCTAACAATGTCTACAAAATAAATTATTCATGCTCTTATATTTGGCATTTCCTCTTCTGGTAATATGGAAATATCAATAGAAATAGAATTTCACAAATATATGCTTGACACTGTTTATGAAAGCACTGTTCAGAGTAGCAAAGAAAGCATCCAGGTGATCCATTAGGTCCTATAGCTCCACTATAAAACAAGCAGAAAATGGAATTTTACCCAAATGGCTATGACATTTCCCTTATCCCAGAGCTGAAGGGATGTCGATCACGTGTTACTATAAGAGCTAAATTGCAGTGGAATATAGCTATTTGAAAGAATTTCTTATGGGAATATCATCATCCCTCTAATGTGTGACTGTAAGTGTGTGTATATCCATTTGTTTATGTGTGGTGAAGGATGCGCTTACAGAAAGGTGTGTAGATTATTAACACCAGGTATCCGGGGTGGGGGGTGGGTGGGTCCAGGAAGGATGAAAGGAGAAAAGATGCCTGCTGTTTTCTTTGTCGGTATTTCAAAGTTTTCAGTGGTTCCAATATACATATGTTATTTGTGAAATATATGAAGTCTTACCCCCATGACCATTAAAAATCAAAACAACAAAATACAAAAGACAAAACCAACCAACCAAAGAAACAATAAAAACGTCTGAAAGCAAAGACAGAGAAAATTCTAAAATAAGTTTCTCAAATTCCGTTTTGGCCTGTTCCTCAGTGAACATCATAGGAGCAAAAATATTGTTAATTAAAAAATACACAGCATCAAAGAGGAACAAGGACCTGTCAATCCAAGCATTCTTGGAGCTAGTTAGTTTTTGTGACCATTTTCCTGTCCTAGTCTTGATTCTGGAGTAACCTGCTGAACTTAGCATCTAGGAATGTCCCCGCACCCAGAGAGGGAGTTGTGTAGCCTGTGATACCAAAGTGACTTGAGATGTTTCATCTTGTTCTGCCTCACCCCAGAGTTTGTAACTATAGATAGACCCCCCAGGAGACAGAACCAACTCTGGCAGGAAGGCAGGTCTTCTGGGGCATCAGAACTTGGTACTTTGAAGACGGGCCTTGTTCCCATGGGTTTCTTTAACCAATTGTGACTCTCATTTGTAGAGTGACAACAGACAGAACTACGAACCACAGAAGTCCCGGCTCTTACGGTGATGACCATGGGACTTCAACAATGATAAAAACCGTCTGAAGCATTAGCTCAGCCGATCCTTCTGGGCTATCACCATCCAGTTCTAAAATCCTTAACCCATCCTACCTTAAGAGTCAGCGAGAAGGCAAAATAGTGTGACTTACCAAGCCAACTTCTGTTTAAGTACACAGACACAAACACGGGAGGCACTGTGAAGAAATCTACTACAGAATTCACTTCCAGCCAGAACCACAGCTTATCGTTGGCTGCAATAAACTGGGGGGAAAGAGAAATAAGACAGAAAGACAAAATGAGAGCCATGGTGCCAGCATTTACTATATGTCCTTTTGTCAAAGGACCAACGTTGGGTTTCTGCGGGGTCTGGAGGATGACACTCCGTTCTTCTCTTATTATCCTGTATACCAATCACTAGCTTGTTTGGGTGAATGCATAAACTTTTTAAGAAAGTGACTATATGCCACATAGGCCTTGGAGAATGATCAGACAATATACTTTCCTGTGGATCCTGGCAGCCTCACAGAGGATGAGGAAACTCACTTCCCTGGGTCTTTCTAAGGTAAATTTAACTGTGAATGAAGCGCATATATATGCATTCATGCACATGTCCGCAATTCCCATTTCATACAAAACTCCTCATGAGTACCATCTATCTAGTATGGGCCCCCGAATCCCACCAACCTTCACCCCTGGTTGGCTCTGACAGTGGCAATCTCAACACTGCTAAGGATAAACCGATGAGCTTAAGATACTTTTGTTCAATTTACCTTTTAATAGAAAAACACATTCGTGTTTGAATATGTTAGAAATTTAGGAACACTGAGACAGTGAAGATGCCATTGTTTCAGGCCCCTTTTTTGAACTATATCAAGCACACATTACAGAAAATGTCCAGCTATGCAATGAGCTTTCCCATAGACCTAAGAATAGAAAGCAGGTGTGCAGACCACCATGGGGACCTCAGGCGTCTCCTTGCCTGGGAGAGCAGTCCTGGGTGGCATGTTATCCTGGAGTTTCAGATTCTCCTACCCCACCGTGCTACTCCTGGGAAATGCCGCCAAACTTACCCGCAAGCCAAAGTAGAGAAGGAAGAACACGTTGAAAGCCATGTCGATCTGTAATGTGAAATCTTTGTAGAAATTCTGGCAGGATTCTATTGGGCTATTAGGATGGGAAGAAGAAAAAGCAAGAGGTAAATAAAACACACAAAAAAAACCTCATCACAGCTTCCACAATGCTGAGAAACGGTGGGTGGGGTAGAGGACGTTCATTGAATACATTTGGTCTTTCTACCCCTTGTGACCATCAAGCAAGCACTGCCAAAGGGGTTTCCATTCAACCATTCAGTGTTTTCTTCTTTTATTTGCTGGGGGGTGGCGGTGGCAATTGTAGATATTTTTTTTATCATCATTCAACAGTTGATCTGAGACTCAAAGGAAGGTCATGCATTCTCCTTGGAGGAAGGACAAGCAGGAAGGACTACCAAATTCCTTGATTTCACATTAACCCTTAAAGAACTGATTTCTTCAATTAAAAGGACTTATCACAAGGCTAAAACATCAGATCCTATGCCCTCCAGCCCTTTAGAAGTGGAGCCCATTTTCCAGTAGCTATGTCTGGATCTTAGAAAAGCTATTAGCAAATTTGTAAAGGACTCAGGAGCATCTCAGGAAAGCTCTGGAGGAAAGGCTCCTGGTTACCATTCTAGCTAGTCTAAGCATGGACTTCTTGTGTGGTACTCTGCACTGGGGAAGGAAGCAATGTTCAACAATAAAATTCAAGACCATTAAACTAATGTATGGAAGCAGTACTCTAAGGGTTAATTTTGTTTGTTGTTGTCGTTGGCATGCAGGTTAATGGGCTTTGTTGTGTGTGTGCCAAGCAGCCAATGAGCACCCCCCCCCCCCGCACACTTCTATTTTGTTCAAGAGTTGGCAGTTCCAAAGGGTACTACTATACAAACTGGTACAAGGCTTCCATGAGAGTCCCCACAGCAAACTGATCAGAACATCTCCGTATGAACAGTGCTGAAGGTTGGAGCAGGTGGGAAGCACCAAAGTCTCACAGACATCTCAAAACTATAACAGAAATTTCAGTAGACTGCCGTCTGTAAGCAAATGGAAGCATCCAGGTCGGGAATAATAAGACAGTGAGATGAGAAAAAGGGAGAATGGAGGGACCCCCGAATTCTTCTTCAGATGGGAAGCAAGCTGGACCTCCCCGACCATGAGTCAAGGAACTACAGAGATGCATCAGGAAAGATTTCTGAGCAGCAGCATTGCTACTTTAGAAATCATTGCATAAGATACCAGTTAGTATAGTTGTACTTCAATCAGGGCAATGCTTGGCTGTTCAACAGGCAGGAATTGGTGCAGCCTAGGAATGCAGGGCCCACTCAGAGGTAAGTCAATCTATGGGAACCTCCAGTCATGTGACATGCACTGGCTTTCCCCGTTGTTCATTGGGATTACAAACCAAACATGCCCCTGGTCGTGTTCCAAACCACTGATGTGTGTGGTAACCCTCCGCACACAAAGGCAGAGTAGCCTATTCTTGCATTTACAAAGTAAGCAGACTGAACAAAAGCTATAGAAAAATGGTTGTTTTACAAAGGAAATGACAACTGCTGAGTTCTCACTAAGGCAAGAAAAGTGAGAGGGGAGACAGAACGGAATCTGGTTAGTCCAGTGCTGAAAAGAGGCAGGAACAAAAGCTTACACGAAGCAGCCTACCATTGTTCTTTTTGTTCCCGCCCAAGTATGAACTTAAATGAAAACTAGGGCCTGTAGGTAACAAGGGACATGTTTACAATTCTTAAGCCATGGTGTGGTATTATCAACATCAAGAGTACAGTGTGTTCCTAAAATATGCATTTAGGGTGACAGGAAAGATCTACTACAGATCCCGGGGACCTTAAGTTGACAGTATGTATCTCTGTGGTGAGAGAGCCACTGGCAGGATATACTATTGAAAATTAAGAGGTGTGTGTGTGTGTGTGTGTGTGTGTGCGCGCGCGAGAGAGAGAGAGCCCGCGCAAGAGAACAAGTGAGTGAAGATGCAGGAGATTTGTAGATAAGAATCGCACTCATGTGCTCCGTTGTGCTAGCAGGAACCTGGATTCTACATTGAAAGTACATAGTCACATATTTTGTTGTACACAGTGTCAAGGGAACCAAAGGAAGGCCTTGGGTTCAAGTTCACCAAGGAAAATCCATAATTACCTCATTAAAGCCAAGAAATAAGCTCAATATTGCTTTCCCAATAGTCATGGAGGGAGATATTGGTGGCATTTAGGGAATCTTGTTAATTCTCTAGTGCCTATTAATTCCATGAGTTTGTGGATTAATTTAGGAACTTCTTGGAAAACATTTTTCTGGACTCTATTAGAGAGATAACATTTAAGTGTCACTGCGGTTACTTTTGTTCAATAGAAATGGGAAGAGATATTCAAGAAAGTATTAACCATCAGGCCACAGGAACTCTTCCCCATTGTTCATTGATTTCCTGGTCAGTTCCTTTGTTCTGGTGCTTTCCATATCACACAGTGTTTAAGTGTAACAATGAAAAGACTTTACTCTAAAAAGATGCCATGTTGAAAACCAAATCTCAGCATTCCATCCCCATGTATAAAAACTATTCAGAAAACATAATAGACCTTGTCACTGGCTGCTCAAAATTTAAAACTGACTTAACCATCACCTCCTTACTATTCACTGAGTTCTACACTTTGAGCTAAAACAATAAAATAGAAGCTGTTCTGCTGCTTTGAGTGGCTGTTTTTCTGGCTGAGGTACAAGGTAACAGAAATACATCCTGAGCTATGGACAGGGTTGGGGTAAAGGGCAAGAGGTGGGAAATTCTGAGGCAGAAACTGAACTGAGTCTCTGGGAATTCAGGTGGAATGGAAGCATTCTGGTGACACATTTTATATCTCTTTTAGCAACTTCCCCTGCAATGGGAATGCCCAGAACAACCCCCTGCACGGTGTTTCAAGTAGCAAGGGAACTATTTATCAGGATCCATTCTGAGATAAATCCTCTGAGTGCCTATAGTTCATGCTCTTGCACAATCAGAGACCACAGAGTAAAGATCCAAAGCCCCATTATTTCATTCCCCAAATGGAAACAACCCATGGAGTTTACTGATCTTTTCAAAAGATAATCCGTAACTCAAGAGCCAAAAGGTTGGCCTATCAGGATTTATTTTTCTCCCCAAGAGACTTTCTCTTAGCGATTATTACTCATTGCGGGAGGGAACTGAAATGGAAGCGCCTCTTCGGTCTTGTGTAAAGCGCCAGGGTTTCCTTGTCTACATCCGCAGATGGCAGCAGGGAAACGGGGCTGCTATTTAAAACTACAAAAGAAAAGGATTCTGAGTCACATTCTTAAATTTAGAATGCCATTCTGATGAGGCATGCCCACATCAGAAAAGGCTTTGGGTGAAAATGCAATGCCAATCATGGGTAGAGGGATTAAGAATAGAAAGACACCAGTTCTAACTCTGACAGCAGCAATCTGACCAACCCTAATCCATTCCTAGTTAATGAATAACTAGGTAAGTAGAGCGTGTTATCCTTATATCCGATGGAATTTTCATTCCTAGGCTCCCACAGTCTTTACAGATTGGGTGTGATACTGAAGCCTTGGGGACATTTAATGTCTTGACCAGGAATCTAAGCTCAAGGATCTTTCCAAAGATCCCCACTAAGAAGTTCCTTCTGTTGAGACATGTGCAATATGGGGCATAGCTGAAAATGAACTTCTTGAAAGCATTTGCTTAGCATGCAGTTGTCTCCAAAGGAAATAAGACACTTTGTATGGAAAATGGATCCCTTTCTACATACCCTAAACAATACATTTTCCTGTAAATAGGTTCAGTATGATTCAATAGGTAGAACTTTCTGGACTTGGCTTTGGAACTTGTCAGAGCACAAGGCCACTCTTTGGAATCTTGTGTTATCTTGAAGCAGGAAGTGCTGACATTTCTCCTAACCCTCCACACTTCTCCTCATATCCCCAAATGCTGTTTTTCTATCTCCTGCCTATGGCTGCCCAACTCCACGAGGCTATTTTTTCCAGACTCTGGTTGTCAGACTCTGGCCTTCATAGGCCTTGGCTCCAGTTCCTGATTCCTTACTCTGGATTAGGGGTCTAACGTTGGGCTTTTCTCTCAGGCTCCCAAACTCTGCTGATGTTGTTGTTCAGGGACCCCACTTTGCTAACCATGACTTCTGAAGACATTTCTAGCAACTGCACACTACTTACAGGTACCATTACTCAAGAAGACGCCCATCCAGACCTGAACAGAGAAGATTAAAGAGTTTGAGCCTGTCCACAGACAACCAGATACATACCACTTAACTAATCGCTAAGATCAAGGCTTGAACAAATACTTTCAGTTTCAGATATGGAAAAGAACAGGGGTGTGATTACAATACCACCTTACATGAGTCAACAGTGGACATTCCAATTAAAAATCAGCGTACCCGCTGAGTACATTCTCAGTTCTAGATTAAAAGGGAAAACTGACAAAGTCTAGATAAGGAGGGGTGAAGGCATGGTGCTTTCCTTACAGGAAATAAGGAAATGCTAAGCATCTTAGGAACACAACAAGCATTCCGAATGATAGAATAGGGAAGGGGCTGGTAGGGCAGCAAAGTAGCACTTTGTATAATAATTTCTAACATTCTGATTCTCCCCACTCTTGAAGGCTAGTTCCTTTTAAAATTGAATGGAGCCTTCTCAAGCCCCACCAGCATTACACACAAGAGGTCAGATTCAAGGCACTGCAGACATAAATCAATTCAATAAGCTTAATGATAGCAGACTCTACTCATCCAGCTCACATCTGCAGTGCTGCTAGATTAATCTAATTAAAAGATGTCATTCACGGAGCATTAGGGACCTTTCTGTTTCAAATACCAACTCTGAGCCCAGGTGCAAAGAATCTCCAAAACCTACTTCATTCTAAAGTTCTACAGTTTTTTGTTTTGTTTTGGTTGTTACTACAAACTGATTACTTTGTTCCATCAGGAATGAGACCCAAATATTGTCAGCTCTAAATCTGTGTTGTGGTGTGACTTTTTCAAGTGCTTTTGTCCATTTGTGTTCTAAACCGCAGTAGCCTTCAAAAACTTGATTCACCAGGTAGCTCGTATCCTTGTGTATAACTTATATACAAATAATATGTATCCTTACAGACTTTGCTTCATCTATGAGGGATTTTAAAATATACCCTTAAAAACCAATTTACTCATTTTTATTTTGTCTATGAGTGTTTTGCTTACACGTGTATCTGTGTACCATGTGCATGCATTTCCTGTAGAGGCCAGAAGATGGCATCAGGTCTCCTGGAACTAGAATCACAGATGGTTATTAGCTAACATTACGGTGCTAGAAATTGGACCCAGGTTCATGGGAAAATCAACCAATGCTCCTAACCACTGAGCTATCTTTCAAGCCCCTCGCAGGTGAATTTCTATAGCTCTGGGATTGGGAAGAGCCTCATTCAGTTCATGTTCAACTCTTCATTTCAACTGTATAGCATTTACATATACTAATGAATTTGACCCTCACAAGAGGATTACATAAAATATGTATTTGTTAAAATCTTTGATTCACAAAAAGAAACTCAGAGACTTCAATATCTGTTCAAGTTCATAATTCTGAGTAGTTGAGTTAGGATGTGGATCAAGTAGCTGTATTATAATCTCACATTACCTTTTCAGTGCAATGCTGGAAAGGGAGACGGGTAAGACACAATGTTCAATATTAACTGAGCATCCCAAGAGGCTCATACAAAAGTAAGGGGGTAGACTGATGGAATGCTGAAGTTAAACTACCCTAGCAAGACTTCACGTATTTGTGAGCTTGTCTGGGAATATCCAGAGGAGCTGGATTATCTAAACTATGTCCAACACTTTTCTGTCAAAGTGGGCATATGGAAAGTTAATCATCTCAAGAAGTCCTCCCTGGGTCTCCAGTGTTTCTGGAAACAGAAATGTTCTACCTGGAGAGATAATGTCATTCACTTATATACTTACATAAGATGAGTTCCCAGTTATCCTCCCGAAAACTTTTGCAATTCATAGTCAATCTCTCTCTCTCTCTCTCTCTCTCTCTCTCTCTCTCTCTCTCTCTCTCTCTCTCTCTCTCTCTGCCTTAAACCCCCAAAGAGACATGAAGATCAGTAGTTGGAGGCCATCTTTGGGAACTTAGTGAGTTAGAGGACTCTTTGGGTTACATGTGACCCTGCACCCTCCCAAAATAAGCAAAATGAATACAGTAGAAGCTGATAATATTTGAACCCTTAAATATTCCTTCCTAACTATGGGCTAGGGATTAACAAACTTTCCACACCATTTCATCCAATCAAAGCAGAAGGAAAGATGACATCATTTAGACATAGATTCTATAGAACTCATCTTCAGCCAATGAGCAGTATTGATCTCACAAATGTGAAGTTTTTCTTGGTAATGTCTGGATGTATTGGTCAAAATATGTGCTTCACTTTACCTGTGAGGATGATATGTGCCTGAATATTCAGACTATCAAGAATAAAGGGAGTCTTTGCAGTGTATCCAGATCTGTAAGTCAGTGTTATCCATACAACTTTGGGTCCCAATGTCTTGTGAACTCCTAACAATAATGGAACTATTATGAGTGAGAAGACGCTAATTAATCATTGAAACGGCTTGAATCTGTTTGTGGACCATTGCCATCTTAAGTGGACGGCATCACAGGTCCTGAACAACTCAACTTACATCTGTCGTTGTATTTCTTTACTTTTCTTAACACCCCCTCTTGAGCACCTGATCAGAGTAATGCACTGAAGAGTTTATCATTGGGGGTTTGAGAGACGACTTAACCAGTTAGCAGCACTTGTTGCTCTCACAGAAGACAGTGGTTCGGTTCCCAGAACCCACACGGTGTCTTACACCTGCATGTAACTCCAGTTCCAGAGGATCCAAGTCCTCCTCTTCCCTTCACTAGCACTGCATGCATGCATGTGCTACACAGACAGACATGCAGTCCAAACACCCAGACACATAAAGTAAAAGTAAATAACTCTAAAATGCCAAAAAGGCCAAAAAGCTTATTTTTACAATACCAGTGTGGGGCCATACATTCAATAAGTACTATACTTTTATATTCTTATTTAAAACACTGAATCAAGCCTCTTCTGTCCATCTATATTAGGACTTTATCTAAGAACATCTTTAAGATAGATGTCTCCCAGGTCACTATCTTTGACAGGTGGACTGATTAATGATTGATCAAAGCTAATGAAAATTACATCAGATTGGCTCTTTGTTTAATCTTAAAGCATTTTTCTTAGACACTGCACTTGTTTTACATTTTTCCTAAAGAATATTGCACTTGTTTCAATGTAAATAGAAGACACTTTCTGTCACTCTGTAGTATTGATCTACCATGATGTCGAGCCCACTTGTTAAATGGTTTTATCGGGAAGTCTTTAGCTATGGTTAGTGTCGATAATTTATTCATCTTCCTGACAACAGCTTTTAATTATGCCAGTGCTCAGATGACAAGATGGGATTCAATGGCAATAAACACATAGATCATCTGAACTGTGCTAAGATGAACAGGCAGCACGGAGGGGTGACATGGGAACCCTCGCTGCTCTGCCGAGTCCTTCTGTGCTCTGTAATCTTCAGCTCTGAACAACAATGACAGCAGTGCATCTCAGAGCATTCGCATGGCACAGGGTGTCTACCTGAGTAATTAGTCCTAAGAATACAGCATTCTTCCGAGAGACAAAGAAAATGACACAGATTGCTGATGAGGAGACAAAACATGTCAGTTCCTTGCAAGCTGGATTTCTCAATGAAATTCACAGATAACGGTGTTATCCCAAAACTCAGGTGGTAAGAGCCTTGCTACTTTCTCTCTACAAAAGATTGCAATGTCTGTGCTCGTTAGTGTTTGCCACTGTGATACAGACAGACATATTTGGGAAGAGAATTTCAGTCGAGGCATAGCCTCCACCAGATCGGCCTATGGCTGTGTCCTGAGGCATTTTCTAAATTACTAATTATGTGGGAAAACCCAGCCCACTATGGGCGGTGCCATCCCAGGTGGGCCTGGCCTATATAAGAAAGCTAAAGCAAGCCAGTAGCTGTATTCTTCCACTGTCTCTGTTTTAGTTCTTGCTTCAGGTTCCTGCTTGGGCTCCTGTCCTTAATTCCCTTCGTGATGAGTTATAATTCTAAATCGGGGGGACCTTTTCTCTCCAAACCTAATTTTGGTTGACAACAAAAAAGAAAACTAGAGCAGTGTCTTATCCGTGTTTATATTTACTCCATTCTATATGTAAATGCACCTGAGTATTTTAAAGGCAAAACATGTGAATTGTAAGTCATCCTCTTCACCAATGGGCAACTGGGTAGTTTTCAAGTTGGGCAGATGATTCAAAATCCTAGTTCTATGGCCTATGAACTGGTTGTGTCCTATGACCTGTATTCTGTTGTTGAAGCAACATGACCTCTCCAAGCCTTGGTTTTCTCGTCTGTAAACTGGGGATAAGGAGACAAAATGTCAAGGCTTATGTAAGGAGAAATACCTATGCATTCAATCAATAACACTTATATTTACAGCTAAGTAATGGTGGTAGTGACAATAGCAACTGCCAATGGAAAATGTCCCAAAGGCAATGAAAACTGAGAGAATTAGTAATCTCTATGCTCCATTTCCCCTCTCATGTCTGCACTGCTGAATTCTTATAAAAAATACTCTGATATGATCCACAGACTCACTGGATATGCAGTGAGCTCTTAATCGGAGAATTCACTATCACACAGTAAGAGTCTATACGTCAGAATGTTAATTTTGGATGGTCATACTGTGTCATAAATACTAAATAATTAACCAAGATTTCTTAACAATGAAAGCCCTGTGTCACTTTAATGAGTGGCTCGTGGGAGGCTAGCCACTCTTCCTCCCAGATCTTCAGTTCCATTCGCCTGGCTGGCTTGTGTGAATGTGGAGGAGAAGCACAGGAATGAACCAGCCAAACACTTTGTAAATACTCTGCTCTAGCTGCACTCCCATAAATGTATTCGTTCACTGTTGGAATCCTGGAATGATGTCAGAGACAACCTACCCACTAATGCTTATTTTCTCTAGCTTGACTACAGACTACAATTATGTCTATCACAGCTGTTACCAGAGTGGAATTAGTGTTCATATTTGCCAGCATCTTTTATGTAATAAATCAGAATTAAGCTATTACATAAAAACAGAGTCTTGCCAAGGAAGGGCTGCTTGCTGCGATTTTTTACCAAATTGACAGTGAAACCACAATGGATGCACTCTGGTCACCCACTTCTCTACCCCTGTGCACGATAGCCATTGCTCCCTTTGCAGAGGAGTCTCATTTATCTAGAAGAAGAGAGATATAAGGGGATTATTTAGTAAGTACTAAGTGAATTGTCACTCAGATGTATATTCCAGGTATAGATGGCGAGTCCTTCAAGGACAGAGCTCAAGAGCTATGTGGGTATGTGTAGCAGACACAAAAAGGCAATGTGCCCATACATGCTCAGCGTCCTGCAGCAGACATATGTCCTGCCCCAACCCCAATCCCACCTTTGGTCTATCCGGCAAATGGGAGAGCTTAGGGAAACAGAGGCCAGAGAAAAATCCCAGGTCAAGACAAAGAGCTGGAAACTCAGACATATAGCCTGGCATGTGGTGAGGGGGTTAAATAAGACCCTGGCTGCTGAGACTATGCTTCCTCTTACACCTGCCTTGGACAGGGTACCTTGATCAGGGCAAGAGGAGTCGCCAAACCACTGTGCTTTCTGCTCCCATTTCTGGACATTGTCACACATGTATTAAATAAAGGTTCACAGACAATCATCACTGAACAGTGATGACCAATAGGCAGCCACGTCTACACACTGGTAAGCAATGCCCCGGGGTCAACATTCATGAAGAAAGCAGTCTAGACAAAAAAGAAGTTCAAGGTAGTTGGGTATCAATGTTTCTCAAATAAGCTCTTGCCCTTATATAGAAAGTGGAAGAGGCTGTGGAAGGAAAACATGACCCCTCTACCTATCAAAAGCAGCACAGGAGGGTGAGTCTGCTGGTGTGCTGGAAGTTCATCACATAATAAGCTTTCAAATAACTGTGACTTCCAGCTGTTATTATAAACAGTGGTTAAGACAATTCTTCTCTGTGAGCCTTCTCCAGATTTTAGATTCTGACACGTGGAGTTCACTCACTGGTTGCTACTTAGGTCCGGCCCCCTGTCCTTCAGATGTTGCCTTTGGCACTGCTACCTTACTCTGATTTTAGCTGCAAGGACTCAGAGTGGAAAGCTCAACTAACTACCCCACAGCTTCAATTCTAATACTCCTCAACCATATGTCCACTTGAGTAGTCTACTCAAGGTCTACACCAACAAAGACCTTCAGGACCAAGGCTCTGCCTAGTGCTAATGTTAGGAGCCCTGGTAGCATCAGGCAACAGCAATTCCCTTTATCTGTTGCTTTTCCTTGAAGAATAAAAAGCAATAAGCAGTAACACACACACTCAGCCTGGGATGAATTTTGTTGACACTAACGGCTGGCGATAGCTCTGTTTGTAGTATCAGGAGGTTGTTTTGTTACTGGGGATTTTTTAAGGCCCTGGGAGAGACCAGGCACCAGTCTTTCTGACATCTAGTATAGAAAACAATTATACTACACATGGCAATAAAATCACTATGTGTTAGCTCTGTCTCTGACTGAGAGCAGAGGCATGGATGTTTTGTTAAAGTATCCCTATTTGGGAGCTTTGCACAGAGCCCACAGCATCACAGCCAAAAGGGACAATCTGAGATACTGCTGATTAGTAGGCATGAATCTTCTGAGCACAGGGAAGGAACAGTAATTTCTTAGGAATGTCATAAAGCAACCTGAGCAGTAGAGACCAAGCAAACTACAGGAGATCAGTAGGATAAGTTACTTTCGGAATCAAAGAGTCCTCATTAACAGGGCCAGGAGAATTCCTTAGCAAATCCTATACTTATACAATCATATCCCCAAGTATATGTTCTTTTTTATCTATTTTATGAAATTGATGTCTTAGCTTTGGGAATAATTCTTTCCCTTTATATGTTTTTCTTTCTCGCTTGCTGCTGGTTCACAGTGGAATTCATTTATCTATTAAAATTCAGCTTATCGCTTCAGGCCACAGAAATAACTCTTACCACGGTTTCACTGGTGTGCACTCGGCTTCTGGATCTAAATTTGGAGAGGAGGATTCTGAACTGAAAGCAGCAAGCTTCTTCCTGCTGCTCCTCCTTGTCATGTTATGGCTGCCTCTGATTTCTCTCTGGAGTTGTTTTCTACAATCCTTTGAAAGCATAGCAGTGTGCTCTGATGGGGTGCCCTGGAGCTGCCTTCTTCGACTGTCTCCCTTGCCCCCTGGATGGACCCTCTCATCACCGCTCTGCCTCCCTGCAGCCACCCCATCGCTGTGGCAGGAAGCAGGGCGTGTTTCCAGGAACAGAGACAACTGTTTCCTCATGGGAGAGCCCTGGATAAAAGCTCCTCTAATGGTGAGCATTTCAGCCCCTGGGTTTCAATCACTGCCTGCACGGGCCACCCTCTAATTCCACCAGGCTCCTTTCAGAAAGGAGAATACACTCAAGCAAAGAACTCTATAGTGGTTACCTTAAGAACATGTTTGAAAGTCTAAGCAAAGTCTGCTTCAGTGGGTGAATAGGATATGTCTAATAGAATGGGAAGAAATGGCGGGTTGAAGGGGCTTGACTCTACCAAGTCCCCAGATATAAGAAAATGGAAAAACAAAGAGGAAAGGGAGGCAAGAGGCTTTCAGTTTTGTTTTACTCTAACTGCTGAATTGCATCATTTTAGTCTAGGTACGCTGGCAAGCTATTACTAAGGGGCTTTTCCTTCCCATGGTGGGATCATTAGAGCTGGTTAACACTCCAGCTTTCCTTTCCTGGCATTCACAGTAGGTTTTTCTGCAACTTAAAATACCTACTTAAGTGAAATAACACCAGCCACACATCCAGCAAGATCCTGGCAGTTATATTTTACAGAAGTCCATCCCAATAATACAAGACAGAAAGATAAGGTAGACATTTAATAATAAAAATTTTAAAAAAAAGAATTAAAAGTACTTTTAAAGAAAGTCATCGCTATCCCTATAGTAAAGGATGCATTGCAACAGGGAGAGAAAATGATGCCAGTTATTAATCAGCAATGCTGAATACAGTGCCAATGTGCTTGGGTGAATATAAATATCCTCGATAGTACTATCCTTTCATATATCTTCAGGTTGAATTAGTGGTATTGCTAGATACAATGAACTATGTGAAAGGCAAGTAATTATATTTCTTGGGGGGATTTATCTTATAAGGTGGTGTTTATTAAGTCTATTCATTTATCAGATTTAAACAAAACAAAATATAGAAAACATTGTTCAGGAAGTCATGAGAAGAGGCGGGACCCTTGGGCACTGTGAGCGCATCATTGCCGAGTTGGGAAGACACAGAACTGACCATTGGCTAAGCTGCTACTTAGAAATGGGCCTTATGTTCTAAATCCCTGATCATGAGCTTTACACTCAGCACCAGCCTAACATGAGACTTTGTCATTTCTTTTCCAGTGCTCCAGTCTTGAATTTTTATGAGATGTGGTGGTTCTGGGGAAATATCAACAAATTGGGGGCCCAAAAGGATTTCCAGGAGCGATCATATATCCCAAATCTTCAGTGTATCAGAATGCTCCCTTCTGTAATTCCATGCATGCGTCCAGTGCTTGCTACATTCAGAGCTACCAAGAAAGGCATGTCGCATGCATGGGCAGTGCAGGAAAAGGATCTAGTTAGTTAACCTGGAGGCAACAACCAAAAGGGTAAGGTTGCAGCATGCAATGAAAACCACACTTGGCCTTGGCTGCCATGCAGAAAAGACCTACATCAAAGAGTCTGCTGTGCGGCTCCTGGTGAGAGTCGACATGAGAGAGGTGAGATACTTCAGCAATGACAGACATGGGCAGAAAAGGTTCAAACCACTCTAAACAGAACACCATACAGAGCACTGGCATTTCACACGAGGAGAGGCAGCTTTGAAGCCCAGAGGCGAGAGACAGGAAAGGAACACAGACTGTCCTCAGATTTGCCCGGTTCCTTCGCCAGCCCTCCACACACACGTGTTTTTATACAGTGTCTTTTGATTTGACAAGTAATTTGGTGACATCTGCTATAACTGTTTAGATGTTTTGAATATTTGGGAAGAGCAAAGTATTGGTGGCATGAAGATTCACACCATGATTTCCTGTTGGGACAGTTTATTTGAAAAGCAGGGCTGAGGTTGGGTAGATAAATGAGAGGCAGTTAAGCACCAATACCCTTCAAATCATGGTCTCAGAGTTCATGGTGAATCTCTGGGCAGAACAAAATGTTGAGAACCCAAAGCTCGTGAAAGGCAATATCACCCCTAAAATCCACCTACACCCCTTAGCTTCAAACCACTGCCAATGAAGCCATTTTATTTTCTTTCACCATATTCAGGGAATGGAACCTTAGATAGAGGGGAGATGCATTGATATATTATTTTAATTAAAAGTGACTGATCATCAAACACGTGAACACTTGAAATGTGTAGGATCTTCTCTGTCTCAGTCTCTGTCTCTCCATCTCTGTCTCTGTGTCTCCATCTCTGTTATCTCTCTGTGTATATCTGTGCATTCTTTGCTGCAGAGGCCAGAGGACCACGCTGGGTGTTGCTCCTCAAAAACTCTCCACTTTTTGAGACAAGTTCTCTCTCTAGTCTGCAACTCAGTTAGGAGGATCGCAGACTGGCTAGTAAACCCCAGGATCTGCCTGCTTCCCCGCTCCCTGTACTGGGATTTTAAACACGACACCAAGCCCATTTTTAAAATGTTGGTTCACAGCGATCCTTTGCAAGGCAAGCATTTTCTTTGATGAATAAAAGCAGCAGGGACTGGGGAGGGGCCTCAACTCCCTTCAAATGTCAACGCCACAACAGCTAGCTGACAGTGCAGACTAACAAGCTGCCTGCCCCACAGACTCATGCTCTTGGTTTGTTCCGCTTGTTCTGCTCTCTGTGACCTCGAACACAGCTCATGTAGGTCTGTGCTGTCATGCAATTCTTTCCCATAGCTCTCCAGCTGAAAGAAGAGGGAGAAATCAATTGTACTGTTCATAAATCACTCCTTTTAATATGCTTTCCCCGGGTTCATAGCTAGTGTGGACCATGATGGCAGCTGTGACAAGGACTTGGGCATCCTGTGAACAAAAGGACATAGTACCCAGCCGTCATACTTGCGGAGAGCAGAGCATCCTCTAGGATCTGAGCTCCACAAAAACATAAAGATGAATACAGCCAGACAGGACACACGATACTATTCATTGAACAGATAGCTCCAGAGTTCTTTAGCGACAGGTGCTCTACTCATTGGAAGGACACAAAATTCAATGAAACACAGCTGCTGGTCCAGGATAATATATCCAAGAGAGGCTTGCTTCAAAGTTCTACCGAAGAGGTAGTTCTACCTTCTGACTAGAGGCAAGCTGAGCATCCCACTGGACAGCTCACTAACATGAAGTCCTCACTAAGATGTAACTACTGCCCCTCTGGGATGTTGAGAGAAATGAACGAGGAAATGTTAACTGCTGTTTGTGGCCAGCTCCGCTGAATTCTCTGTCAGCAACATCTACTGTGACCTCTAACACTCAAATCCAGGTAAGAAACCAGAGGTTGATGGAATGAGCAGACTGTCTCTCTGGGCGAGCTGAGATAGATGTGGAGTAATGAGTAGACACGGATCTGAGGGAGATGGTGGTGAGGGTACAGGTGTGGAGGGCTAAGTACGGGCAGAGATTTGGGTGTACAACAGGACACAGAGACTCACACTCTTCTGGAGCCAGATAGCTTACATGACTGGTAAGAACTGAGGAGAGACAGAAGATGGTGAAGTAGCTGGGTACCTAGTAATATGCCTAGTCTCCATCCTAGAGAAAGCTGGAAGCTGACAGAAACTTAAATATAGAGCAATGGCAACATTAGCCTTGTCTGGCACTGAGTTTACTCTGGGGCAACATAGAGCAGGAAGTACAAGTATTTAAGAATATGGAAGAGAGGTCAATTTATCAAATTAAATCCTAGAGGAAAGAAGTCATTTATGCAAATCTTTGCTAAAATTAATGTGGGTGAATATTTGCCTGCAGGTATGTGTATGCACACGAGGTCTAAGCCTGGTAGCTGAGAAGGCTAGGAGATATCAGATCCCCAGAATTGGAGTTACAGACAGTTGTAAGCTGCCATGTGGATGCTAGAAGCCAAATCCAGGTCCTCTGCAAGAGCAGCCAGTGCTATTAACCTCTAAACCATCCCTTCAGCTCCAACCTATGCAAATCCAAAGATGAAATTCTTCCCTGCAGGGCAACTAGGGCCACCTTGGGGAGTGGCTTTCTTCAGAGACTGGTGCTGTCAAGTTCTTTAGGGACCACTCATGATACCATCAAAGCAGTTACCTGAATCACAATGGCCCTCCATGTCTACTTCTAGGGTCTTTGTGTCACAAGGAAATGAAAGCACCTGGCTCTTTATCTTTTGAAAGAAATTACCTTCCTAAGAGGCTACTGCAAAAGCATTGTAAAAACGACAGTAGAACAGCATCCAAGGTGGGCATGTTTCTACCCTCTGAATGGGGCAGCTGTAGAGACACACATTCCTACAGTGGCAGGCACACTACATGTGGTCATACTTTGGCAGACAAGGAAGGTTAAGGCTAGCACTCTCTCTGCCTCCGTAGCTCCCTTCCAAAAGGACTTGATAATATCCCCACAACCATCTGTGGAAGTGGCACTTAGAGCATAGAAACCAACTGGTAATCACAACCCTGGTCCTATTGGGGTTTGGTCATTTGAGTTTCCTGAAGATGATCTGAAATATATTCTCAGAGCAATGCTTTCTTTAAGTTACAAGAGTAAGAAGAAAGGGGATATTTCCAGAGAGCACTTTCTTTTTAAAGAGCAACCAAGAATGCTTATGCCCAAGTAAGCTCAACTTTCAAGTACAACCAGGATGGGAACTCTACCCCCTCAGCTCTTGAAGTATAAACAGAAGAGCATGTCATGTGATCATGCTTCCTGGATGGATTTACCTTGGCCCCAAGTCCCTCAGCCTGTAGCCTTAGAGAGAAGAGTGGTGCCCTGAATTTAACCATGGAAAACAATTGAGATTCCCTATAGACATGCCCACTGTGGTTGCTTAGTAGCCATTCAGCCAGCGATTGCTCAAAGTGAAGGAACATTGTTGGAAGTTTTTTTTGGGTCTTTTTTCTCTGTCACCCCCAACATCCAGGACTCTGTATCAGATCTTAAGTTAAAGAGATCCAACCTTCATAGCTATTATCTCTAAATAATGTGGGATTCCCTCTGTATGCTGTGAATAAGCTTTATTACCATTAGCTAATAAGAAAGCTGCTTTGGCCTATGTCAGGGTGGAATAAAGCCAGGCAGAAAATTCGAACAGAGATATAAAGAGAGAGTAGGCAAAGTTAGAAAGAAGCCATGTAGCTGATGAAAAAGAAGGCACAGGGACCTTACCAGTAGACCACAACCTCATGGTAATACATAGATTAATAGAAATTGGTTAATTTAAGATGTAAGAGCTAGCTAGGAATACGATTAACCTATAGGCCAAGCAGCTTTTTAATTAATATAGTTTCTGTGTGATTATTTGGGTCTAGGTGGTTGCGAAACAAATGAGCAGTCTCCTCCTACATCTAAAGGATGGAGGTGGAAATCCCTCCAGGTTTGTGAATAATAAGAATTATCCTGTGTGGCCTGATACTCTTCCTTTCTCTCTCAACTGAATAAAAATAAGAAAACCCAACAAAGGCTGTTTCTCCTCTCTGCTGGCCCCCGTAGACAAATACATGCACAGCCAGAAAATGGAGCAGTATACAGTAACATCATCAGTACTCTCATCTTTCCCAAGTGACAACTGTACTCATGGGATAGAAACGGAAGCCAGCAAAGACTAGTATATGCTCCTGCCTGTATGCCCCAGCAACACCATCAAAAGAAGCAGCTCAGGCTTTGCCTTCTCCGGCAGTTCCACTGTGAGAGTAAGGAGCGCCACATACCCACATTTGTTAGGAATCCAAATGAGCACATACTAAGGCGGTATCGTTCATTATTTAGTAGACAACACCTTCATATTCAGAGGAACAGGAATCAGAAACGATGCAAGGACATTTTTATTATGTATGGTTTGGTAAAGAAACAAAGTAAAAATAGGTGCTTTTAAACTTAAAGCCTACAATCCAATCTTTAAAAATAGTTGTCTGAATAGCAATCATTTTGTTGTTGTTGAATTTTAAATAACACTTTGGAATTTGCACCATTTCCAAATCCACTAATGTGACTTGCTACAAACTTTGGTGAATCTTTTTTCAAAGTTGTTTCTATTTTTCAAATTCAGTTTCTCACAAGAGAGCTACTTGGCGCTGCCAGGAGAATTCCATTTGTTGACTAAGGAGTTGGTGGCACAAATTAAGTAGAGACAAAGCATCATCAATCTATATGGTAAACAGAACAAAGCAAGAAAGAAGACAGCTGGCAAACCCCTCACACTAACAGCATGTGCCCCGCTTCCTGTTGTGACAATGAACTACAGCTCTTTAACAGAATTATGGGAGATGGGAATGATGCACGCCGAAATGCTATACAGTTTTTGTAAGTCTCTTGTAGGTAGTAAGCTATTGTCAAATAAAATTATCATCCAGCAAATTCACTCTTGCAGATATAGGTTCAGTTCCCAGCAACTCCTGACTGTAACTCAAGGTCTAGAGAATCTTAGATCCTCTAGATCATCATGCCCTCTTCTGGCCTCCACAGGCACTGCACAAGCAGAGTGCACATGTAAACACACAGGCAAAACACATTTTAAAAATATCTTTCCTTCCCTGTTTGACTTTAATGTATCAAAGAGCCAATATAATGTCTATTTGCGGCTCAAAGTGCACGCCTATTGAAAATCAGCAAGCTGCTTTCTTTAGAAAGCCTGTATTGGGCACCTGTTGCATGTGTAGTAGAACACAGAAAAGACACCAAGGAGGTGTAAGAAGCTACATAGATCTGTACATCTTCTGTCTCAAAAACACATTAATTTAAGCAAAAGCATCGTTTGCTTACCACACGGATTCTCAGAGATAATCTCTGAAGACAAAATCGGCTCTCAACAAACAAAGTCATTAACATACTAAGCTAAGGAAACTCCTAGGGTGAGAAATCATAGTCATTTCCTCAGGTGTCTGCTCTCATGGAACTGAACAACGCTTTTCCTGTCAGTCCCACTCAAAGCTACCCTTATATTTGCTATTCAGATTTATCTTTTTCCTTGCCTAAAGCTCAATACTCACCCCGACTTAGAAGCCAAAAACTGACATATACCTAAGATGCAAAGAGATAAGAAGATCTACTCCCAGGAGGAGAAACAACTGGAAAAGGCTCTGACAAGGAAGATCACTCACAGAATCTCATAAAAGCAGCAAGGTAGAAGGAGAGACAGGCAAAGTTTAGAATATAAGCATCTCACAACACCTCCCACCATTGCCTGTAGACAGCGTCTTCTCTGTCTACACTTGGTCTGCCCAATACTATTGGAAGTAATGTCAAGGCCAACTATGAAGTCATGAGGATGAATCCTTAGACCACCGAGGACTTTACAAAGAACAAGGCCACAGTTTTCATCTTTCTGTGAGAGATGAAGGAAAAACAGAGAGATGTGCAAAGCCCATGTGCTCCTGGAAGTGAAGCAGTGGCCGATGAACCAGAAAGAGCAGATCCAGCCCTTCCTGCATACAGGACAGGTGCCATTGCTGCTGGCCACCTATAACTTCGCCTGCAGGTAGGCAGGATTTTCAAAAGCCTGGAGCTCCCACTTTTCTCTGTTTAAATGATTATCAACCAGCACAGCTTGATCAGGCATCAAACAAGTTACTTATTTAAAACATTTCCCTAAGAGCTAGGAAACTTCCACTCTTAAACTTCCAAGATACAACTACTTTTTAAAAGATCATCTTAACCAGTGACTAAGAGAGGGATCCTAGAGAACTAGCAAGCTGCAAAAATTTACACCTACTAAGGGTTGGTTACTGCTTTGGCCATATTTGGCTCCTATGCTGGTACCTTTCAAACGCAATACATCTGGTTGTGAAAACAGCTCAGTGGCTACCTCCTCTTGGAGGTCTTCTTGCATCCTCCTCTCATCTAGAATTCACTGAGCCCTTCTCTGAGTTTTTCCTCTTCCCATCTGAAATTCTTCCCCAGCATTCACCACTGATATAAGATAATCTGTGTGTATTTGTCTCTCTCTTCTCTACTGCACCTGGAGCCCTCTGATCAGGGTATAGGAGGCTATACAGTAATCCCCAAATAAGGGTTTAAAGTGAAAGAGAAAAATGAAAGAACGGAGGGAGAAAATTGGAAGACCTTAGAAAGCGTGCCATAATCCATGAGGTGTTAAACTCAGTCAAGAAATCCCATATCTTCCAAAATGGTTTTCAAGTACCCCAGAATCATGAATATATCAAACCTGAGTTATGTGATGTCTGCATTACCCACGTTAATACCACCCCAGAGGATGTGGTTACCTCAAGAGACTCAATTATGTACACCTCCCATGTCCCAAGGCAAGTATGGATTATTTTAACCTATCATACAACACACTTGAAGCTAAAAGGTGAGAATGACCTTGTAGGTAGCAACATTCACCACCCAAGAAAATCCATCTGTTCTTTCCAGCCAAGAAAGCTCAACACATTGAGAAGCCTGGGCAGATTTTGAATCCTGTATTAGGAGAGTCTGTTTCAAGGGGTTTGGTATCTGTGCCATTTTCTGACATAATACTAAACTAATTTCTCTTAAATTAATAGATAACTATTTCTTCTTTGGACAGATATAAACCAGGCAAATTAGGATTAAAGAACACAGAAAAGAGACACATCTTCCTTTTAGTTAAACTACAGTTATTTTTTGTGTATCTGTGCTTTGGTTCAGAAAGATAGACCCAAACCTGACACTAAGCACACTGGAAGGATAAGATAAAACTCTAGAGATGTGCACACATTAGATGTTAGGAAATCAACTTGGGTCTATCTTATTGATCCACTTCTTCAGGCATTCAGCACAAGAGCCAAGGATCTAAGAAGCAGTGGGAAAATATATTAGAAATATAGACATGGCAAAGGATTCAGATGAGCATTTGGATCTGCAGAGTCTCCTTGGGGAAACACCAAGCTTGTTGGATGGAAGCTGAAATGCCTGCTTATTCAAGTTAAGTTGAATATGAAGAACTATAGCCTACAAAAATAGATCAGATCCTATGTATTCTACATAGATGAAGAAAACCCCTAGCAGTTCTCATTACACCAGATGACAAGGGTTCTACTAGGGAATCATACTCTAGTAGAATTTAATAGACATTAAATACTGACTTCTCCATCTCATTTGTCCTCTCAAATTGTCACTGATTTTGATGGAGAGTTCCTACTTTTTGAGTGTGTGTGTGTGTGTGTGTGTGTGTGTGTTTTCATGTGTATGAATGTTAGCTCTTACAAGCTATAGCACATGCTTGGGGTCAGAAGACAGCCTCAGATGTCAAGTCTCATCTTTTATCCTGTTTGAGACAGGGTCTCTCTGTGGTTTTTTTCCCCCTGCACATATCAGCCTGGCTGACCTACATACTTCCAGCAATTTTCCTGACTCTCCCTCCCTACCAAGTAAGAACTTTGAGAATGCAGATTCTCACACTACAATTTCAAGATTTGGGGCTCTTAGAGTTTGAACCCAGCTCTTCATGTTTATGTGGCAATGTTTTTCATCCACTGAGTCATCTCTTTAGTCCGTCATCACTTTTCCTAAGTGTCAAATGTATAAATCAGGATTATTTTGTAAAATTACTATAAAGGCTTTAAAGTTCTCACTGGCTCCTGAAATAGTGTGCTGTCGATAGACAATTCTAAAAGGTCTGGTTGTAATTATTGTGCGTAAAGAATTAACAATGTTGACCTTTATTCTCGGATAAAGGAGTCCAACTCAGGAAGTTCTTAATTATCTTCATTTATCATGAACAAAAACAAAATGGTATGAATTTGTCCACTACTGTTGTTCAAATGAAACATGACATCATGTTGTAAGCTCAAGTAGCCCAGCTCAGAGCTATTTGCAAATGAATACAGAATCACCGTGAGGAGAGAGACCTCATGGTTTTATTTAAATCTTAAGATCGATCATATTCAATAAAATCCTTTTCCTCCGCAAACTGGGGCAGCTCCATTACTGTGTGAAGCTGAAAACAACTGTATTCATCTCATCATGCCCTAAACTCATTGTTCACTCAGTAAAAGTATTTTCCACATTATCAACACGATGCGAAATTTATTTTTTTAACTTGAGAGAAATAGTGTAACATTTACTGAGCAGGAATTACCTGAAATTACTTAGACTATGACAAGTTCTGAGACAGGGTTCCCAGGAAGAGGGCAGGTATTGCCAACTTCCTGTCATCATTGTTGAACAGAAAGCTTCTACCTACCCCGGGGAAGGACTAGATAGAAAGTGCAACCCTTGGTCTGCATAAGTTTCTATCCCAAATCTCGCCCTTTCCCACAAAGCTGGAGACACAGCAATCCTCTGCCATTTTCTCCAAATGCCAAGCTTTGGCTATCTTTACTGAAAAGCAAGCTCCATGAAAGCAGAAACCTTTCTCCAAAGCCTAGATGTGTCTTTGAACCTCTGCAAAGAGACTATCCTAAACAATTAAATAGACAGAGGCAAGAGAGGAAGGAATACAGGAAAAGAAGTGGATGTTAAAGTCCTCTCCAAATTTTACAAAGCCCCATCTGATCAACAACAGTTTTCAAGTACTTTCCCCGTCAGGTCTCAGTACCAGCATGAGGCAGCTCTCACTCCAATTCCTATTTATACACGACTTTTGTACCACATGAAAGAAGCTTCATTTCTCCAATACCAACAGGAGTCATTTGCTAATTGAATCATCTCTAATATGTGCTTTGAAGGGTAGTATCTGACATCTAATTTTGAGTTATATTTAGCCATTCCTTCCAGTCTCATTCAAAGTATAACAACTATCTCCTTGTTAATTGATTATCTAGACTTGGCAAAGAAAATATTGATAGTCCGGCCCATGTTAGTCCCAGGATCTACTACATATTATGTACAATTAACTGAAGGATGTCATCACGTCAATGTTTATCCACACTTAAAGTATGCTAATGCTGGCATTGCATATGTCTGAGTTGACATTGAGTCCCGCAGATACTAGACTCTAGCAGACCTTGTCACCCCGGGATTAGGAAGTACTCATTCAGACCATGGGCTCCACTTCTGGTCTCCATTACTACCTGCATGACTTCAACAGCTCAAGTTCCCCTTATTCTTCAAATGAAGGAATGAGAATGGAATGGCAAAGGCAGATTGGGACTTTACATAAAGTAACTTCTCAACAGCTAGAAACACAGCTTGTCGGTTACAGAGAGCAACTTAGATGATGAGAATTCTGATGTGGGATTCCCCTCTGTATGCTATGCATATTAGTATCATTAGTTAATAAAGAAGCTGCTTTGGCCTATGGCAGGGCAGAATATAGGTAAATGAGAAAAGTAAACTGAATGTGGGGAGAAAGATGGCAGAGTCAGGGAGTCGCCATGTAGCTGCTGAAGGAGAAAGACGCCAGAACCTTACCAGTAAACCACGAGCCTCATAGTAAAATATAATAGAAGTGGGTTAAAGATATGAGAGCTAGCTAGGAATACACCTGAGCTGTTGGCCAAACAATGTTGTAACTGATAGAGTTTTTGTTTGATTATTCAGGTCTGGGTGGCTGGGAAATGAAAGGGCAGTCTCCAATGGCTGACAGCTAGGCCTGGACCTGACTGTGATCATCTGATAGATACCTGCTGTATGAATGGCCACAGTAGCCACTGGCTACATGGTTGGTATTGGGCATGTGGCAATTCCTTCACGCCTCTTCAATGATGCTTCCTTGAGGTATGCTGCTTTCCTCCACAAACACAAGGTGTTTTGCAGATGTGAGGCTATGAAACACAGGCTTGCTGACATCCTGTAAGTGCTTAAGCAGACAGTGGTCCGAGAGAGACTTCAGAGCTCTGTCTGTTAGTACATGTCACTTGAATCTTTCCATTGACAGTTGCTGAGAAATGCTCACCAGGGACGATGGCCAGCTCCGAGCTGAGAATCAGGAATTCAGACTGCATCTGCAGGTAAGTTCATCTCCGGTGGATAACCAGCTGGGGTCACTTTGCTGGCCTCTAGAACATAGTTGTGGCTGCTTCATACTAGGCGTTGGTCCATCTTCTGTTCTGCACCTTCCCAATTCCCAACAATGTGGACACCAGAACACCAGTCAGTTGCAATACTGCCAGTCAGAATCCATTTCTCCATATTGGTGCAGAGGTTTTGAATTAAGGAAAGATACGTGAGCTGTGATTTCCCCCTCTCTAAGTTTCAGTTTTCCAGGATTTGCTTGCTCGGATTTCCATCTTCCCCACCTTCCAGTGTTGACCTCCCCCTGGACAAATCTACGTGCAGAACTGAAAGCCTTCTGTGGGGCAGCATCCTCGAGCACTGCAAAGACCAGCGCACAGGTGGAGAACATCCATCCAGAGGAAAAGCTGCCTAATTTCCATGGTCCTCTTCAGAGGCACACATGAACAAACATGCAGGGGAAGACATGCCTCTGCCACTTCAAAGCATATTCCCCCTCACATGTGCTACTGCCGCTCTACATTTTGTTAATTTTTCATTCATGAATGAAATTAAGAAAGGATGGTGCGCTCCCACGGTGACACAGTACCAAGGCTTATTTCTGTAACCATGTTATTGCATGTGCCAGATATTATGTGGACTTTTGGGCCAATCCATACATATCCTGTCAACTTTTGTGACAATCCCAGGGCAGGAGCTAATTAACCCTGGTACTCAGTGGTTCTTAGTACTCAGCAGTGCTCAACAGGGTAAATTTCCCTAAGTATATATGTGCTTAAGTAGTACCTAGCAATCATATCTCTTTGGTAGAGTCCAGTTGTGGCATGCCCACTAGTCCAGATATGCTCCTCCCAGCCACCTAACAGTGAAGACTCTTTATTCTCCTTTAAGGAACAGAGGCAGTGTTGGCAATGACTCCGTATTAGGTGTAGGGCCATGGTCACTCTTGTCTTCATTAACGTGTATTAATTGCACATTTTCATAGCATGCAGTCCAACGGACACAGGTCAAATCAATGTCATCAGTATTTCCTCCTCTTGTTCATTTCTTTCTGTTGGTAGCCTTTGAACCTCTCTCCTGTAGATCACCATAGGTTACTGTGAGCTGGCTACTTCACCACACAGTGGGACACCAGAACTTCCTCCTCCTATCTAACTGCTTTTGATAACTAGCCTCCTTTTATTTACCACACTCTTCCCAGCCTCTAGAAATCATCATTTGAGATTAAAATAAACTTTTTGGCTTCTGCATATGAGCACAAACATGCAATATTGATCATTTAGTACATGGCTTATTTCACTTAACATAATATTTACTAGATTTATCATGTTGCTGCAAATAACCAGATTTCATTCTTTGGGGGACTAACATTTCATTCTGTATAGACATCATTGTATTTTTTATAGTGCTGGAGATTGAACCCACACCCTCATGCACACTCAGCAAGCCCTCTATCAAATTTGCTTCATACCCTAGACACTGCTGTGTTTATTTTGGCTCTGAGAGTTAAGCCGGAGAATACCTATTCTCCAGAAAATATCATGCTTCTAAGATACATGTTTCCACAGTGAAGGGGGAGGGTGGGATGGTACCAAGTTCAAATTCTCCAAACCCCCGAGAGTATAAAGCAAACAATCATGAGTACAACATGTATTACAGGACCAAATACCAAGTTGCCTGTCTATTCAAATTTCATCCCACAAATTATACTCAAAGGAAACGCAAGAGAATACTGGCCTCAGGATACAGGTACGAGATACAGGACTTCAGAGTCCTAACCGTCGCAAATGACAGATCTTCCTTCCCTGCCTGTGTAGATTTGGGGTCTGGGTAGCCATTCTCGGCATCTATACTTGGACTTCCTATTCGGGGGGAACAACCGAAGGGGAAGCAAAGAGAAAGTTGGAGATACTAGAAAAAGGGAAGGAAAGAAGGCTAAGGGTCAATTTATCAACTGGAGCTGTGTTTGCTGGATTCTGTGCCCTCCCTCAAAATACACTGTATGATTTTTGAGCACTAAGTGTCAAACTTGTTTTTCCCCATCCCCCATTCCACTGCACCCGCCACATACATACTCCTGTGCCTCTCTCCTCATTCCGCTGTTTTCTTTACCCTCTTCTCAGTAAGCCGTGCACACAAATCGGGCACAGGGCGCATGGTGGCATCCTGCACTTGGTTAGTACCCTCCATATTTTCTTGGAGGAAAATATGATTAAGAAAAGCTTCCCTATGACTTGACTTCCTACCATTATCCTTGAAGATTTATCCAGGTCATGTAGTTCCTTCCACTTTAAAACTGGTTTCTAGAAGCCGTCTTCTTTAGTTTTCCAGTCTTGTTTTTCAGAGCAACTGCCGACATATGCACAGTTCTGGATTTTATTTTAAGTAATTTGTAGTTGACTATCGTTTATTTGTGCAATTGGTATAATTAAATCTAATTATATAATTGGTGAAAGACTGAGTAATCACATAATTAGAACGTGCAATAATAACTGTTGGGATCCTATTGTTATGACGCGTATGATGATACAATTATGATGTGAAACAATGAGGTGGCATTCACGGGGTACCCGGAAAAGAAAGGACCCCCCTGGCCTGCCTGTGCGGAACTCAGCAAAGGCTGGAGCTCTGGACAGCAGCTGCCAGCATTCCCCACTCTCTGCTAATCTAACCCTGCAGAATGAAGACCTGAAACATCAACTCTGGAGGAGAAGGAAAGGCAGACACTCCAAAAGCCAACTACCAAGCAGCTGTCCCTGAAGCACAGCATGGACTATGGGTTCCCCAAATTGTCATTTCTACATGGCTGTTCTCAATTAAAAAAAAAAACCCACTTCATTGGAGCAGAAGAACCTGGGTACTAAAGGACTTAGTGGTCATGCACACTAGTACAAGTGGCCTAGGGATGATGGTTGGGAAGGAAACCCCAGGCTCTGTCTTTCATGGGCATGCTAACACCTGTCATTTTCATAACAGGGGCATGGAGAGAGACCACCAGGGAGGAGCTATCTCAGCCTTTACTGTTTTAGTTGGCTGTGATCCCAAACCTTACTGCAGGCAATCCTTGTCCCCAGGCTGGATGAGGCGAGCATCAGCAACTGAGGCATCCCCAACTATTCTTTCTTCAACAGTCTGTGCTCTCTTGTTCATGTCTCCTACTTGATTTATCTCGGAGCAGCCTGCAAGTCCTAGATTCCCCAGCCCACAACCCTCAGCTCTGGGCCCTACTTCATAGTCCCCTTGTACATTTCTGCTGCCCATCAATCTGCCCCCCCCCCAAAAAAAAACCTGTGCTACACCAGTACATGAGGATCTGCAAATCTCTAGGAAAGGCTACACAGACTAAGTGACTGGTTTTACTTTCAATTAGTTCCTCAGTGCTAATGGTCAAACTGCCATTTTCTCAAATTGATTTTCTTCCTAAGTCTCCAAGACAACTATTTTGTTTTCCTCTTTCTTTTCACTTTATTAGTTTTCTGTGACCATAATGAAATACCCGAGGCTGGGTGCTGTATAATGATCAACTACTGTAGTTCAAGAGGCTCCAGGCATCACAATGGCATCACCTCCACGCTGATGAGGTCCTTAAGGAGGGTGTCAGCACAATAGTAGGAAAGTGTGCTAGAACACTAGGAAGGGTGACCTCTTACTGGCCCCACCTCTGAAAGGTCTCACCACCTCTCAGCATCATCTCAAGACCAGACAACCAACACAGGAACATGCAGGGAACAAATCATTATCTAAACCACAGCACTTCTCTGTCCTGGTCCCTTCCTGCACTACCAGCTCAGCTGATGCTCAGGTGATAGTGCCAAAAAAAAATAAGTCACGCAAGAGACTAAAACAGGTTTTCCTTTTTCCCACTGGCAAGCCACCCACTCTGCACTCATACATAGGCAAGCACCTCCTTTATTCACAGGAGAGACCAAGCTCCCCTAAATGAACTCAGCCTGCTCTGTCAGAGTTGCCACAGCAAATATCCCTTACTCCAGAGCTCTGGTGCCAACATGCACAGTGGCCTCTTGGGGAAGGGCAGACTGATGGGCACCAGTGACATGGGCTCCTTGCCTCAGTCTGCCTGGCGGTGCTCACTTGTCAGAGATGCTGACCATATCCACATGTCTAACTCCACAGGGAATTTGGAGCTCCTGTCTTCCCAGCCTTTGGCAGGTAGCCACTCTGCCCCCCCCCCCCAAGCAGTCTCTTACCTGGCCTCCTGTCTCCCTCATCTTCTCAGTTACGTTCTTCCTCAGTTTCCCTTCCAGGTTTCTCCTGTTTCATTTTGCTTTTAAATGTTGGTAAATCTCTCATTTCATCCCCAGACATTATCCTTTTCAATGTAAAAGGTTCCAATCAGGTTTGTGGTTCCAGCTGGCTATTTTGGGGTGTTGTGCAACCATTGGGGTGGGAGGCATGACAAGCTAAGATGGTCACTAGGAGAAGAAACTGAGAACTACCTTATATCACTTCCTTCTGCAGCTGGTTCCTGCCTTTTTGATCTGGGTGTGAACAGCTTGCTCATACTCCAGCATAAAGTGTCCCAGTCACACCAGAAATATGCTCTGTGTCCTAACACTGAGAGCTCAAACAAACTCTTTGCTTGCTTGTATCGGATACTGTCTCCATTACAAGAAAACTGGGCCACACACAAGAAGAAAACAGGGAAATAGAAAGGAGACTTGCTGAGAAGAATGGCTCCAGCCGGGGAACCAGAGGGAAGGGAGTTGAGAGGGCAGAGTGGGGTGTGTAAAAATGTCTCATGATATAAATGTATGAAACTGTCAAATACATCAATTAACCAATCCATCAATCTCAGGGTCTGATAGAGCAGACGGAGAAAAGGAAGAGGATTGAGTAAGAGATTAAGATTGGAACACAGAACCAACCAGACAGCAAATCAGGCTATTTTCAAACACTCAACAGTCCCTTGAAAACTGAGCAGTTTCCTTCTAGGAGGTTCCATGGTTATGTCACTCAGCCTAGTAAAAACCAATGCTTGTCCTTTTGTTACCAACATCACGTGAGATGGCTTCAGACCAACTGTTTTGCAATCACATATAAACAATATAAACTTTTTCCTCAGTTTTTAAAAATGTAATTTACTCAATTTTACTAATGTAAATTAGCACTAACCAAAAAATGGACTATTATTTTATGTATCACCAAGAAACAAAAACACTGGCAGTCAAGCTGCAGTAAGACACTCATTATGAGAGATTTATTTACTAAATCTCTCATAATTACTTACTAAATTACTAGAGATTGTGTCTCTATACTTCCCAGACTGGCCTTAAATTCTTGGGTTCACAAGCTCCTCCTGCCTCAGCTCTTCCTGTAACTTGCACTACAGGTGAATGTTACCATGGGTAATTCTAATTCTTTCAATTGATTTTATCTTAATTAATTATTTTTATAAGAATATTTCTTGGCTACCTTTGAATCCCCTGCCTTCAGTGAGTTAGTTCTGTTCTCCAAAAGCTGCAAGAATGAAAACATTGAAGTACTTACCAATAACCCAGAATAAAACGGGAGAGAGGAGAAAACAAAAACTGTGCAGGCGTGTGTGCACACGCACTCACACACACTAGGGCAGATAATGCAGGTGGACTCTGCAGATGTTTCCGCACAAGTGAGGAGCAGCTCAGGCTCTTTTACCAGCTCAACTCCTGTTATAAAACCCAACAAGAGCACTGTGAGAGAGCCTTGGTGTGCTAACTCTTGAACTGGATTAAAAAAGAAACCTCATTTATGCTGAGCCATGCCAGTTCCCAATCTGTTTTAAACTTAGTTCTTTTTCTCTTTTGGGTGACACCCACCTATATAGACTCCCTCCATATCCATCTGGTGCTCCTGGGTGTAGGCATGTCACGGCACCGAAGTGTGTTGTAAACACTTACCAATTTTACCTATCTACCCTACGTATACTAGTCATCGACATAAAACTTTAAATATATCCATGTACCCAAAAGTGGAACCAAGGGAACTGCCTTCTAGAAGTGAAAGAAAAATGTGAATTCAGGAATGGAATTCTGTGGCCATAATTGGCAGAGGTTGTGGGACTTGGGGTGAGAATGTCCTTTCCTTTGGGCCACCAAAATTGTGTGTGATGCTAGGCTGAGTTGCTCCAAGCTCTGCCTTGACCAGGGCCAGACCTGGGAGTCCAAACAAGCTGGCAGAGCCTTGCACCCCTGGCTCTCTATGGGTCCAGGTCTCTTCTACGGTGTCTCTGAGAACTGGCCAGCAAGATCTTGGATCTGTGTCCCTGGCTTTCTAAGGGTTCAGGTCTCTTCTACGGTGTCTCTGAGAACTGGCCAGCAGGTTCTGTGATGGAAAAGCTAACTTCATTAGAACTAGGCTGGAAAAAATGTTTTCTCTTTAACTTACTTCCAAAACATCAGGGAACTAAGGAGAGGTGGCAGGAATTCAGATCATTTTGTGCATATCGGGGGTCACTGGAAGAGGGGTCTGTCTTAGGGTATGTTCTCATCCATAAAAAAAAAACGGAGGAGGGTAGCCAGTCTGCATTGACAGTTTGACTGGACTTGGAATCAACCAGGAGCCATACCTCTCCACATTTCTGCGAGGCATTTCAAAGACTCGGGAGGGAAGCGCCCTTCAGAATGTAGGCGGCACCATCCCATGGACAGAGAGGTTTGGGGACTGAACAAAATGAAAGAAGGCAAAAGGCACACGGAGCTCCAGCCTGCTTCGCCTCCTGCTCCTCTGGCTCAGAATGATCCGCCCCGTTGTGCTTACTCCTGTCACCATGCCTTCGCTGCCTCAATGGGCTGCATCTCTTGATGCCATGAGCCAAAATACGTCCTTCTTCCTTTAAAATGCTCTTCTGGCATTTGTATTTGTCATAGCAATGGAAAAGATATTAAAACAATGAATGAGGTTAATCATGTCTCTCTTCCCTTCTTGGTGGGATAGAAAGCTTTCAAGCTTAAAAATCATCCAAGCTCATAGCTGGGTGGTAGTGGCGGATGCCTTTAATTCCAGCACTTGGGAGGCAGAGGCAGGCAAGATCTCTGTGAGTTCAAGGCCAGCCTGGTCTACAAGAGCTAGTCCCAGGACACCTAGGACTGTTACACAGAGAAACCCTGTCTCAAAAAAATAAAATAAATGAAAGATAAAATAAAAAATAAAAAAAATCATCGAAGCTCTTGGATGTAACCTTTCTTACCCACTAGCCAAACCTTCCAGGGTCTACCAACTAGTTTCTCTCTGGGCATAACTGACTCCCATACTCATGAGGCAACCTGCTTTTCCTTTCCATAGGAACTAGAGAATTGGGGACTTGAGCGGGGTCCCTGATAGGCCACTAGCAAGTGCGAAGTGCCCACAAAAGCCCAGTAAAGCTCAATGAAACCAATAATCCCTCCCCAACATGCACCAATCTTAATAAAGAGTCAGATTGGAGCAAGGTTATAAGTTAGGATGAGACCCTGGCTTCATAGGAAATAGTACACAAGCTCGCATTCTAGCAAGTGACCTGTAAAGAAAGTCCTTGAGGATGGTGCTTACGCCAGTGTAACTATTCACAGTGTGAAAAATGCGGACTTTCTAGTCATGGTGTGAACAGTGTTGACTCTTTAGTCACGGTGTGAACAGTGCTGACTCCCTAGTCACGGTGGTGTGAACAGTGCTGACTCCCTAGTCATGATGTGAACAGTGCTGACTCCCTAGTCATGGTGTGAACAGTGCTGACTCCCTAGTCACGGTGTGAACAGTGCTGACTCCCTAGTCATGGTGTGAACAGTGCTGACTCCCTAGTCATGATGTGAACAGTGCTGACTCCCTAGTCACGGTGGTGTGAACAGTGCTGACTCCCTAGTCACAGTGTGAACAGTGCTGACTCCCTAGTCACGGTGGTGTGAACAGTGCTGACTCCCTAGTCACAGTGTGAACAGTGCTGACTCCCTAGTCACGGTGGTGTGAACAGTGCTGACTCCCTAGTCATGGTGTGAACAGTGCTGACTCCCTAGTCACGGTGTGAACAGTGCTGACTCCCTAGTCACAGTGTGAACAGTGCTGACATTCTGCCTTTGTCTTCTATCTGTCTTTCCACCATCCTGCCCATCCTCCTCTCCTCATCATGGCTTACCTTGCTAATCCTCAAGATCCCAAAGGAGATTTCTCAAAAAAATCTCCTAAATACTCAATTAAAAATAAATAAATAAATAGATAGATAGATTAAATAAATAAATAAATAAATAAATAATGGAATCTTTCCCAAACGTGTGATCCAGAGACATCTTTGGGCCTAATTAAGCCACAGAAGAGCTTCAGGAGCCCCACAGACTCTATGAAAGGAATGCAAAACTGCGGGGTGGGGGGGCTTCCATACACCCAGAATTTAAGATATTTTATTAAATGCTCAAAGAGGCAAACATCTCTCTTTATAGATTTCTTTAAGAACAGAGAGAGAACATTAAACATCAGAGGACTAACTGCATCTGAAACTGTTCATAGTACAGCATGGAAGAACCTGGACTTTTCAGCCAGAAACACCCAGAGTTCAAATCCCAGCTTTGACACTTCTAAACTCTGTGAATCAAGACAGGTGTCTTCAAGTCTCTGAGCTAGAGCTGTAATCTGATTGATGATGACAATGACCTCCCTAGACCATAGGTTACAAGGCAATTTCAGAAAATACAAAAAACAAGTCACAGGAGTTGGGGAGAGAAATCCTCTCAAAGGGAGACAGAGAGGAGGAAGCTCTAGGCTTAGAAGTACAAAAATGCTGCTGTGTTTTTGGGAAGTACACCAGAGGCTTTGTGAAATATTCTGGTCCTTCTGCTACAATGATAACCACTAAAACCGCTGAGAACGCCAGAAGAATAAGAAAAAAAAAGATTTCTTTAGACACCATAGCGAACTAAATACTGTTTATAGATTTTCATAGTTAAATGGCAAGTTAAGCTAAAATAAGCCTCAGCCCTCTACTTCTCCCTTATCCTATCTCTCCTTGCAACATGTGACAAATGAGATCTGCCCATTTCAATCAAGTAAACCATGACATTGTTCTGTGAAGCACTGTCATGACCCAGGAGAGCCTCTATAACTAGCTGCCAGGGACCTGCTACAAGGCCCAGTTGATCCCTGTTGTCAGCAACCTGCTTGGTTCTACATGGGCCCAGTTGGTTGTTTAATGTCAATTGGAAAGTTATAGATCCTCTAGTGGCTGACCAGCCAGCACTACTACAATGATTCCAGGAGCATCCTGACAAAATGGACTCCTGCTGCATTGAGCAGGATTCAGATTCAGAGAGATAGAGCAAGGAGAAAACTGGGGCCAGAGTATCTCACCCTTGACCTTTCCCATGCCATGGGTAAAGTTGTTCCATCTTCCAGGAAAAGTGAGCATCAGTCTTAGAGCTGAGATTAGATAAGGCACCAGGGATGCCTGGCAACCTCTCTCGAACTGACTTTACCTTATGAATTAGATTCTAAGGCATGTTACTGCAAGGCTTAACCACATTGAAACAATACTAGGATTTCTTTCTGTCTGTGAGGAATTATCATTTTGAGGCTAGATATAGTGGGTGCCATTTATTTTAATCTCACCATGTAAACCAGAACATACTGCTTCTTCAGATGACACCAACCACGATTCTTTGTTCATCTCTGATCACCAACTTTTCACCTGTACAGTCCATTATCATAAGCCTCATGTCATAGCTATGAGGAGTTGCCTGTGTCAGCTTCACAAGAGTTGAAAAGTACAGGCAGATGGGGATGTGTCTAGACTCAACCAAAAGGGATACTCTTAAAACACTGGGAGCTTCTAGGGATACTTCCTTGATTAGTGACATCGAAATTAGGACTGTAAACTCAGGAGCCAGGGGTCTCAGGACCAAGACATAAGGTGCCACTGCTAAGGCAAATGCCACTCATAAACTCATATTCTCAGATATGGATGCTGTCTTAGTTAAGGTTTCTATTACTGTGAAGAGACACCGTGATGCCAGCAATTCTAATATAATAAAGGAAAACATTTAATTGGGGTGTCTTAAAGTTTCCAAGGTTTAGTCCATTATTGTCATGGTGAAGCATGGTGGCATGCAGGCAGACATGGTGATGGAGCAAGGGTCCTACATCTTTATTCACAGGCAACAGGAAGTGAACTATCTACCACACTGAGCATAGCTTGAGCAAAGGAGACCTCACAGTCAACCCCCCACAATGACACACTTCCTCCAACAAGACCGTACTTATTCCAAAAAAAGCCGTACCTCTTAATAGTCATTTTTCTTTCAAGCCACTACAGATGCTTTGTTCTCCCTCTCTCTCTGACTGGCCATGAGCTCCCTTCCTTTCCTCACTTTAGGTGTCCATCTGCAAACCAAGGACAGTTTCGTAACTAGCAGAGCGCAAATTGAAAACACTGGTACAGACCAGAGGTCACATACAAAGGGGACAGAGGGGCACAAGTTCTGGGTGGTATTGGTTCACTTTTTGGAGATCCATTAAGTGGCTACGGGAAGTTTTGAAAATTTATATATCTTACCATCAGCCTAGAATATCTGTTAGAGAGGATTCCTATAGTGAAGAGCCAGCACAAGCCTGATAGCTCCAGAGCCTTTGAACGTTTTAGGCACCACGTGTCTGCTATGTGCTTGCTAATTAGGTTCAGCCCCATGGTCGCCTTCCACTGGTCAGTCAACCTTGACCATCCCATTCCTTCCATATGTGCTGTATGCACTAATGTTCAGTTTCCTGGACTCAGACACACCTGGCGTCCTGAAGCTGTAATTAGCTTCAGAAGCATCTGCTACCCAAGTCAGCTGTCAATTATGCCAGGCTCTGCTCTGAGCAGCAGGAAGTAGCCCAGACCTTGGTTGGAAGGGGAGTCATGTTTCTTCTGCTTAACCCCTAAAAGTCTCTTTCCACATCACATGACTGACTTTCAAATTGCCATTTGAATGGTGCAGATGAGCCCATAGGTTTAAACGTTACCTCTTTGTAGCTTCTATGGCCCTGGATCCGAATAGGCAGCACTGGCAAGCCCATATGGTTATTAAGGCCTTTAAGGGACAAGACATCAAGTGTGGAGAAATCTCACTACAGCGAGATGGAGTCCAGAGTAGCAGGGCAGTCAGGCTGCTCCCCGGCGATGAGGAAACCAGGATACCCTGCAATAACTGGGGACTAGCTCCCTACAGTCGCTTTCTGAGGTATGGATAGTCCTTCGGGCTCACTCCCCACACAAGGTCAACACAGAGCGTCTGTCCCTAAGGCCAGAATTCCAAAGATTCACATTCTGAAGATGTCACCCATCATCCAGGTGGTTCTGGTTTCAACTGCTCTTACCACATTTCTCCCCTGGAAAATTCTGATGGCGACAGCACCCACCTCAACAGGCTTAAGGTAAGGCTTTGAGTTAGTAAGTAAACAAGATTGGACTGGATGGAGTACAACACTCGATACATTTCCATGGCAACTGTAGCACCGTTATCACTCTTCCAGTGAGACTTGAAGCAGGAAAATTGGTCTATTCCCTTTTGTGGCCCCAGCACCCAGGACAGTCTGATATATTCTCAGGCTCAGAAACTGTGTCAAGGGTTGGTGGTGAATGAGCCAAAGCAAATGCACAGAAAATTGGTGCTGAACTATCTACACAGAACACTGAAAGACTGAGGAAGCCTTACGAAGCTCTCCTCCATGGTATCTCAAGGTAGGAGGATGCCAGCTAGGGGCCAGCTGCACAAGGAGGAACTGAGCAATGTGAGGCTGGACGAGAGGAAATGGATGCTGTCTCAAAGGAAAGATGGGGCCTTTTTCATGAAGAAAAGGTAGATGATGGAGCATGGACCACTTGTCTCCACCAGCTCAAGGAGACTTCCGCAATGATAGAGAAAGAAGCAGTAAGCTCCCAGCAAGCCCTTTTAAAAAAAATAACAAAAGCCAATTCTAATGTCCAAAATAATCCTCCAGGGTAGGCTAGTAGGCCCTCCTTTCCTGTCAGGGAGCCTTTACCTCCCAAACAAAGGCTTGATTATGGCAGCAAAGCCACCCCCCACACACACACACACCTGTCTCTGAATCCAGCCTGCAGGTAACATCTCTGCAACTGCTATGGCAGCTCACAGGCCAGGCTGAGCCATGATCAGAGTACCACAGGCTTTTGTCCTTCCTGGAGTCTCGGGAAATGGTAGGGACCAAGAACTAGCAGGTAGCAGAGATCACTGAGGTGAGGGTCGCACGTGAAGAAGCGAAGCAACTTTGAAGGTGGCACTGCCGGAGTTCCTTCTGACAGTGCTGTGGTCCCTTCTTCCAGGATAGGGGCCCTGACACAACAACCCTATGATGGCACCGACTCGGATCCTAGAGTCTGAATCTATGGATTAAGCTGCCCATGCTCAAGGGCCTGCGTTGCCAAGTGATAGGCAGCATGTGACAAGTATCATATACAATCTCACTGGATCTGGAAGAGGAAGGGGAAGCCCATTCAGCTGGAAAAGACAAATTCTAGCCATCACTTATGATTTTAGATGCGGTGTTTCCATCTCTGTTGAAATCCAAACAACATTAAAGGAGGGCATGCTATTTTTATGGTGGTTCAGAAAGGGTCACAGACTAATGACAGGTTGAGAACATTGCCTGGAGGGTCTTGCCCTTGCTATGTGTACACAGTCCTGGCCTATTTATAGCTGACATTAGTTGCTGTGTTCCTACATAGTTATACATGGAAATACCACCACCCAGAACTGTGAGATGCATGCAGCACTTAAGGCCATCTTCGTGGAGACCTTGGACATTCTGAATTCTGAACTTTACTTGTTTCTCAGCAATAGGTGATAGGAGCTGATCAAATTCGCATGCCAGAAACCAAATTTCCTGACTCTTTTTGTGTAAACCCATAAGACCTCCCATTTGAGCCATTCTGGCTTCGGATCCCAGCCCCTCGCTCCCCTAGTCTGAGACAGCAGTGGCATGGCTCCCTGTAGCCAGGAACATTTGTCAGCATGATTGGGTGAGGGTTAGAAGAAAAGCAATTTCATACTCAGAAAATCGTTTATCATGGACGGTCTGTCGAGAACAATCTCATTGCAAACCCTTCCCTGGGAGGAAAGAACTGACAACTGGTACTAAGTAATCGACAGCACGGCCGAGGGGAGTCCTTCATCTGTCACTTGCCCAGCCCAAGACGGGACGTGTTCAGCACAGAAGAGGAATTGGTCCTAGCTTCTTCCTAGAGTCACCAGGTGAAAGGGGAGAAACTCCAGAGACCATCTAATACATTATGATGTCTATTGAGAGCCTGTTTAGTCCATTTTGCTCATAACCTGGGTCCAGAAGTGGAATGGCACAAGTCTCAGGTGGGATGGAGGAGGTGCATCTTCCCCACTGCAAAATAGGCTTCTTCGGCACTCTCTGTGTATCTTAAATGCCAGACTTCTCCTTCTTAGGGTGTAATTATGGACAGGCATCTTGTTTTTTCATAATTCAACTTCCCCTTTCCTGCGGCATTATTTCCTTTGCCAGGACCATAGAATGGCATTTATAGTATATTAGATAATTACTATGTGTGTGTTGTTTCCACTGACGTCAACACTCAAAAAAACAGTCCATCAAAGGCCCATGGAGACAAGAAGAAGCAGAGAGATTTCCCCACTAAATTCTTGCCTTTCGCAGGGAGAGAATTAGTTACTAATAGAAAATCGTAACAGATCTCACTCATTACTGAATGTCTGCCTGAACCCAGGTTCTGGTTTGTGAGCTCAGTAAGGTCTAAAAGTTGTTTATAGACTCCATGTTCTGTGGTTTTGAAATGTTTGCATCGGGCAGGGACTTAGAAGGAGCTGTCAGATGCAAACTATGATATAAAGGATGTGCTGTCTAAGAACCAAATTAAAACGGGGTCTTCTTCATAAATGTGTAGTTCCTACCCAGTCTCAGAGTCACATCACACATGGTTATACAACATTAATATACATACTATTTTACTATATTACTATACATACTATTACATACAACGTTACTATACAAGTCTTGGGTCAATAATAAATCACCCAGTTCAGATGAAATTGTACTCTAACTGATTTTATTTTGCCATCATTTTCGAAGATATGAAATTCTGACTTTAAAAGAAATAATATGATTATAGCCTAAGCTACATGTAGAGATTAAACCTAAAAGTTTGAGTTCAAATCTTACTTGGACCTCTCACAGACACTTTAAAAGCCTACACCACTCTAACCTCTCTGTGCCTCAGTTTCCTCATCTGTAGAATACAAAGGACACTTCTATTTAACTTCCAGGCTGTCACAAGGCTCCAAGGAGAGGATAGTTACAATAGGTTTTTAGGACAGAACATGCCACAAAGAAAGAATTTCATTAAAAATTATTCCGGAAAGTTCTCTGCCAATGATGACTGAGGGACATACTATTTTTGCTAACTGGTCAAGGCTCTCTAGAGATGGAAAGATGAGAATTTTAAGAAGAGTAATCAGAAGGGCACTCAGAAAAGCCATGTATAACAGCAAGTCACTAGGAACCATACAGTGGAAGACCAGCAGAGGTTGGTCAGGGCCTCCAAATGACTCTGTGTGACAGATTTTTCCTCTGTGTAGCCTTGACTGTCCTGGAACTCGCTCTGTAGATCATGTTGGCCCCGAAATCACAGAGATCCACCTGCCTCTGCCTTCTGAGTGCTGGGATTAAAGGTGTGCACCACCACTGCACAGGTTCTTATTTATTTTTAACTTTGTTTATATGTGTATAGGTATTATGGGTATGCGCACATGAGTCCAGATTCTAGCGGAAGCCAGAAGATGGCATCAGGTGTTTCATAGCTGGAGTTAGAAGTCATTTGGAGCCACCCAAAAAGGGTAATAGAAAATGAATTCAGGTCTTCTGTAAAAGCATCATGGACTCTAACCCACTAGAGCCATTTCTTCATCCCCAAGAATTATTTAATAATTATGGGAAGAATACCAACTTGTAGACATGCAAAACCATTAGCTTGCCTAATTGTCATCTAGCTTAATATCACCCTAAGATACCTGGGTATTAGCTCAAAGCACCCTATTGCTCTCCTTATTCTCTCCTATTTTATATCCACCTCTACGAATCAGAAATCCCACCGAAAATCCCCTGTCCGTGACACATTCATTTCCTTTACTATAAAATAAGTGACAGCAATATCCAACTCTAACAGACCTTCATGACCTTTAGGACAACCACCAGAAGAGTGTGGCTCCTGACATTCTATGTCAGGACCTAAATTCTTGAACTAAGAGAAGCACAGCTCACGGTGAAAATGACATCACTGGGATTTTGTGGGTGCACTTTGGGAAGTGTAGCTGTAAGTCATAACTAGGGATGAATGTGCAAACCCCACAAGTAACATAAATACTATTGACTCCTCCAAAGAAGGGCTTGTGGCCAAGAGCTCTGTGCCTTATGATGAGTAAGAAGGCTGTATTCTGGAAGGGACATGAGCAGGAATAATAACCATGGACAGGATGGAAAGTAAACAGAAGGGGCAACCGATCAAGTAGGGGTCATGTCAATGGTTAGATCATTTTAGCTTCGGAATTCTTCAGCCAGCAGTTTCTCTCGCCACCCTCAACTACACTAATAGAAGAAGCATATTAAAATTTTATTATTTAATTAACCATAATTTGGTATGGGAACCCATCGCAGAGAATATGCTCTATGGTAAGGTCCAACCCCCAACCCCCAGGTAGCTAGGAAGAGTGGTTTGAAAACAGACAGAAGCCTATCGTTTTCTCTCTTACTAGTGTCTAATACTTCAGAGTGGCAAAGACAGAGGAACCTGCTTCCTGAAGTCTGCACTGTATCTAACTGTTCGGCCTGGAGTTATCCAGATTTGTTGACAGTGTCACACTTAAAAATCAGTCCTTGTTGGTTTTTTTTTTTTAAGTGACTGGCATACTTGTTCCCAGGGGAATTGTGGTTAAAAAGGAGAACAGTATTGAGGAAATAAATCACCGGGAGTTACTGCGAACTACCCAGTTCCTGCCTCTTGGCTCCAGGCTCAAGTTCAGGGGAAAGCCGCCCCTCTTCCAGCCCATTCCTGCAGGAGAGGTATTCTAATCCAGGAACACCCCTGAGGCTACCAGCAGAGGATTTTCCACCTTCAGAGAGTGTATTTGATTTGTGGTTACTCGGGATGAAACAGCCTCAGTTTACAATCTGACTCCATCTTAAATGTCTAGAGCTTCTTCATGCCCAAAGCCCAGCTACCTCCAGAGAGGGATACACTGAGCACACACAGCTGGGTGGACAAGTCGCCAAGGCCAGGCTTTTGTTTGGGATCTACAGATGGAGAAGATGTGGCCATTTCCCCCATTATTTTGCTGACACCATCCAAGTACTGTAGTGCCCAGGAAATGCCATGTTCCTGCCCCTTACCCTTAACCTATGTGGCTTGGAAAAATATACTTGGTGATTACATCTTAGGAACAGGAGCTGAAATGAGTCCTTCCTTGTTAATGAGATCTGCTCCCACTGAACACACTAAGAGTGAACATGAAAAGTCACAGCCTCAGGGCAGAAGTGGGGACATGCTTTTTCCCCTGACTCTGATTTCCATCTCTCAGCAAGACTAATGAGACAGCTTTCCCATTATTTTTCTTATCTTCTCACATCTCCCTAGACTCTGTTTTCATCTCCCATCTAGAATGACTATCTTATTACAGCTTTACTGAGTTATAATTCATGTACCATACAATCCATGTACCTGAAGTATATGACTCAATTGGTTTTAGCATACACAGCTATTTAAACACCCCTAAAATTCATTGTAGAATACTTTTCTCACCTCAAAAAAGAAACGCTGTTCCATCCCACTGTCAGCCCCTCTGTGCCCGCTAACCTTACTTCTGAAGCTTTAAGTCAGCTGTAATCGATTATTTCCACAGTACCCTGTTCTTGATCGTCATTATCAATGGAGTCACACACTAATGACTTTCCCAACTTTCTTTCACATTAGTAGAATGGTTTCAAGGTTCATTCACACTGTGAAATATGCATAAACTTAATTTTTTTATAGCTGAATCATGTCATTTCTTGGCTATATTACAATCTCTTAGTCAATCATCTATTGAGGGGCTGGAGAGATGGCTCAGTGGTTAAGAGCATTGCCTGCTCTTCCGAAGGTCCTGAGTTCAATTCCCAGCAACCACATGGTGGCTCACAACCATCTGTAATGAGGTCTGGTGCCCTCTTATGGCCTGCAGACATACAGACAGAATATTGTATACATAATAAATAAATATTAAAAAAATCATCTATTGATGGGTATTGATGGCACTTTCCACCATCTAACTGTTCTGAGTAATTACAAATGCTCAGTGCAAGCTTGGTGCAGCATACGCTCTAAGGTAAGTCTTGGATGGAAAGATTATCTCCGAAGAATGTTCTAGGGCTTTTATGCCATCTTAATAGCATCACAGAGGAACTGCAATTTGCCTACATTCTTGCTGGTATTTATTCTGATCTTTTCTCTTGTAGGATTCCTTGTAAATGTGAAATGATATCTTGTGTTTTTGATTTGCATTTCACTGATGACTAAAAGTGATCGTGTCTGGTTGATTTTCGTTCATGTTCTTGCTAGTCATGTGTATCGACTTTGGAAGATCTATTCATTAGCTCTGTCCATCTTTAAATCAGGTTATCTCTCATTACTGAGAAATATAAGTTCTTTTTATAGCCCAGCTGTTAAGTCCATCATCAAATATATGTTCTACAAACTTTTTTCCAGTTTAGTAGGTTGTGTTGTTTTTTTCTTCATATGATCCTTTGACACACAAAAGCTTTCACTCTTATTTTTCCTACTGATGAATTACGCTGCTTTTATTTATTGAGTGTTAGAGCATGCAATAGCTATTGATAAAATAACCTTCAGCAAGAATTGGGCATACCACATCATAGATTTGCTTCTTAGATTCCAACAACTGCATGTAAGTAACTGTTTTCCCTGTAACCCAATGTTTTGAGATACATATTTATAAGTTAAGGATTTCTGACAAGGAAGTTGTAGATTTCATGAGGCCTCCAAAGGAGTCCCAAACACACATTAAAAAATATGGAAGAAATCTAGCTTCCTTCACTTTCAGCTTTATTTCACCTCTGTATTCATCATCAACTAAAACCATCACATTTATTTGTCAATTTGTGCAGTTATCTCCCCTTTGGTACTAAAATATAAGGGCTGAGAGCTTTAAATAGTGCCAGGCACACAACAGTCATACAATAAACATTGAGTTACTGAGTGATCATCAAATTCTAAATAAGAGCTAAGTCATTAGCTTCATGAAAATAAATATCAATGATACCAAACTACTGATGTGCAATTCATAATAAAAATAATTTCAAGTTTGTGCCACTAAGGTCATCCAGTTTAATAAATACCAGTGTGCTCCATGACCAGTACTAAGAACATAGTGTCCTTCAGGAATAAGTACCCCGTGTGCCATGTGCCTGTAGTTTGTACCTTGCATGCAGTAAGAAATTATTGTCCATACTGACAGTTGAGGAAAGCAGGGGTCAGAGAAGTTGACACCAACCCAAGATCACTCAGCTAGCAAACTACACAGTGATGATCTGGGACCAGTCTACCTACTTGAGGGCTTGCGTTTGGCTAAAATAAGACATGTCTCGAGGTAGAGCAGGAATAGAACAGGAATGTTAGAGAAAGGGAAGAAAACAGTGCTTATTGCTCAACCAAGAACGTTAAGATCCTGTTAAGTTAAAAAATATGCCCTGGAATGCTGAGGTCAGCAGATGTTTCCAACAAGATGTTCTTTACACTGTCTAGTTTATGGACTATGGCAGAAAAACACCTGAGCAGAAATACAGCAGAACCAGGTACCGACAGCTCATCCCAAGCAAGAGGACTCATTTCAGAAAAGCTTGTCTCTGAGAACACAATGAATACTTAGAGGCCATTAACCAAAGCCTGTTCTCTCCCCTCCTGAAGTCAGCTGGCATCTCTACATATTAGGACAAATCTTCATCCAGGCAAGACAGTTAGCATTTCATTACGCTGAATCCCAGTTGTCCCTGGTTGGAGATCAGGTTACAAAGAGACACAATAGCCCAATGACAGGCTAGTTCTGCTTTTTATTCCCTAGCTGAAGGTCTTAGAGTTATCTGGCTTTGACCTTATCTAGCCTCAGGGTACAGAAGCTCAGCTGGAATGAAGAGATGGTATTATCCTTTAAGGCTATTGAGGGTTATTGGAGAAGGATTCATGGGGACTGCAAAGAAACAAGGCATGGGGAACATACTTACCACCTCAGCAGGAAACGGGTTAGAAGCAGAGTCCCTGTGACAAAGGGACTTCCTGCCTCCGGAATATGCATTCAGGCTGGCCCCACCCCCATCTCCCATTTCAGGCTCACCTTACAGGTAATCCAGTCTACAGGTACATAGGGTTTAAAGGGCTGAACTAAGTCATGTGTGCTTCCAACAGTGATGGTGCACACATGAACAAAACCTAGTAACTGAAGATCAGGATGCTGGGGTTCAAACTCCTCTGCTATGCATAGAAGTAATTGAAGGCACCAACGGCAGACTTCCCAGGAAAAGTCCATATACGGGCCTCCGTACAATACTTGTCTTACCTTCACTCAAAGGAAGCTCAGACCTTTGCCTGTAGCTTCTGGAAGGTAATTTCTAAGCCCTTGGAGTGCCATAACTGACAAAAGTGTCTTGACCTGGGGTGCTGGGCCAACCATATGGCCACAGTCTGATTCTGGATGAGGGCTGAACACACTGGAATGTTTACCAGTGTGATTTGGGCCAGTAGGTGGAGACTGAGACTAGCTAGCAATGGACATAAACACGTAGATTTACATGATCAAACCAAGCTCTGAGGCTGAGCTGGGCTCTTTGATTGCATATGTGGATGGTATGTGGTCACAGGTAAATAACAGAAGCACCTGGCTCCATGTGTGGAACCTTCCTAGACTATGACCTGGGCACACTTTCCCTTAATCTCAATTCTTTTCCTGTAATAAGCTGTCACCATGAACTCAATTCCTTTTAGGAATTCTGGGGGGTCCCTTCCAGTGAATGATTAATGCTGAAAGTAGATTGGGGCATGCCCCTAATTTACAGTTGGGGTGAAAGCTGAGAATATCCTTGGGCTACTCACCTTACCCCTGTTTCTACATTAGGTAATCCTACCCAGTGACTCTGAACCCTGTAACTAGAGGTTTCTCTCCCACCCACTAGTTCCCAAAAAATCACTCCAAGGCTTAATATTAATCACAAACTGTTTGGTCTATTAGCTCAGGATTATTATTAACTAGTTCTTACAACTTATATTAACCTATTTCTATTATTCTATATTTTACCACAAAGGTAGTGGCTTGTCACTTCATATCTTGCTTCTCTGGCGCCAATGGCATCTCCCTGACTCTGTCCTTTGTTTCCCCATATCTATGTTTGGATTTCATGCCTGGGTCTATTCTGCCTGGCTATTGGAAATACAGGCGGGACTGGCAGGCAGAGGAACTCTGGGAAGAGAGGAAGAAGGAGCAAGAAGAGAAGAAAGCAGTAGAACAAGGAGAGGAAGACATCAGGGGCCATTCACCCAGCTACACAGCCAGTCTCAGAGTAAGAGTGAAAGCAAGATATACAGAAGTAAGAAAAGAAAAAATCCCAGAGGCAAAAGGTAGACAGGATAATTTAAGAAAAATTGTCTAGAAACAAGCCAAGCTAAGGCTAGGCATTTATAAGAATGAATAAGCCTCCATGTATGCATTAATTTGGGAGCTTTGTGGTGGGCCCCCAAATGAACAAAGAGAAAATAGTCAAAGACAAAGTAGCCAAAAAGAATCAAAGAGCCAAAGAGAAAAAAGAAAAGGAAAAAAAGATAAATAAATAAACAAAAACCAAACAGTAACATTTTGACATTTCGGTGTTCCATCCTGGGGCGAGGGTAAAAGAAAATACAACAACAAAATTTTGAGATTCAGGAGCCTAGTAGTAATTGATCACTGTACCACTTTCTAATACATACCATGTTGTTTCCTAGTTTTAGCATCTTCATATACTTCCCTACTAAGACCAGTGGAAGCTTTAAAACAAACCTTTAAAAGACGATACCAGTAATATCCAATGTCCTGAGCTACCTTCATGCTTAGTCCTGTGCTGAGCTTTCCATGCATCACCTGACCCCCGCCCCGAACTATCATGCAGTTCCTATTGTTTCTGTCCCACATCACCACAGTCACTCCATTTTATAAAGGAAAAAGCTTACATCTTGGAAAAGCTAACTAGTTTGTTCAAGGACACACAACCATAACACAGGAGAACAGAATTAAAATGGCAAAGAGCTCAATCTTACACTGAACCCACTATGTATTTTTTTGCATCAACCTCCTTCCTGCACTGGGCCTCCCAGTACAACTCCCAGTCCCTCAGTGGTGAGGGGCACTGAGAACCAATGGCAATGCACAACACTGGCCCCACCAGTCCAAGAAAGAAGAGACTGGAAAACCTTGAGGCAGACTCCCTGATCTGCCGGGATACAGCTCTCTCAGGCCGTCTGTCATGGTTCCGTGCCCTCATCCCAGCGGAGCCATCTTCTTCCAGAACACTGGTCACCCCTGCCTGCTTCCTACTGCCTCTCCTTTCCCACACCAATTAAACTGTCACAGTTGACCGGCTTGGAGACAGGTGAGAACAGGAAGGAATCTGGGAGAGGCAGAGAATTCGTGGAAGAGGGGCCCTCACAGCCCCAGCTGCTCTTCTGTTTCCTAGCAAATTGGTCTGAAGCCTGGTGGATAAACCAACAGGGATCCCCAGTGATTTTCCGAACCTGGCTCTTCCTCCATTAGTGTGGTCGGTGGATACAGCCAGATGCAGACTGGCAGCTGTTTGTATCTGTCTGAGTTCAATGGTGCCTAGGTTCTTGCGTAGCACATGGGTCTCAGGTGACTAGACCAGTTGCTAATTGCTTGCACCCCAAATCACAAAGGAGGCTCTTTGCACTAATAACAGGTGGAAGCTCACAACCAGGAGAGATGCATAGAACAAAGAGCTCTCAGATCTGCCCAACAAGACCCACTCTTATCCATGGCTCTTCTTTTCTGTGGGGCCTAACGTCATAGAAAAAGCTAGGAAACCCAAGGTCTCCCTTATGTTGTTTTTTGAACACGGTCTCTTCGTGGCCAAGATCCCAATGCATTAGAGTATGAGACCAAAGAGAATGATGGTGGGACTTGGTCTGTAGGAGGAACAGCATTTCCCTATTGATCGCTGCTCAGCCTTTAAGTTCAAAGACTCTACTTCATTGTGCTGGAACAAACTGTGGAGAACTAGCAAAAGAACCGGGCTGACAGAGCAGAAGCCCTCAATATGGGATCCATGGACCAGTGCTAGGGTCCTTGGCAAATAAAGATTTCTGTAGTGACTATCCCATTCCCAAAGAAGGGTGTGCTTGACCCAAAACCCACCACATCCATTCTACACAATAAGATACACATATCGCCTTCTATGCTTCCACTCGCTGCTGTGCTGACTGCCGCTCACTCTTGCCTTCTCCAAACTGGGGTACCTGCGTGCACACAGATGCACAGCCTTCCTTCCTACTTCCCCAGCCTCATCCATGTCAGGTAACAGATTGTGTTTGAAGGCCCCAGCAGGCTGCATTGCTGCTTGGTTCATGTCTCAATTATTGATGTAGCTCTTTACAAAGCCTGTTTGATTATTACTACGCATGCTATTATGGAGCGGGTATGGCCCTTAATGCACTCTTGGCTCTCACCACCCACCCACACCCTGCTGCTAAAGGAAAAGCACAGGTGGAAACTCCTAATTGCATCCACGTTCTTTTCACCTTTCTCTGCATCCTGTCTCTGCAGTAGCTCAGGATATCAAGATCAAGTGTATCTCAAAATTGGATACAGGTTTTCTCTGAATTTTCTGGCGTGGAGTGAGGGTGGAGGTTACAGAAAGTTGCTGTTCCATTCATGGTATGGGCTCTGAACACAGGACAGAGTGTTCTCATGAAGGGATGCAAACACTAAACGTCTTGTGTCCTGCCTACAGTTTTTTCCCGTGTGTGATGACAGGAGAAAGGAAGCTTGGGTATTTTCCATGCAGAAAAAGGTCTGAGGAAACAGCTCTAAGGAAGTCTTTGACGGCATAAGATTATCATCGTTTTCCTATTTCTGAAAATATCTGCATGCTGGTCTCCATTTTCAAACAAAGCTTGTTGCTACACTAACCCGAACTGCCAAGTTTCCATGCAAACCCCCAAAGCCCCATGACTGAAGTAAAGCCTGCATTGGGCATCTGGGGAGAAAGGCCCAGACACACTTGTGTTGTTTTTGAAGGGACGACAGCTTAAGAACTACCAGGAAACAGGCTGATGAAACCAGTGGTCAGGAGTTATCTATGCCAACTCTACTTTATATCCATTTTGTTAGAAATTAAGCCAAGCTTTGTATAAAGTGCCCATTTAGCAAAGTAAGTCAGAAAAGTTTCCAATGATCACTGACACTTACATTAGTATTAATCAAGTCTGTTCTGGTCAAGATAATCCACTAGCAGAATGGAGAGATTTGGGCTTCTCATAAAGAATTTGACAATTGAAGGGGGTTGTGCTTGCTTCCATTTATGTCCTGGAAAATACTCGCTTGTGACTTAGCAACCATGTTTAAAAAGCTCTTGCAGTCCTTAAACAAACAGAGGAGTATGTTTATGGGGTTCTAAAGACGTTATTTTCAGAAATGACGTAGCTTTGGGGCTTTACTGTAAGTCATGGTTGAATTATTACTGTTGCATACAGTACTTGCTTAAGGGAAAACAGGGAATTCAATTAAGTAGTGTTTGAAAACCTGCTTTATGAGAAATTAGCCCTGGATACATAAAGACCAAGGTTTCTCTGTGTTGGAGGGAGAAGGAGCCCTTTTGGAGGGCAGAGGTTGGATTAGCAAGAGTTAAGAACATTTCCTGGCACCGCTGGAGCTGAGCTAATTCAAGGAGAGAAAGAGAGAATTTAGAGTGGAGGTTGAGAACAAAATCTGGCCTGCATAGGTGTTTTGCTTGGCTTTCTGGGTACTTTGAAAGTTTTATGGCAGCAGCCAGTATTTTTAAATTAGAGATACAATTTGTAAGGCCAGTTTTCTCTCTTCTCTTTAAAGCATCACAAAATCTGACCACACGGGTCTATTTCTGCTTGAGAACAGCAGTTAGATCTACTTTAGGAGACACCCAAGATCCCAGCACCTCATGTTCCTCATCAGATCTACCCAACCCATTTTGACAGCTCCTAATAGTAGTCTGTATGAGCTTGGGGACATCTCATGACAATATGGGCTTCTTGCGATGGCTATTCTCTATTGTCAGCTTGATGAGGTTTAGAATCACTTCTGGGCACTGTGTCAGGTATTATCTAGATTAGGAGCCTTGAAGTAGGAAGTGGGACCATACCTTTGGTTGGGCAGCTGACCCGTATAAAATGGAAAAAGAAGGCAAGCCCTGGCATCCACTGCTCTCAGCCTCTTGACTGTGAATGTGATGTGACCATCTGCTCCAAGCTCCTGCTGCTTCCCTGCCATGATGGACGACACCATGAAATGGTGAGCTGAAATAAACCCTCTCTCCCTTGGGCCACTTTCTTTCAGGTTATTCTATTGTAATGGGAGCAGGGGGAATGAAGATACCTCTTAATCCAGGAAGACTCATTTTCATATACAAAGATTGAAAAGTACACGCTTGCCAAAAAAATCAGCCAGGAAACAGGATTTTTAGATTTTTTTAAAATTTTGATGCATACATCAAAGTACTGATTTTGAATGTTGGGTCGCTGCGTCAGTATGTTACAAAGTCAAGTCATGAGACAATGCTGGAAATGAAACACTTGTTTTATTTTGTCTGTAATAACTATGACATTGAGATGAATATGATACAGGACAGACATCTGTCTCAGATAATGTTTGTTTAACCATAGAAACCTCTAGTAGGGTGGGAAGGACAAGGTGGAGGAAACAGCCAAATTCGCTGTCAGACATGGTAGACATTTCTTCTAGAGACCTACAGTACATCCTAAACATCCTAACAGACATTTCCTTAAAACCAGACCAAAAAAGTGACACCAAATAGTAAGTAATTAAAATACTGATAATTAACACAATTCAGATTGATTACACTTGACTTCCATTAAGGAACCTGTAAAATGTAACTTTTAATATTTTCTATGGAAAGGGGGACTCAAAAAGACATAGAGTCCAGGAGAATCACTAAGAGACATTGAACTAATACTGGAACAAATGCCGTGGCTTGGATGTGGAGGTCAGAGGACAACTTGTGGAAGCTGGTTACTTCTTTCCACCATACACATCCTGGGAATCAGATTCAGGTAATAACGTTTGACAGCAAGCATTGTTACATGCTGAGCCACCTCACCAGTCAGTCCTCTTTGGGTTTTTGAGAAAGTCTCATATAGTCTATGTTATTCTGTAACTCACTGTGTAGCCGAGGCTGGTCTTGAACGCCTGCTTTCTTCCCTCCACCTTCTATGGACTGCGATTACAGGCATGTAACACCATTGCCTAGATGAAGGCTTCTCAACCACTGCTCTTAGAGGCTGAATTCAAGACAGAGTTTTGAATTCAGTTTCATTTACTGAAAATAAAAATCACGAGGCCAATATGTAGACAATAGTAAAAACTCTCCTCTTCGGGATTATTGGAGGAGATTTTGTTTGTTGCTTCAAAATCTTTCTGAGAGACAAACCTCCCACTGTAAGAAGTTGTATTTCAGCTCATTAGCCTCCAGCAGTTAGTGCTGGTGGAGCAGCAGTTGAGAATATATCGCCTGGTGAAATCTCTGTTAGTTTGTTTTGATCCTTTTGAAGCCTTGACTGCCTAACCCATAAAAATACATACAATTTAAACATCATGGTGAGAAAGACATGGACTTACCCATGGTATTCAAAATTTCCTAATGCCAGACATCATAGGCACTCAGTAGATTGATTGGTTTTTATGTTTAAAATCAGAAGTACATAGATTCCAGCCTGTCTGCTACTGTGATGAATCTGGAGGCCAATGTCCCCATGCTCTACTCCTCCTCCACTAGATTTATACACTGTTTCCCCTAATATGTGCACAAGTGCATGTAGACACACACACACACACACACACACACACACACACACACACCTCCCGGTTTGTTTGAACAATGACATATGCATCAAAAAGTCCCAAGGACATTCTTACTGCAAAGGATTCTATTTTTAAATCAAAAATGACTCATCACAGGTCAGGGTCTTCTCAAAATGACAATTTGTCATGCTGTTGGGACAGAGGACAAAGGGTAAAAGACAAGAGAGAGGTCACGTGTTCTGTAGCTCATAAGGCCCACAATGAAGCTGTAACAGCTGCTGCCATCTAGTGCCGCTCTGGCTGGCCATGTTGTCATGAGCACTGCCTTTCTGTTTGCATTACAGCGTTCTGAGCCAGTGCTTGTCTCTAGTTGACTCTCACCTTGGCCTTCAGCTCTCTTTGAATGTATGTCTCCTGTGACTTTGGGGACAGTACTAGGGCCAGGCAGGATAGGAATTGGAGAGAAGACCCAAAAGCTTGTGCCATAAACACAAGGTAATTACAGAAGACATGGGTAAGACATGTCCTAAAGGAGGGGAGGTCTCGCCGGGTGGTGGTGGCGCACTCCTTTAATCCCAGCACTTGGGAGGCAGAGGCAGGTTGATCTCTGTGAGTTCGAGACCAGCCTGGTCTACAAGAGCTAGTTCCAGGACAGGCTCCAAAACCACAGAGAAACCCTGTCTCGAAAAAAAAAAAAAAGGAGGGGAGGTCTCTTTGTTTGCCCTCAAACAAAGTCACCTCTTCCAAAGTTGCCAAAGTGCTAAGCTGGTGCCAGGTTATCCACAGCATTCCTTTTACGTTCTGGATGGTGGTGAGGAGGGCAGAAAACATGCACTCTAATTTTGAAGGGTGGAATAAATGTGGATTTATAAGCATAGTTAGGAGACAGTATTTTCACAGGGAAAACAAATTAGCCATTGGGCACAGTGTTCTCCAAAGCAATGCCTTGCAAATGCCAAAGAGGCAAAGCCAATGGACCCAGCCTTGTCAACTTTCCACAACACAGCTGAATGCTTACGGTTCCTTGATTCTGAAATGGGGGGAAACAACACAAACTGCCCCCACCCATGTTCCTGTGTCTGGGTTTAGTGTTTTCCACCGGGGATTATCTCTGCTTTCTCCTGGCCAGAAGTCTGCACTGTGATGAAGGCCCAGGTCCAGAGTTAGCACAAAAAAAAAAATCAATATGCTTTGCTTTTCAGTAGGCAATAAATCGCGAGACAGCTTTGCTCACGACTTAAATTTGGTAGAAAAGACCCAAAAGATCAGGGAGAAAAGAGCTTGCAGAGCTCTAATTTCAGACTGTAGCTCTTCCTGCCTGGATTGGTGACCCTGAGCAGGACACTGAACATCTATCTACTCAGCTCTAAAAGGCAGGAGGAGAAACTCTGAGAGACAAATAAAGTAAAACTAATTTACAACACCAAAGAATAGACCCTGTCCCCTAAATCCACCAACATGGAAGTAAAACCATGTAAAGAAGTTGTCTGCATCCCTCTGCGTCTTCCCCACCTAACTTTTCTCCAGGTTTGTCCTCAACTAAAGGAGAGGATGTTGAGATACAGGTACCAAGTGATTTTTAAGACATGACATCATATGTTTCTATATGAAGAACTGGTTCAAGGAGTCCCTATGAGTAACAAAACCATGTATCTTCAAGTTGCTTATTTGAAACATTGGAGCATTTACATATAGCTTAGATATATCCTTCCATACACTTTACATCATCTCGAGATTATACATATTACTTAATACCATATCAATGTTGTATTAGTAGTAGCTGTTGTATAGGGAATAATGAAAAGCAAAATATATTTGTGTATGTCTTGTAAAAATAAGGTCCTCCTTTCATGCTGTATTCAATTCATAGTTAGTTGAGTCCTCAGATACAGAGGGCTAACTCTATGCCCAACTGGTCTTTGCTATCAAACCTGAAAGGTCTATTTCATTCATTTCTCCTACTCCTAACAGTGTCCCTTGTAGTTTTGACTAAACTACTCAAGGTAAGCTCATTCTCTTGACACTTGCAGATGCCATCTGAGTGGGGACACAGAGACTGTCTTAGCACTGTGGAGGAACCCTTGAGAAACAACGTCAACCCACTGTTACCTATCTAAGAGAGCCGGCACCCTAAAGCCACCCACATGGAAGTAGACATGTAACGAAGGTGCCTCCATCTGTCTGCATCCTCACTACCTGCCTTTGCTTCTAAGTTTATCCCCATTAATGAGATAATGAGATCATGGCCACATGAAAAACTCGATGTAGAAAGGTTGGGTTAGCACTCCTGACACATCACAGAATTCTAAGGCTCCATGAGAGGCTAGATTCTGGAAGGGAAGGAAGCTCCATTGGGAGCTATTTAAGGCGTCTACCCTGAAGGCGGCCCCTCTTCCTCATCTCTCAGAGCCTGAGCTCCTCCACCATCTGACTCTATTCTTTCAACAGCTGCTGATTCTCCTGTTGTGTTCCCCCTCACAGATGTGCAATGCTGTTCCAAACACCCTGCCCTTGAACTTTCCCTACCCGTAATTTTCCAAACCAATGCCTGGCAATAAAAATGTCACCGAGGGATGGTGAAAATTGTGGGGGGAGTATTTTTAAAAAGAGGAGACGAAAGAGATACTTTGCACACACAGTGATTTGTGTTGACTTCTTCAACAAAGGTTAAGTGCATGCCATGCCTTCTCAAACAGAACAAGAAGGTGGAATGCACGAGCTAATTATTAACAACACTACCTAGAATGACTGATCCATTAAAGGAAGTAAGAATTAAGATATGCCCAGGCACTTTCTCCCTATGTTCAAACTACCCAGCTGGTCATGTTGAGAGACTCATGACCTATGCTGTCCCCACATCCCTGCCAAGTGGTTGGCCAAGAGACTGGGCACATTGGAAGCACGAGTCCACACCTGTCCATGATGATTTAGAACAAAGGTGATGAAGGAATCAGGCTATCTTATGTCATTTTTAAGACCTTCCTACACAACTTTTAGGAGCCAACTTTTCCTACACTCTGCTAGTCGAATAATATTTAAATATCATGCAACATGATGCAAAACTGTGAAACAGTAAATGCTGCAACTCTGCAAGGATGAAAAGATGTATTCAGACAGAGTACCAAATAATATGCACAGCACAGTAGGTATATGAGTGGGTGAGAATCCTCCCTTGGAAGGACTCCTCTGAGAATGAGGAGCCTTGACAAACAACCATCAACTTCCCTGTGACCACAACAGTTATAGGTGGGTGGCTGGTGACAGGACCCCCCAAGCACTATCTGCTGTAGACTTGGCTCTCAGGATGAGAATGGGGATATGGAAGATGAAAAGATGAAGGCAGAGGACGTGACAGGGCAAGGGGAAGCAGCTCCCAGTTTTACAATATCTGCACCAAGCTTAAGCTCTTTCTGTGACTTCTCTAATTTGGAAATTCACTCCTTGACACCTGCAAGCAACAGCAGGGTGGAGGTACGGAATGGGGCTTTTTACTGCTATGTATGTATGTATGTATGTATGTATGTATGTATGTATGTATGTATTTATTTATTTATTTATTTATTTTGAGATAGGGTTTCTCTGTAGCTTTAGAGCCTGCCCTGGAACTAGCTCTTGTAAACCAGGCTGGCCCCCAACTCACAGCGATCCGCCTGCCTCTGCCTTCCGAGTGCTAGGATAAAAGGCATGGCCCCCACAGTCTGCATGAGTTGGTGGGGCTGTAGAATGAGATTCTGGATCCACTGCTTGTTGGCTATGTGGCTGGAAGCAAATTTCGAGTTCCAGACTTCTAACCAGTAAAGTGAGATTGCTAAAACTCCACACAGGGTGTTAGAAGAAGCTACTGAGCTTGTATGTGATGTGCTTAGCACACTAATTCATGTACAGCACAGCAATGACAATCCAAATTCCCTTCAGTCTTTGGTTAGCTTTCAAACTTGTATGTATGTGTGTGTGATTAACGTGCATATGTCTGGGTGGATATTTGCATGCAGATGTTTGTGCGCACACGTGTGCACATGAATGTGGAGACCACAGGTTGAAATAAGGTATGCTCCTCCATTGCTTTCCACTTTACTTTTTGAGATAGAATTAGTCATTAAACCTGGTGCTCACAGACATGACTAGAGTACCTAGGGACCCATTATCTCATCTACCCCTATGCACAGGGTCTACAGACACAGGGCACCTCGCTCAGTTTTTATTAGTGCTGGCAATCTGAACTTAGGACCACATGCTTTTGTGGCAAGCATCTGAGCCATCTCCCAATCCCGATTCTTCCCTATGGAAAGAAAATTTATCAGATGAAGGAGAAGAGGTCAGGATATCTATGAAGGAGAGTGGCAGGTAAAACTGCAAAATAACTAACAGGTTGGCCTGAAGCACTGGGTATCTGAATTATAATAGTGTCTGTTGTGTTTCCAGAAACTATGGAAACAATCTGGTGGGTTTGTATTGCAAATCTACAAAAAATTATCTGTAACCATACCTAATCATAAGCACTGTCGCTACCTGGGGATTTAAGATTTTCACGTTGAAGCTGTGAAAGTGAATGACTGACTGATGAATGAATGAATGAATGAATGAATGAATGAATATAAAGTGAATAAATAACATTTATGAAGACTGAGAAGAGTGCATGCTCTGGCAATGGAGCACTTGGATAGGATGCACTACAGAATCTGTGATGTAGTTCCCCCACCTCTTTCCTAATGTCCATCTCACTCAAATTGCAGGGGTTAAACCAGAAGCCAAGAGCAAAAGCTGGCAAAGCCAGCAGGCATCCCCAACTGTGCAGCAGCCATTCTGGTGCAGCTAGAGTCATTAAGGAAGATTTTAACAATGCATAACCTTTCCGCTTCACTCTGCTAACAGCAGGTGGTATGCCTTTCAGAACTGAGGCTTCTTTGAAGTCGCCAGTGAGCAGGACCTGACCTTCATTTCCAGTATATGCAGCATTAAATATTCATAATCCACGTAACTGAAGCATAAGAAGGAGCAGCATTTAAGCATCAATCAAAGGAATAAATATCTCCCCACATGTGAGTCACCCTTTCCCAGAATGCCACTGGAAAAATGCAAATGCACAGAGCTTTGAGAGCTGTTGTTTCTTCCAACTTTCTCTTAAAAGAAAAAAGGAAGCAGTAAGGACTGCTGCCTTATGCCCGCCATGGGTCCTACCCCTCACTAGGACATTATGAGGTCTCCCACCCCTTATTATTCCAGAAGTATTACTGATCCTGTGACACAACAGTGATATTAACACTCACAGGGAAGTGAGGAGCACATCTGACTTGGCTGTACAATTTTAAAAATTACTTAGTGTATATAAGTGTGTGTACATGTTTGTGTGTGTAAGTATGGACAGATATGTGCCACAGTACAGGTGTGAGGGTCAGAAGAACTCCCGAGAGCACGTTCTCACCTTCCATTACGTTGTGTCTGATCCTGCACTGTATATTCCATGCCAATTGACCCATGTGCTTCTAGAGGATTCTTCTGTCTCCACTTCCCATATCACCACAGGAGTGCTAGTTTTACAAAACCACATCACCACATCTCTTTAAGATGGGTTCCAGGGATTAAATTCCTTTTGTCAGCCTTATGTAGCAATGCTTTTCTCTTGCTGAGGCATCTCTTTGGCATCCAACTGTACGCTTTTAAAAGTCTTTGCTTTATAGAAATCAGGGTGCACAGGAGAAAGAGTACACACAGAGTTAGAAGGCGGGGCATCTGGAGAGCATGGACCACTGAAGGATGGGATTGCAGGTCTCACGAAGGAACTGATATTTCTTCCATCCCAATCAGGTCTTGTTATAACACTCCCTTTGTCTGAATCTTTCCAGTGTCTCCCACTGGGATACTGGAGCACCCTTTGAACCATTTTTATCGGTTGACTTCAAGACAATATTGTGGAGCTAAATAGTCATCACTGGAAATAACCCAAATGGTTCTTTCCACAGAGATCACATGAAGAAAATGAAGATCCAAAGGGGGTATTCGCAAAAATATCACTGAACAAGACTTTCTTGGGGATCTGTCTGTCTTGGACTAAGGACTGAAAGTTCAGCAAAGATGTGTGGAATATTGTAGTCGATGATTTTCCATAGGTGAGCAAGATGACAAATTACAATTACAATCACACCTGTCAATCACAGTTTCCCCTCAACTGAGTTGCCTTTCCACTGTGACTCACTGAGGCACAATAAGAATCTGCTCTGCTTGCCCATGTGCAAGGTCTAACTCAGCCCATCTGAGAACAGCCAACTGAGTCCACCCGGGACTGTTTCATAAGCTCATCTGCCTCCTTTGCAGAACTCTTTTTAAATCTTTTAAAATTTTTCCATGTGTGTGGCTTATGCACGTGTGGCGTACTTGCAAGCAGAGATCAGAAGAGAATGTCAGGTGTCTTGCTTTGTCACCCTCTGACTTAGTCCTTTAAAGCACGGTCTCCCACCAAGCCCAGAGCTAAGATGGCAGCCAAACAAGCCCCTCTTGATTCTCCTGTCTCCATCCCCCAAAGCTCTAGAATTACAGGCACACGGGACCATGCTCAGTTTTCCAGGAATGTTTTGGTGACATAAGCTCAGGTCTTCATGCTTGCTCAGGAGATGCTCTTACCCACTGGGTCATCTCCATGACCTCTCTTTGTACTTCCCAAAGGGCCAGGTGTGGTAAGCTTTGTATCCACTTTCTGTAGCTGGGACATTTCCAGTCTACCAACTGAGTGAAGACAGCTCTGTCTAATTGTAATGAGAGAATCAATTTTGCAAACCATCTCAATCCAAAGAGCATTACTCTTGATTTATTTATTTGTAGAAGGTTAACACTAATACAAATTCACCTCAAGAATACCGGGTATTTTTTCCTAGGGCAATGACTTGCTAATATGTTTAAGTGAAATTTAAGCTCCTTTTAAGATAGTCAGCCAAGTGATTTCTATTAAATCAGTAGTTGTTTAAAAGATAGACTTTAAGAATTTGCCTTCTTCTTTCTCATGCTCATTCAATTTGTAGTTTGTATTTAGAGTTTTATCTCAAATCATTCACAACACTTGATTACAATTGGATTAATAGATTACATTGGGTATTCTGACTATGCCTGAGACCTAATACCAAGACCCTTTAATAAAATTCCTTACACTGTGGTGACCCCAACCAAAAAATTTCCATTGCTACCTACACCATAATTAATTTTGCCACTGCTATTAATTTTAATGTAAATATCTGATATGCAGAGAGTCTGAGGTAACCCTTATGAAAGGTTTATTTGGGCCCAAAGGGGTAGCGACCCACAGGTTGAGAACCATGCCTCTAGGCTTACCATAAAGTTAGCACTATAGATTTTACTTTATTTCATCTTCTTAAACTGAGCATGCCTAATGGATCCCCCTGGAAAGATGGATTCTCTATGTAGGCTGCTTATTGGCTTCTCCACAGGTTGGAGTCTTTTAGGCTATAATCTCAGGCCAGATGAAGAGGTAGAACTGAAAAGCAGAGTTACGTATGTAGCGACAAGTGTTCTGCTAAACTAAGTCTGTTCTAACAAACCACACAGTTTGCTTGGTTAGGAGAGGAGAGAGGCTGACACCTTACGAGGGCTTGGTTAGCATCCATGTGGAATGAAGACAATCTTGTATCTAAGATCACTAGCATTTTTGCTGGGGAAAGTGAAAAACAGAACTGAAGATCAGCCTTGGTATAGACTCTTTACATGACCCTAAAAAGAACCAGAATCACAGAGTTTCTAGCATCAACTTCAGCAAGACTTAGCAGAGTCAGGACTAATCCCAAAGGACTGGAGGCTGGTGAGACATCAGCAGAGGGCATCCACTTAGGAGAACAGCATGCTTTGCCATCCTCTCCTGTGGAAGACCAGACTCTAAAACGCCTAGGATTGACGCCTAATAGGCACAATTTAAAGAAGACACTATCCAAATCCATCTACCAGCAACATTTTATTTCCATAGCATACAAAGGGGCAGAAAGGGAGACGAGGGAAAAACAGGCATGGCCGAGGCATCTGTCCTTTTAGCAGAGCTCCACACTCACCTTCGCATGAGTGTGTGCTCTCTCTGGGACACACAGACTACATACATGTTCGAACCTCCTTCCTAAGCCCCAGCATGGGTGGTGGCAGGGTTTGTACCCCATGACCCCTGGAGAGAGATTGGAGAGAGATGACCAACGGCTTCAGAGTTCCAGTTCACTTCAAATGTGGTCCAGAATCTCTGAGTAAATACAAGAAGAGGCCTTACCTTAACACCAAGACAGCTGGAGTCTTCCAGACTGAATTACGCTCTTCTTTTTCTTGACTAGGGATTTCAGATGAAATAAACATGCACAACCTTGTCCCCTGAGGATGTCTAAAGGACCCAGAGCTCAAGACAGGTGAGGGTACAGCCTGTGTCTGAGGTGGGCTAAGAGACTCCCGAAGGCCTCATACTTGGCAGATTCCAGACATGGATGAGTAGACATGTTTCTTTTATTTTCTTGGATGTGACAGTTTGGCCTCTAGAGCCAAATGTACAAAATACCCTGGCTAGTGATCAGATAGCTCTGGGAAATTCGGAATTTAGGTGTGCCATGGGGGAAAAAACACTAAGTTCAGAGTTGTGGCATATCTAACAACTAGCAGGAACACAAGGCAGGTGTCCCAGGATCAAAGTCTAGGGTCTACCCAGGATTAGTACTAGAGGAAAGAAAAACAGTCTCAAGGTATTCAGCGAGGCTGGCAAGCTCAAGGGCTCTTTTTCTTGGCTAGAGCTGTCGAGTTTGTGTCCAAACAGACAAGCAAATTCATCCCCAGATCTGTCTGCTTCAGATGCTGTCAACTTTGAGATTGCAGTAGGATAGCTGGAACGAGTGATGCAACCAGTAGTGGTACCCACAGCATTTAACGGTAGCCATGGTGACTGGTCTCATCCACCTCCCAGACAGCCTTCACCATCTGTGAACTATGCTTACCCTGGAGCACCAGATCACTAAACAGCCAGTCGAAGGGTCTGCATGAGCACTGTTCTCTACAGGTTCTTAGACAGCCACAGACCTGTCTCTGGGTGTCCTCATGAACAGCCTCAGCCCATTTCCTGCTTTCCTTCCATAAATGAAGAAATACAGCGACCATTGCTTCAGCTGCATATTCTATTGGCAGGTGAAATTTTAGAGCAGGGTTTTCCAATCTATGCTCCCATATGACCTAAGCCTGGATAATAAATAGATCCTATGACTGGGACCAGAATGGCTCAGACTCATCTCTTGGATTCTGTCACCCCTCCCAGAGGTTTCACATTCCCATGAAAACCTTCTTGACTTCTTGGCATCTTCAGTACAAATACTCCATCAGGAACTAGCTCATTACAAACAAATACCCAGCAATGATGCTTGGTCCCCAACCACCTCTCCCTCCCATAACAGCATAATAGCCTTCCTTTCGAGAGAATGTTTTCCCATTCAGAAATGCGACACAGAGCAGCCCTGCCTTCATCCAAGCCTTCAGCACGCAGGAGATTCTTGCAAAGGCCAGTGTTAATTAAGTACATCAATGTAAGGGGTCACAGTTGACCTAGAAAAATGGGCAAGACAACATATATGCATACTCACTTTGACGAGTCTATGAAGTATATTACAAGGGCACCAATGCTGAGAGCAAAGACTAACACGACCTGCAAAAGAAGATAAACATCCCATTACTTAAGGGCCGGGACCAGAATGTTTGCATTTCTGATTGACAGCAACGATTGGCTGAGGCACAGTGCTTACTACCTCCAGAACCTGCTTCCGTATCTCCTGTGCTCAGGGGCCTGTGACAATTTAGAAGATGGCTCTTCACCCAGCAGTGGGAGCAACCTTGTTCCTGGCCAATAGGGGTCAGGGCAGACTTCTCCATGCCACGTCTTTGGATTTTTCTTATCTGGCCCTGTCACCTCAAGGACCAGCTTCTCTACAATTGAAGTCAATAAACTTCAAAGGGAAAGAGAAAGTACAAAGACTTGGGAGGATGTAGTCTTTCCTCCTCTACCTGCCCTAGGACTTTAAGGGAATGATCACTTCTAACAGCTTGGTTGAGCTAGAAAATACACCCATTTTAAGTGAATTCTTTAGTGGCCTTTGGGAAATTTACCAACCTCTGTGACACCACTGTGATCCAGTTGCAGAACATTTTTATCATCTCAATAAGATCTTTCGTGCTTGTGAAATTAATAATCCCTGCTCTAGCCTCTAGTCGCAGACACTAATCTGCTTTCTGTCACTATATAAGAAATAGCCATTTGGAAAGCACACATTTGCTACTACAGATGTCTCTTTGAATGTGTAAGTGTGTGTATATTTGTAGCTATGGGTATACACACACTTCTATATAGATATAAATTTTCTCGATTCAGTGTGTACTTATAGGATTTCTCACATATTAAAAGGTAAATGATTTAAGTGCAAAAAAGCCAATTAGGTCATCCATCTGGCCAGTTAGTTATATGACAATCTCTAAGCCGTTATGCGCTCACTCAAGATCAATCATTACGAATACAAAAGACAGTTTGGGCATCTCCTTCAACGTGCACCTGCGACATAAAAGTCCACTGAGTGGACATGTAACACATCAGGCTGCTACTGACACTTCTGTCCTTCACCCAAGGTTCCAATGTGTTCATTTCATCTTTCACTGCAAATAAAAGGTGGTACCATCAAAACAGATGCTAACAGCCAACAATTAAGGCTGAGATCAGAAATGAAACATCATCACCACACACAATGCCTGCCTAATGCTCAAACCCAGCCCTTTAGATATACTCAAATCCTAAAGAGACTGCAGGGAAGATCCTTAGAAATGTCGATCTCCGCAAGCCACATGAGAAAACTGGGCTGGCATTGGATGATGGATGGAAGTTAACTCCACCAGCTGCAAAGACAAGGCATGATCAGGCTGTGGTGCACTAGTGTGTGTGTGTGTGTGTGTGTGTGTGTGTGTGTGTGTGTGTGTGTGTAAGAGGGAATCTCATACTCCTGTGTTTTTCTGTGTATGCTAATATGGTTGATAAATAATGCAATGTGCATGTAATACTCATTTTAAACACTGTAAAACTCCATGAAAACATAGAAGAGAGATATCAGCTGACTACACACTGGAAAATGGCTGGGCACAATACAAGGAACACACAGTATCCTCAACAACTGTGAGCATTTCTTTCTGAAGAAGCAGTTAGAGTACTACACAACTGGGGTCTGTTTCCCTCTTCTGTTTTGCTTTTCCAATCAAGGCTCCCACAACACAAAAGCAGCTCCCACAGCCTATCCGCAATCACCAGTGCCCAGCTCCCATGCACTCGCTCTTGGCTGGCCCTGCCTCTTCACATGGGGTTCATTCACAACTTGTTTGCAAAGGTATACAGGAAACAAACACATAAGCAGGCCTCCACTTTTCATTCTACAGCAAATAGCATCAGATTAATTTGGAGCTGAGCTGCTATTTTTGAGCCAGAAGCAGTTAGATCCCGGCCCTGACCTCATTCTCAGAAAGCTGCAAAGGGAAGGAGCATGATCCTACCAGAGGGGAGGGGACTCTTCATTCATAAACAGCAGATCGGGCACTGATCTCTCCCCACTTAATGCCATCTGTGCACGAAGGCTGAGCTTCAGCAGGGCTCACTAGACAGTCCTGTGTCACCAAATGCTACATGTTATTAAAGGGAAATCAAAAGTCCTTGCAAACGGCCCCCTCTTTCTGTGAGAAGTCAGTCTTAGCACTCCTGAGAAAGCTTGTTTTCCCAGAAGCAGGATGGCCAGAGTAACTGACACTAATTTGCCCCAGCAGCCTCCACGTGGGAATAATGAATCACTTATTTAAGCAAATCAATCAGTGACAAGAGTGTTTGGAATACACCCTGCTGTACTCTTAAAACTCAAACAGCAGCATTCTCAAAGAGGGTAAGAGCCAAATGAAGATGGGAGGAATATGACCCTCTACAGCACCTCTGCTGACTCCACCTAGGCTTGCATCTTGTGTCCTGCCAGAAGGCTTTCTCTCAGGGAGATTGGAGAATGTAGACTGTTCTGCCCACTGGGAGCCACTAACACCTGCCTACATCCGAAAAACAAAATAACAGTGCTGCTCAGCAGGAAGATGAACTGTGCATGTAAACTTCAAACTTACTCACGTGTCTTGTTACCATGTCAGGATGCGTACACTGTCATCCTAGACTTAGGTCATGCAGAAATGTGGCCATAAAAAAGTGAGCTTGAGAGACTCGGAGACTTGTTACATGAGTCTCTCAAAACCACCAAAGCAGAAGGCTCAGCTTGCCCTCTTCCTCCAGCTTTCTATCAAACAGCCACATTCTTCCTCCTTCCCTCTTTCCCTCCCTCCCTCCCTCCCTCCCTCCCTCCCTCCTTCTCTCTCTTTTTCTCCCTCTCTCTCTAAAGTAAACAACGGCCAGTGAGTAAAGATACTTGCCAAGGAGCAAGTCTAGAAAAGCCAGCTAAAGTAGATGAAGTGAGCCCATTCCAGAAAGCTCTCCTCTAACCTCTGTGTCCGCGCTGTGGTGTGCGCCCATATAAGCACATCATGCACACACAGAGAATGATAAACAACTCCTATGTGGCTACATAATTAGTAGTCGATTATGTGTGGGGAGGTACAGAGAATGGAAGCTAAAGCCACTGACAGCGTACCATCAATCAAGAGACAGAGGAGGAGTTCGGGAGCGTAGGGGTACTATGGGATCTTGTCTCAGTGTCTCTTTGTTCTCTAAGTAGTAGTTCTTTATTCAAGTTACGACTGCTCTCCTGCTGCTCCGGAAGCACAGAGCTACTGAAGATTCTTCTGCATGCTTCTATAGCACAGTGATAAGGAGGATGAATGTCCACAGGATAGGGAAAGATGGCACTAAACAAATAACAAGACCCTCCCTTTGCAGACAGCAAAATGCATGTGTTCTCCGGCAGCTAAGTCAGAATAACCTTTAAAACGACCAGCCTTTCCCGTGCAAGAGCCTGTATGTGGTAATATGATCTAAAAGATCCTTTGCTCTATGCCTGGCGTGACACATGTTCTGTGATAGCTGTGAACAGAGTTGGTATAGCTTGTCTAACTCCTCATGGGCACTTCCATTTTGTATGCATGCTTTGGCTGAATGTACAGAGGCAAATCATTTATCTGTAACCTTTTGTCCTGAGTCCACTCAAATTCCAGGAGAAGCTAATGCTGTCAAGAGAGGCCAGACCCCAGAAAAGGACAATTATTCATGAAGATGAAGCTGAATTCTAGAATGCAGGTAACCATCTTACTAAAGCCAGATAGATCCCAAAGGTAGTAGTGGGGATAGTTATGAACAGATCAGTGTCTCATCAGACCACTTTGTAGGTCTACATTGCAGAACAGGAGCTGGGACAAAGATGGAGCAGGGTTTGGGTGTATACCCAAAGGATTCTCAATCTTACCACAAGTACATGAGTCAACTATGTTCATAGCAGCATCCTTTGTCATAGCCAGAACCTGGAAACAACCTAAATGCTCCTCAACCAAAGAATGGATAAGGAAAATGTGGTATATTTACACAATGGAGTACTACACAGCAGAAAAAATGATTACATCTTGAACTCTGCAGGCAAATGGATGGATCTAGAAAACATAATATTGAATGAGGTAACCCAGACCCAGAAAGACAAATATCATATATACTCACTCATAAGTGGCTTTTAAACATAAAGCAAAGAAAACCAGCCTACAATTCACAATCCCAGAGAACCTAGACAACAATGAGAACCTTAAGATCCATACATGGATCTAATCTACATGGGAAATAGAAAAAGTCAGGATCTCCTGAGTAAATTGGGAACATGGAGGCCATGGGAGAGGGTTGATGGAGAGGGGAGAGGCAGGGAGGGGAGCAGAGAAAAATGTAGAGCTCAATAAAATAAAAAAAAATGATGAAGCAGTGATAGGCAAGAGCCTACTCTGATTAGGACTGCTTTGTCATGCCCATCCCCTGCCCTCTACTGAAGCCTAAACCTCTTGTCAGTATCAGTAAGACAGACATGGGGTCATCTGGACCTTTTTTTACCCATGTCTTTTTCCAATGTGGCCATATTGAATAATATATCTTTTCTTCTTCTGTTCAGTATTACTTGTGACTTTAACTGGGCTGAGCTTGCCTTCTTAGGGCTTCTAGAGACCAGACTTACACCATTAAAATCCTGCAGTTACAATACCAAATACTGCATCTATTTCCAGAGTTCCAGGTCCATTTTTTTCAAAAGAAAGGAAAGCAACTTGATAAGCATCATTGGAACAATAAAATGTTAGTCATCTATTTTCAGAACCTGAAATGAAAAATGACAAGTGTTTGCACCAAAGAATGTAGGAGGAGGACACACAGTGTATTAAACCACACACACACACACACACACACACACACACAGAGTCTATCCTCTTTATCATGAGAAGTCTAAACATGAACCAAGATGAGAGTAAGCAAGATTGGCAGCCATCTTCCTGGATGGAAACACCAGCAGGCCATGAAGCTGGTTCAAATGCCTCGTGGGATGGGGAATATCAGAAGAAATGAGAAACCAGTATGGGTATGCATTATATATTCCCCTTAGTCACTGAAGCTGCACGGAAAGGCAAATCCAGTGAAATGAGGCGGGCAAATAGGGCTCAAAGACTCCAAAATTAGCATAAAAAAAGAAAACTTAGCAAAGAGGAAGGCTGGGAGAAAATTTGGCTGAGGCCAACAAACAGGTGCAAAGGTAAGAGTACTCCGATGAACCATTTTAGTATTAAACAGCCCAGTCTTGCGGGGAGACTCCAGATGCTACTAAGACATTGACACACGAGGTTATATGTAGAACTATACATAACAGAGCATATACAGAAAAGTCAATATGCAAATGATCCCAAATACCTGTGTTGTGGAATATGAAAGCTCAAATCCTTTATACATCATGATTATATATGTTACGAACTCTTTGATCTAATGATCTAATGCACTTTTTCCCTTGAAGAGGATTCTCTTTCTTTCTTTCTTTCCTTCCTTCCTTCCTTCTTTTTTCCTTTTTAAAGTTTTTGCTGCTTTTTTGAGACAGGGTTTTTCTGTGTAACAGTCCTGGCTGTCCTGGAACTCACTCTATAAACCAGAATGGCCTCAAACTCACAGGTATCTGCCTGTCTCTGCCTCCTCAGTACCGGGATTAAAGGTGTGTGCCATCACCGCCCAGCAGTGGAATCTTTCTTAATAAATTCTCTTATTCTGCTTGCTACCATCTACAAGTCTCTGTCCAATTCTTTGTTTGGGGATACAAGAAACTGGCCCCTCCATAGAGCCTGTAGTAGTATGAACACAGGTGACCAAATGAAGAAAAGAGGCTCTGCAGAGAAACCTGAGACCTTCGATTCCAGTTGTCAGGTTTGTAACCGTCCTGGTAACAGTGAAGAAAGGTTTTAACACACTTCAGTCCTCAGACTTCTAAGACAATGGCCCCTCAAGGAATTAGAATTTTCCCAGGAATCTTGCGATGGGTCTTGGTGCCAACTAGCCTGGGAGCTTGCCTCAGGAAAGAGAATTTGTACAGTTTTGACGACCTGTCAGAGATCCTTGCAGGACAAACGGGAGTCAAACATTCAAGGGTCTGTGATGGGCAGGACCACACTGGACCAGGAAACTTCTTCCCTCACAGCAGTGCCTCAAAGATGAGTTGGGGAGAAAGGGGGTGCTATTTCTCCAAACATCTTTATTTGGTCCTCTTCCCACGGTGGCCACATCAAACAAAGCTCTTTTTTCTGATTTCACTGTTACTCACCTCTCTTCTTGGCCTACTGAAGAGCGGTATGGACCTGCCTTATTAGGGCTGCCAGGATGCTAGGTTTTGAACCTGACAACTCCAGTAATGGGCTGAGCCACAGGCTTTCAATGGTCCCATGAGAATCATGGGTCTTCAGAGGTGGATCTGGAGCTAAGGCTGGAGGGAGTCAGATCCCCGGGAAGCTTTCCTGAAAAAGCAGAGGCAGAGTCTCCCTGTAGGAAACTCAGCAGGCATAAATGCTTACTGCCAAATCTGAAACCCCAAGTTTGATCCCTGGAACCCACAAGGCTGACCTCCACGGACATGCTGAGGCACACATGTGCACTAAACTAAACAAGTGCAGGAACGCCCTTTCTGGTAACAGAAAATCTCAAAACAAGGGGGGGGGGGTGATCCCCTCCATTTAAGTTAGGCTGGTCTCAAGAATCTGACATGTGGCCAAGAGTGGGTGTTCCTGGATTCAAGTCATTAGGGGGAACCACTTAGCTCAAGTCAGAGATTAATTTACAAATGTCACCTTAACAATTAGCCCATTAGAACATATGTATGAGGCCTGCAGACTCCGAGAATCTGCTAGGCATGCTCCAGAAAGTCCAGAGCGGAGAAGGAATTAATTCCTCCCTAAGCGGGCTTTTGTACATTCTCCTCAGCTCGCAGCAGAACAAATGACCCTAATTAACAACGCTACGTGTTCGACGCTGAATCTGGCTACTGGCAGCAGAGACTTTTCTTGGAAAAAGGCAGTTTTCCGTATATGATGCTGAAGGCATGTGGCCTTTTTTTCTTATGGAGCTATAATTCATATATAATAAAATTAACTATGTACAATAAAATAAATAGTTGGGGGATTTCTCAGAGCGAAGCAATCTGGGGACTGTTTGCTTCTAAGAGAGGGGTGCATTCCAACCTCGCACTTGCCTCAGAGCAAGAGAAGGGAAACATGAGGCCAAAGCAGGAAAATGAGGCTGACCTCTGCCCTCGGCAAGCATGGAATCCGGAAGCTGAAATAAATCAAGAGTCTCGTGAATATAAGAAACATCTTACAGAGTCCTTGAGAGCATCAAGCACAGAAGTATGCCACTCCCGTGCCACTCCCCGTAAGTGGAAGAGGAAGAGAGAAGACGGGTGAAAACCCAAGAAAACAAAGACTATCCCTGACGTTCCAGGTGGGCCTGTGCTAGAGGACAGACTCCAGGAGTGAGGCATGATGGTCTGGGGCAAGGCGAGCAGCAGGAACCCCGAGGGCTCACTAGGCCGCATGCATGTGCTTAGCTCTTAGCATGTCATTTCATCTCCCTAGAAGTCTGTTTCCCAGTCTGTGAAATGCCAGAACTGGGAGAGCAGTGTGTTAGAAGAGGATCTTGGGAAGAATTTTCATCTGGAAAAGGAGGCACTCTTGCACGCCATCCTTATACCCTCGTGCATAATCACAATGTGGTGTGAGGACTACAAAGCCCATCACCTCTGTGCCCAAGGGTCTTCTCTCGTCAAATCTCATGCACAGACTCCACGAATGCTCTGACTCACCGTGTTTGCTTTCAGCACCAAAACCGATGGCTTATGCAGTCCGTGAGCTCTCCAACCTGAGATAGAGTTTAACTAAGAAGGGCTTGGAGGGGTCACAGATCAGCTCTCTCCCAAGTCCCGGCTTCAGCTCTGCCATCACGATAAAGAACAAGTCAGGTCTGCCCAACCTCTTCCTCTTATGCATCTTGGAGTCTGAGAAAGCCTGCACATTTTCTATACATTTTAACCTCAGAAGCTCAGCCTGTATATCAGAGAGGTTTTTGTTGTTGTTGTTTGGTTTTTAAGGGAAAGGGGAGTAAAAGTATTTTAATTACAAATCTGTCAACTACAGTAAGGTTTCTCCACTCCTAAATCTTCAGTGTGTCGCTTCAGTGGGTAGAATACTGGTATCCCAAAAGGTACTTTTGGGATTAGAAATTTTAAAAGAATTATAGAGTATAGGACAGATATTTTGACCAGGTTGTTTAGACGTCAAATGTCCCACCTGATTGTTTGACAAACTGCATTTGAGTTATGAATGAGTACAAACAAATATGATATAAATTAATTCAGTGGAAACCCAAACTGCAAAGAAAGATGAAAAGAGAAATGTGTTCAAGAAATAAGCAAGTTGGGGTGAGATGCTGGGAATGGGGGGAGGCTGGGGTTGGGATGTATTGTATAAGAGAAGAATGGAGGAGGAGGAGGAGGAGGAGGAGGAGGAGGAGGAGGAGGAGGAGGAGGAGGAGGAGGAGGAGGAGGAGGAGGAGGAGGGGGAAGAAAGCCAGTCAGAGGAAACAGTGCCTTCGAGGAGTCATCATGCTGAGTACGCACAGGGCCTCGGGTGGGAGCAAACTGTGGTTTATTCACACTGAAGCTTTAGGTGTAAGGTTCGCTTTTCTCCGTGTCTGGTGACAGTACTAGAACCCAGGCCTTGAGCATGCTCAGTACACACTCCACTACCAAGCTATACCTCTGTCCCAAAGTCACACATAAAGTAGCCCAGCAGAAACGACTAGGATTTTACAGGCATTTTAAAGGCATCTAAGGGAATGTAAAGGTTCCCCAAATGCACTCCTATAAAGTCATAATGATCTGGAATATCAGGGCACGGGGGATCCTCCACCAATAGCTTCCAATTCTGACTCTAGGATGGAACAAAAACAAAATCTCTGACTGCACTGAGGCATTGAGAACTCTGGCCCATTTCTTCTGGCTCTGTCTCAGACTCCTTCCCTCTCTAGACTTTAACTGCTGTGGACATTCAGCGCTTGTCCTTTCCCATTTGCCTCTTCCACCCCTTCCTACCACAGGGCCTTTGCACATCCTGTTCCAGCCCAGAAGTGCCACTTCTCATAGGCTACCTAACATCAGAAATTAATTTCACCAAACACCACAGTTCACATTCCCTGCCTAATGGACATAAGAAATTACCTGTCAGTACAGGTGCTTTGTGGCAGTCAGCAGTACGGCAATGGCATGTTTCTTTGCTATCTTTTGATCAGCATGTCTCCCCTGTGCTGGACTACAAGTGCCCTCCCTGATGGCAGAGTACATGCCATGGGTTAACAAAAACTCCGCTCCATTATCGCTCAGTGCTCCCTAAATAGATAAATACTTAGGAAAAGGATCGGGAACACATTTGGAGATTGAATGCCTTGAAAACAAAATAAGAGAAATGTATGGATGAGACCCTAGAATGTGAAACCAGGGCGAGAGTGAGATGTGGCTCCAGGTGACACCAGACCCAGGGACCAGAGAATGGGAATGAAGCGCACCCTAGTGGAGGGGGTCAGAGATGCAGCATGCATGCCTAAGAACCTGTGCACAGTTTGGAAGCTGAGGAACGGGGCTGAAGTCAAGAAGGCAGAGTAGAGGGTGGCACCATCCCAGAATAGAAAGAAGTAGCCCATCAAGAAGCAGAGAGAGGATTTAATTGGATGACAGAATCCTCACGAGAAAAGGTTTTAAGCAAGTATGGGAGGCAGAACATTCACTGGTCCCTCGGCCAAAAAGAGACAGCGAGGTCCAGAGATGAAGGAAAGCGATATTAGGTATCCAGGAAAACAAATCAATCACAGTGATGGGAAAACAGTACATTAAACGGAGACATAGAGAATGCAGATTTGGATGAAAACAAGGAATCTGAACATAAGACACAAAGTAATACAAATATCATGCATATGTAATAAATAATATACCAATGTGGGTGTATATAACATGTACACATATAACATACACACATGCCAGGGTCTTAGAGTGAAACTGACAGGTTGCTAATCTCAAGCGGTGGATCTCTGTATGAATATTTACTAATGAAGTATGTGCACAGCAATAGATCTCTGTCTATTTTTAAGTCAGGTCACCTCAAAAAATGACAACAGATAAAAATGAAGGCCCAGAAAATGAGACTCCCTCTTAACAGAAGTTATGCAGAACAAGCTTCTTATAAATCAGACATCTGCTGCCGAGAGACAAAATGAGACGCAATAACAGGCTTTGGGGGAGGACACAGATAAATATGATAAATGTGACTAATACAGACAGAGGTGAAGGGTGTGAATTCATTTTTGCTTTAAATGTTCCCCAAAGAAGAATCTGGAACATCAATTACAAGCCGATTGCTTAATACCTTTCCCCTTCAAATCTGAACCTAACCCCAGGTTCAGATGAGAGTTTCTGCAAGTTAGTCCTTCCCAAACATGCAGGAGTGCTCATATATCATGGCTTTGGCTACCAATAATCATGCCATTTTGCCAATATAGTATGTTTCTCTAGGGACTCTATTTGTTACAACTAAATTTGAAAAGAAAAGAAAATGTGAAAAAATTGAAACAAAGAAAACTAATTGTAACAATGAGTCAGAAAATGTTCCCTAAACTCCCATCCTTCCTGAAGTATCAGATTAATGACATTGAAATTTGATGTCATCGCCTCATACTACTTAACTGGGTGCCTTTTGCCTAATTTTACCAATAACCATTAAAACTGATGTCTTGGGAAGCAACATAAGATGTTCCACTTGAGGTCTGAAGTTTGAAGACCTCTTTCAATCTAATTATTGAAAAATATGGGAAAAAAACCTCCATCTGTTGATGAAGCTCCCACGTCCTGGTTAATGAGTTTTGTGAGAAATTGCTTGGCTTTAGTGAATGTGGGCTTGGCCAACCAGAATTTTAATTTAATTAGGTTTCTAAGATGAGAAATCTTCTATAGCCCTGCCAGGTCAACACATGCCACTCACTGTCACCAAGGATTAAATTTACAGCCTTCTTTGCCCTACTTCTCAAATCTTGCCAGATTTTAAATTATATTAAAAGCAAAGCTGGAATTGAGCAGGGATTCAAATAGGTTTTGGGCCACTCAGGTTCAAAGGGGGCTCATTCACAATGGTTAAAAGAAAAATGCAGTCAAGTGCCTATTGCTGCTGCACGCATGGACAAGATGAGACACACACATGCATCGGGAAGTTTTTAGTATTAAAGACAGGAAGGTTCCTACTCATTTCTGTTCCTATGATAACCACAATGCCTAAAAACAACTTGGGGGAGGAACGGGTTTATTTCATCGTATATTTCCATCCTGGAGGGACGCCAAGGCAGGAACCCGGAGGAGGGAAGGGAAGCAGAAGCCATGAAGGAATAGTACTTACTTGCTCATTCTCCACGGCTTGCTCAGCCTGTTTTCTTATGAACTGAGGAACACCTACCCAGGAGTGGCACCACCCACAGTAGGTCCTCCCACATCAATCATTAATCAAGAAAATACCCCCCCCACACACACACACAAACACACACAAACATACCCACCACCAATCGATGGAAGCTATTCCTTAATTGAGAGTTCCTCTTTCCAGGCGACTCTACTTTGTGTCAGGTTGACAAAAACTATCCAGCACAGAAGGCAACCAATGCCGAAACACATTGCCTGGAGGTGTCATGCTAATTGAAGAAGTCAGCCACAAAGGGACAAACACAACACGTGATTCCACTCCCAAGAAGTCCCTTGAGTGGCCAAGTTCAAAGAGAGAGCAAGAAAGTAATGGTGGTTTGGGGGCAGGGAGTCACTGTTTGATGAAAATGAAGTTTTCATTTAATAAGATAAAGAGCTCTATGCATGGGTAATGAAGATGACTATAGAGTTTACATATTCCTAATATCACTGAGATATGTACATATTAATTGGTCGATGGTTAAAATGATTAATTATATATATATACACACACACAAACACACGTGTACATGCATGTACACTCATATGTGTACTCTACTACAATTTTTTTCTCAGCATCTATAATCTATATGCTAGTTGTATCTAGAAATGCGAGCAGAATCTGGAAATGTATTTATTTTGGAAAAAGTTACTCATAATCACTCTCCCATGAGAATCTAAGAATCCCTACTTTTGAATGCAATAGGTATCTATAAGAAATTTACTAGATGCAAGTGGCACTTGCCCCTCCAGACATTTCATCTTGTCATCTAAAAAGCAGAATCGACCCACCAATAGCTACAAACACAGACGTGAGTGCACAGCTTTCCTTTGCAGTCCCCTCCTGACCCATCCTAGGGGTCAGAGCTGGCTGTGAGTCTGCAGGGGAGCAAGGCTCTGAGTGGAGGCAGAAGCACCTTTGTCTTTTGATAACCATAGCTAAAAATTTCCAGTCATGGCTCTGTGTCTGAGAAGACCATGCCCTTCATCCTCTCACCACTCCACCAACACACAATCAACTCTCTAAGGGAGGATGGAACAGATCCAGGGCATCTGGCCTTCTAGTCTAAGCCTCAAGGCCAGTTTGCAGTAATACATGGTCACAGACCCTTTGTGGATTACCGGAACATTAAACACATTCTAGAAATAAGCTCAATTCTCTCCCTTCTACATGAATGATCTAGTCACCCAAGGTCTTGCTTTTAAGAAGGATTATTTATGTTCTCTAGGGAGTAAAGTCACCATTGCCCCTTAATGTCAAGGGAGTTGCTCAAAGATGATGAACAACATTCAACCGTCTATGCCACACTGATGCCAACATCTGATGAGCTTTAAAATGCCCCTTGTCCTGGGCTGGACCTAGCCACATTTGTGTGCATCCACATACTAAGTCTATTAGTGTCTCCATTGATTTTTCTCCTCTTCAGAGTCTCCTGCTGAATAGCAAAAGGGCTGGCTTCGGCCAGTGCTGTCTAGGCTGAGGATGACAGCAGCCAGTCCCTTCGTGAAGTACACAGTAGGGAGAAATTCAGATCTCTAGAAGACAGCTTCCCCAGTTTATCCACTTCTGATATCTCTCCCTCCTTTGAAATGATATTTCTGTATTTATTATTGAATTTAGACAGATAAGCCACCCTTTCTGAAGTAGAAAGCTTCAGGAGATAGCATGCCTCTTGCTGCTCACACACTCTAACTCCCACAGCCCGGGGAATTGGAAGATAGCATCACGGGCACACAGCTCGGCATATACAATTATGTTTGGCCTGAATAAGGGAAGATACCCTCAACACTGAACTGTCGCAGAAAGAGTGAGCCACAGTTCCAGCTGCCACCCTGCTTCCTGAGACTGTGTCATAAATCCACACCCCCATCAAGGATCAGATGATGGCAATGATGCAGGGAAGGGGAGCTCTGGCCGACGAATGGAGACATTAAAAAGACTACGCACACCACTTGTATGGGGCAAGTGTTTGCGGTGGGAAGATGTGAATGCAGCAGCTGAAACACTAAGATTGCCACTTCTTTTTCAGACAGAAGAAAAGGAGAACCCGGAACACCACTTACTGGCCTTCCAAGGTCACTTAGAAAAAGGACAAGTGAATGAGGGTCAGACCCGCCTCATCCTTGAGCACCTCCGACAGACAGACGAGGTACACAGCTAGGCATCAGCAAGTCAGGGGCAGAAGACGGTGGAGAATGTTTTATTTCATAGGTTTAAGAGCCTTGGCATAGTTGTCAGGGAAAAACCAGAATGTAGTCAAGCTTAAAGCATAACGTTTTTTTTTTTCTAGGTTTCAAATTCTTACGTATGGGAAGCTGTCACTACTCAGGGACTAGGCATTCTTATTGTCACAATCTGGCTGCATATCTCAGCATGGACCCAGTCTGATGGCGAACTTCTCTCCTCATCTGATCCACTAAAAGATCATCAGGTACAAGAGCTCCTTTGCGTGGACTTACGTACCTGTCCACAATTCTTCATTCAATCACTGCACAGTTGCCCCGCATATGATCACAGTAAGCTAAGGCTGAGTAGACTCAGAATACACGTCTGAAGAGTCCCCAGCAGGAAAAGATGGCTTAATGAGGAAAGTGCTGAAGTCCAATGTGGAGCTGAGTTTGTATTATTAGAACCCACATGGAACTGGTGCAGTAGAGTGTAGCTGCAATCCCTGTGCACCTGCAGTAAGATGGGAGAATCTCTGCACACCTACTGTGAGACGAGAGAATCCCTATGCACCTACTGTGAGTTGGGAGAATCCCTGTGCACCTACTGTGAGATGGGAGAATCCCTGTGCACCTACTGTGAGATGGGAGAATCCCTGTGCACCTACCATGAGATGGCAGAATCCCTGTGCACTTACCATGAGATGGCAGAATCCCTGTGCACCTACCATGAGATGGGAGAATCCCTGTGCACCTACTGTGAGATGGGAAAATCTCTATTTCACCTACTGTGAGATGAGAGAATTCCTGCGCACCTACCATGAGATGGGAAAATCCATGTGCACCTACCATGATATGGGAGAATCCATGTGCACCTACCATGATATGGGAGAATCCATGTGCACCTACGATGAGATGGGAGAATCCATGTGAACCTACCATGAGATGGGAGAATCCATGTGCACCTACCATAAGATGGGAGAATCCATGTGCACCTACCATGAGATGGGAGAATCCATGTGCACCTACCATAAGATGGGAGAATCCATGTGCACCTACCATGAGATGAGAGAATTCCTGCGCACCTACCATGAGATGAGAAAATCCATATGCACCTCCTGTGAAATGGGAGAATCCATGTGAACCTACCATGAGATGGGAGAATCCATGTGCACCTACCATGAGAAGGGAGATAGAGACAGGAAAATCTTGGAAGCTGCTGGCAGCTTGTTAGTAATAGAACATGGAGACTTTAGTTCAAAAAAGGAAAAGTGTGAAGACATACACTTGAAGTTGTCCTGTGACCTCTGACATGTTATCCGTGGCATACATGCATTTGCATACAAATACATATACATGTCTGCATGTATGGACTCACACCAAAATTTACACTAAAGTATAGTCACACATGTGCGTGCATACACATATGCACTCGTGTGGACACACACATACTCACACAAGCACACACTCAATTGTGTATTCACAGACATGGACTTGCACACAAAAACAGGCACACACACACACAACTTGAGTTAACTACTGCACTGAACTTGAACTTTATCTCCATCAGCTAGGCAGCAAACACCAAGATGGGAGATGAAGGAAAAGAAAAAAGTAGAGAAAGGAAAGCTATCTACATAGGCAGTGATAATCTGGGGAGCTGGAGAGCAGCCGTTAACTGTGAACTGTGGGGTATGGAGACTTCTCCCAGAGGAAAGCTAGGAAAGCATCAGGCAAATAGAGATGAACATTCTCCACCCAGAAAGCAGTGTCTGCCAAGCCCCTTCAGCACTCTGTGGAGAGATAGAGATGCTTCTGAGTATCCCACAGGACAGGGCTGCTGAGAAGTTCAAAGAGGAGAAAATAGGAAACACTGGCCAGACTACCTAAGCAAGGTCTCCCGCCTTCATGAAGGAAAGGTGCCTGCAGCCTAAAGCTAGTGAAGCTGAGGCACAAAAAGCATAAATGTGTGGGATAAGAGACAAAAAGGCAGTCTTGAAGAATGAATGAGGCTTGAAGAACTTGTTTTATGGCCTCCGTATTAGTTACTTATGTGCATGAGCATGTCTGCGTCATGTAGAGGCATGCGCACATGTGTCTGCCTAAGTAGGACGGAGGCAAGTGTGGATGTTGTTCCTTGGCTGTCACCAATTGTTTGTTTTGAGACAGGGTCTCACATTGACCTAGAGTTCACTGAGTAATCCAGGCTGGCTGGCAAGCCCCCAGATAGTTATTTCTCTCTGGCTCCTCAGTTCTGGCGTGAAGAACAGGTAGTCATCTTTCTGTCATCATTTCCAGGGCTTCTGGAAGAACCACGCCCCAAACATCTCCCCATCTAAGGTTTTGACGTTTTCCTCCTGGAGATTACTTCTTTTGCACTTCACAGCTACTGTTTCCTGGCCCTCTTAAAAAGCAAAGGGATAAGATGCATGCCCATGCTCAGTTGTTTACGGTTCCAAGCAGTGCTGATGAGATTACAGTTTACTGACTAGCAGAAGGCTTCTGGATAAGAGTGTATTTCCAGGGCTGGAGAGATGGCTCAGAGGCTGAGTTAAGTGCTCTAGCTCTAGAAGAAGCAAATGTCCTCTTGTATCCTCAGTATGAAGCAGCATGCATGCAACATATACTCAACATGGACACGCTAACAAAGAAATAGAGATTAAAATAATTTTTCCATGTGCATTTTCAAATATTCTAACTCCAAAGATCTGATAACTCAGAAATCTGCATTTTCAACAAGTACCGTTCACTCCTTTCCCTTATAATTTGAACATATTGTGAGACAGTGTTTTAACAAACCAGACCCTATCAGGGAGGCATGAAGGGTTTTTGAAACCCTCTTTTCACCTCTAAGCAATTTGGTCAGCATCTCTGAGGGCAGAACCAGATACTGGCATTTTCATGGTTAGAAAAACTTGGAAGGTAGGAGCAAGAAGATAAGAAGGCCAGGTTAATCTTCAGTTTCACAATGAAAGTAAGGCTAGCCTGTACTACATGAGATCTGTCTTTAAAAAAAGTAGGAAAAGGAAGGGAGGAAAAGGAAGAGAAGGCAGTAGAGGAACAGAAAAGACAAGAGGAGAGGAAAGAGAAGAGACAGCAGAAACTTATCCCAGTAATTCCAGCTTGTGGTTACATATATATATAAAAGACATGGGCACTTGCACAGTAAGAAGGTCTTAACAGGAACAGGGTCCTGTTAAGACACTAGGCTGTCTGAGAGGGTTGGGTCTCAATGTCTCCACAGCACGATCTCAGAACAATGTCAGCTGTCATCTCAGACAATCGGGAGTCTCGCCTCATCTCCCTGTGTATATACCCACTCTGTTCCTTGACGTGGCAACTGCACTCTTGGCCTGGGAGATTCAACCCAAAGCGAATGTCAGGACTGAGTCAGAACTTTGCAATGAGTAGGTCATTTCCTGCCGCCTGGATTTCAGTAGCCTGAGTTGTGTGAGCAGGCTGTTGTTCCCCAGCTCTGCCAGAATTTCTCAGGCAAGCACAGTTCCGTTATCTCTTGCTTCTAAACATCTCTGAAACCAGATACATGGTCTGATCAAACCTTGATCAGTCCTCAAGCATAAAGATGGATGAACAGTTGTTCCCTGCCAATGGTGATGTAAGCATCAAACATGGCCAAGAAATTGCCAAGAGGGAAAGGTATTCCAGGGCAGTGGTGGTAGAAGACTTTAATCCTAGCACTCTGGAGACAGAGTCAGGCAGCTCTTTGTAAGTTTGTGTCCAGCACGGTCTATAGAGCTATTTCCAAGACAACTAGGGTTGACACAGAGAAATCCTATCTTGACAAACCAAATAAATAAATAAATAAATAAATAAATAAATAAATAAATAAATAAATAAATAAATAGGGAAAGCTAAACATGTGACCTGTAAGACTGTGGCCAGATCCACATTGATTTGAAGAAAATGTATATCACGCATAATGCATGAGAATTCCCGCTCTCCTGTGGAATTCTACCTGGAAAACCTAAGAAGCAACAACACCTGCTGGTCCTAGGAACAGAAACCAGAGTGAACTCAGTGGGGACACAGTGGTCCATGAAGAACAGGTCTGTAAGAGAATGACTCAATGCTATCAAAACACAGTGGAAAATTCCTCGTCTCCATTCATTTCCCAGAGACGTAAGGATGAACTTCCAACAGGAATAGAATTCAAGTCATGCTGTCATCTTAAATTCCCTGGCTTGTCATCTTAAACGCAAGAGTCAGGGCCTAGAAAGATGGGTCCATGGTTAAAGTATGCACAGTTTGTGCAGAGAATTGAAATTGGGTTCCCAGCATATAGACATGGTGGTTTAGGATTGCCTGTAACTCTAGGCGCAAGGGCTCTGACATCCTCTTCTGACCTCTGGTGTCACCTTACTTCTATGGCATTCTCAAATACACTCATACAAATGCAATTAAAATAAAATATTATAAAATCTGTAGAAAATATTCATTTTCAACATTCTTTGAGTTTTACCCACTATACCCAAAATATTTTATTCTATCAATAATATTAAAAGTTAAGGAAAGTAGAAATCATTCACCTGCCCAATACCTCACTACACTTTAACCATGTTACCAACTTCAAAACAATTGTCCTATTTCATGAAAATTAGACTTACCCAAATGACAAAGTTCTTTTCTCTTTAAACGGGAAACATATTTTGTATTGCTTCCATTTTTAGGACTGTGTTTGAATTAAAGTCAAATAAAACAACTCAGTTGCTCTAGCACACTTCAGGTGCTCAACAGGCCCACGTTGCTATGGCTACCATATCCTGCAACCTGATGGAGAATGTTACATCGTGGCTGACAAGATAGTTTTCAGACCCCGTAAGTAAGCCAAAAAGGTCCTGATTCTTTTCTCCAGTCCAGAGTGACCATGCTCAGAACGTGCATTCTTCTCTCTGTCATCAGGACGAAGCATGATGACAAAGGACATGACCCAGTAAGAAGCCACTTCCATCAAGGTGACCTTGAAAAGACAGCTGTCAGCCCCTGAGTTCCCTCTTCGGTTGGGAGAGAGGAAAATGAGCATTTAACTCAAAGAGCTAAGAAGGTGAAATACTTTCCTTGTGAAGCACTCAAAACAGTGTCCAGCACACTAACGTAGCTAAGAAACAGAGGCTCACAAATTCACAGGACAATGGCTGCAAAGCGGCTGGCTGCTAAAAGCACCGAGAATTTTCTACTGGAGAAAGGCCTTATTAGAAAATGCTCAAACCATCTCTCACCTGCAAAAGGGCAACCACATTTCTCCCTGCTAGTACCATTCCTTTATTCACCTGAATGCTTATTTGAAACAGAGTTCTGAAGCTCCACGTCACAAACATTTCAAGTGTTCTAAAATGTACGCCCTTCTCCCTCCCACAAAGAACATACCCAGGTTCCCCTAGTGTAAGGAAAGTGTGCCCCTTTTCAGGCAGGCGGCCTCTGCTCGCTGAGAACTGACTTCAGCCCAGAGGTTTTTAGATCCTCCCTGAAATCCACATGTGAACTGTGTGAACATGAATGAACACACACAGAGGTGCACACATATGGGTCTGTCCTGACCCTGCAGATTTCCATCACCAACTTAGGTCTACTGTTATCACTCTATTTACTTCTTTACCTGTTACTGTATAATCCAAAGAGAACTCTTTGAACTGTTTCATCCTTACAGTATCCTCAGCACTCAATATCTAGAGCTCAATTTTGTTATTGTTATCTACAATCACTGAGCAATGGACAAATGGCTGCCTGAATGTGCTCCTTGCTGTTTGGATTTCTGCCTCCGTTTGTTTGACATTCCAAAGCACTTTTCATTTTGCACTTAGAGGGCCCTCAATTCCATATAACCTGATATAAACCTTTAACTTCTTTTCTGTATCTGTCTAAATTTTCCAAGTAGACTCTAAGCTCCTTTATACCAGGTCACACTTTGAAGCTGAATATCACATCCCCTTGATGTCCAGTCTTAGAACCATGCCCAATAATAGTTATCAATGAATGAGTGCCAAGGATAAAGTGAGACTTTCAATTAATTTTCTTGATCACACTAGTGGACTATCTTTACAAATGGTAATTTTAAGTGATATATGTGTGTGTAATACATACACAGCTCGTATGTTTTTTATATTTCTCATCCTAATTAAATGAAGCTATTTTTGCCACTGTTTTCCCATCCAAGAGCAGAGCTGTAAAGAATAATGGTAAATGTTAGATCAGTAAAGCTGGTTTTCTTTAATTATAAGGCAGTGTTTGAGAAAAAAAAACTTTGAGTCATCTTTAAAATTCTCTGCCAGGGGTTCAACACACTACACTGAAAATGGCACTTATCCTAGCAAACACAATTCCCCTGCAGTGATTGGTTCCAATAGAGCAATCCAAAGAGCTGACATTTCTTCTAAATCTCCTAAGGAAAAAATACATGAAAGCTGAATAAACGCCAGAGACAAGAAAGCTCCAAAGCTTCTCTGTGGAATAGGACTGTCTCCCAAGCATGCAAGGTCATCAGGGCCCATGACCTTTTCTGACTTCAAACTCTTTGTAGCTCTCTTCTGTGAGACTTAACATAATTAAATTGTGGCCCTAAATATACAATCATATTTGCTTTATCATTTTTCCTCTCTCTTTCTTTCGATTCTCACTTTCTAAGACATAATTAAATAGTTTGATTACATACAGACACAAACTCAATTTCTCTCAGAAAGATGAATTCTGGAGCAATGAGACACACTGACCAATTATGTGAAGTGAAGTTGTGGGGGCAGGTAACAACAAAATCCAGTCAAGGCTAAATTATTGTCTAAAGCACTCATTACACAAAGAATCTATTACGATAGAGTCTATATGATAATCTATTATACTTGCAAGATCTATTGAATTCACATTCATACAACTCACCCATTACTAGAGAAACAGATAAAAATTATATAACAACCTGAAAGGCTTGTGGAATGGATATTAAAAAGCAAAACACAAAGAAATCAATACATGAGATGTTAATGTTGAACTGAGACAATAGAAAAGATGCTACAAGGCAGGGCTTCTGTTTCCAATAAGAGAGAATAGGAGAAGGAGGAGTTGAGGAAAGAGGGGAGAGAAATATCAATCAGACTCAATTGACCAAGGAAGAGCTGGTAGACTATTGCTAAGTTCTAAGGGAATAACAGGTGGAATCGGAGGGTGGAAAACAGCCTATTTATAATTGCATTTTTTTACACATACATATTGATCTCTCACTGTATGCTGGGCACTATTCCCTGAGCAAGGGTTGCTACAGAACAAGAAAAGAACTCTCCCTCGAGCAGCTGAGAGTAGCGGGGCAAGGACCTGCCCTTCTCCTCCTGAGTTAGGAGTGCTGGACAACTGCAAGGCCAGTTGTCTGTGAACGAGAGGGAGGGGCCCAGCCTCCTCTTGAGTTCTGAAGGGTTTTCTTTGGGATGATGGCTACAGTTCCTCTTGGCTTTGCAAACGAGGAGCTTTCTCTCAGTGTCTCCTTAGTTCTTGCCATTATTAAACCACAGGGATTCAGTTAAAAACCATTACAAATCATAAAAGATTTCTCCCAACTCTGTCAAGTGTGACTCTCCTATTTATAGCCTGTAGGTGAGGCCAGCCTTGACCCATTCACTATTTATAATCCTAAAATGCCAATCGAATTTATATCACACATAACTGAAATGCAGGATTCTTCTAAGCTCTTACTCACAAATAAACGCCTCTTTACCCTAACACCCCTTGGAGGCAATAAACGCCCCAAATCATTCCTCTCTGGGATGTGTTTAATAAGGATCCATTTCATCCCCTGTACAGGAACCAAGTTCATCATTCAAATGATGCTTCTGAGAAACAAAGCCATTTTCCCTGTTAAAAATGTGATTGTTGACCTAATTTATCTGTTTCTTTGGCAGTGTTCAGGATTAATTTATTGCCCAATAAAGCAAACACTAGCAGGGCTGCTGAGTGGTAGAAAAACCACAATTTCATCCAAGTACAAGCAATCCACCTGAGCCAGAAGCAAGCAAGCTACTGCAAACTGGGCTGCTAACACGACTTCATTTCCTGTCTGAAGATCACAATGGGAGGCAGGTTGACAGGTTGACAGGTTTTAGGGGAGTGCAGGTGATTAGTAATGATCAATTGTCAGGAGAAATGGAGTGGATTTGGTCAGTAAACCAGTGGGCATAAGGTTTCTACTCTTCTATTTGAGGCAAACCTCACAGCCACAAAACCAAGAGGGATGGGACAAGAGAAGCCTTGATCTCTCATGGTACCTGCCATCAGTGCTGACTGCCTCCCCAGCCCCTGCTTCCTTTGCAGCTCATGCACCATGGTTAACCATAAAGTGCTACTCAAGTCTGTGATTTGGTACAACTCCTAGACAAGAAGTAGCTTGGATTTGGAAGGGCTTTTCACTCAAGAGTCTCTTTCATGGGTGATCAGTGAGCAGACCACATGGAAGGAAGTGTTTTCTACTTAGAAGTCAGGTGCCCGCAAGTGGCTGGACCAACTGAAGGCTCATGGGTTGCTGGGTTGGGGAAAGGAGGATGAGCATCAAGATCCCATTTTTGACTGTTACTATTTCTAGAGTGGTGTTGGACAGCAGGGGGCAAAAGAAGAAAACCTTGGAAAATCTAGGCTCCTGACCCAAACACAACACATCCAAAGGAAGTTATGTTCACAAGGACAAGAGAACTAAATATCAAGCAGTATCACAGTTTGTATTCAAAAGCCACAGAACACTACTAAGAGGAGACAAGATCACCTATCCCTAAGCCTGTGTTGTAATGGGGAAAACCATGACTCAGTCAAGAGTGGATTTATAGCATGTCTTAACGAATTAGATACTTAGAGATGAAGAGGGAAAGTCCCAGAGGTCTAGTGGACCTGCCTTTCATTTGTTATAGTCTGGAGTGGGTTTTCCTGGCCTAACCTGTTCCTAGTCACATAAACTCCACCAAATTTATGTGCTCATCTTCTGCAGGAAAGTCTCCCACGCAGTGGACAGCCATCATCATTTGGTCCTGTGTAGGTTATTTAACCATCTGGTCTTCAGAATCTTCTTAAAAACAGCACCTCTGGCATGTAGATCAGAGATGTGGATCACAGGTGTGGGGTTCAACATAGATCTAAAATGCCCAGAAATATGAAAAATTATAGGCCTGTTTATATAGCCTATACGCATATTCTAGGGGTATTGGGGCTGATAGCTGCTTTAAACAAGCTATATGACCCTTTGCCCTACATTCTCTCCAGATACAGAAAAAGCAGTTGGTTAAGAATTAAAATAGACCCACAGCTATTTAAGCATCTTGAATACCCTATAATCAGAGGCTGTAAATCCTGATCCTAGGATGCACTCCCCAGAGGTTGTAAATCCTGAAAGGCACTCCCCTTAAGACCTAATCTTTAAATTGTAAAAACTCCATTGACTTCCGCCCCGCATACGGTCTTCTACTATAAAAAGACACTTATGGCCTCTTTTGGGGTCACAGAGCCAGAACTGCAACCTGTCTATGGCTCTAACTAACTAGAAGTTTTTGTACCCCATGCTGATGTAATAAAGTTTGCTTCTGGTTAATATTCTTCAACAGTCTGATTCCCATTATTTGCACAACCACAGAACCCAACAGATCTACGCTTGGTAGGTCCAGTAGCACCACTTTACTATCTCAGAAGATTCTCAACAACCCTCAGACAGTACTCAGTGAGCCCTTTACACACTATGTTCTTCCATGTACTCTGTAGCAGTGCCACAGAGTAACATGGTAACGCTGTCCTTCTGTGTCCTGTGTATTGCCCTTTCCTCCACTTTACTGTCCTTGAGCTTTGGTCATGACCAAATCAAATAAGTTATTTGACCATAAGTGCTGCCATACAGTACAGGGGTCAGGTAACCAAGATGGCTACTAGGTTGCTAACAGACATGGGGTGTAGACATTATGGGAACGCTGGGTACACTGATTTCCATCAAATGAGAGGCATAGCAGGAAGGCATACGTCTTCATTGTGCTTCTCAGAACAATTCGTTGCTGTGCTTACCCAATGTAATATTTGCAGAAAGTAGTTGACATGAGTGTGATGGCTGATACCCTTTGTTGGCTTGACAGGACGAAGGCAAACCTCCAGCCATGTATGAGATGCACTTTCTAGACTAGGTTAACCGAGGTGGGAAGAGTCACCTGTGATGTGAGTGGTGCCATTCCATAGGCTGGGGTCCTAACCTGAGAAAGAAGGGAGAAAGTGCGCTGCACAACAGCACTCTCCTCCCTCTATATCCTGACTTTCAAAGTCCGAGAGCAGCTGCCTTCCACTCCTGTCTTCTTCGTGCCTTTGCTACCATACTGGCCTATGCTCTCCAGCTATGGAACGAAATAAAACTTCTCTTCTCAAAGTTGCTTTTTCTTCCCAGTATTTTGTCACAGTAATAGGAAAAGCCAGTAATAAAATGTGTAACTGAAACAACAGAAAGAAATAATGGGGAGCCATTTATTGTATTGAATTCAAGATGCCCTGAGTTACATGGAATGTCAAGCACAGATTTACACAGACTGAACCAGTTATCAACCCAGAATATGGATCAACCGAGGGCAGGTATCCAAAGGCTGTAACTGAGCCCAGCTCGAGAATATACCAATAACACTGTAATTATAATTGTGACTGAATATAAGAAATATATAACAGATTAAAATATAAATCAATATAACATTAATCGAAGGCAAAATATAGTATGAATTTTATGCCAAACTCTGTTCTTAATATTTTATTTCTATTGTTTCCATCACCACAAATGTTTCATTATCCCACTGTACAGCTGAAGAAACCGAGACACTCAGACTGTGAGGTAGCATCCCCCATATCTCACAGCCATTAAGCAGCTCAGAGATGGGCCTTCCAACCAGCCTCCCTGAGCTGCTGGACAACTGTGTGGCTGGCTGCTCACTGAATGGGCTCTGCTCAGGGTCAGCAAAGATGTTCTCAGACAGCCACTCTTGTTCAGAGAGGGCTTGCCCTCCCTGAGAGAAGGCTTTTCCTTATCCAGGGAAACAAAGGCTAAACGAGGAACCCATAGCATCCTCCCACTGTTTCCAGGACAGTGTTCTAGGTACTGCTTGAATGAAAAGGTACATTCTGTGGGGCTCAGATCCCAATGCCTTAACAAAGTCACACACAATATAGAAGCTATTCCATGGTCACATCTCCGTAATGTGGTTGTGCCTGAATGGGATCTATTCAGAAAATGGATATATTTTTAATCATTTGAAATTACTGGTGCCACTTCCTTCTGCAAAGAATGAATCCATGAGGGACCTCAGTAGTTCCCCCAATGCCCACTTGTCAGAGTTCTAGAGATGCTGGGATGGATCCAAAGACCAGCACTCAAGCTCTGCCACCAGCAACTGGTCTCCAGGAAGTTGAGGGTAGCATTCATCCTGAAATTCATTCCTTAAGCTTACACAGTCATTGAAAGGAACTGGAACAGTTTTCCACATTACTGGCTCTACCACCAAAACAGATCCTTCAGGCCAGCTTCTCATTAGTCCCACTGCACTTACGTAGACCCATGGCACCATCATCTTCCAGTGAGTTACTGCAGTGTCCTAGCTGCAGGCTATGCTCCTGAACTTGATCCTAAATGCTACAGAGGCAGGGCCAGAGGTATCTTGTTGGTAATGATTCCTCAGGATGCCTCTTTCTACCATCGTCTGCATGGGCACGGGATATTGAATATTCCTATTCCTAAGGATCCAAAGAAAACCAGGACACCAGAGAGTTTTACTTTCCATATAAATAACTAGGTTTATATCCTTCCATGAATCAATGTCAAGAGCTGTTCATGCAGCTCACATCTAAAATGGCCATTCCCATTCAAAATGAGCACCACGTATTCCTCCAGCCTGTCCCCCGACAATACATACAGAACTATTGTTGCAAACCTTTATGACTATCTATGTAACTTAGCATGAGTTAGATAACTGGGAAAAAATTTGCTCAATACCTACTGTGACTCTGACTCCTGCTAGGTGCTACAGAGCAACAAAGAAAAAAAGATGTAATTCTGTTCTTCCAAGAATCCATATTGCCCATGGGGAGACAAATGAATACCTCACAGATGCACAGACAATCTTGTCAGATTGTGTATGACTAAATGGGAATACCAGGCACAGAGCTAACTGATAAACACCTCAGGAATTGAGAAACAGATGAGCGCTGTGGCGAGACTGGCTGGGGAAATCCTCTGTCTAACACACGTGACGTGATCAATGTGTGATATACAAATGAGTATTAGCACAAGGTCCCGAAAGACAGCCAATGCCAAGTGCTCCAAATTTAACAGCTTCTGCCATTCTTTGCTCTTGCAAAATGTAACCTCATCTCAGGATTCTGGAAATGTATAGAGATGGTGAAGACCAAAATTGTTCTCTCCACTACATGGGGTCCACCAAGAAAATGTAACAATTAAAGCATAGTATGAAGGATTTGTTGAGATGACAGTTCATAATCCATATGATTTGAACTGTTGAAAAATACTCCAGGAAGGAAACAGAGGAATGGTAAAGACATGAATACTTCACAGCTAGAAAGGTAAGTCAGTTTCTCAGCTCTGAGCCTGCATCACTGCTGGCTAGTTTCATGGCACGAAGTAGATGGAATGTACACAACATATTACATTGCTGATCTGTTGTAGATGCTCCCACAGAGGCAGCTCTTCCCCATAGAGTAAGAATAAACCTGAGAAGCCCCTTGTGACTAACAGGAGCAGTCAATTCTAGATAGGGCAGCCTTGAAAGTATCCTCATATCTCACCGTCTCCCCTCCCCTGCCACTCTCCGTTTTATCTTCTGTGGTCAGTAAGCCAGGAAATCCCATTAGGCTTTGGCAAGATTGGTTTTGAGCAGTTGAACAAGTCTATTAAGACAATGTGAGTTCTGCCACATTCAGAATAATGATTACGGTCACTATTGTTATGGCTTGTATCTGCAACAGGCTCAGGTTCTGAATGTTTAGTTCCCAGCTTTAGAATAGTCACATGGAGCGTGGATATCTTTGGGGATAGACTCTTCCTGGCTACTTGCTGCCACTTTCTGCTTCCTGTTGGCCACACTGTGAACAACTGTCCTTTCCCATCTGCTCCTGCTGCCACAAGGCCCTACCCAAGTACACGGGACCGAACAACTAAGGACTGAACCCTCTGAAGGCCTGGCCATGGCAAATCCCCTCCCTTAGGCTGGGCTTCAGTCACAGCAGTGGAAAGGACAGAGGGGAAGGGGAAGAGGAGCCACCTAATACAAATACTAAATATTTGAGAGAAGGAAAACTGGATTGAGAACTTAAGACTTATGTCACATTTCTCAAAGTAAACGAACATCAAAAAAGAATCCCAGTGTGGCCTTTGAAAACACTTCCATCAAGGGCCCCTGCTTGCTGCAGGAGAAATTAGTGGTGGGTGGAATCTTCTACATCTTTACTGTCTTCTTTCCCTTCCCCTCTGCCCTATTTATAAGACTTGAAAATTCCATTCTATCCAGGAGTAGTTTCCCCTTCCTTTCCCATCCATTTTAATATTCCCAGTCTATCTGTGTGTCTGTTCTTTTTAACCAATTATGACAGCTGCCTGGTTGCCCATTGATCAAACAACAGGATAAAATCTTCACCATATATTTACTTTGAGATCTGGAATTCAGGATTTTACACCAATGAGACATCAGAAATGCTCCCAAGTTAGAAACACAATGGGAGCAGTAAGAAAAGTTAGAACTCACATGGAAGGTGGGAACAATAGAGAGGATGAAAATTCCCCTGGCTTCTGTAGATACACAGCTCTAACTCTGTAAGTTTTCTTATGGAAACAAATTCATAAATCAGAGACTATCTCCAACTTGGCACTCTTATCTTGTTACTACCTCAATCTTTATTCAAGTAAAAGCCCTGTTAAATGTGCAAAGACCTTAGCTCTGACTATGCCAGACCCTTGGCAAGCTGGCATCAAAGGACAGATATAAGCCTTTACGAAGCCTTATATCCAGCCTTTGGATAGACAGCAATTCTTTTCTGCTATCCACAACTTGGAATGTGTGTCCCTTCCTCTCGTGTCTTCAGCTGGAAACTTTTGTGCACTGTTCAACTGTGTACAGGTTTGAGTAGTAGAAAAAGGGATACTCAGAATTCACAATCCCCCAAAAAACCCACAAGGTCAGAGACAGCTACTACTGAAAAAGGCAAAAAAGGTTTGGGTGATGGTGCAGGATTGAGGCAATGCTCTGACTATGACATCCTGCTCCAGTCACTCCTGGGAAGTAGTGACCACTCAGAGACCATATACATTTTTCCAGGGGCCAAGAAGGATGTGAGAAGTTGGGGAGCATGTTTGATGGGCAAGTACATTTGTTGCATAAGCATGAGAGCCAGGGGTTGAAGCCCAGAATGCACATAAAAACAAGCATGGTTACACACGCCTGTAGCCTCTGCATTACTGGGGTGAGGACAGACAGATGCCCAGACCTAGGGAACTTGCTGCCAGGAGGCCTAGCCCAAATGCTCAGTTTTGGGTCCAGGGAGTGATCCTGTCTCAAGAAAATAAGGAAGAGATTGAATAATGAAATAGGTCACTTGGTGTTTTCCTTGGCCTCAGCGCACAAGCAGGTACAGCCATTTGTATGTGCGCACACACACATGCAAGCACACACACGAACATTTGAAGGCAACATATACTGAAAATTTACAACACTCCAAGCATAATGGCTACTGAGGATGCATTTCATCTGCTTAGATGTTCAGAGTAAGTATGTGTATAGGAACAACTGAGTAGCTACCCAAGGCTGCATGGCTGCCCTGATGGTGCCAAGAGGCAGAGAGATCCTGGCACGGGTAAGCAGGAAGAGATGACCCTTGTTATTCTATTTCCAAGCCCATATTACAGGCTGGACCTACACTCTTATTTTCAATAGCTACCACTTGACCTTTCTCCTTAACTTCTTCCCACTTTCCTCCTATTCTCTTCCATCCTACTCTCTAGCCAACAGGACAGAAAGGAACAGGTGTGGAAAAACTTGCTATCATGGTGCTGATACCAGGCCCATCCCCACTCTCAGATACTCTATAGCAAGTGCTGCCCCTTCAACATGGCATGTTCTCTCCCTCCTCCTCTAGCCAAGGCCCCTATTGTTCTGATCTCCAGCTCAGGCACTGTCCTCAGTAGCCTTTGATGACGTCTGATCCCTTAGTTCTCGCAGCATACAATCCTCCTGCTTGTGAGAAGGCATGTTTGGACTCACCAAGATAGGATATCACCTGTCTTGGTGAGTCCACATTCCTATGGATAAAAACTCAGACCAGGGATACTGCTGACAAGGTTGTGGCCAAGGACGCTAGGAAGTTCTTTTTAGAATAACTGTGCATCTGTTCTATCCTGATTGAATCATGAATTCCCAGGCTCAAGCCTGTATCAACAAAACTAGAGAGTAAGTAAAGAACACAGGTGGCACCATTAATGAGTCCCTCAAGCTAAATACATCCTTTATTCTGGCAATATGAGTATTCCAACTTCTAGGTTAGACCAGTAAAGACCACAGCTCTTTCTTGCAGGAAATCATTGTACAAAACATGAAAGCTTTGGAATACACAGGCCTCGCATAAAGTCCAGCTTCTTGCTAGTTTTTTGGTTCTCTTACTCTCTAAGTCGTGATGCTGGATGGGTTGAAAGAGATGACAGGAGTATATATCAGCACAATAGCTGTCATCCACAGATGCCCATTTTCTTTCTCAGCCAAATACATTCAACAAAACACACATATTTTCTCCTCCACCAATTCCAAGGATGTCTACTTAGAATTTCAAGCCACAAGACTCTCACTGAATGGGGAGGTGAAGCACATATGGGAACTCATCTCCATAATATCCTGCGCCCAGCTATATGCTGCCAACAAGAAACCTTGATGGTCCCACTACTAACCGACATGGTAATTTAACAAAGACACCACTCCCAGTCAGGTTTCCTGAGAAAGTCAAGTACATGCCAGAAATTCTTTATACACTAGTGGTAGAGGCACATTCATAGCTCAAAAGCAGAGGTAGTTTGGGTAAGAATTCAAGAAAGGTGTCTGAGAGCAGGATCCTTAGCACTAAGGAAGACTGACAAGACACATATGAGTGAATCCTCACCCCTTAGTATTTCACAAATACTTCAGTCTTTCTTGTGTGCTGGGGACTAAGAGGGACAAAGCTCTAACAAGAAAATCAATAATAGCTACTTTGGGAGATTTAGTGTAGCCGAGAAAGTAGAGACTCATCCTATAATTGCCAGCGAAAGCATGAACCCAAATGAGAGAGAAGTGTGAAGGAGTAGAACAGAATTACAGCAAAATAGTGAAGAATCAGAGCAGACATCTGGAGGTAAGTACTACACAGGTGAAAGACATGGACTGTGGGTCAAGGAAAAGAGAAGACAAGGAGAAAGAGGCAACAACAGATGCAAACAGACAGTGCACAGTGTGTGCCAACCCCAGTGTAACAGAAAACTAGAGCACCTTAGAAATTTGGACAAAAGTTAGCATGACCAGAACCCAGAAAACAATTAGAGGGAACATGAAACACCGGTCTGAGGAAAACGAAGACTCCCAATGGCTTGCAGCTTCGGGAAGGATCACAAGAGACATGGGGGACACACACTAGAGTGCTTTGCCTGAGTGAATATCTGTACATCACAGGTATGCAGGTCCCAGAGTCAGAAGAAGGCACCAGATCCTCTGAACTGGAGTTACAGGTGGTTGGTTGTGAGCCACCTTTTGAGTGCTGTGAACCAAACCTGGTCCTCTGTAAGAGCAGCAAGTTCTCTTAATCACTTCTAACCTCAGCTAGTCATTCCTAAAAATGGGCTAGGCTTTACATGAGAATATTAAGATGCTAGAATTACAGCAGAACCAATTCAAACTTCTATCTCAAAGACTTGGTACAGTTCTGAAATCTTCTTCAGGAGAGACTGATATGCTAGGGAAAAACTGAATGAACCATCCGCATTATTTTTCTTCAATCATCTGTAATTGCCTTTTAAAGAGTTCTTAAACTAGGGTTATAATAGCTCATGATAAACATTTATTTATTTCTCACAGTATCAGAGAATAGTCACGACATACCAAATTTTTTTTCCCATTGTCTCATGAATTGGTCTTAAGTGGTCTCATTTATCATGAGTTTTGACTTGCAGAATGAGTTAATTATGTTCTTGGAGGTTTAATAAGATCCACTAACAAAGTAATAATCTGATGTTCTTGGAATTGACTCAGGTTTTTTAAAAAGGAATAAATGCATTTGGTTGAGCTGAATATAAGTGTATTCACAAGAAACACAGTCTCCTATAATCTTCATGGTTACTAGGCAGGAAGATTAAGATTTGGCTTTGAACCAATTCCTTCAAAAAAGGAATTCCTATCAACACATAAATATTGATATGTACCTAAGCCAAGAGTATCACAAGTCCAAGAGCTCGGGTTATCTATACTGAGTGGGGAAGAGTGGGAAAACCTAATTTACAATGAGCCTATTGGGGATTTCAGGAAATGGACTGATTTTTTTCAGTAGGCAGGAAGGAGGGAGACAAAAGGAACACTGACACAGAGATGAGATTTGGGGTGTCACACAGGGTTTGGCCTTAGTCTCAATCACCTGCGTATAAGATGGTGTAAAGTTTTTCTTCTTCTTTTTTTTAATGTGTATTTGTGCACGCAAGTTTGTGGAAAAGGTTCTCCATGTGTGCATGCACTCATGAACACATGCTTGTGGGGTCCAGAGGCCTTCATGGATACTGTCTACCTCCTTCCTTATCCTGGAAGTCGCCAATGAGGCTAAGTGGCTGGCCGATGAGCCCCAGGGATCTTCCTGTCTCCAGCACTGAGGTTGAAAATGTGTGCCATCATAACCAACATGCTTACAAGGGGTTCTGGGACTATGACTCTGGTCCTCACACTTGGAAGACAAACACTCTACCTACCAAATGGGCTATCTCCACAGCCCTCTTTTCTCCTTATCCCTCACTATACTCTGAAGTTGCCAACGGAAACAAGCTGGAGAGACTTGGATTTTCGCTTAGCACACTTCCCAGCAGCCACTATGTCACATGAAAGGTGACAGAAGAGTGCCAGCCAGAAAACTCCCAGTGCCCATGACCCAAGGCTGGTTCTGCTCCTCAGTGGTTCTGTGTCATTGAAAAAGTCAGTTTGTTTATCGTTATAATAAGGCAATTGATACAGTATGTATTTCATTGGAGTTGCTTGATGAGTAAGCAATGCACACGAAAAGTGCTTATTCAGCAAGATGCTCTCACTGGAGACAGCTTAAGGCAGGAACCAGATCTTATCTGCCTAAAATTAGATCATCAGTATGCCCTTATGCCAGCTCTCACATACCTCCTGCTCCAGTAACACATGTACAATTAGCTTCTTCTTGCATACTTAATCATGGAGTATTTTTCCTTCTAAATTTGTTTTGGATAGATCTTTCTATTATTATCAGAAGTGAACACACCATCTTGCTTGCTATAATTGTAGAGTACCCCAAAATACACATCAGTATTGCTGTCACCTCGCCAAGACACAGAGTCATGGGTTTGAGGATGATTCCTCATGTTGGGAAGGATAATAGTGACTGGGAGATCTTCAGGGAGACCATCTTGCAGTGGTCAGAAAATGCAAATAGAAATATATCCTTCTCACCACATAAATCTGTGTCATCTGACACCAGGTCAGGGTACCACCCCTGTAGTGGGAGCTGCGGGCCTGCTTTTCGTCCCACCCGGCTCCCGCATGGCTAGCTTTACACCAGAAATAACAACACACAAACTGTATTCTTTTAAACACTGCTTGGCCCATTAGCTTTAGCCCTTACCAGCTAATTCTCATATCCCGATCAACCCATCTCTAATAATCTGTGTAGCAACAGTCTTACCAGGAAAAATTCAGCATGTCTGACCTGGGGGCTTGCTTCATCGCGTCTGCCAGGAAGAGGGGAGCATGGCCTCTGAGCTCACTTCCTCTTCCTCCCAGTTGCTTCATCGCATCTGCCAGGGAGAGGGGAGCATGGCCTCTGAGCTCACTTCCTCTTCCTCCCAGCATTCTATTCTGTTTACTCCTCCCACCTATGTTTTAACCTATGAGGGCCAAGCAGTTTCTTTATTATAATTAACCAATGACCTTCCTCCATCATTTCCCCTTTTTCTGTTTAAACAAAAAAAAAGGAAGGCTTTGACTTTAACATAGCAAAATAACATATAACAAAACAGTTATCAAGTAAAAATTACCATAATCTTTATCATAACTAAGGAAAACTATAACTATAACTAACTATTCTTAACTCCATCAAAGACTCCAGAAAGATACAATATTACCTAAGCAAACAAGAAATAAGCAACTTTCAAACTCTAGAAATGACAGAGACATCTTGCTGCCTGGACAGTCACCCAAAGTTCCTCTGTACTGTTGGGGCATCCATCTCCGGCCTACAGGCCCATAGTTTCCAGCAGACATTTCCATGAAGCAGGAAATTTCAAAGGCAGTCACTATCTGCTTGTCCTGAAGAATGTCTTGCAGACTCTTTCATGAATCAGGAACCCCGAAAGATCATCTCACCTTTAGGCAAGTTCAGTAGTTCTCTCTCTGCGGGTTTTCTGTGTCCAGTTTATGCAATAGTCCAGGCAAGAGCAGTTTTCTTGCCCAAATGGCTATCAAACTCCATAAGGTGCCTCTTCGATGCCCATCTTCTTCTTGAAATAGATTAGTGCTGCCAGGAGCAGAGTATCTCATTGTCATGAAAAACCCTAAGTTATTAAAACATTTAAAATGTCATATTCTCTAGCCTTTGAAAGATATGAAGAATGCCTATCTGAAATATATCCATGCACATCTAGAAAATCTAACTAACATGACTACAAACTTGACTATTATAGATGATTATCTATTAACAACCTATATACATTACATTTTTAAATGAACTACACAATCATGATACCTTAATCAAGATCAGAAACACATATACATATAACAAAATTGAACTTAAATTTATATCACTAAAGTAAAATCCATATCAATGCAAATTATTCATATCTATATCATATCCCCCTTAAATGTAAAAGAACATTTATAAACAATATTTGGGAATATGGGCACAGTTATTTCTCTCCAAACTGCTTCCTGCTGTATAGGGGCGTCATTAATTGGGTCTTTCATGGTATAACCTGTGTGCCAGGGTCATCTCAGTTGGCAGTTGAGTGAAATAATTTTTTTGAAGGTGTTCACAGCAACCCTTCAGGAGGGCGTGGTCCATCATACCATATTGGGATAGAAGCAATCCACAGACTCTCACCCTCTGTGAAAACAAAATAAGAAACTCCTTTCCAAAGCATCATGTCCTTAGATCCAAATTTCAAAGTCAAGGCATTTTCAAAATATCTATGTTGGATTAGTTAAGCAGCATTTATAAACAAATATCTTTTAGCAGCTGTTGCTCCTTCCTCAGCATTCAAACAATTCAAAGAGAGCATAATAGCATACAGTATCAAAATTCTCTGTTTATTTTCCATCTTTGTACGGCTTTATTTTAACTCTATTTTGCTTATTTTTACTTTTAACTTTTTGCTTTTTGAGACAGGTTCTCTGAATATCTTTGTTCTGGAATAACTCTGTAGACCAGGCTGTCCTTGAACTCTCAGAGATCCTTCTGTCTCTGCCTCCCAGGCATTGGGATTAAAGGTGTATGCTACTACACCTTGAACTCACAGAGATCTGTTTGTCTCTGCTTTCTAGGCACTGGGATTAAAGGCGTGTGCTACCACACCTTGAAGTCACAGAGGTCAATCTCCCTCTGCCTTCCAAGTGTTGGGATTAAAGGTGTGTACTACCACACCCAACTACTTTCTTCCTTTTTTTTTTTACTTTAAGAACTTCAACTTTTAGCCTACACATATTTTTAACACACTGTAAATCATTTAAAAGTTTTCTTTTTTCTTTGAATCTTTCTTTTACTGTATATGTCTCTTTTTTGACCACATGAGTCTTTAATTTACCAAGCAATCTCAGTAGGACTAAAGCCGTGGCTTTGACGGCTGGATCCAGCCCATTCCTTAGCTTTCCAGCCTCATGGCGGAGGTACCGGTCGTAGCCATGTTTACTGCCACAACTCTATGGCGTTTTAAGGTCCCTGCCAGCAAACAAACTGCAGTATTATGTCCACAGACAACACTCAAGTCCTCTCTCTGTAGTTGGCCCTCCTGTCTCAAACAGTCAGAGTTTTCCCTGGCAGGACGGCCCAGAAAGCCGGCATTTTAAAACAACACAGGTTTTTTCCTCCTACTGCTGAAAACAATAATGCAGTCAGCTTTTCAATACCATTTAAGTGTTTTGTGGCAGGACCTCTTAAGAGCTGCAGGGTTTTGCAGCTGAAGCTGAGTCAGGAAGCCTCTCTTAGATGAGAGCGCTTGCTTGCCTCTAGCAAGCAGAGTAGACCCGAGAAATCGTTGCTACCAAGAAAACATGCTTTACTCTTTCCCAAGCTTTCTCAGGCTTTCAGTGGATTCAGTTGACCACACGTCTGGGCGCCACTCTGTAGTTTCTTTATTATAATTAAGCAATGACCTTCCTCCATCAACCCCAATTCATATCATCACCGGAATATTATCTTGAGTGGCTTCTCTTGCAGTTCTTGATGCCCAAGAAAACAATGAAACACTTGTAAGGAAGGCTCCCAGTTAATTCTAAGTCATTCATTTCTGAAACTACAGAGTAAGAAATCTGAATTCACTGAGTTTATAGGCTCGTGAAGTCACACTGTTATTAGTTTATCAGTGAGGCTTTGCCAGCGTGACTATGGATGGTGTGTGGATGAGGGTTATCAAGACGTCATGCATCCTTTCTCATGCAACCCCCATGACATTAGGTTTCAAAGATGATGTCTCACACACACCTTCCATCTCTGTCTCTAAATGCTCACGTGCCCTTTAAATGCCCTACATAAAAAGCATCGCTGGCTAAGGATTAAAATAGACAGGTAATCACGTTTCATCCTGAGCTATTCGTCTTCATTCCGTACAAATGCCATATTCACTTAAAAGGAGTGTCCCCACGGTGGACAGGAGGAGGAGGACCACAGGATGTATCAGAACTAGCCTACTCGGCATATCTGAACTCACACAGTCCTCACCCAGCTCACTCACGCTTGGACCTTACACTGCTCCAGTAAAATCAGTGGACAGTTCCCGTGTGTCTAGACTCTTCCCTCCATGTGCAAACAAAGCTGAACCTTCACACTCAAAGAAATGAGCATCTTGCAGAGGTACCCTAGAAGCAGAACACATACACCCAAGAAAGAACAGTCCTCACATTAATGGAGCTTCCGCTGAGTCAGTGCGTGCTACCCATCCACAGAGGCAGGCACTATGTCTACCTGAATCTCACCTCCCCTAGCTGTCACATCTGCTCTAGCAAAAGCAGATGATGATGCCCAGTTCAGGAATGAGGTGTGTGACAGGAGGAGCCAACTTGGGATGCTCAGTTGGATCACAGTTCATTCTTACAGAAAACTGGGAGTTTATTATCTGCCCTGTGGACTGAGCAAAAGCTAAAATGCAAAACACTGTCTTCGCATATAAAAACTAGATCGCTGAATTATAAGAGCTTATTTTCTAGAGCAGCAGTTCTCAATCTGTGGGTCATGACCCCTTTGGGGGTTAAATGACCCTTTGGCAGGGGTCACCCAAGACCATTGGAAATCACAGATATTTATACTATGATTCATAACAGTAGCAAAATTACAGTTATAAAGTAGTAACAAAAATAATTTTATGGTTAGAGGTTACCACAACATGAGGAACTATATTAAAGGGTCACAGCATTAAGGAGGTTGAGAATCACTGGTATAGACAGAATCAACACTAGGATAGTCTACAAAGAACCGAGGTTTCCTGGGGCAATGGGAGACCTAGCCCAGGATATGTATGAAAGCAAGCAGCCTTCCCGGTGCTCTCATCACCCAGCACCTCACATGTATCAGCTCAACGGGATGACAGGTTCTTGGATCATTCATCATGTGGACGTCAAGCTCTTGAGGCAAAGGCAGTTACCACTGCCTTATCTTTAGCTCCCTATTAACGAACTTGTCATCACTAAGCCAGGTTGTCAGTCACTGGGACAATTGGATGGAAAGTGCCAACAACAGGGGAAGACAAGATGGCATAGATGAACTGGCCAGGGACCAAGTGGCAAATAATTCTGTTATCACTCCCAGTTAGCAAACAGACAGCTCCTGCAAAACATGTGGTCCAGCTAAGGAGCCACCTTTTCTGAAGACAGGGGGTCTTGATGCAAATAAATGAACACAACAGAAATGTGGTCAACACTTACACTCCATCTACAAACAAGCAATGTCCCTATCTAGTGACTTGCAGCTGTGGATCAAACACTATACTACTGTCTACACAAGGCAGGAGAGTTAAGAGAGATTTCAGTTAACAGAGCCCAAGAGAGGATGGTCCGTGCAGCTCATCAGCCTGCTCTTCAGTGTGAAGAAACAATGAAGGGACCCAGGGAGCACTCCAGTCCCAGAGGCCTGTGTGCATATCACTGGGTCTTCACAGACCTTCATAACCTTCACAGACCTCATCCCTCCCATAAAGAGAGACCCCTAGATGGCCAGCTGTTCTCAACCCCAACAGGACAATTGCCAAATATGGAGCACCTTAACCTAGCTTCCAGTGAAGGTCTGGTATTTTATGGTTGCCTAACATATATTTATTGATGTATTTCATCTTACAGTAAGCCAATGGAGGACATACGATTGCCATTCCCATTTAACAGATGGGGAAGCTGGGGCTCAGGAAGGTTGGCAGTGAAGCCAAGGCTCACCTAGTTAGATAAAAAGCAGACAGTCTATATTCAGAAATGCTCCCAACAACTGGACTCACCATAGTCTAGTGACTCTCCATAGGACTTCATAGGGTGGAGAACATGGCTCAGTGGTAAAATGCTTGCCACAAGCATGAGGACCTGAATTCTCATTCCCAGAACCAATATAAAAGTCAGGAATGGTAGTTTAAATCAGTAGCTACAATGGTATGGCAGTTACAGTTGGGGATACCCCCAAAGCTCACTGGTCAACCAGTTTCGCCAAATTAGTGAGATCCAGGTTTACTGCAGAGACTGTCTCAAAAATTAAGGTAGAGCATGATTGAGGAAGACACTTGACCCAAACATCTGGCTTCCACAAATACATACAAAGTGTGTGTGCGCGCACATGCACAAATACAATTAAACTAGTGGTTCATAGTAACTATCTGTAAATTGACTGACTGACCAACACCAGAAAATCTGAGGCTTTAAATGCAAAGTTATTTGGTCTATATAAGCTTTCTAGAAACAAAGAAATACAGTTCCATGACACATCCTGAGTTTGTGTCTCAAAAGTGAGTGCCAGCTGCCAGCTGGGCCAGGAGGAAGGCTGACTACTACCAACTGCAGACTAGGTGACATGTCTCCACTCCCTAACATAGCCTTCGAGTCTATGATTCCACCCTGCTTTGAGAAAGAACATTATTAGCCAACTATTCTTTTTAGGGGAAGACCAAAGTCCTGTCTGGCAGCAGTGACAGCCCTGAGCCTGGAGCAGCAGGGAATGCGGTGACAGGCTTATCTCTTCCAGCTCCCTGGGAGGTCTTTTGGTGGCTGTCAGACAGATATCTCTAAATCTATTCTCCCAATTACCTCGTGGCAGGCAAAATCCACTGAAAGGGGTCTGTTTCCACCTTAAGCCAATCTGTCTCCTGTTCTAATGCAGATAGCTCCATTCCCCCAAAGGCTGAGGTGCCCTGGAAGTGTGAGAGGATGTCAGGGTTCCAGCAGGCATCACAGCTTCCAAAATGCTGACTGTCAGCAGACATCTGGAACCCCAGCTGCCTTCCCTGTGCCTGTGCATCCGCCACCTGTGCTCAGGTAAGAGACTGGCCAGTAGCAGAATTACCAGGGGCCACTAGGTGTCAGTATCTGGGACAGAAATAAAGAACAATCTCAGAGACTAGTTCTGAAGTGAGACAGTTATCATTTAAGGAGCCATCCAAACTCGCCCAAGTTCGAACAAAAGGAACAATGACCTGATACACAGGACCCCAAAGGTCGTCTAGTGTCCCAAATGTAGTAATACCATATCTAACCAGTGCCTGACCTAGATGATTATGAAGGCTTCCCTTTGTTATACTTGAGTGGATGATATTTCAACATGGTGCAGATTTAGCAGATATAGTTTGGGAGTATAAATACAAAGGACTTTACATAGAATCCTGACAACACACATTGCCCAGACATTTTCCTTTACAATACAATGCATGTCCCCAGATTGAGTATTCAAGTGCATCTTTCCCATCTCTAAGCCCAGATGGATGAGTCTTAATGATTCTTTTCACCATAGCTTTTAGCATTTAAAACACGAACAAAAAACTGACAAAAGAAGCCAGTCTCCAAAGGTCATGTATTGTGGGCTCTACTTATTTGACCTTTGGAGTTTCTGTTCATTCGTTTGTTGAACTTTTAACTACCATGAACTACATAGCCGGGCTGTCCTCAAACCACTAATTCAGTGCCTCCTGGGTGCCAGGATTACAGATAGGCATGCAACAAAACAGTGCGGTGAACTTTCTCTAAAAGACAAAGCTGCAGCAGTGGATGGTTGCCAGGGATCCGTCTGCAGGGTAGAGGGGTTGTTTAAGTGTATATGATGATCATGGTAGAGGCCACGAGCACACACAGATGTGCTAGATGCCGTAAGCTAGCATACTAAAAGAAAACAAGTTATTCTCGACTGCATAACAATTAACAACTGAAAGGAAATACTTGAAAAGCCCCCAAATGAGCTAGCTGTTCTTTCCGTTCTTCTGAATTAGAAGTCATCTGGAAAACTATGGATGAGACACTCGGAACTTTCAAGGGGAGCAGCGGAAGTAGAAGCTCGATGGAAGGACATATTAAAGTGGTTTTAAAATGCAAAGGGCACAGAGAAGGCAGAGGGGCAGCGGTGAGGCCAGAATAAGCCAGATCCATCTGTGTGCCCTCCACCCAAGGACAACACAAGGTCTGGGTCACCCACCCTCCCACCAGCTAGCCACTGCCCTTGACTTTAGTGTCTGCTTGTATCGAAAAGGGACTCTCAAATGAGGTTGTGTCTTCCTATACTCTCATGCCAATGCAGTTAAGTGCAGAGACCCGGAACTGACAGTCGGCTATTTCCCATCAACACTGTAAAGAGGACGAATTTGTCCTTCAAAGCTGCAAGGACTAAGGTCATGAGTGAAGACTGATGAGATTGTGGTCTTATGGGAAATTCCACTTTCTGGTGGCTCTGTTGGTGCCTCCGAAGAAGGGACAATGACTCTGTCTTTGAAGATGCAGGAAACAAAAATACTTAACCAGTTGCTTTGAAAGGGTGAGAAGTAGGTGCCATCCTAAGCTTGACTGCTGAGATCTGCAGGGGAAAGGTCAACTGTCTTGCAAGTGACAGTGCTTTTCTGACCAGTGTTTCCTGAGGCTGTCCAGGACAGGGACTGGGAAGATCCAGAGATGCAATATGCAGGGGATCTGCCAGGCAAACAGCAGTTCTTCTGAAGGAGTCCTTCCCCTACCCCATTGCCATATTAGCAATGTGGATAAAAATCCAAAGATCAACACACACGCACACGCACGCACCACTCCACACATTTACACTTCTTTGGGTTTTGTAGCCCCTGAACCAGTCCCACAAGCTAAGCTACCTTCACTTCTGTAGTGAAGTGAACTCCCGATTGAATTACTTCCCAGAAATGTCTTGATTAGAGGCTGGTGTCACTGTTTCATTAGAGGTTTCAATTGACGTCCCTGGGTTCTAACCTGCTGGGATTTCCTATAACAAAAGATGCTTACAGAGCTTTGCTGAAGCACCAGTCAACCCTAACATTTAAATAGGAAAAGCTATTGCCTCTCAAAGCTCCAGGGGTAGGCACCCAGTGTACCTACCACAGCATAAAGAAGTAACGAGTTGAAGCAGATTACAAGTGTTTTAAAAACAGACAATCCGTAGGGGAAAATTCGTGGAAAATCTACGATTACTCCTTTAGGGGGCAAAATGTCACCAGGTGAAAGAGATTGGTCGATAAATAGCCACAGTCTCCTTTGGCTCCAACCAAACTCTTCCTTGGAGGAAAATCAGCGGGAAGGGAGCTGCCTGCCATCACTGCAACGAAGGGGGCGAAACGCTAGGTGGCACCTGGGGTGGGGACCCTGACTTCTTTCCCAGTGCTCGAGGGGAAAGGAATGACACCTTCACGTGCATGTGTGTGTTGCTGCTTTATATGGGTGTTTTCTTTTCTTCCACACTGCAGCCAGAGTGTTCTTCATTCCACCTCATGGACAAGTCCAAGACTGCTTCTGTGTGGTGAACCCCTTGGAGCCATTAGATAAGGATGACTAGAAATGGGGGTGTGCCTCACCCGCAGCTGTCTTCCTCCCTTACCAGCCTGGCTTCAGAGTTCTAAAACCCCGGGCTCCTGAAAGATTCCCAAACGTCGTAAATTTTGAAACTGCACCAAGGAATTAAAGTTTAAAACTGTCTTCAAAGGAATCCCTTAAGGAACACAATACCATGCATATAAAAAGCGTCAGTGGGCCCAGATGAAAGAGCTCGTGACACAGCGATATTTCCAGAAATAAGACTCCTTCTCTCCTAGGGGAAGAAGAGACGGGGGCACACCAGGCATCCAGCCTGCTGGGGCAAAAAGGGATTACTATAGAGCCTCCGCACTCAGAACTGGGGCTTCTGGAGTGTTACTGTTAAGATGGAACGGGTCCTATGTTAGAGCCGACATTGGAATTGACTAACAAGGGCAAGTGTGTTCTGTGTATTCATCCATTCTGTGGTCATCTGCTGGGGCTGTAGAGATATAACTCAGTTGGCTGAGTGCTTGCCTGGCATACACTGGAAGGCCCTGGATTTGGTTCTTGGCACCATATAAAACTGTGGTGGTGCAAGGCTATAATCCCAGCATGTACAGGGTGGAGGTAGGATGGAAGCAGTTTAAGGTCATCTTTGGTTCCACAGATAGTTAAAGGCCAGCCTGGGCTATGTTGAGACACTGTCTTAAACAATGAAACAAGATCAGTTTCTTTCTCCGGACTACTGAGTGCCAATGACTGTGAGGGACGCTGAAGGTAAAGTTTAATGATTAGAATGTTCTCACTCTGGTCCCCACATCACCTTGTCTGGCTCTTGACTTGGGGGTTAAGTCACCGGAGCTGTTTCTTGGGCAGCCTGGCCAATTGATCCCTTTGATTCAGTCAATGGAGGTAGTCCCCCAAAGAAGGGAAGAGATGGAGTCAGCCTTTTTCTGTCCCTTCATTGACAGTCTTCCTTCACTATTTCCTTATCTCTGAAATCTTAGCTTCAGTCCTTCTCTTGTTAAGACATACGTAGCCTATTCACTGTTTTACTCCTTGTAAACAAGGGTATCTAGCTCCCCACTGACAATCCCTCTCTGGAACTACCTGGTTTCACTAGCGGGAACCTAACCTCTATAGGAACTAAATAAAGCCAACCAGATCCCTACCTTTTGACACTCACATGTGAACAGTGACAGGTCATGAAGTAAATAAATAACCAAACAACGGTTCCTTGTAATTACAGACAATAGAGATATAAAGGAAATCAGTAGCACAGGAGCAGGGATGTGGGACAAGCTGTGTCATGACTAAAAGACATCCCGGATGGCTGAGATCTGAAGAGAACAATGGATTCTGAAGGGGAACAAGCCGGATTGGGCAGGTGTGGTGGGAGGACACATGAATAAAGTAATCGAGCTCCAAATAGGATATAATAAGGGATTCTTTATTAAAGGGGAACTCACAGATCACAACAGGGAACAGAAACGATATCCAATACCCAGGTGTGGTAAGGGGAGGGAGCACAAGTAGGCCGCACCTTTTTGGTACCCAAGGCTACGCCCAACTGGTCTAGGTTCTCAAAGGCCATTGGTTGAAGGAGGCTCCCCATCAGGATTCTACTTATGGCAGGCCATGGCTTGAGTATTCCAATACAACAGGACCTCTGGCAAAGTTAACTTGGTGTTTTAACTAAAAGCTACAATCAGGTCAGGGGATTGGAGGGCACAGGCAGTGAGAAGCTAAGTAACGTGTAATGAAATGGAAGACTGGACATGGTTAAGATATGGCAGGGAGTGGGGAATTAACAACTGAATTGGTTGACTTTCTGGTTTTTGGTCCCATTAGAGTCTCATGGAAGATAGGCAATAACTCTACTCCAGTGTTGTTTTATCCCCACCCCACCCCCTTTTTTGGAAACAGGGTCTTGGGCAGACTCTGTATCCCAGGCAGATAATATCCCAGGCAATCTTCCTGTCTCAGCCTCCTTAGCAGCTAGGATTATAGACTTGCTCTACCAGGCCCAGTTTGACTGACAGCTTTCATATGTGTGTCTATGGGCATGTGTGTGTGTGTAAAAACCAGATAACTTCAGGTGTCATCCTCAGGAATGTCATTCACCTCTTTTGACACAGGGTCTCTTGGCCTGGAGTTGCCAATTAGCCCTGGCTGGCAGGCTACAGAGCCCCAGGAATCCTTCTATCCCCACCCCACCCAACTCCCATGCTGAGATTATAATCTTACACCCCCACACCTAGCTCCTTCACATGGGATCCATTGGTAGAATGCAGGTACCATGCTTGCAAGGTAGCACTTTCCCCACTGAACTATCTCCCCAGCCCTTGGCTGCCATCTTCAAAGACCACTGCAATCAGTGTATAGAAAGTTTTCTTTCTTTGTCCATAGACAGAGAGTGTCAATCCCACTCTGCCAAGAGTCTTCCTTATGGGATAATCAGCTTGTCTAGAAGGGAACTAACCCACCTCTTGATGATCATACATAAGAAGATGCGTCACAGCTTTTGAGGTATGGTGTTATGAGATTTTAGGTCCCTTGATACCAGTGACATCAAGCCCTGAAGTCAAAATGGAAAGAGGTAACCATTTGTATGCATGGTGGTCTTGCCATTTCTAGGGTCAGCAGGCATTCTGTGGGGTTCTCATTGAAAGGACACACACCAGCAAAGCCTTATATTGTGAGGCAACATATTGTGTGTGCAGGCTTAACCTCAAGGCCAGGAATCAAAAACACTCTCTAAAGAGGTTTTAACCTATCCTTCCAGGCCACTCGAGAGATGTTCAGTCCCAGGTTTTATCCTGCTTCCTGTACCTCCTCTGTTACAGCACCCAGTCCTTTCTTGTTTCTTCCAAGTAACAAATACATGCTGCCATGCAAGGCTGAAGGAGAGAAAAACATAGTCCCATAGTCCCTGTGGAGCCAGGCTCCCCAAGATGCTACTCATCTGGCATTTGGATTGTTTGCATTTTAATCAGAAGGCTGTTAAGATATCTCTGCCGGGTTTCTGTACACAGTTTTTCTCTAATGAAGCATCAAATCTCTTTCACAAACAATGTTTTATCACACAGATGCAGTCTGGCCCCGGTCAGCATGGTTGCACTATCCCCGTAAATGGAATACCTGTTACGTCTCTCTGACCAGCACAGGGCCACCACCATAATGTTTCAATCAGAGTCTTGGTCCTGTCTCACTCCGAGACAAAGAAACAGGTGGCTTTCAAGGAAACATGGTATGGTGCTCTTAGCATGTGACACGGTATCTTCGTTTCTACTACATAATGAGTATGTTTTGAGTCAATATACAGGTCTTAGCTGCAACTCTGGTCATGGGTCTGTGGCAGCTAACCCAGTAGGGTTATATATAACCCTGGTTCAATAACCCCAGTTATCAGCTACTCCCTAGAGCAGTGGTTCTCAACCTGTGGGTCATGATCCCTTTGGGTTGCATATCAGATATCCTGCATATCAGATACTTATAGTACAATTCATACCTGTAGCAAAATTACACTTATGAAGTAGCAACAAAAATAATTTTATTGTTGAGGGTCACTACAACACAAGGAACTCTATTAAAGGGTCACATCATAAGAAAGGTCGAGAACCATGGCTCTAGAGTGTCGGTAGGTCTGATGTGTCTATAATGAAATACTAAGGGGCAATTGGTGACTGGTATGCAGAACACTGCTGAGTGTGACATGAGGCTAGACCCAGGTAGCAATTGCCATCAAAGTGTAGCATTTAAACCTGGGAAGATGGCTCAATAATGGAGGCATTTTCAGCACAAGCCTGAGGACTGGAATCAAAATCTCCAGAACTCACCTAAATAGTGGGGAGCCATGACAGCCTGCTTATAATTCCTGCCTTAGAAGACAGAGAATTGGATCCACAGAAAAAGCCAGCTAGAGAAACCCGTTATATGGACACATTCTGGGTTTGACTGGGAGAGCCTGCTTCATTAAATAAAGTAAAATAAAATCAACCTTGGGTCTCTGCATACATGTGCAGCCTTATGCACACGTACCCCCAAACACACTCATGCACCCAGACGCATGCAAAAGTGAATACACATACACCTACATAAACACGCATGTGCACGCGCACACACACTCACGGAGGGGGGGGGGTAATAAACATGGTACCATTTATGATACACATAGCCTGGGACCCAGTAATGTCACTGAGAGTTTTCCCTCAGATGCAGTGACATGTGTATTCAAGGACAAATACAAGACTGTGCTGTAGCCTTGTCTGTTACAGCTAGAGGTTAGAAATAGCATTAAGGTCTACCAGGTTACCATGACCATGGTTGGCGTTCACAGATACTAAACCCATATGTATTCCATTTGGCAGAAACCATCCACCAAACTCTGAACATGAATCTTCCCCTAGCTATGTCATATGAGTAATCATATTTTCTCACAATTCTGGACAGCAGACACAGCTCACAATCACCAGTAGCTCCTGATGACAAAGGTAAACACACAGTGTAATGTGTCGTTGTGTTTTTAAAGGGTAAATACACCGTGTAGTGTGTCATTGTGTTGTTTTGATGAGCCATGATGCTCAGTAGCATGCCCAATGAATGCATTTTGTCCTTCATATTCTTTATATGTGATGAGTTTGTCTGGATGTAACTTCACCATCACATTGAATCTATGTAAGCTTGCATAGCTTTTAGCATGGGTAGGTATATTGATCCTGGTCCAAATAGGTCACTGGGAGATACACCAATAGGAAAATCATCTATCACTTATGGATTTCAAAACATATTTTTTTTTATTTTATGTGTATAAATTTCCTGAGTCTATGCATGTAAGAATACTATATGTGTGACTGGTACTTGCAGAGGCTAAAAGAGGATATTGAATTGCTGTGGGACAATGGTCTCGTACCCTGTAAAGATTTGTTTCTTGTACTTGTTTAATAAAATGCTGATTGGCCAGTAGCCAGAAAGTATAGGTGGGTGACCAGGTGGGAAGGAGAGGCAGGAAGGCTAGAACAGAATTCTGGGAAGAGGAAAGAGTCAGTCTGCAGTTGGTGGTCATAGAGGAAACCAGACACAGAGGAAGCAAGATGAGAACGCTTCACTGATAAAAGGTACCAATTCACATGGCTAACACAGACAAGAATTATGGGCTAATTTAAGAGTTAATAAAAGGCACGAGTTAATAGGCCAACCAGTTTATAATTAATGTAGACTTCTGTGTGTTTCTTTGGGACTGAACGGCTGTGGGACTAGATGGGACAGAAACCTCTGTCAATACTGGATCCCCTGGACTTGGAGTTAAACACTCCAAGCTATCATATTAATGCTAGGAACTAAACCCAGATGCCCTGTACAGCAGAAAATAGTCTCAGCAACTTCATCTCTTAAAAACAAGTATCTGAAAATAGTGAAAAGCAGCTCCCCAAGTGAATAATATCAAGAAACCATTGGCCGGACTTTGTGGAAACAAGGCTAAGCAAAATAAGAGAGGAGTAGACCCAACCCAAATGGGCCATTCATTGCAGACATCATATAATCAAAATCAATTTGAATGTGGCAGTCTGTGTCAAACAAACAAAAACCCAGGAGATTCATATATGCCGATCAGAGAAGGCCCAGTGTATTTGAGTTATCACCATCCAAAAGCCTCCTAAGCTTTTAACCCTACAGGGAAGGCAGCTATTAGAGAACCCATCAGGCTCTGGCTTCTCTCTGTTCTTCTGAGTCCTCTGAGGAGGGAGTCCACTTTGGCTACTTGGCTCAGCTGAGCCCATTCTATTTCATAGAAGAGATGCTGCTCCCTTTCTGAACTAATTACAAACCACTCGACAAGGCTCCTTTGCAGGTGACTGCTACAAGGGGGCTCTGCTGGTAAACTTCAGTTGAGAATCTTAAGATGGGGAGGTATTCTGGAGGATCTGGGCGAGCCAGTATGATATTGGGGTCTGTGTAAGGAGGTGTGAGGTTCAAATCCAGAGAAGGTGACATGTTGACAGAATCAGATGTCAGAGTGGCACAAAAAGGGACTAAGAACAAAAATGCAGGTGGGTGGTTTCTAGGAGTCAGGAAATATGAGGAAATAGACCCCCAGCTAGAGCTTCAACTCTACTGATACCTGGTATCACCTACAGGCCGCTGTGAGAAATGCTGACCTCCAACACTAGACGATGTAGTTGTGCCTTTTAAGCCATTAGGTTTATCATGATTTGTTACAGTAGAGGCTAGAAGCTATCAGAGAAGTAGACCTTTAGAAACAGTCTACTTCACATGGGAAGATGGGGACCATAAGCTAGGCCTGTCTCGTACAGCAACTCCCCAGCCTTCTGACTGATTTCCCATGGTACCACAGGTCCAGCAGAACCTGGAGAGTGGCAGGCATCACCCTTGGTCTGGTAAAAGCAGAAGACTCCCGAACAGTTCGGTCATCCCTATCCACCGTGGAGAACCCAGCATGGTGGTTATCTAAGCAAAATGGCATATCTACCTGGATCATGTGTCAGTACCACTCGTCAAACAGGTGACAGATGAGAAGTCTTCATTCCCACCTAGTGGTGAGGTTTACACTGTCAGAGGATGTATGCTAACATGAAGAGCAAAGCTTTCTCTGCACATCCCTTGCCCTGTGCACCCAAGAATTATCATCAAAATGCACATATGTTTCATTGTTTCTGAAGTTAAGACCACGCCACTTGTAAAGGCTGAAGGCCTCACCCTTGTAGAGAAGGCCTTACTGCATCTCAGGAGCAGCTGAGAAGGGGGAGGTAAATAACACAGTCTACTGATGAACTTGAACTCCAGAGGGCTACAAAGCCAGGACTCAGCCCCACTGTCTCATGCTTTGAGAATACAGTCACACCAAGTGGCAAGACTGTGCCTAACCCAGCAATCTGAGCCCCATCAGCTTCACCTGCAGGCCGTAGCCAGCATTTTCAGTGTGAGACTGCTAAGACACTGAAGACACAGATATCAGATCCTGAATGGAAACTTTACAGCTGTTTTCTTTTTCCAGCTGGGGACCACAAATCTTTATTGCTCCCTTTCATTCACGTGACGGCTCTACTCTGGCTCCATGCTTGTCATGCATGGTGCATGGTGATGCTTTGCTGATTTATAGCCAGTTGAATCACTGTCTCATTAAGTCAAAAGAGATTAGTATGGGAACCAAGTTTGTAAACGGCAAGACGCTACACGACACGTCTGGAGGCAAGGCTACCAAGGCTCGAAATACACTCCTCATTAATCTGCCTGCTCTTTAAGGCAGATGGTAGAAATGAGACAGCCTGTACCTGTGAGAAGACGGGCTGAAAACAACGAAACACATCTCCTCCTTCTTAAACCTGAGCATCATCATTCCCAAGATCGGAACAGAACCAGTAGACAAAGGAAAGGAAATGATGCCGACTCCTTCATTTCTCCTAGACACCTCTGGGAGGGACATCTCTGTGTGAGCTGGCCCTCACACCAACTCAACCCACACAGGAGTCTCTGTACCAATCGCAAATGGGATGATGAACTCAAAGGCAGTGGTAGGTACTCATCCCAATGGAGTTTTGGCCAGGCTCTTCCTCATACAGCAAGCTCTAAAAGTTAATAAAGCAGAAACATGGACTGTTGCACCCAACGCAGATTCATTAATTATAAGAACCCAATAGTAACTATAAACTGGTCCGTTCTGCTAGCAATCACTTCCCAACAAAGAGTATGCACCCCCCTCCTGAGTCCAGGCCGATGACAAGGATTCTGGTGAACTCATTGAAATGGAGGTTGGTGCTCTACTCAGGAAAGAGGGATGTTAAAACACACATACCCTTTAATAAATGAAATGCTAGCTGAGAAGAGGCCCTGCCCATTACTTACCTAGGTGTTCTCGATTTGAGCCCTCCTGCCATCCTTGATGAAGAGCCAACGGGTCTAGAAGGAAACCCCTCAGCACTTGGTGGGACTCTTTTCTGCGTTCACCTGAGTGAGATGGCCTTGGTCTCACAGGCAAACTAGGTGCCGACTTTGTACAGGAAGTGGGAGGAGATTTTGATGGGCATTACTGTGCATAGCTAAGGCATGATCCCTGACATCTTCCCTGCAGACACCCGAGGAATCTGCACCTCACTGCCTGGGCCTCTCTGCTTAGGGACTACAAAGCTATGTTTCCATATGTACTCTTTTGCTCTAGGCTGACGTTCCTGAACAGGGGAGCTGGTGGCTTATTTTAAAGCCAGGTTAGTGCTATCATTGAGACTTTATGCGGAAGCAGGGACATTTAAATTTTGACAAGATGGAAGGGGCTGTGGGTCAAACTCTGTGATACCCTCTCTCTGCCTTGTTGCCATCTATCACCCTCTTAGAGCAACAACAGAAACCTCACGCATGGGCGTGGGCTGTTAACCCTTTGCTCCCATCTCAAAGTCCCCCAAAAGCCCCATTTAAGGCTTATGAGAGGAAGGGGGCCCGCTGTGTCTCCTCTTTGACTCACTGAGGCAGCTGATCAGCGACATCTGCATTTCTCATCTGCGCAGGGCCTGCTGCTGTGTCACCCTTGGGCTCCTCTCCAGTGAGCCTCAAAATGGGATTTCACTTGTTGGGTCCAAATGGAGAGTTTCTGAGAAGTCAGCATAATTCATGAAGCTTTGGAAACAAGCTGAAGTTGTTTTTGTCCTTTCCATGACCCGGACTGCTCTGGCAGTCAGTGCCTAAATGCCTCTGCTTGCCTTCCTATCAAGGAGCCTAGGACAAGAGGAGGAGCAGTGTGGGGCAGGCTGGGGTGGGAGCTGGCTTGGGACCCCGAATGCTCTCTTTAGCTGAAAGCCCTGTACTCTCTTCACCCTGCTCTGATTCCACTGAGCCCCAGAACTTGAAAGCCCTCTCGGGCCTTCTCCCTAACCTCTAGCAGCAGACAAACCCAATAAGGGCATTTTCCCCCCAGAAGCTATACCCAACAAGGAACTCCTAGAGGCTGGTGACAGTATTCCGTCAGTATAGTGTTTGCAGTGTGTGTCTGAGGACTTGTATTTGGTACCCAGAGGCCACATACAAATAATCCAGGTGGCGTGGGTACATGTCTGTGATCCTAGAATGGGAGATGCAGAGACAGGTCCAAGCCTGGTGTCTCTCCAGACAATCCACCCTAATTGGCATGCACCAAGTGAGTGAGAAGCCCTATCTCAAAACTAAATATGTATGTCCATATATATACATATTTAATTATATAAATATATGTATATATATATATACACATATACATACATCCAAAGAAAGATGACACTCACAGTTGTCCCCAACTAAACACACACACACACTAGCAGTGAGAAGTTGGAGACTGAAGAGATAGGTGCATGGGTAAGAGCATTTGCTCCTCTTATAGAAAACCCAGGTTCCATTCCCAATACCCACATGATAGCTCACAATTGTCTACAACTCCAGGACCAGGAAAAGTAACCAGGTTCTAACCTCTACAGGCCCTAGGCCCACATGTAGTACACCTACACACATCCAGGAAACACTCATACACATAATAAAATAAAATAAAACTACCAAGGAGTGATGAAGTAGCCCCTGCTCAGTGTACTGAGCCCCCTCCTCAGCTTTGCCACTCACTATATGCCTCACGCTAGGCCTTTACAGCAATAAAAGAAGCAGTCCTGTAAGCTCAAGGCTAAGGGACCTCAGGTTGAATTTTACTCTTAGCTACACCCTAAGCCAGGATCTCCGTGCAGTGTATCCATGAGCAACTATGGAAATGTCTTGGCATTTAGATAACTCAGATCCCTGACTAAAGGACAAGAAGAAGGAAAGGAGCCTAAGAAAGTCTGCCCTTGGCTCTCAAAACAGTGACTGCGCTGCTTCTGAAAACAAAACTTCTAGTCGGTGCCCATGTCTGAGCACCTCCATGTCTATGTAGCTGGATGAGCTATGTAATCCCTCTCTAGGCCTCAACTCACTCTCTGATAAAATGGGGAGAGTGGGGGGGGGCACCTGCTCACAGGTAGAGTTGTTGTGAAGATTAAATGATCTAATTTATGTAAAGCACCATATCATTATGTAATTAAACTCAATTCCAAGAATCACACATTTTCCAATATAGTGATTGTGAAATTGCAGTCTAGTTCACACTCTGCATATTTTAATACATATATATTTAAGACCAATTCCTCTCACCCCAATCTTGCCCAAAATATAGTTGTTAAGTTGCTGGTACATCTTACCAATCAAGGCATTCTTAAATGAAGAGGGCATGATCTTTTAATTACTGTCTCATTGCTAGTAACAGATTTGAAGTTCACAACGCCTGCCACCCTAAAGACTTTTGCAGTCGGCTCTGTACTGACAGTCATGGGAGTGAGCAGAGCCAGAAAGTCAACAGGCCCTTTCTGACCTGGCTGCCTGGGACACAACTCCTGAGATCCTTGCCCAGTTTCTGGTGACTCACAACCCCGGCTGTTCACCAAAATACTGGGCAGCTTACTGGCCATGGTGGAGGGGTATGTCCGAGTTCAATTACTTGCCCTGTGCACTGGACTTGACAAAATATCTCCCAGAGGTCCCACGCCTGTAGGTCTGAATTCCCAGACACCCTCACAGATAACACAAAGATAGATATACCTGGTTTGAATTCTAGACAGTCAAGAATTCACTGATTTATAAAACTGGAAGGTTCCTCTACCTGCACCTTCGTTGATGAGATGAGGAGAAGCCCTCAAAGGCAATGCTCAGCCAGGAAATAAGGAAACCTTCTTTGTGCCTTCAACTGCACCTATCCTCTCAGCCAGCTAAGAAAATTTACCTCTTTTGAATCCTGAAGAAGTTTCGGTTCACAAGTGACCTATTCTCTCAAGAAGCCACTTGAGAAAAAGAGAAAATTTTTGTGCAGGCTCGATCGTATCCATGAGGAACGGCAAAGGTTGGGTATTGGGTTGGAAGCAGTTCAGCTCTCTGGTACCCCTTTATACAAAAACTCCAGATTGTTTGGCTGGGGGCTTCACCCCAGCTCCTGGCATAAGCTCCCTCTCCTGGGAGTTGCCTTAGTCCAAACTCCACCTCTGAGAAAGCCCACCAAATGATGACCCCTACCCAGGGAGGGTCAAGACCACTCCCACAGGCTATTTAAACTGCTCTCCAGAGAATGAACACGTGGTCTCCAGGTTTTGTGTGATCTCCCCTTCTCCCTCTTCCCCTCTCCATGTTTTTCTGGGAGCACTCCATTAAACATGGGCATCTTTTAATTTGGTCTGATTTGGTTTGATTGGGATTATTGACATCGTTGGAGAGGTTCATCTTAAGAAAAGACAGTGGGAATCACCACCAGGAAAGAATTTCTTCCAAGGCTTTCTGTGAATGGTGCCTGATAAACCCAGTCACTTCAGAGAGCTTATTTTTTTTCCTTTTGCCTACTCTTAGCCTTCCTTACAACAGACCCTGCTTCTATCCATCTTCTACTTTCAGAGAAACACTTCAGCCAGTTGTCCTTATCATTCATTTTCCAAACCACCAAGGCACCAACTGCCCCAGAGAACGAGCAGGTGAGGTAGTTTGACTGTACTTTAACAAACATGACATCACAAACCAACATTAAGTAGCAATACGGCATGCTGATAGGCTATGGGTTCTTTAACCAATTCTCCAATTCTCCTGCCCATGAAGATAAAATGTGTGGAAGGGAAAGGAGAAGGGAAAATGGGGTTGAGAAATAATGAGGTCATCACCTTCCTCCTGTAGCTGTCTCCTCAACTAGGAACTCTTTGAGACGTGAAAAAGTACACCTTGGCACCTGTCATGCCTCAGAGAGGGTCAATGCATGTATTTTCGAGGCTCTGGCACCAATCGCCCACACTTCCTCTAACCTGGTTCCTCAGAGTTCAGCAGCAGTAAGTCCCTGGTCCGTGGAAGGAATCACTGTGAGAGCCACCACCTGAGGGGTAGGTGACTACATGGTACCTTGCCAAACAGCACAGGTACCTAGCTACTTGGGAATTTTTAAAGACCCTGTGCAGCCCAAGTATAGAACAGCCTAAACCCAAATGAACTCTGGAATGCTACAGTGGCCACTTCGGTGGGAACATCATTATCAGCTGCTCTGTGGCTGGTAGCTTTCTGAGACCTATCAACTTTGTACAACTTGTGTCTTAGGTCCTGGAAACCTGGTAGGTATGGTGGGAGAATGAAGAAAAGACAGAGACAGACAGACACACACACACACGCACACAGACACACACATATGCACAGAAGCATGTGTGGCAGATGTCACTGTAGGGGAAGAGTCTCAGGCTGAGGTCACTGTAGGGGAGGAGGCTGAGGCTGAGGTCACTGTAGGGGAGAAGGCTGAGGCTATAAACATCCCAGAGGAGGAAGCCATGTTTGCAAGGTTTGCATGCAAGTTCTCACAGGGACCAGAAGGCTTTGCCATTCTTCTGACTCTGACCTGAGGGGTGGGGTACAGGACTTGGCCAATTTCCCATGTCTTCGACACGGTCAGCTCATGTCTAAAACCACATATTTCTTATGGGCTTCACTTACTCGCTACACAGTTGGGAAACCCTGGATCAACGAGAAGATTTAACGTGAAGGTATGAATTATATCAACCTCTACAAGCGCCACAGTTATGGATCAGCCAGTGTCCTCATACTATTTGAAACTTTGTCACTTGGCTTTTCTCCTTCACTGAGTTCACCTGCTTATGCTTCTTGCCTCTAAGGCCTTGCCACAGTCATGAAGCTGTCCCTCACTCCAGCCTAATCCAGTGTTTGATCTCCACCTGCCCACACTGCCCAAACCAAATTCCACTCTGTCCTTTACGGATGGTAGGATTTTTCCCTCCTGTGTGTACTCTACCACCTAGAAAAGCAAACTCCTGGAAGAAAGAGCCCACAAACTCATTTTCTCTCTTCTTATAACCATTACTGAGAAGCGGCCTGTGAACAGGTATCCACAGAAGAACCAGCGTGAGTCGACTCCATACAGTGCCCAGAAGTGCTCTTCACAAGACATCTGCCTTTTCCTGTTGCTCAGGTAGACTTGCCCTGTGTGCAGTCATCTCGAGGGCAGGGTCAAGCACAGTCCCCCAGTAAGGGTTTAATCAACCGTTTCCAAAAGATAAATGGAACAATCACCACCAAAGAGATCTTTCTTCCTTTCATACCCCTCCTTCTGTATCCTCCTGCCTCAGAAAACCCCTAATACACCTAAGGTATTATGTGCTTCACTGGAAAAAAAAAGACCAGGGGAGAGAATAAGCAGCAATGGGTCAAGGCACCTTGGATCAAGTCACAGCAGCTTGGCAGAAAGAGCTGCAATGACACAGAATAGGAAGGGCACACTCACCAGTTACAGGGTGTGGTGATCAGCAAATTGCCAAGAAGCAGGTCTTTCTATCACAGACACATGGTTCTGTCTAGGCAGACCCAGTTCTTAGTTGTGGGGCCCCTCCTGAGAATGAGTCTCCCAGAGATTCAGCTCGCAAATGGGCTCCTTAATATTCATGGAGTCTAAGCTGATAAGACGATGATCACCATAACTACAACACCTCTGGTGTGTCGTCTCATCAGATGGCACAGCAAGCTCATTCTTGGAGGAAGTAGTGAAGACTGTAGAGTAGGCATTCATCTACCTTCCTCTGCAGCATCCTCATAAATTGCTCCAGCGTCTGCACTCTGAAGGCTCAGTAGCAAAACATAAACAAATCCCCCTTTTGGAATTGAAGAATAAGAATATAAAAATGCAGATTCCAGAAATAAGAACATAGAAATAAAGAAACTTAAAGTTGTAAGACTAGGAGAATAGAACAGCCTGCCAGCAATTTTCTCAGCAGCTTAAGGACTAACTATTAACTCTGCTTTGCAATCCATAGCTCTATTTGCAAGGCTGAAAACTTAGGGTCGCTCTGCAAACTGTGGGTCAGCTTTTAGATAACCTCCCTGGCCACTCATGATCAGAAATTGATGTGAGCTGAGGTAAATGATGGGATGTACACAACTTTTGACTTTTTGGTTTTATATTGTTCTATACCCTTCCCTGCTATGAGAAACTGGAAGTGTCAGGGGAGGTTCAGAGCCTTGGTAAACACTATTAAGGAATGCCAGGGAAGACAACACACGAAATACAAACACTAGTTTAGCTGAAAAGCTCTGTTTATGGAAATTGCAAAGAAGGACGATTTATATCTGAGTTTTACTTTGAGATTGTAAAAATTCTTTTGTTATTGCCTAATGCTTGCTATAAAAAGAGGAGTTCAAAAACCGGCCTTTGCCACAGCCTCACAAATCCATCTCTGGCCGTGGTCTCAGTTAACTGGTAAGATTTTTGTGCCCAATGGAGATTTATTTTTTCAATTTTTTATTTTTTTTTCCTGGAATAACGTTTGCTTCTGGTTTATTAGACTTCGGTGGTCTGTCCCCATCTTTGCACATCCCCTGTGGAGCCAACAGAAATGAGACCGCATCATGAACTCTCAGTTGTAGTGACTTGTCCAAGGTCAAGCACAGACCTGAGTCCTTGCTACTCTTCGTATTCCTCTTCACACTTAGTCTCAGCGAAATGATAACCAAAGCTGAGGACAACACTGAAGGAGAGAACCTCACTCTCACATATGATAGTAGCTATATGCAGCCCCACCCAAGCATCCTTTTCACAGAAACCATGTGCTCTTTATAACACGCCTACGGCCCACATGTCAGTGTGCATTCCATATGATGGGTGAGTGAGCTCATCTAAAGTCACAGGCAAGGAGGAGACAGAGGCCACCCCACTGAGCAGTCAGGAGTGAGAGCCATACACTCAGACTCTGCATCAAGCCATCTGAGCCCAACCTCACCTGCATCTTTGTTAGGATACTGTTTTACTTGGTGTAAGATTCTACTTCCCATTTGGGTCCAAAAAAAAAAAAAAAAAACAAAAAACAAAAAGGGAGGCTCTAGCAGTGCTGCTGCTGGGGAAACGAGACTGCTAGTACCACAGCTGCAGTGTATCATGCTGATGATGCTCAGGCTTCTGTCTGCCCACAACCACCAGGAAAACTCATCTAGATGCAGAGGCTGAAGCCCATCCCTAGTCCGCGGGACTAAAACAGAACTTGAGAATCTATACATATAACTGGTCCCAAGGTGACCCTATGGGCCCATAGACACCCCCCACCATTATTTAAGAGACCATTTGAGCCAAATGTTTCATTTCATTAATGCAAAAGATGTGGGATCATAGAGACTGTGATGTCCAAGGTCACCCAGCACATCAGTGACACAGCTGGGAACCAGCATCATAGCCCTGAGATTTCTCTTTGTTCCTGCTGTACCAGACTTACTTTGAATCACCAATCAGCCCCATTACTTTATGAACTAAGTCATTTTGAATACTAAGTGTTTTTCCTATTTCATGTCCTCTATCTTTGTCATCACCTTTTGAGCATGGGACACTGGTTTTATTTATAGAGGAAGAAAGGAGGTTCAAACAAATTTAACATTGGTAAAAATTACCTTGCGATCATAAGCCAGAGTTGAGCAGGATTCTACACAGTCCTGCTTCACCCATGCTGCTCCTTCTTAAGTCTCATCCTCAGAAGGAAGACTTCCTGCTACAACTCGCAGAGAGCAAAACTTAGCAACCTCAGCCCACAGGCTGGAGCCAGGAGCTGATGTCTGGAGCAAAATAAAGACAAGGCACACTGGCAAGTGTTTTTTTGTTTGTTTGTTTGTTGTTGTTGTTTTTTTTTAAAACTAACTCCAAGAAAAGCACAGGAAAGGGAACCTGAAGCCCCACCTCCTCCAAAGGCAACTTGTCAATTTCTTTTCAAACCTTCCAGGGGTTCCAGGCTTAGATCCAGGAGTGTGACACTCCAAACCTATAAATTCTGTGCCCACAAGTCCCAAGATCTCTCCAAACAAAATTAATGGCCTGCAAACTCTAAATGGGTGATTACAATCTATAAAACAGCCGGCAAAATGACTTCATGGGGATTCATATTCATCACCTCCCACTGATTTCCACTATAGCTTTGCTATGTTTATTGAGTAAAAAGTCTCCTCTGCTGTGCGCCTAGGCGCAATACTCATCTGCACACAGAAACATCTGGCTGGGTTGCTCAGAACTTATTGTGCCACCGGTGGTCTAGGTCAGTGGGAAGCATGGCACAACCTGCTAGAGAAGCTTGAAACCTGCAGACAAGTTTATTGGCGTTGCTGTGAAGATTTCCGTAGATCCTACAAGGACGGAGCAGTAGCCAACAGGATGGGTAATAGATCTCTGGATTCTCCAACAGCAATATCTCTGCAGGTCTTCAGCATCAGAGTATGGTAGCATGTGTGAGTGTGTAACAAACACTCACACATGTGCGCACACACACACACACAAATCTAAATCAAGATCCAAGTGTGGCTGTGCCCTGACAGCTCTCATGAGTGGATTCTGTTACTGTAACAAAACATGTGAGAAAATCAACTTATACAAGAAAAGGCTTTTAAGGTTTTAGTGTTTTCAGCCCATGGTTAATTGGACCCATTGTTCATGGGCCTGGGGTAAGACAAGCGACTCAAGTCATGGCAAAAGAAGTGAGACACAGTGATGGAGCGAAGGAAGGACTGACTAAGAGAGAGACCAGAGTCCACAGTCCACAATGCTCTTCAAAACCTCCCTTACTACCCCACTACCTCACAATACCACCGTGGGCAAGGAACCAAGCCTTTCACTCACAGGACTTTGGGAAATACAGATACAAACTATAGCAGATATGCTAAACAAACAAACAAAAGAGTACAGAGACAGATCCAGCAGCTATACAGACATACTGAACACGAGTGGCCAAGCTGGCATTCTAAAAGTAAAAACAAACTGGAGGAAGATAAGCAAAACTGGGGCAAAGGTGGAGAGGAAGCTCCCCCACATCCTGTGAGCCCCAGGGGCAGAGCCCAGTTACTTCCTGTTGGTAAGTCACTTTCAACAGCACACAGAAAGCAAGCCTCCAAGGCCTGTCAGATTCTCTTGTGAATGAAGATTTCTTTACATAAGGATTTGCATGACAAGGATTTTCTTCTAAGTACAATGGGGACAACTGGAGAGCTTTCAGAAGGAAATTGATGTGACCAGAAAAGCATCTGAGATTCTTGCTGGCTGCTGCAAGAAGAATGGCCTTGATAGGAAGGGGACGCTTAGGAGGGAATGTCAATGGGCTTTTAGGAAGCCATTACAGCTGTCTACACAAGCAGTGACGGTGGCTGGGGCTCCAGAAACGGATGGATGGCAGTGGCATCTCAGGGTTAGGCTGTCTGGGGCTATCTGCCTCACTGTATGCAGAATGGTGTGTTAACCAATAGCACAGCCGATCACTCATGAAGGACAAAGTACTTGGAAACGATTCAGGAACCAAGGCCACACCTGAAAGCCATAGAGAAGCCAATGTTGGTACTAAGTTGACCTAGCCAGGCCAACATGATACATCCATCCCCTTTTAGTCTGTGAAATAACACATAAAGAATACCTGCCATCTTCTAGTTTCCCTGTATCTCCACTGCAGGAGGCTCCAGGTTCACCAACTGCAGGGCTAGCTGCAAAGTAAGGCTGCTTGGGTCTGCCGCACTTCCCAACAAAGGCATGCTAGGTTCATGCAGGGCCAATCTCTTCGAGATCTCCAACTGTTGTCTTTCTAAGCTCCAAGGGCAGTTATATCTGACTTCTGCACACCCATGTCACTTTAACTCAGGTTTGCAATGGCGATCGATGTCTAAAAATTACAAGTTCATTACTCACGTTTCACAAAAAGATGAGGTCACCACAAGATGGGACACAGTACCCCCACCTATGTCGGGCCACAGGTGAGCAACTACTGACCACCAGGACTTTGAAGAGAGGGAAATAGCCCAGGGGAACGTTGTGGCACAGATACGCAAGGTAACGGCATAGAATGTGTTTATAGGGTCATCTCAAGGCCTGGCCAAGACACCTGTCACTTCCCCAGGTGACAAGAGGTAGTGACTTTGAGCATTTGACATGAAAGTAGGTCAGTGGACCATACCCAATCGTATCACCCGCTCTCCAACCCTAGTCCAAGCTAAACACAGCTTGGATAAAATCATGGCTCCTATGTAGGGCAGCTTCTCCAGGAAGCCCAACCCTGTTTATGGCGTCTCCCCTGCTGTGGAAGGAAAGCCCCTGCTCCAGCCGCATGCGCTCCAGTCTCAGACATTAGCTCAGCTTACAGAAATGTGTTCCCATTCAGTAATGCCGGCTGTGATTCCAGGTAATTCTTCTAAGTGTGCTCTTAAATCCCAGCAGCTGTTCCAGATCACCGCAATGAAGATGGCTGGCGCTGGCTGCTGCCCTGCCACAACTGGGGATGAAGCCACCCAGCTGGCGGCTTCCTAACACCAACTGCCACCAAAATAGCAACCCAAGGGGGTCACTTCATGTGTGGGTGCCTCTACCAGCAAACACCTGCTCTGAGGCTAAGGCTGGAAGGCTCAAGACAGTAGACCTTATGGCCCCACAAGATCCCAGGTCACCCATAGTGTTGAAAGGAGGAACTGTAGGTAAACTCCCAGCTTCCACTCAGCTCAGAGTATCAGAGAGATGCCCAAGATCACAAACCATAGGCCCCAAGGTCAGGTTTGAACTGTGATCCTGTGAGGGACAGTGCAGCATGTGCCCCCTGGCTATGCTAGTCCCCAGGACTCTAAAAGCTCCTTCCCCTTCCTCAGCCAAAAGAGCCTAGTATCTCGACTGTCTACTCCTCCACCCCATCTGATCTACCACGTGTCAGCTGAGTGCATAAATGTTTTTGCTATCAAAATTGTATTTCCTCATTGGATTCAGCATCAGCATCTTTGCACCTGCAACTTAGCTTAGGAGGGATTTTTTTCCATGACATCACGGTGGAATGACTGGCTCACAGAAGGAACCACATACATGTGAACACACAAATCGGCATGCATGTTCTTAGCCTCTGAGCCTGAACAACCCTCTCCAGATGTTTCTGTCACCCAAGTGCTTGGAGGCCGCTGGCTGTTCCCCAACAACAGAGTAAGTCTGTGTAAGAGGTTTCCACTGTACAAAACCAAGCCTTATAAATTACAGCTGGGTATGGAGGGATGGCACAGTCAGTAAAGTACTTGCCTTGCTAGCAAGAGGACCTGAGTCTAACCCCTAGGATCCATGTAAAGAAAAGCCGGGTATGGTGGCACACACTTACAAGCCCAGTGCTGGGACAGCAGGGACAAGAAGAGCCCCGTGGTTCCAGTCAGTGAGTGACCATGTTTCAATAGAGAAAAAGAAAAATGAAAGGTCACCTGTGATTTCGAATAAGACAGATGCTAAAGCCCTTCATTCCTCCTCTTACCCCAGCCTGGGTTAAGGGCCTAGCGTAGAGACTTGGAGAGGGGCCCTCCTATTACCCACTCTGCCTAAGTTTGGAGTCCCACAGTCTGATGCCTAGCTCTCCTACCTGCATCCTTTCCATGTGACTCAGGGTCATGCTCAGGGTCAAAGGATGCTGCTCCCGGGACAGCTCTGGTCCTGGGACAGTTGTGAGTGCCAAGCTGGGCAGAGTCAGAAGTCAGAAGTTCAAAGTTCAGGATTTTCTGCTGATCACCAGCACAGGCAGTGCAGAATCCTCTTTTGTCCTCGGTTCTGTACCTACAATCTAAAAGCTAGAAACACCTCTTTTTCTTCGTTTCTGGCTTTTGTGCGTATGGTATACATGTGTATGTGTTCATGTGTGTATGGTATACATGTGTATGTGTTCATGTGTGTATGGTATACATGTGTATGTGTTCATGTGTGTATGGTATACATGTGTATGTGTTCATGTGTGTATGGTATACATGTGTATGTGTTCATGTGTGTATGGTATACATGTGTATGTGTTCATGTGTGTATGGTATACATGTGTATGTGTTCATGTGTGTATGGTATACATGTGTATGTGTTCATGTGTGTATGGTATACATGTGTATGTGTTCATGTGCGTATGGTATACATGTGTATGTGTTCATGTGTGTATGGTATACATGTGTATGTGTTCATGTGCGTATGGTATACATGTGTATGTGTTCATGTGTGTATGGGCTCACTATAGGTGGGTGACAGTACAGGGGAATGGGTTAAGCATTTGCCGTGGAGTCACACTTGATGCCTGGCCAAAGCAGATGTCACTCCCCAGGTACCCAAAAACAGTGGCTTAGTATCTGATGGTAAAGTAAGGCCCCCTGACGAGATCTAGTCAATCCTTTTGCACACATTCCCCAACAGAGGCTGATGCTAGTATCTTCCAATTAGGCTAGTCTAGCTACCCAACTTGGGTGATCCCCTGTCTCCACCTCCCAAGTACTGGGAGTATGAGCAGGCTCATTGTTCTGGGAGGTTTTGTTATTTATTCGTTTTGTTTTTTCCAAACTCCAGTCTTCAAGATTGTACAGCAAGCCTTTATCCACTGAGCTTTCTCCCAGGCCCACAGCTGAGGTTTTGACTGCTTGATTCAATTACAGTTCTCCATCAGCCACACAGAAGTAACTGTTCCTTTCCTTCCATCCTCCTTGATCAGCTCTTAGAGCAAGAATGTGGGGTTCGCAGCCAAAGCACATGTACAAGTCCCATACATGGGTGCATCTGAACTGGGCCTTCATGCGTAGTCAAGCCTCACCCAGAGAGCTGAGCCTCGCTGTCTCCCAGATCCTTCTCCTCCTGATAAATGTCAGCTGTCATGTCAACAGATCACCTTGGGGACCCCGTCAGATAGGCACAGTGGACAGTGCTTGGCATTCTGGCTCTCAGGTAGTAGGACAGTTGAGATTCCAGAGGCAGTGAGCATGGAGACCCCTCTACACAAAGGTGTAGAGTCAGGACTTCACTTGGCACCTCTGGAAGAATCACTGGAACTGATACCTTAAACCAGTGCACCAGCACAGTCAAACTGTCCTTCTTGTGAAAAAGTCCATGACCAAGTCCCATAGGTATCCTTCAGCGACCCCTGTGGCAAGCCTAAATCCCTAACCCTGACTCGACTACAAGTGGGCTAATGTCAGAGGTAGTGATCCAAGGGCACTCCTGGGCAGCCCAGAGCATCCATGTTAGGCATCTTACGTTGATCACGTTCTAGAAACACACCAACCTGGTCGTGGTAAGAAACGAAAAGGTGAGCCTATGAGATGGCTGAGCGGGTAAAAAGTGTTTGCCACACAAGCCAGACAACCTGAGTTCAATCCCCAGAACTCACAGGGAAAGGAGAAAAGCAACTCTCAAAAGGTGTCCTCTGACCTCCAAATATGTGTCATGATACTCCAGTGTATACACACATGCACATGAATACACACACAAGCACCCATCTGCATGCATGCACACACATGCACACATGTGCATGCACACACACACACACAGGCACACGCACAGATGCACCCCCACCATCATCATCATAAAATCCTGAGACATGAAGCTGTAATTGCTGAAACTTGTCCAGTGTCACTTGGACTACGAATGGAAACAGCAGGATTTGAACAGACAGTGACGTGCAAGTTAAATGCTACTGCATAAACTGCAGCTGCCTCAGCATCAGCCCACAGACGGGCAGCTTCAGAGACAACAGGAGGAACTGGGTGCCACTGTGAGGAAGACAGCTTTTTTTTTTTCAAATTGATAACTGACAATTTTATTTTTTATGCCTAAAGGTTAATGAAAAACCGTTGCGAGTACTATTAAAATGGAGCATTTCAATTGAAAAGCACAGTAAGTATATTACTAAGCATCATTTTCTAAAATACAGCTTTAAAACTTCTAACATGCTTGTTTAATTTCAGTACAGTGGGTCTAAGACCAAGTCTCCATGTTACACGCATCCAGGCTGGATTACAAATCATCATCATCATCACCATCCTCGTGGCTCTTTTCAGCACATTTGCTGATTCATTGGCTATATTTGATGACACCATATTAGAAGTAATAAGAATGTTATTGAACCCAATTGATGAGGAAGACAGCTTTAAATTGAAGTACTGTGAGACAGTGGGGTGAATGAGAATGGGGGCTTCAAAATCATCTTCTCCAGAGAATTTGTATAAACAGGTGAAACAAGGGCAGGCATGGAGGCAGAGGGATGCAGACAGTGAGCTAGAGGAACCATCCCGCAAGTCTACCCACCCCTACCATAAATGAAGAGGTGAACAGGAGAAACTATTAGTTGTTAAAACCCCACCAAAACAAATCAATGGAGGATTTAGGAGACTGAAATGAGTTCCCTCCTTTCCTCTTTTCCCCAGATCTATCTTCATTTCAAGTTTTCTTCTGATGTGTCTGACAAACAGAACATTGTCACCACAGAAATCTGATTTGGGTGACTGAAGTCCAAAGTCTGATCAAAGGACCCAGAAGTCTTATTCAGAGTCTGGCATAGGGAAAACTGTTTTTGAGAAGGCAAAGAGAACTCAATGCGTACTTCGTCCCTCTTTGCTGAGCCTGTGTAATTTATGTCGAAAGACATCAAGGATCCCAGCAGCCTTCTCCTCTGGGAAGTATGGTGAATGGAGCAGTGCCCCCATCAAAGGCCAGCAGTGAAACCAGCAGCTGCCACCAGAGAGCTACAGCCATGGAGAGAACAGTCTGATTGTGCTTTAGATTGGTTTCCATGGCAATGGGTGCTCCTTTATCCCTGCCTTTCAGCCTCAGGGAAGGACAAGGATACCCAAGAGAAGACATTAGGAATGAGAGGAAAGAGAAATTGTGATAAGGCTCCTTCCCTCAAAGCCAAAGCAACTAATTCTCCTATCTGGGTAGTCACAGTTCTTGGCGACCTTGGTCAAGCTGTACCCTGGCTCTGGACCTTGGTTTGTTCATCTGTCAAAGGATGGTCTGCAGGAGACATGAAGTCACAGGGCCATTTCCAGTATTTCAAGTGCCAAGGATCAGTCTCACCAGGCAAGGTGCTGGAAAAGCTTAGCCTTTCTGCAATACTGGAGTCTCTGCCTCACCCAGAGAGCTAAACCTTGGTCATTTCCCAGATCCTTTTTCTCCTGATAAAGGTCAGCTGTCATTTTAACAGATTACCTCAGGGGACCCATCAGATACAAACCTGGCGGTGCTCAGATGTGCTATCCCTTAGGTAGTATAATTAAGTCGGAATGTCACAGTGACACATCCGGTCCCATGACTGATATTACTGGGCTTAAACGCCATCTCGGATGTGCACGGTTCCCTAGATAGCAGCCAGCCATGTTAGTTCAAGGGAAGGAATTCCTGGAAGAGCACTTCATTTGGTGTTGAGAGAGCTGAGGTGAAGGAAGAGCATGGAGGGGAGGGGAGTTCCAGGCCAAAGGACACACAAGGAACTCTGGACACAGCAGCCCCTAAGGGAGTATTTAAACCGCTAGCTCATCACTCAAATGAGGGATGGGTCCACAGGACACAGTATACTGAGGACGGACACAAACTACTAGAGAAGAGCAGGATGTGCTTCGGCATTGGTGGTGCTTCTGCAAATGGACAGAGGGGGAGGGTCCTTAGGGAGCTTCTTGAGGCTGCTGAGCCTTAAGGAAGTTGTAGCTTCCAGGCTCAACTCACATCCAACTCATCTGTATCTGTGTTGCTCCACGAAGGTCACATTAGGTTGGGAAATGGTTAACAGAGCTTGTATGCCAAGCTTCCCTAAAGCCTAGCAGAAAACTGAGCTAAAACATGAGAGATCTGATTAGCTTCCAACTCTGAGCAATCTCATTTATGAGGTCTGCAAGTTGGTCTGCAGGATTAGTGGTCCATGGACAAGACAAATCAATATACAACAAGTAATTAAGGAACGTTTCTCTTCCCTTTAAGCTACTTGCACCAGGGTTCAAGAGGAGGAAGGGTTTCCATAGCACTGTGAGTTTTTATGTTCATTCTGAGGTCATTTGCAGGATGTGGTGCTTCTTGCTAGTGGACCAGGACACAGGTTAAGTATTTCACAGGATTGGTATAATAGACACATTGTTCTAGAGTTCCCTCCTTCAAAACAAACCCAGACCAATAGCTGCTGAGAGGGGCAACCCCGGGAAACCTATCTTCAAGTCTCAACAGCTCTGTTTGATTTACTTATGGACAACATAGCCTCACACAATACCTGCTTCATATGTAATGGGAGACACAATGGATGAGTGAATTAATAAACAGATGGTTTTCAGTCAGCCAACAATTTAACTGGGAGCCTGCTGCACACAAAATTTTATACCCTAATATTATAGTGGCGATTTACATTGGATTCATAGGATTTAGGGATTGAAAGTGAATTTTAATATAATCTGATCCGGTGTTTTGTTGTCTTTTAAGTCACAGGTTGCAACCCATTAGTGGAAGATGAAATTGATTAAGTGAGCCTTTATCTTCATTTTACAAATGAAATGAGAATAGGACAGAGTAGAGATGAATCAAACAGTATGGGAACAAATAGAATAAAATGTTCTAGAAAACAAGCAATCAAAGTGTATTGATATGGACATGTAATAAGGGGAAGCGTAGGTAAGAATAGTCTTGTATTTGTGGGTACGGATGCATGCAAGGGCTGTATAGTGTCTTTCTGAAGCTGAAACCCATTCGTGGTGGGGGTTTTACCTCCCACCCAAGTTCATATCTGCAATAAGTGAGGTACCAGTATCTGAGACCCCTTCCACTACAGGAAAAAGGTCTCATCATCAAACCATTGTCTCTCCTTTATAGACAGCCTGGCTGTGGGAATACGGTCAAGACGCCACAGAAAGAAAAGGCCTCTCACACTTAGACAAACTTCTATAGGCTGAACCAACTGAAATGAGATCTAATGACTTCCCTCATGACAGAACCTTGGAGATTCTAAAGGTCAGTTGTACCTTAGCTGAACAGCTTGGAAAATAGTAGGAAGAGCCCCTGTTCTTTCCAGAATTGCTTACAAACTGTTGCCTTGTGTCTGTTCATTAACCAGCTTGGTTGTGTTAACAAACCCCTGGAGAGAGGCACAGAGAACCCTAGAAACATCAGGCCGGCATCTGCTCTATAGCTGGTGTGGGCTATAAACCCACTTTGGATTCAGGTGACCTCAGTCTTTCTGGATTACCCGCCCCCCACCCAGTACCATCTGTCCAAAATCCTGTGCTCACATGCTAAGCACCAGTGTCCTACTCCCTTGGACGTGAACAAAGAGCCCACATGAACACCTGTTTTCATTAGTGGTTTTCACAATGTTGCTAAGAACCGACACGCCAATGACATTAGTTTCATGAAGCAATAGTAAGCTGGCTAGGTATGATGAGATGCATTATGACGTTCCATTGTATTCTACTGGATTTTTAGGGCAAGAATGATGACACATTCTGCAAACCCACAGTGGCACCAGGCACTTAAAGTCGAAGCCATCAGGGATGGGGATATTGCAAGAGTTTCACAAGGAGCCCATTTCTATTCATGATGTTCTGCTGTGCAGTCACATTTGGTGGCAAGAAAGGGAAGGTGACAGCTTGGGAAGCTGGAACCCTGCTGTTGTGAGGACACACAAAGGAATGGTCTTGGTTTAGGTCTGCCTCTTCTAGACCCACAGGGAAGCTCATCAAACAGAACACGGTGCGGGTCTTATGCACAGTACACTAATAGCTATGACAGACCCATGATTCTTCTCGACCCCTTCTTGCTGCCAACAGAGCAACGGCCATCTTGTGCTTTCTCTGAAGATTTGAAAGCAAAAGCCGATTAAAAGTTAGAAGAGAAGTTGGAATGGTGATTTTGTTTTTCACTCCTCACCCAACTTTGAAGAATTTGTCTTTGGAGAACCATCCTAATCAAATAAAGTCAAATCAATTCACTGGAGACGTTATCTAGCTTGCATGATTGTCTGGCTGGGTTACACCACAGCTGTTCACAGTGACATGGTTCATTAAACAATAAAGTCTTCATCAGACATCCCCCCTGCACTGGGTTTTTTATTGGATCCTACCCCACACACCACCAGAGAAGCACAGCCTTACTCAGTGTGAAAAGTCTCCCATCTCCAATGGGGTGATCCAAGGATTGTTTTGTGTGATGCTTTATCAGCAAGACCTTGTAAATGGACTGCATCAATTAGAAGCCACTACGTTTTCTGTGATAGAAATTGTTGTCATCAGACATCACACTAGATAGTGAGTTCCCTGTGGGCAGGGACCACAACACTTCATTTTTATATACCCATTGCTAAAGTAAAGTGCCTGGCATTTGGTACGTGCAGAAAAAGTACCCAGTGAATCAAGAAGAAAATGACGGTAGCATGTGACTCTTCACGGAGGCACAAATGCAGTATTTAGAAGTCAGGATGTGTCCTGATTGCAATGAACATTTGGTGTCTCCAGTTATGTCTCCCTTCTTCCTGGTTTCTTAATTTTCCACTTGACTGGGTCAAACTGCTCAAGTCTGGATGAAAGCAGACAAGATTCAGAAAATTCCACCCCCCCAAAGGTTCAACAACACCAATTAGGCTGCCTTCACACTCAGAGACCACACTGGATGCCAGGGAAGCTGTGCCAATCTCAGGCTTCCTGAAGAATCCATGGTCCAAAGAGGCCTCCAGAAATTGAGCTACTAAGAAGTGGCTATGACCTTGAAAATCTTTTCCCTGGCAAGAAGTCTGACTGAATTGATACAGCACAGAAATGAAGGGCTGTAGCCAGTCTGGGAGGTTTATCAGTTCATATGCTGGAGAGCCTATGTCAGAATCACACAGCGGAGGTAATCAAACTCAGATGACAAAATCTGCATCCTTAAAGAGTACCAGCGAATGCTGCTCCTCTGGGCACCCCATTTTGGGAAGCACCGGTTTAGACTGCCCATTGTCTTGGTTGGAGTTTGGAATCTACCAAACCTTATAATTTGAAGCAAGTTATATCAACTCTTTTAGACCCATGATGCCAGTGTCAAACCAAACCACCAAGAATGTCTTTCCCACCAGGCCAAAGAACATTGCTGCTTAGGCGGGACACTGGCAGATGGAAGGGGCTTGATGAAAACTAGCCAATGAGGGAAGAAATATGATGACATTGTCTGATGGAAAGGCTTGAGACAAGACAGCTGGGTCTTGTTACCAATTTAGTGCCGCCACTACTAAGATGCTCTGTGACCCTTAGCATGTGACACTCCCACTCTGGGTTCATGCCCTTGTTAGCAAGATGGGAACATTTGGCATTTTATGATGGGAGGAGCTGAAAGTTTCCGGAAATCCCTGTTCCTGAGTGTATTATATACCACCACACATGAGAACAGCTTCTCTAAACATTGGTACCATACCTCAGGGTTCCTAGTGCCACCCTCTGGATGAGCAATTTTACTCTGCCTTGAAAACAAGTCACACTTTGGGCCTCTTTTGTAGCTTCCTGAGTTCCAACTGATGCTCCTACGCTACTTCTGCCATTCAAAGGATCCCTTTCCATGACAACTTGATGCAGAATCTTTCTAGTTTCTCCAAACATTTTTGTAGGGGAGAGATGGGAGGATAAAGTGCTGGCCATGCAAAGGGGAGGATCTGAGTTCAGATCCCACATAAAGCCAGACATAGTAGTGTATGTGTTTGTATAATCCCATAGTCCTCTAGAAGGATAGGAGGTAGAGACTGGAGATCACCCAAGTGGGAGGGATATCTACCCTGGCATACTCCACAGTGAATAAGGAAACCCTTTCTTAAACAAGGTAGACAATGAAGAACAACATCTAAGCTTGTCCTCTAACACACACAGGAAAAGGACTCATGCAGGTGCTTGACGAGGGAGGGAAGGAAAGGGGAGAGGGAAGGGAAGAGATAGAAAAAGAAAGTTGGGAAGGAAAGAGGAGAGAATAAGGGAGGGAGAGGAAGGGAGGAAGAGAGAGAGGAAGAAAGGGAGAGAAGAAGGAAGGAAGGTTGGTTGAGATTTGAAGATTACTGTACTATACCAAGATTGACATTCTCTTGTCACCTGCGGCCATTTCTATTCCTGTCTCTCACTACTATTCCTTGTTCTTTTGAGGTTACATTGCTTTACTATGTTCTACAGAGTTGGGGTTCATCAACTGTCTACCGGGGTTAAGCATTGCCATGTTCACAAATCCACAGGAGGATTAGGAGGGGAGAGAACCCATGATCTCAGGGATGGGGCCTGAGGAGACTAGTTTCTGAATTTATTTCCATATTGCACAGGTAGCCTCAGGACTTGACTAAATGTCAATGCTCCTTTCTCCTGCATGCTTTCTTTACCTTAACTCAGTTTACCACATACACTTCCTAACAGCTGACAGCAGGGAAAGGGACTTGTTGGCGCAGAGCTGCTGTAAATTTCATCTTTTATCAGATGCTGGTGAAATTTCTGCACCAGGGACCATAAATTCAAGGTGCTATTAATAAACCTCTGATGTGCAGATTGGCTCTGCCTGGCACTCTCAACAACCCTATCAGCAGTGAGCCATCCCAGCTCATGAGCCAAGACTTCATGGTCCTTGAGATGCAACCTGCGAGCTGGAAAGCCCTAGCTGCTTCTTGGGAGGCTAGAGTCATCCATTCACTGGTTAACAGGAGGCAGGACGTGGTGTAAACCAGGCAGAAATGGTGAAAACCAAAACAACTTAGATAAATGGGGTATTGTCTCACACCCAGAAATTATGAAGTATCTTCTATACTAGCTATCTTGTTCCATTAAAGTTCAGAGAGGGAGGCTCTGTCTGGAGGCGAGGACCCCCAGCTTAGGTCATCACGGTTTCTGTCTTATATCATTGGCTGACAGTGTGATTGAACCAAGTATTCTCAGACTCATACTATGCTAACTCTGAATCCTCATGATCAGCCTAGAGTAGCTATATCCCCATTTTGCAGAACTGGAAATTGAGGCTTAGAGAAGTAAAAAATATTGTTCAATGTCATAGATGAGATACCAAGATCTTGTACAGTCACAGGTCTTAAATCCTGCACCCCAATGACCATATGCTTCTCAAAACACACAGGTGTCATGGGGGCTCTTTGCTACCATCACATCCACCACTCCAAACTGTGGAGTGTCAGTCACGTGTCATTCTGTGTCCCTTAGGGAGGTGCTTAGAGTCTCAGGCGTATCTTCATGGATGTTGCAGGCACACTTCGTGACAGGACCTAGCACACAGCCAACTCTCTTTTTAAAGGAAAAGAAAACATCTTGTGTACATTGTGTGTATGTGTAGACACACACGTGTGTGCAGTCAAAGGCCCAAAGCTGAAACTAGGTGGTTTTTTTTTTGATGGTTTTTCATTTTATTTACTGAACCAGAGTCTCTCTTTGAACCTGGAACTTGCCAATTCCATCTGGTCCAGTAGCCAACTTGCCCTGGGAGTCACTTATATCTTCCTCCTGAGTCTTGAGATGCCCCATGCCTGCTTGGTTTTCACAGGAGTTCTGGGGATCTGAATTCCAATACTCATCTTGTGTGTTAAGTCATAGACACTGAGCCATCTACCCAGTCGTGGTCAACTATCTTTGCATGTCTTTTTTTCTCTCTCTCCCTTCTTCTACCCCCATCTTTCTCCTCCCTTTCCTTTTTTAATCTTGCTAGGCAGCGCAGACTGGCCTCAGACTCAAGGCCCTCCTGCCTCAGCCTCCCAAGTGCTGAGATACAAGAAGGCTGAAAGACACTTAGGAAATGTTCAACATCCTTAGCCATCAGAGAAATGCAAATCAGAACAACTCTGAGATTCCATTTTACACATGAAAGAATGGCCGAGATCAAAAACACTGATGACAACTTTTGCTGGAAAGGTTGTGGGGAAAAGAGAACACTTCTACATTGCTTATGGGAATGCAAACTGGTACAGCCGCTTTGGATATCAGTATGGTGATTCTCAGAAAATTAGAAAACAGTCTTCCTCAAGACTCAGCAATACCACTTTTGGGTTTATACCCAAAGGATGCTCAATTGTAGCACAAGGACATGTTCTCAACTATGTTCATAGCAGCATTGTTTGTCATATCCAGAACCTGGAGACAACCTAAATGCCCCTCAACCAAAGAATGAATAAGGAAAATGTGGTAAATTTACACAATGGAGTATTACACAGCAGGAAAAAATAATGGCATCTTGAAATTTGCCGGCAAATGGATGAATCTAGAAAATATAATATTGAATGAGGTTACCCAGACCCAGAAAGACAAATATCATATGTACTCACTCCTAAGTGGGTTTTAGACATAAAGCAAAGAAAAACAAGCCTACAAGTGACAATGCCAGAAAACCTAGACAACAAAAGACCCTAAGAGAGACATACATGGATCTAATCTACATGGGAAGTAGAAAAAGACAAGATCTCCTGAGTAAATTGGGAGCATGGGGACCATGGGAGAGGGTTGAAGGGGGGGAGGAAATAGGGGAGCAGAGAAAAATTTATAGCTCAATGAAATCAAAAATAAAAGAATACAACACTACACCTGTGAAACGTGTGGTGGTGAAATGAACTGACAGGAACTTCCTACTTGCATCTTTAAAGTCTATGTGGGTGTCACAGGAAAAAGCACACTACAAAGTTACCCACAAGAAAAAGGAAGGTGGCCGGAATGTAATCACAAAGACAAATCAGTAAAACCCATGGACGGGAAAACAGAGATGAAAACAGCACGTGACAATACCAGCCGCTGCTTCTCTTAGACATCAGGTTCACTGGAAGTCCCTCACTTATACATTTATTCTTAACGGATGTAAATGTGGAATTCAGAAAGCGACCGAGCATGGCACTGGGATTTGAATCTAAGACGTGGAGTACCAGCGCTGTCTTGCTTCCCAGGACCAGAGAGAGCCTGTGGCTCCAGCCTGCACGGCCTCAAGATTGGGCTGTGAGAAGAAACATCACAAAGGCGGCAGCTGGGAGGTTAAACTCTGAGTAATTAACATGTTTATCCATCATCGCAGAACCGTTCCCCAGAGAATCCAAGTGTCATTTCACTGTGTCTTTAATTCAGGAATGCTTTTACTGTCTTGCCAACAAATCCTAGTGAGGAAATGGGTTGGCAGCTACAGAGAAGGGTGCACAGCTTCTGCCCAGTGCAGTAGGTGTGACTGACTAGATGGTGCCTATGATACCGAGATAGTCACACGTGGGCAATTTGGGTCAGCTCTCATAACTCTGAGACTTGAAAAATGTGTCTAGAGTGCCCAGATCAAAATCAGGGTCAGTATGAGAGTAGAGGGTGCAGGCTGTGGATCCTGGACAAGGCAGCCCTGGAGATACCACTTTGACACCCCATGTCCTTTCCTGTATCTACAAAGTGAAGACTATGTCTTCAGCCCTGAGTCCCCTGAAAGATGATCCAAAATCAGCAAGCTGAGTGTAGGATCCAAGGGAATACTTTCAGTGATCAGAGGCAAGACCAGACAAGTGAGAAGCCAGCAGTGGGATGTGAAAAGTGGTTTCTTCTCCCTGTGGGTCCAGTCTCGCCAAAAGTCCTCCAAGAAGCAGTGCAGATTATTAAGGAGTGTGGCCCTCCAACCTCCAAAGGAAGAAGAAGGTCATTTCTGGGGCTAACCATTAGAACTTACTGCCTGTCTCCCAGAGACAATCATATCACGGACATGAGCCGTAGAAAGCCCTCTGTGGGGACTGCATAGGGACCATATTCCGATTCCCCTGAGATTAGCCATGGGGGACAGATGGAATGATGGGATTATTTGCTTTAAGGAAAATCAAATGCCCGGTAATTACGGAAGCAAGCGGCACTGATAGTGGTGACAATGATGACAATGGTGACCATCACTGGTCACAGGAAGACAAAGGAAGGTCTACAGCCATTTTGAGGATAGTTGGAATGGTGAATGCCACTCATTCCCAGCATCTAGGGTCTATTCCCTCAAACTTGTTGCCTGGAATACTAGAGGGTTATCCAACTGAGGGTTCACTTGTCTGCCTACTGAGCCCTAGATACGGCTCGAAGAAAAGGTCAAAGCTAAAAGATGGCATTCAATAGGTTGGAACATTAGGGAGAGAGGAACAAGGGGTTCTGGGTTACCACATCTTCAAACCTCAGATGAGGGTCTAACCACTTGGGAGCCAGAGGCCATATGCTACACAAAATGATGAAAACACCAAGCCCACAAACCAGCAACTCCTCCTTTGATGAAAGAGTGAGCATTCACCCACCCATTTCATAGCATTTACACATTCTTTCTTGACACTCTGCCATGCTCAAGGGGTACAAAAATAAACCACACAGCATACAAGCACATGGATAAAGTATGAAGAGGGGGAATGAAGGGGAGAGACTAGATGTCCCTTTATAGAAGGGGATGCAAACAGCGACGTGTTTGTCCCTATTCCTATGCTGGTCTCCTCCTTTGACTGAGTCAGCACCCCTGCCGATATACACCCTCTTTCTCCCTCTTTGTCCGTGAACTGGCATAGACAACTCATGTGCGTGGTTGCCTATAGAACCACAAAAGATGAGGGGTGAGGAGGTGGCACAGTTGAAAATGTGCTTGCTGCACTAGCATGAAGACCTAAGTTCACCCCACAGCATCCATGTAAAAAAAAAAAAATCAGCAAAGTAACACACGCCTGTCATCCCAGCACAGAGACAGAAGGATCCCTGGGCACTATTCTAGCCAAATTGGTGAAGGCCTGGTCCAAGTGCTAAATCTTGTCTCAAAAACCAAGTGGATAGTGAGGAGTGGTAGCCCAGGTTGACCCCTGGGCTTCAAATATTTGATCATCCTCATACACATCTCAACCTGTAGGTGTGTGTTTGTGCGCATATGTGTGCATACATACACACACACACACACACACACACACACACACGGGGGCGGGGGGGCAAAGACATTAGCTCACATGTGCCTTACAACATCTTACTGAGGAGGGTCCCAAGGAGGGGGAATGACACCCAGAGCTGCACAGCTATTGAGAGTTCAGCTACCTCCATCTGCAACCCACGTTTTCCCTCCAAAAGCCTTTGCTGCCTGTGTGCCCTGCAAAGCCCCGTGCTCTCTGTGAACTTTCTCGCCTGGCTCTGACAATTCTTAGGCTCTGTCCTGGGGATCCAGACACCTGCCAGCTCATGTGTTTCCATTCCAAGTACATGTGTGTTTCGTCTCCCTGTGAACTAAAGCCATTCGTTCAATATCTGTAGGTTTTCAGCTTACTATGAACACAGCCATGCGTTTAAACCCAGGGGACACATTCTACAACGCCTAGCAGATACCTAGAGACATGGAAATCCTACCAAGTACCTTGTGAATTTTCTTGCACTGCATACCTAAGATAAAATGTAATTTATACACAAGGCAAGTAAGAAATTAATCGCCATAACAAAAATAAAATAGAACAATTATAACAATGTGCTAAAATAAAATATTATTTTATTTTTAAAATATTTAAAGCATGAGATGTTTATTTCTGGAATTTTCCATTTAATGCTGAAGGATCATAGTTGACTGAAGAAGGTGAAACTGTAGAAATCAGGGGAATCGTGTTATATCCCAGTACCCATATTAGGTCCTGCACCCCATGAGAGCAGAGGCTCTATCTGTCACTGGTTCCTACCTCTGTCCCTAGAGTCAGTCATAAAAGAGACATGCTGCTAAAAACTACTGCAGATGAAGACCATGCATGTGAGACCAACACTGCAATCTTCTTTTCTCATTTTGGACATAGGACGTAAGTGAGATATGGAATAATAATCAAATGGATGGGCAAGAAAAACCAGAGCACCCAACACCAGTGTCCTGAGCATTGCCCACCTGCCCACTCCATCATGGGCTGTCATTTGCTTCCATGCTGTATCCCATCAACGTGAAGTCTGGGTTTTCTGCTTGGCTGCCACACTGGTGTATCCACGTGGCTGGTCCTCTATACCAGCAGGAAAGGTTTTGCATCCCTGTCTAAGAGCAACAGGATCCCTGATGCTGTAAGACACATAGTAGTCAACTGTACCAAGGAGACAGCTGCACACTCCACAGCTTGTTGGCTGCTGGCCCACAGGGAGAGGCAGACACATGCTCCGCCTGACTCTGGTCATCAGAAGACATGCTTTGCACAACCAAGCACCTACTTGGTCCACAGTGATTTGGGACTCTGCAGGGGACATCCAAAACAAGACACAGTCCTTGACTCTGATGAATGTATAGCCTTGGGGGGAAATGGCAGGAGCATAAACCTGTCCCTGGATCAATGCCTTCTCATTTGGCCTAAATGATCTGCATCTTGACGATAACACTTTGGTGACACATTCCTTCCTGTCCCCAGAGGACTAATGGGATACCTCTGTATGCCATATTCCCATATATAGATATTTAGGAACAACATAACTGCTGAATCTCCCAGGAAGGTAGAAAAGGGATATGAGACACACTTGATAGGGTAAGTCCTATAGATTTAGAATTTTTAGTTCCTTCCAAGTCAAGGGGCAACTAAAGTTGCTTTTTTTTTCCCCTGTCACCAGTCCTTCCCTTCAGAGCCCCTACAAGTAGAGGTATGGGTCTCAGAAGCTCAGGCTCCTTGACTCTCCCTCAAACCCCACTTGACCCTCATCTTCATCCCTACAGAAGGCAACAGTGATGTTCATATTCCCATTCTTCTTTCTCTCTCTCTCTAGATAGCCCACAGGACTGTCTGAAAGTTAAATATGGCCAAGCGGTTCTCTTGGCCAAAATACTACAGGCAATGTTGGTTGGCTATTGCCTCCTCCCAAGAGGAAGCTGTACGTGAATACTGTCCATGGCCTAGAATAGAGACTGAAATAAAAGGTATCCACATTTTCCCCATCCACACCTTCCTGACTGAACCTATACTTCCTGACTGAACTATACCTATACTGAATGATAAAAAAAAAAATCTTTGCCAGGCACGGCTGCTCACACCTGCAATCCTGGAACTCAGAAAAGGGTGGTTTAAGTTTAAAGGAGGCGGGGTTACATAGAATATCTCAGGCCAGCCAGCAGTACCCAGTGAGGTGATGTTAAGACAGAGAGAGAGAGAGTGAAAGGAAAAGAGTAGGAGACACAAAAAGGGGAGGAAGGGGGAAATGAAAAGGAATTACTGTTTTCCCACTACTGTTGGAGTTACATGTTATTACAGCAGACAATAGCTGAACCTGACTGACACAGTCCCCTTTGACCCGGAACACTTCAGCTCTGCCCTGACCTACAGACAAACTTTTATACTCCAATAATTCGGGTACTTACAAACAGAAAACTTCTCCAAGAAACAGAATGTATGCTGGAAAAGGCAAGCCATGCCATCTTGACTGGTCTCACCTTTCACCTCCATGCAGACATTATACAGAGGAGATGATCCCTAAAAAAAAATCTCATTTACATGTGGCTCTGGATGCTAAAGCTGAGGCTGAAATCTGAGCAAGCATGGAGAGGAAAGGAGGACTCCAGGTGATGTCTTTGTACTTCTGAGCCAAACTCTTGTCATACATGGGTCATAGCCTCAGTAGGTGGCCTCCTCCTGGCCTCCAGCCAGCCCATGCCCTGGGCAGAAACGCACAACGGGTAGATCTTGAGTCACACGTAGCCTCCTTCTCTCTCCTTGATCAACCCTGCCACATTTTAGGCTGGCTGACAAGCCAGATCCCTGTACATAACATGACAAAGCTCTAGTCTGAGAATCACAGAGAAAAAAAAAATAAACAACACTGTTCTAAAACCTTTGGAAAGCTTGGGTTTCATATAAAAGAAAGCAATCCCAGAAGACCTCAAGGATACAGAAAGGCAGGCACTCACTGTTCAGCCCATGCAGATATAAATCTTGCACCACCACCCTCCCTCAAACCCACTTCAAGTCCCTGCAGGATCCAGGGTTGTTGGGAGGAGCAGCCACTCCAGCATCCAGCCATTCTTATGCAAAATCAGGCGAATCACCTCTTCCCTGCATCACCACTGCACCTCTGTGACCTGTATCCTACCCTCCCATGGTGGGACTGTCTATTTCAAATCGCTGATCCTCTAGTACTTGGCCTTCTCTGGGCTAGGTGTTTTCCTTTGCCATTCTTCAGTTATGCTTATTTATTGGGGGGAGGGGTACAGGGGAGTATGCCATGCTGTGCAGTCGGGAGTCAGAGGACAACGTTTGGGAGTCAGTTCTTTTCTTCTACCATGTGGGTCCCAGGGTTCAGACTCAGGTCACCTGGCTTAGCAGCAAGTGCTTTCACAGTTCTCTCTCTCTGGTCCCTCAGTAGGCCTTTTAATCAAACCACTCCCAAGGGTGAAGTACCCTTTGTAGAAAGATAAACATCACTCAGGGAGATCTTTCAATAGGCAATGAGTTACAACAGACAATAGTAGCTCACCCTGCATCTTGCTCTGTATACCACGTGTCAGATGGGCCTCCTAAGGCAACACATTTGCAACCAATTTCAAATTATCGACTTTTGCCTTGTCAGAAGAAGGACCAGATGAGGTAACTGCTTGGTGGTACAATTCCCCTGAAGAGGAAACCAGTTTTCCCATAAGCAGAAGCCTGGCTCCAAAAAGCCCATCCCAAGGATATTGTCAGAGAAAACATGCAAAGCCCAGCTTGTTATTAATCAATTAATTCACAGCTAGCTTTGTCCCGAGTCATCCAGCAGACAGAACAAGAGGAGATTTGCAAGCTGCGTGCATCTGAATTAATATTTTTAAATGGCATAAGCGTGTAATTAATAGTTTCCAGAACACATCCACACTAGATCAGGCAGCATTGTTGGTATTTCTCCCCTGCCCACATGCCTCTGCTTTTTAATTACTTTTTAGGGGGAAGGCAACCATTCTAAGTTGTTTTGCTTTGTTATTTCTTTTGTGACTCAAAATAACCATGTTCTTTCTGCTTCAGTAAACCACTTCTGCAACTCGAGAGGATTCCTGGAAAGTTCTGGTTCCATTCAGTTTTTAAGAGGAGAAACAACCTCCAAATAATAGAATTGAAAACTTCATCCACGGGGTCTGTCACGGGCAGATACCAACTGTGGTGAGCAGATTAAGCACAATTATACCAAAGAAACAAAGTGACCCTCAGAATTCCAAGGCTTCACATTTAATCTTTATTTTATTTTTAAAAATTAAAATTATTTTCATTTTATGCATTTTAGTGTTTAGCCTGCATGTATGGCTGTGTACCTACATGTGTGTGTTTGGTGACTGCAGAGGACAGAAGAAGGTGTTGCACCTCCTGAGACTGCAGTTATAGACAATTGTGAGCTGCCATATGTGCGCTGGAAAACAAACCTGGGTTCTCTGCAAGGGCAACAAGTGCCCTTAGCTACTGATCCATCTCTCCAGCCGCTAATCCTTATTTCCTAATCATACAAGGTTCTGTTGTGTTGATAGCTCTTCAGGCTTACTTCTTTCAAAACAAATGACTCAGGGATCAAAGCTGGTTTATCTTGTGGCTCTGCCATCTCAACAGCTGGCCGCCATCATCACAAGGAGATGCTGAAGTAGAGGCTAAGATACCAGGGCAAACTTAGAGAAGGAAGTGGGTGTCCAAGCCAGTGGCAGCCAGGGATGCCTCTGATGTCGTACAGTTGCCATAGCACAGCAGACGTATATGCTCTTGCTGTCCAGTCAGCTCTGGACCAGAGATGCACAAAGAACAGAGAGAACTGAGGATGTGTGTTAAAGAGAACAACAAGAGACGGCATGGAGAAGCAGGCAGAGGCAGGGCATTGATTCAGGCTAGCAGTAAGAATGGTGCCCGTTGTTTCTGCTCATAAGCCACCCAAATGCTTGGGGCATAATTAACATAGGAAAGTTCATGGTCGCCTAATGGTTATTAATATTTTCCTATACTGGTTATGAATTTTCAGTTAAGAGACCTTATAATGCTGTTCTGCTTGACACTCTGCATTCTACTCAGTAAAGTTTGTACTTCAAGTTCATTATCCGATAATTACCCAAGGTGATGAAGGGGATAGAGAGCGCTGAGCTTCTCACAAGATGTGCTTACAGATGTATCAAAAGCTGAATGTTTCAGCTCTTCCTATTGCCAAAAGGAACTACCCCTCATGTCTTAGAAAGAGAGGAGAACATTGCACACAGTCACCTTGAACTTTGGGCAAGAATCTTGCTCCTTAGACACAAAAGGAGAGCTGTTAGCAGGAGGAAAAGAGTGAGGGCCAGCCAAGACTACCCCACTGGGCATTTCACTGCAGATGTTTCTCTGCCTGGGAGCTGGTAGATAAACCAGATCACAGTTCCCAAACACCATAAGGAAGAGTCATGGTTAAAAACAAACTATCAGCTCTACACATTTTAATTCAGTCAGCCCGAGCTAGCAAACCCGCAGGGGATTCTGATGCCCAGCCATTTTGTAGCCTTTGCACTACAGCAATGTCTAAGGACCTCACTGGCACTAAAACTGCATAATGTGAAAAGGTTGAAAAGGTTTTCCCTGAGGAGCGGCATCATATTAAAGTGAGAACACAGACCAAGCAAGGTCAACTCTATTCTAATATACACACGTCCCTTAAAAACAAGAAAGGAAAAAAAAAAGAAGTATGTTGGCTTTAGGAAGGCTAAGCAGTGAGTAAAGAGCTCACTGCAAAAAAATGAGGACCTGAGCCTGATCCCTGGGACCCACATAAAAGCCAGGTGCAGGAGAGAGTGGACACCATAACCCTGCTGCTAGACATGGGGCAGAGAAAGGTCCATGGTGCTTCCTGACTATCTAGTACAAATGGTGAGCTGTTCCATGAGAGATCCTGTTCCAGGACATTGACTTTTGGCTTCTTCATGTACATGTATGGATGTATGTACCTGATCCCCCACACAGGCCACCCACCCATATATGCACAAAGAATGTGGCTTTGGGATTGCTAGAGGCTTCTTAAGGACTTGGTAAAGGCCAATGCATTCCTTTGTCTAAACAGATCATGAAATTCTCACCAACATGGGAATTAGTCTTTATCCTGAGAATTTCATGGCTTAACAAAGAAGGAAATGTTCTCACTTGGGAACTATGGTCGGCAGGAGTTGAATTATTCTGTTAGTGACAAGTTGAACACTCTGGAAGGAGGTTTGTAGATATGAAAGAGAAGTATCAAGCCTGGCATGTTATCAGTATCCAAGAGCCAAAGGCTGTGCCTTTTTCCTTAGAACAGAACCTGCCTTGCCCATCTCAATGAGCCATTGTGAGATGATAAAGGAACAGAGGCCCTTTAACTCTAATGCCCCATGTATCCCTGGCAGACAAGTGCCACCCACTCCTGATGTACTGAGAGGGAATTCATCTGTGCTCCTTCCTGCCAACAAGTGGTGTCTGTTGGTAAATGGACAGCCACAACAGGGTGGAGACAGCAGAAGGAACACAAGGAGTTCCATTACCACATGCACAGTGTACAGGTGGTTTGTATTTGGCTACAATTTCAGGAATATCAGAGAAGAAAATGTCAAAATCCTAAATCATCACTGAAGCCTTGGGGACTTGTGTGTGAGGTGGGAGTAGGAGTTGATTTGGAACTAAATGCATGCCTCGTTTCACTACCATGTTCATTTGTCCAGTCAAAACCACTTCCTGGTCAGGTCACCAAGACGTTTCACTACCATGTTGATTTGTCCAGTCAAAACCACATCCTGGTCAGGTCACCAAGACGTTTCACTACCATGTTGATTTGTCCAGTCAAAGCCACATCCTGGTCAGGTCACCAAGAGGAGGAAAACAGAACTACTCAGAATGCAAAAGCCTCATTGTTGCAGTGCAATAAACCAATTCACTCTTTTGCTAAATGTCAAGTTAATATTTTTCTTGGAGCCAGCAACATCTCTCCCCTCTTTCCCTCCACAGGAACTGCGGCTCCAGAAAGGGGACCCTCCTCTTCAGGAGTGCCTAACCTCAGCACAGGGAATTGAGGAGAACAGTCATGGCTGGGAAGTGAATGCAAACAGAGCTGTTCCAATTGTAAAAATAGCCTTTGGCAGTTGTGAGCGCTGACTATGAGGAGCTCTGATCTTGGGCAGCTGACCAAACTAGAGAATGTCATTACTAAGTCTCCTGTCCTTGCTCCCACAAAGAAAATAAGCAGGAATGGAGAGAAATGGATGGCATATCAGGCCAGCTATCAACTGTCTCCTAAAGGAGGATGGGGCCCCACAATGATGATTCCTCCATGACTATGGTAATACCACTAGTTGAAAAACACCACCCCAAGATCAGCATTTGAACTACAAATTGCTCAGAACAATTTCAAGGTACCTAGCTGAGATGATCCAGCCTCACAGACTTCTCTGAACTTTCCCATTACACAGAGACTGGACAACAAATGATAAAGTTACCTTTCCCAGGACTTAACAATTAACTCAAATTTTCTTTTCAGAATCCCCTAAAAAAGTCATTACCCCCATGATGGAGGAAGGTCATTGGTTAATTAATAAAGAAACTGCTTGGCCTGATAGGTTAGAACATAGGAGGATGGAGTAAACAGAACAGAATGCTGGAAAAAAGAGGAAGTGGGCTCAGACGCCATGCTGCTCCTCTCCAGGGAAGACGAGATGAAGCTCCAACCCAGGATGGACATAGGCTAGAATCTTCCCGGTAAGCGCACCTTGTGGTGCTATACACATTAATAGAAATGGGCCAAGCAATGTTTATATGAATACAGTTTGTGTGTTGTTATTTCGGGGCATAAGCTAGCCAGGCGGCCGGGAGCCGGGTGACAGGAACGCAGGCCACAGCTCCTTTCTACATCCCCAAACAACAGGAAGTAAACTTAAGAATATGATGCCCACATTCCCAAGAGGTGGGGGGGGTCTTTTATTTGTTATGGATATTTGTCATTGTTTAGGGGGATTGGTTACAAGTTGTTATAGGTAATAGTCAGGAAAAAGGTAAACAAAGAAAATTAGATTCAAGGTTCTTGTTTCGAAAAGAAAAGATGGGGATAGAGATATGATAGGATAAAAGGGTAGATTATTGAATCTACTCTGAGAGGAAAAAAAGGGAGGGTATAGATATGATAAATCTACTTTAAAAAATACTACTTTTAAATATTTTACATTGTATTTGACTTTTGTATATTGTATACAATTTTGTATATTGATACGAATTTGAGATTGATTTTGTTAGAACATATTGTGCATACATTTCTACTCCTGTTCAAGTTATTGTATCTATACAGCTCATTTAACAATATAATGCAAATTTCTAGTCCTTGAAAATTATTATTAACAATTGTTTATGGTAATAAGGAAATAAAGGCCAGTATTGAACTTGTAGTCATTCATATTAGGTATATTTTCAAGGTCAAAGATAAATTTTTAATAGACAAGTTATCTTCAAACACTTTAGAGATCTACAGAATATGGCATTTAAGATGTTTTAATAAATAGGGTCTTTTGTTATGACAATGAGACACATCTCCTGGAAGCACCAATCTACTTCAGTGAAGACGATGGGCATGGAAGAAATACCACATGGAGTTTATTTTCTTTGTAGCAAAAGTAAGTTACTGAGCAAGAAAGTGCCCTTGCCTCAACTGCTGACAGTATGCTATTTTAATTGGACAAACTGGGAACACACACAAAAGTGACTGCTGAACATTGCCAAGACACGAAGGGCAGCCCTTCATAATATTCTGCTTCACAAAACATATGTTGGATATGCTAGGCCTGTAGGCCAAAAATGGATGCCCCAAAGTTGTAGAGGAAGCTTGGGTGACTGTACAGGCAGTCAGCTGTTTCTGTCATGTCTCACATTTTTGGAAGTTGCTTGTTCACACTTCCTGTTTACTCAGTCAATAATATCTCCTTATCAGGTCTCCAAGGTAACTGAAGACCAGATAGTTAGTTATAATTTTCTTTGTTTACCAGACTTAGAAAAGAAAATCATTGCAGAGGTGTAAAATGTAAAAGGTTAAGACATATTAAAAGATAATTTGATAATGCAAATTAGAACAGAAAATAAATTAGGTACAACCTTTTGAATTCATCAAGATAGGATAGTTATGGAGTATTCTCTCTGAATTTATCAAATACAAATGGACTAGACAATGTTGATGTGTTTGTTGCCTGATTATACTTATACAGTTATTGTACTTAGTGTATATAATTCTTCTTATATTAGTTATAATATAGCTTGCTTTTTTAGATAAAGGGGGAAATATGGTGGTATATTATTTGTGTATTAATAAATAACTAATGAATTAGGTGTAAATGCCTATTGGAGCCCATTTCCAACCTTTCAACAATCATCTCCCTATCTAATGACTTTTATTCTCAGTCATTTCTGTCTCATTTCTGCATTAATACTAATATGATCTTTGCTATGGCTTTTCTAGGCATACCTGTTCTGCCTCCATTGAGCTTTTTTAACCATTTTTTATTTTATATGTATAAGTGTTTGCCTGGATTTATGTATGTACATCATATGTATGCCTTGTGCCTACAGAGGCCAGAAAAGGGTACCAGATCCCACAGAATTGGAATCAATAGTTGTTGAGCCTGAGAATTGTGAGAAAAAATACCAATTCCACAATTGTCTAATTGAAGCAAGCTTTATTTAATACTGACCAGGAAGATAGACAATGGCCAAGTTCATCCTTGAGATGAAATGGTACTGAATTAGGTCAGTCAGGTGCTTATAAACGTAAACCCACAAAGCTACATACTTTCCACGTTCATTCAATCAGGTCAAGCATACATCCTGATATACTTCCTACCTACATAGTCCCACCTACATCAAACACCCTAGTGTACTTCCTACCTATGTGATCAAGTACACCTGTAGTGATATTTTATTTTGTATTTTAATAAATAAATCTTGTCTGAAGATTAGAGAGTAAAACAGCCATACTGATTAGCTTTACAGACCAGGCAGTAGTGACACACACCTTTAATCCCAGGCCAGACTTGTTTGCCATAGAAACTGGACAGTAGTGTTACATGCCTTTAATCCTGGTACTAGAGAGGAATATAAAACAGGAGGAGACAGGTTACAGTTCAGTCTCATTCTGAGGACTCCTGAAGGCAAGGCTGCCATTTTTAGACTCAGGTAGAGGTAAGAGCCAGTGGCTGCCTGCTTTGCTGTTCTGGTCTTCAGGCTGAACCCCAATATTTGTCTCTGGGTTTTTATTAATTGTCCTATGTACACCCTGTGCAGTTGGATAAACAACCTGTTTACTGGAGTGGAAACATGTGACTTGTTATCTTACAGGAACAACAGCCACAAGCATTCCAGGAGCTATCTGTCCTTGGCCAAGCAGGGCCTACAGGTTAACTTTAGCCTTTACACTGTGAGACATCATCTGAGTACTGGGAACCAAATCTGGGCCATCTGAAAGAGTGGCAGATGCTCTCAAACTGTCTCTGCTGCCCCTCCATGGATCAAATTACCAGGCCACTCTCTATAGTAGCAGTAGTGTCATCTAAATAAATGATCTACCCAGGTAAGTACCTAACTCCCAGACCTTTTGTGGTTTCCTCTGGCTTTTGATATGAAGCCAAATCTTTGGTACTGTGTATTGAACTTGACTCCATTCCTATGACTGCAAATGCTTCCTAGAGGTTGGCCTTTATTTGGCCCTTATCATTCAGGAAGGTGGCCATCTGATTTAGTGGTCTTCTCCAATCCTGGGTACAGAGATCTGTCTAACAACCACATGGTCAGAGCCTCCAACAGAGAATGACTGCAAGATTAATCATTCCCTCATTCCCCAGACCTCACATGGTTCGCAACTCTGAAAGTCAACCTTCCTTCAGACAGCTCCTTATGTATAACCATCTTTTCTATCCTTTCTATTTCCCTGGTCTTAATCATTGTTAGCTGATTAATGCAATTCCCCCACCACATACACCATCCCCACAAAGCATCATACTATTCTATCTTTTCTAAGTTTCTATTGTGTCAAAACAACTGCATCCCAAAGTAAGACTTGATAAAAGAGATCCTGGAGACTAATCTATAAATATGACTAATAATAAGTTGACCATAAGCTTCAAAGCATGACTAAATAAAGCATATAACACAGAGCCTGACACGTAGTAAGTGTTGACAACAGGTATGTTTGATTGATGATGGTGTAGAGGTGATAGTGATGGTGCTGTCATTGCTGCTGGAGGAGGAGATGGTGTTTGTGATTGTTATGACGGTGAAGTTCACATCAGTGATGACGATAAAGGTAATGATGATAGTGGAAATGGTTTTAAAGACATTTACAAGTTGGCATTGGCAATATGGCGATAATGACAGTAGACATGATATTGGTGATGGCGAGATATCAATATTTGTTCTGCTGGTGGTAGTAGAGGCAATAGTGATGACGACTGTGGAGATGGTATTGGAGACAGCTATGATAGTGGAGTTGGCACTGGTGATAATGTCGATGATGATAGGGAAAGTAGTCACAGTGATGGTGATGGTTGTAGCAGAGTTTGTGATAGTGATGATGATGACATTGGGGGTAGGCAGAGTGGTAGATATGGTGTTGGTGCCGGTAATTGTGGTAGAACTCTTATTGGCAATAATGCAAAAATGAAGGTGGAGGGGGTGCTTGTGGAAGCAGCCATGGTGGTAATGATGGTAAAGGTGGAGGTGGTATTCATGATGGTCAAGTCCCAATAAGGACACAGAAATCAGGGCAGTTACTCACTCTGCATATTATCTTCAGAAACTACTTAAAGTACCATGTATGCATGGTGATGTCAGCCGACAAGGCTACTGTGACTTCCCATAGGCTCAGAAAAATGCCAAGGAATATAAACAGAACCAAAATCCCAGTTTTAATAAGCCCTGTCCATGGTTCTGAAAGAAAATACTAGACAAAGGCTAGAGGCAAGTTAGCCTTTTATTTTTATTTTATACTATTTTATTTAGAATTTGTAACCAAATGAAGACTTAGTTGATAAAAGGGTGTCAAGAAGTGATGGTATATATGTGGTTTTATATATATACATATATGTATATATATACATATATACATGCAGACACATACACACATATGTAGTGGCATAAATAGAAATCAGAATTCATGGATTCTAGAGGTTAGCAAGGAGGAAAAAGACTTGATTTAATTTTTAAACAGTTCTTGGTAACAAATATGGTTTGTATTAGGAATTATGTTTCCAGTTCTTTATTGTACCTTTAATTCTAAATTTGTTACACACACAAAATAAACCCTCCATAATGGATCACAGCACTAACATGGATCACTTAGAAAATGACTATTTCCTGCCATGGACAGAATGTATACACCTCATCCAATTCATATATAAAATCCTAATCCTCTGTGCAATAAAATTAGGAGGTGGGACCCCCCAAAAAATGGTTGGGTCACAGAGAAGTACCTCATGAATGGACTTAGTGACCTATATAAGATGTGACAAAGAGGATTTGGCAAGAAGGCATCCGGTCCTCGCCAGACACTAATTCTGTGTGCACCATGGTCTTGGGCTTCCCAGGTCTCACAACCATAAGAAGTAAGCCCTTCAACAGCAGGAAGTCAAAAACATCCTTGGTTTAGAGAAAACGTATTGGAGGGAACTGTTGTGACTTACACAAAATTCACAGAGCCACCAGCCAATGTCAAGTCCAGGATATGCAGCTGGCTGGTTAGGCAAGCAGAGATTAGTCAGGGAAGCAAATGGCAAGAACATGACTTCCACCACCTGCTATCTACATGACTTTGGAAAAACCACCTTAACTCCCTATTTTGTTATCCTTCCTCTCAGGATTCTTGAGGGTTACAGTCACGTGGGAGAGGGAAGGAAAAGGATGCTGGCATCATTAGCCCTAGTGCTAGTTCAGGTAGGCCCATTCTTTCTTCATTATGCAAAATCACATGGAGACAACAACACACATTGCTTCACCCACACGCCAGTGACTTGCTGTCCGTGACCAGGGTGCCTACCAGCCACAGGCCTGAACCACAGAGAGCTCACTTAGCACGTGTGATTTCCCTGAAGCACTTCTGAATCCCATGCTGACCTAGATACCTCAATCTCTTTGGCGCTTTCCCAGGCCTCTGAAACTGACTGGCAGCACGTCTGACTGTGAGGAATGGGCTGCACAACAAGAAGCAACAACTCACTGGCCCTGGTGTCTAATCTATACAGCACTGCTCGTGATATATGGTATCTTGGCAACAGCGGGTCAATGAGACATGTCCATTTCCATAAACAACCATCTCCGTCTTGGTTAGGTAGAACCAATATGGATGAAACTTTACTGAAGAGGGAGTTGATGAATGGCAATTCATAATTATTGATACTCAAAGAGCACTCAAGTCCTCATTTTTATTTAACAAATGGGATCAAGAAGACAGATAAGCTGAACTCTCTCCCAAATTTCCCTGGGGAGTACTTGGAGGCCTTAAATAAATATGCTTTGGACTGTCTGATCATTTGGCTTACCCAGACTGCTAGTGTCTTTCATTCAATAGATATCAAGAAAGAGCTACAATTAATTAAATGCCGCTGTAGACTTAAATGAGATCCACTCACATTTGCAAATACTGACAGTACCAGGCACTCTTCAGGATCTTAGGCCCATGCTGAGGAACAACACTGCTGTAAAGAAAGGAGGAGCTGAGCCAGGCAGTGATGGTGTACACCTACACCTTTAATCCTCGTACTTGGGAGGGAGAGGCGGGTGGCTCTCTGTGAGTTTGAGGCCACCTGGTCTACATAGTGAGTACCAGGACACACAGAGATATCCTGTCTTAAAAAAGAAAAAACAAGGAAGAAACGAAAGAAGGAAGGAGGGAAGGAAAGAAAGAAAGAAGGAAAGAAAGAAAGAAAGAAAGAAAGAGGACCTCAATGTCAGGGACAGATTATAAAACTGTGTGGTGAGCCAGGTATCTGGGGCTGGGAGAGTGCCCTAAATTTAAAATCTGAAGATGGGATTCAAGAGTTCAGTAAAGGAAGAGAGGGAAGAAGGCATAAAGCTGCAATGAATTAGAGAAACACTTGGGTAAAACCCCAACTGTAACTGAGCTGTTGGGGGACAAAAGCAAACAAAATATGCCCTAAATGCAACAACTTCCACCCTCACCCAGCATTATCCTTGGCTTGGTCAAGAGCTGGGGCAGAATCAGCTGCTGCATCTTCTGTCAACAGTGCTGGGGCCAGGCGAGCTGTTGTGCCTAGGGGGCACTGAGAATTTGATGTCCACTGTTAACTCCTCCCCACCTGTTGCTGTGACATTAGCTGCCGTCACCTGCATCCCTGCATGGCAGGATGGGAAGCTCTGCCATCTGCCTACCCTCTCAAGCATGGGGCCCAGGGGAATCTGGGGGGAGGGTGTTAGTAGGCAGAGCTGGGAGGGTTTGGAGCCACAGAGAAGAACAACACATTTGCATATATGGCATGGGGTGACAGCAAGAAAGTCGAAGGACTGAAAGGAGAGAAGCAGAACAATTAAAGGCAGAAAATCAACGGGTCTCAGAAGAAAGCCACTGGATAAGCCTGATTCTGATTTCTATAATCAATCCAAACTAATGCAAAGAGATTCATTACTCAGTTAACAATGAGCCTGTGATGCGGGGCAGGTGGCTCGGTGGAAAAAGTGCTTGCTGCAAGCAGGATCCATTGTAAAAAGGAAAGTACCTGTAACCCCACAGCTGGGACCCATGGAGCGTGTAGGCCAGCCAGTAAAATCTGTGTTCAGTAACAGACATTGTCTCAAAAACTAAGGTGGAAACTAATAGAGGAAGACACCCACCCAACATGACCTCTGACCTCCATGTGTGCATGCACAGATGCAAGAATTTGTATAAGCACATGGATAGATTCTCCCCACATGTACAGAGGGAGAACACATCAATTAGTTTAGTTAGACAACAGAGCAGGTTCTCTTTAATCTAGAGGGATGGAGTTGCTTACCCAGAGAGCACACACTTCTCAGCTGCCCTAGAACAAAACCATTTCTATTCTGCTTCCTTTCCGGAGTGTCAGGATTGCCTCATATGTTCAAGTAGCATCTTGGCCTACTTGCTGATTCCAGAAATGGAAACAGTAGCACAGAGTACGAAGCAAGTTCAGTGACCTTCACCTGCTTTGCGCGTTAAGATAGATAGATTGCTCTCTCAACAGACTATGTGGGAGAGCTACAGGTCGTATCAAGAATGGCCTGGCAAATAATGTACAGCCATCTCACGCACGCGCACACACACACCTTTGTGCCTAAATTCAAACCAACCACCACTTTGTAATGAAATCGCAACATTTCTGGGGATCAGCTCATATGAGGCTTAAAATAAAATCCAGAGCCTCATAGCACTTGCTTGACGGCACGGGCTCCTCTTGAGGGATTTCTCCAAGCTGAACAGGTCTAGGAGTGTGTGTGCTGGAGAACTGTTTGGCTGAGACTCCCCTTTGCATCTCTGGGGACACTAAGGAACCACTCTGCAGCTGCTTGTGGGGCGAACTGAGGAGCTTTTAAACAGAGTGAGTGTGATGCATGAGGGATGTATGACTGCTGCACATGCAAGTGATGTATGATTGGTGCACATGTGAGTACTGTATAATTGTTGAACATGTGAGTGATGCATGATTGTTGCACATGCAAATGATGCATAATTGCAGCACAAGCAAGTGATGCGTAATTGCTGCACATGCAAGTGCTGTATGGTTGCTTCAGAAACCCATCAGGGAATTCCTTGAAATGTTGCAGTGCCCATGTCTTTGTCTTTATACTGTCCCAAGTACATAGTAAGAGCCCAGTTTCATGCATTTTGTGGATGAATAAACTAAGGAAAGAAACACGAGGTGAGTCGCTGAAACAAGGAAAGTAAGTCCCAAGCGAATGGCTCACCTTCTTCAGACATTGGTCAGTTGCTACTTGCACACACTGACTTCCTTACGAAAGCCTTGCTAGTCACCACTGGTCAGCACCCACACCTCTGTGTCTTTTGCTTCTCTTCAGGATATTCTTTTCTTATTCCAGTCTATCAACATTCATCTTGGAAATACGTTCATGCTTATATACTACATGGAGTGTAAAGGCTTCTGGCCTGTGTCCCTTGCCCACATTTCCTTCCCATTTCTGAGTCCTAGCCCACAGCAAAAGTGCACTATGCATTTTTATTCCTGTAAGATGCTTTGAAATTCACTCTACTTCTAGGCAGAAATAATTAGAGAGGTTTCTGTTCCCCTTTGCCAATGGTCATCACACATGGAAGTTAACAGGAAAAATTTAAGATATATTTGAGAATACTTGTTCCAAAAATGTAATAATCTCATCTTCTTTATTTTAAGCTAATAATTAAGTCTTAATGTATCACTTCAGCTTTATTGGAAACTCATCATCTTCATCACCACAATTGTCAACCATCATTCATGATGACAGAAAACATTTCTCAATTCCTTTAGGAGGACAGTGCACTTGAAGTGACAGGGGTTTGGGATACATGAATGACATGCCATGGTCCCTGTCCTCAACTGGAAGCACTCCCATGTGAAATACACACCGAAAGTTGACGAAGAGATTAGTAGATGTTACCTGATACAAATATAATAATCAAAGCTATACAGATAATTTAAAATTTTCTAATAGCACACTGCAAAGAATCAAGTAAATCTAATTTCAATAATAATGTATCCAAATATCATTTCAATATGTACTCATATTTTCTAAGTGTTAGTTTTAATTTTTGTGCTTCGTTTTAGAATATGTATATGACAGAGTATCTGATCTCAGATAAGCCTCGTTTCAAATGTCAGATAATCTAGCTCCTGAAGAATGTCACCTATGACACTTGTGGCTCAACTCTGACCTCACATATGTAGACCCACATGTATAAAAGAAGAAGGGAGAGAAAGCAAAAGCAAGCCTGAAATTTGAAGGAGGGCAGTAAAGATGCAGAGATGTGGAAGTGATGTCTGGTCCAACCCACCAAGTATCTTTTCCACCTCAGTCTCTTCTCTACATTCTCTTAGGCATCCAGGAAAGATAAAAATCCCATCCCAAATCTAATTTCAATAATAATGTATCCAAATATCATTTCAATATGTACTCATATTTTCTAAGTGTTAGTTTTAATTTTTGTGCTTCGTTTTAGAATATGTATATGACAGAGTATCTGATCTCAGATAAGCCTCGTTTCAAATGTCAGATAATCTAGCTCCTGAAGAATGTCACCTATGACACTTGTGGCTCAACTCTGACCTCACATATGTAGACCCACATGTATAAAAGAAGAAGGGAGAGAAAGCAAAAGCAAGCCTGAAATTTGAGGGCGGGCAGTAAAGATGCAGAGATGTGGAAGTGATGTCTGGTCCAACCCACCAAGTATCTTTTCCACCCCAGTCTCTTCTCTACATTCTCTTAGGCATCCAGGAAAGATAAAAATCCCATCCCAGCACTGATGAGAGATCTGGGTTTGTGCCCACAAGCAATAAAACAGAATTCCTCTGATCTCAAAAGAAAGTGTATTCAGGCCTCAGGCAACCCCAGGGACTTAGAGTTTCTCTCAACCCGTGCAAGCATTTGATTCACCTGGAAAGAATTTTGAAAGTAAAGATGCCACAAGCATACACCCTCAGACTGGGATCTCATTGGGCTAGAGCCAGGTCTGGGGATTTGGGCTGTCTGAAGGCTCCAGGGATGATGCTAGTGTGTAAGACTGAGAGCTGCTAGGCTGTGCTGAGAAGTCCAGGGCAGAGGAAAGGGAAGAACCGTCCCTCAGCTCTAGATGCCATTAACTACACTGCTAAGCATCACGCCTTAGTCCCAGTTCCCGCAGGATCCATATGATCCCCCTGTGGCAAAGACACAGCTAAACCTAAATTAATTTCACAACAATTTGAAAAACATGAAATACAGGCCATGTCAAGTTTGTGTGCCAAGACTCATGGTCAACCCTCTTTATCATCCACCAGTACCGATCTTAGCTCAAGGTAAGAGGCTGGAGTGAAAGGGAGATACTAAAGACAAACTGGCTGGCGACTGGAGAGATGGCTCAGCGGTTAAGAGCACTGACTGCTCTTCCTGAGGACCCGGGTTCAATTCCCAGCACCCACATGGCAGCTCACAACTGTCTGAAGATCCAGTTCCAGGGGATCTGACACCTTCACACCAATGCACATAAAATAAAATTAAATAAACCATAAAAAAATTTAAAAAAAAGACAAACTGGCTGAAAAGATGCAGAAGGAGATTGACGGAATGAAGTGAGTAGTCAGAGAAAAGCATCCTTCCTAAATACTTCCTGGGAGCCGTGGCAAGAGAGTTTGTATTGAGAGAGAATTGGAAAGAGAGGTGGCAATACTGACCTTGTCTGGCAACACTGTAGAGCTAACATAAGTGCCCTGCAACACAGCATGCAGTCGTCACCTGCCTTACTCACCAATGAAAGCTGGGAAGACGGCTAGAGGGTGAAGACAAAGAAGCAAATGGATAATTTAAAGAAAGAAATGCTCTCTTTAGACTTGGTATCTTATTTTAAAAAAAACTGGTAGCAAAAGAAAAGAAAAGAAAAAAACACCCTCAGCTTTACATTTTCTTTTATGGGAAAAAAAATGAAAATCTGGCCATGCTGGAACAAAAATCAGTCTTGTCTGACAGTATTTAAATTGAATGTCTGTGAGCCTGGCCCAGAATTTTTAGTGAAAGTACAAGCTATTAAAAACGTCATTGCAATAGATTAAAATTTAGAATGCTATTTTAATAATACTCCATTCTTCTCGATTTCACATGGCTGTCATTTTTAAGCTCTACCAATTTGAAGATACTTAATGGATAGTGTTGGTGGCTAAGTGACGAGAAGGCTGAACTCTCAGGTCCAGCTCAGCAGAGAAGACACGGGTTGCTTATACACTGTTACTAAGAAGACCTGACACGGGTGCACTTTGAGACTACTTTCCTGTCTGTGGAATGGGGACAACATGCCTTGTCAGGAACCAGTAAGACAGAGGGTCATCAAAGTTCTATAATGGGCAAGAATGCATCATATTCACGCTACATATGCTAAGTTGTTAGCATATGTAGGTCACGGTTAGGTCACTGGTTGGCAGGCTATCTCATTCTAGAAGCTTCTCCACTCTGTGTCCTAACTCAGAGGGCCAGTTAATAAGGAGTTAAACTACTCAATGCTAGGGCAGAGTCTTCTGAGCATGTTTTATAACCCTGAGGGGACAATTGGCTTTTGCTCAGTGTACCTGACAGTGACTAGCACATAGAGATGGGACCCTTAATAAACAGCTGTATTCTCTCATTCAGCATACTCCTCGCCCTCAGGGGTGTTGACTTCAGTTTGGTCAGTGGATAAGTATTTACCAGACAGCAAAACAAGCTACAGCTGGAGGGATAATTGCAGTGCTTCAGAGAGAAAGGCAACAGAAAAAAAAATATTACAACTGGATCTTCAGAGACTACCTTCATCATCATCATCATCATCATCATCATCACAGTCATTCTCAGTGTTGCTAATAAGTGCTCCCCAATCTTCACATCCTGGGCACACAGAAGGCCCCATTTCCCTGCCCCCTTTGATGGGTCAGTCATGTGGTAAGTCTAGGACAATGATGTGTGTTTTATTATATTGTTGTGGTAAAAGCCATGACCAAAATCAACTTATAAGAAGAAGAGGTTCATTTCAGGTCTTATAATTCCAGTTAATAGTCCATCACTGATAGAAGTTGGTACAGGAACCTAGAGTAGGATCCACAAAGGAAGGCAGCTTACTGGATTACTCAATAGCTCATGCTCTTAGCTTTCTTATAGCCCAGTCTTGCCTGGTTAGGGACAGTACCACCCACAGTGGGCTAGGCCATCCACCCTCAATCATCAGTCAAGACACTCTTTCCCAGATGTGGCCGTGAGAAAATCTGATGGAGGCAATTTTTTTTTTTCAGTTGACTTTCTCTTCCTCCCAGTCAATTCTAAGTTGCACCAATTTGGAAATTCAATCTAATCAGGCCAATATGTCAACAAATATGGCGTGTGTCACACTTTATATGCGCACTACTCTTGATTTTCTCTTCCTCTACTTTAGCGATAGTAGAAACACATGTTAAAATGAAGGCTTCAGAGGTGGGAAACGTATACTCTGGATGCCTTGGTTCTGATTATCCTGAGCGCCATGTGAAACAAGAGCAGCAAACAGAGCTCTGTCGCTGTGAATACCAAAGCTGGGGGTTCTCTTGCTAACTGGAGTCAATTCCTGCTGATCCAAGCACATGAGTAAGAGCTGCAGCAAGATGTCTGGAAGGGAAGGTAAGCCAGAGGAGTCCTAGGAATGGAAACGATACAGGAATTCTATCTCCTTTAAGCCACAGACTGTACTTTCCTTCAGAAATGGTCACCACTGGGATATTCTGAAGGATTACTCAATGTCTATATGCTTCTGTGTTGGAAACCCTGGGCTCCCGCCTTTAGGGTCTCTATCTCCTGTCCTAGCCCGGAGAGAATGCCTTTGTGCCCAGCACAAACATTATTTGAACATTGACATCTCAGTAGGGGCATGGTTAGGGGGAAACAGCATTTAGTTAACTCAGGTTGGCTCCTCAGAACCAGAACCCTAATAAACTAGACTGAAGTATCTCTCAGCTCTACAGTGAGAGTCGCCTCTGTCAGCCAGAGCCCCTTCCAGCCACACAGTCTCTGCTTCTGTCCTGTTTTACTTGAGATGCCTCTTCTTCAGAGCCAGTTCTGTTCCACCATAAGTACCACCGTGAGCTCTAACCCAACTCACCTTGCGACACCCACTCTGAAAACACCTCATAACAGAAATAGTATGAGCTCCTTGTTCCAGACAGAGCAGGTCTCTTCCAGCAGGGGCGTACACGCTGAATCTTGACTGTGAAACAGGGCCCAGTTCTGGAACTGTCCATAACCAGCAAGTGAGGCGATGAATCTGAAGTGCTTGGCACATAGTAGGCTCTTAAGGTATGTGCCACCTCTCACAACTCCCAACAGAAAGCAGATATAAACTTACAAAATGGGGCCAGCTCTTCTCTATCCAGGCAAGAATAGCTTTGTCTTTGATTCATTCCACATGGCAGCAATGTCTCCTCTAAACTGGAAAACATCTCACGCCTTTTATGTAGAAGTACAGACACACAGCATGCTGGCTTCTGAATAAAAGGAGTGAGATACCTAAAGCATTTGTGACATTGAAATCTCAGTAGGGGGCATGGTTAGGAGGAAATGGTGTTTACAAAGTCCCCACATGTGGGCAATAAGGAAACAAGAGCTGAAAGACACTGGTCTAAAGACATCTCCAATCCAAACATGGGTAGTGTTTTTGTTCCCCTTTGTCTGAGCCTCTTATTGCCATTGCTTACATCTCTTTTCTCATGTATATTCCAAGTCAATAATTTCTGGCAATCTCCCATACCCCTCCTCCTGGCCCTTGCCAGCCTCTCCATTCTTTGCTGAACTAATCAGCTATTCCCCTAGGGTATGAATTATGCAGGTGTCTACAGGGAAAACAAGCACCCAGGAGATGACAGGCTGGGCTTGATTTTCAAGACACGACACACGGAACTGGTTCACATCATTTCCAGCAACACTGGAGTAGAATGGAGTGAGTATTCTGCCTCTGACGTATTCCTATACCAGGTCTACCAGGTCAACTCAGAAAGCTTCCTTGGGTCAAGTATGTACCTGCAACGACAAACAGAAGCAAGTGCTTCCCCTTCAGGTAAGGGCTACTGGTGGGTCTGGACTTAGGATGGTTTGCTGGGATACGGTAGACACTACAGTCTCGCTCCCTGGTGGTATTTCTCAAGCTGTACGTCCTAGAAACTGGAAGACTCAATAATGATATTACAGGCTCCATAGCAGCAAGGAATATGGAAAACCATGCATAGCATTCTACAGAAGTACGACAAACAAGGAAGCCATAACACCTTGACTTAACCCAAAGCCAAAAGCTTTCCGTCTATCAAAGAGTTGAGATCTAGAGATGTCACCCTTAATATGACAGAGAAGCACCTCTGGTTTCTCATGACAAAAAATTTTCTCCTTAACTTGTGGCTCTAAGACTCTTAACTAACACTAAAGTCCTGGGTGAAAGACACAATAGAGATCGGCTCTCAGCCTAGGCTACAGGAGCACATGTAGCCTTCTGTGTTTCAGGCCCCCTGGATTATGGCTTCTTTGTAATGGACTGGGCATAGCATGAAATGGACCTGAGTCCTAGCCTGACTCCTCACAAAAGCTGTGTGACCTTGGATAAGGTGCTTTGCCTTTCTGAAAATCCAACATTTTTACTAACACGAAGCTGACGATGGTTCTTACTCCACAGGATTATTGCAAACATTAAAGTCCAGGGCTAATGTCAAAGTTTGGGTTATAGTCCGGTCTCTTTACTTATTAGTGGTCATGCTATCTCCCCGATGTCTCCTGGCTAGTCTGTATCCTATGTCTGTCCATTCCATTTCCTGTATAATTTTTTTCTAAGAGTTTTCTAGTCCTTCCGTCTCTCTAGCTCTTCCCTTACCATTTTCTGTTTCTCCACCTCTCCACATGTGTCTGTCTGCCTCTCTTACCCTCCTGCCTCACACCTTCCTTCAGTTTTACCATTGAGGCACAGAGCATTTCTCTTCAGGTGCAGCACCAGCTCCCTGGATACAGCAGGCCTTCCTTCTTCAGACACAGGCTTCTCACTGTAACCACTAGATTCTCAGGCTGTGGTGGGTCGAAGCCCCCTTCACTCTTTAACTTCAAACTTCAAGGTGCTGATTATATGATTGGTGCGGGAGAATTGTCTGTATTCTGTCAACCATGTTCCAAATGAATGCTGATTGGCCAGGCAGGAAGTATAGGCAAAAAACCAAACAGGAAATAGAAATGATGTAATGAGAACAAGAGAATTCTAGGAAGGAGGAAGTTGATTCCTCCCTCTCCTGCCCAGATCACTGAAGCAGCAGGATGTGATCTGCCCCCACTGAAAAAAGGTACTGAGTCACATGGCTAACATAGAACAGAAAAATGGGTTAATCAAGATGTGAGAGTTAGCCAGTGAGAGGCTAGAGCTAATGGGCTTATAATTTATGGAGACCTATGTGTGATTTTTTGGGGGGGCTAAACAGTTGTGGGGTACCAGGCAGGACAAAAAAAACCCAATAAACAAACAGGCTCCCCTTCATGTTACATATGATCTTTTAAGACACACTTCCGAAATGTGCCATATCCCTGGGGGCCTCCAAAGGACAGACAGGACCTACAGCCTGTGACCAGGCAGCCTAAAAATCTGAATCAGATCTGAGCCCCAGGGTCTTTCGGAACATGACTGTCCTCTCTGTGTGTGGCTCTCCTCAACATACTGCCACTGGGAATTAACTGGGGGTAGGAAATGTGTTGATGTTAAAAATGAAACAGCATTAGACAAGTTGCAAATCTTATGCAATTTCCTTGATAGGGAGAATGTTGGATTAGTTTCTAAAAGAGGCATCACAGAATCCTGTCCTCTCTCAGGAGGTCTCTCCAGAGCTCACAGTCAGGGTTCAGATGTGCCCAGATCCCTTCCAGCCAGAGTGACAGTGATGGGGACCTGAAAGGGCAGGGTCACATCCTGTGGGGAGAAGAGGAGGTTCCAAAGGAGAAAGGGAAAATCAGAAAGAGACCTGCTACTCTCCCAGGACTCGGTGCTGATGGGAAGAGCCCCCAGGAGCCCCAGTGATGTGGTATGTCCTTCTGTATATGTGCTGCTTTTATTGGATATTGAATAAATAATGTTTTGGCCAATGGCTTAGCAGAGTAAAGCCAGGCAGGAAATCCAAGCAGAGATATAGAGAGAGTGTGTAGGTGGAATCAAGGAGATACCATGTAGCTGCTGAAGGAGGAAGACACTGGAACCTTACCAGTAGGCCATAAACTTGTGGTAATACATAGATTAACAGAAATGGGTTAATTTAACATTTAAGAGCTAGCCAGGATTATGCCTAAGCCATTGGCTGAAACAGCTTTATTCATTATCCAACAAAAGCAACACATATACAGAAGGACATCCCACATCACCCCAAAATCCCCAAGTCTAATCACTCCTACTGCAATCCTGGCCCATCCTAGGGTACCTTAGCAGAATGCCAACTGTGGTGTGTTTAGAAAAATCCATCTTAAGAAGCCCACTGTCCAAACGGAAATCAAGGCCTCTCTCCTAAAGCCAAGACCCAAACCATGACTACTCTGCTCCTCCCCTCTCTAAACTCCTGCCGGATGAGGGAGACAGAGTGGCTAACAAGCAAGCAAGTTTGGTGTGGGGCGAGCTGCTCCTAACACTCAAAGGCTACCTCACTGAGATCCTCACAGCTACCCTCAGCTAGAGTACTCTCTTCTCTCACTTCAAAAACAGCCCACATGGATGACGGGATCTGTCCAATGTCACACAGCGACTAAATGGAAAAGATAGGATGGAACTCGAGGGCCCACCCCTTTCCTAAAACCAGCAACATAATTTTCAAAATGATTTTTACTAATTTTCAAAATACTTAGCAATTACTACCCTAGGCACTATGCTGATAAGTATTTTGCACATATCTCACTTAATTCTACTGTGCACGTGAGCTAACTATTATTAGAATTCCCATTCTATAGATGAATGAAAAGGCCAAAGGAAACATAGTCTAGTACTTTTCAGATGTAATATGTTAAGTATATAAACCAAGAACTCTGCTCTGTGCAGAAGCCAGCGCCTTCTTTTCCAGGGTGATCCCTACACCCAGGGTCACTTCCTTGTGAGCCCCAGGGGCTACTGTCACTAAGGGAATCAGCCTGAGTTCACCTCCAGGCCTGGAGGCACATGCCACTGGGGACTGGCCGCCACTGAACTGGTTTCCCTTAGAAACACACAGAAGGTGTTGTCAGGAGAGGGCAAAGCTGCTTGCAAACTCCAGGGGTGACTCAAGGTAAATCCATTTCCCTCCTGTCAAGAGAGACTCAACAAGGGTATAATCAGAAGCTAATGTGTGCGCCTCTGATTGCACCCATCACAGGGGTGGCACGTAATTGAACAAGTTCTCCATGCCTGGAGGAGCAAAGCAATGCCCATCACTGGCAAGTGTCATTCGTCGGGCCAGCGCACACTCGTTTGTAATAAAATTATGGAAATCTTGCCAAAAGGCTGTGGAAAGGATAGAACCTTGAGGGGCAGGACCTCCCCAGACCTCAGAATGCATCCACCTTGACCAAAGAGCTTGTTTCCACACAGGCTGGCCGTTTTTCTAATGTTCTCTCTTCAGTGCTCAATGCTTCATGACTCCCGGGCCTACATACTGAGACTGGTATGACTGTGCCCATATGGTCCCTAGGCTACTCCAGCCCCAGGTGCCCAGACACCCAGAAGTAAGCCCAGAGGGCCAGACAGGGGACAGGACTTCTTTCTCAGTAGCTGGTAACAAGAGTAATATTGCATTGTTATTGTAAACGACACACTGTACTGAGAAGTATAACCTGGAAAGTGGTCCACTTACTGGGGTCACATATGTGGTAAGTTGTACTTGAATCTGATTCTAAAGTTCATCTGTTAAGTAGTCCTTCCATCTAACCTGCCTAGATGAGATGACACAACTCCACCCTGGACCATGGAGTTAGAAATGGGATGAGCCAGGAAAGAGAAACTAGATGCCTTGCTAGCCAGCTGCATACACTCCAAGGCATATTTGTATGCACGCATCTATGTTTGTGCGTGTGTGTGTGTGTGTGTGTGTGTGTGTGTGTGTGTGTGTGTGTGTGTGTGTGTTGTGACAGAGTCTCGGGTAGCTCTGGTTGTTCACAAACTTCCTACATAGCTGAAGAACTCTTGCTCCTCCAGACTCAACCTCTTGAGTGTTAGGATTTTAGGCAGGTGCCACCACGTCCAGCTTAGACACTTTGGAGAACTGAATCAAGGCCGTGGATAGACAAGCACTCTACCGTTGAAGCTCCTGCCCCAGCCACATTCACTTTGTTCTCATATGCTTAGCAACACCTTCTTGCCAGATACTGTTTCTAGACACGTAGGGATACAGATCATGCATGAAGATACCAATAAGAAAGTTTCAAAAAAATTACAAATACATTCAAGAAAACAAAACCACAAACCAGAGGGACCAGGGCAGGAAAAGGTATGTAAGTTATTTTAGTAAAAGGGAAAAATAACTTTGTAAATTGTTCAGGAGCAGAACTGTTCGGGACTGGGTAGCTTATTTGTTCAAAGGCTTCCATGCTGAGTGAGTGAAAACAGAAGAAGAAAACTGCAGAAGGAGAGAGTCGTGCAGCTCTTGATAAGCCAGGCTCGAGATCCACCAGGGCACATGCGGCAGCTCCGCCATCTTGCATTGTCCCATCTGAAGACTGACCACCCACACAGAGATCTCTGAGGCACAGCTCCTGGGTTCCCGAGTTCTGCCTAACAGTTTCAACTAGAAAGTGTGGAGGAAAACGGGATCATACTGTGAGACTTACTGACTTGAGCACAAGTTCAGAAGTGTTCCTGCCCTAAGAGGGGAAGGGACCCAGCCATCTAAGAGGGGACCCAGCCATGCTGAGGGGAAAGCCACCCGTCTAGTAACACGGTGTTCATAAGGTCTTCCAAACTAATGACCCTAATTTCAATCCATTTCAGAGGTGAGCGATCAGGTGATGGACGAGGAGAGAAAAGAGGGATTAATTCATCTCTCAAGGACATTTGGTCCTGAAAAGTTACAAAGATGGACTCATTTGTGAGTCATAATGATTTGCTACCAGAAGAAGCAATTATCTTGAAGTTTATTTGGCCCCAGGATCAATTTTTATTTAATTGCTCATCTCTCTCCTGGAAATCCAAGCAGTCAGTCCCCCTCTGTCTGGGTCTCTGTCTCAATCTCAGCGCTCCATCTTCCCCTTCTTCTGTTCCTCCTCCTTCCCTTCCTCTCTTCCTTCTGTCTTCCATCTCTCCTTAGAGGATCCCAAGGACCCGTTGATTTCACATTTCCCAACAGAACTGCCGCTTTCCCCTCCCCTCTCTACACAGCGCTGGTCCTCGCTCTCTATAGCTTACTTCCTACCATCTTTTGTTACGGTCAAAGACCATGTCACTGTCTCAATGTTTCATGCTGATTCATTGCTTTGGGGAGACCCAGCTCTTCTCCTGGAAACACGGGATGAGTAACCCAGAGCTGCTGCTTACCATCCCTGACTCTCTGCCCTACACCAGACCAACAGACTGGGGACAAGGAGGAGTCAGTGGGCAAAAGTGACTGAGCACAAGCTCGCATGCTCTCAGTCTGTTGAGCCCTCACAGCAACCTTCCTTCATGGCAGCAAATGTTTCTACTTTACAAATGAGGAAACTGAGACACGGAGGCTAATTAAGGAACCTGCTCGAAACTGCAGGGATAGTAAGAAAAAATGGCAGGATTTCAAATCCGATAATCTAATTCCAGAATTCCAGCATTTCTGATTTCTATATTTAGGAAGTAAGTGTTGACTGAGGAAATTAATGAGCGATGATGCAATGGCTATTTGGGGGTTCCTGTTTTGCTTCTGGGGATTTAAGATAGGACCCGGAACTCTTTACACAGCTGCATATCAATATCACTCCCATGGGCCATGCTCACTCTAGGACCTGCTGAAAGGCCAGCACTCAGAGCTACATCTCACCTCCATCAGCCATGCTCACTCTAGGACCCGTCGAAAGGCCAGCACTCAGAGCCACACCTCATTTCCCAGCTCTGCCTTGGCTAGGTGATGGCTTTGCCTCGATGTCTTCAAACTATGAATTTAGCCAAAAAAAAAAAAAAGCCAAATTGAAGGTTCTGAAGAGCAGGTTTCTGACCTGGAAGGTCTAGTAGATCTGAGTCAGCTTCCTTCTGACAAGAAAACAAATCCCAGTAAAAGCATGACGGAGGGGCTTCATAGCAGTGTCTGCCCCTCTGGTCAACAGACAAAGGCAAAACAAATATCCTGGAGAACATGTGATAGGTGATAGAAGCGGGGAGAATGGTGTTTTTCCTACATAACAGGTAGAATGGGGATAGGCCAAGGGGTATCGCTAGTGAGCTACAGTCACCACCACAGGTCTTTGTCACTTACACACCCTGCATGCAACATATCACTCCCACCTGCAGTTTCAAGGACTTGATTGTGGGTTTCTGTTTGGCCTCCCTGATCACCGCTCTACATTCACGCCTTAAACATGGGCCGTACAGTCAGTGCTCGGTAAATAATTCCTGATGTGTGAATGAGGGAGCCCCAACCCCAGTTGGCTCTACTTTCAACTACTCATCCTCCATGACTTCCAGGTGGCATCTGCCTCCATACCCAGACATACCCATAAAGCCATGGAGTCATGGACACACTTATGTATGGCTGATACTAGACCCCCCATGACAGGGATGTTTTCTAAGACATTGGGGCAAGAAAGGCAATGTGATGGCATGAAGGAAGAGTGGTAGAGCCTGTAAAACAGTTGAGTGCAAAATAAATTGTCCTACTGAATCTGTTACTTCACAGACTCAGGCCAGCTCCAGGTGATGCGGCTCCACTGAGCGATTTCCAGAGCAGTCATGCAAAAGTCAAGTATGCTTTCACCAACGTCAAACAAAGACATGGCAGCTTAGCACTTCCAAAGCAATTCTCCCTCAGCTCTGCCCCTTCGCTCTGAAAGCCAACTTAGTAGGGAAAGCGTGTTGGTTACTAATCTTGGCCTGCCCTTCCCTCCTTCTTATTAAAAAGCCTTGCAGCTGTACTTCCGGTAATCCGTTGTGTTCTTGTCCCTCAGCCTGAAAAACATCCCATTTTGTAATTGTCAATTAGAATTTTTCTCCAAAATTCAGCGAAGGCATGCTTCCTGCTTTGCTCATCCATACTGGGATGCAATAGGAACCCTCCACTCTAATGGAGAAAGGTGGGATGCGCCCTTACACTGTCTTGTAAAGAGTGTCTCTTCTAACCACCTTGACTGTTGAATAGAAGAACTGACCCAGTCAGCCATAAACAGAGGCATGGACCACCATCTGCCACAGTTAGCTAAGGAAACAGACTAGATGTGGCTGCCGTATTCTTTTAAAAGAGGGAGGCTGTTTCACACCACTTCATGGGGGAAGTCAGTAAACCACGCTTGACAGGCTGCTAAGAGCTTTCAACAAATAATACCTGATAGTACTACCATTGAAATCAGCTAACACACAAGTTATGATAGTTCAGAAACTACACCGAGTTTGCTTAAAACAGCTTGTTCTCATGATGTTCCTACCAGACAGATGCATTTTAGCGACCCCCTTTTAAAGATAAAGAAGCTGAGGCATGTGATGGTTGGGCTGTCCATGCAAGGTCAGCAGATCCTCAAAATTTACAGGCTGTTTACAGATCGGCTCTGGTGAGCACACGTCTGCACAACTCTGGAGTTTTACTGGGAATCACTGGAACAAACAGGTCCTTTACTGTGGATCTTGCAGGGTCTTTAGTATATGAATGTGCATGAAAGTACCACAAGGGTGGGGTCTCTAACCTTCTCCAGACTTTGAGGGGAGCAGCATACGCTTCAGTGTGGTTTCAGAAGCAGCATGTCTGAGTATGTTAAGTTAGAGAGAACTGCTGAGCTGGAACCTTCAGCTCACTCTTGCTTGATCCAAAAAGCCTCATTCCTCTCTCTCCAAACCCTACCCTTTGAGAGAATCTCCAACAGGAAAAAGGGGCCAAACATTCCAGCCTTGCATTCTTGTCGGCTGCAGCAGCTCCTTGCCTGAATTTGCCAGTAACCCAAGAATTCACCTAAAGCAGTCAGTTTTTGACCATACTTAGACACAAATGCTGTGTGCGGAGGACACATCATCACCCCTTGCCTCCAGGGTGTATAGTTTGGCCACGTGACTTCTCCGACCCCAGTCTCTGAGGCTGGAGGACTCAGGTGGTATAGAGGAAGCACAGCCCAATGGGGGGGGCGTGTTCGCCTCGGGCTAATGTTATGTATAAATTGGGATAAATTGGGAGTTGCTTTGCTCAAGTAAACCTGTTCTTTTACTTTTTTAGTTTAGCCTGATCTGGCTTACTGCATCAGCAGAGAAACCTATCATGGCATAACAGAAAATCTATTAAGAACCACCTGAGCCGGGTGGTGGTGGTGAGCGCCTTTAATCCCAGCACTCAAGAGGCAGAGGAACGTGGATCTCTGTGAGTTCGAGGCCAGCCTGGTCTACAGCCTTGGTCTACAAGCTCCACTGGTACAGCAAAACCCTGTCTTGAAAAAACAAACAAAGAAACAAACAAATAAATAAAAATAAAAAAATTAACCACCTGCCATTGCTTCTTAGAAATAAAGTAGCCATTGTCTTCCAAACTCTCAGCCTTCACACACTCTCGACCACATGTTAAATGAAGTCCAAGATACCCCAGGAAGGTGGGGACTGGGGGAGGAAGGTCAGACAGGCACAGTCCAGGCAAGCTGAGGGAGCCCCAGATCAGAACCTTTGGGAAATGAATAGCCCTTTGAATACAAGTCAGGCATCCAGTGGGGGTGATGGTCCTTGCCTGTAAGAAAGGCAGCTTTCCTCTCTCTCTTAACCAACAGGCTCCTGGAATGCAGTTCTGGGATACTCTTAGCAGACAAGGATATGGAAGAACATACTGACTGTTCTGGAAGGGACCTGACAAAAAATTAGACATGAAATTTCCCAAGGACTTCCAGAAACTGCCACAGGTAGACAAAAGTAAGCATTCTGTTCTGAGGATGGACTGTCACTATTCTTTGGAGGACATCTTTGCATCGCTGGCTGTACTCAAAACAGCAGTGAGATTCCAGATAAAAGCTGCCCCTCCCTTCCTTTTCTCTCAGCAAATCAAAAATCTGATGCTAAATTCCTTGAAACTAATACCAAAACCAGGAAATCTTGAAATATTAAGATAATGTTTGCCTTAGAAAATGAATTCCATCACTCTGCAAACACTTTCACAATACAGACCTGAAACGTTCCCTTCTGTGTCTCAATGTGTGTATGCCTCCAATCCATATGCTGAAATCCAGACAACAATGTGACTGAGTTAGGAGACAAGGCTTGCGAAGGTGATGGGGCCAAGGTTGCAGAGCTCCCCACACATGAGATGAAGCCTTTTTCACCCTGACTACAAAACAAGGTATCATCTAAGAAACAGAAAGAAAGGGAGAAGTAGGGAAGGAGGAAAGAAGCCAGGCATGATGCTTCCAATACTAATCTCAGCCCTAGGGCTTGCATTCTTGCCTACTTGGGAAGTTCTGGGCTAATGAGGGACTCTTTGTCATAAAGAAGTCGGAGAGTATCTGAGGATTGTGAGCAGAAGTCATCCTCTGGCCTATACATGCATGAAGATGCCCCTACATTTGCACATATACAAAAAATATACTGCAATCAAGAAAGGAACCTAGCAAGATTTTAATTGCTACCCCATTAGGTAGATGATCCTTAAAAGTTACTTCCCCTGCATTGCTGTCATCACAACCCTGTCCTGAACTGAGCTCAACAGCCCTGACTTTGCTCTCTCCTCCTTGGCTGTGTCCTTCATGCCAGAGATAGCCTCATTGACATTCTCCCAGTCACTGCGAGGATCTCAGAGTCATACCTGGTGATGGTGAGGACTCAGTGGGATGATGCTCTGGGGACATGGGGATTGCTCACTGGTGACTCAGAGCCTGACTCAGCTGCTGGGGGCAGCTTGTGGGGGTGGGACAGAAGGCCAGCAGGCTGGGCTTCACCCTCTCTCCCTTCAACCACAGTTTCGTTGCTATCCCCTGCTATATGCTGCTAGGTAGCCAACATGTCATATGAACCAAGATTCTGAAGGACCAAGAAATAACTTCAGAAGCACAAAGAAGATGTTTATTGAAGGATTTATTCAAATGGCTTCAGAAATGTAAGTCATGATTACATTTCTTACTGCAATACACTGAGTATTATAAATCCTCAAGCGTTTCCTTGGCGATGATACTGAAAAAGAAATCTCATTTTTATAAGATCAATTGACACAGAGAGGAGGAAAGGCCAAAAGACAGACACATACACACATGCGCATGCGCACACACACTCCTATCACAGGTTGAGATTCTCAGGCTGCCTCAGTGAACTCAACTACCATGATATTTGGGGAAATTTATCTTCTTGTTCTGAGATTCTAGCCTCTGGAGGAATCTAGACTTTCTTTGCCAGACTCTAGCCTGCCTGGTAAGTCAACTACAGATGCACAGAATCCCATGACTCCTCCACCCCAACCCCCATTCTTGTTAGAAGCCTTGAGCACTGTCATGCAGATACATCATCCCTCACAAAAACCAGGCTCTGTCCCTCTGATCTCAGATCTCTCCAGGCAGGTGGGGAGTTTTCTTTGCTTCATCAATCCAAACAGTCAGCCAATGCTAGCCCCTGCTTTTCCTCTCTTCCCAAGTAAGGAAAACTAAGAAGCCTTTTCTGAGGATGTGAACACAACTCTGCAAATAGACTTAATGAGTCACTCTCAAAAGTAGGTCTGGAGGGTCCCCGGGAGATCTATCAGCCTCTTGCAATATTCATGCAGTCACGTTCATCTCCTTGCATCTATTATCACTGAGTAATCTATTGACATTTAACAGTGAAACAATAGCAAACAACAGCCCAAGGCTATCCAAAACAATTCTGTTTTCCCAGTCATGCCTGATCTGTGGTTTTTGGAGCTGAACGACTAGACCAAGTTATGTGGAGTAGATTTGTCCACCAGAGGCATTCATAGGCAGATATTTTCAAATTCAGGTTAGATAGGATTACTTAAATGTACTTGACCAGTGCTGACTTTTTAGGCAATATGCCTGAATGTTCTTCCTAAATTCTATCACAAGAAGCTTCCACCCAGACTTTCTCACAGCATTCTAGGTGACTACTAACAGCCAAGGGTTACATATGTTGTCACCAATGGGTGACAACATATGTATTATGCTGTCAAAAGGTAGGGTGCAAATTAGGAAGAAAACTGCTCATTGACATTCTCTAAAATGATTTTTTTTCTTCTTTTCATTGAGTGCTGATGCTAGGTTGGGAAACAATCTTTATTTTCCTGGTCTAAACGTGGATTGGCTATGGGGAGTGGGGAACACAGGCAGAGTTAAGAAAGGCATACTGGACCCTTGGTGGTCCATGACACTATGAATCATATACTATGGACGTTCAACACTCTTTCCTCTTTCTACCAATTCCTGGCTAGGACACCTTTCTCCACTAATGGAAATGTTCTCCCAAAGGGCAGTAACACTTAGTACTTGAAAAATAGCTAGTGCCCAGGGGTAGGTTGATCCCGAATTTCCTGAGAAACCACCACACTACTTTCCAGAGTGGTTGCACAAGTTTGCATTCCCACCAGCAATGGATGAGTGTACCCCTTTCTCCACAACCTCTCTAGCAAAGGCTATCATTGGTGTTTTTTATTTTAGCCATTCTGACAGGTTTAAGATGGTATCTTAAAGTTGTCTTGATTTGCATTTCCCTGATCACTAAGGAAGTTGAACATGACCTTAAGTGTCTTTTGGCCATTTGAACTTCTTCTGTTGAGAATTCTCTGTTCAGCTCAGTACCCCATTTTATAATTGGGCTGATTAGCCGTTTACGGTCTAATTTCTTGAGTTCTTTATATATTTTGGAGATTGGGGGAGCCTAAGCAGTTTGGATGCTCACCTTACTAGACCTGGATGGAGGTGGGTGGTCCTTGGACTTCCCACACGTCAGGGAACCCTGACTGCTCTTTGAGCTGATGAGGGAGGGGGACTTGATCGGGGGAGGGGGAAGGAAATGGGAGGCGGTGGCGGGGAGGAGGCAGAAATCTTTAATAAATACATAAATAAATTTAAAAAAAAAGAAAAGGAAAACAAGAAGATGGCTAAGGCATATCTTTAAAAAATACCTTTATAAAATAAAGATGTGGATTGCAAAAAAAAAAAAAAGAAAAATAGCTAGTGCAAATGAGGAATAAAACTTGTAAGTCGTGTGTGTGTGTTCATCATGCATGTGCCGGCACATGCGTTACAGAGCATGTGCACATGTAACTTTAGTGTCATTCCTCAAGAGACATCCACCTCAGTTTTGTGTTTGTTTGTTGTTGACACAAGGTCTCTCATAGGTCTGAGCTTACCTTATTGAGTTTGCCTGGCTGGCCAGAGAGTCTCCACCTCCCAAGATCTGAGATTATAAACACACATCACCTGATACAACTTCTTTTTTCTAAACAGGTCTGGAGATAAAACTCGGGTCCGCATGTTTTATGGGACGAGGCATCTCCCCTATTCCTGTACTTGTCATTTCATTCAAATACAATTAACATGTAGCTAACTGTCACTGCATTACAACTTAACGCCTTAGAGGATGATGTGTGTATGTTGGTAAAACAAATGCTGCTCTTTCTGGGTGAGCTCTGTCTGTAGACAGGTTCTTCAGAATATGGACAAACAGAACTGCCAAGCTTCTTGCTGCTCTAGCAAAAGCTATTTCCTGGCCACTCCTTTAGGTACTAGATACTGCAGAGCATCACTGGGAGGAAGACAAAAGACTTGGAGATGAGAAAACAGCCAAAGATACAGACATATTAGGGGCAAACAGAGCTGCAGCCCGGCCAACAGGTTGGTAATTCAGAACACAATGGCCTTTCTGATATCGCTGGAAAGCGGATTGCCAAACGGGGAACATCAGTCTCTTCACGTCTGCAGCAAACACTCCCTCGAATGCAAAATTACAACTTGGTGACTATTTGGGATCCAGCCTTCTGTATTTTTTATGATGCTTAAAGGAGATTAATGGGACAATCAAGATATTACGGATGAAAACCACATGCATTTCAAATGAGACTGTGACAAATGGCTGGAAAGTCTCTAGAATAGGCAACAAGAGCTCTGAAATGAGGAACACTTTACTGTGGTGTGCATCCTCATCCTGATAATTACCTCTGGGCATACAACATCAAGAGAGCACACAAACTTCCACAAGAAAGAAGAAGGAGCTTGTCATTAAACAATTATAAGGTCCAAGGGGGCCAGTGTTGGCACTAAGCACTGCAGAAGCACAAACAGCTGTATTCAGAAGAATCCCATTATTATTAGGCAGTTCAATCAACACAATAATTATTATAATGGCTGGCATTTATCAAGAGTCTGTTATATGGCAGACAATCTATATGCAATGACTGTAAGGCTCCTGGCAACACTCCATGGTGTCATCTGTTTATATACTAATAGTGCTTAGTAAGCAGGAATACAAATGCTTTCCATATATTACGTAGGTGTATGGGGATATATATATATACAAGTGAATACTTATCTTGTTATGTATCTAATCAAAATTACAATTATTTTTAGGTAAACATTTTATATATACATACATACATAATATATGTTATACATGTATATATATGATATATCATGTATGATATATATATCTTGGTGGTCTGAATGAGAAAGATCTTCCCTTGTCTCAGGTATGTAAAAACTGGGTCCCCAGTTAGTGGTGCTGTTTAGGGAGGTTTGGTGGGGGTGTAACCTTACGGGAAGAAGTATGCCTCACTTGAGGCAGGCTTTAAAATTAAGACTCATGTTACTTCTAGTTCTCTCCCCACCCCCTTGGCTTCATACTTGAAGTTGAAGAAGTTAGCTCTCAGCTTTTTAGTTATACCACCATGCCTGCCACTTGCTACCATGCTGTCCCCATCATGGACTTTAACCCTCTAGAACGATAAGCCAAAATATATGCCTTCATCACGGTGTTCTATTGCCACAACAGAAAAGTGAGTAACACTTATCTGCCAATTGATAAAATGAGGATGGGCTCATCCAGTTCTCACATCAACCCTATCATGTGGACAACTGAGGACAGAAGTATCTGCCATCCTGCATCCGCCTAGCTATGCTGGAAGGAGAAAGGCACATGCTGAATGAATGAGTGACTGACCCATGCATGCCTGATCCATGGCAGAGTGAGGCATGCACCCAGGTCTAGCTCACCATGTAGCCAGCATGCAGGTACAGCCACACTGCAGAGTGTGTTCTGTGTCCCTGGGACACATTACCGTTTCTCATAAAAGTGATGGTGCCTGGAGTTGAACCCCAGGTCTGACAGCTACCATCAATTACTTGCCTTCTCTTGGGCCATCCTATCTCAATTATGATTCCACATATCTTAGCGCTAAGCTAACATTTTTAGGCACTTCTTCCTTTCATCGATGTAGGTCATTTTGGAAAACATTTCCCTTCCTTAATTTGCCACTCCATGGCTTAGAATGAATTTAGCTGCCCTCCTAGAGAGGGGGGTGGTGGTGGTAGTTTTGTAAGTATCAAATCACCAGTCTCCTTTGAAGACACCCCTGAACAAGTCCGAGAACAGTTTTTACTGTAAAGTTCTAGATTATTCTGTGTGGTCTTCTTGCCAGTAGTATGCACCTCTCTGACTTCCAGAGAAGGTGAGACTGTTGCTGTAAAAGTAAACCATAGCGAACATCTCCTTGATGCCTTCTCTCAATACGAATTTTTTTTTTCAGGATCCCCTGGTCACTTCCTCGTGCCCCCAATACCCCAGATTCCATTTGAGGACCCCAGTAGTGGAGAACAACTGAGTCTCTCGATGGTCTTTATCCTGTGGGAACAAGGATTTCTTGGTTCAGGGGTGGTTCCATGAGCCAAGTCAGTCCAGTAACAGTGTCTCTCAGTCTTACACTAGCATTGCTAGGATAAAGATGGGCTACTTTCCTGCTGGGCAATGTAAGGGAAGGATACAACAGAAACAAACATCTGAGGGGCTCCAAACAAGCTTGTATTTAATGACAACATCATGCTGTTAGACCAGACAACGAGAAGAAAAGAAGTCAGACCCTAAGAAGATTCGATCTAGTCAATAGAGCAAGCAACCCCTTAAGTCATCTCAAGTCTGTGCTTCCCAATCAGAGGAGATAGCAAATCCTTGTTATCACTGCAGCCAGTTTACTAGATTTCTATTCTTTGCAAATGAAAATATAAATGTAAATCTTTGGAGAATGAAGATGAAAGTTAAGGGTGACCTCCTGTTTCCTAAACCTGACAGCCCTATCTCATAAAAAAAGAAACAACTCATGCACTACTCCATAAAAGAACAGACTCTTCCCACACGATACTCACAAGGGAAACTCCTCCTCACTCATCAAGACCCAGCTCAGATGTCCCTTTCAGTTTCCCAGACTACACTCCGGCAAAATTAATCATTTCCTGCTGTTTTATTCCCATTGTAATGTATTACTCATTCACTTATATAAATATTAAGGCGAAGCTATTACATATAGCTCAAGCATAGAGAACATATTTTCTTTATCTCTACATATGTCAACCCACACGTAAAAACATGGATACTAAAGCCTCTGATTGACATGAACTCGGACAGCCACATGCCACTATGGCTGTTTCCTCTTCTATAAAATAGACATAAATGGACTGTTATTAACACACGGCTTCATATGGAACAGTCAGCTAGCTGGGACATTAGTAAGCTAGTGGCAACAGGCAGTTATAAGAATTTCTTTAGAATTTGTTTAATAAAAGGTAAAATTAAATTGATAGGGAAATACATTTAAAAATCCTCTCAAAACTACTAGCTCAGTGTTGACTGCCAAAATTACCATTTGGCTTAGAAGACAGAAGCAATCTCTTAAGTCTGTGATTGGGGAACAAGTAAGTGTGGGCTTACCACTTGTCTTTGCCTTCATCTATAGGCCCAAATCCATGTTGTTATATTAGGCTCTGGAGACCCTTTCAACATGTAGCAATGGGATGGCAAGAGAATCCTAACAATAATAGGTATATTACAGAAAAGGAAATAGAATAATCTTAATGCAAATGTGGATCATCCCAGGGCTGGCCCTGCAAACCAGTATGAGCAAACCATATCAAACTGATAGTTTACCTTCAGTGACAAGCATCAGTTGCTGCTTCTGGAAACAAAACTTGACCTTATCCTTTGTTCTCCAACCCTCTAGTTCAGGTATGTCCCCACCTCCACTCCCAGAGTGCCTGCCCAAGCGTGACAAGCCCAGGAAGGCCACCAGGTCTGTCTTCCTGGGGCCATCTTCACTGGTTCTAGAATGAGCACATCAACTAATGTGAACCAATGAAAGTCAAGCTGTAGGTCTCGGCTATCACAGCTGTATGTGAAAGAGAAACTGTCTTTTCAGCAAAGGTTTTCCATTCGGAGGAAGACATGGTATGGCACTTGACTCTGCCCTGGGACCTCATGGAAGAAGCCAGCGAGCACTTAGCAAACACAGAAGAAAGCAGAGGTAAGAGACGGAAGGCAAGCTAGAGGGAACCAATTATATCAAGAAGCAATACAACATCAGACAAGCAATCCATGTTCTAAGACAACTGTTGTTTGCTGACATCCATTTGGCAAACTTCCAAAGCCTGCCCAACCCCGCTTTTCTCTAGAAATTCAAGGTACAAGCCCACCTCTACCCCTTACACTCAGCCATCTTGCCCATCTCCAAGTCTCACACTCCCATGCCTCAGGCATAATGTAATTTGTAGGTGTCCTTTCCATTGTCGTTCTAATAACAGCTTATTTCCTAGAAGGAAATCATCAAACCTTCAGAGAGAGAAGAATACATTCAAAGCTTCCCTACATCAGCTATTTGATTCATCACCTTCACATCAATAACTTAACTTGAGAAGCTTCAACCGTATCACTTCCTCCCATCACCTGGATACAAACATTCTCATACAAAGTTTTCTCCACTGGTATGCTCAAGAAGGCAATATCAGAGTTAAGACTAAAAGTCAGAGGTGTCTGTCTGGCTCTGCTTAGAACTCTCTGAGAGACAGGAATGACGAATGTAGCCTTGGTGCCAGATCCACGCTTGGGTATTTCATTCAGCACTTTCTATCCCTTCTCCCCCGCTGCTTCCTCATTAGCTGAGTAAAGAAATGTCTCTTAAGGAAACATCTTCATTGTTTATCTAGCAGAGTTCTCTGCTTTTTTGGAATACATGAGTTACTTTAAAAAATTAATGCTCCCCTGAGATACAATATTTTAAATGAAGGGAAGGCTGGCCTTTCTTAAACTCTTGTTTCCTTTATTCAAATTGATGCTTTATAAGTTCCAGAGACTGACACTCTGATAAAGACAGCTCTCAGTTGCACTGCCAGGCACAGCGTCCCTTCACTGCTTAAAAGAACCAGAGAAAAATGACTCACAAATATGATCTGGGAAAATTCAGAAAGAATAATGGGAGAATGCAAATGTCAGCTTCTAAAAGAAAGAGTGGCTCAGAAGTAGAGGAGAAGAGGGTAAAGTAGGCTGTAGGTCCTGGGGCCATGAGTCACACAGGCAGGGAAAAATCAGAGGAACTAGAAAGAAAAAGTCCCAGTCCCTGATGACCTTTCCTATACATAACATGCAAGCCCCCTTTCCTCCTCAGCTTCGAGATCTGACTCCAGCATTGTTCTCCAGATACAGACTTCGTCTGGGAGCATGCCAAATGATACTACCCTCAACCCAGTCTTCTCCAAAGCAAGTCCATGAACTTGTTCAATTAGGATTCATTGGGAATTGGTAGTAAATGGTCAACATAATATGATATCCAACATAAGGAATGTCATGTATCATATAAATTATTTCCAAGGTCTCCCTACTAGTTCAAAGGAATCCATGTCTGGTTCTCCTTTGTCTTTCACCCTGTCACAGATATATTATCTTCATTGCTCTAAGTTTTGCCTTTGAAGTCCTCTCAGTCAGCCCATCTGTTACGCAACAGCTGGCGTCCTGACTACTCAGTGCCTGCCACGTGTTCTGTTCGTGCCCACGTTATTTACGCAAGTTCTGATTCTTGGAGACAGCAAGGGTCAGGTGCAGCACTTTTCAGAGCAGACGAAAGGAAACATGTTCTCATCCCCGAGGAGGTGTTGTCCTGCCAGATCTTCCCCACTGTGCTCAGGATCAACCTTCGAGTCTTGCCTCAGTGGGGGAAAGATGGGGTGCATGGCACCCAATAAGCATCACACTGCTCGGCTGCCCTTTGCACCTCCTAAGTTGGAATCCTTCAGCTCAAGTCTTCCGAACATCCCAGCCCAGGAAGGTTGCTTCTGCAGGAGCTGGCAGGAAAGGTTATGCCCTGGGAGGAGGCAGCAAGAGTGGTTAGGTCTGAGCCAGCCTGGCAATGACAGTACAGCTACTGCTCTCTCTGTTCAAACCAGTGCTGGTTCTTTGAATGTGGCATCTGTCAAGGCTCAGTGAAGATGACAGATGCCTCCCTGCTCCAGGAACAAACAACACAGCCCTGTGGAGCTGACAAAAACAACCACAGCCAAACCGGAGCAGAGAGGTGCCGATCTCCGGGAATATTCAGAAGAACAGTGTAGGAGTCCAAGTCTACCACACACCTGCTCCCCTAAAGAAAGCATGCTCTCATTATGAAACCTCAGAATCAAAAGGTGACTCCAGGAAACAGTGTGGTGCCTGGGTGGCCTCATTCATCAACAGATGAGCTGCTCCTTCAAGAGACAATATATGTCCAGGAATAAGAGTCCTCCCCACCCCCTGCAACACAACTGCTTAGATACAGTTAATCCCCCTTCCATGGGGAATATCAGCTGGGGAGGATGAACCAATTTAGCATGTATCATCATCCTGAGTCAGCTCTAATCCCATGTGCCCCGATTAGATCACACATCTATATATGGAGCTCCTATCTATAATGTGGTACATTGTAGGAGCTCAGTGGATAACTATTAAATGAACAGATACATTCCAAGGCAACTAAAGGGGGTGAGAAGAAAAGAAAGGAGAAAAGGAGACCACTAAGTGGAGTGAAATAATAGGAATAATTAGAGACATCAACTATAAATACAGGAACTAATCTGAGGAAAGAAGACAAGAGAATCATCTCATTATGTATTCTAAATTATGCCCATGATGTCTGCAATGATTTTTGGTACCAACACAACATGAAAAATAAAGAGGCTACCCCAGGCTCACAGAAATTCATGGTGTTGTCTTGGAGAAGAAGACAGATGAACCAATAGATGCAACACAATGGCATAGAGGATCTGAGACAAAAGCTTGGGCTAAAATGCAAGTGGCTTTCCAGAAGAGCTGATGACCAGAGGACATTGCAGAAAGGAGCAGCCGGGGGGAAGCTGGGAGCCACTGTTCACAGGTAGTGCTGAGTCCTGCTCCTCCTTTAGGACCAGATGCAAAGGGTGGCAGTGGGGCTTCCCCATCTCTGAGGCTGCAGTCAAGCTAGGGAAGCAACCCCGCTCTGGTTTCTGAATTCTCTAAGAAGCAAAGACAGCCACATTTAACAAAGTCTTACTCTGCCTTGACCTGTGCAATGTAGGGAGAGTCACTGGGGAGCAGCTAGGAATGCCAATGTCTTCCACCCAACCCAAGGGTTTCAGTGTTCCTCACATGTGGCTCGCTTCTTCCCATTCAATCTCCGTGTATGTTTCTTGAATGACCAAAGGAAAACACACACAATAAGCAAGTGAGTCAAGCCATTTTGACTCTCTGCCACAACCTGGACATTTACAAAGAACGTGGAAAAGTAAAGCAGGAGTCAGAATTTCTGCAGGTCACAGGAAGGGTACAAGGGATAAGGGAGCCAGGACATGACCCAGTCAGAGATCTGGGTCTTTCAGTATCAAAGTGACAGAACTGGAACCATGCTTGGAACATCTAAAGGAGGAACCCTGGGCTCTCAAGTTATAGGAAAGGTGCTTTTCTGAACATTGCTGGGCTTTGGAGCCATGATGATGAGAGTCCAAGCTTAAAATCAGCAGCTTCACAGCTGTCTGACCCTGGGCAAATCACTTAACGTCTGAGCATTTGTGCTCCCAGATCTGCTGTGACGCTAACCCTTGTTGGGCAGGGAAATTGCTAGAATTAAATGTGAAGAGATCTACGTTTCTGCTGGTGAGAACAGGTAAGTGGAAGCTGCTGGCTATTTTAACTACTATTAGTATCACATCCATCTGCATCATCAGATATAGCTCAAGCAAAGCCCCACCTTACCAGCTCTGAATTCTAGTCCTTCTGCCTCCATAGACAAGGCTGTGAAGGTCTACCTTAGTTTGAACTAGAACTAGAGGGGTCAGTCCCTAGTCAAGACTGCGCACTACATGACACCTTCTTTGCTCGAGGGCCTTGTGCCATTTGACTGGAGTTCTGTTGGCCTTCCAGTAACAAGGCTGCCCCTGAATTTGCTGCTACTAAGTCAAGGTAGGAAGAGCAAGTGAGCTGAGAATCTAGAACAGAGGCAATAAGAAAGGTATCCCTGCCTGATTCTTCTGCTACCTCCCATGCCACAGCTGTGTTGTAAAGAGGAGGGTCATGAATGGATCTTACCAAGAGTATCTATGCCAGGTAGAAACGGGAGTCCCTCCTTCTCTGTGCATCTTCATGTGACCCTTTATTAAGGGCAAAGTATAGCTCGGGCTGCTGCTGGGCTGTGAGAAACAGAGCTGAAATACTGGCGTTAACAATCTGAGGCAGTCAGGCAGCAGGCACCCAGGCACCTCCTCAACCCTGCATACAAGAGCTGGCAATGCAGCTTAGGCAGGTGATATCATTTCTGACCCAGTCCAGGCAAACCCATTGCCTTGGAGCTGTGCCCATCTGTAGCTGGTCCAGGTCCAGGGTCTCCCTCAGCAGGCTTCTGGCAATAAAAACTGTCCATTAGCACCTAAGTTACCATGCCTGCATGCTCTACTCCCTGAAGACCTTTCAGATCCATTAGCTCACACAGCCCCTAAAAGGCTGGGAAAGGGAAGGTCAGAGTGACCCTGCACCGTGGAAGGCAGGATGACTCCTGACCGTGCAGAAGCAAACTCTGACCTTCCCACAGCATCCTTAAGATCAAGGACATAGACTGGGGAGGAGGCATCGCTATTATTACCCCTTGTGTACACGCTAAGGTAGCAGGGATGAGTTTTGAAATAAGGGAGAATGAGCTAGGAAGATGTGCACTCAAATCCTGTGTCTATTGTTGTCAACCTGTTTGTGTCTTCGGGTACCTGGTGGCACCACTGTGAGCCTCACTATCTCCATCTGTATAAGGAAGCACTACTGGAAGAGAAACATGGGATGATAGAGGAACATACGGTACCTGGAAAACAGCACACTCTTAATCAGACAATGTGAGAAGCCCTACAGAGCTGCCTCTGACTAGGCCGTGCAGCCCAGGCTTGAAGGATGTATCAGGCACTGTCGACATGCTTACTTTATTTTTTTTTCCGTGCACCAGTCCTCCTCATTCAAAGACCCTGTCCAATGGTTAGCTCATAAAAAGTCATGCAACAGTAAAACAGATCTCAGGAACTCCATAAACTATCCGCTCACCTACATAAGGGACACTGGGAAGAGAGACAGCCCCTGCTGCCCTCCAGGTCAAACCACTGCACTCAGCCAGCTGAAGCAGCAAGGGGCAACACAGCCCTTCCAACTGCTCACAGCCCACCTGCCAGTGAAGGAGGCATGGAATGTTGACGGAACTTGTGCAACCTCTCAGTCCCAAGGGGACCAACACCCTTAAGCCTTGAGATAAACAACTCAAAAACTTCTTCAGTGAGAGGACAAAAAGGTCTGTTTCTTAAAAAGTCTTTTTTTGCAAATGACAGCTAAGCTTCCTCCCCCATCCCCTTAACCTACCTGACACTTCCAGTTCCTGGTTCTACTTCCAATCATGAAATGAAGTCATCAACCTGGAATTCTGACATAGTTGCCATTTTTGGACTATCTACTCCCTTGGATTCTCAGCCACAAAGGCATAAGAAAGTCAACATAATTTGAGAAGAGCAGAGTTCCCCACACTGAAGGCCCAGATGCTCCACCACGGAGACTGGAACCAAGAAGAGCCAAAGACACTTCCCAACAGCCACCCCTGCCTCGTGCCAGCCCACAGGAGAGTGCATAAGCTTCCCCATAAAATGGCATTTGTATTCTAAGCAACCTTCCCTCAAGTTTACTCCATCTGGTCCTAATAAACCAAAATTACTTAATTACTTCCTTCTTTAAAGCTTTCACCGTTTTCCTTGCTGCCCATACTCAATTGCAAAATGCTTCCTCTGGCTCATGAGACTACTGGCTGTGTCTCTTGATACAGCCTCCTTTGTCTTATTTTTTTTTCTCCCTGCAGCTTTATAACTCCGTACATTTGAGCTTTACCCTCACTCTTCCCCAATTCTGCTCAGTCCATTGCTCATCGATTTCAACTCAAAGCTGCATCCTAAAACTGACTTTCCTGACCACACCCTCAGGCAAGTTACTTCATCCTTTCTCTCCTACTTTCCTGTTAGTTTAGGAAGATTCCTATTTCCATGCCTTCTAGTTCTTGCTTCCCTCTTCGCATCAAGTACGCTCAGTGAGGTTAGAGACAAAAATCTCATTTCTTCTACCAGTTTTCAATAATGCATTGTGTCCCATAGATCCTCTGGAAAAAAAAAAAGAATGTGCTTGTTGAATCCTTCAGTTCCTCAACCTCTGCCTTCACTCAGTTACTTAGAATTCAAAGATCAATTTTCAAGCTTTCCCCAAGCCATACATGAAGAAGCTGCTGTCTGATGGGCATGCTGCTGAGATCAGTAGTTAGTAGCATGACCATTTTGTGTGCAACTCCCAGTGTCTTAGTTACTTTTCTATTACTGTGACAAGACACCGCGATCAAGGTAACTTACAGCAAAGTTTATTAGGGATTTTACAGTTTCAGAGGGTGGGAAGCACGGCAGCAGGCAGGCAGTTATGGCGCTAAGCAGTAGCTGGGAACTTATATCTTGATCCACAAGGAAGAAGCAGAGAGAACTGGGAATAGAGCAGGCTTCTGAAACCTCAAAATCCTCTCCAATGACACACCTTCTCCAACAGGGCCATATATCCCAATACTTCCCAATCAGTTCCATCAACTAGGATATAAATAGTCAAACATATAAGCCTATAAGGGCCGTTCTTATTCAAACAACCAGAACATGCATGCACACATGTGTGCATGTGGCAGACTGACTTTAGTCACTATCCACCTTTTTTTTTTTTGAGACAAAGTCTCCACTAGCTTGGGACTCACTGATTTTCATAAGCTGGCTAGCCACAAACCCCCAAGGCTCTACCCGTCTCTGCTTCCCTAGGGCCAGGATTGCAGGATTTTTTACATGGTCCTCCTCTTTGCATGGCAGGCACTTTATCAACTATGCTACCGCTTGATTCTCACCATGATCATGATTTGATGAGTGAACCTTGATTCTAAAATGCCATAACCTGCCTAAGTCTTAAAATCAGTGAGTAGCAAAACCAGAACTGGAAATTCGGGCATATTGCAATTTATTATAGCCTAAGTGCCTACGTCTTAAAAACAGAAGAGGAAGACTTCAGTATGTTGGTCCCCAGCATGGCATCCTCCCTGCACCTCAGCAGGGTGGGCTAGGTAGGCCAGAAGGCAGAATTGACCTGTTTACCTTCCTCCACTTAAACAGAGCTTTTTACTTGACAGCAGGTGCTGAAATCACTTGGACTATAATAGACAGGAGCTGAGCTAGACTCTGACCCTGTTTTCAGAGCTGACTTCTGTTCCAGCGGAGCCACCACAAATCCAATCTGTTCGGGGAAGAAAAGGGAACAAGGGAAAAGGCTTTTATTTTCTGTGGCATTTTAATAAAGAATTGAGGTTTTTATGCAGCTAGGAAAGCAGTGTTAGAGAGTAATTGACAGGAAAAGTGAGGGGCAAGAGCCCTCTGCACAGAGGACAGCTCAGGTTACTACAGGATGCTGAAAGCAGAGGTAATTAGACCAAATGATAGAGGGGCCTCAACCTCAGATTTCAGCATCCAACCTGAGAAATCTGGGAACCTGTCACGCCAGCCTACCTCAGTGTGGGCAACAGGATCTTTTCTAACTTTAAGCAACCCAGAGAATCTGCCTGGAACCTCCCGGAGATGGTTTTTCAGCTTGCTCCTAGCCATTACCGGTAGGTGACCACTTGAGCAGGACTGAAGCCCAAAGGTTCAGAAGCTAAAGAGTCTCTCCTTCAGCTAGGGTGAAAAGCTCACTTGGCCTGGCGACAGCATTGCTAGCTACAGATTAGCCAACAGACAAAGATTCGCCAGTATCCACTCACTATATGTGTGTGTCCACATTGTAAGGCTACATTAGCTAACTTGTCTTCTTTGGGCTCCACAGCACTGGTCTCTATTCACCTCACTGTACTGCCCCTTCAGCCTGGTGTGTGAGCAGACAGCTTCCCAGGTAAGTCCAGACGCCCTCTTCTCCCTCTATTTGCTCTATGATGGATGGTTCAGGCCACTCACCTCACCTCCCATGGGGATCTTGGTGGGCCCTAATAAATAAAAATCAACTCCCTCTCTCTTCTTGGATGACCAAGCACTCTAGCCTTAATTTTAATGGGTCTTTGCTATATCTCCTACAGAATTGGGAGCGAGTACGGGCTCTATCTAGTTCCCACATAATCGTAGAAATTACAAAAAGAATAATAAATATGGATTTACATAAAGGAATGAACTCAGACAGACTGTGGTGATGTGAATAATTTAGTGTGTCCTTCTTATTCCACTGGAGTTAGCGCCAGGAAGTAAGTACACTCTGAGTTACTGGGCAGTGAGCATATGAGCTTTAAATCTATTGCTACAAATGACCTGGCAGGGATGAAGATATTCTAAAAATGGCACCTGTGCCCCTCACTTTGGCTACCAGACTATAGAAACAATCAATGGACACCAAGAAACTAGAATGTCCCCAGGGAGCTTACGGGAGAAGAGAAAGCCTAGAGTCTGGGCCACCCAGAGAGGAAAGCTTTCTTCTGTGAAGAGAGTCATAGTACAAAGGAGATAATGAGAAGCCAGGGATGGGTGGGACCACACTTTGACTAGGGACTGTCTAGGTATAGTGACTCCCTACTTAAACATTCACTTCACTTCAGGAACCCCAAAGATGAGCTTGAGAGAGATCACTGAATCCTTGTCCTGCCCAGTGTCTACATATTGACTAAACCTCTTTTTCATCTTTTCATTATCAGCTTGGCTATTTTACCTGACTTATTGAGGACATGTGGACAGGTAGACCAATCTGGCTTGGTTGGGTACAGGAGGTAAGCCCCAAGTCTGATAAAACTACTACTTCTTTCCTATATACGGTTATCTTTGCTTTACCACATACATTGCCCAAACTCCAGGGATTGGTGTGATGACTTCATGATGATGATGGTATGACTGTGGTGGTGGTAGGATGGTGAAGACAGAGGTGCTGGCACAGAAGGCAGTGATGGTGGCAATGCTGGGGTTGGTGAGGGAGTGACAGTGTGAACACCACAACAGATCTGCTCTTTAGCAGATCCTGATCCATGCAGATGCCATCAGTTTTCTGTGTAGAATGAAATGCAGCTTCTGAGCTAAGTTCAGAGGTCCTGTCACTGAGTTGGAGCCTCATCTCTAAAGTGGGGAGTTACAATGGCCCCCCCTTATAAGACTGTGCAAGGTATAGAAACTAAATCCTGTGGGTCTGAGACCGTGTAAACACGTGTGTTCTTATAAAAACTGGAAACCAGAGTCTAGAACAAAGGAATACAGTAGCAGTGAAGGAAGGGATGTAACTGTTGCCCAAAGCATTCCACTAAGATATGTAGAGCCTGTCTCTAGAGTCCAGAATGCCACTTAGTCATGGTGGCCTTACCAGCCAGGACAAACAGATGCAGAAACCTACATCTGACCAGGTAAGCCACAGTTAGGAGCTTAGGGCTTCTATCTCCCGTGCTGGAAGTAATGAAATTAAGAGACATGAAATGGGCCCTGAGTGCACCCTTTCAGAGTTGTTAGAAACAGCGACGGAAGGGGTTTGCCTCCTCCCCATCCCTCATTCCTCTACACCACTACTGCTCATCTTTCTGATGTCTATCAGAATCATGCGGGTAGGAGTGAGTGTACCAAACACATGTCTGCCAGCTGGAAACTCATATTTGTATTCCCAGTACTCAGGAGGCTGAGGCAGAAGGATCACTATGCGGTCAAGGCCAGCCTGGACTACACAGTGAGTGTATAGCTTGAGCTGTAGAGAGTGAGAATCTGTCTGGAAATTAAACGAAGTAAAATAAATGCACCCTGAAATCTCAATCCAGTGGCTAACTCAAGGGATGTTGGGTGAAGTCCAAGAACTTGAGTTTTGAGTAAATTCCCATACTTTAAGAACTCCTTGCTCTCCACCAGCTGATAGACAAACCAAGTGCTTACTAGAGAAAGAACTATCAGCAACAGAGGTGTCCATGGTACTCCTGGCATTTGGGAGAGCACTACTTCCCAGGGTTGGCTGTGGGGCAATTCTGAGTAGTTTTCAGGCAGCGACAAGAACAGCATCGCCAGGAGAGCACATTTCATGTTGGCCTGTGACTAAGAAGTAACTTCCCATGCAGATGGATGGAAAGAGGCACTCCAGTTGGCAAACAAAGAAGAGTACACGCGCCATGGTGAGGGGATGGTCTGACGGAGGAGGGATTTGGAGACAAATGCCTTCTCTATATAAAGTACTCTGTGATGTCGGGGTTTCTCTCTTCTATATACCTGTCTGCTTACTCTCTCTGCGTCATCTTCCCAGAGCGATAGGTTTCAGGCTTGATGAAGTGCAGCTGATCCATTTGTCTCACACAAACCATCCTTTGACACCTAAGAGTGCATTTTCCTCAACCTTGAGTCACCAAGATGTCTCAGGCTTTCTTAGAAGATTCTCATTCTTTTACATTCACAACTACCATCCACCTTGAGTAAGTTTTTATAAAAGATGAGAAGTTTAGGCTGAGTCTTGACTTTTTTCATAACTGGATGCCCAACTCTGTTAATACCACTTATGCAAATACTATCCCTTTCCACTTAATCAACACTTCAAAAAGAAAGCCAGGCGGTGGTGGCGCACGCCTTTATTCCCAGCACTCGGGAGGCAGAGGCAGGAAGATCTCTGTGAGTTCAAGGCCAACCTGGTCTACAAGAGCTAGTTCCAGGACAGCTAGGACTCTTATACAGAGAAACCTGTCTTGAAAAATCTAAAAGGAAATGCCTGTATTTGTTAGAGGTCTATATGCAAATTTTTATTATGTTCCAATGATCTGTGTATACATTCTTCACCCATGCTATCTTAATTATTACAGCTTAATGATGAGTCTTAAGACCAGGTTGTCTGAGTGCTTCAAGCATGGTATTTTTAAAGATTATTTTAGTAATTTTACTTTGCTTTTCAAAATAAGTTTTAAATGTTGGCTTGTTTCTGTCTTCAAAAGTCCTGCTTAGAGAGTGCTGAAGAGATGGCTGAGCCATTAACAGCATCGCTGCTCCTGAGAGGACCAAGGTTCAGTTTTAGCACCCACATGACAACTCATATCATCCTTAAATTCCAGTTCCAGAGGATCTGATGCCTTTCTCTGGTCTCTTCAGGCTTAATATTATGCATATACATGCATGTAGACAAATACATATAAAGTAAATAAATCTTTAAGTCCTACTTATATTTTGATAGGAATTATATTAAACCTATAGAGGAATTTGGGAGAACTAACATGTTTTGCATGATGAATCTTCTAGTTCACGAGTATGGCATGTTTACCATTTATCTGGGTCTTTGAAATTGGCATCTTAATAGTTGGGGAAGCACTTCTCTGGAGTGGATAATTACGTAGATTGATTTACAAAATACAAATCTGCATAGGTCCTACACACACCTATAAATCATGTCCTTCCCAGAACAAGTTCTTAAGGTAAATTATATACTGGGACTTTTTAAAAATTTGTCCATATATGTGTGTGTATGAAGTATGAGTAAATGCATTTATCTGATGCATACACATGTATATTTAATGTGTGAGTGAAAGGGTTGGAAGAGAACCTCAGGAGTTGGTGCTTGTTTGAGACTGGATCTATTTGTTGTTCATCACTGCTAGCCTAGTTGACCTATGGGCCTCTAGAAATTCTTCTGTCTCTCTCTTCCATCTCACCAGAGGAGCACGAGATAAGAGTATGCTGCTATACCCAGCCTCACATGAGTTCTAAAGATTAGAACTCAGGTCCTTGCACTTGTGTGGCAAATAGTTTACTCACTGAGCTATATCCTCAAACAAGGATTTTTTTTACAAGTTTTCTAGTTGTAAACCTTTGTCTGGATCCAGATAAGGGATGATGGGAGTCTAGGTTCTTGTGGCTCTGGCCCCATGTTCAGTAAGTCAATCTGATTAATGCCCCAAGTTTACTGCTTCTCAATGTTGTGAGCTCATTAGCATCCTTCAGGATTAGTGATCATCTTACCACAAAGTTTCACCAAGCAATTGTGGTGGATAGATTGACCAAGCTGTCTCTGATGGCACAACACATCCCTTGTACTCAAAGTTCCTCATCCTACCTGACAAAGGAACCAAAGAACATCAGAAGCCCATGCTTGGGTTGCCTCCTGTCTTCCTGAAAGGCTCTCTGGAAGTCACAAATCGTAAGAAACAGAGAAAACAGAGAAGAGAGAGAACACATGTGCATACATGAGGAATGTCTGATCAATATCTGTGACACCAAAGACATCTTGATGACAAGGGGGCATCTTTACTTCCATTTCCACTTCCCTCCACTACCAAGGCAGAAACATAGCTGCACAATTGAAGGCATATGCCCCCTCCAATCTCTAAGGGCAATCAAAGCTCTCCTTGTCTCTTTCTGTAGCTCCCTGGAAAGTTAAATGCATGTCTCAGCTACAGCAAGATAGGACATGACATATTTGCAACCAAAATATGAACTGGTTGAATGTTGTCTGAAGATAGCTGTTTCTGTTATCTTTTAATGGATTTTTTTTGGGGAAAGAGCTGCTGATGTAGATAAAATAGATATAAAACTTAATGCTTTAGCTTTGGATGTGCACCAACCACAAGCAGTCTAAAAATAGACTTAACTACATCCATAATACTTCTCTTTGAAGCTTTGGACCATTTGGGTTGAGGCTGAGAACATTCTGAGAGAACAGAAGGGCAGGAAGATATTAAAACAGCAAACGCTGCATGTGAGGCCTCCAGACCAGGACCTCAAGAGCAGCAAGGTTGGAGGACCTCTCCTGTAGACACCCTGTTTCCTATATCCACAGATGATGAAAACACAGGGGTTCCTGCAGTCTTGCCGCACCCACTCTTAACACCACTGTGTGATTGATGCTGAGGCATCTCCAACTGCTAGCTTTTTGTGGGAGGCTAGCATTCAAAGGCCTTAGAATCATAGAATCCAAATAAGAAAATGCCTTGGTAGCAGAACCAAAGCGTGTTAATGTTGGTACAGAGAAACCGTGGGGTTGTCTGTGCTTGCATGTGTATGGTGGACTCAGCATGAGTCAGTGTGGTGGTGGATCGTCAGGAAAGCGCTTCCAAATCTTGTTCTGACCCAAGTCTAGCCAACCACCAGCAATGAGGCCTTGACATTGAAGAAGAGTCACAGTATTGTATGCTTTATAGGACAGCTTCGAGAAGTGTCTGGAACACACACATACACATATCCCTTGGGATGCTTGGGAAGCACCTGTAACTTTTAACATCCCAGTTGTCCCCAACCTTCGTCTGTCTAAAGCTCTTGTCACAGTCTCATTATGAAGACCCTGAATCTTTCAAATAAGGACATCTGGGTTAAGGGTTAACTACCCCTCTGCTGCTTCTAAGTACAGGCCAGCACTGCCCAGTCTTCTTTAGAGACAGCCAGGAAAAGGAGCTGGAAAAAGCCTGTTCACACTGACCCAGATGTACTGGCTCCCATACCTTTATTTTCCCTTCTGTATGTTTTGGCCTTGGGGTTCTTGGCCAGGATAAGTTCTACACAATGTATGTGACCCCTGGCTACAACACCACACAGCCCTGACACCATTGTTCCGGGCTCCTAATTCAATGCCTCTACCAACTGACTGTGGGACACTAAGGACCTTCAGTGACTCCACTAGCTCTAAGGAGTCACAGGATGGAACCCCGAAAGTCCCCTCCCATACAACCATCTATCTCTTGACCCACTGATAGCTTTTACTATTGACAACATACAAAAAAATCAGGAGACTTCATTAAAACACAAATATCCTGTTTCTCTGGATTAAAAAAAAAACAACCAACTGGCCAAAATAGCCATACTTAACCAGCTCTCCATGGCTGCTGTTCCCACAGCTGGAAGACCACTGTTCTGCAGGTCAACTCTGACCAGTCCCCTTACCGCAGGTCTCTCCTGGCCCCTACTCACACACAGCACAAGGAAATCGAGGTCCTCAACGGGACTCATACACACTCCACCACTGACCCGCAGCACCTCTTCAGACATTTCTCCCTGAATCTATAAGTAAAGCTCCCAGCTGCCAGGAGTCCTGGGCCCACCTACAATCCCTCCGTGCCCTTTGGTCTACCTAACCAATTAAAGTGTCCCTTCTCCAGAAATCCATCCTCACCAAGCATACCACATAAAAGCCCTCCCTCCCCTAAAAGCATTGGTCTGTTAAAGACCCGAAGACACTTAGACAGGGACAAAGGCTTAAATGCTCCATGCTGGTTGGCACTGTGTGGTCTTCTTTTATAAACAGTCAAGAACACAGGCCGTATGTTCACTCTGAGTCAGCCTCCCTGGCTCCCTCACCTTCATTTCCCTCTTGTTTGTTCTGGCCTCAAGATTCTTGGCCCGAGTAAGCTTGGCTTAGTATAATAAGTGACCCCTGGCCACAGTACCACATGGCTCTGCCCCACAGCTCTTCTGTGACTGAGCTGTTTCCTCAGCCAAACTGCCAATCACCCCAGGACAGTCAGGTGCTTATGCCTGTTGACCTTCCCAGAGGAAGGCCAGGAACTTAATGTACAAAGGTTCTAGACCCATGGTTCTCAACCTTTCTAATCCTGAGACCCATTATTTAGTTCTCATGTTGTGGTGACCCCAACCATAAAATTATTTTCAATGCTACTTCATAATTGCAATTTTGTTACTGTTATGAATCATAATGTATATCTCTATGCTTTCCAATGGCCTCTGGGGATCATGACTTACAGGTAGCAAACCTCTGGTCTAGGCACTAATGAACTATTTTGTTGAGGACTACTATCACTCATAAAAGGGCTGGACTCTTGCTGACCTCTCTACTTCACTTCTTTCTCTTCTCTGTTTCTCTATACAGACAAGGAGCTAGCTCCTGAGACTGATACAGATGGACCGGATGGCATTCTGTCATCTCAAGTACTCTCTGCATCCCCCAGGATAATCACAGAAGGTGACATGTGATAGAAACTCAACATTTTCACACTCGAAGGACAGCGTTTTCCTCCTTGCTTCCAAGACTCTACCCAGGCAGTTTACTGATCCCAGCATTCCTTTCCTTTGCACCAAATAAGCATACACTCCCTGAAATCCCAGGCTCATGACTTGCTCCCACTCCTCCTCTAACCCTCTACACACCCAAGCTACCCTGACTGCTTTTCTGGTCTCTTCCCTCTCTTTGCTTTTCCCTGCCACTGTCATTGTTAAATGGCAGTGCAATTGTCAAGGCCTACCCCTGTCTCACAGGTCAAACATTCATGTCCAGGACTATGTGACCTGCATCCTTGGCCCTGCCCAGGTGTAAGTTACATATGTGCATGGGCACCCCGACAGTATATCATAAGTCTCATTTCCCCGGTGAAGAATAGAAGCAAGGTCACAGTTCCCCAAACCCTGCAGGAAAGTAGAATGTAGGAAGCCAAGGGCACCACCCTAGAGGGAAGACTTGATGGCACCATCAGTTTAAGACAAGGAAAGGCAGCATGTCCTTCTAATGTCACAGGTGGAGCACAGCTTACCAATCCACTCAGAGAACACTGAATTCCCTAGAGGAAAGATCCTTCTACTCACGATACATTATGAATCAAAATGCCCAGATTCAAAGGAATCATGTTAGCCAGGGTTTGTACAGTAGAATTCATGTTCACAAAAAATGTAATTTCAATGTTTATAACTGGATTGCATCCTAAGACCTCAGCCTGTTTATTCCTAATCTAGAAATTCATCCAAAGACTCTCCAGTGCATAGGAACCTGACCTTGTTATCCTGTTGGCTCCCCCCCTGCAATCTCTAAGGGCACTGTCTGATATGGTCACATTCTATACTAGGATAAGTCATGTCTCCAATGTTTTGAAATTTGTATCTTGACATCCAGCCTGCTGCCAACTCTGAATATGGGAAAATCCCTCTCCCCTGTTGTAAAACAACTTCTTCACTGATAACAAAGAAATAAGTTTGGGTGGGAGAGTGAAAGCCCTAGAAATCTCTAATTTCAAGGCAGAATCTGAAATTAATTTCCACATGCTTTTGAGCGTCTCGTGGAGTGATTTTCAAAAGCAACAATGTCCACAGCTAAGGCTTGCAAAGCCTCAGACAAAAGCAACCATGGCCACAGCTAATGTTTGCACAGCCTTAGACAATCAAGCACGACCCCACTTAATTCTCCAATACCAAACAGCACTCAGGCTGTTGCTTCCAGCCCTAACTACTGATAAGTGAAGAAGGCTGAAACTGTATTTTTTGAACCAGATCACATTCCTCTCTTCTCTTTGCCCATTGTAATGATTTCAGCCACATAAAGCTGATACTTCCGGGTTCTTGGGGTCAAGCCCTCAGGTACCTAACGGCTACCAGGGATGTTAAAGCCCCCCTTGATCCATGCTAAGCCCTTGTGCGCATGGGTGAGCCCTGTCATCTGCGTATGATGTAGCCATGTCAAACCCCTGTATGTATGCGTTAGGTAACTTTTAAAAGCTTCCTCCCTCTCTCTGTATACTGATTTCCCCAGGTCTGTGATCTCCCCCCCAAAATAAATTCCTAAATGGGTTTCTTGCATGTTCCCTCTTTCCTTCTCACTCGCACCAGGTAATTTCACCCATGTTTTCTTCCATCCAACTTTTTCACACTTATCTATTTTTTTTTCAGCTATCCAGGTAATACAAAGCAAAAGAGTTCCCACCTTCCCTTTAAATGCTCTCATGGACAAAAATGGCCTTCAGAAGAGGAAGCCACAGCTTCCAGCTGGTGGCTTCGAAAGCTGTTGTGGAAGAGATGCAGCTCTGAGCTTGCCCTTGTTGAGTCAAGCAGGGCTATTTATAGATGAATGAACAAACCTCCTCAAGAGAAGGAGCCATGCCCAAAGGCCTGCAGGGGAGGAGGGAAACACACAGAGAGACCATGGGATATGTGCTTGATGACAGAAGAAGACAGAAAGAGGGATTAGCTGGCCTCCATCTATGTCAGTGGCTCCTTGAGAATCTCTCGTTTCTCCATCCTCTTACCTTCTTTATGTACAAACCGTGAGAATCTCATGTAGTAGAGCTCCAAAGAGATAAACCCTCCTCCAGGCACCACCAACATCCTGCACTCTTACAACGTAGTGTTGCAAGCAAGGTGGGTTCTATTTCAGCCAAAAACCCCCCTTTCCCAACCTGCAGCCAATCTAAGCCAGTCTGGGCTCAGTTTACAAGGAGTTGCCAGAAGATGTTACATCAAAAGACTACCAAATCCCAAATATTTAACAACCAGAATAATCCCTCCATCCATCAGTTTGGTAATTCTATCCACCAAAAATAAACAACAATAAAATACAAAGCTATTAGAGTTTCATTTCTGAGCTGCCGGTCTCATCTAAACATTTCAGGGCCATTTACAGCTCACTGCTCACTGCTCTCTAAACATTTACACATCTCTCCCGCTCTTAGCGCATCCTTGGCCATGTGATTAAGAGGCAAGTCACCAGGGTGGGATGGCAGCAAGGCTCTGAGTTCAAAGCCATCTTTGGATGTTTCCCAAACCTGGTTTCATTGGTTTAAATCTTACCCTCACCCTTAGTCAAGCCAATGATCACTGGTACTCTGGGCTAAAGCATCCTGGACCAGAAAGCAAGCTGAGCCAGGGAATCCTGGGTCATACATGGTCTATCCAGTGTGTCCCCTTATAGATCTGTGAGTCAGAGGGAACTCAGACCCCCAAAGGGCACAGATATGAGGCCATATTATTCTGGGCTTTATGGGAAGCTGGTAGGGTCTCCAAAAGCCATGAGGTTTGGTGAGTGCCAGCAAATCTCAACACACAGATTCCCCAAGAAGAGGCTTACAGACCTGCATTTTTTTAAGGGGCGGGGGACTGCTTATACCTGACTTTCCTAGGTTCATAGTCCTAAACCATACACATGCAACAGCCCTGACCTTTGAGAGAGTGCAGTCTCCTAGGTGACTGAGGTGGCATTTACAGAGTGTAGCAATTAGAATAAAATGATCCCCAACATAGTAGTGCTGAGAAACGTCAAGAAAAAGTAGGCGGGTAGGCTGAGGAAGTACTGAGGACTCTGTGGAGGATGTAGAGAGAGATGCAGAACAGGCAGTAACAACTCAGTCAAGGACCAGAAGTGATATTGGAGACAAGTGAAGGTGGTAAGGGAAAGCTGTGGGACTCTAGGGTCCCACCATGACTCCTGTACTGTCCCCAGTGTCAGCGATGATTCTAAACTCAAGAAAACAGACTGCCTTCAGATGCCAATGTGAGCATGGCTCCTGAGGCCTTCCTGGTTGGTTATAGGATCTCAGGGCACTGCCTGACATGGCAGGGTTTCCCTTGCTTTCTTAAGAAAGCAGGACTGCTAATGGGATCTGACACCTGCCTGGGTTAACTGAGATGCTGCTTTGTAGAGTTCTGCATGGAATTCTGGGACACCTGCTAAAGACAGGCCACGCCACCTAAGACACCAACAAAAGCCTGGTTTGGGCAGAGACCCTTCCAAGGGAGTTCAGAGAGATGCCAAGTCAAGGTCACATCCTTTGGGGGCAGCCCCTCTCCTACCACTGACTGAGGTTGAAGGACAACAGCAGCAGATGCTTTAAGCCCAGCACTCTCCAGGGAGTGGTGGAGCTTCCTCAACCCTGCATCATACTTGGCCTCTGTGCACTTCTCGTCCTTGATCCTCCTCTCCCTTGGACCCTCTAATAAATACCCACACATTCAGCTCTGGCTCAGAAAGCTGTTTCTTAAAAATTACCTGCAACACACCTGATATGTATTTGTGGACTGAATTTGTGTCTGAAATGAGAACCCTTCTGTTAATTGCACATATTCAGATGAGCAACTGTCCTGTGTTCTCTGTCTTCATGATGCTTTTTCTTCTAACATAGCTGAAATATGGGGTAAGCCAAAGGGACATATGTTGGTGCTATGACCAGAGAGAAGACTGAATCTAACCCTGAGAACACAGATACCATTTATCTGTTTTCCTACAGAGTCTGGAACATTCTAATTGGAGGTCAGGCTCTGCATACATCCTCCATCACAAATGCTCCAGGCATATCATCTCCATGCATAACAAGGAGACTCAGCCCATGGCAGGAGGACATATGGCTGTAGAGCCTTCCAACAGGGGACCCTGCAGTAGGATAGTGCCATCTCTACATCCTCTAACCCAGGAGCCAGAGGTGGCCAAGTATCTCTGGTAGAAGTAAATAATGACAAACCATCACTCAGGGGATTCTTTAAACAGTCATCTCAGGAGAGCACAAGGCTCCTGTCAGTATCAGAGGAGCCAGGAACATTTTCTTCCAATAACTAGAAACATCTGGAGAGAAGGGAGGCTAATGGGATCCAAGCAAATCTGCCCAGGGCACACTCCAGAACGGCTTGTTCCTTGGGCTCATTGTGTGCCTGGATCTACTGACCCTCCGGAGGCTCTCACTCACACCACCCTGACCAGAATTCAGCTACACAGGGGACAGCCCTGGAGCCTTCTCTCAGCACAGGCCCTGAGGCAGAGCCCATGCACACCTTGCTGAGGGTGTCTCCCTCCCTTTGAAAGATATAGGGATGCCTTTTAGCTGACTCACAAAATAAAGAGGTAGGCCTTGGAGGAATCCTTGTTTAATGCTTCCTCCTAAGAGAGGACCTTAAAACTTTGCAGGGAGGAAGCAGTAGCATGGGCTGGACAGGCACTTCCTGGGAAGTGGACATGACCTCTGTTCAGATGGGGATGGACCTCTAGAGTTGGCATAGTATGGTGAGCACACTGTTGAAGAGACTCACAGAGCTCCTGGGCGTGGGGCACAGGATGGAGGGCAGTTCCCTGTGAACTCAGCCCTTTCTTCACTCTTAACTAGATTTTTATAATTTACACAGAGCTCCAGGCCTCTAAAGTAGGAAAACCACGCTTCTGAAGCTTTGGCTCTTGGTGAAGATCTACAGACTATGACGTCAGACCACTGAGCTTCTATGCAACCTGCAGCAAGTCACTCAACTATTCTGGTGCCAGGGTACCTTTTGCATGGAGAATATAGGACTGCCTAACTCCAAATTTACATGAAAGAGAGACAAGGTAAGATGTCACATTAGTTTATTCTTTTCCTAGCTCGGGGTGCACAAGAAACAATAGCCATAACTCCTTTTTAATACCAAGAACAAAAGATGAGCTTCTACCACCAGGCAGACAAGACAGAGGGGCTTCAGGTCACATGATTCCTTGGCATTTAAAGCACCTAAAACCTGAGAAAATAAGCTGTCTATAAATGTTTTATGTACTGGTTCATATGGGGCTCCCTTGTCCAAGCAGTCCAGGGCAGCACGGAGCCAGCAAGTCAAGGGAAGAAAATGCACCTCGAAAATACACCCCTTAGAGGCTCTTGTGGATCCTTCCCTAAGGACTCGTGTGCATATTGTGCATCTAGTACGGGTGCCTTCCCATGATCCTACCCCCATAGATACAGTCTTCAGAATGTTTACCAGCCAAATCTAAAGACAAGTGTCTTAACAAGTTGTGGGGCACTGTACGTAAATGCAAGCCCCAATTATCATCACCATTAACCTTTCAATATACAGCCACTGCTTGGCAGTAAGGATGTAATTTCAGGACAGGGCCGTTAGTCATCACAAGATCATCGGTGCCATGTTGTAAGAGACAGCTCTTCTCCTCATTCTCTGACTCAAATTAAGTCTTATTCCACGGCCTCTGTATGTACTACATTTTTATTGTTCAATTATAAAATCCGGAATGAGATGCTCTGACACCCTTGGTAATTGTCTGATTTCTAATCAGAAGTCCCTGGTTCAGAGAACAGGCACATGTTTCATTTATGTGGGAAATAGTAAGGTTTTTTTTTCCTGACAGGGTAGAAAATAGTATACATTTAATGATTTCTCTGGTCAATTAAATAGCAGATAACCAAGAATGGCAATGGACCAAACACAGGGCAGCACGATTGCCAGCCCTTCCCACCTCATCAAGAATCGCTGTCCAATGGGTTATCAGAACATCCTCCCCACAATATCAGCTAAATGATGAGCTGGTGTCATTATATTTAAAAGTCACTAGCTGTTTTAACTTGAGGCCTAAAAAACTCCTCTACCCAATAAGCAAGGAATAACTCACTTAGATTCTTTTAAATGAATTGTTTTAAAGTATTAACAGGTACGGAGAGGAAAAAGGAAATTAAAGAAACAGAAAATAAGTCAGACATGGTGATGTATACATATTGTCCTAGCTCTTGGGAAGTGAAGGCTGAAAGATTAGGAGTTCAAAGCCAGTCCTTGTTGAAATAGGAGCGGCGGGGCTGCGTCCCCGGCACCCGGCCACCGACATGGCTAGCTTATGCCCCGAAATAATTACACAGGAACTGTATTCTTTTAAACACTGCTTGGCTCATTATATCTAGCCTTTTGTTGGCTAACTCTCGCACCTGGACTAGCCCGTTTCTAATAATATATATAGCCCACGAGATGGTTTACCAAAGAAGATCTTAACCTGCGTCTGTCTGGAATCATGGCGACTCCTGACTCAGCTTCTTTCTCCCAGCATTCTGTTCTGTTTACTCCGCCTACCTAATTTTATGTCCTATTAAAGGGCCAAGGCAGTTTCTTTATTTAACCAATGAAACAACAGATAGAAAGATGACCCTCCTCCATCAAGTCCTGGCTACATAGCAAGTGTGAAGCTATATGAGACCCTGTCTCAAAAAGAACCAACACACTAACCCACACACAGGGTGAGGATTAGCTAGATAAATACAGAAGAGGAAAAAAAGAAGCAGAAAGCCATCTAGATAAGCTGTAGTGAGAATGCCGTGTATGTTGAAGCAGAAGAAAAACACACAACAGAAAGAGAGCCATCAGTAAAAGTGATGTGGAATTTCCCTCTGTATGCTGTGATTACCATTGATAAATAAAGGAACTGCTTTGGGCCTATAGCAGAGCTCTAGGGGAACAGAGCTAGGCAAGGAAAACTAAGCTGAATGCTGGGAAAAAGGAGGTGGAGTCAGAGAGAAGCCATGGAGCTACCACCGGAGACAGACATGCTGAAACTTTACTCGTGGTGATGCACAAATTAATGAAAGGTGAGTTAAATTAAGATGTAAGAGTTAGCGAATAGGAAGTTATAGCTAATGGGCAAGCAGTGCTTTAATTAATAAAGTTTCTGTGTGATTATTTTGGGGCTGAGCAGCTGGGAGTCAACAAGCGATCTCCTCCAACAGTCAAAGTCCTAACTCAGACTCTCATTCACAACTGTAGAGTATGACTGTTACCAGTTTTCTCCTAAATGAGACCAAATACTGTTGAGATCACATCCATCGAGTGGCTGGTGTTCCCACCTTGTGTCCAATCCTATAATGCTGGGCCATTCTCAATAGTAAAGATCCAGTGCTTGCTTGGGATTGTCATGAGGTCATTAGTGTCCAATAGGATTGTCACTACGAAGGCAAGTTGGCTAGACACCCCTGATGGCTGATTCACCTGTAGACACCATAGGCTGGGAAAGAATGTGGGGGGTCTTTTCCCCACTAGAGACATGGCAATTAAAAGGCAGGGGCTACAGAGACAGCTAAGCAGTTCAAGCATTTGCCTGGCAAGTGTGAGGACTGGAGTCTGGATTTCCCAGAAACCACATAAGTGCTGGGTATGCAAGCATCATACATGTTATTCCAAACAAAAAGGAGGAGATAGTGAATCACCAGAAGAGGCTGGCCAGCAAGATTAGATGAATCGGTGAGCCCAGGGTTTGACTGAGAGACCATCAACTCAAAGAACACATAGAAAAAATTGAGGATGACACTGGACATTAACCTCAGACCTATACACATGTCCATACAACTACACTGACACACAATGCACACACACAACACATAAGAGCACACATATGCATATGCATACCACACACACAAATATGCAAATGAGGGTAGCACAGAGAACACACTTGTCATTCATATTCAGTACCACTATAAACATGATCAGTTGTTGTTAGCAAGGGCTACAAACAGTCACTGAGAGGAAAAGAATGGAGATACATATTCAAATCAATTAACAGATTTGGAGGATGTCACACTGTCTCCCAACAGCCTTCTCATTTGTGCACTGGGGGCATGCCACCCTTTCTTTCCAGCTCCGTGCCCTTCTCTGTAAAGTACAGAGGCATCTCAGGTGTCTCTGTGATGCCTTGTAGCACCAGGCTTCTATTTATCTCAACAGCAGGCAGTGATTTGAAGTGAGCAGCTTGTTCAGATCTAATGATGACATGAAAAAAAATCACACAAAATCTTCACTGCCCGGGGTTTCCAATGAGCCCTCCATGTCTGTCCGTGAGCTAGGATAACTCTAATGGAAGTCATAAATTCATCTCAATTGTTGGCTTTGAAAGAACTGTAAATCCAGGGGTCCCCCTGTCCTGAATTACCACCATATCCTCTTTTAGCAGACGCCAACTTCTAAACGTAGGGCTTAAAGTGGAGCTCTGAGGACAAGACCACTAGGCCACCTGACTGCAAATGTCTTCTCTCCCAGGGCTGGGCAAATATGACAGCCAGTTCAAGTTCAATCAAGCCCCACTGTTTTGAGGAATTTGTGGCAAGCAGTGGACTTTCTCTTTACAGGACATTTTCCCTCCTTTATTCTCTTCCACAAAGCCACCACAAGGTTAAGGAGAAAGTCTCTCAGCTAGGACATCTACTGGAAAGCCATATGCCAAGAGTCCTCAGTTGTGTCTGACCAAACGCTCCCTGGGAGGTGATTCCTCCACATTTGAGTCAGAGGAGCTGTGGAAGGTTATGGAGGTCTGGAAGACTTCAGGAATGACCACTGGTCCCCAAAGTAGTCCCAGGTGACAGCTAATCTCATTCGTATTTGTGTGTTAAACATGAGCACATCTTCCCAAATGCTTCATGTGTATTAACAAGCGAACAGCAACCAACAGCTCCATGAAGCAGCTGCAACTGGTATTCCCATTTTTCAGATGAAGCAATCGAGACACAGGCAAGTAGCTTCCCAAAGGCCAAAGAGCCTCTAACTCGGGAAGAATAGCTGGGCCTTGTATTTAACCATGAATGCCAGGAGCCAGTGCTCTCAAAAGAAAAATAGGCTATGCAGTCCCCCTCCCTGTGTGTGTGTGTGTGTGTGTGTGTGTGTGTGTGTGTGTGTATCTGTCCATCTGTAAATTTTCCTGTAAGGCACTTATTGTTCCATTTAACTGATGATTTTTTTTTGTAATTATAGACAGATTTTATTCCAGGTAGGGTAAGAAGTGGTTAAACTGTGTCCACCACAGTTGATATACGGTAACATCCTTGTGCACTTTCCTATAGCATCTGCCTCTGCTAGCCCTTGGCCCACTTTCCTTCTTCCTAGCGTACTAACTTTGTTCAGGGATGCAGGAGATGGTGGAAAGAGTTAACACTGCTCCCAGGCAGACTTCAGTCGGCCAAGTAAACCTCAGTGTTCCATTTCTTTTGTCGGCAGTCGACAAGGACCAAGCTAGTAACTCCATTCTGGCTTGTGGGCTACATGTGAAGGTATGCTTGTAGCTTCTAGGAATGTGGCTTCTAAAGGCAGGGTGGAGGAGGTGGTTTCTTTCCTGAAAGATTTATATATTTTTACAGTATATAAAAATACAGTACACACACATATATGTACTTATTTATATACATATATTATCTTTTTTCCACTGTGGTGGATGACATATAGAAATGTAATTTTAATTATATAGCTATACAGTTCAGCGGTCTAACTATTACTCCATCTACTTAACACACACCTTTTAAAAATAACAAGAAACTAGACTCAGTATGTTAGTTAAAAAAAAAAACAAAACAAAGCCGGGCGATGGTGGCACACGCCTTTAATCCCAGCACTCGGGAGGCAGAGGCAGGCGGATCTCTGTGAGTTCGAGACCAGCCTGGTCTATAGAGCTAGTTCCAGGACAGGCTCCAAAACCACAGAGAAACCCTGTCTCGAAAAACCAAAAAAAAAAAAAATCAGAAGAGAAAATGAAGGCAGAAGAGGGATGTTTTTGGGAGTGTCCAGAGAGAAAAAGGGAGGAGTTGGGTTGGGTCCATCAAGATACAGTGTATTGTATATATATATGAAATTTTCAAAGAATAAATAAAAGATGCCTTCAAATAATTTAAAAATAAAGAAAAAGAAAAATGATGATAATCTAGTTTAACTAACCTAACTGAAATGCGATCACGTGAAGATGAACCCCATATCAAATCAGGAATTGCTATTTCACAGACATCCTAATTTCCCAGGTCTAGCACATCTTAATTCAGACAACCATCCCTCAGGAACTCAGAACAACCTAGCCAGGAAGAGGCGACAGCCCAGGTCTGGGTCTCTCTGGTTCCTGTCTACTCTCTGAGCTCATGGACATCTCTAGGGAAGAGCAACACGTATATGCTTGTGTGGGCCTGTGCGTCAACATCAGCTCTCCAGGCCACTTTGTGACGCAGTGCAGGAGCCAAGATGATGTCTGATTCTATGGGTTCTAAAACGGCATCTCCAGCACCCCCAGAGATCATCATCACTGCGCTGACAGAGCAAACGTGGTCTGGGGCTTGATGGAGAATATTTTCTAGCTAAGCAGATTTTGTGCTTGTACTATCACCAGCTGGTGGGGGGGGGTATCTCAAAACAGAATGACCTCAGAGGTGGAGGTGGAGATGGCATTTATGTAGTCACTGGGGCACTGGCAGGTTGTGCCAATAATAAACAAACACACACCTACGTGCAAAGAAGGAAGCATGCATGCAGGGTTGAGCAAGCAGTTGCCATGGAAACCAGCTAGTCTCACTCTAGAGTTTTTTCCCTGGCACCTTGATCATTCAGTGGCTGATGGAGTCCAGTGGAGAGGCATTGTGCCTGTCCCTATGGAACTTTCCAAATGGGCCCATTATGATGAAAGCAGATCAAAGAGGGAAGGGTGACGTAGCTTTTTCTATTCACAGTTGCGTTCACGTTTTATCCTGGATATGACTCAAATGAGAAGAAGATAAAACAAGCCCTGCTACAGAGGGAAATGGCTGGAGGAGACTAAATAATGACAGCAGAGGAGTGAGGTGGAAGGTGTCTGGACACGGTAACAAAAGGGAGGTGGTTTGAAAAAGTGTCCACTACGAGAAATGCCCCACTGGATAAGTGGTTATGACCTCAGGAAGTGGTACCTCACCCAACTTGACATAAAAACCGTATGTATAGAAAATTGAAAAATCCTGGTTTGATTGCTTCCCTAATCTCTACACACACACACACACACACACACACACACACAGAGAGAGAGAGAGAGAGAGAGACAGAGACAGAGACAGAGAGAGACAGAGACAGAGAGACAGAGAGAATGAATCAGGGAAGCACTCTTCCACTGACTGTCGTCTCTAGCATTCTCTCTCTCTTTTTTTTTTTTTTTTTGGTTTTTTCGAGACAGGGTTTCTCTGTGGTTTTGGAGCCTGTCCTGGAACTCGCTCTTGTAGACCAGGCTGGTCTCAAACTCACAGAGATCAGCCTGCCTCTGCCTCCCGAGTGCTGGGTAGCATTCTCTTTTTATAGTGAGATGGAGTCTCGCTAAGTTGTCCAAATCCAAACTGGCCCAGACTTTGTGACTCCCCTACCTCAGCCTCTCATAGAACTAGCATAACAGGTCTGTGGTACCAGGTCCAGTAGGCAGTACATGAAGTGTCAGAAGGAGTCAATGCCAGCTCGCCCCAGGATCCAAGTCCTGAGGTTTACTGGGTATGTGATCATCCCTAGGATCTTAAAGTCTCTGAGCCTTGGCTTCCTCCCCTGTAGCATGGGGTTGGGAACTGACGAATGTGCATCAGGTGCCTTCACTATACTTGTATTCTGGTGTTTAACACTGGCTTCTATGAGTGCAGAGACCAGATCTCTTTGCAGTGTGGAGCAACTGCCAAGAAAAGGGCTTGGTTCATCCAGATAAAACAGTTGGATGCAAGGATGAAAATATCCCCTCTTCCCCCTCTTCCATATAAAACAAAAGGGATTATAAAACAAACATGTCTCCTATTCTCAAGGAACCTACAACTTACTATATTTGATTAACAAACAAATTATATAAGACTTAGTCGGTGCCAGCTACTGTTCTAAGTACTTTACAAATATTAGGGAATTTAATCTTCATAATAACCCTATCAAGTAGCTACTCTTGCTTTCTGTCCCTGGCCCAACTAGTGCATGACAGAGCCAAGGTCAAACAGTCCATTATCGCTCAACAGCCTTTGTTCTTCACTCTTTAGCTGGGCTGCCCCAAAAGTGGATGAGTCCAACACATGCATAGATGAAATATAGACAAGACTGGTGGATTTCAGGAGAGAAAGACTGTGTACTGGCCTTAAAGATGAAGTCAGATTTAACAAACTGTATGGGAAGATATGTAGGGGAGGATGTTTAGAAAGAGGATGCGTGTTGATCATCTGTTTGAAGAGTCCAGGCTTAAGGCCATACAAAGCCAATGGGAAGCCTAAACAAAGCTGGCTTTGGGGCGATTTCACTGGTAATGACACAGAAAATGGACTGCTGATGCTCGGCGGGCAGGTGGGGCACATGACACACAATTCGGCAGGGAGTAGAGAAGTCAAGGGTTTCAGCCAGGACTGTGAGGAAGGGATCATTGATGGCAAGCCTAGATAGGGTTTGGCTTCAACCAGAAACTGCTATGTCAGCACCAGTTTCTGCCAGCCACAAAGACCAGAAGCAAACTCCAGGGGGAAATAACAGGGCATGTTCTTGGCCACCCAGAATGGCACAGGGGCAGGATCACTACAGCCGTGGGGTCCATGGGCACTCGAGCTGCGTGTAGAATCAGGCAGAAGCTTTCCTAGCTGCCTTAACTGGCTACTACTCATGCAAGTCAGATCTGAGAAAGAATCTTGGACACTTCAAATGTAAAAGATGCCTCCCCCACCAGACGAGGAACTGCAGACAGTCTCACTGCGCACAGACTGCATAAATCACAACTTTAGACTCTCAGCCAACCTGGGTCTTTCAGCTAATGGGCATTCTATTCCAATCCCCATTATATTGGGAAGAGAAGAGCAAGAATTGAGGCTGGATGGGAGTTATAGTCCAAGAATGTGATCAGTCAGTCTTCTTGCAAACTCCTCCAATGGCCTGAAATCCTCTACTCCATCCCAATTTTGCATCAGTCCCCGGAGAAAGCTTCATCTGACATCACAAGGAAATGAATGCCAGGGTGAAGGCACAGCAGGTAGACTCATAAAACCAGCAAAGGGAACGTGGCTTTGACAGAAGCTGAAGCTTGCCTGGTTATTTATCTTTCATATCTGAAGCCTTGGAATTCCATTTTCATCTTGATGGGGATAATAAACTCTTAGCAAACTTTTATGGCTCCCCAGATGAAGCTGAGGACTCTGCCCCTGCCTCCTTCTTGCAACCCAGGCAGAATCTGAAATTCAAGTCAGACCAGAAACTGCTTTTGGTCAGAGGCAAAATGTATTTATCTTTGTAGGCACAGCCATTAAGATGTGAGCATGAATAGCTGAAGAGAGAACATTAAGGGGGGAAACAGGAAGAAATAGGAGGTACTGGCTATGAAGGAAGGAGACCATGACGCATCAACCCCCACAAGCTTTTTATGGTACTGGGGGAGTGGGGCACCAGGAAGGCAGCTGCAGAGATGAGAGAATGGACCCCGGGAGTGGGCTGGGAGAGGTTTGCTGTGGGAGGGCCAAGACTGGCTCACGCTGAGTGCTAGAAGAATTTGGGGAGTGGACAGAACACACTGCAAAATTGTGCCTGCATTTCTGTTTGTCTGTCGAAGCAATGTGGCTCTGTAATCCACCCCCTTGCTCCTCCAAATACTAAAAAGAAATCCCTAGATGGAAATATCTGAAGTCAAGCTGCAATATGAAAAGAAATTTTAGAAAGAAAACTAAGGCTCACACAGGAAGCTGACAATTTTCCTGGTTCTCCGAGTGCTAGCATACAGTCCCAGGTTATCTGTGCACTAGACACAGCCAGGAGGTAGGCTCTAGACCATGTGTACCAGACGTGGTCAGGAGATATGGTCTCAACCACATGCTGCCTGTGCACTAGACACAGCCAGGAGGTAGGGTCTAGACCACGTGTACCAGACATAGTCAGGAGATAGGGTCTAGACCTATGCTGCCTGGGATTAACTGCATGACTTCAGACAAATCTATTTAATCATTAAAGAAGTAAGTGACATGGTTTCAAACAGCTAAGAAAGAAATAACATTGGTCTGATCACCTTCTAAACCTTCTATAATGGCAGAAATGCCCAATAATCACATTCTTTAGAGCAGGGCCTCACCCATGAATCTTGGACAAAGCCTTCTCTGTAGGCAGCACCTGAATGGACCCAGGACAGGAAACACATTCCGAGTTCCTGGATTAGAGCTCTTCTAATCCTTAAACACTAGAGCTAGAAAATGGTCTGTGTCCCAGACACCCCTACCTAGGTCCTATGTCCTACCTCATTTTGTTGTAATTGTCACTTTGTATTTTGAGGTTGTTTTATTCTTTTTCTTCTCTTTAGCCTGCTTTCCAAGTCTTAGCAACCAAGGTAGGGTAGCAAAAATACAGCATAAAGCCTCTTCCCTTAACTAATATCTGGGAGTTTAATTGTGACCTTGTGTCTTTCCCCCCCTCTTTATATTAGGTTCTACCCCAGCTCTGCTCAAAAAGTCCCCCCGGGGATGATGTTCACTCTAAGAATCTCATTGAGGTAGAAAATCCTATCCCATTTCAAATACTTTGAGATCAGGGCCTAGATGACAGCCTAAGGAAGTTCACAGACAGTTAATCATTACGCTCAGTTCTTTTGAAAATTATTAAAGGGTCCAGAATTAGAAATTCAGATTTCCTCCAGACTCCTGAGAACAAACAGCACTCCTCTAAATGGTTTAATGTGTCTGTTTAATGTACACAAAATTATCTTTCAGGAAGTGGGGCTGTTTTTCCTGTCACTCTGCATCTCTAGACTATACCACCTTTGGCAAAAGGACGGGGAAGCCAAGTCTGAGAAAATTAAATTCCACAGCAGAAATTATCAGGACCAGAGGCTGTAGCTGAAACAAACTTTAATGAGAGAGAAATATGTTTCCTTTTTTTTTTTTCTTTCCAGTTCTATCTGATCTCTCCATCTCAGTCTGGGAAGGAGCATTTAAAAAAAAATTCTGAGTGTCTTGTTGAATTTTGTCTACAAGGTCTGTGAGTAAGACACAGCACACAACTTTCTTCGGGCCAAGGGACTATAGAAACTGGCTTCCATGCTCAAACTCTCAAGGGTGAAGAACCAGCCAAAACCATGCATGGCTTTGCAAGCTGGGTGAGAGAACAGAGGAAGAGCAAAGCTTCTGGCGCTTCATCACTAAGAACCCAGGGAAGGACTCTGCCCTTCCTCCCAAGGATATGGACAGCTTCTGCTAAGAATCATGTTAATTAAATTGGAAACACTTGAAATAGCCCACTGAGGGTGTGCTGTGGTTGTTTTTCTTCGGCTCATCTAGGAAGTTAACTCGAAGCTTCATTTGGGAAATTACTGCAATCTGAATTGCATGGATCACCCACAGTGTTGGATACCCTCATGTAACTTTGGAAGGTAGCCTGCCTAGGGTTTCTTTCTTCTTCTTCTTTTTTGTTCTAGCCCCCCTGAGTGTACTACCTTACTCCACACTAATGGCTGCTTTCTCCTGACTGCCTCTGGCAGTCATTCTTTTAAGTAAACGTTCCATTTATGAAATGTTCACCGGTGCAGAGATAGAGTGAAGCTTCTGCCTCTGCAAGAAAAGTAAACTTCTGTGGTAGAGAGGGCCATCTGTCACCCAGGGTCTCCTCAAGCAAAGGCTTGTGCAAGGACATCCCCTTCACATCACTGTAGAGCCAGTGGGGCTGTCCCACTTCACATGGAGTCACAGCAAGAGCCCCTCAGAGAAGTCTGTGTGACAATAACTCAGGAAGGGATTCTGTTACCGCTCTGTGCATGGTGTGTCCCCCCCCCCACAAGCTCATGTCTTGAATAATTAGTCCCCATCTGAGCCGCCATTTTGTAGAATCTTCAGAAGGTGGGGCTGGGCAGGAAGAAATGGGTCCTTGAAGGGCTAGCCTTACAGATTCCAACCTAGTCCCTGCTCTGGCCCAACTCTCTGTTTCTTGATCCATTTGAATGTGAACAAAGAGCTTCATGCAATTGCTGCCACAGCTGCGAGCAGCCATGAGCATCACCAGCTCTCCCTTGATGCAATAGACTGACTCTGGCATCTCTAATCATGCAAAAGATGTCCTTCCTCGCAGAGGTTTCTTCTTTCCAGGTATGTTATCACTTCAGCAAAAAATTAATCACTAATACAAGTTCTATGACTGAAACATTTAAAAAGAAACCAATTCCCTGGCCTCAGATCAGAGGGTATAGACCCCCCTCCCATGGCATCCTCCATCAACTCCATGGTTACAGTCCCTTCTAGAAGCTTCCCCTTTTCTGTATATTTGTGTCTACATGGAAGAGGTTCAGAAAGAAAGAAGATCAAAGGAGATGAATGGGAGACAGTGGCCCTGTCACTCTGGGCCTGTAAGCCATGGAGGAATTTTAGATTTTTGTTTGAGATGGGGTCTCTCTTCTCAGTGTCCCAGAGTTCATCAAGTAGGCTAGACAGGGTGGCTATGGAGCCCAGAGATCCGCCTGCCTCCACCTCCCCAGGAAAGGGATTAAAAGTACATGCCATCACACCTGGATTTTTGAGTTGGTCCATATTGACCCCAGATCACTGTGATTACTAAGCAAGCACTTTCACCACATGACGTGTCTCTCCAGGTCTTCTTCTGGAAAGCTCTGAGGTAGCTTAGAGGAAACCATAAGATCATGGCAGCTTCCCCAACAATACAAAAAGCATGCCTGTGAATAAACAGCTACCGAAAGCAACTGCCTTCTTTTTGAAAGGAGCTGTTCTCTGGGCAGGGACAGTCCTAGGTAGACAGTTCTCTGAGTGTCCAGAGGCCTAGGTAGACAGCTCTCTGGGTGTCCAGAGGCCTAGGTAGACAGCTCTCTGGGCAGGGACAGAGTCCTAGGTAGACAGCTCTCTGGGTGTCCAGAGGCCTAGGTAGACAGCTCTCTGGGCAGGAACAGAGTCCTAGGTAGACAGCTTTCTGAGTGTCCAGAGGCCTAGGTAGACAGCTCTCTGGGCAGGGACAGAGTCCTAGGTAGACAGCTCTCTGGGTGTCCAGAGGCCTAGGTAGACAGCTCTCTGGGCAGGGACAGAGTCCTAGGTAGACAGCTCTCTGGGTGTCCAGAGGCCTAGGTAGACAGCTCTCTGGGCAGGGACAGAGTCCTAGGTAGACAGCTTTCTGAGTGTCCAGAGGCCTAGGTAGACAGCTCTCTGAGTGTCCAGAGACCTAGGTAGGCAGCCCTCTGAGTGTCCAAAGGCCTAGGTAGATGGCTCTCTGAGTATCCAGAGGCCTAGGTAGGTGGCTCTCTGAGTGTCCAGAAGCCTAGGTAGACCGCTCTCTGAGTGTCCAGAAGCCTAGGTATAGATGGCTCTCTGAGTGTCCAGCTTGTTAGATGGGTTTCAACATATACTCCCAAAAATTCATCACATCCATGCCCCTCTCCAGAAGCAAGGAAGGGGTCAGAACCTCTCTCTAGGGTCTTTTAAACCCCATGTCACGAAGTTCACAGGCCAACAGATGCAGCGGGTTTTCACAGCAGTCAGAGATCAGGGACTGCTGTCCCTTGAAATACAAACCTTATGCGATATGGCCATTATTGTTGTAGCTGTAGGCAGCTATGGTGGGAAACTGCACTTCCTGTCCTCTTTCCTTCCACTGAGCAATTCCCTCCTTCTCTTAAGGGTGGCTCTAGCCACAGTCACAGAAAAGGGTGGGGTGGGAGACATTAAAAGGAAAGAGGGCTGAGAAGAGGGCCAAGGTCGTCTCTTGGCTCTCTAGTTAATCTGCTGGAACTTGGGCTTCCATGCCTGTGGAAGAGTCAGTGGGACTAGCCCATTTACTTTATGGGATAGCTCGTCTCTTATAAACAAGAAAGGCCCAACGGGCTGTTAGCCTAGGGTGGAGGCACATAGTATAGGAAACCTTGGATTGCCCAGGCTAAATTAAAACCTGTGCCTTTGCAGGCTTATCCACTGTGATCCAAGCTACCACTCAGAGACTTCTGCCGTCACCCTCTCCAGGCTGTCCATGTCGGTGCAACGCTAATTTCATGAACTAAATTAACTGGATGGGCAAAAGGAGGGCCCTGGTACCTAAGAGGCTTGGGTGCGTTTAAGTTTATCTTTGTCTGATTCCTTAAGACAGACTCAAGAAACAACTGGCAAGCCCTCATTCCCTCTATCCAAACAGGAAAGAACATTTCTTATAATAAAAAAATTCTGAGTCCAAACAGTGGCTTTGGGTTGGTGACGCTTCCCCTCTAAACTTGTCTTTTCTGGAAGATGCCTTTTTCTGAACCCTGCCTCTCTAAATGGGGCTTCTAGTCCTCCAGATTGGAGTGTTTAGGGCCCACAGGCACGAGTCCGTCTGCCTCCTCCTAAACATAGCCTCGCAAACTAAACTTGGAAGCGTCAGCTTGCATGTGGTCCCAAGTGTGAGCGACTTCATCACCGCCATGGTCTCTATTTTTGAGTATCCCTACTAAACTTTCTCACAGCTGGAATGAAGGCTCTAAGGAGAATTACAGCTCCCTAAGAGACTTTTCTCACAAATAGCCACAGCTAAACGCACTTGAGAGGGGTGGGAAAACATTGCCAGCCCTGTATCACCAGTGAGCTCTGAACTGCCCATTCCCTACTACGCCTCCAGGGGGCACCAGTTCTCACTTGTTGGGAAGGAGGGAGGCGGAGCGGTCAGTCAGGCAGAAGGCTGGCTGACTTTAGTCATAAACATATTAACTCAGCCCCTGGGTTCCAGCAGCGGGGACTCACGGGATCTGAGACTAGAATTAGAAACATCAAGCTCCCAGGTCTGCTCAGGGACTGCTAGTGGGTCACTAAACTATTTCAAAACTCTGCTCCCTCCCCCATAGCATTCAAGCCAAAGCAAGCATCCTACTTTCTGCTTCGCATCCTTTGTGCTGTGTAGAGTTATCTGGTCTGGAAGAAACAATAGGTGTCTGTTGTCTTGAATGGTGGCTGATTTCTAAGAGGTTCTTCTCTGGGGTGTCTGACAGGCTGGACAAAGATCTCTGAGGACATGCCTCATGTGTTCAACTGAATCTACATTCACGCTTTCTTCTGCCAAAGTACCATGCCTTCCTGTGTCCATTCAGTGGGTCTGTGGCCACTGCCTGACAAAATGTTACACACACCTTCTTATGTGCAGTGCTGAGAAGCCGTCTGAAATCAGCTATCTACCCAGTCAGAATCACACTACCTCCAGGGAAGACTAGGCATGGAGACCACACTGAGGGCCCATGGTACTCACCTGTTATTCTGCCACAGGGTTTCCTGTGACACACATGCCCACAATTAATCCAAGGAGCTGAGCACAGCCCTGCCTCTGGCCCTTGAACCATTCAGGGAGGCTGTATGTACAGTGAGAATTTCCTGGCCATCTTCACAACAGTGAGTCAGACTGGCATGAGCCAGTCCAGACTCAGGAAGACCAGACCTTGAATGGACCCAAATGAAGGGTGTGCACAGAACAAACACTGACTGCCTAGTCCCATACCAGGGACTGCTTGCGATGCCCAGACCTTCCAGCAGTCTTGCTCAGAGCAGATTGGTCCTCTGAGAAAATGTTAAAATCAGAGAGATCTCAAGTATTCTCTTTCTCTTTCTCTCTCTCTCTCTCTCTCTCCCTCTCCCTCTCCCTTTCCCTCTCCCCCCTCCTCTCTCTCTCTCTCTCTCTCTCTCTCCCTCTCTCTCTCCCTCTCCCTCTCCCTCTCCCTTTCCCTCTCCCCCCTTCTCTCTCTCTCTCTCTCTCTCTCTCTCTCTCTCTCTCTCTCTCTCTCTCTCTCTCTCTCTCTCTCTCCCTCTCCCTCTCCCTCTCCCTCTCCTTCTCCCTCTCCCCCCCCCTCCTCTCTCTCTCTCTTCCTCCTCCCCCAGAGGATTTTTTCTCCCCTCCCCACCTCTGTAAGCTCCATGACAGCCCACTGTAACTGGTGCCAGATCTGAAAGGTAAGACAAACCATAAGAGCCAATGCTTACTACTAACTAACCACAAAGAGACACTATTCTGGCATGTATTTACGAACTTATCACCGCAACAGGAAGACCCAGAGTCTGTCATTATCCCATCATCAAGATGAGGAAATTGTGGCCTCAAAAGATGAAGCAATTGGCCCAGAATGAAAGCCCTGGGGAGAGGTAGAACAGGCATGGTATGGTCTGGCTGAAACCTCAGCTGCAAAAATACACAGAGGCCCTCTGTATTCCAAGGACCACACCATAGCTGCTCCTTGCCAAGAATTCAGGAGATGTGTTGTTACAAAGTGTTCTGTCTCACCTCCTGGTATGTTCTGATGACCCGATAAAGTGACTCAAAGAGCTAAGGAATGGAAGGGCACCAGGCAGATCCCTGCTTGAAGGGTGGAACTCCTAGCCTACAGCCCAAAGAGGATGGGAGGAGTAGTTCCATTGGTAAATACTAATAAACACATGAGGACTGGTTCCAGGGATAGGTAAACGGTTGAGAAGATGAAAGCAGGCACCCCCCTCCTACCCTTCTCTTGGACATCCCAAGGTAGAGGAGTAACAGCACCATGAGCAACATCTGGGGACATTCTTGGGCCAGCATGGAGCTTCCTCTCTCCAGAGCTGTCTGCTTTCTGACTCAATCCTTCATTCTCCCAAATGCTCCCCGGAGGCCAGAGAGGCCAACCTGCCAGCTAGTAAAATTAGCAGCTGGGCTTTTTACAGGGCACACTGGGGAGCTGGGCACACTGGGGAGCCGGGCACACTGAGTGCTAGCTTACAGGCCAGCAGCCAGAGCGGGTTAAGGTACCTGCCCTACAGACCTGCATCAGGAGCATCCCTCACACGAGGAGTAAGGGAGAGGGAAAGTCTGGACCATGAATGTCCAGGTAGAAGGGCCTGAGGTAGCAGACTGCAGGAGAGCAGAAACAGGAAAAGGAGCAAGGAATGACCTTGCTATAACATTCTGAAGTTGAATGTGTCCAGCCCCTACGCTAAGCCTGCTAAGCCCAACAGAGAACTTGGTAGCTTGGGGCCACTGGGCTCTGGCCTCCATCTCTTCCTACACTCTGCATCAGACTGGGTTGAGCTTAGGGCAGTAACACAGGCGAGTTGTTCAGAAAGTGAGGAACTACTACGTCCTATCTGTTACCGTGTGCAGTGGCTAACATGGGAACCAGACACATTGGCCATTCAGGAATAATTCACCAGTTTCAGAAAGGGTGGCAAACTTTTCACTGCCGGGATAGACAGGAATTGTTTTAGGCTGGAGATGTTTGGGACTCTATGGGCGCTACTCAAGTCTTCACTGGATTGTGTTACAAAAGCAGGCACAAACACTGTGTAAATGAGTATAACAATTAAAATTTGTACACAATGAAATCTGAATTTCATATACTTCTCACTTGTCACAAAATATTCTTTAGATTTTTTTTTAAAAAAGAAATTTGAAAATGTGAAAAACTATCTTTTGCTCCTAAGCCAGGCAAACAAGGCAGTGAGCCACTGTGGCGCATGTTCTATATATAACCTGCAGATCCATGGGTAAGTTCAGCATGGTCACACCTGTGTCTTGGGAGAAACGTCCCACAGGGAAAGAAGAATGGAAGCTTCTGGTGCCAGTGAAATGGTTCTATGGGTGCTTGTCATCAAGCTTGACAACCTGTGTTCAATCCCAGGGACCCAAATGATTCAGGGAAATAAAAAATTAACTCCAAATTGTCTTATGGCTTCAACGTGTGTGCTGTGCTGTCTGGTTTTATGTCAACTTGATACAAGTTAGAGACACCAGAAAGGATGGAGCCTAAAAGGAGAAAATGCCTCTGTAAGACCCAGCTGCAAGGCATTTTCGGAAATTGGTGATTGATGGGGGGAGGGCCCAGCTCATTGTGGGTGATGCCATCCCTGGGCTGAAAGCAGGCTGAGCAAGCCATGAGGAACAAGCCAGTAAGCAGCACCCCTCCATGGCCTCTGCATCAGTTCCTGCCTCCAGGTCCCTTCTCTGCTTGTGTCCCCCTCTTGACATCCTTTGGTGATGAATTGCAATATGAAAGTGTATGTTGATAAACCCTTTCCTTCCCAACTTGCTTTTTGTCATGGTGTTTCATTGCAGCAATAGAAACCCTAAGACGGTGTACCATGAAATGTCCTGACCCCACAATACAATAAATGAATGAATAGACTTTTTTAAATTAAAAAAAAAAAAGGCTGGAAGTTTGTGTAAAAACAGAATGTTTTACTCTCCTGCTCTGGATGCTTCTGTAAGCATCCATATGCTGGCATGCATGCTAAAGATCAAATAAGAAATCAAGTTTGTTCGAATTCCCGGGGAGCCGTTTTTATCCTGCAGCATCTCTTGGACTCAGTGCCACTTAACTAAAGCACTGAGGATTAAGTTTGACCAATTGTCTGTGGTAGTGCACAAAATAAAACTGTGAGCGTCCCCAGCAACAGGCAGCTCGTTCCCTGCAGTGGGAGCTGCTCAGGGCAGTCACTCTGGCATCCGTCGGCCCCTTGAATAAAAGGTACTGGGTCACAAATAACAAGTGTCATAACCTCAGCGTCTCTCCCACCAAGGTCCAAACAGTTATTTAATGACATAAAAATGTAATCATCGTCTTTGACTAACACCAAGTACAAACACAGGATTAACTAAAGAGGCACAATGGAAAGGCTAGTGGGGAATTGCTATGTGAGTTTTGGAGCCAACGCCTCTTTTAGGAGTGCTGATGTCAATCAAACCTGCTGACTTGCAACACGATGGTTCGCTATCCAGAATGCAACCCCACAAGGTTTATAATGTTTCTGCTCCATGGAATAACGGCAGTGGATGAGGCAATTTTATGTAGCTTTGCCCAAAATACAAAAGGATACATGTGAGGAATAGCACATTCGCCACCTCGCTCCACTGAGAAAGTACAGGAGAAGATGCACATGAGAAGCGTGTCCCCCAACAGTACAAAGGACAGCAGTGTATGCTACATAGCGGATTCATTATACACCTATTCTCTCCCACCTCAGTTTCACTGATCCAGTGCCCGGTTCACACAGCTCAACAGTGACCGCACAGCTATGTCACCCCACGAACCCAATGGGATCACTTCTGTTTGAAAGGCACACTAAGTATGCATTTTCTCTTGAGCTCTCAGACATAAGAATAAAATGACCTGGGCTGCTTACATAATGTGTCATATGCCACCCATGTGACCTGTTTAGAAAGATAAAGGGTGAGACTAGCATTTTTTTTCTCCATGCATTGATAAAGCGTCCCCTAGATATTGAAGTAAACAGCAAATGTTTTCAGATGGTGGAATTAGATTTGCATGCTTCCTGGAGCGATGTTCAAGTGCAGTACCATAAACAAATGTGGATAGTAACTCAAATGAATGATGCTAAGGGCTTTGTCTTTGCCCAAGGAGGGGGTTACTATATTGGGGGGAAAAAAGTCTTTTTAAGAGAGTTACAAAACACTGCATCTGTCATAGAGTTGACAGGAAGTCCAGGCAATGCATACATGGCTCAGACCTTGAGGTGAGGTTATCTTTAGCTACAAGACAGATTTCCTAGAGAGACAGTTGCTCTGAGATCAACATAGAAATGTGGCTATTCCGAAATGAACTATCTGTGGAGATGATGACAGTGTCGGTGGTGATGACAGCAGGGTGTGTGTGTGTGTGTGTGTGTGTGTGTGTGTGTGTGTGTGTGTGCACATGCACACTCTCATGTGCCTGTGTCTTTCTGCGACTACACCCTTCTTCCTTGTAAATAGGTTCTCTAGTACTGCCTCACTCTTGTTCTACAAGACTCTCATTCCCTACCCCCTGATTTCTTTATAAACTAAGGGGATGATCTGTAGCTTGTGAAAGAAAAGAAATCTGGCTCACCACCTGCTTCTGTCAATAAAGTTTTACTGGAATATAGTTACATTGTGGATGTCTGTGGCTGCTTTCGAACCAAAGTGGTAGAAGTAGTTATGATAGAATCTGCACAGTCCACAAAGTCTAACATGTTTACAACATGAACATTTACCAACCTTGAACTAAAATATCTATATTGATTTTAGGTTGATGAGTCTAAAAAGTAAAATCAACCAAGCAAAAACTGTTCTAAGCATTTCTTGCCCCATCCCTGTCATTGCATATCACATTAGCCTTTACAGGGGTTAAATCTGGCTCACAAAAATGTATGGAACACTTACCAGTATACACACACACACACACACACACACAATCAAATGGAAAGTAAAACATTTGAGACAGAGAAGGAGAAAGAAAATAGAAACAAAGAAAATGGGGGGAGATCCCACATAGAATTCAAACCTGATTCTCTATGTTCACATGGGCCAGACAACCTTGGCTTACAGTAGCCACCAGAAAGAGACACAACTCCTTTCCCAATTTAGAATAATCATGTTGTGAACTGACAGGTGAAAGCGGCTAATTTAGTTTCTCCAAGAGTGTGTTCCTTCACTAAACAAGGTGAAATGTAAGCAACACAGTCCTCAGCAATGCCCAAACATTGGAGAAGAATCCTGAAGACATCTTCCTCTGCGTTGAAGTATCACTGAGCGTGGGCCAACTCCAAATCCTAAAATGGAAATTGTCAGTGATTCTTCCAACATGTTCCAGAATTCTAAAATAAGCATGTACTCCTCTACGACTGTCCATCAGCATCTGTGGGAGACTGCTTCCCCGTGGGTACCAAATCTGAAGATGCACAGGCCTTACATAAATGGTGTAGTACTTTGTAGAGAGCCTCCGCACACCCTCCCATAGGCTCGAAACTATCCCTCTATTACTTGTAATACTTCACACTATGTAAATGTGACGGAAATAACTGCTCCACTAAGTTTACCAGAGATGACATAAAAGAGGCCACACATGTTCCATGAGCTGCAGCTCTGTCTCAATAGTTTGATAGGTGATAGATGGAATCCATGGATGATGAACATGAAGACAGAGGGGGCAGATTTTTATTTTGACAGTTTTTAATTTGGAGGCTAGGGAGATGGCTCGGTGGTTAAGAGCATGTATGGTGTAGGCACAAGGACCTGAGTTCAAATTCCTAGCATCCAGTAGAAATTCAGGCATAGCTACACATTTTGGTAACCCCAGCATGGTAGGGTGGGAACAGTGGCAGGCATATCACAGGAGCTCCCTGATCAGACAGCCTAGCCAAGCCATGAGTTCCCAATTCAGAGAGTCCCTGTCTCAAGGCAATATGACAGAGCTATGGAGAAAGACAATGGGAGTCTTGCTCTGGACTCTATATCCACCATCCACCTCTATAAACACAGGCACACAGTTCCAATATTCATAGCTTCTCTCTCTCTCTCTCTCTCTCTCTCTCTCTCTCTCTCTCTCTCTCTCTCTCTCTCTCTCACACACACACACACACACACCCCATAGTGTTTTTAATTAAAAACTTTTTAAGAAAATAAGTATTCTTGAATTTAAAAAAATGAAAAAAAGAAAGCAATAACTCTCGTCCACCTGGCATCCCTCCAGTTTAGTATGACTCAGGCCTGTTTCAGAGGAGGGCTCTGTCCCCTCACTCTTGCTGACTTGGGGCCAGAAAGCCTGGTTTTAAGGAGAGAGATTAGGCAAAGGTCAGTCTAAGACTTGGAACCTTGGGGTCCAGGAAATCATCACTTTGTTGCTGAGGCCCCTGGTGAATGGTGCTTACCACTTGTGACAGGAATGGAACTGTACAATTACACACCTAATCCAACAGTATGACTAACTCACACTCGGGGTTTTCTTGCTCATTGTTTTATGCCTGTATGTCGTACACAGCCAGAGCTGGTAAGAAATTACCATTTGTCAAACACGGTGCTTTGCCATCGAGGTCAGATGGAACAGATAATCTGGGCTACTTAGCCAATCCTTTGCCAGCTGAACCTCACCCATCACATTCCAGTCTTAGGAGTTTCAACAGACAAGTGAGAGAGATTCAGATGTGGAGGCCGAGCTCCTGAGCATGCATCAAGGGAAACAGATTAAAAATTGAAAGAGGAAACTCAACAGCTGGTGTCTAGTATTGGTTTGGTCCCACTGTTGTAGGGATAAACATCTGGATAGCTCAAGACAAACACAGCTTTGGACTCAGAACAGGCATGGCAGCTTCATCCTGTGTGCTGCTATTTCAGCGGAAAACCTGTGTTCTGTGCAGAGCGAGGCTCAAACAACTCTGAGACACTGCTCTGTGTTGGAGGGATCCCTCGCTTCAAGGGGACCCAACACCCTGGCAGGACTTTCTCTAAGGAGACCAGTTGACACCGTAGGCAGCTCTAGGCAAAAAGGCTTAGGCTGAACCTGCTTGCTACCTGTGAGAGTTAAGGGGATCGGGACTCAGGTCCTCGGACCTAGTTCACTAAAACAGTAATGTTAGATTGTCACAGCCAGAGTAACATCTGGTAGTGACTTAGAAGAGGCACTGTCCTTACATGGGAACACTAAGTTGAGTGTCTAGAGTCTATGTGGCTACCCAGCTGCCACTGACAGCTGCTTTGCTTCCTGTCTTCCAACCAAAATCCCTCCTTGAGGCTTGATTTTGCTCAGGGTGAGGGAGAGATGGATTCTTTGGTGAGATTAGCCAGCTTCCTTGTGGTGAGAGCTGGTTTAATGATTAGTTTTGTCAACTTGACACAACATCGAATCACATGAACAGAGTGTCAGGGAAGGACTGTCTACTTTGATTTGGCCTGTGGATATGTCTGCGGGGATTGCCTTCACTAAATGATATGGGAAGACTTGCCCACTGTGGGCAATACCATTCCCTAGGCAGGGGTTCCCGAAATGCCTAAAAGGAGAAACTGAATGTAAGGAAGCAAATAGGTGGGCAGGGTGCATTTGTTGATTTTCTAGTCTTGCCTGTGGATGTGAACAGCTCCCTCAAGTTCCTGCCACCTAAACCTTCCCACATGGTGAACTGCCACATAAAATTATGAGCTAAACACTTTCCCCACTAAGCTGTCAGGATTTTTCTCATATCAACGGGAATGAAACTGGAACACTGCAATCCAACAGCTATGCAGGATATGTGACTGAACAGAATGGCTGGGTCCATGCCTTTCCACCTGAAGCAAAGGAACAGGGCTGACGCAGTGCCTGCAGGGCTCACAGCATGCTCTCCACAGTATTATTGATGGTACATGGAGAGAAGGGCAGTGGTCTGGGGAGTGGTTGGCCCTACGCACCCCAGTTGTATACTACCAGGCATATCAACCTCCCTGACCTCTTGACCTGTTTATACTTCAGGCCTTGTCTTTTCATCTTGTGCTATCACTGGAGTAAGCTCACTGCTCTAAGTTGTCTCAGGATCTCTCAGCTCGTTTCCCCCTCTGAGTAGCCACCCCCTCCCAGGTGGCTATACAACACCAGCGTTAGCACCCCACTCTCAAAATATCCTTGTCCTACAAAGTTTGCCCATATTCGTTAACTTGGTATTTTCAGGCCAGACAAGCTGTCTTCAGTCAACCTTCCAGGCTTTCTTTGAGCCCAATGCCTTGGTGTTCTTGGCCCTCGGCCTCATTGGACAACCCTCCAGAGTCCCATAATGCTCTATGTTCTGCTCCCACAGCTTGCTTTCCTTAATGACGTTATTTCCTCCCTTTGGCTTTTAAGATGCTAATTCACTTTTGAAAAGGGAAACTAAATGGGGGTGTCTAGTTAACCCTCAAATGTGTTCTGTCTTAGGCACTCTTCCTAGCTGACCCACCAAGAATTCCCTTTTTTCCTCTGGTCAGATTTTGTTTGTTTGTTTGTTTGTTTCTAACACAGCTTATTGCTATGTAACACAGGCTTTCCTTGAGCCCATGATCCTCCCGCCTCAGCCTCCCAAGTCCTGGAAGGCACCCACCACATTTAGCCTTTTTCTATTTTTTTTTTTTTTTTGGTACTTGTCATTGAGCCCAGGGCCTAAGCAAGAATTCTACCACCAATCAGTGCCTGTGTTTGTTTCCCACTTCGTCAGACAAAACCTCTGGCCCAGAGTTGATGCTAGGACCCCTCAGCTCGTTCTGATGAAGCACACTGGCACTGGCTGTAATGGCCCTGGACAGGAGCAGCTATAACATCCATACTAACCCTGCCACACTGTGTCTGCCATGGCCAGAGGAATGTATGTTCTCCTGGTAAACCATCGAGTGCCATAGGAGTTCATTGAGAATGTACTGTCTCAGACCCACGCATGTTTGTCGCAAAGTGTCCTCAAGACCCCTCTTCTGTGATAAGCTGCCAGCCCCCAAACTCTGTGATGAAGAGGGTAAAACAGGCCAAGAGTAAAAGCATTGTAGTCTTGAGAACAACTAAAAGGGAAACTACTTCCAGTAGATGTTACTACGGTTCACCCCATGATATTAAAGTGCCTGCAGTGGGAAAGAGAAGCCGGAAGTTCAGCAATGGGAAGTTCAGCCATTTGGGAATTCTAACTGAGTGTCTCACCTTGCCCAGTCCATCTCTGTCGCATGCCTTGTATTCTGGTCTAATGGCCTTTTGATATCTACACACTCCTATACTTTAGCTTGTTATATATTTAAAACTCACTCATTCAAAGTTGAAAGCATGACTTTCATAGATCATTCTCATGACCACGCAGAACTGCCACCATATGTGTGGAAGGCATGACCTCATTCTTGCCACCCAAGCATACCCAGACCCAGAACCCAACCTCAGTTGTCTCTAGAGCAAAATCTACTCATAACCCAATGTGAAAGAGCGACAGAAATCTTCCTTATAGAATGAGAAGAGGAAATAGATGACAGTGGTTCCCACATCCAGCAGCAAACCACCCAAAAGTGCTCATCAGCCCCTCTCCTGGTTCACAAAGGACCCAGCAGTCCCCCTGTCTTCTTTCTTGTAGCAAGTGACCTTGTCAGCTTTTCTGTCCTCCAAAGGGTCAGCTTCCATTCCCTCTCTTTTGAACTTAGCCTTCAGCTAAACACCAACATGACTTTATGGCCTGAGCTCATAGAAGGTCCCTTGGATCCCAGGTTCCTGTTCTCCTACCAGATTATTTGGCTAGTCTCTTGAGCTCCTTAAGCAGGGCACACAATGTCTTCCCCTCTCCCTCCAGTGGTGAGGGAGGCATCTATCCCACACACTGCCAGGAAGGATTTGAGTAAGTGAGACTCTCATCACCTTCTTTACTTGCATTCACCTCCTCACTGGAGAAGCAGTTTCTGGGGAACCATGTGTAAAACCCCAAGTCCTAGCTTTATCTTTCATCCAATGGCAGATGAGGTCCCTACTATTGACGGAACCCCCACTTCAAGCCCAGGAAGGGTGACCTGCACAAAACATGTGCCAGAGCCACTGGGATAAGTCACCCAAACACATCATCAGGCAACTCCTGACCCAGAGCAGCCCAAGAAAGCCACCAGTCAGTGCTGCGATAAGAAAGGAGCCCACCTAGAGCAGGCAGAGGGTTGGCAGAAGTGGAGAACAGTCCCCATCTGCCCAGTTCTTCCCTACTCTGCACTGAGACACTGGTAACTCCTACAACCTTCTATTCCCTGAAAAGTGATGGGGACATCACAATCCTGCTTATAACACACACACACACACACATACAAACTACAATACACTCACTACATATATACTATAACACACACATACACACTATAATACACTCACCACATATATACTATAACACACACACATATACACTACAATACACTCACCACATATATGCTATATCACACACACATATACGCTACAATACACTCACCACATATATGCTATATCACACACACATATACGCTACAATACACTCACCACATATATACTATAACACACACACATATACGCTACAATACACTCACCACATATATGCTATATCACACACATACACACTATAATACACTCACCACATATATACTATATCACACACACATACACACTATAATACACTCACCACATATATACTATAACACACACACATACACACTATAATACACTCACCACATATATACTATAACACACACACATATACACTACAATACACTCACCACATATATGCTATGTCACACACACATATACACTACAATACACTCACCACATATATGCTATATCACACACATACACACTATAATACACTCACCACATATATGCTATATCACACACACATACACACTATAATACACTCACCACATATATACTATAACACACACACATATACACTACAATACACTCACCACATATATACTATAACACACATACACACTATAATACACTCACCACATATATGCTATATCACACACACATACACACTATAATACACTCACCACATATATACTATAACACACACACATATACACTACAATACACTCACCACATATATGCTATGTCACACACACATATACACTATAATACACTCACCACATATATGCTATATCACACACACATACACACTATAATACACTCACCACATATATACTATAACACACACACATATACACTACAATACACTCACCACATATATACTATATCACACACACATATACACTACAATACACTCACCACATATATGCTATATCACACACATACACACTATAATACACTCACCACATATATGCTATATCACACACACATACACACTATAATACACTCACCACATATATACTATAACACACACACATATACACTACAATACACTCACCACATATATACTATAACACACACACATATACACTACAATACACTTACCACATATATGCTATGTCACACACACATACAGGAGCTGCTCATAGTCTCCATATGAGCACTGCATGAGCTAGTTGGCACAGTGCAGATGAAGACACTGCACCCAAGCAGACTGCTAGAGGACCGTAGTAACTTGTACAGGCCAACACTCTCCCTCTCCCTCTCCTTCCTGCTCTCTCTCAGACAGGGTGTGGTAAGGATAGAGAGACTCCTAGATCCTGGATTAACAAGCTCTAAGCATATTTCTGGTTTGTGTTACTATGCCCCCATCATTTATGCTGAGATAGTACAGGTATAGTGTTTGTGTGCACATGTGTTTTTGTTCATGTATGTGCACATCTGTTTTACTGACAGAGACAGTTCAATTCACCCCCCAGGCAGGTTGTGAAAGTATGATACTGGCTCACTTGCTGTAGATGCCCCCATACTATTATAGACTTGGACACATGTAAAGAATACCATGCTGATCCATGATCTCAGGGGAGCAGTGGCCACTCATCCAACTTGGCCTCGAGAAAACTCAGAGCATCATCACTCCTCCCAAGCAAATCCCTTTCCCGGATGCAAGACCATCTCATATGGGAGGGGCCAAGGACTCACCAGAACTCTGCCAGTCAGTGTCTGGGCAGATATCATCACCCCTGCCCAGTCCTTCACGGAAGTCATCCAGCCGACCTCGGCTGCCACCACCTCCTCTTTTTCGTCCACTGGTTTGAGGGTACCATCTGCCTGGCTGGAGCCATTATTTATCTTCTGGGCCTCCTGGCAACAGAGAGAATCAGAGTTGAGTCAATAGTAAACAACCAGATTTAAATAAGATGTTCACCTATACAGAATCAGAACCCAAAGGGGTTCCCAGATGAGGGAATGTGGCTTAAAGATAGAGGTTGGGGAGGAGAGATGGTTAAGGATTTTATTTTCTTTAGTTTGGTTTAAAAAAATCAAGCTGTGGAGGTTGCTTAATGGCTAAAGCACTTTCCGTGCAGCTGGGGGATGTGCGTTTAAATCCCTCAAACCTATGTAAGAGCTGGGCACAGCAGAGCGCATCTGTGACTCCAACACTCTTACATAGAGATGCAAGGCGGGGACAGGAAGAGCTCTAGAAGCACAGGGGTCAACCAGCCTGGCAGCATACACAATAGAGAGCAGCAAAAGAGGCGTCCTATCTCAGACAAGGTGGACAGACAGGACTGGCACCCAAGGAGGCCCTCTGACCTCCACAGGCACGCTCTGGCACACAAAGGATCCCTTCTGAAATTTCCTTTTAGAATACTCTTGGAACGGGAAGAATACTGGCATTTTCTCTGACCACTTTAAAGGCAAAGCAACAAACCTGCCCCTGGTCACAGAGGGTTAAAGAGGGGATGCAGTCAGCACAAAATTGTCTCCGCACAAGTCATTGTACCTTCATAGTGCCAACCCCATTTCTCTTTACCAATTTCCCATCTTTTCTCCTGTCTATGGCATTCAAGAGGGACTCATGATGGACCCACAATGGTTCTAGCAATACAGACTGTTGGATCGGGCATTTGGGCAAGACCCTCTTGGGCTAGGAATAGGCAGATGATCTCTGTCAAGGCAATATGGCGCAAGCATAGTACATTTGCTGAAACAGGTAGGGGAAGGGATCCATCCCTGGAAAGGAAGACAGCATGGAAGAAAGATGTGATGGAATACCAATGTCTGCATCTGAATGCCTGGGTCCAGCGGTGCCTACAGTCCAGATCCCTGAGTTACAAGAGATAATAAACTCCCCCTTCAGAACTTGAAATATGCCTGAAGAAAGAAGGCCTCAGATATCCAAACCCCACCTTTGCACACAATGTGTCCTGAGGCCAGGATGCTCCCATCCTGGCCTCTGTCTCCTTAGATTTTTCACTCATACAGTCCCCGCTTCCCAATAAAGTCTTTCTCACTATTCTCTGAAAACGTCATGCCAACTGCTTTGCTTTATTGTTTCCCATAACAATAATATACTCTATAATTCACTTACTTATTTCATTTACCACTCCAAATCCAACACTGCTGTCAGCTCCTATACCTAACACAGTCTTAAACACAAAGCTAGCACAATAAACATTGATGAAGCTAGGCATGGTGGTACACACCTATAATCTCAGGAGGCCTAGCCAAGAGGATTGTCCACAAGTTAAAAACTAGCCTGGGCCACACAGTCCAAGCACACAAACCAAAAACTACAACAAAAAAGCAATCAAAACTTTGAATGAACAGATACAAAGAAATCTGAGTATTTGTTTATTGTCACCTCCAGAGCCTGGGTTTCGGATACCAGATGAAATATAGGCTTCTCAGCCCAATTTGAATTTTAGATAAACAAATACCTTTATAAATATGTCCAAAAATGCATGGCTTTTACATACAATAAAGGCTCATCATTCATCTAAATCAAATTTAACTAGACCCATGCTCAAACATCCACTGAGATTATTAGTGCAGATGGAGATAGAAAAATATGTGAGGAAATTATACTCATCATTTATAATCCTGGTATCAATTTACAAAGAGAAAAACACTGGGGATCATTGTGTTTTGGCCTAATGTGAGACTGGGAAGTGGGAATGAAATCAGAGGTGGAAACCTCCTGCAAGGAGAAGGGTGGGCCCAGTGAGAACAGGGAAGCAGGAAGAGTGGGTTTGCAGAGATTCCCGATGCCTCCTCCTCTCTCACTGGCCAACCCTGGCTCAGATAGAGTAGGGTTGAGAAGCTGGGCTGTAGGAATGAATGCACATGGTATTTTACTCCCCAGTGTTTGAAGCTGCAGGAGCTGGAACACCCACAGTGGGAGCCTGGGAGGGGGAGGCCTCAGACCATCTGCTGATTTGTGTAATATCTGCCTCTCAAACCTAATAGGCTAGTCTCATTGGCCTGCTAGCTCTGGTCCTGGGGCTGAGATCCGGGAAGATAGGATGTGATCCTTGGCAGCCATGGTAACCAAGGTGCATATTCAAAACTGAAATCTAGCCCTGTCTCAACTTCAGGGAATACCCTGTGAGATGGGGGAAAATATTGTTTGCTCTGTGGAACTACACGATGCTCAATGGCACGTAGCAGACTCGGTTACTAAGTCCAGAAGGCCTACCCCTGCCTCACATTGTACACTCACTCTGAATGCGGTAGTTCAATCTTGAGTCAGCACCAACATCAAAGCACAAGGTACACTAAATTACTCAGGGTGTCAGATCCACTCTAGAAACTGCAGTTTTACCTGGTGGTCAACACCTGAGGTCAACCTAGGGAACCATAGGCCTCATCCATCCAAAACAGACCACAGACCTTGACTCCAGCACAACTGCTACTTTCAGAACTGACCCATGAATGGTGAGGGCTGAGAGGAAGATAGACTTTCAAACCAGCATTCTTGTGTTGGCTTCTATTTGGCTATTTTTGAGTCAGGGTCTACTGAAGCTTCAAGTGCCTCAACCAGATCTGTAGACAAGGATGACCTTGAACTTCCAAGCTCCTGAGATTAGAGGCATATACTACCACTTCCAGTTCATGCCAGACTAGAAATCAAACTCAGGACTTAGAGAGCACTCTAGGCAAGCACACTACCAACTGTGCTACACATAACAGCAGACAAATGGGCTCTGGCCACCAGGAGGCCCAATTTCCTGCTGCTTGAGCCTGCTGCCTCAAAGGACAGACACTTTTCAGCATGGAAAAGGCCCAGAGGCAGGAGTTCCCTGCAGCCCCCATGGTTTTAATGCATCTATAATTCACAGCATAAGAGGTACACAGTGCATAGTATGCTATTCCTCCAACCCTCTTACCTATTGTTTTACAAGGCATTCATTATTTTAATTGCTTTATGATAGGCAGGGAAAAACACAAACTAACAGAGATAATGCCCTTGTTATTATTTGCTTATACTAGATGTTGTGAGCTTAATTACCACGTGTGGGAGGCAGGACTGGGGGAGGGGCCACAGAAACAGGGAGCTACATCAAGCCCTGTGCCAGCCTGTCAGGTGCTAGGGGTTTCTGTGCCTGAAAGGCAAAGACCTGCAACCCCCTACTAATGTTATGGCCGGAGGAAAGTGGGTGGGACCTGGAGGGTTAAGGGGCCCTGTTGAAGGCATGCAGGAGGTAAGGGGTGTTCAGTTAGAGCTTATTAGAGCAGCAGGGGTCTCCATCTATGGAGCCAGAATTGGATTTCAGCAGCTAGAACGTAAAAGTTTTCCATGCTTTCTTACGCTCTCTAAGAAGTCCAGCAGATCAGTGGGATTTCACAGGCCATTTTAAAACTCCAGTAACTGAGAGCTGTCACCTGGGACAGCAGAGAGCCCACTAGGACATGGGTGCCCTCTACTCCCATAAGTCACGTTCATAACTCCTCTGTGCGAAGCAAGGAGAAGCGCCCATCTCTGGGAAGGTGTGAGGCATAGTGGTTCATGCGGTGCTCGGTTCAAACCAACACTGCCAAAGCCGCCTCCGATGCCGTTTCAGCCTCTGGGCCCTGGAAAGGCCACCGGTCCAACATGAGCCTCCATGAGTGACAAGAGAACAGAAAACAGGTGACTTCTGCATGATAGTTCCCTCTGGCTGGGCAACTGGCTCTCAGGACCAGGCGCTTCTATTGCTGCCTGGGTCCAGCAAGACGGTGGGACTCCGTCCATGATAGTCAGGGAGGAACTCCCATACTAGGGGGGGTCAGACCAAGTGTTCTCTTAGATGCACCCTGACCTCCAGCTCCATTACACCAACTGCTCCCTTCCAAGGAGGAGAGACAGGCCAGAGCAAGGCAGTTTCTGGGTCACAGGACTTCATTCTTCCTTCTGCATTCCATGGCACAGTGCCTCAGAGGTGAGATGCAGTTCCTGAATGGCAAAGCTCCTGCCCAGCTAACCCAGGCTTCCCACTTTCCTACAAAGGATTCGAACACTCTTCAGAAAGAGTGAACTTGGTGTTGGCAAGAAAATCACCATATGACCCTCTCCCTGACCCCCAAGGGAGACAGTCTCTGCAGACTTCTGACTACACGGCCACAGTCTCAGGGGGACCGGACAAAATGCACAGACATAGAGGGAAAGATGTTTAGGGAAGGAGAAAGGGACGTGTAAAAGAGACAGAGAAACAAAGCCCCAGTATCCACCCTGGGAGGATTCCTGAATAAAGAGGCACACATCCGTATCTATCCCTGACCCTGCCTGCACCCCTTGGCCAGGCACAGCTGTATACTGGGCTTGCATCTGGCCTTGGTGATAGAGTCTATGTTTAGAGAAAGTTTCTGAGCCAGGCAGGAGGCATAGGAAGCTGGAGGAACTGGAGAGCAGAACACACTCAGTACCAGCCTCCCACCACCACCACACACCCTACTGTCCCTTTCCTACCTTCTCTTTATTCCTTTTCGTCTTGTTCCCACCATGGCGTCACCTGTGGCCAATGGCCTGATTGTACCCCAGTCACCAGTGGTCAGCATACAGACCATCTGTTGGGAATTTGAGAATCGCTACCAAACAGCAATGCAACTTAAGAATACAGCTCAGAATGTTAGGCATAGAAGCCAGACTCACAAAAACAAATACTATATTTTCTCTCATGTATGAGATCTAGATTTGAATACACACAAACACACACACACGACATGAAAGGAGAAGGACAATTTGAGGGGAAGAAGGGAACCAGTATGAAACGGAAATGGGGAAGAAGCCTATGTACAAATACATAAATGTAAACGCCATGGTGGAACCTATTGCTTTTGTATGCTAATTTTTGTAAAGAAACACTAAAAAAGAAAGGGGCTGGACAACTTCTTAGGATACTGTCCCTCTTCCTGGCTACACAGACAAGAAACAAAGGGCTATGAACGCACCCGCATGCCTCTCACCCAGGCTAGCCCAGTGAGGTCCCAGTGCACCGAGTCAGGACAAAGAGCCTTGAGAAGAGAGATGTTGAAGTCCAGAGGCTGAAGTCCAAGATCAGTTCTTGGGGGTGGCTCTAGGTAAATTATTTCATGTCCCCAAACCCTTGTATGCTATTCTGTAAATGGTGTATTCCACCTGTCCTGCCCAGTGGCTCTTGCAGAGGCCCTGGTCACACAGACAGAGCAGTCCCCCAGACAGCACTGTTTGGTAAGCAGGACAGTGAGGCGCCCCTATCCTCCAGTACTGGTAAGAACTGGGGCTGCTCTAGGGGAGGAGACTCACACCCCAAAGCCAGCAGCAGCTTTTTGGAGCACAAAGCTGATGTGTTTAACTCTATCTTGCTGCAGAAGGCACAGTCAGGGCCCTTTCTTTTCTTACCACAGAGATGTTGCAATGACAAGTCCAGGCAGAAGCCTTGTGCTAGAAAAACCCCCTGGCAGGGTGAAAGCAGCTGTCACACCTCTCCTGCCCCTGCCTGCTCAGGCTCTCTCCCTGACCAGGACGAGCACACAGACCTGTATTGGCACAGTCAGGGGCCAAGGTCACCTTAGGCACCACACCTCAGCAGGTAAGTTGAGGTGGGGAGCTGGCTGGTCCAAGGGACTGAAGAGGCCCACCCCAGGAGGGAGCTGCGAGCCTGAAATGGGTTTGATTACACCTCGGGCTTTGGTTCCTGGTCCTTCGTCCCCTGCCTGAAGAGTCACTTAGGCCATGGCCATCTGGAAAGGAGAATATAGTCTTTAAAAACCCTAGTCTCACTTTGTCGCTGTCCCCAACACCCTTCTGAAGCTGCCCTTTCCTTTCTGCAGAGAAGTCATGTCACACTGTGCCAACTATCCAATCTGCCCCACTACTCTCTGTCATCAGAATGTCACTGCAGCTGCGCCAGATTCCTTGTGCTCTGGGACCTTCCTAGGCTACTTCTATTTAGAGGCTACTGTAACTGGTTGCTCTCTTGGCCCCAGTATCCACACACTGGTCTCCAGGTGTCGGTTCAGACCCTTGCCTGATGCCTGAATCCTTTCCTGACCACCACACTGGAAATAAATCTGTGCAGGTAGGATGTTCATGGCCACCTGGAAACCTATGCACTTTGATCACTATAGTGAAACTCCACAGTGCAGACCCCTGTTGCTTTTTACAATTTAAACACTACAGGCTCCAGTAAGAACAAATCAATTTTAATGGAGTTGGGGAAAGAAGAGAAAAGCTGGGAAGGAGAAGGGAGAGGGAAAGGAAGATAGAGGAGAAGAGTAGAAAAGGGGACGAAGAGGGAGCAGGATAGAAGGGAAAGAGAGAAAGGCAGGAGGGAAACAAGGAGGAAAGAGAAAAGGTGAGAGGAAGGAAGGAAAGGGAGAGAGAAGAGGAGAAGGAAGGGGGAGAGAGAAGAGGAAAGGGACTGGGAAGGAGAGAATGGAAGAAAGGGAGAACCTAAGAGGAAGAGGTAGGTGAGGGAGGAGGGGCAAGGAAGAGAGCTGCAGCAGAAGAAAGCCAGTTTTTTGCAAGCACAGGATCTAGATTATATTAGTAAAGAGCACCGCCTCGACAACACTGGCTGCCATTATAAGCATGATCGTAGCAGTCCTATGAGGTAGGTGCTAATGTCCTCATTTAACAGATACAGCTCTAAGCAGCTGGCCCAAGAAGACAACTGGCAGAATTTAAACCCCACTGACTGACAGCAAAAGAGGGGGGGAGGCATGGCACAAATCTGTTCTGCCATCCCAGGGACAGGGGAGTGGTAGAAAGGAATTAATAGGAGGGTGACTGACACAGTTAAGGTCTGTCAACATTATGAGTGTGCACTGCACCAGCTTCTGCCACTGTACACTCCACAGGGGACCTTCCTCAAGGTCTTTATACCTCAGGACGTTGGCTGAACCAAGGTCAGAAGAACACCATCCTTTGTGCTCCAATAACCACTACAAAACCCTACTTTAAGGCGTCAAATGTTGAACTGGAAATGAACATGGGCACTGACAGGTTAGGCAGCCCTCCTGCTGAGAGCTGACGTTCTCCATGCAGAAGATCTGACTTTATCCCTTGTCCTTCACATCCACAGAGGCCGAGCTGCTCTCTGGCCAGGGCTTCGGTATGCTAGGCCTGTCCCTGGCTGGGTCCTACATAGCCTGAGGTACTTGGGTGAGGCTGTAATCTGAAGGAGAACCACTTGTCCTTCTCCCTCTGGACCATCCAAGGGGCTCGAGGCAGCCCCCATCCTGGGGAATCTTAATCTGGAGCCTCTCCTCGGGGCCCTGAGACTAATGGATGGAGCAGATGCTTCACTCCAGAGAGCCTTTTGTAGCAGGCAGGACCAGGAGACTTGGATCTCCTTTCCTCATTTTCCGTCCCCGCTCTGAGTTTATTGCTGCATCGGCCTTCTTTATTGTTCCTAGCCATGCCCCTTCCTTCCTCTGGTCTCCTCCCCACCTGTCAAGCTGAGCCAGGAACCTGCACACAGATGCCCTCAGCTGGACACACAGCACAAGGGCCTTCTTGTTGCCAGAGGAATCGTGACAGGTGGCAGAACTGGACCTGACCTTGGGAGGCCTGTGCAGGCAGTGTCAGACTTTATGGTTTCTCTGGACAGAGTCCTCACCAGGGTAACAAGAAGTAGTAAGTCAAACCCAGAGTTCTTTGACCTAGGAGGCGCAGTCTCTGTGAGGTACCACAGAGGACCATGCAGGGAGGACAGAGGACGCAGGCCCAGGCCCTGTGACAATCTCATCAAAGAGTCTTTGAATGGTTCATCCTATCAAGGTTCTGTGCCACTTGCTCTTAAGTGAATACAGGGATTTTTTTTTTTTTTGCTGTTTTTTGTTTGTTTGTTTGTTTGGCAGGGGGTGAGTCTGAAATGTCCACATGCCTGTTTCATATTTATTTAATGAGAATGACCATAACATTCTGAAATAGCCTAAAAACCCTGAAATACCATTAACTCAAAATATCCCCCCCAAGAAGGAGCATCTCTATGGCAAACCATCGTCCTGGTCTTGCGCCCCTAGGGTTCCCCAGACCTACAAACAGAAGAACTCTGCTCCTTTCGTGCCCACCCCACTGCTAGTGATGGAGGAGGAAGCCCACCATGGTATTTCAAACATCCCGAGCGGCGGGACAGCAGACTGTGGGCATTTCCCCAGGTACCAGTAATCCCGCATATTAGAGCATTAGGCAGATTACCGAAAGCAGCTCAAGCAAGTAAAGCATAATGTGGGTGCCGCCAGCTGGGGTGTTTGTGGCCAGAGTTCTGTGAATGGAAGGCTGAGAGGAGGTAGACACTGCAGGAGAGAACTGGGGCAGAGGAGTCCTCAGGTCCCAGCCAGAGCTGGTGAGGGAGGGAAGCAGAGCTCATGTCTGCCCTTGAGAAGTCGTTGCGCACCCTTTCCCTGGCTACTCAGACTGTCCTATGTATCTAATGGCTGCACAAAAAACCCTTGCCACAGATCTTGGGGACCCTGTATGAGACCACCCTGAATATCCAGCTGGTGTTCTCTTTAACTATTGGGCCATGGCTCCAGGGATGGGCACCCTGTTCACAGATTTGGCCCACAAAGGCTTAAAAACAGCCCAGACGAAGCCTATCGTTTGGGAGTCAGAAGACCACCAGGGAGGGCCAGGTGTCCCTACCATAGCTCTCATGTTTCAGGCTTTTCCACCAGTGCTGTCCGGGGGTACCAGATGCACACTTTCTCCAAAACACCTGTGTGCTCTGTGGGAGCCACTGTGGGAGGACTGGTGGGACAAAGGTGACAGTCACGAAAGGCCAAGCGACCTTTAGCAAAAGCTCACCATCTCTGCCTCACACTCTTGTGTCTCAGAATCAAAGAAGAGGAGCTGTGTGAGCCGTCCCCAAGGGTCTTGTCTGGGGCTGAGCCACCTTGACCTTGTAGCTTGGACTACTGATGGATCCCTCGTTGCATTTGTTCCTGGCTCAGCCCTGTTCACTGAGTGTCATTTCCCTCGCTGGGGACATAAGGAGGGAAGGCAACGATCCTTGCAGCTTTTCTCAGAGAGTTCTCTAAGCCCCTCCTAGTCCACTAAGGAGCATGGAGTAGCTGGCTCTTGGAAGATTCTTATTCAAATAGCAGGCAGAGTTTCCTGTGTGGTTATTTATATCAGAGTGTGAGCCCATTCTTGGGAGTAGCCAAGCTGAACTTTAAGTTTGATCTAGTCTTAGAGGCCAGGTTTTCTTTCTATTTCATGATACCCAGATAGACACAATATGCCAAAAAAAAAAAAAAATCAGGTAGGTGTTCTCTGTCAATAATACTGGCATGATTGTCTTATACTTGGCAGTTTCTAAAAATACAACATAGTATGGACTCCTAAATTAGGTTATAGTCAGACATGTATGAAAAGGGATTTGGAGAAACGTCCTCAGATAGGGGCTACCAGGCTGATACATGAAGCATTAAACATGTTCTCAAACAGCAGCCTGTGGTACTTGCAATTAACGAAGTATCCCTCAAGCTTTAGTGATGAATACTTGTATTTTTCAAGAATTATGATGACTAGCTCCTTCAATTAGTTTAATAAGGGGGGAAAGTGACAGCTTAGAGTTTGCTATTGGGGCCTTGGAGATCTGGAATAGATTAACAGATATCTATGATTCTTTTGGCATGTCCAAGACAGCTAGCTGACCTGCCAGAATTCAGACATAGAACTGTCAGTCTGTAAGGCAGCCCCATGGTCCGCCCTCAGCACCACCTGGTGAGAACAGCTCCACACTGGCTAAACAGGAAATCACTGGCGAAGGACAAGCTCACACATCTAATCACAGCAGGCAGGTCTGAAGCAGGGTCGGAGGTTCAGCTAGGTTAGTAATGGAGACAATGGTCCGAATGCTTTGTGCTGTCACCGTGAATGCTATTACCAACCCCACAAATGACACTCTACTCTTCCCATATTAAAGACGAGCAGTCGAGGTGCGAAGTAGGTCCCTATGAAGCACAGTGGCCTTACAGAGCCAGAAGCTCATTTCCCACAAATCCCCTTTCCTTGTGAGTTGCATTTTATGGGGACATCCCTTGTCTCAAGGAAACCATGTAACTCTAGAAAACTGTTTTCTTTTCTGAAAAAGATGAAGATGACTCTCAGAGTCACAATGCCAGAGACCTTGCAACATGCATGGTCTTTAGGAACAAGGAGCTGAACATCATAGGAGCTACAGACTTGAAAAACAAGGCAATCATAAGAGATTGATGTAGAATCCCCACAAATGAAAAATGGCTGAAAGAGGTTTGAGACAGCCAGGCCATCTTGTCTGAGTTGCAAAAGTCCTGATCCTTGGGCGCACTTTACTGAACTGCGCAACCTTAATTGAGTCACTTCACATAATCCTACCCTTGGTTTCTTGTCTCTTGCTGCTTCCTCCCTGAGTATGTGATGTGACCAGCTGTTTCATGTACCTGCTGCTGTGACATACCCAACTGATGGGCTGTGACTCGGAACTGTGAGACAGAAAAGCCTCTCCTCCTTAGTTGATTTTGGTGAATATTTTGTCACAGAAACAAAGAGACTAAAATAATGGAAAAACTGAAGGTCCTGAGGAGTAGGGGGTCTTACAGGTGTTAAATGGGTCTATTAACAGGCTGGAGAGATGGCTCAGCAGTTAAGAACACTGACTGTTCTTCCAGGGACCCAGGTTCAATTCCCAGTACCCACATGGCAGCTCACAACTGTCTGTAACTCCAGTTCCATGGGATCCAACACCATCATACAATATGCAGGCAAAACAACAATGCCCATAAAATAAATTATTTTTTTAAATGGGTTTGTCCAGTGGTTCAGAAAGGCCATAGCCTCCTCATGTCCTACCTTCTCTTAGCTCTTAGAAAACTGGCCACCAGGCCTCCAGAGCAAAGTCACAGAGAGAGAGACAGGGAAATGGTCAAGAGTGAGAAAAGGAGAGAGGGAAGTAAGCCCAGTGACACCACTGAGACGGAGCTAATTGGGCCTGATGGGACCTCACACTGCACAGTAGGTTTTGTAGGTTAGCTCACGGGTGCCCTGGCTTCATAGAAGCCACATGGAACCCAGAATCACACTGTCCAGGATGCTATCTGGAATGAAGAAGGCGGCATAACTAAATGGAGGAAGCCAGTGAAAGACAGATGATGCTCTCTCCAGGGAAGAGCTGTCCTTTTCTCTGACATTATGCCATCACTTCTTTGCTGGGTATTAACATGCCCTTTGAATAAAATGACAATGATGGCAGAACTGGCATTTGACAGTTTCTTTGTTAGGCCTTTGCTTGTCAAAATAAGAAGCTGGCAACCCTGTGAAATTCTCTCAGTGTTTTAAAGTTTAATTGACTCTCCCAGGAAAAGTCTAGGCATCACTTACTAGTCCACACTCTCATTCTACAGATGGGAAAAAGAAGGCACCCAGACGTCACACAGTCAAGGAGGCCAGGTCTCTCTCCAACATGGAGCTCAGGATGTGTTTGTCACTTGTCATGACCAGAAAAGCCAGACACTGGGGAACAAATTCTTGGGCCTCAGAGGTTTAAATGTCAGTGATCATTGCCCACAGAGCAGAAGGAAAATATCACATGCTTCCAGAGCTTATAGCAGAGATTCTCAACCTCAATGCTATGACCCTTTAATTCAGTTCAGTGTGGCGACCCCCAGAAATAAAATTATTTTGATGCTAACGTCATAACTGTAATTTTGCTATTGTTATAAATTATAATGTAAAAACCTGATATGTAGGATATTTGATATATTAAACCCATAAAGGGGCCATTCAAAACCAAAAGGGTTGCAACCCACAGATTGAGAACCATTGGCTTAAAGTCATTCCCCAGGACCCTCAGTTTCCAGCATCATGTGCCCTTGCTATTACTATCACAGGAAATACACAGAACTAAGACAGCATCCCTGAAAATGCTACAGTTCTCCCCGTGGCCATGCCACGTTTGAGAGGCACCAGCTCACTGTATGCATGGTAAATGACAAAAAGGAACTTCTCTACAAAGAAGAAGAATACAGAGAAGGGACAAGTAACGCACAAACAACCTAAGTCACTGCCCAGTGTCTGAAGTGACACAGAGCCTTCCACCCCTTTGCTACTCGCTCTGGTCCTTGCAGTTAGTTCCTGGCAATATCTTCTCCACATTGTATTTGTCCCCTGGCAATCACCATGAAAGAATAGCTCCACGAGGGGTTAGTCAGGGTCTCGGCCTAACCTGCTGGAGCTCCCTCGTTAAGGTCTGGAGCTGGCTCTTCCTGCTATGCGAAGTGAACAACAGACTACACCCTGATTTTTGTTCCGTGCTTATTTTCCCCTCTTCCCTCATGTTTGGAACCCCAAAACCCTGCCAAGCGTGCCCTGTCCAAAGCTCAGAACTGGAAGTACCCAAAGCCAAGTCTTCACTGCCGGCCTCCAGGTCCAGCGTGGCTGCGGCCCTCCCCAACTCCATACTGAACTGTTCTGTCTTAACATGACTTGCCTGGTCTACCTGATTGCCACATTTTTGTATCGCCATTCCTCTCCTGGGAAGCCCTCTCTGCATTCCCCACATCTTTATCCTGATCAAATCCGAGAGTCCCAGTAAAGTCGTCTCACACAGATCTTCCCCCATCTTTCCTCGGGTGCCCCAATCCCCTCTGGTTTATCAATACTAGACACAGCTAGAAATTCATGTTTTCTTTTCATGCCTGCATGTTGCAATGTTCTAATTTTGGAAGTTCCTTGAGATAGAGCAAAAATACACACACACACACACACACACACACACACACACACACACACACACACACCGATATGTTTGTAGCACATGCACATGGCTATGAGGATTCCTCAGCATACAGTGTCTTTCTCTATGTCTTTTTACCATATACTCTTAAGACAGGGTCTCTTGCTGAAGTGTGCATCACCTTTTCCAGTGAGACTGACTGGCCAAAAAACTCCCATGATACAGCTGCCTACACTCACTGACACCAGGGTTATAGGTACACAAAACCATGCCATGTTTTCACACAGGTGCCAGGTATCAAACTTGGGCCCCAGGCTTATGCAGCAACCACTCTTACCCAGTGAGCCATCTCCCTAGCTCTTCTTTTCTATACCCCCAAAGAATCTGGTATGCAGCAAAACAATGAAAAGTTATGCACCAATTAATTTAAAACCCCACTCAATAGACGCTGGGAAGCTGAGCATAGTCCCCAGCTGTTGACAGCTAGCTAATTCCGGCCAGCCTCCAGGATTCCCGGCACAATCTGAGGCTGTTGCCCTCACTGTCATTCCTTTGCAACTGTACTGTCAGTTGCAAACCTTACTCCAGGCATGACGAGATGACACAGGGCCTCTGAGAGGCACATGCTTCCCCAGGAACGTCCATCACAACAAGATGAATGTCCTTGTTTACAGAAGGAGTCATCCCATCCCAGGAAACTTTCCACTGTAATTTAGGACCTAGACAAATGAGTCTATAGAGCTCACCAACTGAGCATTTGTCTGCCTTTTCCATTTGCTGAACTTGGATGGAGTCTGGCCAGAGGTCAGAGACAGCTGTTATAATTTGGCTATTGGTCTGCCTTTTGAGACATGGAACATGACCTCTATTTGGGAAGCTAAGGCCTAGCAGTACACAGGGATCCCATGAAGCAAAAAAAAAAAAAAAAAAAAAAAAAAATGGCCCAGTCACTGACCAGGCATACAGGTGACAGTTAGTACCGACTGCTACAAGCCATCCAAGCTTCAGCCCTGCCACATGCTAGCTGGGGTCAGAGAGCTCAATCACCCAAGATCTTGAGTCCTTACACTCTCTAGCTGAATCCAGGTTCCCAGCACTGCAGCCAAGCAGAAGAGTCTGGTGTCAATGTGAAATTTAACAATTCCTTATCAGACAGGGGCAAAGCAATGAACTTGCATTCCTATGGGGTTCAGAGAGCGTCTATTCCTTCAATACCTTACAAAACCTAAGCAGTCTCCCTGTCAGCCCCAGGGCCACCGAGCTCCTCTCTGGAGCCTGGGGCCCCTCCAACTCTGGACATTGAAAGAGGCTAGGCAGCTGTGAGAATGTCCTTTCTCTAGGAAGGCTTTTCCAAAATTATATCAGGTTTCCTTCTAACCCAGCTTGCCTAACATGGTTGAGGAATGTCTTAGAAACTGATGTGATTCAGTCTGGCTTTGGATGAAGTTTTCCACCCAGACAGAGCACACTGAGTGTCTGGAAGCATAGGCTTATAACACCGGGGGCACTCAATGCTTTCCCTGTCTCCAGACCTTGGTCAGGAAGACATGCTGATGAAGTCAGACAGAGAAAATGGGTTAACAGGAAGCCAAAAGGTGTTATCCCACACACTTGCACACAAAGGCCTCCTCCCACCAGCCTTCCTGTTTCCCTTCAGTTTTGAGAATCTGTGGATAGGGTTACAGTGCACCCATTATAAATAGTCAAAGAGATACTGCTGATAGCACTTTGGGGACCCGAATCCTAAAATAGAGTACATACACCTTTCTTGGAAGACAGAGCAAAGAGCCATCTAGACGTCTGTCCCTGTGGAAGCTGTTTTCTTAATGAGACTCAGTGTCTTCTACAAATACAGGCTCTAGCCCTTCACCACTACTGGAAATGCAATCTCCAAACTGCCTGTAACCTAGTTAATCGTGAGTTATTTCTAAACTGTTGTTGGTTTTTCCAGATTTTCACCTGAGGAACCTTAAGCTCCCTAGATAAGAAGCAAAAGCACATTGTTTATTGTGACATGGGGAGGGGTATGAGTGCTGAGAAGAAGAAACAGGGAAGTCCCAAATCTCAGAAATCTCTACAAACATCAAACAGCAGCAGAGAGACGAGCCCAACAGTATGGGGGCTTTTGTCTAAACACTGTGGGCATCACCCGGGCAGACATCCTGCCAGCCCTATGTTTCTATAGCAACTAAGACTGATGGATAGGGGGAATGTCTTTTGTGTGAGCATCTCCAGAAAGCAGACCACTGCCTTAATCCTAGATTTCAATTTTTCTCTCTGTGAAGCTGGTTTTCTCTGTCTAGGTAGAGATTATGGCAACTAATGACATCAGGCATGAAAAATCAGTCAGGGGAAGGGGGACGTGTGGAGGCTGCTGAGAACACTGCTGACCTAACTCTCCTTCGTACTGTGATTGGTTCTTGGTCCCTATACATGCAGGATAACCAAATCCTCAATGCCCAAGTCCTGTTATGGTTTGTCCCCTAACGGTTCATCTACGAGAAGCTTGGTCCCCAGTGTGCCAGCATTTACAAGGCGAAGTGGGGGGAAAGTTGACAGGGTAATGGGGACACTGCTCAAGGAAGAGATTAGTGCTGATCTCAGGGAGTGAAGACTAGTTCTCTCAAGAGTGACATGACTTGAAATAGGAGAGCAAGCTTGGACCCTCATAACACCACAGTCAGGGAGACCTCACCAGAGACAAGCAGAGGATCTTGAATCTCTATGATCCATCTTTATAAAGCTCCTAGGTCTAGAGCAGAGAATTACTAGCTTCTTAGAATGGCATGGTACTTACTAGTGTAGCCCACACACACCTCCCTGAACAGTCTGACTCTTCTCTCCGCTGTTTACTGTATCTAGTACAATGTGAATGCTGCATCAACTACAAGAAAAAAAGATCTGTAACATATATCCATTTTCTTCCAAATACTTTCAGTCTGTCGTTGTTTGAACCCATGGATACAAAAGGCCAACTTCACTATATTTTCTGAGCCAGATGACAATGATTTAGATTTTCTCTTAATTATTATTAACCATTTTGTGCTTTTTAAAGCATTCCTTTCTGTAGATCTGTTTTGTTTCTTTATTTTCATAAGGTTTTAATAAATTAATTGGCCAAACTGCTCTTAAGGGACCTAACTGCCAGCATTTGTGAAGTTTTTCCTGGCAAAGGATGGAAGGTTCAGACTACAAATAGCCCTGTGTCCACGGCGGAGCCGGAAATCGGAAAACCTTGGTGAAAGTTGCTGATCTTAGAAAATAGTCAGCAGCCAGGATATCAGCCAGGATATCAGAAGAAACTGGGAGGTCAAAGGTAAACACAAGCATAGAGGCTAGGACCGCAGTGAGCTTGTGGGAGTAACAGTGTGTTCCTGGTTTCTGTTAAGGACTATGCCTATAAAAACTTCATGGGAGGAGGAAGTGATTCATGGCCTGTACCTGCCTGGGGAGGCTGTGAAATGAAGGAGGGATGACTGGCATGGTGAGGGGCAGGGAGCATGCAAGCAAGAATGTATGTGTTCTGCTGCCTTGGATTAAGGTGTAGGAACATGAAGTGATCAAGGATCGGAGTCACATTTCCAAACCAGGTAGGAAGCTTCAGGACCACTGGCTCTGCCCTGACCATGCTCAGGACTTCCCTAGTCCGACCCTGCGTCCACTGAGCCCTGTCTCTCATCTCCATCACTTCACACATGCTGAATTAACTACTGTCCTACCCTTGCCAAGTACACATTCTTCAAGGCACCTCTACCAGGAAACCTGCCCAGATATCTGAATCACAGTCAACGTTTCCCACTTGTGTTTGTTCAATTCTGGCTCCTCTGTCCCTCAGTGTAACTTTGTATCTTGGTCCTCTGTCATCAGCCCTCATTCTATTAGAGCACCATGGTTAATTCCATCAACACCCACCCCTGTAAGAATCTCATGGTCATGCCCTGGGGAATGGCAACACACAGAACTCTGGCTTCATAGGAGGCATGCAGCAAGCAATGAATGTTAGTCATTAAGTTGGGGTCCAAGAATGCAGAGCCAGAGACCAGGAAAGAAGGACCTCAGGTGGTCAGGGGTGCATGGGTCAGCAGGAAGGAGAACAACCTGCACATCTGTGGTCCATCCTGCCTTCCCTCCCTCGGTGACTACTCAGCTTCCCTCTTTAAACCCTGGTACCAGTTCATGCTCCAGGTCTATGCTCATTCTTCCTGGCGACGCAAAAGAAACTTTCCAGCATTTGGCCCCTCACTCCCGTGTTTACACTCTCTAGTGATATCCATAACTCCGTGAGTGACACTCAGAATCTTCAGAGTTCCTGTTACTCTGATAAATGTCAGGTTAAAAAGCTACTCATGAAAGAGAAAGTTTATGCTCTTTTAAGGTTACAGCCCATTGTGGAGGGAAGTCAGGGCAGGAATCTGGGCAGGAACTGAAGCAGAAGCCAGAGAGGAACATTGTGCATGGTTTGCAACTTTACTGAAACTCAGCTACCTTTCTAATACAGCCCAGGTTCACAAGCCTAGGGATGGTACCAAACACAGTGGGCTGAGGCCCCCTACATCAGTTAGCAATCAAGGAAATGACCTAAAACATGACAACAGGCCAGGCCAGTCTGATAGAGACAGTTCTTCAGTTGAGAGTCCTTCTTCACAGATGTGTCAAGCTGACAATGAACAGAGGCCATCACACTCAGCATGGCCCTCAGACACACTCTGGAGTGACTGGCTGGTCTTTGCTGGCCACACCTCGGATAACCTCTGTTCTCTCTCTATGTGGAACCTGCTTCCATGCCTCTTTCCTGACTCAGATCTTCATGCATTATTCCTCTTCCCAACCCAGTCCTGCTCCAGACCACCTCCTAGTCTTTAAGAGCTTTTTCTAGAAGGCCTCACCTAACACCTCCACCTACTCCAGCACCATCAGGACTCAATGAAACCTCCCAATTATATGGTCTTCACTCTTCTCCTTTATAGCAGTCAAAGAATTTGCAAATACAAGGCTAATGCAGGCGTAAGTCAGCTTCTATTACTATACTAAAGCACCTGAGTCATCAGCCTGAGAGGGGAGAAAGTTTATTTCGGATAGTTTAGTCTACATTCATTTGATTCTGTTGCTTTGGGCCTGAGGTAGCACGGCAAAGCATGGTGTGACCATGTGGCAGAAGAGGCTTGGCCATTTCACAGCAGGCAGAAAGAAAAGAAAGAGGCAGGAGGTAACAAAGATTCAACCTCTCCTTTCAGGAGAACTCTTTCCAGTTATCGTAACTTCTTTCAACTAGGCTCCACCCCTTAAAGGTCCTTCGCCTCCCAATAGCATCACAGGCTGGGGACCAAGCCTGCAATGTCAGAGATCCAAACTATAGTTTCACCTCTGTGCCTCACTAGACAAGGGCCAGCACACTGTTCCTGTGATGGGCCACATAGATACTGAATTATCTAATTCAGATACACAGAATTATTTAATTCTGCCACTCTTGGGTTAAAGTGGTCAAAGGTGATACATAAGCAAATGGATATGGTTGTATGCCCATGAAATTTTATTTGGAGGTATTAAAATTTGAATTTCATATCATCTTCACACTTTATTAAAAGATTCCTAACTTCCTACATTGGAAGCCTTGGCAGATCCTGGCACCACATTTTCCAGTTCTGAGGGACACCAATTTGACGGGACACAACAAGAAGAATGGACAGTTCTCTTATCAATACAATGTAACCTGGCGACGCCATGAGGTCCCTCCCAGAAGGATTCGATTTTGAGTACATTAAGTACATTGAAAGCTCGGTACATGGGACTGGGGAGATGGCTCAACTACTAAAAGCTTGCCTCCCAAGCCTACGGAACTGGATTTAGAGCCCTAGGACTCATGTAAAAAGCCAGGCACAGGCAAGCTGTAAGAACACATGCCTTTAATCCCAGTGTTTGGGAGATAGAGACAGGCAGATCTCTGTGAGTTTGAGGCCGGCCTGGTCTACAGAGTGAGTTCCAGGACAGGCTCCAAAGCTACAGAGAAGCCCTGTCTTGGAAAACTAAAAACAAAACAAACAAACAACAACAACAAAAAAGCCAAGCACAATAGCTTGTATTTGTAATCCCAGCAACAACAAAATAAGAATGAAGATGTGTGGATTCCCAGAAGCCTCCAGGCCATTGAAGATGACCTAGGTGGTGAAAGTACAATGAGAGACCCTGTCTCAAACAAAAAACGCAAAGCATCTGAGGACTAACACCCAAGGTTATCCTCTGACCTCCATACACGTGATTCACACACATAACTTGTGCCCACTTTTACACACACACACACACACACACACACACACACACACACACACACAAACACACACGCTCAGGGCTAGGGGGAGGCTCAGTGGGAAAGCACCTTCTGCACAAGTATGAAGGCATAACTCAGATACTGAGAACCTATGTAAAAGCCAGGCATAGTAGCACACTTGTCTGCAGTCCCAGTGATCCACTGGCAATATGACTGTGTACACAGAGGCAAGAGGAACCTCGGAAAGCCTGAGGGCCAGTTGGTGATGACCCCTGCCTGAAACAGTGTAGAAAGCAATGGTTAAGGTTATCCTGTGACTTCCATGCCTATCACCCACAGGTGCACCAACCTTCATAAGACCATACATGTGAGGTGTCACCCCTCTTCCCCACATCAAAGCTCATGATTCTCCTATATTACAGGACTTGCTTGACTTAGATCAAGACAGTGCTGCCCAAACTCATCTGACCAAAGACTACTTACTTCACCTTAAACACCTGCCCATAGTCAAGGTCAATCCCAAGGGAGAGCAGTATAGCAGGACTAAAGGCAAGGCCTCAGAAACATGTTCTCAAACTCCAGTGGGCATTACAATCACCCAGACACTGTGGCCCACTCCAGACATCTGACTTAATTGTTCCGAGTGGAGTTTAAGAATGGATACCTTGATGCCAAACAGTGGTGGTGCACACCTTTAATCCCAGCACTCAGGAGGCAGGGGCAGATGGATCTCTGTGAGTTCATGGCCAGCATGGTCTACAGAGCAAGTTCCTGGACTGGCTCCATAGTTACTGAGAAACTCTGTCTCATAAAACAAAACAAACAAACAAAAAACAAATAAACAAAAAACGAAGACAAGACAAAAGAATAGATACTCTCACAAGTCCTGACTGATACTGAGGCCTGGGAACCCCCTTTTGAAAACACTTTTTCTGAAAGAAAAACATGGTGCTTCAAAGCTTAGATCTAATTTCTAGATCCTGTCTTAATTTTCCTATTGCTGCAATAAAACATCATGACCAAACATGAGCTGGAGAGCAAAGGGCTTATGTTGTCTTACAGATCACAGTGCATCATCTGCATAGCCCACGACAGGAACCCAAGGCAGGAACCGAGGCAGAGACTAGGGAGGACATTTCCTATTAGTTTGCTCATCATAGCTTATCCAACTTGCTTTCTTATACATCCCAGAACCATCTTGCCAGGAGGGGCACTGCCCACAGTGGACTGAGCCCTCTCAACCTGACCACTGATCAAGAAAATACCCCGACAGACTTGCCTACAGGCCACCTTACAGAGACATTCTCTTAATTGAGGTTCCCTCTTCTCAGATGAGCCTGGCTGGGTCAAGCTGACAAAACATTAGCCAGCACAAATCTCAACATGTCTGCTTCCTCACATTGGGTTTCAGAAGAAACTCTGACCCACCCGTACAACATGTAACCTATAATGACTAACAACATGCCCCCCCAAAAACACATGCCTCATTCTTAACCCACAAAACACATGAAAGGGGTCTCATTCACAAACAGGGTCTCGGGATGGACCCAAGTTCCATCCTAGGAACAAGCCTACAAGGGGAAACACACACACACGGATGCCATGTGAAGGCACAGACCCAGCCAAAGACCACATGATAACAAGGGAAGAGATGGGAATAATACAACTGCAAGCCAAAGAATGCCCAGGAATGTCCAGGATGGCTGCCACCAGCAGGAACACCGGAAAGACAAGGAGTTTTCCCTACCGATGTCCCAGAGGCAGTGGCCCAGCCACACCTTGGTTTAGACTTTTGGCTTCCAGAACTGGAAGGTATTATGTTTCTGTGGTTGAAGCCATCACTATGTAGCATTTTGTTGTAGTAACCCTAGGCAACAACACTCTCATCTGAAAATGTAAATGCTCACCAGCGCCTTCTCCTCCTTGAGGGGCCATGTGAATGGTGAAGGCACAATGGAATTCACCTTTGCTCCTTTTATCACTAAAGCTAACCAGTGGAAGCTTGGGAATTAGAATATCTAATGAATGTGATGTTGTGTAGGATTTGTGCCTTGAAGCTGAATTTAGCAGAAATTATGTTATTATTTTTCATGTGTGTGGGGGGGGCAGGAGGGAGAGAAGGAGAGAAGGAAAGAATAAATAGGAGAGACTGAATGAGTAGGCTAATGAGCCTTGGCTGTCTCCCATCCTGGCTCTGCAGGCCTTACTTTTCTTGGGAACCTCCAGGAGAGGACATTCATTGACAAAGACATGTCCTCTGGATCTGGGCTATAAATTCCATCTCTAATCCACATGGAAACAGCTAAGCAGTATTTTCACAGCCTGAGCACCCTGATTTTAGTCACAAATTATACCCCTCTCATCCTGGGAAAAATGAGGGGTATCATTTTTTATTCTCAGAAAGATGAGAGCAGACAGAGCTATGGATCCGATACCTTGGAAAGGATCTCAGAATTCAGACACAGCTTGTTACTACTGAAGGACAGGAAGGAGATCTCTGCGGGGTGGGGGGACTTGATAGTCTCAAGACTGGAGGCCACAAAATGAAAAATCAGATCAACCAAATGCCTTCCCCCTCTTCTACCCATGCCAACACAGAGCTGGCTACCCTCCCGCATCTACAGGAACCTGAAAGCCTCAGTTGTTTCAAAGAGCCTTTGCTATGGCAGGCCACAGGGCTCCTGAGTACATCTCCCACTTCAGGACCCTCAGAAAGATGATGGAGAAGCAGATCATGTAGAGACAAACAGAACGAATACCCATTCCCCTTGCAGCTGAGAATCCCAGCGCTGATCCATCCCAAAGGCAGCATCCATTTCAAGCGTCCAGTGGCTCATAAGTGCAGTGTGGAATTCAGCGCCCCTAACAGCCCATCCTCTGAGGATAGGAGACCGATGCCCAGCAGAAAGGGCCTGAGGGAAGTGGGTGGCCATGCCAGTTAACCGGAAGAAGGTGCCCCACAACTCCAAGTCATGTCTTGGCTACAGTGAGTTCAAAACCAACTGGGATAAATTTTTGAGACCTTGTCTAGGGGGAAAAAAGCAACGAAAAGGATTGAGGCTACAGCTCAGAGGTAGACCCTTTGCCTAACACAGCAGTTCTCATCCTACCTAGTGCTGGGAAGTTTTAATACAGTTCCTTGTGTTGTAGTGACCTCCAACCATAAAGTTAATTTCATTGCTACTCCGTAACTGTTATTTTAATACTGTTATGAATTATAATGTAAATGTCTGTGCTTCCTGACAGTCCTAAGTGACCCTTGTGAAAGTGTCATTCAACTCCCCCGAAGATTGAGAACTGATGACTTAGTAAGTGTAAGACCCTAAGTTCATGCACAACATTGGATAAAATATTTTTTAATAGACTTACTCTCCTGAGTTCGCACCCGGGCCTCATTTTGTTTGTTTTCATATTAAATTTAATTTGCTACACAAACTAGAACAGGTCAAAATACCTCTGAAAACTCAGGTTTCTGAGCTACAAAATAGGAATAATTCCGAATACATTTTTAGTGGCTTTGGGGAAATTTTGAGAGAGGTAAGTGTGTCAGACACATAACTACTGATCTATAAAGCACTCCGTGCCAAGCCCTGAGTCTAAGCAATGGATCTACAGGAACCTTTTCTGTCCTTACTGGCATTCCTGATATCTTCTTCTGTTGATGAGGCCTTAGGGGCTCAGAGAGGTCACAGCACCTGCACTTAATCACACAGTAAGAGGCAGAGTCAAGCCCAGGTGGTCAGACTCTAGAGCTCTGGCCTTGCTGTGGAGGTCTGTTCGTTTCCTAAAGAGGCTGTTGGAGTATGGAATGAATGCTTGCTGTGTTCACTCAGTCATTCAACAATCATTCAAATGTGCATCTCCCAGAGGCAGGGTGCTCATAGAATATTCTCATCCAACAGATCTCTCTCTCTCTCTTTCTCTCTCTCTCTCTCTCTCGTTGAAGATCCATCAGGGTAAATAAGGCTAGTGCTTCAAACTACACCCAGGGAGAATGTGACACTGGGGAGGAGGAGAGAACATGGTGGAGGACAGGAAACGGCAGGAGGGAAGTGCTGGTGGCAGGCAGATTTAATGAAGCCGATGGCATGCCTGCAAGCCTTGAAGAATGGGCCTGGCTTTGACAGATACACACGGCACTGATGAGTCTAAATTAAGACCTCTCTTTCTTCTTCCTCATAGCAACCCATCCATTTCCTCTATCAGGCTCACTACACTTTTAATACCATGGCTATGTGCAGACAGAGTTGTTTAACCATGATCTCTCTTAGCGGACCCCAAGCTGGGGAGGAAGAACAGTATGGCACTGTGTTCTCTGCTGTCCCTTCACCCTAGAGAGGACACACACTTTGCCTAGGTGTCTGAGAACAGAGAGTGGTCATTAGTTCCCTGGGGCGGAATGGTAGCTAAGTGCCCTGGAGAGCCTAGAAATTCTTGAGGCTCCTCTTCCATAGCCAAGGGTCTTGAACATATCTGAGTCTGCTGTACTGAGCATCCTGCTGTGACAATGCATTAAAATCTGTTTGTCGTGGGGCTCTCTGTCCAGACAGAGCCTGCATGTTGAGGTGAAGCCAAGAGCAGAACAGAGCAGTTGTTGAGCGTCTCCAGATGCTCCAGCCCCAGCCAGACAGGGCCATCAGCAAGCCCCTAGGCTAGTTTTGGGCACTGTGCCAGTCAGGGACTTTTAAACACTCCTTCTGCCAAGAATAGTACCCTCCCACCAGGCCCAGGAGAAGGCCAATGCAGACCAAAGACACAAGCTGGGATGGTTGGAACAAGGTCATGGGCATGGGAGCCACCAAGCCTGAGCTGACTTTGCATCTCCCTCTTTACTTTCATTTCCCCATCTGTAGAGGAGGCACTATGCCTGATCCATATCAACGGATTGTTGAACTTACCTGGAAAGCACTGTTCAGTTATCCAGAACATACCCATACCCACTGCTCCCCAAATAATAATTGTTGATACTAACTTTGAAAAGACAAACCTCAAATGGAGTCATCGCCAGCCCCTTGATGTGGTAAGGTTTTCTGCTGAGCACTCAGACAAAACTTACTGGTTTATTTTTATATGGGAACCACGCATGATCCAGAGCCCTCCTTAAATATCAGCTCACTGATCCTCATCTCCACATGGTGTGAACTATCTTGGGTATGCAGCACTGACTGCTGCTTTCGGGTCTGTGCTACCTGTCCTAGACGCTTGTCTTTTTCAGCAGAGTTAGTATGAATGGATGGAAAAAGTGGTGAAGGAGGTGGAGAGTCCTCCTCTAGAACATCTCTGAAGCCCAAAGCACCTAGGAGAACTTGTGCACAGGGGCTCCCATCCCTCCTTCCTAAGGAACCTCCAGGCCTTGCGGCTCCCTCTGCCTTCTCTACACTATCTTCAGCAGAGACCAGAAGACCAAGTATTTCAGACCTCTTGAGGAACATCTGCCTGGACCCCATCTTCCCTCCAGGTCTTCTAAACTCATTACCTTCACCTACGGAAGGAATGTGTGCTACATCCACAATGACCAGAATGAGGAACGAAGAAGAAAATATAGAGTACTACTGTCCTTCCAGGGCAATAAATCCTGCTACTTAAACAGTGGAGCTAGCAGGCAGTGAGGGATGTCGTCCAGGCACCAGAAGACACTCAGCATGTGATGTCCTTGTTTGAGGAATCAAGAAGATGGTCTCAGAGAAACAGGGAGTAGAAGAACAGCAATCAGAGTCTGGGGCTGGGGAGGGATGAGGGGTGTGGCTGGGGACTGTTCTACAGGTCTAAATTCCAGATGGGTAAGAAGGATCAAGACCGGGGTTCTATTGCATAGCAAGACAAAGGTACTGAATACTGTACTCAGTGTTTCCAAATATTTACAAGATGTTTTTTGATACAGGGTCTCACTATGTAGTCCTGGCTTGTCTGGAACTTGTTAAAGTAAACAAGGTAGGTCTCTGCCTCCCAAGTGCTGGTATTAAAGGCATACACTACCATGTCGGGCCCTACGTAGAATATTTTCAATGATCCCACCACAAAGTGATAAGAGATGTATGAAATGATGGATATGCTAATTATCCTGGCTGGATTACTACATAATGAACACATTTACTGAAATGTCACATTGTTCCCTATAAATACACACAGGCATTGTGCATCAAACAAGAAATAAAAAGGAAGAAAAAAATACATATCTTCATGGTTACTCACCCGCATCCACTGCATTGACCAGTGCATGATGGGATTCAGGAGACAGTGCCTAGCACTAGTATAAGAGACGTGCTTTGCTCTCTTATTTTTGTTTGTTAACACAGGTTTCAAAGCACTAACTTGATTTCATAATTTGTTTAGGGGTGTTGCTCACAGCTTGAAAATTTTTCCTAGGGGAATTCAGTTCTAATATTTAGCCCAAGCAGTTTCTAAGCACAATGCCCAGAAGCTCTTTCTAAAAGCTACCTGTGAGTACCATGATGCAGTCCTAGGTGGACGGTCACTCAGATCCAGCCCCCTAAAACCTCTAAACCCTGGTTAGAAAAGCAGTGCCAACTGGATGCCAAGAAGCACTCATGAGAGATATAGAACACAAAGTTTAGCTTCAACATCTAAATAGATTCAAATGCCCATCCTGCTAGCTACTGACTCATACTGACTCATCCCTGGACAGGTCTGTAGCCTTCCTTACGGTTCAGCCTCCCTCACTGTGATGCTAAAGCTACTGTAGATGGTGGCTGTGAGGGTCAGCTGAGACTGCAATTTTGAAACTACGCAGGCCACTGACACAGAAGAATCCACCCTTCTCACTTTCCCACAAGCCCTGTCAAGTGTGTTTCATCCCCCCTCTCTCTCTTTCCATAGTTACCAATTCTACAACTGTAGAAGAAATAGCAACACAGAACATGAGCACACTCAACAAAGTCAAAATCCATAAAGGCAAGGTCCAGGGTTTTGCCAACTGTCATCACCCATCACAGAAGATCTTCCCAAGGACGACGTTACCCACCACCCTCTCCAAGCCTGGAGGACAAGAAAGTCTGCTGAGTGAATTTCACTCACTTGCTCCCCGCTGGCAAAGCTCCCTGCCCTTCGGATAGTGGATTCATTATTTCTTTTGTTTCTGTGAAATGTTTTCGTTAGTGCCCGAGAAAAGCAGCTTCAGGAAAGGAAGGTTCTTCTTGGCTCGTAGTTGGAGAGCACAGTCCACCGTGGTAGAAAATCATGGTGGCAGCTCATTCCACATCTGCATCCAGGAAGCAGAGCACAGCACCTGATGCTCAGCTCACTTACTCCATTATACTCAGTCCAGGACCGCAGCCCATGGAACAGTGCTTTCCACATCTAGGGAAAGTCTTCTCACCTTTGTGAACCTATCTAGAAATTTCCTCATAGATATGGCCAGATGTTGTCTCTAGGTGATAGTAGGTTCTGTCCTCAAAATGAGATGAAAGCCATGTCGAATATGACCATGGCCCACAGACGTCACTGACAAGGGACATGTGGGTGGCAAAGCCCCTGTGAATCAATTATTCCCTGTGTTGCCTTTCAAAGAAGCAAATCACCTAATACATGATTGGTGTTAGTGATCAGCAGAGCCCTATGAGAACAGACCAAGATTAGTGCGGAGGAGGGCAAGCAGGGAGTGACTTTCCACCTGGGCTTCCACATGGCCCCGTGGCAGGAACAAGTCTTTCTCATGAGCACAACCTGAGGTTTAGACAAGCTAAGAGTGAAGGCCCAGACAATGTCTGCTGATCTCCTTGACATTTTCCCAACAGTCCTGTTGCACAAACTGATTCCCAGTCCCACTTGGGTCTCTGGAGGCTTGCCTCTGATGGGATTTCCATCAACACCTCTGGTTGGGTTACCAGGAAAAAGAGAGGCCAGTGGAACCACTAAAGCTGAGTACCCACAGTACTCATGAAGACCATCTGGGAATCTCAAAACTTCATGAGGATGATTAATCTGAGAGGCAGAATCTTGGAATCTCAGCTCTGTCTGTGGGAACAGCTCTTGGCAGACAGAGAGAGAGAGAGAGCTTTGAAGTCCAAGTTTCTCAGGCAACATAGCAAAATCAGCCCCCAGCATAGCACTGGGGTAAGAACAAAAACAAGGAAGGGGGACTTCCCAGTCTTCTCACCTCTCTGTAGCCTCTGGGCTGCAGAAGTATCAGCCCATGGCCACTGAGCATACGGACACATGAGCATTTGGTTCTTAAGCCAGGAATGTGAGATGTCTGGAAGGATGAGTTGCACGGTCACATCTCTCCTACCTTCTAAGATGAGTGTGAATTAGGGACCAGTCATGCCCCAGGAGAAGCTAGCTGCTATAACGGGGTGCGGAGGGTGACCAAGCCACTGGACCGGGTGTTTCAGGTATGGAGTCAGGGGCTAAGGCTATCTTGAGCTGGCTACGCCAGCCTCAGCACACTGGCCGGTTAAGGAGTTGTGTCTCTACTAGAGGAGGCTTAGCAGCATTTTCTGGGTATCATCACTAGATGCCAGTAGTAACCCTCAGTTGCATTTATAACACCTAAAATGTCTCTGGAAATTATCAGATGTCCTCTAAAAAGTAAAACTATCACCATGTTAGATGGACCCCTCGCTTAGTGTCCCAATTACCAATAATCATGAGAAACATGAGTTCAGTAACCATAGATTACCAGATTACAGAATACATAGGTTACAGAATGATAGATACGATGGTGTCCCATCACCTAGGCATAAAAGTCATTGCATTCTCAACCTGCCTTGGTGATTTCCCCTTATGTTTCAGTTCAAATGTGAAATGCCCCCACAGACTCAGGTGGTTCTGCACATAGTTTTGGAAGACTGTGGAACCTTTAGGAGGTGGATGCTCACTGGAAGAAGTGGATCACTCAGGGTGGGTCTTGAGGTTTTATTGTCTGTTCCACTTGTCCCGTCTCATAGCTTCGGGACCACCGATACAATGTGAGCAGCCATTTTGTGATCCTGCAACAATCCTGTCTCTGCCATGAAGGACTAAATCCCTTCTTCAAGAATGAGCCAAAATAAAACCTCTCCTTCCTCAAATTCCTCAACAAGATATTTTAGTCATAGTAGTGAGAAAAGTAATTAACATGTTATGTGAATATACTAACGGCTCTGGAAAGTTCTTGAGAAAGAAGAATCTGTGTCATAACTTCGCCAACCTCATATTTTACAAGGTTTCCCAAACAAGGCCCATTGCTAATATTTATTTCTAACATATCTTTCTGTCTTTCTAAGGTGATAACATAGGCCATGCTATGGAATCTTAGATGCATGTAATATACTAGCAACCCAACCTCCTCATTGGCAGTGAACTTGCCACAAGTAAGACATGTTTAAAATCCCATTCACAGACGCATGGCAGAACTATACCTGGATTTCTAGCTCCCAGTCCAGTACAAAAGACTTGGATGTGACCCACAACACTTAAGAAGCAAGCAAGCCTTTTCTCATAGCTACAGCACAGGCCAGCTCAGTTCTATCACCGTTTCTTGGTGACTAAATTCTACAGACGGCCCCAGGAAGCACACACAGCAGGCATCCTGCATGGGTACTGTGAGGAGGCCCTGCCTGTGGTATCAGCCAAAGGAAGCCTCTGAGATCTATCCACTCACAGCTCATCCATGCACTGATAACCTGACAACCTAAGAGAAACTCCCATGAGCCATCTTCTTATGGATACAATAAACCTTTGTGTCTGTGCAGGCAATTAAGTCCAAAGGAAGTAATAAACTGTCAGTCAACAAAGGCCAAGGCCTTATCCGCCAACTTGTCTTGATTATAGTTCACACATCATCAATAACATAACAAAGACGCCCATGCCTCTTTCTCTGCATTTCTCGGGTCACATCCTAGACTGTGGAGCCACATGCATTTTAGGACAGCAACTGTACGGTCCCCCAGCATGTCCACTGCCCTCCTCCATGGATGTACCAGTGTGAGAGAAAACTCAAACCAGCCTGACCAGTGTCTACCCCAAAAGATGGCATATCAAGGTACAACTTCTGTCACTCTGTCCCAGCCAGCACCCAGTGACTTATTATTTACATTCCCATTGATTTCCATAGCCAACACATGGTGCTGAAGAAGCTACAGACAGGTTCCCATGTTCAGAATGTAAATCAGTAACAACCTGAGAAGGAAACAAACCAAATGGTGAGACATTAATTTTGCGCAGGGGTTGGAATATAATCAAACCTCCAAGCCTCTAGTGTCCCAAGGATCCTCTTTCAGCCCTGGAGACCGCAACAATATTCCATTGATTTCTCTGAGCCCTTTTTTAAAACTTTCCAAACAGAAAGATCCACGGAATCAAGAAATACAAAGTTTATGAGACACTGAGCTGGTTGGCACACCTTTCCTGGTTTACCTGGGTCCAGCCAGGTCACAGAGCAGAGGAGATGGCCAGCATTGGAAGACCCCAGAGCAGAGGACAAATGCTCTGTGGCAATAGAATAACAGTCCCCAGTAAACACAGCAGCAAATGGTCGTGACTTGCAGGGACTGTGGAGCCTATGTTGCGAGGGATCAAACAACAAAGGAGACAATGCTGCAACCCTGGGCCAGGGGCTCGAAGGCTCACACAAGACACTCACATTCAGTCATCAGACTGTGACCTCAGACTTCAAAAGCACGTCCTTGCTTTCCTTCTTTTCCTCCTCTTTTCTCCACTCTTCGGGTGACTAGTGCTAGGCAATGCCAAGGGACAGGCCAGAGGGACTTTGTCTCTCTGACAACTGAGGGTTATGAACAAACCTCAGGCCATCGTATTGCATTCTTTCACTCAGCCACCGTTCACCGGCCTGTTCTGACCACTAGTCAATAGCTGGTGACCAAAACAAGAGGGCCCGGGTCCATCTGCTGCTCTTCTGTTACCATGCCTTCTTAAATCCTCCAAACACAATGGTCACTGTCAGTTCAGGGTGTGCAAGACTCACACCTGCTTCAAGATCACTTTAGACATAGAGGTTTGCCCATAGCGCAGCCTATGGGCCACACCTGTCTGAGTACAGCTAATAAGCGTATGTAAAACATTATGATATGCTCTTGTGATTAATTTTGTAATCTGATTGTACAGTTCTCAAACGTGAACTTTATAGATGACAACACGTGTCACAAGATGGAAATGTTGGGCACAGGCTGGAGAGATGCTCAGTGGTTAAGCAAACTTGTAGGTCTTCCAGAGGACCTGAGTTCAGTTCCTAGCACCCATGTCAGGTGACTCACAACTGCCTATAGTTCCAGGTCCACGGTATCTGATGGATTCTTCTGTCTTCCAGGTACCTACACACATGGGGCATATGCATAGAGCTACACATAAATATAAGTAAAAATAAAATCTTTTCAAAGGAAAGGTTGGACACCACAGAGCAAAACTTGTATGCAGAGCTGAGGAGGCTGGCTCCAATGGGGCCCTCAATGCATTCCACCCAAAAATGAAAAGACAAAACTGCAGGAAAGAAAACAGTAGATGGACGGACATGATGGGGGTAGAAGGCAGTGCCAGTGCCACCATCAGAAAACGTGGGGTCCCTGTCTTTTGAACTGGTGTTGCTGCATAGTCATTATGATGCTCATTTAAGGGTCGAATGTTTATACAACTGACCAAAAAAAGTTAACTGATCAACTCTTTGAAAGTTATACATAAAATTCAAAAGATTTCCATCTCAGGCCCCGTAAGGGAGCCACAAAGGAAAGGGGCAGGACCATTAAGAAAGGAAGGACTGCAGGCCCTAAGGCAGGATCTGGGAAATGTGGAGGCCAGCAGTGAATGAGATGAGGAAGACAAAACCTCAGAAAACCTCCTTCAGCTTCAAGAGAACAGCATCACTGTCTGTTCGTACAGGGAAAAGAAGCCTCCATTCTCAAGCTGAGAAGGGCAGAGTGGAGGCCTTTAGGGGACCAGGCAGTGCTCACAATGACAGCTTTAGTTTCATATGGTCAGAGTCATATCAGGCTATATTATGTCTCTGCTGTGAGCCTGCCCCGGAAGAACCTTCTCCCAAGGGAGAGTAGGCCTGCTTTGTGCTATATGCCCCGGGTTATCATGAATTATGTCCCCACTATTTGGTCTGTAGACCAGCTTGTGGCATTTTTCTGATAGATGTGGAAGCACCCAGCTCAACACTGTAGGAAGTGCCACCACAGAGCTGGTGGCCCTGGGTACTATAAGAAAACAGGCTGAGCCAGTCATGAGGACCAAGCCAATAAGCAGGACCCCTCCATGACATTTGCATCAGCTGCTGCTCCAGGTCCTGCTTTGTTTGAGTTCTCTTGACCTGACTCCCCTTGGTGGACTGTGATGTGGAACTGTAAGCAGACAGAAACCCTTTCCTCTCCAAGTTGCTTTTGGTCATAGTGTTTTCTCACAGCAATAGAAACCCTGACTAACACACCCCCTGGAGGAACTGACCAATAGGAAGTGGACTAGTGTCCAGTATTACTTTCTTGCTTCAGGGGAAAACGGGCTCCTGTGGATGCCCTCTTTCTGGGCAGTGTGGACTAGCACCTGCGGGAACCAGAACTGAGAGGTGCATGCACTGGAGTGGCAACAGTCACCAACAGCTCCTTCCCCACATGCCTGGACATCCACCCACCGCAAAGGGAATTTTTTAAGACTTTCTAACACTTCCGTAGGTGAAGACTGAACTGATGTCATATTTTAAAGGAAGGGGATGTTGGCGAGACAGCTCGGTGGATAAAGAAGCTTGCTGCAAAACCTAACGACCTGCACTGGATCCCTGAGATCCAGCGGTGAAAGGAAAGAACTGACTCCTGAAAGTCGTCCTCCGACCTCCCCGCATATGCTTTTGTGGGAGCATGCAGATGACCACACATATACACACATGCACGCATGTATACAACACAAAGTAAATACATTCCGTGATAGCGAGTTTTCACAACACAAGATAATCTTCCAAATAAACACAACACAAAAGAGACTCAGATTGGTATCTTCAGCTGGATGTCAGCACTGGCAAAGGACCCTTCCTGGAGGCAGGCCTTTTGTTCTAAGACTGAAGAAGGTGTGGGAGTTGGAAAAAGTAGAGTGAAGAGGAATAAGAAGGGAACCACCTCTTCCTTGGGGCTCAAGGTCTTGTCCCTGGACTGAAACTGATACAGCCTGCAAGAAACCATGAACCCTAAACAAATGTTGACATTTCCCCAAACATCCAGACCTATACCACAAGTTCACGACCTTGCATCAAAACAAATCAAACACACCCACAAGAGGGGAGGCTGCCCATAGGGATCAGCTTTCAGAGAAAGCAAACACAGGGGACAGTTCTGTGACTAAGCTCAGAGTCCCCACCCTCGGTCCTACATTGGGATCAAAAACTGTGAAAACAAAGAGACTATGCTGATCTAAGACCACGAGAAACCTGAAGAATTGGAAACAAGGCCAAATGTGGGGGCGCACGCCTTTAATTCCCAACACTGGGGAGGCAAAGGTAGGCAGAGCTCTGTGAGCTCCATGCCAGCCTGGTCTACAGAGCGAGTTCCACGACAGTCAAAACTACATAGTGAGACCCTGTGTCAGAAAACAAACAAGGAAAAACAAAAGAAATAGAGAAACTAGAGACCACCTGGGTGAGGCAGCACAGGCAGGAGGAAGGAGAATCACTGGTTAGAGGTTAGCCTGAGCTATGTAGCAAGATAGCCTCCAACATCCAAAGATCAAATAAACCAAAAGGAATCAGAGCCAGGGACTCAGCCCATAGAGGACCGCAAGGACAGAACATATATGAACCATGAAACAATGAACTGGAGCCCCAGAGGGCCTCCGCCCGAGGCCTGAAGGAGCCCAGTCCAGCACAAAGTCAAAGCCAGCCTTCATAGTGAGCAGCCTGGCCTCCCACCATCTACACACAACTCACACCCATTTTCCCAGCAGCCCTGGTATAGTAGAGCTAGAAAAATAACCTTACTAGGCTAAACTTGAGGTTTTCCAGGCTAAAAGCCTTATGCTGGGCCTAACTATTAACAATTAACATCACACAAAAATTCTTTAGTTACCTAAAGCAACGCTTTGTAGTCTGAGCTGACCCCAGGACACATGGATATTTGTTAATAGATTAACCAGTTGGCAGAATCTCAGGCTTTAAAGGACACTTGCTGGAAAAGGAGGAAACCCCAGCTCTGCCCTACTGGGTTACCAGGATGTCTGTTAAGTGCTTCAATCACACGATCTCATTCACTTAATCCACCAGCAGAGTTAACAATATCTATTCTACAGAACGGGGAAAATGGACACAGAGAATTAAGTGAATTGTCTGAAGGTCACACAGACACCACAGCAGTCAAACCTAGGGCTGCTTATAGCAGCATATGGCATGGCCTTCCCAGGCAGGGCCTCTGGCATTCTCTCATCATCCTATGCCCGTCTGTCCTCCCGGCACACTGTGCTACAGCTGGAAATGAGCGTGCATACGTGCTGAGATGGTCACGGCTGGCCTGTGTGGGGTACAGCATGGTGGGGTGAAGACAGTTCATAGCTATTTATTTTACGTCTTAGAAAGAACTAAAAGAGAGTAACTCAAAGGTTCCCACAGCAAAGAAATGCTAGATGTTTAGAGATGTGGAAATTCTGATCACTAAGACGACTGCCCACTGCCTGTATACACTGTATCCCATAAACCTGTGTGTGTGTGTGTGTGTGTGTGTGTGCGCGCGCGCGTGCGTGCGTGCGTCTGTCTGTCTGTCTGTATATCTTCCTCTACACTCTCCCATCTAGCCTGAACTTTGCTATTTTGTCTGGCTAGGCTTTGAGTCTTAGGGATCCACTGTCGGGTTCCTCTCTGGTGCCATCCTAACTGGCATTAACGGGGTCCAGGTCCTCAGGCTTGCACAGCAGGCACTTCACCCACCGAGCCATCCCCACGTCCCCACACCCATACAATCCATATCTGTCCATTTAAAAACTACAAAAGAAAAGAGTGGCAGAAGAGCAGAAATGACAACGTAAAGCTCAGTTAGTGTGCGTAAGAGAACTGGAAGAAAACTGCCTGGAAGGACCAGACTAGACGCTGGGGATGCTGGCATGCGCCTTCTCATTTCTAGTCATTGCTTTTTTGTTTTCGTTTTTGTTCGGAGTGGGGGAGGGGCATGTGGGGTTATGCTCACCACATTTACAACATCTGCTTTCCCCAATGCGTGCCTCCAGGACTTAGGACCTATCTGCCCAGCAGATAGGGGCTCAGTCCCTGAACTGACCTGGGCTGGCTCTGGATGAAACACACCTGGGTGTCTGTATCCACCTTGAGATACAACACTTTTCAGAAGCCGTGCCAGAGAATCAGACAGGAATGAATGACAAAATTCCCATCAAAGGCTCCTCTGTCCTCAAGGACATACTGCTCACAGAATACAGTGTGAGCAGTTCCTACGAGCTCAGGAAAAAGTTATTCAAGTATTAAACAGCAGCTTTCTCTCCATGCCTCAGGCCTAGTGAACACCCTGCAGTAAGACCAGGGCCTGGAAGTGCGGTCACGGTAGGTGGCTCTGCCGTATGCACGTAGTGCTCCATTTAACCCTCCTACCAGCTGAGGGAGACACCTTGAGTCTTCAGTTGGAATTGTATATACACTGGCACATGTGACATTAGGGAAACAAGGAAACACAATGTGACAGTCCCTAGAGTTACATCCAGGAGAAATTTTTTTGTAAATGCTATTTATAATCTTCCTGTCAACCAAACCATACTGGGAAGAAACGAAGCATGGGCATTATTAGCACGAGGCTCTCCCAGCCCAGCCACTTCCTCCCGTTAGCCAGGCACCGACCCTGCACAGCCACCATATGGCCCACCAGCCAGGCAGCCCCTTCAGCCCAGGACCGCCTGAGCGGCTTAATTATTGGATGGCTATAAATAGAAGTACCGGACAATAGACTTTGTTCTCAGTCTACAAAACAAAGCCAAGGTCCCCATTTAACCATCTTCCCTCTGCTTGAGCCACTGCACACAGATAGCTCCAGCATGCTGGGTCTGCTGGGTCCCCATTCCTGCTTCTAATGGCAGTGCCTCAGTGACGGGGGCCACTCATGTTGGTGAAACTGAGTGAGGTTCAGTGAACAGATTACCCAGGAGTCTTAAAAAAGATGCAGGTACCTTAAGGACTCAATATCGGCGGAGAATATCCAACTTTTTGACATGTATAAGGTGACCTTGTGATTTACAAATGTGCTGAGCAATTCTCCTGGGCTAGAGATTCTACCTACTTGATTTAATCTGCCCCCAAAGGCTCTTTTCCATCAACACCTGCTATACGACATGTGGCCAGGAAAGACAATGACATTGCGTCCCTAGAGGCAAAACCTCAGCGTATAGAGAACAGCACTACCAGGTCTTACATGGGTTCTCAGGGATAGCACAAAAGTTGTGTGCTTGAAATCACTACTACTTGGCTGAGACGATACCAGGCTCCCCTTCAGCCTGAGCCCCAGTTTCTTCTCTGAGAAATAGTGAGCTCTACAACTCCCTTCTGCAAGTGACTATCTTGAGACCAGGCCACAGCTTAAGAATGGTGACAAGCACAGCAGACATAACACAGTTCACTTGCTAGGGCCAGCACTTGCCAGTGTGCCCAATTACTGGGGTGACTTATTCAGACTCCTGCTTGGGGAGAGGCTCACTTTGGAGACTGACCTGACGTTTCTCAGGAATGAAGTCTCCAAGGAAGAGCAGCAAGGGGCAAAGGGATGGGTGGAGGGGCACGCTTTCTCTCTGCAGAAGCTGCAGGCAGCAGATGAAGTACAGTGTAGGTGACCAAGCAGCCAGATCCCTAAATAGCAACTAATCACTGTGATTGGAATTAATAATGAAGCTGCACCTGCTAGCTGACTTGGAGCTCCCTTTAATTTGCCACCTGGCAACTATATTCACTCTCCTAACCATGGGTCTATGAGCTGTAAATATCCGGATGTCACACACTATGCCTTGCTGCTCGGCTATGCTGAGAGGCACTGGTGTTCAAATACTCAATCCCATGCTCTCAGCACTTTGGATGCCACCCCTAAACTACCCGGGGCAATTTAGGATTCTTGTCTTAGCAGATCCTGGGATCAGCTAGAAGTCTTCTAAGGCAGAGAATGCTCCAGCAAGCAAAGGTAGAAATGAATCCAGAGTTCCTCTCTTCATGCCATGATCCAGACCTGAGAAAGCCCTGCTGGCTGAGAAAGGGAGTCGCTTCCTCGAGAGGTGGGAATGGTCACCAGCAGCATTGCATAGAGCAATTTCAGCACATTACATTCATTAAGTTTCGTGTGTGTGTGTGCATACGAGTGTGTTCCATGTGTGTGCGTGTGTGTTCCATGTGTGTGCATGCAGGTATTTGTGAGTATGTGTGAATGCATGTCAGCCTTGACTACCATTTCTCAGGAACTGTCTACCTTGTTTTGTTGATACTAGGTCTCCTCACTGACATCTTGGGCTCACTGGTTAGGCCACGTTTTCTGGCGAGTGAGCCAGGGATCTTCCTGTCTCTGTTTCCCTAGCACTGGGATTACACGCCTGCTGCTATGCCCAGTTCTTTACATGGGTGTTGGGCATGTAGGACCTAATGCTTGCACGAATTCAGGACCTAATGCTTGCACAGCAAATACTTCCCTGGCTGGGCCGTTTCTCCAGCCCCTATGAAGAGAAGCTCTTAGGATACAGGAACACGTATCACGGCCTTTCAGGTTTCCTTATAGGACTCAGCATCACTGAGCATTCAGGGAAAGGGAATAAAGAAGAAATCCAAAGCTTAGTCTCCAGCCCCCACCCAGGTACAAGCTGACAGTTAGCAGCCAGACACCTGGCTGGGCGAGTCCTCATCTTGAGTAACAGGAAATTCAATCACACCACAGATTTGCTTACTGTACACAGATGTCACCATGGACATCAGTCAAGGATCAGGAAAGTCCATCTGTGGGGTCACTCTATCCCTCCTGCTTCGTCACGTCCCAAAATACCATGATGACAGTCCAGGGCCTTTGAGGACATACAGAGGAAACCCAGTTGCATGTGACAGGAACTCAAGGTGCAGCCCATGTCTGGCAAGAGACACTATGGGTCAGAGAGCCTCTGTTTCCTGTGTCCTTGGCACTTCTGATGTCCAGAGACCTTGAAAAAGAAATCTTGGTATCTGGTGGGGCAAAAGAGCCACGGCTTCTGAGGACGTGAGCACCTGGATGCGTTTTGAGAAGGCGTCGTTTTCTTTTCTTTTTTATTTTATTTTTATTTTTTTTAAAAAGAAAACAAACTATCTTTCTAAATTATGTATACCAATCCAAGTTCCCACTCCCTCCACATATCCTCCCACCCCACCCCCATCCAATCCTCAGAGAGGGTAAGACACATTGCTTTGGGGAAGGTCCAAGGCACTTTCTACTGTATCTAGGCTGAGCAATAGAACAGGTTCCCAAAAAGCCACTATATGCAGTAGGGATAGATCCTCGTGCCACTGCTAGTGGCCCACAGTCTGCCCCAGCCATGCAACTGTCAATCACATTCAGAGGGACTAGTTTGGTCCTATGCTTGTTCCTTCCCAGTCTGGCTGGAGTTGGTCAGCTCCCATTAGCTCAGGTAGACTGTTTCAGCGGGTGAACCCATCATGGTCTTGACCTCTTTGCTCATATTTTCATTCCTCCCACTCTTCAACTGGACTTTGGGAGCTCAGTCCAGTGCTCTGATTTGGGCCTCTGCCTCTGTTTCCGTCAGTTGCTGGATGAAGGTTCTATAGTGATATTTAATATATTCATTAGTCTGACTACAGGGCAAGTCAAGATTGGGCCCCCTCTCCTCTACTGCTTAGGGTCTTAGCTGGGGTCATCCTTGTGGGAGAATGTGTATTTTAGACAGGCCAGTCCTTTATCACCTAAGTGGCTGTGTGATCCCCAGCAAAGAGAGTGATCCTGACGCCAGCCATTGGGATCAAGTGGCCTCTCCAATCTTAGAACTAGGGATATATTACCCTAAAATTCTGTAAGTCCACCTCTGAAGATAAATGAGTAGCTGGAACCTACAGGTTTCTAAAGGCCCTGGTCACCTGTCTTAAGCCACCCCAGCTTTCTCCACAAGATGTCATGATTGGAAATGCAGACTCTGTGAGAAGAAGCCGACGATACAGCCAGCTAGACAATGTTAGCTGGAGAACAGCATATGAAGATCACGCTAGGGCACACGGAAGGCACATCACACAAAGGCTGACTGGGTTTTCTTCAAGGGTCAGGGACAACAAACTTCAGAGGCTATCTGAAAGGCAAACTACTGATGGTATCAAAGGAAGTGGCTCTGGCAATCTCCCAGCGGGACAGCCTTCCTCTCCAGTCTGCTCCGGAATGCTTCAGATGCTGGCTCTCACATCCCTTCCCCACCTCCACAGCCCTGCTCAACTGCTCTGTCCATCAGGAAGTTTTCTCTGCCTTCTTGCCTCGCTGTCTTCTTGTCTCCTGAAACTGAGGCTGAGTTATAGCAGGATCATGGAGCCAAGTGTGCCATGGACATGAGCAGGCCCCATCCCCTACACGAGGATCCGCAGCCCAGTTCCGAGCAGTAGGTCAGCAGACAGCCCCTGGAAGTTACTGTTTTCAGTCTCAGCTGCAGAGAGCGGCTCCACTCAGCTGTCATTCTGGGGCACAGTACCTGGTGAGTAGCCTAAGAAGGGTACAGAGACCTAGAGACGTTAGTCCCAAAATATCAATGTTACTGGGAGAATTCACCCCAGGGATGGCTCTGGGTAGTGCCACCTCTGCCTCTCAGGCAATGGCTTCTAATAAACAACATACGTTTCTGGAAAATTTGGTACGTACCACACCTCAGACCCTTGTTTCACCCACAAATGATTCTCGATGAACTTTTGGTAAATATACAGATATCTCTTGTTTGTGGAGATAAAGTGCCAAGAAGCCAGGGACATGGAAGCCATAATGCCCATCTCTCTGGCTCCCCAAGAATGCCAAAGATTGAAAGCCACAAGGGAGTGGGAGGGAGACACTTCCCATAGGATGTCTCTAATCCTGGGGATCCAGAACAGTGACTTCCTAGTACCTCACTGTCTGGAGTGAGAGCCCAGTCCTTTATTCCTTGGAAGGCTAGCTTCAGTAGTCATACCTCTTCAGTGGCAAACAGCCCTGCTGCTCACAGCATCAACCCAGGACCGTGTGACAGTCCTGCAAATACTAAAAAGGTTATATACAGAGCTACAATTAAAATAACCCAAGCCCTAGGGCTACTAAAGATGGCTGCAGAGCAGAGAACAGCATCCACAGTAGAGCTTAGGGATCATGCCCACGGTTTTGAGTAGGCCAGTGTTCCAAAGGGCCACTTAACAAGTGCCCATCAAACTGGGGTTTATCATATCTGAATCTCTTTTTTTTTTCTGAGCTCAAAGTTCTCAGGAATAGCAATGCAGGCTGTATCTCTCCCCAGAGGTCAGGCAAAAAGCTAGCTTGTCAAAGAGACAGGGAAAGCAGAGATGAATGGCTCACAGGTTTACCTAGAGCCCATAAGCTCACTAACCATTTAAAAAGGTAAATCATAAGGCAAAACTTGCAGGCTTCGGCTCTGTGAGAACGAACGCTGTCTTTTGGGAGCCCACACTATGGCATTACTATTGGCTCCTATCTTTCTTTTTTTAATACCCTTTTTTCAGAGATACTCTACTCCCACTGTCAGGAGTCCCCCTAAACAACCGTAACAGAGGGCCTAGCACAGACTCATGCAGGCTCTGCAGCTGCCTGCCACCTTACTCCGTCTCTGTGAGCCCTGCTTAGCTGATTCTGCGGTCATGCTTTCCCCGTGTCCTTGACCCCTCTGGCTCCAAGGGGTTCAGCAGTTGACTCATATCTTAAAGTGATCTTGCAGAGAAGAACTGGCATCAATAAAAAAAACAAAACAATTGTTTCCTAGCACAATTTCAACCTGAGTCTGAAGACTGCACATTATAGTATAGGCAACTGGCCAGTCAATAATAAGAATAATTCCTACCAGGGGCCAGGCCCTCCGTCCACACTCACAAACAAAGCAAGTGCGTGCATGTCTACATCTAGAAGGAGGAGACCACTGCTGGGGGACACAAACCCAGAGACACAAAGGAGCAGCAGCATCTGAACTTGAACCCTTGACTCTCTGGTTCCTGCTTGGGCTCTAAGCTCGGTTATTTCTGGGGGAAACGAGGCATCTCCCTTTCTCTCATGTGCCTCCATATTTCTTGAATGTTTTGTAACAGCAGGGACAGGCTTTCCTACACCATTCCATAAAGCTTCAAAACAACTGAAATAATTCAGAGGTAAGAGAAATATCCCTGTTCTACAGAAAAAAAACATGTCACAGCTTGACAGCATCCACCCACAGCAGTCAAGCTTCTATCCTTTCCACGAGACTCGCATTTCTAGAAACCTATCCTGAAAAAAAGAAGCAGAAGTGGACAAGGGTGTGTGTGTGTGTGTACGTGTTTGTGTGTGTACGTGTGTGTGTAATACATAAGCTCACACACATGTGCATGCAGACATGCATCATGCAAAAGTGTCTTAAGCCTGCCTGAAATGCTACTTTTGAAAATATGCTTTTTAAAAATTATTTTTAGAGACAGAGTTTCTCTGTGCAACAGCCCTGGCCGTACTGGAACCAGCTTTTGTAGATGAGGCTGGCCTTGAACTCACAGAGATCCACCTGCCTCTGTCTCCCGAGTGCTGTGATTAAAGGCATGCGCGACCACTGCCTGGCAAACATGCTTTCAATTACAAAATAGAAAAAAAAACTTCAATGAGTAACAACAAAACATGAAGATGGAACAACGTGATTGACAGTGGTGGGGATGGGGTACTGATATTTCTTAAATACTCTTTGAAATAGTAGCAAAGGGGTAGGGTGACCATTACAGACTTCTGTATTTCAAAATAATAATAAGTAGCGGCTAAGAGGGATAGCTCAGTGGGTAAAAGCACTTGTGATGCAAACACGAGAACCTGAGTTCAAATTCCCAGTGCCCATGTAAAAGAGTCAATCGTGGCCATGTATGGCTTATAGTGCCATCACTGGTGGGCAGAGACAGCTGATCCTGGGAGCTGCAGAGCCAACTATCCGAACTGAAAGAGGTAACTTCTAGTTCAGAGGGAGACAGACCCAGGCTTAAAGAAATAAAACAGAGAGGGACTGAGGAAGACACCTGACATCCTCTGACTTTCATATGCACAGGTACAAATGCACGCACACACACACACACACATAAGAATGGCTCGGTAGTAAAGGGATTTCTCACCTTTCATGAAGCCTTGGGTAAGAGTCCCAATACCAAAATAAATAACTAGAGGTAATAAATGGGCTGAGTATTAGTGCATACACACACTGGCACATACACCCCTTCCTCAGAAGAATACCAAGAATGTACAAAAAATAGCAGTCTCTGCAGAGAGGGTTTGAAGGCTAGGGCTTGCGGGGAGATAATAAACAACTTTTGTTACTGATTATATATTTATTGATCATTTGACTATTTATCACATGAACCACTTTGTTTTTAGGTTTTGTGTGTATGTGTGTGTGTGTTATTTTGTTTTGTCTTTTGGTTTTTCGAGACAAGGTTTCTCTGTAGCTTTGGGGCCTGTCCTGGAACTTGTGCTATAGACCAGGCTGGCCTTGAACTCAGAGATCTGCCTGTCTCTGCCTCCCGAGTGCTGGAATTAAAGATGTGTGCCACCTCCTCCCATCTGTTTTCCTTAATAAATAAGTTTTTAAAGTTTCACATAATATGGTCCACTCATGTTTTCATTACATAATAAAATGCATGCAGCTATGATTGGTGACTGCAGAATGACAGATGGCATTGGAGATAGATATATATTTATATTTTCAATGTTTCTTACAATAAACATATAATTGTATCATCATTAAAAGGCCTGTTCAAACTTTAAGCTACAGTTAGTACAAGAAATGTCTGCCTCCAATAAACACCTTGGAAAGGTGTTTTTTGCTTTTCCTGGTCATATCTTCAACAGACTCACCAAGAATCATACTGCCTCAAGTCCAGAGACACAAGGGCTCTATGCATCTACTACTACTACAAGGGTCAGCAAAACCCAGCAGATACCACCCTGACTGGCTAGCCAAAATTCTAGCAGAAACTACACTCCTTTAGCTCTAGACTTGTGAAATGCAAAGTGAGCCTGGCCCAGAACTCCCAAAAGTAATACATGGCAGCAATACAGTGTCCGGCAGACCCTGAGCAGATAACAAGAGCAACCTTACTTTGTTCCTGTAGGTGATCTGTCCACCAGGGAGAATTACTGAGGATCAACAAGAAGACCCAGGCATGAATACTGTCCCCTAAGAGAGATAGTCCAAGCAGGAGGTAAATAGGCAGAGAGTGAGCTTGGACCCCAGTTAAGAAATGACCAGAGCCCTGGCCACAAGAGTCATGGAGAAAGAGTGGACAGCTTTGGTTTTAGGGAAGGAATCTTGTTTCCAGTGAAGAACACAGCAGTGAACTGACTTTGAAGTCTAGGATAGGTGTGACTCAGGCAACCAGCACTACTAGTGGACCATATGCCCAGGTATGACCTCTCGCATGCAGCAGGAAAAGCTGTTGGACACAGATAGGTAAAGACACCTATATTCCAAGGGGCCTATCTGCCCACAGAGCTCAAAGCCGCAGGAAACACATTTACAGATCATAAAACGGATTTAAAATCTCTGACTCTCACCACCAGAAACCAAGTCTAGCAAGCATTTTGCTAAGGAGTCCTTAGATTGTATCTCCTTCCATCACCCCCAACTGTGCTCGCAGCATAGAGAGGAAGAAAGCAACCTACATTTGTTCGATGATCTTTGCTGCCTTAGACACAAGCTGGCCTTTCGGGAGCCCTCTCTAAAGACAACAAGACTGTGTCCTCCTCTCACCCATAACTGACCACAAGAAGGAAGTCATTGCCACTTTCTCCACTCCTGGACAGTCCAGTCCAGACCCCTTGTGAAACTACATTAAAGACCACTCATACTTCACGGTCAACCAACACTATGTTAGGATGTAGGGTGACCAATCACATAGAGAGAAATGCATTAAGGGAGACAGTTAGGCAGGGACTGAGAAGATGAAGTACAGAAGAACCTATGAGAATTCTTTTCTAGTTGAGCTCAGGGATTAAGTTTTGCAGAACTGATTAGAAAATTCACTAAGTAGGTTCATCTAATTGAGCATGAAAGACATATTGGATGGTGATGAGGAGGCGAGGTGACAATCTATTTATAATCAACAAGGTTGCATCCGGCAACTGAGATAATTATATACTTTAGAACACAGAGGAAAGTTCCTTTGTAAGTAGGAGTTGAGGTACCTTGTCAAGGAAGCTTGTGTATGACCCTGAGGAGCAGACCTATTAGTCTTGGGCTTCCATTGAGCCCGAGTAATCTCCAATTTCCCTTCTAAAAGTGACACTACCCCAAAAGTAATCAGCCTCCTTCTGCTTTTAGGGGTGTTGACTTATCATCCGTGCCCCTCACTGGGGAATTGGGAAGTATCTTTGCGTGTTTGTGTGTATTCATGTGTATGCAGGTTCACATGAGTGTGCACGCATGCGTGTTTGAGTATGCAGCCAGAAACCAGAGGTCAACCTTGGGTATCTTCCTGCAGGACCTGTCCACCTTGTTTTGAGACAGGGTGTCTCAACAGCCTGGAGCTTGACAAGCAAGGTAAGGTGGCCGGCCACTGAGCCCGAGGGATCCTCGTGTCTCAGCATCCCCTGGACTGGCTTTACAAATGCATGCCACCACAACTGACATTTTTGATGTGGGTTCTGAGGATTGAACGCTGCTCCTCACGCTTGCACAGCGAGCTCTTTACCAAGTGAAGCATCTCTTCCCTTTATTTTACCCTCCTGGTTCATCTTTAAGTTCTGCTCTCAGGAGTACCCTAACTGGGATGTTGGTGAAGATGCTGGACATCAGAGAATCTTTTGAGAAGAGGTACTCAGACTTTAGATTTGGGAAGATTCTGTAATTTCACCTGGAGAGCAGAATGCTGAGAGCTATGTAGCAGAACCACTGGAAGGGCAAAAGCTGGCACAAAGGCAAAGACGGTTCCTAGGGCCAGTTCCCTGTTGCACTGTTACATTTTAAGGGATGTCCTGGTAAAGGACCCACACACAGGTTTACCTAGATCCCATATCCCATAATAACTGCTAATCTGCTTTGTCCCATGTGTACCCCCAGCTCAGGCCGACCCCTGAGCTTTACTTACTTTCATTGCTTGGGATTCTCAAACAACGCTGAGCTTAGCAATTCAATCAAACAACATTTTTTAGATAAGGCCTTGGATCATCAAAATGGATCTCTCAGGGCCTAGATTCTCACACCTACAAGACAAGACCAGGTGCAAGCAGCTCCAGCATGTAAAAGTCAGAAAGGCTACTCCTACAAGCCAAGGTTTCCACAAAGGAGGCAGCAGAGGCCAGACCCACCCTCCTACCTCACACAGTGGAGAACAACAGAAACACACACACACACAACATTTGGAACAAGCCTTAGACCCTGAGAACTCAAACTGGGCAGGGAAGCAATACCTGAGGCGGGTTGCACCGGCTTCCCTCTTAAAGAAGTCCAGACCACAGCACAAAGAGACAAAAGGGCCCTGGCTGTTTCACCGCTGAGTTGTGAGATGGAGGAATTCCAGAAGGGCCAAGGAGGACAGAGTTTCCAGGCAAGGGCATCAAAAGGTAGAGCAGCCAGGGCGACAGGCTACAGATTGACAGCAGAACTCAAGACTTCAACTAAATATCATCGGTCCAGGCCTGTGTGACGACTACCACAGGCAGAGTGGAGTAAATCCCAGAACTCACAACAGGCTAGGAGTCATTTGTGTTCCCCTCCCTAAAAAAAATCTGCAAACTCCCAGGCCACCAGGTCAAATCCTCATAATTGTGCAAATTCTGGGGTCTGAAAAGGGAGCCTTAGGTTAAGGTGCTCTCTTGCCGTCTAAAGAAAAAAAAAAATTCCAGACGATCAAACTGCAAAAACGGCAAAACCCCAGAGGATCATACTGTTCTCACACAGTCCAACGGCAGTGTCCCAGAACAAAAATGCTCAAGAATATTTATAGGAGTATTAAACTACCCAGCACCCAAATTGGTAAAATTCTCAATGTCTGGCATCCGACCAAAACTCACTAAGCATGCAAAAAATCAGAGAAGACTCAACGCTTGACTGAAAAAGATATACAAACACGCCCATGAGGCTGACATTGGAAGATTGCGAGGCTGAGGTCAGCCTGAGCAAGAGTGAGTGACGGGTCAGCCTGGGCTACTTCATGAGACTCTCTCAATAAACAGACAAACAAACAAACAAATACTCCTTAGCTCACGATAACTCTTACGATATGGTTCAAGACCCTGCAACACAGAGTCCTCCAGCCCTACAAATGCACTTTCTAGCACTTCTCCAGCTCCATGCAAGAGATTGATTCTGTTGGAGGTGGTGGTGTTATTGCTGGTATTAGTACTACTGCTATTATTATTATTACTATTCCAGTCATCCTAGTCACTAACAGTGTCATCCATCCCAGGAATGGTGCTATCTCACTTATCTTTTAACACCATACCTATAGTTTTAGAAAGGTCATTGCCATCCTTGGCCATTTTCTCTGGTTTTAGATGAGTGTGTTTCAAAATTCCAGGGCCTCTATTCATCTACTCTTAGAGAATTCCAGTCCTCATGGTTAAAGTTCTGCCTATCAGAATTACCAGTTTATTAATGACCAGTATAGATGTGGTCTCCTTCTCATCCTGTTCTTTCTTCAGCTGAGACTTGGTGACTTAATTCTTTAATTAGTGGAGAACACTCAGGTTTCCATGTTTGAAACCTTCCTTCACTCTTGGGTGATGTTCTCTTTTAAGGTCTTATTAGATCTATGATAATCTAGAGAGGGAAGAACTCTATAAGTAAGCCCAACACCTCAAGGTTGTATTTCTCAATTATCCATACTGTGTATAGACAAGATCAAACACAATCTATCTTTTCTATGAATCTTTTTATAAAGAGGACACCCCAACTAGTTGTCCAGGTCAATGGAGAGGTGCCCACCACAACACCCTGTAGCAGCCTGGGCCGGGATCTTCAGTCATGTAGCCCAAAGGCAGTGGTTCTCAGCCTTCCTAATACTGCGGCCCTTTAATAGAGTTTCTCATGCAGTGGTGACTCCCAACAATAAAATTACTTTTGCTGCTACTTTGTAACTGCTATGAAGCATAATGTAAATGTCTGATGTTTCTGATGGTCTTAGGTGATCTCTGTGAAAGGGTCATTTAACACTCAAAGCGGTTGTAACCCAAACTTTGAGAACCACTCTCCTAAAATATTAAAACAACACACCAGCTTTGGTTTCCTTTTTTGTTCAGTACATCTTTGGTTTAAACAAAGAATTATTCCTTAGGTATCAGCAACACTCCATGCACGACTCTGCAGCCACATATGGCTTCAGAACTTCACATCGCCCGTGGAAGGAGCTACGGGAAGCGTCATTAGCCTTAATTCAGAGGTACGAATGTGAGGTGGCTGTGGGGTAAGAGCATCGGGTCACACAACAAAGCAAAGCTGGGGCCAGAACTTAAAATTTGGGACTCCTAGGGGCACGACTATCAGGCCAGCTCTCACTCAATATAATCACAGCACTAAACTGGCCACCATGGTAAGCAGTAATGTCCCTAGGCCTCCCCCCTCACACACTAAGACTGTTTCTTTGCAATCCCATTTAGTGAGCTCCTAGAAAATCGAGGTGGGAGGGAGCAGTGGCAGCAGATTTGCACCCTCCTCCCAACCAAGGCGACAGAGTAGCATCAGGCAGGCACAAACTGCCACACTAATCCTGCCACCCTCCAAAGCCACCTTCAAGGGCATTCCCGTGAAGCCTGATTGTGCAGAAGGCTCAGTCCCTCCGAAAGAACAGGCTGGGAGGTGACTGCCCCTGGGCCAGAGCAGACACAGCGAAATGGGTCCCTCCCCCGTCACTGCTGTCACTGCTGTGGCACTGGGTGGAAACTGGGTCAGAAAGAGCTGGCCCATTCATTTAATCCAAGCTCCCCCTCTCCCCATTCAGCTTTTAGTCTTCAGAGCTTTCAGTCCAAGGAAGCGCTATTTCCTCCACAAAATAAACAAAATAAATTAAGCCTGTGCTCTTTGATCCGGGGCTTTTGTGTGGCTGATGGACTGAACAGAAGCAATCTGCTGTCTTCCTGAGCATCTCAGAAATAGTGCAGAAATTCCGACGTGGCTGCAGGAGGAATAAAGCCAGCTTCCAGCCACCTGCCTAGCGCCCTGGTTGAATGGAGAATGTCTTAGGCCACCCGCTCACTCACCAAGGCAAGAGGAGCCCGTATGAAGCAAAGCAAGGGGGCTCAGAGTGGCAAAGCCTGCGATACCGTTCTCATCGGTTTCAGCTGTATCTGCCTGAACCACTTTCCATATTCCCACCCATGCCGCAAGGCTTTTGTGTGGGCTACTAGTACCATCTGACAGGCTTTCTTTCTCTCAGGACCCTGGACAGAAATGTCATCATTTTCTCATTTGTCACACGTCCTGATGCCCTCTGAGACCTTCCCCTTCTAAAGGATCTTGTACCCCATCCTCATGGCTCTCTGCGCCCATCTACTCTATCTTCTTGGCCCATACGGTGATCAGAAAGCATGTAATGTCTTTTCCCTCACTCCCTTCCTGATGATGTCCCTTGCCCCAGGAGCAAGGACAGAGGGTATCTCCATCAGCACTGTGCTCCTCACAAGTAACAAACCCCCTTACAGCTGCAGGTGCGGAATACAGTGAGGAAAGGATACTGAAGGAGGATAAGGCTGCTCCCAGAGCCAGAGCTGCCTGTGGACACGGGGACCCCAGAGCCAGAGCTGCCTGTGGACACGGAGACCCCAGAGTCTTCCTCCCAGAGCCAGAGCTGCCTGTGGACACGGGGACCCCAGAGCCAGAGCTGCCTGTGGACACGGGGACCCCAGAGTCTTCCTCCCAGAGTCAGAGCTGCCTGTGGACATGGGGACTCCAGAGCCAGAGCTGCCTGTGGACATGGGGACTCCAGAGCCTTCCTCTATAGCTAGGTTCAGTGAAAGACCTGGCCTCAAAAATAAGGTGCAAAGAGAATAAGGAAGACACCAGTGTTGACCTCAGTCTTCTGCACACACAGGTACACAAGTGCATGCAAACTCATATAAGCACGTGGACGAACTCATGAATAAGTACACACACAAACAAGAAAACAATGCCCTAAGAAGTCCAGCAAGTTGGACAGGACTGCAAGTGTCACGCCCCTTTGATGGCTAATCTTGACTGTCAATGAGACTGGATTGAGAGACACCTAGGTGGTCAGTAAAGAACCCCTCTGGCTGTACCCCTGAGGGCACCTCTATGACAATTAGATGCTCAAGGCTCTTTTGTAATGGAGTGACTTCTAATACGATGCCACATGGAGAGGTAGGAAGTGAGACCAAGGCAAGAAGTAGGTCACTAGTGTGAGTGTCCTTGTAGACATTATATTTCCCTGGCCTCTTCCTGTTTTGTGGTCCTTTGCTCTGCTTCCCGAACACCCAACGGTGTGAACTGCCCCGCTCCTCTCCTCCCTCTCTTCCCTCTGAAACCATGAACCCTAACTCATCTGTCCTTACAACAGCTTTTCCTTGGTATTCCTTCACATCAACCAAAAGCTGGACATAGCCCGCCTCACCCCTACTGATCTCATTCCATAGAATTGCTACCTGTTACGAGCTTCATAATCGCCATCTGAATGGGCTGGCTCTGCGGACAAGGGAGATGAATGTGAAGCCCCTGAGCCGCTAGGGACCAAATCATCCCGCTCATCTGAAAACTGGCTCCAGGTCTTAGTGGGGAGCTCGGGCTAGCTGTCAAGTTATTTCCTGAAAAAACATCAGATTATTAAGACAGGACACAGGTAAAGTGAGGCAGGAAAACCAGGCCTGTGGCATCAAAGACTTGAGTTATGTAGGGGCTTCCTGCACCCAGAGGGAAAGCAGCTGGAGGACACTACCCCGATGACTTGCACACGTGGACAAACACGACCCTCACACCAGGCTAGACTGAATTCCCCCAGGTGAGGACAAGATAAGAATATCATTATAAATTGGATCATGAAGTATTGACATTCGACTATTTTTAGGCTTCAGGAATGGAAGTTTCATATGGTGTGAATGAATAGTTTATTTGGTTGGCCTTCCTAGGCAAGAAAAGAAAACAGAAAATAAGAAAGGAAGGCAGAGGAGGGTTTGTTAGCAGTTGAAACATTGTTATAAATGATCAAGGCTCAGCCACACTGGAGACCTCTGGGAGACAAAGCCAAATGAAACACTGCTCAGAGCATAAAAATACCTGCCAAAAAAACTGACCATCTGAGATGGATACCTGAGACCCATGCCGTCTAACCAGAAAACTGACCCGGCCAACTCATCCTTTGACCTCTGACCTCCATGTGTATGTCATGTATGCGTGCGTGCGTGAGTTCCAATCCGACCAGGGCTACAAATTGAGACCCTATCTCAACAAAACACCCAAACAACCAACTCAGTTCCTCGATCACCTCCATTTGCACACACAGCAGGGGTCTACAATGCTGGACAGCGCAGCTGGGGAGCATCTCCAGTGAAGTTCTAGGGCCAGAGCGAGTGTGCGGTGAAGGGAAGGGGGGTGACACCTCTATATTCCCACAGAGCTCTGTCATTGGCTAGGGCTGCTTCTGGTCCCGCCCACTATCTCACACTGGTGGAGGCAGGGCAGCAACATGGGAGCCACTGTGTGGGACAGGAATGGAGAGTGCTGGGGAGCAGAGTGAGGCAGCTGCTCCCACTACCTGCTCTTGGGCACACGATGGCTACTTGTGTGGGGTCCTTATGTGAGCATCTATTTTCACAGGTCCTTGACAAGAGGAAATGTGGGCCCACCATCTTCTGAACATCGAGAAGCCATGCTCTCTGATATGACACACAGGGAGGAAGTCACAAGCAGGGCTTCTAAGCATTTTTGATCTGCAGCAGGACATAAACTATAACCTTTAACAACCATAAACACATACCAAAAAGCTAAATCAGAAACTCCAGTAAAGCATTTGGGAGCCATGGCATCCCTGTGAGATTCAGTGGCACAGAGGGACTGAGGATCCCCATCAAGCAGACTAGTCTCTGAATAGCCAATGTTGAGACAGGCCTTTGAGAAGTATCGCCCTGGACACAAACCTGGCAAGGTCAAGGAAGCCTTGTGGGGACCAGCACTCAAGCATGGTGTCTATTCCTGGGCTGTCTCGGCATTAATGCTGAGCCTTCATAGACTCTGGAATCTGGAAGCCTGAGTTCACATCCCATCCCCTACCTCCTCTGTGGTTTAAATATGGTTTCATGTACATTATCTTCATCTGTAAAATGGGTGGCTATGAGTTGCATTCAGTGAGTCTATGATCATAAAGGTCTTAGAGCAAGGACGACAAGCAGGCCAGATTGTCACTATTTGAGGCATGACAGGACCACTTGGTCTCTGTCACACAGTGTTTTGGTTCTGCTGTTATAGTCTCAAAATAGTCATATATAATATGTTTTTTTATAAAAAAAAACCAGGCATTTTTGTAGCTTCAATATGAAACATTCCTGCACGGGTCATGTGTGGAAATTTTGGTCTCCAACTATGGTCCTTTGTTGGGAAGTCACAAGAAGTATTTAGGATGTGAGGCCCAATTGGAGGAAGCAAGGCCCTGAGGACACAACTTTGAAGGGATATCTTAGGCCTAGTCTCTTCTTGGGACTCTTCTTTGCTTCTGGTTGCTAGGAGTGATCAGCCTTTTTCCTCCACTCCCTTCCATTATGATGATCTGACCCAGAAACATAGAGCCTGCTGTCCTAGACTGAAACTTCTCAAACTATGAGCCAAGGTAACTCCTCCTTTGAGTTCTTTTCTCTGGCATCTGGTCAGAGGGATGAAAAGTCAACCAACACAGGCATACATGTTTCAGTGAAAGTTTATTTAGAGATCAGGCAGTGGGCCACGTTTGCTGTGAGAGTCAATAGTTTGCTAACCCCTTACCACAATGCCTATTGTCCACTGAGTTCACATGAATGATTGTTAAAGGAATAAAGTGTATTGCTCTATCCTGCTTCTCAGATTCTACTTGCATTGTTTCTCCTGCCTCCTTCTCCTGTTACCCATGCAGCATTCTGAGACCTATTCTCAGCCAAACCCCAGAGCACTGTGCCCCAGACTGCTATTGTGGCTGATTTCTTCCAGCAGAGAATTCTGGCTGTCATTGGGGGCCAAGAGATTATTACAGTGTCTTCACTGTAAAGACAGGAGAGCCAGACCCTGAAAGGCCAAGTCAACCGTCTCGCAGTCACACAGCGAGGACTAACACAGGACCAGTGGGGGTGTCCCGATTCTTAATGTGGTGTAGTTTTCCCTTTCACAAAGCTTCCATATTGGAAGGGAGAAGACACCGATCACCTGGCAGTGACACTCCCTGTCCACTGTTTGTCCGTTCCCAGGGATATCCCACCATTAGCTTAGCTCCCCACTCACCTCCTGCCTCAGCTTTTCTGCTGAGTTTTTAAAGCTTATTCCCTACAGTGCATGGGCCTGGGTCACTTTTGAATCTGTTATGAATTGTGTGGGCCCTAATGTGCTGCATCAAGTTGAGTTTGTTCTGTGTGCATTCCCTTTTCCCTTCCACTATGAGTCCTGAGGAGACTCGAACAAAAACAGCCCCGAGAGAACAGCTCCTATTCTGTCCCGTAGCCAAGTTATTAAGGATGGATTCCGGAGAACCTGGAGGCTGGGGATGCAGTCCCACTACAGAGGGGACACTTCACAACCCCAGTCCACTATGCCCACAGATACATAAGATCACATAAACATGTGCACCCAGACTCATAAGCATGCACATACATATTTGTACATGGATGTACAACACATGAGCAGCTATAAAAACAAATTCACCCGTAACCACCCTTCCCCTCACACACACATTCACAAATTCACCGAGACTCATATGGGCATACAAACTCACAGATATACACATATAATCACATGCACACACATGTTCATAGTACAAAAACACATACATGCATAATAGGGGATACATAGACACGTATAAATATAAACATAAATATGTGCAATCGTACACATATGTGCACACAGAAGCATGCAACACACACATTCATATGTATACTTCTATATGAGTAACAGACTCATAGGGGCCCAAGGATACCTATCCACACACATCCACAGTCATACACTTTCACACGTACTAGATACATCATGCTTTTCTCGAAAGAAATATAAGGTCCCCAAGGAAGAAACTGGATCCTGTACACTCTCCATGGCTTTATACCACCCACAGCATCCTTCTTGGTCCCATGAGCTCATCTGGTACTCAAAACTAATCAGCAGGGCTGTCACCTCCTTGGCCTTAGGTCCATGGAAAGCATGTAGTTAAGATGTCTGGGATTCCAAGCAACTATCCTGGGCCCTACCCATAACGGCCTTTTCCTGCACGGCCTAGCTTGGGAAACTCAGCCTCTTGGCAAAGTGTTGCTCACTAACACCTCTAACCGGAAGTGGGAGAATCATGGTGAAATTCAAACCAAGTCATTTGGCCATTTGCCTGGAGCTGGAGTCAAAAGGTCTCCTGGGCTGGCAATGGCATGGTATAAACTACTGGCTAATTTGGCCCTGGCCCTGACCCAGCATACTGCATTTCTCCACAAATAAAAACCACAAGTCAGGGCCTCACTTTTACCTGAGAGTGACAGGGGTCATGGCCTCCACCCAGATTCCTTTCAGAGCACCATCTTGGCCAACAGCGGAGAATACCATGTGGCTGGAGGAGACTCTCATTTTCATTGACTTCCTTGAATCAGCTGAAGGGCGCAGAGAGATGCATGCTGCACCACCCAGACCTGGTCCCATACTACCCTGGGCCTCGGTTTCATTCAAATGCACAAAACAGGGTGAGGCAGGGAGCAAACTCTCCATCTTCAATACTAAAAACACAATGCCAAGGAGAAAGGACTCCATCTGACCTCCTTCCCAAGAGATGGGACCAGGAAAGTTACTACTTACAGAAGCCCGAGGATGAACATTCTCTAGCAGTGTCTCCCCAGTGACCACGGAGGAGTCGCTCTGCAAGTTAAGTAATTGATGGAGCACACTCTAAAAATACAAACTAGGTTAGCACTCCGGGTGGTTCACTGCTCCAAGAAAGTTAATTCAGGACTCGACTCTCCATGGAGAGAGAGCTATGAGCCCAAAACAGCAGACTCCTGGGTTGGGGGCTTCACCAAAATCAGCTGAACTGTTTAACGTTGTAACAGGAATTATAAAGGTGGAAACGGTGAGACCCAAATAGAAGGGCCTGTGAGGCTAACGTTCACCAGTTTCCTGGGCCCCACCCCAGACCGCCTGCCTTTCCCGAGAATATGAGATTCTGCATAAGGTAAAGGAAACACAAGAGAAGGAGTCCATACACAATATTCAGGTCCAGCTGTTCCCACCCAATGCAGTGTAGTTCCATGAGAACAGCTGGACGTTTATGGGGACTGAGCTGGGGGGGGGGGTTCCTGTCTCATGAATTCTGAAAGACCTGAGCCGAGTCCTTCATCTACAAGCCCTTGGTATAGCAGAAGGGATTTAAAGAAGGCTCCCAGTCATTAGGATGCTGGTGTACAGGGTGCTGGTGTACAGGATGCTGGTGTACAGGGATGCAGGAGGGCACACATCCTTGAAGGACACACTGCAGTTAGGAGGAAGCCTCCTGATTTCAATTTAAGCCTTAATGCCTTTCAATTAAAAATAAATAAAATCAAAAGGACATCTTCTTGTGAACAAGGAAGGAGTAAATATGAGTCATGTCAGAGCCTCAGATCTAAAACTCCAGGGCTGGCAGAGTCCCTGAATACAGGCATTTCGATGATCACGACTGACTTCCCATTGGAGTTATGACCTTTTCGAGGTTTAGACAGGTGAAGTGAGTAGGTCAACGTCACACAGTCAGCGAGAAGCAGAGATATGAGAAGGTGTCAGCTCCTATCTTCTATACAAACTCTCTCCCTTATTTTGGGTTGCCTGTGTCCTTGACAGCCAAGCCAGATTAGTATAAGAAAGTAAAAACCGTTCTACAGTGGTCTGGGTGCTTATCTCAATATAACTGAGGTAAACGCGCCATAGGAGAAAAATGGCATGACAGAATTTAGACAAAACAGTGCTAGACAATTAGTAATCCTACTTCATCAAATCCATCGTTGCTCTCCCTGAGAGTCAGGGCCTGGGATGTCCAACCACCAGCCTCCCACTGAGAGTCATGGTTGTCTATAAACTGCAAGACCAGAGAATTAAAGAGCAAGGGTAGACAGACATTTCAGCCAAACTCTTGAACAGTCCATGCTCAGCTATCTATTGTGTAGTTACGTCCTCCATGTTGAAACATTCTCTCCTGGAAGGAGGTTTCTTACGACTCAAGAAGTAAATGAAACTTACAAATCTCCGAAGTTCCTAAAATGAACAAGAGGCGCAAAGCCCTTCCCCAAGGTTATAGAAGCAGTATTTCTGCATAGAGAAAGAACCTCTAACCAGCCAAGTTGTATAGGAAGTTCCAGGGATGCAACTTTTATATGGGGTAGGATTTGGGTGCTTGGGTATTACAGGTGTCTTTTAATCATCCATGCTCCTGCAAGAAACTTAATGAACCCACTAATTCTCTAATCAAGATTATATACAATTGTTTCTTTGGGTCGAGCGGTGCTGGTGCATGCCTTTAAGCCCAGCACTTGGAAGGCAGAGGCAGGCAGATCTCTGTGAGTTTGAGGCCAACCTGGTCTACAGAGCAAGTTCCCAGGACAGGCTCCAAAGCTACAGAGAAACCCTGTCTGGAACACTGCCCCCCCTCCAAAAAAATCTGTTTCTTTGGTCTGTCATTGGTTCCCAATCTGGGGTGAGCAGATGTCTACAGAACTCCCCACAAGTAAACACATACAACATAATTAGTAATTCAGGTGCTGAGTTCTGAGAAGGTCAGACCTTGGTCCTCCTTAGCATCTTCCCAGAGACCAAAGAAATCATCTCTGATGACACCCAGAGTATCAGGAAGAGCTCTGTTGAAGCCAAAACGCTCATTGTTTTCCTAGAGAACTGATAGCAAACTGCTCTGTCCTCCCTGAACCTTGAGAAGGGCTCTTAAGTCTGGAGGTTCAACTACATAGAAGATTCCAGTCCTGTTCCAAAGGCACTAGTCTACCCACAGCTGAAGGCATCTTAACCCTAACAGAGAGACACTCTTGCTATGGCCTCCCATTGGAGTCTAAGATGGCACCATCAGTCTCTGGAGCCATTTTGTTTTCCAAGTTTTAGAAGGGACCAGATCATTATGGGACTACTTGGGATTTTGGAGTTCTAGCAACTTGAGTTTGAACGTGGATGCCGTAACTTCCTGACTCTGCCCACTTTAGTTGAACCACTTAAGCATACTGAACTTCCCTTTGCTCATTTAGAAAATGGTGACGAAAGTGGCAGGCTCAGAAAGCTACAGGAAGATAAGATACCACACACAAAGCTTTTGTTGGCTCCAAGTAAACAGCGGGTAACTAATGAATGCTGGCTCCTTTTCCGCCCCCTGTGTGAAACAAAAGCTGCCTGAGGAATGTCCTCTGCCCTCACCCACTATTTTACAGGGTGACCCAATCCAGACAGATTTCCAGTTCCATCCCTCAGCTCCACTGCACATTCATGAGGGCAGTGACTACACTGTGACCGAGATGTACGGTGCTTCCTGGGGCGAGGCAGCCCCGACCCTTCCCAAACCTCTGGAGACGCCTGTGGGATGCTGGAAGAGAAGGAACAGACCCAAATCCAGATGGATTGACAAGTTTCCCAACAAGGTGTTGGTACCCAGCAGGGACATGCCTTGGTCAATGAAGCAATAGGAATTCACACATAGCTACTGAAGCTGCTGGAGACAGAGACAAGACAAACCATGTGGTCCACCAATGCATCTTCTCATCTTTGCCTTCACCTTCCTCCACCCTAGAGCTTTCTGTCTTTGCACCTCACACTCCACCTTCTTTCCTTGCCCATGACTTCTTCCTAATGAGATGGTGAGAACACTAGGATCCTCGTGAGCCGATCGTGCCGTGTAAGGAGACCCAGATAGCCGTCATCTGCTAGAGGCTATGCCACTAGGGACATTAGCCAAGTCTCCAAAACCCGTTTTTTTTCTGCTGCACATCAAGTCTGACATGACCACCCATGCTAAGATATTATATTATCAGTATATTACATTACACATCAAACTATAAAATAAATTCCAAGAAAGGGTTGCTTTTATTCATAACCACCAAAGGTTTTATTAGTCACAGGCAGATCCTCATGAGAGATGAATCTAGCTGGGTAGGACAGTAAGGTCCAGACAGGTGAGAGAGCAGGGAACAGATGAGCACATAAACACTCCTTGCAAGAGTCCTCTGTACACTTGGATGCACATTCACAGGGTTAGAAATTGTCTGGCGGGGCACAGCATGATGATGCCCAAGAGGAGACTGAGAGTTATCACTTGGATTTAAAAGGCCAGAGAAAGTGAAACCTAAATCACAGAAACACAAGTTTAAAAAAAAAAAAAGATGGGAGAAGGAGAAAGAAGGGAATAGAGGAGAGTGGAGGGGAGAGAAGCACACAAAATAGAGGGAGGAAGTAAAAAAGACAGAATCCGCCTGGAAGAACAAAGACCTCAAAGGGACCTCAAGGCCAGACTGGGAAAGGCACCATGTTACACAGACAGGGCCAGCTCTCTCGGACATGCACCACCACTTCCAGGGCCTGTGGCCTTGTATAGACATCCATTCAAAAGCATCATCCAGGGCCTGTGGCCTTGTATAGACATCCATTCAAAAGCATCATCCACTGCAGATGCTTCCCAGAGGCCGCCACTCAGTGCACATGTCAGCCTTCATCTGCAGTCACAGCTTACGGCCACACTGTTGGCAGGCCAGGCTTCACACCAAATGAGGAGATTTCAATGCCTCCCTATCGACTGCACTTGTGCACGATGGAAAGTCTGTCTCCAAAGCCATCATCTACAATCCGGCTGGCTGAGCTGAGCTCAGCAGATGTGATGCTGAGCAATTAGTTCGTGGCGGTGGGGGGGGGGGGGGTGAGGAGAGATCCTGGTAACCATGAGATAATTCAACAGGATCCCAGGCACAGCAATTTAGTTAGACTTAATTCCCAGCCTTACAATCCAGTAGTAGAACTCTCCAAAGTAGCAGTGGATGTATGTGGACACCCTGCGCTGCTAAAGTCCATAAAGATCATCCTCTGCATCAGAGCTTTCATTTGCCCAGAGGGAGAGTCAGCTTGAAGTACTGAGGCCTCTCCCTGGTCACTACTGCTGCCTGGCAAGGTCAAAGTAAGTGGCTAAGTATCAGTCATCCAAGATAAAAGTGTAAGGGAACCTGGAGGGTTCAGAAAAGTCTCCCTAAGTGGCCAAAAGGCACAGAAAGGCCCTGGTCAAGTTCTACAGTGATACAAGCTCATTGACCTTGAAATGAGCCCTGCTGAGGTTAGACATGAAGCTGCAGAGATATGCCCATGGAACGGAGGAAAGACAGTCGAGACCTCCAAGTGTAATCTGTTATGGGCGCTCACCCCAGCCCTCCAGGAACATCTACAGTAAACCTAACAGTCACAAAGCAGCCCGAGTGCCAGTGGCAAGTATCCTCTAGAGAATATACCCCTATTGTGTGTCAGTTTCATTGTTTTTTGTGTTTTTTAAAGAGTCCATGTATTTAACCATGGAAACACCAGAACAGATCGTGTAACTCGAGGAAATCCGCTTTGGGTATTTCTTCCTCTTTTAACACTGTGAGAACCAGAAGATTCTGCAGTTGGACTGCATGAGTCCTGGCAGACAACTGGTAAATTGCTTAGCCTCCCTGCCTTGTGTGTCAGCGCCAAAAATTCACAAGGAAGTCCTACCTTCTACCTTCCCCGTACACACAGATTTTGTCAGAACGTGGCTGTATCCAGAGACAGTATCTTCATGAAGATGTCAAAAAGTCAAAATGAGGTTGTTAGGGTGGGCTTTAATCCAACATCACTGGCATCCTTCTAGAAAGATAAATCTGGGCACAGAGTTACACAAAAAGACGTTGTCTATCCACAGGCACAAGTCGGAGCAGGTGCTCCATTGCAGGCCTTCAAAGGAATCCTTCTCCACTGACAGCTACCCCTTATCTTAGACTTCCACTTAGGAGAACTATAAGAAAATCAGTTTTTCCATGTAATTCCTCACCCACAGTCCTGTGTTGTACAGGCCAAGCAATACCTGCAACCTCCACAGTAGCCACACATCCCCACAGGGCACCTTCCTCACAGAAATGGGTGCCAATACGTATTCCCTATGGCCTTATTTCTAATGAGACTTGCCCTGCTCTGGTCCCTGCACACAGTCTCTCTTCCTCTCCTTAGGAAGGACACTGCATTACACAGCAGCATAGCACTGAGCAGGAAAATCCCCCTCACTCTAAATGTCTCAGAACTAAAAGGTATGACTTCCCACCTTACAGCTACTCTCTCTGCTCCTAGCCTTCACCGGTTCAACAATGACCCCTGCACATCTTCAGGGTAGCAACTACAGATGCTTCCACAGGCAACTGAAAGCCCCGGGCTATCCTTGTCTTCCAACTCATGGGAATTAGGAGCCTTCCCACAGTGACTTGGAGAAGGAAGCCTTCTCTAAGAGTTCCTGTGAGAAGAAGTGGGAGCTGATACCCACACGGTGGTTCCCTGGCTGGCCCAGGCCAATGTAGTCTAGTAGGCACAGCGCCAATACCTGTGCCTTGTTGAAAAATTTGTCTTACAGAGTCCTGACTATGGAAGTTGACAGAGAGGTCTCCTTAGAAACCAGAAAGAGTTTACTAGAGGTCACAAGGAAAGTCCCGTGGCTGTGTGAGGCTAGGAGCAACTGCCCAGGGGACAGCTGGGAACAGGCCTGGGCAACAAGACCTTTAGAAAGCAACAAGGTCTGGACACATCACCCTCAAACACAGATGGTGGCTAAACTGAAACGCCACCACTTTGCTGCCTCAGCACAAAGGAGGGCTTGGGCAACCATGGCTCTTTCCCAAACTGCATGGCACTGCTGACTGCAGTTGAGGTCATTTAGGCAGAACCCAGAGAGAAAAGCCACTCTGACTCAGGGAAGTATTTTAATTTGTTAATGCATTTTCCTGAGGCTGGAGTTGGGGAGTGGATGACAATTCATGATGGATTTAATGCCAAAAACTGGCCACAGAAGCCAGGAAGTAACTAAGGGCTCTTTAGCATCTTGACATCCATGGCAAGGACCAGCACAGCATTCTTTCTTAATTTCAATCAGCTAATAGCAAACAAAGAGCCCAGGATGCTGCCAAGAGACTACTGTCTCACCAGCCATGTGAAACGGGAAGGCAAGGTTTGGGTGCTACTTGCATTTCTGGTGCCTGGCTCCCAGCTCTCTGAACATTTTTTTGGAGGAAAGCGGGACTGGGACACAGGCAGAATGCCCAGCACTCTCATCGCTGACCCCCAGCTAGAGGGAGGCAGGAAAAGTCTGTGTCTTCTGTGGCCAATATGGAGAGGGCCACATCAATGGAAAGGTGTTCACGCTTGTCCCTCAGGTGGCTGTGGATGGCTCACTTAAACTGACAGGGAAGGTAGAGGGGCCTAGAACCAGTGCCTACGCTGCCCGTGATCCAGCAACATTTCTGGTTGAACAAAGTAGGGAGGTGACCCCAGAGTAGTGGCATTGAAGTTGCTCATTGTGTGCAGCAAAGTGTGACATTGCTACCCCAGGGAAGTTTCAGGTAAAGGCGGGGCTACCACTATGTTCCAAGTTCCATGTAAGTCTGCATCATCGATCTCCTCAGCACCTTGCCAAATCTCCCAGGATCCACTGTGAATAGAAAAAAAACACTAGTTCCCAAGTCTTATTTTAGCTGTAAGCGGAGCCAAGGAGTAGAAGCCTCTTCACACTAATCCTGCTCATACTAAACGAGGCGCTTCATCTTGTTCAAAAGCCTGTCCATGGGACCCGCCACCTTGCCGGGGTCTAACTTGGGAAACTCTCATCATATTTGAAGTAGCCATGTTTCTCTGGAAGAACCACCAAACGCTGCTTCCCAAGAAATGTGATTTCTAGGTACTTGTTTTGTCCCCAAACTTGGATTCTCTGACTTGGTTTCTTAAAATAACCTAAGCATGGCTATGCCAGCTGACAAGAGGTGGGAACACCACTGTGTTGACTGAGGGGGCAAGAAAGCTTGCCTGCCCCAGAAACACCCGCCTGGCTTGGCTACAGGTATATATCACATGCTACATACCATACACCCCTCATCTATACCCACACACAAACACACCCCACAGAACATACGTACTATGTACCCTTCACCCACATCACATACTACACACATTTGCACTCCATACATATACACCCCCAATTCATGATATACACAGGTCACACTACATATTATACATATACATCCATAATATACATACTTCCTCCACATACATTCTACACATGTGCATCACAACACACCACATATACTCCACAGAAATTACAGACTTTGCATACATGTACACCCTCTTCACACGTTATACATACCCATACACATATGTACGTCCCATATAGTATATATATTCACACACTATATACACGTCTTACATATACTCAAAGCACACATTGTATATTTTACAACTTTATCCCTACACATGTATATCATGTATAAGCACAAAAACCGCAAGACATACACATACTACACGTACGAACACTTATATACCATACATGCCAAAATCATAGGCAACACACACATAACACACACACATGCAATACTGTTCTGTTGCCTTTATTACACACACGCACACACACACATGCAATACTGTTCTGTTGCCTTTAAAAGAAACAGGGGACTTCAGAAAATAACAGAGCGAACAACTGGACAGCTAGCTGATGGTCCCAGAACATCTCCTAGGAAGCACCTTCTAGAGCCCAATTTCCCCACATCTGAAACCTATCCCATCTCTTTTGGTACTACTGTTGTTTGACACTGCAACACACACAACTTTACAGGCAAAGGCAGAGTTCCCAGTGGTACACTCTGAATCGGTGGGTCACTCCTGACCCACCAAGTCCTGAATTGGCCACAGGACTCATTAGGTTCCTTCTTAGGACAGCAAGGCAGGAAAGCAGAACCTGGGGGAACCACACCAGGAAGACTTCCTCAGTCTCTCACAGTGGTCCAAGAGCACTGGTACTCATGATGGCATGGATGCTGTGGTGGCTGCGATCTCGGGGATCTATCTTTGTATGTGATGTGCTCCAGAATCACCCTTTGAACATGGGCTCTGCGCAGAAAGTCCTTGCTCTTTGACGGAGAAGGCCAAGGACCTCAAAACCAAACCCACTTCCCAGAGATGAATATACCAGAGTGCTGTGTCCTGACTGGGGTCACCAGACAGACAACGTGTTTTTGCTCACAGAGGCAAGGGAGGGAGGACCTTTCCATCAGTACCCAGCCCTTCACCTCTGTTCTTCCATGCCCCAGAAGGTGATCTAATGTAATCTGGTTCCCAAAAGACCCTCAACAAGGACTGCTGATGTCAGTCAGCCAAGTCCCACCCCTACACAGAGCAACAGTTGTCAGTAGAACAAACACTTGCTGTTCCCAGAATCAGACAGTCATATCCCTCAAGACATAGGAGACTCCTGCAATTTCCTCTTGTCAAGGACAGGAATAGCAGTGGCCCTGGACACAAGGTCAGAAGAGTCTCAGATGGTGAGAGCTGCCCTCCCCCTCACCAAGGAGCATCCAGCAAGGATGTATCTAGGAAGAGACAAAGGTCTGCTTCTCAGTAGAACCTATGAAGAAAAGATGTCAGGTTACAAAGAGGCTGATCTCTCAGTGGGGCACCAGGTGCAAGCTCTGGATGATTGGTTGGCCTGACCTTTCAAATTCCTTCCAACCTTGAAAGCCTCTGGTTCAACAGAAAGAGTAAGAAAGCCACTGGAGACATCCAGTCACCTGCCTGCCAGGCTCTCCTCTGGGCCTAAAAATAAGATTTCCAGAGTCCTGATCCAAATTAGCCCCTTAATAACAACACATCACTGTGGCTATAAATATGTCTTTGAGGGCCAGCTAATATAATTATCTTAATCTGTGATACTTGTTAGAAGGACCACCAGCTCCCTCTCTCCTCGGCATCGACTAAGCAAGCTGTCTCCTCCCTGACCTTAGCAGAGCTGGCCCCTGGATCAGTCAAAGGGATGAAGGTGGATTACATGAGCACTGTGCCCCAATAGCCCCATGATTTTCATTTCATTATGGGGTGTCACGGTATCTCCTGATCACTCATCAGGATGACAGGGATACAACTGCCACTACCTACAGGAGAAGCAAGGACATGAGCATCAGACCCAGGGCATTGTGGGAGTGGGTGAGGGATTCTGCCGTGCTCGCCCAGGAACCCAGAAGAGGTCTCATTTGAAGGCAGGCCCTTTCAAGGTTCAAATGAGGCCACTGGTTGGCTCTTACTCCAGCACAACCAGTATCTTTATAAGAAGTCACATATAGGGCAAAAATTAGGTAAAGATGGAGAGGACAGCCAGCTGCAGGAGAAGGGGCCTCACAAGACACCAGCTGAGCCTGGACCTGGATCCTGTACTTCCTGTCTCCATGGCTGTGCGGCCAAAGAACTCTGAAGAACACAAGCACACACATTGGTGGCATTTGTTAAGGCAGCCTTGGCACACTCACACTCATGAGGGGGGTTCAACTTCTCCCTTCCCATTCCTTTAAAGACTGTACAAACAAGCAAAACAGGGCCCTCATGCTCTGTGAATGACTCTCTGAGGTGATTTCAAGGAGAAAAGTGTCCAGGGTGCTAGAGGAAAAATGGTTACTGCACCTCAGTCAGGAGAGATGGTGGGTACACAAGGTTGGGGGTCAGTAAAACAAATGTTTTCTTGGCTCCCATTACCCAAAGTGGAATTGGTGTGGCCCTCATCAGACCATCACAGACCTGGTCACCAAACTTCTACCCTCTTAGAGATACTGCAGGATTGTGGCATTCCAAATGAGGCAGGGAGTCCCTTCTAACGAAGCCAGGGGAAGCTATGGTGGCATTCAGAGGGCCATCACGTAAGCTTAGCACTGTATGTTTTACATGGGTATTCACTAACACAATCTACCAAGAGCCATAATGCCCATTTTATAGATGAAGAAACTAAGGCTGAGGGATGCTAAGCAAAACAACGTAGTTGGGGAGGAAAAAAAAAGCAAACAAATAAACAAAAGGTCTTACCTTGACCTAGAAGGAAGGTATTTAATATCTCGTTACCAAATCATTTGAAAAGGAAGTCATAGAGCCAGCATTGGCAGAGTCACAACACGATGACCCAGAACACATCACTTGAACATTTGGTGGGTTGAAATAATCTTGAAACTGAAACAGCTCTTGGCAATCACAGATCTGATGACCCTAGTGCTTGGCCAGGAAACTGAGGCCCAAAATGTCACTTGCTCAGGGACCACAGCAAGGTTCTGGCAGGCTGGGGCCAGGGTTTTTTCTGTTCCATGGACTACACTGCTTTAGTAGGTTTCGACTCTTCAACAACACACAAAACACTAGGAGAAAGGTCTCCCGGCATACCTATATTGGGCTGCAGGGGGAAGCTTCTTTCCCCACCTCCAAATTTGGAGCTTTGCTCTATGCACAGGACACAGGCCTCCTGCAGGGGCTCTGCGCAAGACAGCAAATGAACTTAGTGCTGCTCTCACGGGATAAGGCTGCTGGGAGTTGCTCAAAGGACTGAAATTAGAAATTCTAATTATTAGAACTCTCAAATGAACCAAAGGACAATTTATAATTAGCACATGTCAAAAGGCCACCCTAAACGATAATGCATTGTAAGGCAGAATGCAAAGATAGTCTCAGAAAGGGAACAGGAGCGGTGCCTGCTCAGCCTCCTGCTCCTCCTTACAGGCCTGAACACAATACACCCCCACTCTGTAAGCCCCATTCCTCCCTATTAGTGCTGGCCTCTGTCCTGTGACCTTAACCTGCGTTGACTCAGCATGGGGTTCCCTGCTCTCCAAGCATCCTTCCCTTGCTGCCCAGATAATAACCCCCTGCACAGGGATCCCATTATTCGGGGCCCAGGCAGCTGTAAATCCGGATGAAAAGCTAGGTAGAGGTCTTCGCGGCTGCTGTCCTGGAATGTCTGTGAGGATATAAAGGCTGGCTGGCCTCTTTATGGGGGAGAAAGCATCTCCAGTGGACTAAATATATCATTAGCTGTTGCTCTAGTGCCTGAAGCCCAATGAATGAATCTTCTGCTGACTTGTGGGTCATTAATACCTTCTTTAGCATTTCTCAGCTGCTAATCAAGTACTTGAGATGGAAGTACACAAAGACACATAACGAACTGAGCCCTGGCCTTACCCTTTAGCAATGCATATGAGATCAAGGTTAGTAGATCCTTTGACATCTCAGGAGGAGCTATGTGATGTGCGGCATGTGACCCACAGGTCAACATGTCTGGTCTAAGCCTCTATGACCTGTGTCACAGATACCATCTCAACCTTTGCATCATCTCATGTCTGGACTCAGCTTCTATGTGCCATGGAGATCATTCCAATCTTGTGATCCCATAGATGATACTACAGGAAACACTCAAAAAACAGAACAAGCTTTCTGGAAAGGGCACAAGACATAGGACATCACCATCCTATGACCCAGTGGAGACTCTGCTGAGTGCAGGCAGAAGGAGCACCTGTGTTTTTCATACATGTAAACCTTACTTTTGACAGCACCCTGCTCTTTGAACAAGCATGTAATAAAGCCAGTTTGTCATAGCTGTGCTTGCCAAAGAATCTCCTAGAAGGTGACCTATTTTCCCATTTGAATATAGCCAATTTTCTTATAGTGGCAAGATTTGACTCTGAAAGCAAGGGCTCTGGTGGATGATACTAGGACTCGCATCCTAACTCGGTCAGAAAGAGACATGAATGAAGGAGATTTATTATGAGCAAGAAATAGGAAAATGACCGCTGGAAATTTGTGGCCTAGGCAGGTGACATTCCAACGCTCCCCACTTTATGCCTTTACAGCATGTCTTGAACTCTCTGGACATTTAAGAGATATATTTACCAATCCGCTGACCCAGATCCCTTCTGTGTGAACCACTACAATTAAGCTGTTTCACCCAGAAAAGCCAGACATAACCCGAGGAAGAACATGCTATTTTTGGAAAACTGAGCTGTCCCTCAGTCCCTGTTGATGTGTGTCAGGTGGTCTTAAGCATGCTATTTATGAGCTGTGGACAACAACGTGAAAATCTGGGCCCATCGTCCAGGGTTCACAGTCACTGGGCTCTATTATACAGAGTCACCCAGCTAAATGCATTCCATCATATATCAAATTCCCTGAGGCCTTGAATCCAACGACATTTTTGAAGTCTTTTCTACTTCCTGCCTTTATCGCGTCTCAGGACAATATGTTCTCTGAGCTTAATTAAAGCTTTAACATAGCGAGAGTTTCTCTATTCGTCCAAGTAGTAACCATATTTTAAAATGCAAGTCTCACTTGGCAAAACAGGATTCAGTGAAGAGTCTGCCTTCCCTTAATAGTTCTGTTCAACAATTTATGAAACTTGGTGACGCCTGTCCAATTGCCAGCAGACCTGGGCTGCAGTCAACCCCATGGAGAAGGGAAGCTGAGCAAATGAACACTCTGCTCCTGAAGGAGAGGAAAAGGGAACAGACTGTGTCCAAGCCTGTCCACAACATCATCTGTGCCCCAGAAATGCTGCAAACATACAGCCCGAGTGAGTCATGAAGAGTGGAGGGATCCCTGAGTGACTGATCCTACATCTGCAGTCAGAATCACAGACATGATAGGGGGCAGCGCTGAAACCTCTTAAGTCAATACAGACGTGGAAACGGGTGGAGAGCAAATGGCCTGCCCACCTTCCTACTGTGAGCCAGGGATGTTTAACAGAGATGGCAGCATGAAAAAACTATGCATGTTAAATCTCATCTACGTACCTTTTTGCTACATCAGGTGGTTTCACATTCCATTTCTCAATGCCAAAGAGAATATCAACAAGTATCTTCCATAGAGCAAAAAGCACATTTCACGTACACTGAATATACTCAGGATTGAAACGAACAAATAGGGCAATGTGTATAACTCTGGGGAAAGGTGGTGCATTAATATTCATAATAGCCCAAAAATAAACTAAAAAGCAGTAATAAAGAGAAAGGATGAGCACCTATGCAATATATTAACATTTCAAAATGTTGACAGAGTCCCAGTGACAGGCTGCAATGCTTATCAGATAATGTTAGGCAAGAGGAAGAACATCAGACTACACGTATTCGGGAGCACAGCATTATAAAGAAATCTACACAGCAATAATGCAGAGAGAAAAAGAAAGCAAAACATGAACAATGGCAGCTTGCCCTGCCATGACTGTCAAGGGATTATTTCTGCTTTGTGGCATTCCTGTTTCTTGAGTGCCCACAGGACCTTTGGAAACAGTGAAACAGTTATAAGAAGCAGAAAGGGATGTGGATACTCATCAGCCACACTCGCCGATGGTTAAAAAGAGACGGGTCATTTGCCTCTTTCTATGTAGTTCACTGGTCACAGAGATGCATAGCATGAAGGCAGACAAAGGCAAGGCTCTATGGACCTGAGGACCAGCCCAGTACTAGGCAAACAGCGGGTACATCACACAATGCACTTAAGGCGGGATCCGGGGACATTCAATCTCCTCTTCACACAGTCTTCATCCTTACTTTGCCGGAAGATTAGCATCTTCAGAGTTTCTGTTGCTGACATACATGACACACAACTTGGAAGGAAAGGGTTAATTCTGGCTTAAAGTTCTACATCATTGTTTATCACTGAAAGAAGTCAGACAGGAACTAAAGCAGGGCAGGAACCCAGAGGCAGGAGCCGATGCAGAGGCTCGGAGGGGTGTTGCTTCCCTGGCTTACTCGCTTGTGGCTTGCTCAGTCCACTTTCTTATTGCACCCTGGACCACCAGCCCAGGGGTGGTACCACCCACAAGGGGCTCGGTCCTCCCCCTTCAATATTCAGTCATGAAAAGGCATCACAGGCTCATCTCTAGCCAGTCTGGGAGGGCCATTTCTCAAGTGATGTTCCCCTTTCTGAAAGGACTCCTGCTTGTGTCGAGGTGATAGAAAATGAGCCTGTCATCTCAAACAGATCCTGCAGTATCCGCCTCAGAGATGCAGTAAGAATTGAAGGGAACAGTACGGCAGAGGACAGAGAGAACTGCCTTCTACAGACAACTGGTGACTTGAGACTCCCTGAGGTCAAGACAGGTAAAGCAGGTGTCAAATTCAACACCAGAGGCAGACTCTGTACCTTGGCCCTTGGGCCTCAGGGAGCCACTCCTCCCTCTGGATCTCTGCCACTGACAAAAGCCACTTCACACTCTCCTGCTGAGCTGACACTGCCTAAACGTTTCCTGACTTTTCCCCAGGGTCTTGTCTTCCCTGCTAGGACATGGTTAACCTTTCATGTCTACCTGTCTCTTGTCTCTCTCTTGCTTCCTTCTACTGGACTGACCATGCCTTCGAATTCCTACTGAGCCACCTGGAGATTTTTAAATGTCTGCCACCTTAGGTCTCAGGGACATTTGTTCATTGATTAGCTGATTGAGCAGGTTAAAAAGGACAATGGTTCTATGCGCATCTTGGACTGCAGATGTTCTGTTAACACAGAAGCCCTAAGGGCTTACTGATCTTGCCAGCTAGGACACTAATGTGTGTCACCTGTGGTGACATTGTCCCCTCTACAATGAGCCACAAACCAATAAACTGGAGGGCACTGAGATATCAAGGATGTGTATCTAACTTCTCACTGGACCTGGGCTGGCTATAGGCCAGAGACAGGAAGGGCCTGACCACATCAAGTCCCACCTGGCTGTGGGGATTCTGTTCCAGTTTCAAACCTGCAGGTGAGGGTCTGCCACAATGACCTAAGACTCCTTCTGGCAAATCCAGACCACAAACCCCTGGTTTGAACCAGCCACAGTGCAGGACCTCCAGCAGGCCAGGCAGCCAGGAGGGGCTTGTTTACTTGATAAGACAATGTGGTGCAATAAAGGAAACAATCCCCTTTCCAGGAACAAACAATTCAACAGAAGCAGGCCCTGGAAGAAGACATGTTATCCCAATGACTTCCTTTCGGTCTGAGCATGCTCTGAAGTGCTGCATGTGGTACACTACAAATAGCAATGTGGGCTGAAGTCTTCTGGAACCAGGGGAACTGCTGTAGACTTCTCACAGGTCCTAGCCCCCTGCCTGCCCTGTGCCTACCCTGTGCCTACCCTGCGCAGGTTTCCCCTCCTGCTTCCTGATGACCCTGCCTACCCACAGTTTTCCAGCTTTCTCATCCTGTGTGGTAGACACATAACACCCGTGAGCAAATATTTGACGCTCTTCTGAAAAGAGCACATTTTCCGTATGTGTGAGGCACCATCTCTTCTACTTCTTACATCCCGCTAAAGAAGGGACCCAAGAGCCTTGAATGAACGGATCAATGAAAGAAAGACCCTGCACGCTTGTCAGTGGATCAGCTAAAGCCCAAAGTGAAGCTCAACTCAACCACAGTATTTTGGAAATAGGTCAAGAGTGGTGTTAGCAATTGCTTCCAACCTACGTGGTGAATGATACCAGCTCTTAGGTGTATTTTTCGTGCAATGGTCTTACAGATGACGTGGCATCATCACTATTACTCCCATTTGACAGTCAGAAAAAAAAGATTGGCTGCTTACCGGAGGCTGAGAACACTGGAGTTGAAATCTACTGAGAACGAGCTTTATAAACCACTAAGGGCTGTTGGAGTAAGGACTGCCTTGTATAACCACAATCCCAGAAAAATTCAAAACTCAAAGTATCAAGAGCCTCAGGACCAAATTGTGAAGCTGGTGGTTCTATGGGACTCAGAACCGGAGGCCCAGCGGAATGACTGCCTTGAGTTGTCTTTTGCTAAACTGCTGGTTAGATGGCTCCCATCCTTCAATTTTATTTAATCAAAGCAAAGAATTCATAAGAATCCACAAGCAGTCATTCATCAGGCAGATTTAATATTTGATAACCCCGCAGTTTAATTTTTTATGGCTCTAGTGCATAGACGGAAGAGCTCCTGGGGAGGCTGCCACCATCCCGGGGACAGAAGAGCAGCTACCCAAGGAGGACAGGAGTGGAGACATGGGGAGGCTCTGGTCTATGCCACATCCTCCCTAGGGCTAAAGGTTACAGGGGATTTTCTAACGAAAATCATGAGAGAAGATAAGACTCGGGAGCAGCAAACTGAGGACATCACAGGTCAGAGAGGGACTCAAGCCACACAAACACCCTTTCTCAGGAAGAGAACATAGCCTTCTTTCCATCTCCTCTCAGCCACGTGGCCACAAAAATGTGTTACAACACAAGGGGAAGGACTTCCTGTTCATCTCTGCCAACTAGAGCACCTGGGGCCACTCAAACTCTTTCCTTGCTCTTCCAATGACACACCTCCTAGACACCAAAGTCTTCTTTTTATGTCAAGAGTTTCTTCTGGGGCCTGGGAGTCAACCAAGAAGAAGAATTTGGAGGCACGAGCCCCTGGCAGACCCACTCTTCAGTGCACACCTCAGCCCTGTCATTAGCCTCCAAACTAAATTATAACAACTTGTGTCTCTTCTACCTCAAAATTCACCTCCTGAAATATACAACCCACTCCCATGTGCGTGTGTGTGTCTATGTGTCTCTCTGTCTTTCTCTCTCTCCCTCCTTGCCTCCCCACTCCCCTTTTACTGCTCTGCCTACCGCGATACAGCTAGTATCCCCTCTCTTTCTCTCCCGTCCCTCCCTCTCCTCCCTCTCTGTCCTTCCTATTCTATCACGGTATGGCTGGTATCTAAGAACCTGACTGGTGTCTGATTAACATCCACCCAGATCATTTGTCTCCGGGTTTGGAGGGTGCTGTAGAAGAGACTCTTGTGCCAGAAGTAGGCATGCATTTCAGCTTTAGCTTCTTCTTAGTCCCAGGGAACCTCACAGTTTAAGATCAGCCTCTGTGCCCCAGCCCTCCTTCCCCCGGCCCCTCCACGCCTAGGGAACAGTGTCTGCAGAGATCTAGCAAGTTCAGAAATGCCTCAGCAGACCTCAGCTCATTCATTCCTCCCCGTCCCTGTTCATCAGCAACCTAATGAGGAGGCGTAATAGTGGCAGAAGTGCCCACTCTTTCAGCACAGAGTGTGGAAGCAGGTGTGTGTGTGGTGTGTGTGTGACGGGGGAAGAGAGGGGGAGAGTCAGGAGCCATGTGCTCCCATCCTCAAGAAAAGCAGCGTCATGACTCTCTTGCCTCCACCTCCCCACCCTGTCTCTGCCTTACACTCACCTACCAGGTCTTCAGGACTCACAACCCAACAGCAGAAAGGACTGGCAAGATCTCTTATTGGAGATGGACATTTGACCATTGAACCCTGCTGTGGAGAGACTGGGAGTGGTGTGTGGAGAAGAGAAAACACTTTGCCCATTTTCCTCACTTAAAAGTCTGGTGAAATTACGAGCAAGGATTATCTCCGCACTGGGACAATTCATGTTGTAAAAACAGCACTGGGATGTCAAAGGGAACAGGCAATTTATTTGCTGTCTTGGCACCACAACCTAAGCAATTATCATAACGGCTTAAGGACAGACTGAGCAGCCGTCACCAGCTTCTCATCCTGGAAACCAAACAGGCTTTTCTTGAATAGCATGCGGCATTTTAATAAAGGACTTACATGGGTCCACTGGGGAAGTACACTTTGGGCCAGGATCTGGCCTGAGATGACCAGGGCCAGAGGGAAGAAAAATGCCACAGGGAGCAAGGAATGTGGCTCACAAGACAAAGAGACTCTTGAAGTCCCAGCCTGCTGTGACTTTCCTCTCCTGCCTCATTTTCTGTTTGGACAAAAAGGGTGTATTTTCTAGAGAAAACATGGCAGAAACCGCCTCAGAAATGGCTCTAATATTTTCTCATATTTGATTAGTATTTTTAAGAGCAAGGGTGCTTTCAGAATGCCATCCTGTCTGATTCCGTTGAGTGGGTGTTGCTAGTCTTATTTTCTAGTCAAAGAGACCTGGGAGGTCACAGAAATCAACAAGGGAAGAATAGGGAAAGCAGACATTTCTGGGTCCTCTTTTAAAAGGCAGCCTATCGTAACGCAGGAATAATTAAAATAATCAAGGCACTTGGCACTTGCCATGTGCCCCGCCTGGCACTAAGGACTTTATTCCAGTTAGCTCCTGTTTCAAATCTTACTTGAAAGTTTATAGTATGCGGAAATCAAAGCTCAAGGACCTAGGAACTTACTTCAGGCAACAGAAGTAGCAGGAGACAGGCCCAACATAGAAACCCTGCTCCTCCCCAAGTATCTACCAGAATGGTTTTCCGTCTATGATAGCCATTATAATCACCTAGAAGAATGGTTGTCTGGTCAAAGGATGCTGGGCACACACCAAGAATCTCTGACGGTTGATGTGGAGTCCTCCGCATCTACACAAACAATGAGTTCACAACTGATGCTCACGATACTAGTGCAGGTTCCCTACTTAGAGAACTTCTGCCCTCTCTATCCTGTCCTTGCTCCCATCTCTCAACAGCCAGTGTGTCTGCAGGACACTCCATTAAACAGCATCTATGACATTACAGACCAGAAGCTGTAAGTACCAGCCTAGGGATATGCTGAACCAACTCAACTCAACTCACTTCCGTTCTTCTAGAAGAGAGTGGAATGTCTACTCTCTCCAGCTGAGCCATCTCACGATCATTACAACATGATTTTGGAAAGACAGGGAGCATTTAATAATGAGTATCACATATCTACATATCCATCATGTGCCACATTGTATCCAAACACATATATGATCAATGCACACAGGAATACTCATTGAAAGGGATGATGTAAAATATAAATTGATACTTAGATATTCCCTTTCTATTTTATGAAAGATAACCTTGGGCATCCTGTTTTTGGACAATGCTAATCTAGAAGCCATTTCTAAGGGTCAGCCATGACAGCCTGTGAACTGCCCCTTGTCTCTGGAGACCAACATCTCTGGGTTGGAGGACTGAGGAAAAATGTTAGTTAAGCCGCTGGAAAAGAGACCATGCCAATCTAAGACTCACTCAGGATTGAGCAGTCTCTCAGAATGCCAGATTTCAGTTAAACCCTGGCAGCCCCGGGCCAATTGGAAAAACTGGTAGCTAGGTGTGGACCCACTCACCTACCTTGACCTCTGCTGTGAGGTCCAGTTCCCTGATTGCACTTACAAGTTGTGAGCCAATTTTTCCTTATCATGGCATCTTTCCTCCAAAGAGGCTGAGAAACATAAAGGTGTCCTGAAAGATAGCAGCTACCTCCAAAAACCTGTCATCTAAAGGCAGACAGGTGATGGAGCCCTCACCTGCAGAGGGCATGGAGGAGTGAGCATTGAGTCAGGGGTTAAAGGGTAATCCCTGGGATCGCCTCCAGGTAAAATAGATGGTGTTCAGATAATACTCTGTACCCCAGGACACCAGCATCCCTGGTTACCTAATAATGTACAGTGACCATCTGGCTTAAGTTACCCACGATTGAGGGGTCTCCCAGAGTACCAGATTTTAGATGCTGGAAACTTGGCAGCCCAGAGCCAACTGGAACAATTGGTAATGTTCAATGTGGACCATGTACCAGGCAGGGTTCAGGTGATGGAGTGTTTATCTTTCTCACTCGGATCCTGACCTATGCTGTAAGGTATTCAGAGAGAGTTGGAAGGTGGCTGAGGCCAAACACAGTTCTCGAGGGTGATGTAATCCTACCAATATAGAGTTGATATAACAATAAAAAAATAAGCCATTTAGTACATCAAATGTCAACATCAGATAAAAAACAGATGCTGGAAAGAGCACATAAGGCAGGCTGAACTGGGCAGGGTGGATGGTCTGAAGGAAGCTTGGATACAGGAGGCTGAGTGAGCATGAAAGGACCACAACCTTTCCTTTATGTCACCTGCAACTCCCGCCACCTCCTGCCTCCATCAATCACAGCAGAATGGAGCCTTCTATCTGAAGCCAACCCCTTTCTGCCCTTTGCAAATGCCACAGTTGCAGTATTCTTGTCTTTAAAATGGAAACAAGCCCACCTGACTTGCAGATTTCCTAGAGACTGAAGGAAGCGGCCCACACACATATTCTGACACTGTATCCGAGAGTAAATGTTCCATCAGCCTTCGTAGTTCTTAACCTCTCTTGGCTCGCTTCCATCTGTTCACAAGCCTGAAGAATTTGAAAAGGACAGTGCTCTGCACCAGCAGTTCCACGCCAGTGAGATGTTAAAGTCAGCACAGAGGCTAAAGCTACTCCCGCCTGTCACCCCCAGCTCTGTTCGGACAACAAAAATGCCTTCAGCTTCCAACCAGAACTCAGTGTCCCACTCAAGTCATAGAGGGGCTCCCCTGGCTCCCCAGTCAAGTTCTAAAGACAGAAATCTGTTTCAGGAAGTGTCCCCTCAGACCATGACAAGTCTCTGGCTAAACACTATCTCAGAACTGTGTAAGACTCTTGGCAAAGAGCCTTCTGAGAGCAAAGAAGCCCTGGATGCAAAATGTCACCCCAAACTTCAGGCAGCACACTGGTGATAGCATCAGGGAGGGGTTCTTCTTTTCAGGTCAGTGCTAGAATTAGACAAATGTAACAGGATTCAAGTGCTGAACCCTACCAGTAAGCCTGCACTTCAATTCATAGGTCAGCTTGAGAGAGAAGCCACATGGCAGATAAAGGTAGGGACAGACGTGGAGAGATGTTACTATGCATCAAAGGACTCTGTCCCTTGCCCTTCTCCCACAGTTCCATCTGGGCTGCAGCTTCAATACAAAACCCCAGTAGAAGCAATTCGGATCAGGTGAGAGTTGGGGAGGGGTAATTACGAGTGGTTTTGGGGTTTTATTTTTTTGAAATAGGATCTCATGTAGCCCAAGCTGGCTTCAAATCATATAGTCAAGACTATCATTGAATATTTGATCCCCCGAGTTCGCCTCCCAAGTGCTGAGGTTACTGTGTGCATCATCAAACTCTGTAATAACTGTTAATGTGAAGTTCCCTCAGGGTTGGGGCCACTGTTGTCAGTTGGGCATCACAATCTGGTAGGTATCCTATGATGATTTTTTAATCTGTCAATAATTATTTTAATAATAGCAAACCTGAAGTATAAGGCATTCATAAAGGAACAATAACTTAGCCAGTCACTCTCAAAGTATGGCCCAGGAGCTGCAGTAGTGCCTGCCAAGTAGACAAAAAAGCCCAGCTCTTTGCCCCTACTCCAGATCTATGGTTCAGGGAGTCCTGAGGCCAGGGCGATTCCATGTGTTTGAGCATGGGGCAACAGCACAGATGTCCACTTGGACTTGAGAGCCAGTGATGTCACCTGTGCTATCAGACACCGCCGGTAAAATGTTTCTGCAGGTAACTCCCTCAGCATACGCTTTTGAACATCTACCCCGCTAATCAATGACAGACACTGGGCATCAGATGGAGACTCGAAAGACGGCAGATAGCATGATAAATCCTCCAAGCAGTCATCCTGTACGTTTCACAATTCTCAGTCCAAAGTCTCTTTTAAAGCAGCTCTGAGCCAACAGGAAGAAAGGGTACCAGACTGGGACTTTGGAGAGCTAGCTGTTCTCCAGGAGTGGCTGTAGAGGCAAGCTCTGTGACAGGAAGCATCCTGCTGTCTGGACTGTTACTAGGTGCAGGGGAGGCAGCTACACAGAAGCCAAGGGCCTGACTGTCCGCTTTGGAGCCTATAGTCTGGACTGGTGAGGAAGCAAGGCATGAAGAGGACCAAGTGGGAAAAGGGGATCCTATTGGTCAGCAGGAGCTATCCTGAGCTTAGAGGGAGCATCACCATAGTCTGTGGTCTCTTTCCAGACCAGTTGCCACTGCCCAACTCTGAACTTTGCATCTTGCAAGCTGTAATCTCAAGGGCCACACAAGGACAGCAACCCAGCCCGAGAAAGTGCTGTAACCAGGGGTCTCTTGGCCCCTAGGGGCTGGAAGGCAGCAAGAGGGGACACTGTGCTCCTGGTTCAGCAGCAGAGTTGACATGGCTTCCCCTCTGCTCTCGTGTTCCAGGGACATGCGTCACTTGCTGACACTTAATTTGAACTATCCTCCAGTTATAAAAAGGGACCACTCACCACCCTCTCAACTTACAGACCATTGGGCCCAATGTTTCTCCCCAGTTGCTCCCCTGCCAACCCAGAGCCAGCGTGACTACTCACCTGCCAGTGCCACCACCCATCACTTCAACTACAAGAAAAAAAAAGACAGGAACCTTACTTATGTGAAACCCAAATGCAACAGGCTATGTATTTCATCTGTTCACCCTACAAATCTACTAGCAAGGTCAGAACAGGTAGTAGACCTAGACTTCTCAAAACAGAACTTGTGAAAGCAGAAGAGAAAAACCCTGGACAATGGCCTAGACTAAGACCTCATGACTATGATGAAAATTTATTTTTTTCCAGAATATGACAAAAGCTCCTAAGAACACAAGAAGAAGTCCTGATCTCAAGTATTCGTATCTAACTTTGCCTCCTAATCCTGACTCAGAGATGTTCCTTGTTCTGGCAAGTCATTCTCTTCTCTTAGGGATAGATTCTCCATATCTGAACTTGGGAGGAGAGTCTCAACCCCAGCCCTGCTGCCATTTGGTCCAGGCAGTCCTTTAGGGAGGCAGCTGTCTCAAAATGATGGGACTGTGAACAGTATCCCTACTTTCTCATCCATCAGGTGCTAGCAGCACTCCTCTCTACTGTGCCAAATGTCATGTGACCATTCCTCCTGCTTAAGAACCCTTGCGTGGAGTGACTGTGTATCCTGATGTGTGCACGTAGATTTGTGAGAAAGATTCCTCTAACTACAGAACTTACAATGAGCCTAATACAGGATGTGAATTGTGATTACATAACAACTGTACAAAGTGCACCCCTACCCGATTCACCTCCTGCTTATCCAGCCTTCCGAAACTGGCCAGCTAACGTCCAGCAAATAGCCCCAACTTTTCCAGGGCCTTGCCACAGCAAGTCCTTGACAATACTTAAACATGAAATTGCCAACAGCATGACAAAAGGCAATGACGTAGTGCTTCAAATCTAGGTTCTGTGGGCTCATAACCAATATGAAGACGATACCGGCAGCTATGTATGCACAGGGTGCTGCTACAGCCATGACTATGCCTGGGAATCCTCCCAGCAGCCCCAAGAGGTTGATGCTATGCCAAATCACATTCAGCAACTGAAGAAACAGGTTCAGAGAGGGCAAATGCTCTGCCTAAAGCCACAGAGTCTACTTGACTTTAAACCTAGGATTTTCCCACTATAGCAATGTGCTTTTTAGATATAACTTCTGCGGGGAACAGGGCTGGGTGGAGGGGGGGTTCCTGGTTCTCAATTCTGGATAAAAATTCATGGGCTGTATTCTCCAGAGTCATTAAAAGCCAGCAAACAATGATCTGGCAAAAGTGTTAAGGGAACCTTTTTCACACCAAGAACTCTACTTGTCATGGGGCTGCTACACACAGATATCCTAATTTATGACAGGGTCATGGCTCAGAAAGGCATCATAAGGTAAAAATATTGTATGTAAGAATGGCATGTACTATATAATCTAATAACCAGTGGGGCTCATCCTTGCAGACTTCAGCCTGCCCAGAACACACACCTCCACTCCCCTTGGACAGAATCACCCATTGTGAAGTCAGTTTGGTAATATCTGCTGACGATGTCACAAGATCCAGGGGACACTCCCTTAGAAACAAAGCACAGAGTGGTTATTTGGTCACACACACAATTAATACAGATAAAAGTACATGGGGTTTGAAGAGTGTTGGAAGCCCTGCACTAAAACCAGTAGCTAGATAGACATTGACCACACTACACTAAATACAATGGAGTCACCTTGGGCCCCACTAAGAGCTACAGCTCATGGCTGCTGCCCACCATCATGAGGCACACTCATGTCACACATCCTTCACTGGAAAAAGATGAAACTTTGAATCCAGCATCCTGAGTCGGGTGTCCAAACAACGCACCAACCTGTAAACATCCGTCGACTAATTAATGCTACCTTGAACTCCAGCACCTGTTACAGAGCCAAGGTCACGACAGACACCTGCGTGATGAACATGCTAACTGCATACGTACTTCTCACGAAGACCCACTTCTCTTGGATGTAAGCAGTGATTACAGGGAAATTGCCACCCTCACGTGACCTCAGTCCGGCACCCTAAATTCTTCAGCAGTACTGATCCTCAGCTTTGGGGGCTTGCTTGAAGGATTTCATGCTCCCTTGGGTGATATTAACAAGTGGTTATTTGGGAATTTGAGTAACCCTGGTTGCCTGATGACCCAAAAGACTGGTCTGGGAGACCCCTGAAGAATTCCTGGAGCTGCTTTCTGGAAAAACAAGTGTTCACACCTTCAGTTACTAGGTCACCTTGAGTGGGGCTGCCACACTGTTCTGTGGCCCAGTTTCCCCCTTGGACAGCATGGGAGAGATCCCCCCCCCACGACGTGCTATTATTACCTGGCATACCAAGGAATGAGGTCAGCACCACAATAAGGCCACCCCGCCTCCAAGATTCTTCAAAACTCTGCTCCTTGAGGTGGGACAACAAGGCCATAGAGGAGAGCACTCCAACTGCCAAGAGCCACCGGACAGAAGAGAGAACTGCAGGGTGACCCAAGAGATACCATCCCAGCACACAGAGCAATGACAAGAGGAACCACAGGACAAAAGAGAGTAGAGAATGGGCCTCACTCTGGGAAAGATGGGCTTAAAAAACCATCCATACATACTACCTCCATCCCCACCAGTGCAGAGTGTAATTTTAGTAGCCAATCGCCCCAGCAAAGCACTGTGCAAGCAGTTATTTTGAGAAATGCTATTAGCCACTGGGTTATTTTTAAGGTCCCTTGTGTGACAGGCATTTATGACACAAACAGCAGCTGAAAGGCAGTAAACCCATAGCTTCGGATGCATCCAGAAGCCAAGGGCTAGTACCTCAGAATAATCCCCGCCCCATTTAGGTGGAGGGAAGAAGCATGCATCTCACGAGCCCTAACCCCTCTGCCACTCTAGTAGCTCCTGCTCCACTCTCCTGCGACTATGGGCTGCTGCTATGGAGAAGTAAGAAGTCACTCTGACCGGGACAGTCAAACTGTTAATGACAACCCTCAGGGTCTACTCATAGGTCAAAATCCACACAACCAAAGATCATCCCCCATGGCCTTTCCCCAGCTCTGTGCCCTCAGACCCTGCTCCTAAAACACCAGCCTTCAGCTCTCTGTCTTCCCTCAGGTGCCCCTCAATTAAGGAGCACCTCACAAAGAATGTCCCCTTCCCGTCTCTAATTACCCGGCTCCCATTGATCTCTAAAACTCTGACCCCACTCATAAAACAGTTGTAATATTTGCCTGTTGGCCAATGTTGTAGTATTCTATTATATAGTATGGTGACTACGGAGAACAGCAATGAATTACATTTCAAATATCTAAAATTCGGACTGCCAAATATTTCTCCATAAGGGAGTAACCGAAGTTTAAGGTGGTGGATATTCTAATTACCTCCATCTGATCAACAAACACATGTTTATGTGTACTGAAACATTATATTGTTCCTGCAAGTATGCAGAATCATTATCATGTACACTAAGATATAATTTATACTGTATAGGTAGCTTTTACTTTGGGTCAGTTTTATGAAAACTGCCTATGCCGAGTGCTTACCTTGGGCCAGGCATCACCCAAAGTCATTTACAAAGTTTGGGGGATTCTTCTAAGCATCCCAGCCAGTACTTACCACCTCACCCCAATTTTAACAAAGAGGAAACTGGGCCCACGAAAGCTATGTGGAGCTTCCTTGCAGGTTGGTCTCTATGTAAGGTATCAGGGCTACTGAAGTCACAAAGTCAGAGGAAGACTACTTGGGTTAAAGCTTAGTTCTCCACTTAAAACCTCAGGGAAATTTCCCACAACCAATTCATGCTTCCATCTTTTTCTGAGCTCCCACATGGAGTGGATGAGCAAACTGTGACCAAACCCCTTTGCCAGTGCCTGACACCCAGCAGTGGAGGTGAGACGCCAGCAGGTTTAGAGTAAGAGTAATTGCTCACCTACAATGCACTGGGAACAATTCTAAAGCATTCGGCATGCATTATCTTATTTGATGCTCCAAAGACCTTGTAAAGTTTACAGAGCAATCAAGCTTAAAGAAGCAAAATCATTCACCTAAGGTCAATGCTAGAAGGTGGAAATTTGAACCAAGCATTTGGACACAAGTCTGACTTTATTAACCCAAATTCTCTACTGCTTGTCTTTGCAAACTCATCATGTCTTTAGAGTCCCTGCTGCTCTTGGAACTGAGATGGCTCTTTAAATACACTGTAGGCTCTGGCAAGGCTTGCTGACTACAGAACCTGCCTGTGGGCCAAGGGTCTGCAGCCCCTTCCAGGACGCCCTTTACCCATCATCCCGACACTACCTAGAAACAAATCTCATGCTTAAAAAGCAGAAGCAATGCAGTAGGACACTTAGAAATGCCTCGCTGGGATTCAGGATGACATCAAGCTACCCACAGAGATCCAAGGCCTGAAGGTCAGGCACCTGGTCCTGGCCAGCCAAGGCAAGCACCATGGCATGCAGGAGAAGTCCAGACTTGTGGGCATCAAATGTGAATTGGAGGGAGAATGAAGGGGAAGGAGATTCCAACTGAGCCATGCATGCGAGTGAGTTGTGTGTAGTTCCAGTTTTAAACACCAGGCAGATCTGGAAAGCTCAATGCCCTCCTACAGTTGCCTACAAAAAGCCAAAAGTTTAACACCATACCAATCAATCAACATAGATGTGCTGGAAGGAGAGTTTGCCCAACCCAGAGCAGGGAGCTTAGGAGCTGAGGCAAGAGAGTCATTCCTGGCCCAGTGGGTTTTGACCTCAGCCAAGGGAAAGAGCAGCACTTCTAAGAATATTCACTGCAGGAACCAGTAAACTCTGATGGATGACAATTAGTTTACCATTTTCCTGTGAACCTGCTATGTGCCAGGGGACTCCTGTGTATCCCAGAGCCTGGGTACCTTCCCATGGCAATGTTAGTAAAACATCTGACACAGCCCTCCACCCCCGTAAACAGTAGAGGAAGATGGCCCCAAGTAAATGCCCTTCTTGCACACAGAGAGGTCTGCCCATGTGGAAGTGTAAAAATCAACTAAAGCACCTAACATTACAAAAGTGATGATCAAGCCAGGCAGAGGTGGCGCACGCCTTTAATCCCAGCACTCAGAGGCAGAGGTAGGTGAATCTCTGTGAGTTCAAGGCCAGCCTGGTCTACAAGAGTTAGTTCCAGGACAGGCACCAAAGCTTACAGAGAAACCTTTTCTCAAAAAAGCAAACAAAAAAGTGATAACCATAGGCTGGGAAGATGGCTCAATGGGTAAAGGCATGCACACACACACGCACGCGTGCGCGCGCACACACACACACACACACACAGGCACGCATGCACAAGGAAGAAAAGGACAGCCACAGCTCCAGAGTGGCAGGTGCTATGAGAGTAAGTTAGCCATAGCAGAGGATTCAATACTAAAAAGACTCATCACGTTGTACTTGACATTGAAAGGCAGCCTCTGCTCAGTCTGGGAGTCTCCTCAACAAGAGTCACAGACTTCATGACTCAATGCCCTCTCCAGCCTCAAGCTGGGCAGGATAGGTGTTTGGTAGTTGCTAAGGAAGGTTATGCAGAAGGCTCGCCCAGCTGCCCAGCTGGGCTTGACACACATATGCCCCTGTTTAGGGCAGCCTCACTACCATGTTCCCAAAGCTATGGCTTGGGGCATTGAAGAGGTGCTGGGCAGAGAGACACACAGGAAGGAAGGTATACAGTCCTTAGCACAGACCATGGTTTGTGCTCTCTGCCCCTGGGAGCTGCCAAACTAAACAGCTTGTCATTTCTGAAAAGTTCAGGGCCTGGATCACACAGATCTGATACCAACAGAAGTGGTTTTCCAGGGAGAAGGAAAATGAGACCTTGGAAGTTTGGTGTGTTTATTTTTAAAGGGTCTGTCACTGAGTATACACAAGGGTAGCTTTAAATCCCAGGTACACTCTCTTATTTCTGATTTTCCATGGCCCAAGATTAAGGTGTCCTGTTCTACAGGACAGAACCTGGTGGGTTCCCAAAAACAGGACATGGCAAACTCTTTGTGACTTTCTACACTCTTTGTGACCTGAACCAACAAGCATATTAGCCCAGTAAGTATCCATAACCTCCCAGTCTCTGCTTTCTAGAAAGATCAATGACAGATGAGAAAATAACATCTCTATGTATCTACATCTAGAATGTTCCTCTGAGAAACCAACAGGAAAAACCCAATGAAAACAGATATCCCGAGACACCCCTCAGAAGCTAGGAACCTATGGGCCCAACCATTAAAGAAAGCCATTATGTTTGAAGACAGAAAATAGAAGCTACCTTGGTCATCCTCACTGGCTAAGAAAGAACAGAGCTGCCCAGATCAGTAAGGTCTGCACAAGGAGGTGAACCAGGCTGGGACAGAGAAGTTGCCAAGGCAGGACTCCTCTTGCCCTTTTGGAGCCTATGATTCTACAAAAGTGTGTGTGTGTGTGTGTGTGTGTGTGTGTGTGTGTGTGTGTGTGTGTGTGTGTGTTGTGTGTGTGTGTGTGTGTGTGTGTGATGTGTGTGTGTGTGTGTGTGTGTGTGTGTGTGTGTGTGAACAGAAAAGCCCCCCAGGAATCACATGACTAGTATATCAAAGGAACCCTAGCTGGGGACAGGGGACCTCTCCCTGACAGAGCAGGTGGCAGCTCCAGGAAGGAGTTTGAGCACAGTCTGTACCTGGCATGGTGGCCAAGTCAAACAGCAAGCCAGATGAAAACAGTTGGCATTCAATACAGTGGCTTTCCCAAGTCAGGAAAGTGCTGTGGGGACTGGCCTCCTACTGGAACTACAGATGGGCCTGGCTCTCTGGGGTGGCTGCACCATGTGATATGCCCTTCCTTATCCCGTGCCCTGGTGGCAGAACCACACAGCATTCTCCTGCAATGAGGTGAACAGCAAGGAGGCCCAGGAGAGTCGGCCCTCCCTGCTTGTGGGCAAACACTGACTGCATTCATGATGAAAGCCACAAAAGCGGCCATCAGTCCTGGGAAGACATGTGTAAACACCCAAGGAGAGAACACAGAGCTCAAAGGAAGGCTGAACAAAATGACGGCCCAGCTGGCTCCAGTTGTGGCCCCTGTAATCTCAGCAGGAGTACCCCCAAAGAATTGGACACAGCTTTGACTACACAGTGATCCAGGCCAGTCTGAGCTACAGCATAAGTTGGAGAGGTGCTCAGTGGTTAGAGCCCTTGTTACCCTCATAGAGGACCCGAGTTCAATTCTCAGTACCCATACTTAGCAGCTTACAACCAAATGTAACAACAAGTCCAAGGGGATCTGATGCCCTCTTCTGATCTTCAAAGGCACACACACACACACCTACACATAAGTAAAAATAAAGTAAGTCTAAAACACAAAAGTGAAAATGGAAAAACAAAAAGAATGACTCCAGAAAATCTTAAGGTCCTGACCGAGGGCACCGGCTCTGCTGCCCAATGGGGACTCAGATCCTAGCTCCACCTCTGGAGAGCAGTGCCTGGATGAGGCTGGGCCTCTCAGCACACATTCCTCCAAGTCACACCTTGAGCACTACCAGAGCTCATGGCTCGCAGCTTCACTCTGTAGAGTCAAGAAGGAACACACAGCAGATAAGTTACTCCGCACAGGGCTTGGGGAACAACTCCTCCTGTCTGCACTCAAAGCCGAGAGCACTTGGCTGTGATTGCAAGCACTCCCATGAAGAGGGGGAAGATACGGAGAAACAGATGGAGCGCTGAAAATCTGGGTGCCCAATCATACAAAAAAGCTCCAGGAAGCCAAATCAGTATGAACAGAAATGGGGGGGGGGGGAGGAATTAAAACACACACACACACTTTCCAGACCTCAAAATAGACATGGCTGTGGTCAAGGGGCATCCATGGCATTAAGCAAATGTGTCTTCTGATTCCGTGGTTGCCAATCAACAGCACCTGAACAGAAGATGTCAGCTGACCTTTGGAAGGAGGAAAAGCCAGCTAGTGTCTGACCTGGTCCCAGAACACAGCAGCAGGGCCACACAGTGCTACTAGCCTTAGAAGAATGAGATGCCGAGGCTGCAGATATGACTCAGTGGCTGAGGATTTGCTTAGCCCAGAGGGGGTCCTGTGCTCCACCCCTACCAGTGCCACCTAAGCAAAGGCAGAAAGTACAATGAATCAGAAGCAGTTGTTCCAGAATGTTCTATAGATGGCAAGAAGTTCATGTGCATAGTTCAGACATTGTTCAAAACCAAAAATTCAGTAAGAGTAGATGTTGATGGTAATAGAACTCTAGCAATTAGCCCTAAGATCGATTAAGGTTAAAGAATTTTTAACATTGGCATCACAAATAAAAATGAACAGAAAAGCTAAGACTTAAGAGAAGGACATAAGCCAGATGGTGGTGGTGCACGACTTTAATCCCAGCACTCGGGAGGCAGAGGCAGGCGGATGTCTGTGAGTTCGAGACCATCGTGGTCTATAAGAACTAGTTCCAGGACAGGCTCTAAAGCTACAGAGAAACCCTGTATTGAAAAACCAAGAGAGAGAGAGAGAGAGAGAGAGAGAGAGAGAGAGAGAGAGAGAGAGAGAGAGAGAGAGAAACATAAAGACAATAGAAGTTTAAAATATCAGCCTATGTAATCACAACCCTGACTGTAATGTTCTTGGAGGTAGAGTATAGTAAAAAAGACAATTGCGACAAGAGATAACATCTCACTCTGTGCATTAGCTACCAGCAGAATGAGACCAAATGGCACCCATTGTACCTAAGGAGCAAGATAGGTAAAGCCAACATTACCATTTGCTAGAGAAAAGTATAAGATGAAAATGTAATGTCCTATTATAAAGTGACAACTGGGGCTTCAAAGAAGAATTTAAAAAGGGGAAAGGAACAAAATCATATTAACTATAAGAATAAAAATAAATGACATATTTTATGTAGCATAAAACAGTTGGAATAATACATGACAATTTAATACATGAAATTATGTGTTTTGTGTAAGAAATATACCCTGAACAGAATAATAAAATAAGGTTAAAAGTAAAAGAATGACCCAAAGTATGTCAGGCAAAAACTAAAGGCCAGGCTGGGGCACTAGAGAAAGTAAAACTCAGAACAAAGGATATTAAATATGATTATGTGGAAGCCAGGTATAGAAACGAAAGTGGAGGAGGGAGTTTGAGAGTTTAAGGCCAGCCTGATCACACAAAATGACTCCGTCTCAAAATCATAAATGATAAGTAATTCCCAGAATGCATGTAAAGAGCCAGGCATGGCGGTGTGCACTATAATCCCAGCACTGGACAGACAATGAGAAGACCTCACTGCCCAGCCAGCCTAGTCTACGTGACATGCTCTCGGCTAGGAAGAGACCCTTCTCGTCAAACAAGCTGGAGACAATACACCTCAATAACCATGCCCAAGGCAGACCTCTGGCCTTTACACACACGCACACATGCATGCATACACACACACACTCATACACACAATACACGTCTGTGTATAAACACAGAGAGATATGTCCAATGAATAACATACGAGAATGTAGGCTGTTTCATACTGCTAGAATATAATCCAAAATGAGCATCTGAAAGCTAAAAACCTTTACACAGCAAGGATGCAGATGACAGAAAAGAAACGGTACAAATGGCAGAAGCACAGTGGCAAGAGGAAACGTCCTCCACCTGCAACTGCTTCTTCTAAATTGAGTCCTCGGGTTAGACACAATTGTGAATGGCTTAGAAGGATGCCATTCATGGTAAACTCAAGTAACCAGTAGAGATGTCAAGCTTCTAGAGTGTTCTGCAGATGTGGAAACAGGGACAGGAAGCTGAGTAAGGAGTGGAAGGAAGGGTGAGTTTGACACCACCATCACATGGACGCGTAACTCAGACTCCACTAGAACCAACCCCTCAGGCAGTTCTAGTGCAGGTTTGGGGCTGACCCAACTGCCGATGAAGTCCAAGGCTCTAGGAGGGCCAGAGTCAAATCATGTCCTATTCCCCCACTGCTAAGTGGCTTCAGTCAATTGGCTCAGCTCCCTGGGGTCCAGGATTCGCCCTTCCTGAACAGAGATGAACACTAGCGCTGTCCTCTTGCATGACTATGGTTCATTCAACCGCAGCCTGCAGCAGGAGTGCTCACTTAGACCTCCCTCTGGCTTCCAAGTGCAAGGCAGAGCAGAGTCGTGAATCCCACGGCTTATCTCCACCCCTCAGCTCAGTAAATCCTGCTGCACCCACTCCCCTGGGCCTGTGCCCCAGGAGGATAGAGCGCTCGTGCGCACGCGTGCGCATACACACACACACACACACACACACACACACACACACACACACCAAAAGCAGATCACTGCTGTGTCAGAGCTGGGTCTTTGCCTGCTGCATTAGGCGATGCTGTCTGTATTTCCCCTCCCTGGGGCTCTCCAGCTGGAGCCTGAAGCTGAGTGACTCACTCATGGAGCCTGTCATCCCTGCCTCCTTCCCCTCCCACACGGCCTCCATCTCTGCCTTCCCACCCAGATCCTCCCCACTCCCAGCACAGACGATCTGCAGTGTCCTGCCCCGACCAAGGCTGATCTCCGCGGAGGCCAGGGAGCTGGCACCCCGTGTCCTGTCTGGGAGGTTTCTTGCATTTGCCTTATGCCATAGGCAAGGGACCAGCTCTGACATGGAAATAAACCTGGAGGAGGGCAGAGGTGGCACATCTTCCTGGGGCCCAGGCCCAGAGGAGCAGGTGCAGAAGAGGGTTCACTCAAGTGGGCGGGCCAGAAGAACAGTTACGTTCAAGCTCTTCTCTGTCGCAAGCGCAGAATCAGAGGGAGCTATCACTGAGCATCTCGCTATAATGCTGGGTGAAGGAACCATAAACACACACTGCCACCCACACAGAGAGGGGAGGGGTCAGGGCAGACTGAAGCTGAGACCACACAGCAGACCTGGAAGCGGACTGTGGTCAGGGATATCCTAGTTAAATCAAAATGCCCTGTGGGGCAAGAGATGACTCTCGTTCATTAAAATGCAATTCATTTATGACCAGTGCCATGGATTCCTCTGCTGCTGACGACACCACACATAGGTCACACACTACAGCATTTGCATAGCTGCAAGTGCCCACAGCAATCACCGGGATGACCCCTCCTGCTAGAAGAGAACCAGGAAGCACAGAAGTTGGTCAGGCAGCCCTGAAGTCACAGAACTGAGTGATCCACCCATGAGTTCTAAATCCCATAGCGATTTCCAAAGCAAGTTTCTAACTATTGCCTCGTGTTGCCATTAAAACCTAGCGGTAATCAGGAGAAGAGAAGATCACGAGGCGCGCTCCCCCGCACTCCCACTCATCGAGTGACAGCACTATTTTCCACAGGGAATCCACCTCAGCACCCTTCATTCATGAGCACTCGTGCCGAGGAAGATGAGCAAACTAAGGTTGGCTCTCACGTCACCTGCCTCTGCCCTGCTTCCCCTCTGAGAATATTGTCTCTTCCTACCTTTGGCTGCTCACCTGACCCAAGCACCTAGTTCCTTCCTCCATGAAGTTCTCCATGCAAACTTCCTCCTCCCTTGCCCTTCCTCATCCTGGATTCTCAGACTATTTCACTTGAGCGTCCTTATATTTATAGCTGTGTCTGTTCTGTCAGGAGACATTGAGGCCTCATCCCTAGCACACTGTAGATACTCAGAGAAAGTAGGAAATCCTGAACTCTTGCCTCAGCCTCACAGAGTTCCAATTTGACCCCAACCGCTTATCCTCCCTCCATGATTGGTCATGCCATGTAGTATCATGCATGGGTCCTCAGTTTTCCCTCCTGGGAAATGGCAATGATAATTACTGTCTTCCTAGGTCTCTCTAAGGATTACACGAGACTGCATGTACTAGAACTCCGAGCATCTCCAACACAATGTGAACCGACTATGCCTGGGAGCATGATCCTATAATCCAATCACTGGGCATGGTGGTGCATACCCCTAATCCAGCACTTAGGAGACTAAGTTCAAACACTGCGTGGACTACAGAATTAATTGAAGGCCAGCCTAGATAATACAGAGAGACTTCATGTAGGAAAGAAAAGAAAACTATTTGTCTTAAGGGTTGAGAGAGTATCTGCATAGTTAGTCTCTAGGTTCGTCGGTCCCTAAGGATGCCAAATACAATGTACTAGAGAGCATCCTGGTAAAAATGATGAGATCAACCACGATGGCTAAAGCACCATCAGTACATAATGTAGACTTTTCCATTCAATTCTCCAAGGTTCCTTGACCATGCTATTAAGACAGAAGACAAGGAGTTGCTTTGGTTAAAATACTAGTACAATATCAGCTCTAAGTTGGGGACAGGGGGAGGGATAGTTAATAAAAGATTTTGGTTTTTAAAAATGTAATAATAAAATCTATCTTCCAGACAAAAACTACCCTGAACCGAGTTTTTTTTTCCCATAAAGAATCTTATGAATCCCAGACCTGGAACTCACTATGTATCCCGTGACTGACTTGAATGTATGATCTCCATTCCTTTCCCTCCTAGTGATGGAATTATAGGTGTAGACCACCATGTCTAGTTTATGCAGTGCGAAAGATTGAAGCCAAGGCTCAATGCATGCTAAACAATCCCTTTATTAACTGACCTACAACCCCAGCACTGGGTCAGTTCTTCAGAACAACTATGTCCCCTTCTCCCTTTTTGGAGCAGATTTGAGATACAAGGTCATTCTGTCACTTATTAAAAAAACATTTCTTTGTAGTGTCTGTCCATCCACTCAGGTGAGTTATTCCATGAGGTCAAAGCTTTAGTTGTAGGCTCAGTAAGGCTCCAGAAAGGTCCAGTTACTCCATTTTAAGTTTAAGGGGTCATGAATTCACAAAATTAGCAAAGGTATTTCCTAAAGGTTCTGAAGAGACCCTCTGGTGCCAGTTGCCTGGGAGCATTATTGGACCTACTTCCTGCATCCACATATCTAACAGTGGCCCAACTCATATGCTCCATGCCCAGCACCTACAATGCACTAGGTCAGGTGTGAGCAGGTCATTGTGAATGGTCTTCCGCCCTCAAGAATCTTCCATCCAGGGCTTGAAATGGAGCTTAGTTGGTAGAGAGCTTGCCACCAAACAAGAATCTCTGGGTTCAATCCCAGCATCCCGTAAAACTGGGCATGTGTGATGTCTGAATGAAAATAGCCCCCATAGGCTCATAGGGAGTGGCACTATTAGGAAGTGTAGCCTTGTTGGAGTAGGTGTGACCTTTGCCAGTCCCAATCTTTCTCTCTCTTTCTCTCTCTCTCTCTCTCCCTCCCTCCCCCCTCTCTCTCTCCTACCAATTCAGATGTAGAACTCTGAGCCACCTCTCCAACACCGTGTCTGCCTGCATGCTGTCTTACTTCCCACCATTATGACAATGGACTAGACCTCTGGAGCTGTAACTAAGCCCCGATTAAAGGATCTCCTTTAAAAGGGTTGCCACTGTCGTGGTGTCTTTTCACAGCAGTAGAAACCCTAACTGAGATAGCATAGTGGCATCTACCTATAATGCCAACATAGAAGGTGAAGGCAGAAGATGGGAAATCCAGGATCATCCTTTGTGACACAGTGAGTTTGAGGTTAGCCTGGGCTACATGCAATCATGTTTCAAAACCCAAAACCACACTTGAAACCGCTTCTAAAGAACCGTAAGAAGACAAATGGCTGATGGTTCCCACATCCAAACACACAGAAGGCTCTGTGAGACTATCCCCTTAGTTACAGGAAATCGTGTCAGAAATGACACATCTTACTGGAGTTGTCATTGCAACTATCCTCTGCATTAGGGATTTTGTCATTTAACAGTTTAGACAGCACAGAAGGTACATGTCATCTACCAAAGTTCACTTTAGCTGAACGGCGTGGGAAGATGCAGGAGGGCAGGGCACAGGTTGCTGGATAAAACGTGTCTCTCCTTGTGGGAGTGCAATCTGCTATTGTTTCCAGTTTCCTCTGCTTTGTTATCTTCCTGCCTGACCAGACCTGGTTGCTTTTGCTTCTGCTGATGCTGTCACAGGAAGCTGAGCTCCACGAGCGCTAGAATGTATGTATTTCTCACAGTGGTATCACATATTCAGCATTCATTTCTCTCTACTGGAAAGGTAGAAAAGTCCTCCCCTCTTCCCCAGTTGTCTTCTCCCTGTGGCGTCTGTACAGCTGGAAGAAGCTGAGCCCAGCTCCATCCACCTCTACTGTGGCCGTGGCTGTCTCTAAACCCAAGCAGCCATGGCCAGGGAGCTGGAGATGGGGGAACTATCAACTGAGAAGGCTCCATCCAGCTCTTATCTTTTATATTAAGAAAGCAAAGAGTTAACATTCCCTCTTAGCTCATGGGACAGTCTGGAGCTGGAAGCAAGGACAGGCTTTTCCTACTTCAGGAAGACTCTGGTATTAGCTGAAATTTGTTGCCATGTGCTTGATTAACCCAACCATTCATGCTACAACCCAACAGGAAAAGCCTGTGAGTACAACTCAAATATCAGAGGAGGGTGGAAATAAAGGTTGATACTATGGGACCCCTTCAGTCATTGATCCATTAAGGCATCAACCCTTCTAGGCTACTTCCCATGTGCAGGGTACCTTACTCTGCAATGTGGAACACTCACAGTAAATCAGAGCCTCATAGAGTGAGAGGAAGTAAGGTTGGAGTCTATAAACTCTAACAGAGGGCATAAAGATGTGGAAATGGGGCTACCTAGAAGAAAGCTGATTTGTTAGAAAACAGAGAGAGGTTGATTCTTGGAACATCAGAAGCAAGCTACTGGGGGAAGGTGGTCATGAACAAGTGGGATTTCAAGCTAAGCAAACAAGGAAACAGAGAGAACAAACTGCACTAAGCCAAGAGGCAGTAAATAGAGGGAAGTGGACAGTGGGCTGGAGTCCAGAGACATAGAGATAAAACAGGAAGGAATTTTGAAGACCTTTGAAAAACGAAGAAAGGTTTCTGTTTCCCTTTGGCTAACGAAGGGCTTGTGAAAGAATATTTGATGAGGAATATGATATAACCAACGTCTGGAGAGCTCAATCAGCTAGTGAGATTGGGTCCTGAGAAAGGAGAGTCACAGGGCCAGCTGGAAGACGACTGCAATGGCCAGGCAAGACCAACAGGGGCTTTGGCAGGATGGGAAGCAGCAGAGAAGAGGGAGAAGGCACTGTCAGGATCTGATTATTAACTGGACAGCAAGAAGGAAACCCTAAAAAACACATGTCTTTAGGGAGGCCATTTTGTTTTCCCTTTCTCTGTTTTGTTCTTGGGGAATGTAGTGTGTCCCCACCATGGAGAGCAGAATTAAGGGCACCAATAGGGACTCTTCAGGACAGAGTTGGACCTATGACTCACCCTGGCTGTCTGCCACCTCCCTACTGAGGAAGTACAGCTAAAGCTGCCTTTCTAGAACATTCCAGAATCAAAAGAGTGAGTCCTGTCAGGACTTCCTTTACCCAAGAGAAACCAAGGATGCATCAGGGTGCGTGTTCTTAAATACAGAATGTGTATAAGGACGAAAAAGAGGGAGAATGAGAAGGAAGAGGAAAGGGGGGAGGAAAAGGAGAGGAGGGAAAGGAAAGGACAGAGAGGAAAGAAGGAAGAGGCGAGGAGATGAGAGAGGTTTTGGAGAAGAGGGTTTAGAAGGGAGAGGAGAGGAGGGAGGAGGGAGAGGAGAAGGAAGAAAAGAGGAGAGAAGTGAGGAGGGAGACAAGAGGGTGTGGGGACAAAGGTTCCCTTGCAGCCTTGGGCTCCCAGCCTTCATCCTCCTCCTTGCTCCTCCCTGGACCATCACAGAGCTTCATTCTAAAATAGCCCATTCAATCCAGACCAATGTTTATGCTGTCAGCTCAAAATAAGAACAGAATGCTATTTCTCCAACAGGTTGTGGGAAGCCAATCTTTGTTTCTATAATCTGCCAAAATAATTTAAATTAAAAAAAGAACTATGTAACTTCTAAATTGCTTTCTTTTTCTCTCTGCTATTTTCCTTGCTCCTCCCTCACATCTCCTTCCTCTCCGCCACTTCTTCCTAATGTTCTCCCTCTCCTCAGAGTGTGTGTGTGTGTGTGTGTGTGTGTGTGTGTGTGTGTACTACATTGAGTCTTAGGACCAGAGGCCAACCTTAGCTGTCATTCCGCAGGCACTGTCCCTTTATTTTGTTTTTGTAAGAAAGGGTCTCTTTAGCCCAGGGCTCACCAAGTATGTTAGGCTGATCAGCAAGTAGCAAGCATTCTACCTGCCTCTGCCTCAGTCTCAGCATTAGGGTCACAAGGGTGCACACGGTGCCCAGCCTTTTCAACATGAGTTCTGGGAATCAAACTTATGATCGTACAGCAAGCATTTTCCCAACTGGGTTCCCATTGCTCATTCAGGGTGTGAATGGCTTCTGCAACCACCAGGATAGATGAGAAGGACAATATTACAAGTGAAGTAAGACAAGAAAAATACTGTATAATCACACACAGATAATACGAGAGACAGACAGACACAGAGAGAACTAAAAATACACACTGAATATGAAATAAAAATCTGCAGCAGAGGCAGAAGGAAGTAAAAGGAAATTATGACGTGTAGGTCAAAGGTTATGTAGAGTGAACACATCAACAAAGATCTGAGGTCCACTATTCTTTTTTTTTTTTTTTAAGAAAAATTTTGCACATTAGCGGTGTCTGTTTTAACAGTAAACGTGAATCGTCCCCGTCACTATGAGCAGGAAGATTTTAACTGGCGTCTTTGGTTGGATTGTTTTACTATCTGACTGGATCTCACACAGTCCCGTTGCAAACCTCAACTGCACACAATCAAACTGCATTTGAAAAAGGAACAGATGTGCGGGACAGCAGTGGGAAACGAGCCCGCGTCCCACATGGCTTCTCACCCCATTCCACCCGAGAATGAGCCTGAAAAACCAGGTGCAATTTGCTTCTCTTCCCCGAAACGCAGCATCTCAGCGCATACTGCAGGAAAGCAGAGGGGAGCCGCCGTGCCCTTTGCTATGAAACGCGATCTGAGGGCCGAGTGAGCATCACCCTGGCCCCAGTCAGAGCTGAACTTGCAATCAGTCTAGATAAAAATCGCTAGACTGGAACCAGAGCTCGATATCAAGGGATTACCTGTGAACTGACTGTTCTTTCCCAAGGACAGGCTCTGCCCAAGCGTCCCGTGACTGAACACTAACCAGCCCTGACCAGGCTCAGCAGAGACACTCACATGCTTCAAGGCACACAGGCCTTGAACACTGAGAGAACATCCACCATGGGGTGACAGTCAAGAATTGTTGCTTCATTTAATCCAAGAAAGAATAGACACCATTTTAAAAAGCAGTTTCAAAGTTCGGTATGGGGGGATATGCAAGCAAACCTGGTTGAAGCAGGAGGACTGCTACAAGTTCAAAGTTAACCTGGGCTACACAGCCAGACCCTAACTCAAAGCAAACAAACAAAATCAACGACCTACTAATGAAATGGAAAGAGGTTTTAGATGGTCTAATAGACAGAGAAAATATATATTCAACTATCCACACATCATCTTGGATATGTAACTGTTGCTGTCATCTCTTTCTGTGTGCTATGGGTATGCATATGTGTGCATGTGGGTCATGTGTGCTATGTCATGTAGAGGCCAGAGGTCCCAACGGGGTAATTGCCTCTGTTGATCCTCACCTTATTCTGTAAGCCAGGGTATTTCACTGAATCCAGGGTCACAGTTTCAGCTACACTGGTGGGCTAGCAAGCTCCCAGAAGCCGTCTGTCTCTATGCCGTCATTCCATGAAGTGGGGAAGCTATGGAATAACACTGCCTAGTGACTTACTTTCCATGGCTTATTCAGCTTCGAGACAGGGTTTCTCTGTGGCTTTGGTTCCTGTCCTGTCCTGCACTAGCTTTTGTAGACCAGGCTGGCCTCGAACTCACAGAGATCCGCCTGCCTCTGCCTCCCGAGTGCTGGGATTAAAGGCATGTACCACCACCGCTTGGCTTCAGCTTCCTTTTTTAGATAACCCAGGAGCATGTGTTCATGATGGGCACTGCCCATGTCTGACAGGCCCTGCCCTACCAATTCTTTTTTTTTTAATTGAGAAAAGGAAAAAAAAACAAATTTCTGCTTCCTCCCAGCCTCCCATTTCCCTTCCCCTCCTCCCACCCTTCTCCCCCTCCTCCCACCCTTCTCCCCCTCCCCCCATTCCTCTCCCTCTCCCTTTCCAGTCCAAAGAGCAGTCAGGGTTCCCTGCCCTGTGGTAAGTCCTAGGTCCTCCCCCCTCCGTCCATATCTAGGAAGGTGAACATCCAAACTGGCTAGGCTCCCACAAAGCCAGCACATTAAGTAGGATCAAAACCCCGTGCCATTGTCCTTGGCTTCTCATCAGCCCTCATTGTTCGCCATGTTCAGAGAGTCCGGTTTTATCCCATGCTTTTTCAGTCACAGTCCAGCTGGCCTTGGTGAGCTCCCAATAGATCAGCTCCACTGTCTCAGTGGGTGGGTGCACCCCTCGTGGTCCCGACTTCTTTGCTCATGTTCTCCCTCCTTCTGCTCCTCACTGGGACCTTGGGAGCTCAGTCCAGTGCTCCAGTGTGGGTCTCTGTCTCTATCTCCATCCATCGCCAGATGAAGGTTATATGGTGATATGCAAGATATTCGTCAGTATTGCTATAAGACAGGGTCATTTCAGGTTCCCTATCCTCAGAAAAAGGTCCACAGGGCTCAAAAGATGGCTCAGTGGTTAAGAGCACTGGCTGCTCTTTCAAAAGACCCGGGTTCAACTCCTAGCACCCACATCTATACCTCCACTCCCAGGGAATGCAATGCTCTCTTCTGGTCTCATGCAAATGATGCACAACACGCATGAAGGCAAAACATCCACACACATGTGCAAAAGATTAAAATAATAAAAATACTCCAAAAATGTGCCCAGAGGCTAAATAAATTAATCTGAGGGATCTAAATTCTCGACTAAGGTCCTGCTTCCCACATGACTCCTGTTTGCATCCCTGCTTTTATTTCTTTGAAATTTCAGGACCACGTGATAATACGGTGCTTACCATAACCAGCAGCTACCATTATCCCCCCAGCAGAGGGCCAGGGCTCCAATATCCTTGCAGGCATTCGTGATTGCTCTGACCTTTGGACACTAGTCAACCTACATCTTTTACTTATTTTCTGAGTTCCTACAAGAAACATGGGTATGCTTTACAATCAGAAAAACAAGAATCAATATCATATTTTACTAATTTTTAAAATATTTTTTATTTTGCCTACATGTGCGTATGTTTACTATGTGTACTCTCAAAGTCCAGAGAAGCCAGAAGGGTGTCCGATCTCCTGGAACTGAAGTGACAGACAGGTTATAAGTGACCTTGTGGGTATTGGGATCTGAATTCAGATCCACAGCATGAGCAGCAAGTGGCCTTAACTGCTCCATCTCTCCAGCAACTATGAGAGCAACTAAGAAAGACACAGGATACAAGGTATCAGCCTCTATTTACACACACACACACACACACACACACACGAGGGTGGGGGACATATTACAGAGAGGTATTTCCCGGTTAAAAAAAAACAAAAAAAAAAAACCTGTGTTTTCCAAACATACCAGACACTCAGCCCTTGGGGCTTACCGCCTACAAAGAGTGCCTGGGTGCCTTGGAGCCAGAGGCCTTAGCTCTCAACCCATCTGAGCCCCAGAGTCTGCCTCCCCATGGCTACCCAGTCTCTTTACAAATGCAAACCCAGGGACCACAGCAGGTTTGCAGTGAGCCAGAGCTATCAGAACCCAGCAAGGGTGTCAAGCCAGAGAAAGGGTGTGAACTACAAGGACAGTCAGGTCACCCCACTATCTGCCCCAGCGGCGGCAGTGGGTGCTGACAATATTCCTTTCTAAGAAATCCTCAGGGGAGACAGAAGTTGCTGATCAATGGAGTACCTTTTGGGTTTTGATTTTCGAGACCGGGTTTCTCTGTATAGCTTTAGTGCCTGTCCTAGAATTAGCTCCTGTAAACCAGGCTGATCTCGTATTCACAGAGATCCGCCTGTCTCTGCCTCCCAAGTGCTGGGATTAAAGACGTACACCACCACCGCCTGGCCAATGGAGCACATTTTCTGAAACACAAGACTACAAGGAAACTTTGACTGTTTTTTGTAGCAACACACACACACATACATACACACACACACACACACACACACACACACACAAATCCAGTCTTATTTAGAAATTTGAAGCATCCATTCTTTTGGGGGGGGAATAATTTTATATATATATTATAAATTTAATAATACATACTATAAATTATAAATTTAATATATATATTAATACACATTAATTTCTTGGTCTGCATGTGTTTCTGTACAGCACCTACATGCAGTACCCACATTAGTCAGAAGATGGCATTAGATCTCTGGAATTAGAGTTACAGATGGTTGTTAAAGGTCATGTGGGTACTGGGAACCCACCTGCAGCTGGAACAAGTGCTTGAGAGACAATTTCACAGTGGTTATGGAAAATGGACTCTGATGCCTGCAGATCCCAGTTCTACCATAGCCTGGCTGAAGGACCAGAGGCAAAATTATTTTTTCCTCCCCATCTACAGTTTCTCTATCCTAAGATGGGACTAGCAAGGGTGATACCTGCTTGTAGAATTCCTGTAATGTCAAGATAAATATCAAGATAAATATGACACTGATCGAAAACAGGTTTGGCACCTAGAAATGACTGGTGATGTTGGTTATTTTAATAATGTTGCCTGTAAACAGCCCAACAGCTGTGTGTTTACAGGTGACGTTTGGAGCTGGTGGCTACGTAAGGCTTTGCATTCGCTCTTTTTCGCTCTCTCACTGTCCAGGATCACACCTGTCGCTTTTACAGACCCCATCTGCCACCCCACAATGGTGGTCCTTGGAAGGGACTCTCACACATAGCCACCCACAAGGACCTGCTAGCACGGGCCCATCACTGGCCAGGAGACTATCCAAGCAAGTGTGCTGAGTGTTCAAAGGACAACGGGGCAATGTGAGCCCCATGCCACCCACTGAGATGGCTCACTAAGGAGAGGCAGCTTAGGGGCATTGTTCCCGGGCTGTATAAGCAGATATCTTTAACCCAGGATCTCAGAAGGGGACCAGGAGATGGGTTTGTACAGATGAGATAAAATCCGAGTGACGTTGTTAGAGTACACTCTCATCTGGTACGAGCAGGAGGAAGAGACTGGAAGCCAGAAGGAACGCAGCATGAATACCTGGGGAGAAAAGGACTGGGCCACCTGGGAGCCAAGAAAAGTGGCTTCAGTCCTCCCAACGCCTTGACCTGGGACTCCCAGCCTCCGGAGTGGGAAGAAGGCCGCTGTGCTGTTCCTGCCCCTCTCCTGGGCACAGTGTCACAGCAGCCAGCCTCCCCGGGGATGGCTCCCAGCTAAGACCAAACACCCGTGACAGTCAAGATAAGTCAGCGCCCTGAGACTCCAGGCTCAGGCAAGGACAGACAAGGAAGTCCTGCAGCTGGGACTCCAGGTACAAGTCTCAGCTGCTAGTGACTCTGGAGCACGACCTCGGGATTTCTGGAGCTTCTGTTTCTTCCTCCACTGGGGCTGCTAGGCACCCTGTTTAGCTTGAGCCACGGTTCCTCTATTCCCTGTGACCAGGACCAGGGCAGAACCATCCTCTGTCCTCCCAGTATCCCAGAGGAGGGCACTGCTTCCATGCTTGTCCTGCTTGTTCCCTGGCCTCATTGCCACAGACTGAGCTTCAGAACGTTCTAACTAGGTTGCGTGCATGGCTATCAAGAACATAATATAAAGCACTCCAGTAACACTCACAGTACTGACAGGGAAAGTCAGCCTCTTCACTGTCTACAAACGCTATGCAAGCATCCCTGGCGGCTTCCTCTTAGCGCAGCGCCATGGGCGGTACACTCCATTCAGAGAAGGGTCTGTGGGGTTTGAAAAGGGCAAACACTTTCCCATCCTACCCCAGGACCTTTGTATAAGCTGGTTCTGCCTGGAGATTCTTCCCTCCAATTCCCATCATGTTAGCTTCCTTTCCAAATATTTCCTCCTAGGAGGAGCCTTTCCCACCACCATCAGGAAGTAGTTCCCAACACTTCAAACCTTGCTGGCTGTCTTCCCAGAGGTTAGCAGAAACTAACTTCACCTCCTGAGAGGCATCCCCCTGCCACCTAATATGCTGTGCCATGTCCCTCTGCCCAATGCCTAAAAGGAAATTAGTAAGTGTGTGTAGCCTGTATGGGAGTCAGGGGGATGAAAAGTTCCTAGAAACTGTAAAGTGCTCCAAACAACCAGCTGAATGATTCAAAAAAGGAAAAGTTACCAGGAAATAAGCCAAGCAACCACTGGCCGGATATAAGAGGTCTTTGGACTAGGGAGACAGCTACATTGAGACTTCACTCCCATAGGGTGACCCTGTTCCATCCAGCCATGGCAGCAACTGTAGCTGCCCTACTCACAGTCAGGCAGCTAGCTGAGCACCCTCCCATGGATCAGGAAGGGGCACCATGGTCCTGCCAGCAAGACTGAGTTCTCATCCCCACTCTCTACCTACCACCCTGCCCTTGAGCCCACCTGCACCTGGCCACTTCTAGCCGAGCTTCCTTCCTGCCACAGGCCAGGAGCCTGCGCACCCTCAGTGGGCGGGCTTGTGAATGGCACATTTCCTGTCATCCCCAATGGCAGCAGAGAACCACCTCGCCTGTCTGCAGATATTCCACAGACTGAAAAAAATCAATTTACCTGCCTGGTGCTCGGGCCAGGAACCCTCCGATAAAATCAGCGAGGAGCAACAAGAGGCTTACCCTGCTGCATCAGCGAAAGGCAAGGCTACCGTCTGAGCTCCAATAGCCCCCGGGATTCCAAGGCAGTGGGAGCCATAGACAGCCAATCCTAGAGGTGCCAGCAAGAGGGATAAAGTCATTCTGCATGCCCACCCACCAACGGGCCCACTCCTCTGTAACAGGATCCACGTGGGGCCACATTAGACCAGCTTACCCCAAGTGTATGGCTTTGGCGTCCTCCTTAGAGCCTATAGGTCAGGCAAGCGAAGTGGGAGGGGGTCAGGATGAGGGGAGGAAGCAGCCTAAAATGCTTAGTCCGAACAGGGGTCAGGTCTCACTTTCTCTCAGCTGGACTGATGAGCAGACTAGTGCAAAGAGAAGCAGAGGAGCAAGGGACAAGAACAAAGGAGACCTGCCCTCCAAGTCCCCAACCTCTCTCCAATCCCCTGTGTTCAACCTTCTGGATGTCCTTGACCTCTGACCTTCACCGCACACACCCACACCTAGAAGCCAGCCCACAGACCTGGGAGGAATGTTTCCTCTGTCCTTCGGAGGCACAGCTGGAGAGCACAGCTTCCAGCTGTGCCCCCACCTGTTTCTTTCTGACCTTAGAGGATTCTCCAGCAGATTTCAAGCGGTGCTGGCTCCCACCCATCCCAGCTTTCGGCAGAACTTCAGACCCCAGGAGACATTCTGAGAATATACAGAAGCCCGTATTTATTTCCTTAATCCAAAGAAGGTGCTTAGAGAAGTCTTGGGGCTTTTTCCCAAGGTACCCAGAGCAGTGGTTGGGCTTCAACTGCTGTGCCTATTAGCCAAGTTACCATGAAAGGGATACGAGCCATCAGTGTTTATCTTCAATCATTTTTGTTGGAAAAGTGAACAACCCAGATATTTAATCCAAAAGCTTTTCTTTTGCTTTGCAAATGATGATGGATAAAAAAAAAATGAACTGTGCAGACAAAACCAATACATGTTCCCTAAGAAGCAGAGAGGGCGTTAGCAGAGCCAGGGAGATCAGAGGGTACCTTCTGTCTCCGCCTCTCCTCAGGAAGGTCCCCCTGGCTGCATTCCAAACACACAGCTTCCAAAGTGACAGCCAGGAATCATGGCTCTGCCTGCTTTGAAGAAAACGTAACATGCTGCAGATGTCACGGGGGCTCACCCTCCTCTTGCTGCCCCTGACTCAAGGCCAGCTCTCTCCCCAGCCCATCAGCTCGCTCACCCTACTTCCAGGGTCCACGCATTCGGGTAAGCACCCACTAGCTGGGAGCCCCCACGAGAAAGGGTCAGCTTTCCATCTCCTAGCTCTGCAACCCTTTACACACAGAGTCTAGGACAGAGAAGCAGATCCATTAATAACCACATAACTGTCAATCAAAAGGCTAACGATCTCTGTGCGCCAGGCTGAAGAGAGTCCCATACAGCCAAGGGCTCAAGCGGATGCCAGGCCTTGCTAGTGGTGTCATCTACTGAAGAAGTCTCCACCAGTGGAGGGGACCCATTCTCCTGCCCTACCACAGCCATGCTGTTTTGGCATTATCAGCTTGCTGCCTCCTGGCTACAGTAGCCCTCATGATGGCTGCCCAGGGCCCCTAGAGAGACACAAAGGCACACTCTTATTTCCATATCTCCTCATCCCTGTCTCACAGGTCCCTTTGTGTCATTGCCATCAACAACATCCTGTCTTCCTCACTGTGTGCAGGTCTTGCTCCTACAGCTGGAATACCAAGCCCTCCAAGGCAAACCATCTGCACTGTCTCCGCCGAGCCTCAGGCAGGCTCTAACACATGACAGGTATGCAACCTAGCTCATGAAGAAGACAGCGAGACATCTCTAAGGAGCACCGAACAAAGTCAAGGCTGAGCCTGAGCAGCAGGGGGACCCCTGACTCCCTGCCTCCCTCTCCTCCCTCCGCCCACTTTTCTCAGTGGACAGGAGGCCGAGAGAACTTTCCACTCCTGCCTCATCATGTTTCTGTGTTCCAGTGTGGCTGTGCAGATCGGAAACTCTTCTGTGTGAGCAGGAGAGGTGAGCGAAGGAGAGCGTCCCCAACCCCCACCCTACATCTGAAGGTAGGGCCAATGTGCAGGCAAATGGTCCCAGTCCCGGGGCAGAAGGCAAAGAGTAACAACTAAGGGTATAGGGTGTGGCACGTGGGTGTGTGCACTGCAGGGAAAGGGACAGCAGGCACTCAAGGGTAATTCCCTGCTATAAACACAGGCTGAAGACAGCAGCCACAGAGACCTGTGTCCTCACGCTTCCCGACCTCTGCAGAGCTACCATGAAGGAAACACTGCTGGCTTCAGTAATCACAGAACCCACAAGGAATTACACAGTGGCCGCCCTCCATAGCTGGACATTTTGGGCACCCTGGGCCTGGGTGGGGTCCTGGCATCCTTCAAAAGGACTTCATGCCTCCAGTGATTTGACACCGTGGCTGATCACAAACTTAGATTCCATGGAGGTTTCGGGGAGCCACTGAGGCACCATGGCTTTACAGGGCAGAGGGTCACAGCAGCTAAAACAAGGAACTCTGTGATGCCCAAGGCGGCACTCGCAGACCCAGCCACACCTTCCCAATAGCAGGGAACCTAACAGCAGGGGACCTAAAGGCTTCATTTCCAGTCCTTGCTTCTAGCCCTGTGCCCCAGCTCCTCACCATCTCACTCATCTCAACGTCTCCCTGTCCATCAGCTTTTCTTCCTCTCCTCTTCGTTCCAGACGATGCAGAGAATCACCTCTCAGGGCCCCTCCTGAGGGAGAACTGGACAGAACAATAAAATGGTACCCTTGGGGACAGTTGGGAAAGCAAGAGACAAAGCACACAGATGTACCAAATAGAAAGGTATTGATTGACAATGGCAAGTGCCCAGAGGAATATAAAATGAGGAAGACGGAGAGAGGGACAGGACAATGGACGGACTCACTCCAGCAACCAAAGTCTACCCACTGCTATTCCACACACCCAAATATGTTGTTCCCTCAGATAGCTCATGGTTTCCTGGTCCCACTCAGCAGTCTGGTCCTTAAAGAGCACCTCAGCAGTCATCCACATATTCATATGATTACCCCCATAACCTGCTTCATATTCAAAACCACTTAATATCCTAGGGAGTGAAACCATTGTTTGTTTATCATGCTGCGGCTTCCTACACTAGACTATAAATTCAAAGGGCTTCCTGTCTGTTATCTCACCACTGGTTCCCTAGTGCCTGAAACAGGCCAGGCTGTCACAGGCCTCAGACCCTAGGCCACAGTCCACTTTGTTTATGTCTAACAAGTCAGGTCCTCATGGGCCAGCTTGGTCATTCTTTGTTACACATGAAGTCATTAACACAGCCTGTGATAGACTCCATCACCTCTAAGAGCTAAGGCTCAAGGGATGACCAGTGGATACGATGCTTGCTACCCAAGCATAAAAGTTAGATCCATCAGCACACCTCTGTAATCGAAGTTTTGGAAAGGTGGAATCAGGAGGATCCTGGGGTTACTAAACCGTCAGGAGACACCCTGTCTCATAAATAAGATATGGGTGAAAGAAAGCTGTAAGGGATGGGAGGGGGTGAAACTACTATAAATATACGTGTATATATATGAAAATATCGAACACTAAAAAATAAAGGAGGATATAAACAAATGGCTCAGTAGTTAAGGACACTTATCACTCTTGAAGAGGATGAGGGTTTGGTTCCCAGCACAACAACTGTCTATGGCTCCATCAGTTCCAGAGAATCTCATGCCCTAGTCTAACTTCCGAGTACACCGGGCACACTCACGGTGCCCATACCTATGTGAAGGCAATACAGTGGTACACACAAAATAAATAAATCTAAAACTTTGTGGGTGGATGGGGGGGAAAGGTGGAAGGTATGGGAGGAGAAGAGGGAGTGGGAACTGGGATTGGTATATAAAATGAAAAAAGATTGTTTCCTTTTTTAAATAAATAATAAAAAATAAAAATCCAAAACTTTTCAATAAGATGGGGAAGAGAAAAAGAACACCTGACATCAGCCTCTGACCCACATACACACAGAGACTGGGAAACACACAAGGACGAACACGCAGGTGCGCACACACACGGGTATGTGTGTGGAAGCATATGCACATACACTTACATTTATATGTGTAAATATATGCACACAGACACTCACATAGATACACGTAAACACATGCATTCCACACACACATCATATCACATCACATCACATCATCTGAGAACCGAGGTCCAGTCCCAACTCAGAAGGAATTCCCTAAGCATCCATTTCCTTCTGACTCCGAGGCAAGAGGGGGCTCTGTTGGATTCCCCAGGGAAGGGACAGCTCAATTAGGAAAGCAGACACATTTAGCTGCCTCCCGACTAGAGCCTGGAGGACTACAGGTCTGTGGTCTGATCTCTCTGCCTCCAGCAGGCAGGGGAAAACCAAATCACGGTGGGAAGCCGCATGCACTTTATTAATGCACTCTCTGAGAAGATGCCTCCCGTTGCTAAGCACCCGCTGTACACACAGGGTTACTATTAGAAAGTTAATCATGGAAAATGCTGAGGTCTCTTTCCCCAGCCCTGCATCTCTCAGCTCCACGCTACAATTTCATCTTCCAGATCACGTTACGGGGGCAGTGCTATTGGCCCTGTCCCTTCCCTTGTCCTGGGCTTTTGTGACCTTTCCATTAGCTTCCAGCCACACGCCACGTCAGCCCTGCAAAGCTAGCTGTAAGGCATGCTGGCCTGGGCCATCAGGCTGACATTTTCCATGCAACCTCACCAGCCAGCCAAACGCTCAGGAGGATTAAAACAACGTGCTACAACACCTTTGGGAAAGGGACAAGAGCTAGTCCCCACCAAGGCAGCTGATGCTATCCACACACCATCGCTACCCAGAGGTGACAGGCCAGGGCAAACAACAGCTTCTCTGTCCTTGCTTTCATGTCTCATACTTTCCAGAAGTTGGCTAGAGAAGTGGTCCTGCTTGGAAGGCCAACCTGTAAAACACTCAGTTCTTACTTGTCAGTCAACACCCCAGCAAGAGATAATTGATTCTTTTGTTTTATGATTATTTCCAGGGGCTGGCTCCCATTCCACGAGTCTGGACCATCTGAAGGTAGGCTGTGAAAGTATATTAATATCCCTACCAAGGCCAGGCACTGCCTGCTGCTGCTGCTTCACCAACCTCAAGGCTGAATCATTATGGTTTTTATTGCTAATAACCAGAACAATAAATAATGTAAGTGATTATCAATCATAGGGAATTCTGTGTTTACCTCAAAAGCCAGACCTTGCTTGGCCACATATAGAATGTTTTTTTTTTATTTTTATGTTCTAAAGTTCAAGCTTGCAATCTTCTTCCAAGAGAGGTGTTTGGTGGCAACGTAAATCTGAAAGGACCTTGCTTGAAGAAATACCATGCAGGGTCATTCCTGGCTCTGGGATGTCCTCAAAACGCCATGCTATTTGACAGGTCCTTGTGTGGAGATGGTGAAGACTCAGCAAAATGGCGGACTTAATAGGCCTGGCACACAGAGGTAACCTCCAAGTATCTGCTGCCACTATTGTGTGACAGTTCACAAAAACAAGAACTCAAGGAGGAAAGATGCACTTGCATCTGGTCCTCATGCCAACCCAGGATTGGAGTTCAAATGTCATGTCCCCTGCTACTGTTTAGAGGGACCTATGGCCATTAAGTCTCCCAGGGAAAGCTCTGGCTTCCACACACTATATCCAGCTCTAGGCTATAGGAGACTACAGCCTCCACCCTCAGTCCAGGCCCCTCTTTAGCCTCAGCCTGTGAGGCATTCACCAGTCTTTTTCAGGGTCAGCAAGGAAAGCAGCCCAGCCTGCATCTTGACCAAAAGAGTCCAGACTGGCCTCAACTTCATCCCCTTCCTATATCCTTGGCCTACAGAAGGCATCAAAATCCCAAAAGATTCAACAAGTCTTCTCAACTTCTCTTTGTAGTTGTTCTCTCAAAGCCTGAGAAGTTCACCTCTGGCTCATTTGCTCAACAGGTTTCTGCTGAGTGTTTACCACGTGCCAGGCTTTATGGGTTTTAAATTATGACTTGACAGAGAAGGAGAAACCAATATACAAAGAACAGAAAAGCAGTGACCCTAGCCAGAGAGAAGTGCACATGCAAGAACTCTGAGCACACGGGACCATGGCCTGGGCTCTGTGGAATGTTTTAGAGGGACGAGTGCCACTAATGGTCGGCTCATTTCACTCTCATCCAATAATGTCTTCTATAGAGCCACAGGCAGGACTCTCTCCAGCTCAGGAAACTTCTCTGAGCCCCATCTCCGGTTCCTCAACTCTTTCATCTTGTTCTCATTCGCCTTCCTCAGTTTCAACCCAGGTACCTACTAGTAACTGTGAAGTAGTAGATGAAAGCAAACACACGTGTACTAACGAAGCAACCTAACCCCTCTGTACCCTTTTCCTCACCTGTCAATCATAGTTATCCAAGAACCAGTTCTCGGGCTGAAGCCCCCCGCACACAGAAGATGCCGGATATAGCGAGCCTCATTACTTCTCGTGACTGTTACCATCTCAGTAGAGCTCCCTTGTCCCCAGTCCGCTGTGAGTGAGGTCTGTATGGATGAATGACACCCCTAGTGCTCCCTTCCCCAGACATTTCCTAATTCCAAGTCCTCACTGTCTGGGGCGATTTGGGGAAACCTTAAGAGAATCCAGAATTTCCCAGAAGTTCCAATGAGCTATTTCCAGCTGCCCCCTTTGGGCCTTTCTCCCCCACCTTAGGAAAGCCAGACTGGGGAAGGGCAACTCCATACTCTGATGACTGTGTGCACCTATCTAGCTGTGTGCTGCCCCTGATGCTTCCTCCGTGATTCTGCTTCCCCCGCTGTGTTTTGCCTTTTTAGTTTGCTCCTCATCCCCCTCAACACCTCTTGCCTGCCTCAAGTTCCTAGTAGTTTTGAAAGTGGGGAGCTGCTGGGAGCTATAGTCAAGGGTGCTAAACTGAACGTGAGCTAGGAGGAGTAAAGCAGAGCATTTTCCCAGCAACCCCTCACTCACATCCCACAGCTGTCACTCCTGATGGCTGAATAGAGCAGCTGTAGGGGCAGGGCTGATGTACAGCCTCTTTCCATATTTATCCAAACTTTTGAGCTCTGCTGAATACATGTCCCAAAAGAAATGGGTCTCTCAGATCAGCCAACAGTTGAAGTGAATCTATTGTTTCCCAGTGAATGGGCAAAACCACACAAGTGCTGAGAGCTTTAATGGGCTCAACTGAATCCAAAGTCTTCCCCTCCAGAGACCTCCACGTTCTCAACAGCAGCCCCTACCACAAAACATAATATGCTTCCCTTGTGAACATAAGCTCAGGTCCCAGGGCCGATTTCCCCACAGGGCAATGTAAATCTCCCCTCCTCCCTACCTGCAGACGGGGTGGCTCTTTCCCACTCAGAACTCTCTCAAGTCTTTTCCAACAGCTTAGCTTTCAACGGAGCAAGACCACAATTAAGCTACTGCACGTCACAACTCCTCTGCCAGATTTTGGCATCCTAGAGAAAAGAAGCCTTGCCCACTCCCTCTTGGCTTAAGGTCAAGAGCAGTCCTAAAGCACCTCAGATCATGAAGTCCAGCCTCATCAGCACCAAAATATACGTCATCGTCGTCGTCATCGTCGTCATCATCATCATCATCATCAATAGCATGGACAAAGACACAGTAACTACCAAAACACCCAGTATGCGATAGTTGATTAATAAATAACCACAGCTTGTTCAGAAGAATTGCCTTGGAATTCAAGTTTGGGAAAAACCAAAAATGTGTTATTTACTAGAACTTAGCCTACTGATAAATAAGCCATTTACAAACATGGTTTTTCCTACTGTGAGCTTGCCTAAATGAAAGTGGTCACGGAAGAAAAGACAAGAGCTAAACCAGGACTCATTAGTGGGGAACTCCTCCATGGGCAATGCACAGGCAAGGGTGCTGTCTGAAGAGTGAAGATGGAGTGCAGAAACATCAACGAAAGAACAAGCATTCTTCATCTGTATGGAAGTGCTGGCTTCAAGAACGGCGGAAGATCTTCTGGTGTCCGATTTCACTATGCACTTTTGCTCAGGTTTGAAGGAGTATCCTAGGCAGGCCCACTCTTCAAAGTAAATAACCAATCATCAACCAATGGGCATGGTAGTATACAACTTTAAGCCCCACACTCAGGAAATAGAGACCAAGTTTGAACTTAGCCTGAAAATATGGTATCCCAACTAGGTAGGTAGATGGATGGAGGGATGGATGGATGGATGGACAGACGGACAGACAGACAGATGGATGGACGGATGGGTAGATGTTCCCCCCACAGGAACTTACCTTCAATGTCCACATGAAGTCAATATAAGGACAGAGTTTCTGCTGCAAAACTCCCTGTTCAGAGACTTTAGGGTCTAAGATCTTTTCCTACCACAGAAATAACAACCTCAGGAGCATATGGGATGTTAACAGGAATGCTTAAGCTATCAGAGAGCCAAGAACGTTCCATGTGATACAAAAAGAGGTTTTGAGAATCTGCATCGCACTCAAGCCTGCAAGAGTTGGACTTGCTTTGAGTATGAGAAGGCCTCCCTCATCTCCTGTGGGAATCTTGACAGGTCTAGGACACTCAAAAGTATATAGGTCCTGAGCCTGGCTTTAGAAACCATGGCATGGTGGCTCATGTGATGCTCTGAGTTCCCAGTTCCAGACATACCTGAAGACTCAGATCCAGAGAAAGAAGAGAAAATGCCAGAATACAGACATGTATTTCTGAGTGGCTGTACACCTTCACTTCATCAGAGGCATTTGGGGGCTATGAGATGAATTTCCAGCATCTGATAGCCTTTGTGGGAAAGAGAAGGCTGGGAGAAAGTCCTCAAAGTCCTGCAGAAGAGGTGAGCAAGATGAAGTGTGAGCCACCCACTTCCGTTATTCATGAATTCAATGGAAGGCCCCGTGTGGCCATGAGATCTGGCTTTATCAAAACCAATGGGCAACTTCCATTACCATCTAACTCCGCAACCCAGTTGATACACTGAAGCAAAAACACTACCCACAACGGAGTTCACACCCAGGAAGGAAGGTGGTTTATTATTCCCCATCAGATAATCTTGTCTAGAAAATAATAAATAATAATCATTATAAATTTTGTAAGCAATTTGTACAAAGTGAAGCATAACAGAATCAACATATTTCTGAGTGTCCTGAAGTTGTGAAGGAACTGGTTTTTATTTTTTATTTTGAATATCAGGTATCCAAGTTGGCCATGAATCCATTACACAGTCAACAAAGAACCTGAACATCTTAATCTCCTGCCTCTACTTCCTAAGTGCTGTATTACAGGTGTGCACCACCACACCCAGTCCATGCAATGCTGAGGACTGAACCCAGGACTTCACGCTTGGTAGGTAAGCCCTCTACCAACTGAACTACAGCCTAGGCTTCTTGAGTTGGGAAAGCATAGAAATGGTTTAGGTTATATATTCCTCTCTTCTAATAGAACATTTGACAGCCTAGCTCCTCTAACTAGACATGCTATGCACAGTTACCCATCTCTGAAAAAAATATATACTTAGCAACTTCAAATCACCACTTGCACTGAACAGTGGCGTAATCTTCTCCCCTAACAATCAAACTTGAACAGTTTCTATTCAAACATATCCCCAATGTATCAAGTACAAAGAATAAAAGGGGTGATATGATCTGACCTGGTTTAGGGTGTACGCATAGTAAAGCAAAACCATTTTCTCAAGTAAATGTATGCGGAGACTCCCATGTTTATCATCTTACAACTATTCATAATTGGTGTGCGTATGATTAATATCAGAAGGAGGAGACACACAGTAGAAAATGATCCTATGACCTAATCTACCAATCTAAACAAAAGACCACCCTCTCTATGCCTCTTAGTAATCAAACTTCTCCTTCTTCTCTTTAAAAGGAAGCCTCAAGCAACAGTCTCTGCACTCTGTGCCACCCTCATTCACGTGGCCTGCTGTCAGTCTTGACAGTGTGGCCTTCTCTAATCTGAACTATCCTGTGACTCCGAGTAAAGATTTTCCACAGGTGTGTGTGTGTGTGTGTGTGTGTGTGTGTGTGTGTGTGTGTGTGAATGTGCACGTGCCACATGTGTGCAGGTGCCCATGAGGACATCAGACCCCCTGGAACTGGGGTTGAAGGCAGTAGGCCATTGTGTGCTCTTGACATGGGTTCTGGGAACTGAACCCAACTCTAGTCCTCAGCAAGAGTAGCAAGCGCTCTTAACCACTGGGCCATCTCCAGTCCCTCACCCCAACGCCAGATAGTTGTCTTGTTTCTTTTCTAAACCCAGCTGAGCCTTTATCTTTAACTCTTTGGAAGAGAGGCAACGAATATGGATATCTCAGCGTAGGTCCTGACCACCAGGAACAAGATGTCTTTAAAAAACATCAAAAAAGAAGTGAAAGGTACAGGGCTTCACTAACATCAGTGAACCCTGACCCCTGCACAAGCACTCTCTCTCCCCTGACTTATGTTCTATTTATGGAAGAAACATGTCATTATCATAAGCTAATAGCTATTGTTTCCCAATGTTAATAGTGAAAAGCATCCTAACTAGCGCAAATAGCCACCAATTTGGAAGAATGCAAGTTCTCTGGAGTTTCTTTAACATCAAATGCCTAGCAAATGGCCTGAAGACACCATTCAGATGGAGGCCAACCTTCAGCTAAACCCCTGACATCCTTTCTAGAGACCAGTCAGGACCAGTCTGATGCTGACACTCTCTCTCCAGGTGCTTGGATTCTGGTCTAATGAAATCAGCCAGGTGGTTCTCTAAGAATGCAGTGCTGACTGCGCCCTCTCCATGGAGAGGGGAGAAGGGCCTCAAACCCAGGGAAGGGAGCAGGAAGGACAAAGGCAGCGCCTGGAAGGCCAGAATCGCTTGCGTTAGTTCTAAGCTTCTCAAGTCTTACCCATTCCCTCGACCCTTTCTTAATCTGCTTGTTAGCTAAGAATACAGAAAAACCCAAGGCGAGCTTGCAGGTCTCCTTCTCTGCCTCATCCCTACCTTTCCTGCTTCTCCTCTTTCCTTCCACTTTCCTTCTCCTTCTCCCCCTCAGTTTCTAGCCAGAGCAATAAAAGAAGAAATCATTCAGTGCCTCCCTCAAAACACCTTCCTTAATCCACGGCCATGGCTCTTCTGGAAGCATTGTGTGCAAATATAGCAAGCAGCCTTAGAGGGAAATAATGCCACCACATACTTCTGTGAGCACATCATGCCCCTTTAAGAGGAGGCCCACAGTTCCATTCCAGGCCACATCTCCGGTTTCAAGGCCCAGGTCTCCTTACTGCCTCATGCAGTATTAACACGCCCTGGCTCTCTCCCAGCTTTGCATTGTGAACCATAATCACTGGCGCCAACTTCCACAAGACAGAGGGCTTGAGGCTCACTCTTCATTCCCCTTCTCCAAGGATCCTTCTCTTCAGTCATACAGAGCAATACTCAGAATCCTTGGAGCACAGCTACGATGCCGGAGAAGAGTGTCCTCCGTGAGGGCCACTCACACAATGGAGAGGAGACACCAGAATCAGAGCAAGTCAGACCACCTCTACAGCAAGTCTTAAAGTACCCTGAGCAACCCACAGGCTAGAAAGTCATGGGGGCACTGGAACATCTATTGAAGGGGTTCACACCCCACTACCCTCTCCTTCCCTCTAGGACAGCAGAGTTCAGGGGCTCTCTAAGGTCCTCTGCCAAGGAAAGTCCAAGAGCCTTTTTCACCTAGGAAATGACAGATATAAGGCTGATGGGAGCGAAGAGGAAATAGTAAGGAAGAAATGCAGAAGGAAAAAGAGAGGTGGGTACTGCGGAATGGGCCTTGGGGTCTAACATGGGCTTCATACTGCACACTCAGCCTCCTGCTGCACCTGAGAGGCCTCAGAGCCTCAGTCACAGTGTTGGTGTTGGAATATTTTCTGAGGCACATAGGATATGCTGGGACAAGACTGGGCTCTGCCCAGGTTACCAATCCAACCCCACTTGCAAACTGGGGCACCTCTCATAAAGTATCATAGACTGGGAAACCGGAAGGTCATGCTTATGGTTAAGAATAAACATGTTGGGATGTATAATTCCATCTAGTCTGCACGACCTCAGACTCCATCTTAATTCCTTTATAGGATGAACCTAGCATTAGCCCCCACACCACACCTTTTCCCCCAAATCTTGTCTTTGAAAAAGAGAAATCCGAGACCAACAGCATCCCAGCTCACAGGCTGCTGATTTGCCATGATAGGCACCAAAGGGAGGACTCCTACAATGCATCACTTCTTACCACGGTGTCTTCACAGTTGGCTTTCCAAACTTCTCACGAGCACATGAAGCCAGAGGCCCAGCAGTGATGAAGGCTAGATGGAATTACACATCTAAGTCCAGGTGGGGCTTGTACTAAGAACTTCAAACAGAGACGCTGCTGACCACAACAGGAAGCAAGAGAGGAAAGAATGTCTTCCCTGGGAGGAGACAGAAAGTTCACCCCAGCTCCACCACTACTGCTCTGTCTTTAGGTGAGCCAAGCTCTGCTAGGTGAGCCATGCCTGCTATGGCTTTAGGTGAGCCACGCTCTGCTAGGTGAGCCATGCCTGCTATGGCTTTAAGTGAGCCACGCTCTCTCTAGGTCTTTGCTTCAGTGTTCCATTCATAAAATAATTGTATATAAAACCACCTAAGTCTGACACAAAACAACAGATTGTCTTCAAAACCTGTCCTAAGCTCACAGGCTCTAATGCTATGACAACCAACAGGTGAGTGGACAACCAGGCAGAATCCCCTGCTAGGCCAATGGAATGTGCAGGCCTGAGCCACTATCTGTGTCTCCCCTTACACTTTCTTGCAGCAGTGCCCATGTCCTCCTCCAGGAATTGACAAGAATGGAAAGACATTTTGATCTGTCCCCACTGTCTCATCTACACTAGGCTTTTGCAATCACTTAGCACAGTAGGGCCTATCTTACTGGCTTGGACCATGTTTGCTTGCCCTGTTCTAATAAGGACTATACATTGTCCTTTAAATCAACTCAAAACTACCTCCTCTTCTTGTTTTCAAAATAGCGTTGTACTGAGCAATAATATCTGTGAAGTCACGAGCTCAAACTGTTACTTCTATTTTCTCACAAGCGCATCCAAGCACACAAACTATAATAAGAAACGTGTCTGTGGCCCTCCCCACAGCATCTTCTATACCACTGGCGTGGAGGGGGGATATGAAATCCAGGAGAAGTCCACTTAGTCTTCTAAGGGAATGTCTTTAAATCAAAATTGCTTGCTACCTTCCTAGAAAAGATGTACCGAGGCAGAGAGGCTGGCATTTAAGTGACTGCACCAAAAGCAGTGATCTCAGCTTCAAACCCAAGTGTGCCCAATTTCAAATCCCAAGACTTTGCTGCTCTTCGGAGAGGACATCTCGCTTGTCTGCAGGTTATGGGCATGATAAAGGTCAGCCGCTGACCTGGATCACACATTGGGCTTAATCTCATTCCAGGAACTTTACAGCCAGATTTTCCACAATAATCAGAATGGAAACATATTTTTGTATGCATAAGCAAAGCTCGTAGCTAGGGGATGGGGGTGGTCAGAGGGGTGTATTGGAGGAGTCCTGACCCATGAGCCATGGCGGCAGGTGCTACTTCTCTGTGCCAGCAAGGTTTATGGTTATTCCCCACCAGAACACTGCTGGAGTCAGGCTGTCCCCATGCAGACGCTATACAGGGGGCTCTGCCAGTCCTCCCCAAACACATAGCTTAGTCACAAGGGATTCCGGCTGTGACAGCACATGACTCAGCCACATCCATCAGGCCCCCAAGGAAAACAAAGGCAAGAGAACATGAGTAGATCAGGGATATCATCTCAAACACTGGGATAGCCAAGCCTTCACACACAACCACCAAAGAAAAGGGGGCTTCTAGCTCAGTCTGGAACCCAAGAACCATAACTCAAGGACTGGTGGTCAAGGTCACATTATGTAACATCTCATAAAACAGTAAAGTAGAGCCAGAGCCAAGAAAGGCAGCTAGGACATGCCCAAGGACACTTAGCAGTGTCCAGCAGGACTGGAAAGAAGTGATCCCATCTTGGGTCATAGCCCAGGTCTGGAACGTCCCAGCTTCATGTAGAGTTAACAGCCACAGGTTCCACACTTAATTATGCGCATGAAGCACTGATAAAATTATCAATTACAGCACTATCTCCTAAATTCAGGAATCAATAAAATATAAGTGGAGAGCCCAGTTACCCATATGCATTCAACAACAACAAAGAAACATGAAGAGGGAAAACTACCCGGTTCATTATTTCTGGGAAGCGCTGTCAAGCAGCAAGTCAATAACGATCAGAAATAGTCCAGAGAAGGAGCAGTGACAAGATGTGCTGAGCTCTGCCTGTGGGGAGGAGGCATGGGCCGCCATGTCGGCGTGAAGAGACTCCCCTATAGGTCATGCAATATGTCAGCTACAGAAGGATCCCACTAACAGGCATCCCACTGGACTTGACCTTTAAGTGGATCCAGTGGGCTCCCAGTAGGCGCAGAGGCTAGCCAGAGAGGAGAGTGTGCCCCACAAACAAAAACAACAGAGGAAAGGTAGTCCACACAGACTTGATGGGTGGGAGGCACCAGGGTTTCTATTTCTTCTCCCATTTTGTACTCATCTAAGCCAGGGAGTCAATCCGTTCAAACTAGCTAGTCCATGACTGTAAATAATTCCATGAACCAAAAGGTTTGAAATCAGGGTGCTGATTTCCTGAGTTTGTTTCCATTGTGGTGGTGGAGGTGGATGAGCCTAGCAGGACTTTATAATCGCTTCCCTTCTGAGATAAAGCAATGCAGCCAAATAGAGAGGCAATCAGGGCTGTTGAGATAGCTCAAGGGGTGATGGCATTTACTACCAAACCTGAGTTCACTCTCTAGAACCTACACAAGTTAAAGAGAGAGACAATTCCTGCAAGTTGTCCTCTTGTCACTACACAGATACACACACACACACACACACACACACACACACATATATATATACCACACACACACACATATATACCACACACACACACATGTACACCCCCAAACATGTATATATACCCACACACAAGATAGACAGACAGACAGACAGACAGACAGATAGATGAATAGACAGACAGACAGTTAGGTGTAATAAACCATTTTTAAAGAAACAAATGACTTTTTAAAAAGTAACCCAGATGGTCAATAGTCAAATTAAAAACAAGTGGAAAAATCTAGACATAGGGAAACATCAGCTGGTGTTATGAATCCTTGATTTTCAAGCCCAAGTAGCCTAACGATGTTGAAAGGGACCCAAAAGCTGTTATGCCCTCTACATATGTTATCCTGACAACCCTAAATCACTCCCAATTTTGTGCTGCTGCCATCTGTAACTAATTAGTCCTATAACTTCTGTTGAAAACTTTACCGAGCTACTTTAAGCACTGGAAGTGTGTGTGTGTGTGTGTGTGTGTGTGTGTGTGTGTGTGTACATTTGTTGAGTGTCTCTATATTTCTAATGGATATCACATATGTATTCAACAGAGGTTGGCCATCCACGTTCTGAAAACTCCATGCCATCTCTGCCATGAGAATCACCAAGCATTGTCAGTGAGTCTCTGGTATCGTGACAAGATCTTGTCATACACATGAGGGTCAGGAAGGTCAGACACTTCCTTGACTCCAAGGATAACAGAACTATTGGGAGTACCAACATGCCAATACATGTCAAAAGCTATGTGACTTTGGAAATGGAGCCCTGGAAGCTGAGCCATCTAGTCTAGTTTCCCATCCCCATTCAGTGGTTACATGGCTTTAGACAAGTCATTTCTCTTCTGCAGAACTTGCTTCATTTGCAAACACCAAAGGAAGACAGCATCCCAGGAGTGAAACAGTCAAAGCTGGAGGCAGGAATCCTGAGGACGAGAGCCATAGTTCATTGCCTTTCCATTTGTGTGTGCCAAACTCTGCCCCTCCCCTGCTTCTCTGACAACATCCTGCAAGTCTGGCCCAACCCCGTGAATTCCTGGAATCAACAGCCCTGAAGAGGCTTGAGGAATCTCACTACAACCAGCTCTCCCGTAAGCCACAGACCAACAACTGCATAAAGGGCCTCCCATCAACCAAGATACGAGTTCACCTAGAAAATGACTGCACTCTGACAGTCTCAGGACCACGACAAAGAAACCACTGAGAGCTGTATTTTCTTTTGCCTTAGAGTGGGACTATCTCTGGAGCTCCCTACAGTCTCTTCCACTCACGGCCTCTCTCTCTTTTCCATTCTCATCTGCCTTTAAATGGAGCTATAATTTTAAAAACTACTAGCCTAAGAACAATATGTTATTAAGACTGTAACAGCTCCTAAAAAGCCATTAGAGTCCTGAAGCAAGCCAGCTCCACTGTCACCCAAATCATCAGAATGGGCCATTTGGACCATAAATTGCAGTCAGCTCCTCTGCAGCCCTGACCATCTCTACTGTTTCCCTTTAGTTTGCTTTTGTATTTTGTCATTTTGGGGAGGAGGTGGGAGTTTGCTTTTGCTTTTTATTTTTTGTTTTTTGTGGGGTTTTTTTTGTTGTTGTTGTTGTTTTGCTTTGTTCTACACACTAGACAGGGAGGAAATGGGCTTCTATGCCAGTTACCATGACAAATGAGCAGGCTGTGGGCAGACTGGGACAAGGCACTGTACACACACACACACACACACACACACACACACACACACACACAGTATACCTGTGCAGTATCTTGAACTCAACATATTTCCACATCTATTTTCACACTCTCCCCCTTGGCCACCAGATCCCAAGAAAACCAACAGTACTCTCATAGAACAAACTCCCTGACAACATCATCTTTGGCCACTACAAAGTAACGAGGCCCCCTTGGCAATAACTTTTTCACTTCTTCCAATTCTAGAACACAAGAGTCTGTCATAGCTGAGTTAGACTCTAAGGTTCCATGCTTACCAATTGTGTCGCTTTGGCAAAATCACTAACTCCTCTGGACTTGTTTCCTTGAGTATATTTTTAAAATTACCAGTTACAGACTCCAGAGCTAATGGAAAGTGAGTCTTCATCACCCAGGCTGATGATTAATCCTGAATGCCATGAGCCCTTGATCACCTCCTTCTCTAGGTGCCCCCTAGGAACCCTCTGCATGGCCTCAAAACATTGAGAGCTCAAGTGGTACCACCCGACCCTGCGTGGGAGGGAGCAGACCTAGCACTTGGTTCTAGGTTTCCATATTGGATCCAGCGTGCTGTACCCTACCTGTGAACACTAGTGTTCATATACTAACTGCATGAGACACAGCACAGGAGTGACCAGTAGGTCCTGCTTAGCCCGGCTATCTTCTGACACACAGTGGCCTACTCCCTGCATGGAGGGGAGGGACCAGATGAATCCAATGCAGGCTCAAACAAGTTTCTCAAGAAGAACTAGAAACTCTCAACCTTCCCCCATTCGTTTGCCTGCTCCTCTCCAGGATAAGCCACACAGAGCCTGATCCTGGCCTTCCCAGAGCCAGCAGGTCTGTTCCATCCATCTGTGAGTGAGCATAGCGAGAGGAATCTGCTTTGCAGCGTGCAGGTTACAAAGCACCTGGTCAGGTGACTTGTCCATGAGCACATGGAGTCTCCTGACCCCCAACTCACTAGCACATCTTCAACCATCTGGAGAACGGAGACACAGAGGAGGTTAAGGAGGTAACCCCATGGATGGGACCCAGCTCTGGCATAATACCGCACACCCCCATCTTACTCCCAGCTCTTGCCATTCTCAGGATCCATTAGAGATTGGTAGCCTCTGTCATGGAGCAGTGTAAGTAAACACCTGCCCTAATTCTCAGGCCTTTGTTCAATCAGTGGTCCAAGTGTGAGTATTACCCCCTCAGCGCTCCCATGGTCATTGGAGGACATGAGCCACAGGCAGCTCACTGCAGCAGCATTCCTACTTTGGACTGCTTGGTGAGCAGTGGGAATGGAAGTGTAGAACCCGGTGGCAGAGCTAAAAGCCACCACCTAGGGGCTGCAGACTCCTAACTGCTTTCCCAGCAGCACACGAGGGAGACGAGCAGAGAGGAGTTGCTGCCCCAGTGAGATCAAACATCTTCCACAGACGATCCCTACTTCACTCCTTCCTCCACTCTAAAGCACCCCTCGCCACACTCCTGACTCACCAGCAACTGCTCCAGAAACATCAAGATCCACTTCACCACCCTAAGAGACCACTTGCCATGCTAAGCCACAGCCAGAGCAGCCTGGAGTCAGAGGTCAGAACCACAGACACAGAATCAGATTTTGGCTGAACAAGTCAAGGTTGGGATGCTTTTAAAAGGAAGTTCAGTTCATAGCCACACAAAAGCTGCCAGTTACTACATGCCTACCAGGTGCCGGGCACAGTACAGTATCTGACTCTGACAAGCTGGAGAGATGGCTCAGTCAGGAAAGTGCTTGCCACAAGACTTGAGTTCAATCCCCAGGATCCATGTAGAATATTCAGACATGGAGCCAGGCAGTGATGGTGCACACCTTTAATCCGGCAATGGGGAGGCAGAGGCAGGAGGAGTTCATGGACAGCCTGTTCCAGGAAAGCTACAGAGAAATGCTGTCTCAAAAAACCAAATCAAAACAAAACAAAAAAATTAGACATGGTGGCACATACCTATAATCTCTGCTCTGGGAGGCAAAGACGAAAGGATTCCATGGTCTTGCTGGAATCCTAATCCTAATTGGCAAATTATATGATCAGTGAGAGACCCTGACTCTAGGAGAGCAACTGAGGAAGACACCAACATTTACCTCTGGCATACACACGCACACAAGCACACATACACACACACACACACACACACACACACACACACACACACACACAATATGACTTATTGAAAGCTCAGAATAACATTTTACAAACAAGAGAACCCATGAGAGAATGTTATCATGAACCAAATTGCAAAATGAACTAGGATCCAGTCTTATCTCTCCTAGTATTCCCTTGTTTAGGACAAAGAAATGGTGCTGTTCAGAACAGAATTTCTTCTGGATAATTTTCATAACTCTCTTCATAACTTCATAAATTTATAACTTCATAGCTTCTTTATAACACTCATGGATAAAACAGTGCTTAGTGGGTTTTTGGGCAAAATTATGATATTAATATTTGTTGTAGTGTTGGCAGTAGCAAGAGGGACTCTAGTCACTGGAGTTCTTATGCATTCTAGGGCAAGCATTGTGCTAGAGATTACCTGCCTTAGCTTAGGAAATAAACTGTGTCACTTCCAATGTTCCTAGAAAATTTTGTTTTCCAATTTTAAGCAAATACCTTAAAATTTTAGAAAAAAAAATCACAAGAAAGAAGAATACAATCATTAGGTTGTTACCAACAAAGAAAAGGAACTATCCATTCAACAAAAGAGAAAAAAAGGAGCCAAGATGCCAGAAGTAAAATGACAGAAAAAAACTTCACACAGTCTAACTATAAGCTTAGTAAAAAGTGAGCTGTCATACTGAGCGTGGCTTAAGCATAGGAGACCTCAAAGCCGGCCTCCACAGTGACACACTTCCTCCATCAAGACCACACCTCCTAATAGTGCCTCTCTCTATAGGCCAAGCAATCAAACAATGAGTCTATGGGGGCCATTCCTATTCAAAGAACCACACACTACCTTAATAAAAGGTTGGTGTGACGGCTATTCTTGAATATCATCTTGACTATATCTGGAATTAACTAAATAAATAGATAGATATCTGGAAATAACTGGATATCTGGAAATAACTGGATGGATGATAGATAGATAATAGATAGATAGATAGATAGATAGATAGATAGATAGATAGATAGATAGACAGACAGACAGACAGATAATAGATAGATAATGCATATATAGATATAGAGTTATTCATTCTATAATTTCTGCTATTCTAAAGAACCCTGATTAATACAGCTAACAATAGAGAGAAAATTCTCTATCAAGCAAATGATAAGCAAAAGAAAATCAATGTCACTTATAATTAATAACACATAAAATTAATTTTGGTTCTCAAAAGAATGCAAGGCAGATTTGAAATGCCTATTGTGCCTCAGGAACAGAGTATTTAGGTTACTCAGTCAAGATGACATAGGCAGCAGGAGCAGAAAATGATTCACACACAGTTTTCCATTACTCCAGAGGTCATGTTCACAACACAACAGTCTAATGTTGCAGTCACATCCCGCTCAGAACCATCCAGGGGGTAGAAAATACATGGTCCCCTCACCAACACTTAGATGATGAGTAACGAAAGTGAAGAAAGGGTTCCAAACCACTAAGGAAATAAAGAAAGAGAATCTGCTGGCTAGAACATCTGGAGAAGGGGACCCAGACCCAGCAATCTCTGACCAGGAAAGGGGTATATATAATGGTTTAACTCCGAAAAATTTCCATAGACTCATGTGTTTGAATTCTTGATCCTCAGCTTGGTGGCACTGTGTGGGAAGGCGGTGAAAGCTTGAGGAGGTGGGAGATAGATGATAAAAGTCACCAAGTGCAGGCCCCCAGAGTTTGTATTATTCTAGCGTCTTCGTGATATAATGGGTCCCACTGCAAGCTCCCACTGCCAAAAGCTCCACCATGAACCATAGTGTAGCTTTCCTCTACTGGTCACAGTGGCAAGGTAAGACCCTAACACAGAACAGCATCGGCATCTGAAAAGGGGTCAAAGGGGCCTCTAAGTGTTCTTTGCAAAACAGCTTACCTAGAGCAAACTCCAGGGCAAGTCAGCTATAAGATGCAGGGCTTTGGGATCATGGAGGACAGAAACTAGATGACCCTTCAGCATCATTCTTCAGCTATGGCCTCAATGTTTTCATGCCCAACAAAGTCATATGTTGACGTCCCAACCCTTGTGCTCAGGGCCTGACCCCTTTTAGGGACCCAAGTAAGCTGTCTTGCCCATTCCACCTGTGAGAACACAAGAAGGTACCTTCAAGGAGCAGGCTGTGAGCTCCCACCAGACACTGAGACGCCTTGTTCTTAGGCCTCACAACTTGCAGAATTCTGAGAAATAAGATGTTATTTTAAAGTACCACTCTAAGGTACGTTTTTAAAATTATACTTTTACATATTTGTGTGTGTGTGTGTGCACTTATGCATGCCACAGGACAACTTGTAGGAGTTGGTTCTCTCCTTCTATCCTGTAGGTTCCAGTTATCAGGCTTGGCAGAAGATGCCTTTATCCACTTAGCCATCTCTCTGGCTGTGAGGAATTCTTGTTATAGCAGTCCAAGGCACTAACATATCTCTTGCCTTTTAATCGAAAGGGAAATAATAGGGATCACAGCTGGGGATGTCAGGCAGAACCCTGTGCTAACAGCCATCACTGTTGCTGCTGCTGTTCCTCCTCCTCTTCTTCCTCTTCTTCTTTTCTTTTTTCTAATTGGGCTAACTCTGTATACCAGGATGCTGGCCTCTCCCTCTCCAGTGATGGGATTAACGGAGCGTGCCAACATCTAATCCAACTCTGCTTATTAAAGACAATACAATAAATCACGGAATCTTAGGGTTGGAAAGAATATGACAGTAAACTAACAACTAAAAATAAATCAGACTTTTCTGGTTGTTAGAACTGCCTGGGACACTTTGTGATTTCTGTGCCCCATCTCTGGGGGAATACAAATATATATGCGCCTATATGAACCTAATACATAATCGAACAAAATTTTAAAAACAAATACCAAGAAGGAAGTCTTGTAGCACTCAGGCAAGGAACTGCTGCATCCTTAAAGCCCTGAGATACGAAGGGAAGACCTAGGTAGGGGTGAGTGTGCCCAGTCAGGTGTCCACACATACTTCACTAACCAAGAGTACTAACTGCCATGGTCAAGTCCACATACTTTCTAGTGATGGCTGTACTTTAGAAAGAGGCCAGCTGGGGGTGCGTTATTATCCTCCCTATTTTGGACCTCAACAGGGAGAAAATGAGGGACAAGTTGAGAACAACTAGGTGGATAACTGAAACCAGCAACATGAGAGGCTGTTGGCCTCCTCTGCCATAGAGGCATAGTTCCGAGGCTCATTGCTTCATTGAGAAGATGGGCAATATGTCAAAGACAGACCATCACAGAAAGTGGTGGTAACTTTTAGGGAAATGAACAATGGCACAGGACAGTAGGCCTGTGCGAGGAAATACAGCTCCGGCTCTCACCTCATCCCACGGGTTCCCCTAAAGCCTTAGCATCAGAAACCATCTCAAGCAACAGCTAGGACACCGAGGCCGAGGTTTTGGGACAGTCACAAAAGACTGGTCATAACATAGTTGTTCCCAGTATCAGAGAAATTATGAGATAGAGCTCCATGTGTATGTATGTATGTATGTCTGCATGTATGTATATAAGCATTCATAGCACTTGAACCACGTTTTATAAGAGAAAAATAAAGCACATGGTATGTAGAAGATGAAGAGCTCTCTGCAGAAGAAAACAAGCCAATGAAACGACAAAACCCTTCTTGGTGCTTAGTGCTTTAGATGAAATTAGTAAGAATATCAATGTGATGAAACAAGTTAGCCTGCAACAAGTCAAAGAAGCAAACCAAAGACCAAAATAACAGCATCTCAGATAGCTAAATAAGTTAGACAAGAAAGCTGCACCTAAACCTTGAACTCCTGCACAAGGAGCGCAGCTCTGGCATTTACCGACATTACCCATTTTAACAACGTAAAACTCATGCCATTCCTACATATGGAAGTAGGAGGAGAAAGGGGAAGCCTGCAGTGCTAACTGTTTCATCTTGTACAGCCTGGACTCCACAGTTTAAATCTAAATTAGTTAATAAAAGAAAGGAATATCTGACAGCAAGATAGAAAGAGGGCTATTGGAAGGGAGAGGAGAGGCTCAAAGAAATGGGTGGGGATATTGGGAGAAGAGGTGGGGAGACAGACCAATAAGAATGAAGTATGGCCAGGTAGTGGTGGCGGTGAACTCCTCTAATCCCAGCACTCAGAAGACAGAGGCAGGTGGATCTCTGTGAGTTCAAGACCAGCCTTACTTACAAAGTGAGTTCCAGGACATCTGGGAATATACAAAGAAATGCTGTCTTGAAAAAGAGAAGGAAAAAAAGAGTAGAGGAGGGGAGAGGAGAAGAGATGAGGGGAGGAGAGGAGGGGAGAGGAGAGGGACAAAAAAAGAAAGTAATGACTTCAACTTCCTAATATTTCTTTTAGCAGAGTGAGATATTTTTAAAATACCTATTTCAACTAAGAAACATTTACCCAGCTCAGAATTTTCTTCAAGTGTATTCATTTTCTCTCAGAAAATTAGGCAGGTAAGTTAATATTCATTGTCAAAATTGGAATGCAGATGTGACCCGGTCCTTGCGAAGTTACTCCCATGAATCTGCAAACTAGGTATTGGGAACCCCTCCCATCTTTCCGAATCGGGAGCCAGGGTAAAGTCTCGAGTATCTCTTGATGTCTGAGGTCTGTTACTTCTTAGGTATTAAGATGTTGACCAGCTGGATGGTGGTGGTGCACACGCCTTTAATCCCAGCACTCAGAGGCAGAGGCAGGCGCATTCTGTGAGTTCAAGGCCAGCCTGGTCTACAGAGTGAGTTCTAGAACAGACTCCAAAGCTACACAGAGAAATCCTGTCTTGAAAAACCAAAAGAAAAAAATTCTTCCCTCTACTTCACTGTTGCTTGCTTACAGTAAATATTTCAAAAGCAATTGTTCATCAGCTCACACATTCCTAAATGGTTGAAATAATGACAGCTAAACACGAGTAACAGCGAATCTGAGACGCCACCCGCTGAGCTACCGTCTACAGCGATGCGATTTCATTATTCCCAGTGCCGCAGTCCACTACAGAGCACCAAGACCCCTCCCCGCTGCGCTGCGGCTCTCCTCTCAGTAAGGGACCCTACCATTTACTGGAGAGCCTTAACCACCAGCTAAGGTAGCTGCTGCTGCTCTCCTTTAGCCCCTCAGAGCAACACTATGAGGTTATGAAGATTTGTGAGGGTTTCCACCATTATCCGTGGACGGAATGAAGGGTCAGAGAAGCGAATTTCCCCCAACGTCCTCGGGGTTGGAGGCAGACCCATGCTTCAGTTCACATTCTGTTTGAACACAAAGTCCAGGTTTTTAACAGAAAAGTTGGACTAGAAATTCATGGTATTGACTAGAACCCAAAGCTAGTTTGTTCTGTATCATACTGTATACATGTGTGCACATTCAGCCATATTGCATGCATGTAGAAATCAGAGGTGGACATTAGAATGTCTTCAATAGTTTCTCCACCCTATTTTTTGAGGCATGGTCTCTCTGGGACTTGTTTAGATGACATAAGCTGGCAGAGAAGCCCCAGATCCACTTGTCCCTGCCCCCCGCCCACAGCAACATCAACTTTCCAGACGCACGCCATCATGTCCAGATTTCATGGGGTGCTGGGAATCTGAATCCAGGTCCTCACGCTCCTGCAGCACGCAAGCTAGCCACTGTGCCATCACCCAATCTAGGTTTTCTGTAACTTCTAACGAATGCCAGGCATGGGGACTCTGAGAACACGTCTGAGCCCCTCCCATATGGGAGGAGCCTTCCAATACCCACTGTTATAAATGACAAGTTTCTCCCCTGCCCAGTATTTCTCCTCCCCACTACAGAGAATGCATTTCTTTCCTGGTGCATGATGAAGTCACTGAGTGAGCAATTTAATCAGAGCCATGAAATTTCTCACATGCATTTACCTATTTACATATTACATAGCACCCTGTACATCCTGCTTTGAGGAATTCCCAACACCTGGGTTCCTTGGGAACTGTTCCTACGAGTTTCAGACCACAGACATCTTCCATCTCTCCAGGTTAATGGAGAGGTGGAGCGGTGTGCGGGAAGTCATTTATATCTAGCACAGAAGTGTATTATAGGCATTTTTCAATTTATCTTCCTAATGATATTTTTTCAGCTACTCATATTTAAATGAGTTCCTACTCCCATAGCAGCGCTGACTGACAGCGAAGGGAGGAAACTAGGATAAAATGCTAAGCACATTTTCTGCCAAGTGTGAATGCTCCAAGAAGGAACTGCAGAGTGCTCTCTGGCGGGGCAGGAGGGGATGAGACCATGCAGGGTTGGGGAGGGCACCTCTCTCGGTATTATAACTTCTCCAGAGTCTGTTTCTCATAGAGAGGTGCACTGGCTCAGCCAGCTGGCTACACTTACTGTCTGGGGTTTCCCATGCCAACATCCAAGGCATCTGGGCATGGATTTCCAGCCTGACCAGGAACATTCTCCCAGGACCACGAGAATCCCAGCAGGGTCTTACTCTGGGAATCTCAATTCTAAATAAATATTATACTCCCTTGTTTCTACATAGAGAGCTCCATCAAAATGCACACCTATGTTGGCAGCGGGGTAATGGACCCAGGCGTGGAAAAGATGGCCTCATGCCTGGAAGAGTATGCTTCAGCATAGGAGGAGACCCAGAGTGAGTGGGGTCACTGACCTGACTGCCCCCTTCAGTGTCCTTGATGGTATCTCCTTTATGTTCTACAGTCCAAGCCCCAACCCCCAGTTTATATGCAAGGTTCTCTGTTCCCTCACTTTTCCCAGGATTGCTATCCTTTGCAGAGGAGGGAGACACTCCCTGCCACAGCCCAGAAGGAACCTCCGCAGGAGTCAGAGACTGAGTTACATTTTCTCACTTTCCTAGTGTTTGAAGGGAAGTCTGTGTGGGGCTGGCTGCGATCACACACCATCTGAGCAAGTGACAGCACTATCTCAAACAGCAGCTTCCTCCCCCTCTTCTTCCTCCTCTTCCTCCCTGCTGTCCTCTCTCCAAGCCTTTAAGACCTGCCTCCTGCATTGGTGTTCCAATTGTTCATCCCTTCTATTGCCACTGAGAACCCCAAAAGCTCCGATCCACCAAAGAAGGGAAGCACAGGTACCACTCCATATAGACACAGGAATAAAGATTCAGGGCATACTTAGACTGAAGGATAAAGGGGCAGTGCAGCCTTGGGGACCCTACTAAAGCAAGACCAGGGCAAGACAGCCTCTGACATCCACAGCCCTAGGCCACTGCTGTGCCCCACTTTCTAATTCATACAAGGTCATCCATGATCTTAAGGCAGTCACCTTCTCCAGGGCTACCTGGTTCACAGAGAAGTATCCAAACACCTACTCCATGTAACTTTTTGCTTCATGAGCAATGTTTCCCAATGTCCAGCAGCAGTGAGAACATACCTCACACATTCCTCTTCCCTCCCCACGCAGGCAAGGCCAAGAGCCTGAGGACCTGCGGGCAGCTTCCAGTAACAATATACAGAACATGAAAACTATCTAGTCCCAGAAGCCATGATCTCACGACCACACCAAATGCTTGTTCTAAAACATGCCCATAGCTTGATCCAAGAACCCTGCCCAGCCTGGACAACCCACCAGGGCAGAGCACCAACAACTCCTCTGTCAAAATGAAAGATGCTAAAGAAAGGGTGTCGAGCTGGGAGTGCCCACATTTCCATCAAGCTTCCTGTGCAAAGATGAGCTGGATTTTTCTCTTGGAAGCTAGTGCCTTAGACATCCAGCCATCTACTCCCAGCTGCTAAGGAGCATCTCTGTTTCCCCCAGAGACCTGCCCATCTGACTATAAATTATTAAGGGATAGTGCGGGCTTGGCTGAGTGAACAGAACTGTTGATTATATTCCACACAACCTACTAAGCCTTAAATATTATGCCTGGGCTCAAACAGCCCTTGCCTTTCATTCGTCTTGGCATTTGAAAGCAGAGAGGAAAGAAACCGAGGAGGCCAAGAATCCAAGCGCTTGAAAATTTATTGTGACCAACCTCACCCAAAAGCCTCCCACCCAGGCCCACCTATGGGCCCTTCCAGGTCAACTGGAAACTGGGGTGAAAACCAGCCTTTCCAGACACGACAAGTCTTCAGAGGGGGGGCATATTTCTAGAACTTTCTGTGTCCTCTCCTGCATGTATTTATTAGACAAGGACAAAGTCAACACATTCTGGCCTTTCCCTTAAATTACCGGACTCAAGTCGTACCCACGAGTAGCAAGCCAAAACCACAACTGAAAATGGGAACCAGCAAAGCAACAGTCTCTGGACCAAACCTGCCTGCCTTCTGCAAACATGAAGCTTTATTAGGAAAACCACCTTTATCTTTTCTGTGCTATGTACAGCCAATGTCATGCTACAAAGACGTCATTGAGTAGCTGAAGAAACATGGCCTGCCATATCTGGAAATTATCTGGCTTTTCTAAAAATAAATAAATAAATTATTGATTCTTGGGTTACAAAACTTTTGCAAGTAGTTAAGACCCTTTAATGAGATTCTTTTCGTTTTTGTTGTTGTTTCTGGTTTTTTTTTTAATGTGCCTCTGTGTATGTGTATTCACGCATATATGTGGGCATGGGGAGAGACGTGTGGTGGCCTGAAGCTGATGTCAGCCATATTCCTAGATCACTCTCTGCATTATTCACTGAGGCAGGATCTCTCACTCGGACCCAGACCTTACCAATATCAATACAGCTAATCTAGTCAGCCAGCTTGCTTTAGGGAGCCATCTGTCTCTGCCCTCCAAACCCTGGAATTACCGCTAGGTGGCCATGCCCAGACAGCACCTGGAAGGCCCAAGAGAGGCACCATGTGTTTCATGTCCACTCAGCTCAGGGGCACAGAAGGGCTTCCCCAAAGCTGCCCCTGCACCAGGTGTCACTCAGCCAACACTGACCATCCATCAGCTCGAGCCACTCTGGTCGCGACACGTACACTGGGAAGCCCTGTCCTAGTTCACGTCTCTGCTGCTGTGACAGACACTGCTGGAGGAGGAAAGGGTGTATCCGCCTCGCAGGCTGCAGGCAGAGCTACTGTACTGCTGCTGTGAAGAGACATCATGCCCAAGGCTGCTTATCGGCGATCACGGGTGATTCCAGCAGATCAGAGTCCACGATCATCATGGCAGGGCACACAGCAGCAGACTGTCGGGCATGGTGCTAGAGCAGTAGCTAAGAGCTGCATCCTGATCCTCAAGTTAGAAGCAGAGAAAGGAGATAAGTGAAGGTGGTGCAGGGTTTTAAAACCTCAAGTCTATCCCCAGGACATCACTCCTCCAACAAGGCCGTACCTCCTAATCCTTCCCAAAAAGTTTCACCAACTAGAGACCAAGCATTCAAATAGACAAACCAATGAGGGCCATTCTCATTCAAACTACCACAGGAACCAAGACAACAACTCAAGGCAGCAACTGACACAGAGACCAAGGAGGAACACTGTATACTAGCTTGCACTCTCTGGCTGCTCGGCTACTTTCCTTATGCAACCCAGGACCACACCTGTCCACAGACGGCACACAGTAGACTGTGTCTTCCTGTACCAATTAACATATAAGAAAATGGCTTACAGACATGGTCGCAGGCCATTCCAATGAAGGCAACTCCTCAGCTGAGGTTCCCTCTTTCACAGTGTGTCTAGTTCATGGCTGAAATTAACTATGATACCCAAGGAGGCAGCAGGCTATATTAACCTCTATGAAGCTAAACTGAGAGAATCCCAGCTTTGGGCCCCTGTGATTCTTGGCTTTAGTTTTCTCCTTACCCAGATGGGTTCACACCACATGCTATATTTTATCCCCAACTTTTAGTCCCTCAATACCTAATTACTAAGTCATCTACTATGAGCCAGCCCACTTTCTAGGCAGTTGAGATAGAGCAGCTCCAAGCATGGCACTTGCTGGCTTGGGAGCACATAGACTAGGAACAGTTCTAAACACTATGAATGTCCAAACAAAACGTCACAAACAGCATCTAAACACTATGAATGTCCAAACCCAAACATCACAAACAGCCACCAGGTCTGAGACTGGCGTCTCCATAGCTTGCTCAGCAAAGGAAGACACTGAGGCCACAGCAGTGAAACCAGTTCTCCGGGATCATACAACTAGGCAGATGAAGAAGTGCCATGACACCCAAGAAGAGTCAGGCTATCAAGCACATGTATCTGCGTTCTACGATCTCCTGCCTTTGATGAGAGGAATGTTAGCGGTTGCCCATCCTGCGGTTATCTGTATGGGCTGGCAGTACTGAACTCAAGTTATGTTATCCCCAGAAAACCTACAAATTCAATGGAAACTGAACAGTCAACTACTGAACCATACCTGGATTGAGGAAGAAATAAAGAAAGAAATTAAAGTCTTCCTGGAATTCAATGAAGATAAAGAAACAACATACTCAAACTTATGGGACACTATGAAAGCAGTGCTAAGAGGAAAGTTCATAGCACTAAGTGCCCACTTAAAGAAAACAGAGAAAGCTCACATTGGAGACTTAACAGCCCACCTGAAAGCTCTAGAAAAAAAAAGAAGCAGACTCACCTAGGAGGAGTAGAAGACTGGAAATAATCAAATGGAGGGCTAAAATCAACAAAATAGAAACACAGAAAACAATACAAAGAATCAATGAAACAAAAAGCTGGTTCCTGGAGAAAATCAACAAGATTGACAAACCCCTATCCAAACTAATCAAACGGCAGAGAGAGAATTTGCAAATTAATAAGATCAGAAATGAAAAGGGGGACATAACCACAGACACAGAGGAAATTCAGAGAATCATTAGATCTTACTACAAAAGCCTATATGCCACAAAACTGGAAAATGTAAAAGAAATGAATACTTTTTTAGATAAATATCATATACCAAAGTTAAATCAGGTGAACAATCTAAATAGACCTGTTAGTCGTGAAGAATTAGAAGAGGTTATCAAAAACCTCCCTACCAAAAAAAGCCCGGGACCAGATGGTTTCAATGCGGAATTCTACCAGAACTTCCAAGAAGAGCTAATACCTATACTCCTTAATGTATTTCACAATATAGAAACAGAAGAGGCACTGCCAAATTCCTTTTATGAAGCTACAGTTACTCTGATACCAAAACCGCACAAAGACTCAACCAAGAAAGAGAATTATAGACCAATCTCACTCATGAACATCGATGCAAAAATCCTCAACAAAATACTGGCAAACCGAATCCAAGAACACATTAGAAAAATTATCCATTATGATCAAGTTATGCCAAATCTTTCATCCATTATCACAATGAGAAATGCCATGGAGCATGTCTCCCTAGCTGGGGAAAGCAGCTCTCCCCTTTTCAACCGTGCAGGACAGGCCTCAAACTCCTCAGCATTGGTAGCCCCCCCACCTTCCTCTTGGCATGAAGCCCTGCTGGCTGGGTATCTAGAAGGTAAGTGATCGTGGGAGCCAGAGAGAGTCTGACCCAGGCCACTGTGGTTGAAGCAAAGAAGGATGCTAGTAGAGGCTGTGACCTAAGAGAGCCAGGACACCTAAATGACAGAGATCTGGCGCATACCCTCTTCTGTGGTTTGAATGGTTGCCCCTCAAGTTTGGTTCCCAGGGTGGAAGTATTGAGGGGTGATACAATGTTTGAGAGCTATGGCCTACTGCGAAGTCTGTCAGATACTGGGGATCTGGAAGGAGATTGTGGGCCCTCATTACTTCTTCTCTCCTTACAAACTCACTATGTCAATGCTAGTTCAGACATATGCTCCCACTGCTGAGTGCAGCCCAATCCTATGGAGCTGCCCAATGAAGTACCTCCAGAATTATGAGCCAAAATAAACTTCTCTATACTGCATCAATACCTCTTGTCAGGTACTTGGGTACAGGGACCAAAGATTATGTACCTATCCTCAGTTTGATTCCCTTATGCTATTCCCGGGATTTCAGTGACAGCTGGTTAGAATGTCCCAGTCAGATTTGTCAACAGAACATAAGGCATCAGACTGGAAATTCCTGCACCCTATCTTAGATCATCATGGTTTGAGAGAAGTGATACTACCTTTAAGCCAGTGTCCCCATGGTAATAGTAGTAACAGAAATTTTCCAGCGGAGAGCAAAAGTGAAGCCTTGGGACTATTCAACCACATAGAACATATTCTCCACTGCTGGGAACAGCAGGAACTGATGTATCCAAAAAGCCTGCTGCCCCCCTTTCAGAAGAGGAAGACAAGGAGATAAGGCATGCAGAACTGTATGCAATCCTGGGGCTCCACAGGGACACCCTCCATCCCAGCCACTCTGCTAAGCTTGGTGATAAGGTTCGTCCCTCCTCTGTTCACTCCAAGGCCAGTATAGAAGAAGTGAGAATGGGGAAAGGGGGCAATAAGCACCAGATTAGGAGGGTGGAGAGCTGGAGAAAATGGAGCAGATTGGTCTACCTAATGGCTCCGTCTGACATGAGCTCAGGCTAGGGCTGCTTCTCTCCAAGCTCTGTGGTGTGGCTCTGCGGCTCCCAAGCAGGGTCACAGTGGCCAGAGTCATCTTCCTTCTGCTTCTGGAAACCAGGAGACGTCTCTGGGATTCGTCTGTTTCTTTTGAAGCTCTACAGCTTCCCCTCCTCTCTTTGCCTTTTTCTCTTGGTTAGCATCCTGGTCTACCAACTGCACGGCTGTCATGTTCATATCCTAACTCTGTGACTTCATGTGGACCCACTGAACTCAAGAGCTGGGAGGTACCTTTGAGAACGTTTCTAAACAAGCATCTTAGAAAGAGGCTTTGGAGTGTTGGGTTGGGAGTGTGGGCATGGGGGTGCGGCTGGCTGGACTGGGCAGAAGCCCAGCTGTGTGGATCCCCTCACAGCACATTCTCAGAGGAGGGGGGACAATTCTAAGCTAAGACACTGGCATTGCCATTGAGTCTTGGAAGGAAAGATGGAAATAAGACTTCAGACATGCAGGTTAAGAACTCCGTATTTTTATGTGTTGCCCCTACAAACTAAGCAATGCCACAGGCTCTGCCCCCAAGTTTTGCCTGCAAGATATAAGATCCTCAACTAAGCTTTTGGTGGTGGAGTGTACAAAGTTACTCAGGGAGAAACTAAAGCATAACAGAGTGTAAAACTGGATCAAAGATACAGGGAAACTATTTTTATATATTATCGTGTGTGTGTGTGTGTGTGTGTGTGTGTGTGTGTGTCCATACACATGTCATTAACTGAACGCTGCTCACATCATATGAGACTGGATTATGAACCTGAGGTGAAGAATGAAGAAAGGGCACTTCACCTTTACCCCTCACCCCCTTAAAGAATTGTGTGCACTCAAATTCAGTTCATCCAACATCATCAACAGAAGCCCAGAGATCCCAGAGCCAGGATGAGAAAAAATACAGAAGTGTGCCAGCAGGAAATTCTTGAAACTTCCTCCTCAAGTCTCTTACTGCCCATTTTACAAATGGAAAAACTGAGACCCCCACCTCCCCACCAAATAACAAAGAGGTACAGAAACAAACCAGGTCTGTAACCCTAAGCCTAATGGGTCATCTCTATTCCTTGGCCATTCTGTCCCCACCCAACAGGCTAGGATGTGTGGCCTCAAGGGCAGAATGTGACCAAGACGTGCCTGTTGATTAAGTCTTTCTGTCGAATACAATAATGCTTGGAGCTTCTAGACAGAGTGTGGCTGGACATCTTAGTCTATGAGAGATGACCTCTTTCTCCAGTGTGGTATGTGTAGAGGCCTAAGATTATTCATAATATCTATCCTAGCTCTGTTCTCTTGGGGACAGCTCTGGGAAATCAATTTCCACAAAGGGGACATCATGGCTCTCTGCTTATTGGTACTTGTGTGGCCCAGTACTTGAGAAGCCAAAGCAATGAGCAAGAAGACAAATGTCAGCAACAGAGGCTGGGAGTCGCTATGGGAAACTCTCCCCTAGACGTACGATCCCAGAGTGGAGCTGTGTACAGAAGACCGGGACCCTACTGGCAGGAAAGGAGAAAGAAACTCCATCAACGGAGGGTGTGTCAGTACAAAGGGGGCAGAAAACTGGGCAGATTGAGGTGTGATGTGGGCAGATGTGGGCAGATGTGGGCAGCAGAGGACTGCACCAACTTGACTTCTACTTCTGGAAAAGGCAGCACACTTCCGTGAGTAAGACCCATGAGCTCTGGGAGACATGGCCCTTCTGGGTTAAGATCCTAATTCCTCTATTTCTAAGCTCTGTGATTTCAATGTCATTTTCTGGGTCTGTTTTCTCTTCTGGAAATAGAAATAATACACCCCACACTGCAGAGTCGGGAAGCACTAAAAGCAGGAAACAGAGAGCCCACACCTGGCCACATCTGGGTAGCAGTTGTGGTGAATACCTGGCAGAGGTATACTCCCTGCTCATCATCCCCCCCCCCCTTTGTTGTGAATTTCAAGTACATAACCCTCCAAGAACATGGGGCTTTGACCCCCTTGCCTTGCTGTGTGCTTCATGACTTTCTCTTCTCATAGCTATCATAAACCTGGGAACCAGTACATCCTGAATTCCTGGAGGAGCCCATGATGTCATCCACAGTGAGGAAAGACAGGAAGCAGTGACTGTGTTGCTACATCACAAATAATACAGACATTGGCACAGCAGTAATAAAGGTACCATGGTCGTTTTTCAATATCTTTCAATGAGTTAAGCTAGAAACTTTTTTAATCTTTTGCTCCATCCATATTTAAATGATCCCATTCTGGATTCATTAGTAAATGTCCCTTCATCCCACGTAAGTGTCCTCTCCTACCACAGTTATAATGGTAGCAGCTGGGAGAGCAGAGGACAGGGCTACAACTTGGCAGTGGTGGCACTCCTATATGAAGTGCTTCCCAATGCCAGGCCCAAGATGCATACCAGGATCCTGATGGATTGTTCCCAGGCTACCCAGTCTGGGAATCAAGTTGTTTAGACACAGTGCACTCCTTGCCAGGGTCAGGCTCCACTTTGACCCTCAAGTATTCAGCCAAGAGCCTACCTGTCATGTCTCCAGTACATTCTACCTGCAGAAAGCAGCTCTGTCCCAGGGCTGTTCCCAGGTCACATCCCATCAGGAACTGAGTCCGATTATATCCCACACCAGTGATCAATATCAGCAGCAAGACATTTCCAGCATACAGCTGTACCATCAGGAGTTGAATTCAAAGTGACCAAAAGCACAAAGGCGCCCTCCCATAAGAGTCACCCTCCCTTTCCCAGCTGCCTGGAGCATGAGAGCCTGGGCACAGAAGCCCATGTAAATCTACTTTAAATAATAAGTATCTCATATTTCTCTCTGAACATCCCAAATGAAAAGGTTCAAGTGGGATCAATGTCTTTTGTTGTGGTTCCAGTAGGAGACAGGGAACCACCAACCAAGGTCACCGTGAATGGATACTGGAAGGAGACTCAAGCCCACAGGGTTCCTCAGCTGGCAACACCAGCTTTCAGAACAGACCCAACAAATTCCTTGGGGCCAAGCCAGGCCAGATTTTCCATAACCATGACAAGCCTGCTATTTTTCACCCTCTGAAAGCCTGGGCGAAGCCACAGGGTATAGCAGAGAAACAACCAAGACTCCCAGCAAAGGGCTCCAGACAAGACTGCAATCGCTCATCTCTGGTAAGGCCAACAAGATGACGCAGAAATCCCATGAGCAGTTTGGAAGGGGAAAAGCCCAAGACAGGGCCCTAAAGACCCCTGATCTCTGGCTAGAGAGCCAACCTTCCCAAGGCTCCTGCTCCTGGAAGGTCACTCGGTTCAGAGACTCTGTGCACAGAGAACCTGACTGCACGGGCACAGAGAACATGACATCACAGCTCTGTGGACACGGCAGGGCCTCTAAATCTTAGACAAGGTGAAAAACATTGAGCAAGGAAGGCGGAGGAATGAAGATGAAGCGCTGGAAGGGCACTGACATCCCCAGCGTCCTTGGTCATGTGATAAGCTCTATTCAGAGGAAAAACCGTTCTCTAGGGAGCATCCCCTATTCACCTCTCTTTGCAAGCCGTGGCTTCCCTCCACATGCTCGCAGGTAGCCACCATAAGAAAATGTATCAGACAGAGGATCCCCATCTGAAAGAGGGTGTCTTTACTGGAGCAGTGAGTGGCCTGCGAGCAGGGGACTCAGAGAAACAGTGACACACAGCTGATCTGCTTCAAGAGGGAGTGAGCAGGACCTTTCCTCCCAGGCCAGGATAACCACATGACAAAGTCACGAATCCCTATAAAGTGTCCTGGGACTTGATTTGAGCCCAAATAAAACTCAAGAAATCAAAGATCATTTCTGGCTATTCCAAAAAGGAAGTATTTAAAGAACCTGAAAAGTGGGGAGAGTGACAACCAATGCAGGTCTTAGAGAAGTGACCTTAAGGTCAGATTCAAGAAATTTGGGCGGGGCGGTGGTGGCACACGCCTTTAATCCCAGCACTCGAGGGGCAGAGGCAGGAGGATCTCTGTGAGTTGGAGACCAGCCTGGTCTACAAGAGCTAGTTCCAGGACAGGTTCCAAAACCACAGAGAAACCCTGTCTCGAAAAAAACCAAAAACAGAAAAGAAAAAAGAAAGAAAGAAAGAAAGAAAGAAAGAAAGAAAGAAAGAAAGAAAGAACCAAGCCTCTGTCTAACAAAAAGGAAAAATATTCTAAATTGGTATACCACTATCATCTGTATTTTCAAGCTTGTTTCTAAACTGGATTTTTGTTTCATTTTTAGAGACAGGGTTTCTCTGTGTAGCCTTGGCTGCTCTGAAACTTGCTCTGTAGACTAGGCTGGCCTTGAATTCACAGAGATCCTCCTCCCTCTGCCTCCTGCATGCTGGGATTAAAGGCATGTGCCACCACCACCAGGCTATTCTGAACTGGATTTTTAAAAAAGACCACTGTTTTGCTTGTTTTAAAAAGGGGGAGCTTCCAATAGCTTAAATCATAGTTGTTATGGTTTGTTTTCTATTGCAATGATAAATAACATGACCCAAAACAACTCAAGGGAGTCGCAGGCTTATCTGGCTTTGACTTCCACCTCATAATCCATCTCTGAAGGCAGAGTCAGACGCATTCTCAGCTCCCCTCAAGAGGACTGTGTGAGAATCTACAGTGCCCACACATAGTTTTCAGACATTCGAGAACTTTTGGTCTAGTGGCCTGTTGCTAAAATTGCTTCTCTTGTAGTAGACATTAAACAATGTCTACCTTTCCTCCCACAGTCCCCACAACAAACCAAGGTAAGATGCCACCAGAGTGCACTCTAGGGAAGCAATGAGTTTATTAGATTTATTTAGAGGGAGGTGTGGGAAAGACTGCAGGCAGGAGTATAGGTAACGCTAAATCAGCCTCGCTGGAAGAACTGATGTCTTCTCCATGGCTATGTAAATGGAGAGCTCTCCCCCCACTCTAACCACATCTTGTCCTCCAGCCCTTCCCAGAGACCCCAAGGCCACATGCAAATAGAGCAGAATTCCATACAGTTGGTTGGGAGGGGTTGCTGGATACTCAGGTGAGAGTCTCATTACCCTCCCTATCCATTCTGTCCAAGCAAAGCCAGCTGTGACAACCTTTGGTAAGCATTTCAAAAACGCAAGGATCCACCCAGTTGCTTCAGATGGGCAGAAGCACTTGCCACCAAGTCTGACAATGTGAGTACAATTCACCAAAAGCCATATGGTTAGAGAGAACCGATTTCTGAAAGTTGTCCCCTGACCTCTGATCAACCTTTTGCCATGACACACTCCTCTTCCCCACACACAAAATAAATAAATTAAAAAGGAAATAAGGTGGAGAAAGACAGTGGAAGATGCCCAATGTTGATCTCTGGCCTCTACACACACTCATTCTCATACACAAGAATAGTTGGAAGTGGTTGGGGGATTAAAGTTATAACTGAGGTGACATGGACTCTAATGTGTTCTCTGTCAGTGACAGTGAAAACGGGGCACAAGGCTGGGCACCCATGTCTACTCTGTCTCAATACAATGATCACACTGTGTCCGGTAGACAACAGGACACAGACCCACTCAGATCTGAGGACAAAGATGAACGTGGACATCCAAGTCATGAAGACTCCCGACCAGAAGCCTCACGCCCAACTCCAGGCAACCATCATCCATGTACATGCAACAGCCACAACTTGCGCACCTCACCGAAAGGCAAACTCCCTAAGAAAATAGAGTTCCTGGGTATTTCCCCAGCTCCAGCCGCCAGTCATCAATCATCAACACACGTGCACACACACCATGATGCCTCGCACTGCCAAAGCAGCCTGGCCACTAAGGCGGTCAGCATACATTGTATTTGATGGTCCTCCAGCTGCAGTAGCTCACTAGCCTGAGACTAATATAAATAACTCCCTCGGATAGTGCTGGTAATTAATTCTGGTCAAGGAGCAGAAGATGGATGTGACATCCACCCCGTGCACAGAGCACAAGAGGCAGGTTTCTGAAAGGTAGAGAGAGCTACTCCAAGAAATTACTTCCACAGTGCTCTGCGAGGAAGCGAGGGCTCTGGACTCATTACTTCAATCTCGAAAGCTGTCGCTCACTGTCAATGGGCAGTTTAATCTCGCCCAAGAGCTTTCAGGCCCACAGTTAGCCCTGCGATGGTGGGTTCATGAGTTAGGGGCATTCTCCAACTAAAAGGAAGCAAGCCTCTCCTACCCAAAGAATGTCCAGCTCATGAAAGATGTAAACATACCTATACCCAGCCAAGGTACACCCGGAAGAGAGGCTGGGTGATTCTGAATCTCCCAACCCCATGCTGTCAAGATGTTTTAGGTTGTTTGGGACATCTAAATTCACTGCCTAGAAAGTGCCCCCTCCTTTATATGGTCCCCTAAGTAAGTAAGCTGACATCCAAGATTGGACTCCCACACTGTACCTGGGAGGAGGCATTTGGGTATGTAAATACTAAAGCACATAACCAAGTCACAGTAATTCAAGGAACCCTAAGAAATTATTTTCCTTTACTTGTGAGGAATAATTCACAAAGGTTTCTCTAGTTTTGTCTGTTTCAGTCTGTCTTGTTTTGTCTCTACAATGAATCGATGCTATGGGCTTTCTCAGCATCCTTGGAAGGGTAAGAAAAAGGCTCAGAAGGTCTGAGCCTGCCTAACTCCTGAACTGTTCTTCATTTCATTCCTGCCTTATTTAAATTAAGATATAATTCACTTAATGTGCAGAATCCCATAATCACCTCTCTATAGTGCTTCTCTAGGGCCTGCAACACATAGAGTTTGAGGAACACTAAATACCCAAAATACAGCAGATTAGGCCATATGCTTGTCAAGGCCTCATGGGGTTTTTTTTCTTGGTGACCTCAACCCTAGAAGACGAATCATTCTCTATGCCCTGAGTCAGCCCAGCCAATCTGCTGTCTGGCAACACTTGGAAGGTTCATAGACTTCTAGCTAGTCATAAGATGTTGTGGCCAAGCCAGATGGTGGTGCCGCATTCCTTTAATCTCCGCACTCGGAAGGCGAGGCAGGTGGATCTCTGAGTTCGAGGTCAGCCTGGTCTACAGAGCAAGTTCCAGGACAGGCTCCAAAGCTACAGAGAAAGCCTGTCTGGGGGGAGGGGGGGAGAATGTCATGACCAGCAGTGGTCTCTCAGGGAAACCTAAGACAGCAGGGAAGGAAAAAGTGTATAGAACCCTATAAGGTGGTTTTTGATCTAGGCAGCCTGTGGCCTTCTAAGCGGCCCTGGATCTGAATGCATGCATCATATTTCCTGGATGCTAAGTTGCTGACTCTTCAGCACCCAAGAGTTGTGCTCAAGTGGTCTCTAGAGCCACTGAGACTTTCCCCAGCAGAAAAAACATTAGTGATTGGCTCCTCAGCACTGGCCCGGATGCCCTAAGGAAACTTACCCAGTCCAAGACCTTAAATTCCCACAGCCAGACCTGGCCTCCACCCAGAAGCTCCTCCTCCAAAGCCTACAGTCCTAAACAAACCATGGTGCTGGAGGCTCAAGGGAGCCTTCCCCACCCACACAAACTGGAGCACCTCCCCAGAGTCCTCTGCTCTGTAGCCAGGCTTCATATCCCCAAGAAAGCACCATGGGCCCACTGGGAAAAGGAGGGAACATGTGTTTGGAGAGAATTGGGAACAGGTGAAATTTTCTCCTGACAATGTGGTCAAGCTCCATTTTTTGTTTTGTTCTGGTCAGAGCTAGTATAGATCCTGAATGAGATACAAACTAAAATAAGATGATATGAAAAGCATGACCATATTTTCCCACTAGAACATGTCAGATAAGAGCTGCTACCATTCACTGAGGCTGACTGTCGAGAACTGTTCTAGGGGCTTTACACGCATTATCTCACCAAATACAGAATGATGGTATCTCACTTGATGTATACAAGCCGCCTTCCTATCTATATTCTGCACACACGGATGCAGCCAACTGAGGATCGAAAATAGTTAAAAACAAAACTGTGCCTGTGCTGAAGACATTCAGACTTTTTTCCATGTCCTTATTCCCCAAATAATACAGGGTCGCAGCTACTTATGCCACACTTGCCTTGCATGCAGGGTAAGCAATGTGTAGTGTATTTAAAGCGTACAAGAGGATATACAAGGCCAGTGGAACAAAACCTGTGAGGCAGGTTCTTACAAACAGCACACAGACAACTATCACTTTGACAGTGCTTCCTCTATTCTAAATGCTCATACAGATTATCTGATCTCACCATCAGTTCAAAGGAAATGCTGTTATCCACCCCCACATCATACCTAAGGAACTGTGGTGAGCAAGGCTGCATAGTTTGCCCAAGGTCACATAGCTAGGAAGTGACAAAAGCCAGAACTTGAACCCAGACTTAGACCCTCATTCCATACACTGCTTATGATAAGCTCCATTTGCAGATGCAAAATGACTCAGAGCAGTCGACTCATTTGTGTAGACTCTATAAACCAGTATGGTCCACACAATGAAATGTGTAGTGGTGCATATCTTAGGGGGCTGAGAAATGGGAAGCACCATCCGTCTACAGAGCAAATCCTGAGCCGGCCTAGATACATGAGATCCTGTCCAAAAAAGGGGACCCTCATTCGACAGTCCGAGACTGTGAGTTCAAGGCCTGCCTGGAATATACAACAAGATTTCCTGCTGTGCTGTCCCACAGGGAGGCCCAGAGGCCTGCAGGGTACAAACTGAGAACGATGTCTGCTTGGTCACATATTATCAGTTGTGACCAAGTAAACCCAGCAGAAGTCCTTCCTCCAAACCTGACTACTGTGTATTAATCGCAGAGCATAGGTTCAGGAAAGGCCTCCAGAGTAAGAAAGAGTCAAGACACTCTCGTTGTCCAGACAAGGAAACAAAGGCTGAAGAGCGAGGCCTCGCGCCCCAGACTCGCAGACGGTGTGTGGCAGAGCGGAGATGACAATCCAGGCACCCACAGGAGAGCTATGCCATTGTACCAGTCATGGCTTCCTCCAGCCACATGGATTCAATTCCGGGAAGGCATCACTGTACATGTCTGGGGCCCGGGCCACAGCAAATATGCAAGACCCTGGCAACCTTGGGGGCCTAAGACACAAGAGTTCTACGGGGGCTGGAAAGACCTAATGGTACTGAGTCTTTCTGAGCACCGCCCTGAATTCTGTATGACTGATTTTAGCACCTGTCGGAGGTGGCTTCTAAATTTGGAACTGGCATCGGAGGCGGTCTGTTGCACAAATGTATATTTCCTCAGGAACAGTTGTCAGAAACAGTAAAACTGACAGAAAACAACTGTTCCTTCACACCTTGACAACACTGGGCTGTGAAGCCAGAGGACCACAAACAAACACAGTTTTAGCCATCCTGTCTTACAAACTTCACCTCAGCTCTCAGGGTCTGGCCATACCTGGGGGGTGGGGTATGCATGTCTTTGTGAGAGGGGTGGGCAAGTATATACACCTGCTTGTGAAGGCCATGGGAACCCTGCCCCCACCCCTGCACTGGCCTGTAGTTGGCTGCTCCTGCTGCCCTTTGAGTCCCAGAGGCCTCTTGTCTCCACCTCCCACCTCTCAGTGCTGAGACTACAAATACCAAGTATCACACCCAGGTTTTGTTGCTGTTGTTTTGTTCTGTCTTACTATAGGTTCTAGGAATTGAAGCTGGGTCATAGTGCTGGTACACCAGGCCCTTTGGTTGAGCCATCACCCCAGCCAGGGTCCATAAACTTCTTAATGGAACTCCCAAGGAGTCTCCATTTTTAACCCCACTTGTCAATAATAGTCCCTAGGCCCTTCGTTCTCTTTAGATGCTTGCCATCACTGAACTGGGCGCCTGAGTCACGGCTCATTTAGGGCGCTAACCTGCACTTTATGCGCTGAAGTCACTTCGGTAGAAGTCGCAGCTTAATTTTAATCACCTCCTCCTTTGCCTTCCATTCAGTTGCCTATACCCAATTTCACACATGTTCCTTGTACTCTGCACACGCCATTGTGCTGGAGGCATGGAGGAACCTCTTACTAAGGAAACCTGGAAACCTGACAGACGGGATACACATGGCAGTAAAGAGCTGAGACATACAGCTTCTCATGAAAATGCCTCACCATCCCCTGCCCAGAACAGATGTGGGAAAAATTACTCTTACGCCCTGAAATTTTCCATTCTTGATCTCAACCCAAAGGTGACTTTTTTATTTTTAAGCTGAAGCCAAAAAAAAAAAAAAGAATCAACTATTTTTGATTCGTGCCCAGGCTGAAGAGACATGCTTTGTTCTTGTAAAATCGAGGTAAGACTTTTTAAACACATAGGTAGCTCAAACAGCGGAGCTTCAAAAGCTCAGAACCTTCCAACTGGCTAGCGTGCAAAGGACGGCACCTTTGCTCTCACAGCAAAGCCAGGAATCACCACGCATCCCTTCACCCCTTCACAGTGCAGGCACGGTGAGAGTCTCCGGGGTGGGAATCCATCACCCATCCTTCCGTGGAGCTCTGTGGCAAGTTCACAGCAAGCCCACAGCATTTACGAACTGTGTGCCTGTGAACAGCTCACTCAAGCTTTGCAAACCAGGTTCACTGCAGATGTCCTGCCCGTCCCATGGCATCGTGATGCCAACGGGCCAGAGAGATGTCTCAGTAATTAAGAGTGTGTACTCTTCTTGCAAAGACCAGAGTTCAGTTCCCAGTACCCACCCTGGGCAGTTCACGTCCGCCTGTAACCCCACCTCCAGGGGATGCAATGCCCTCTTTGAAACCTGGCAGTCAATTACACTTACGTGTGAAAATCTGCCCTCTGCTTCCTCCCACCCCCACACATATAACATATATATAAACTGTGGTAAAAAACAAGAGGGACCAGGGATGTGAAGGAGCTTTGTAATTAGAGTTCAATATAAACTCACACTTGGATTATTCAGCACATAGGACAGAGGGGTGTGGTTTGTTCCTTAGAGCTACAAATGAAAGATACTGGCAATAAAGAAAGTGGGTTATTATCAGGCAGAAAATAAAGAGAAAAAAAAAACAGTGAGTAAGATCCATGGACCTTTAGACAAGACACATTCCACGTAATCAGCCATCAAGACAGGCTTCCTGTAAGAGAAAGGCTCCCTTTGTACTTGTGACTCACATAACACTAAATGCAGGGACTTGCAGCTAAGTCCTTTCCCTATATCCAGACCTCTTCAATGTCTTTATCCATCCTGCTTGTCCCAGCATCCCCTGCATATCACATCGCCCTGTATGAGTGTGAAGGCCAGATCAAGAGCTAACTCAGTGGTATAGAGCTAACCTATGCAAGGCCCTGGGTTCCATCTCCCGTAATTCCGGTGGGGAGCCACAGTGGACCATCTTGGTTCCAAAACAGGCCTTGTGCCAACCAGCTGGGTGACCTTGAGCAACTGAAATCCTGTGAGTCACTTTCCCCAATGTTAGTGGCAGGTCCCTCCCAAGAAAGTAGGCGCGAGAATTAAAGGCGTGGATATCATCTGACACTTGATGTTTGCTGACAGAATACTGGTTGGTAGCCCTGTGGCTAGAGTGGGGGCTAGGCCTTCAGCTGGAGCAGACTGTTGCTAAGGCCAACAAGAGCTCTGAGCACATGGCTGCCCACATGATGTATGAACGTGAGCCTCCCAGCCCCAGTCACCCCACACTGGATTCCTAGGTTACTGTACTTTCCACGTCAGGGACACACAGACAAGCTGTGTCTAATGTCTCTTGCTTTGTAGATTCCCAGACATGTGTAGGGATATGGATTCCTGAATCTCTCCTTTGTAGGGCTGAAGAGATGGCTCAGTGGTTAAGAGTACTGGCTTCTTTTCCAGAGAAAAGTCCCAACACTCCAGTCCCTAACATTCACTGGTAGCTCACAACCACCCATAACTCCAGTTCCAAGGGATCTGACACCCTCTTCTGGCCTCCACAGGCACTGCACACACATGGTGCACATACATCTATGCAGGCAAAACATCTATACATGTAAAATAAAATCTGAACACATTTGTCTCCCTTTACTCCTCTTCTGCTGCCCTAATACACAGAGATGATGAGGTAGTGACTATAGATTAACATAAAGGAAATATCTGTCAGTGAAATTGCAAAACGAGGCCTTGACAGTGACTGCCTAGGAATGTGTTTCTTGGGCTCACTGCAGACCTATTCAGATTGAATCCCACTGTCAGAATCATAGCTCTCTGAGAAACGTCCTCTTCCTACCCTCCTGGAGCCCTGGTCCTAGTATTCAGATGACAGTGATCTCCCTAGGACCCTGCTATGGGCAGTCATTGTGTCCTAGGAGAAGCACTTCTCACCATGCACGAATGCTGTGGGAAGCATTTAAAAAGAGGGTTTCCAGTTACCAATGGCATGCCTGGAGTGTCCTGATGCTGCCTGCAGCTGTCCCACGGAAAGCAAGTGACGTCATGTGCAGGCCTAACCATGCTGAGTTCCAAGGCTGTGCTTAGCAGAAGGTTCTTTGGAGGCTGAGCCCCTGTCCATCGGGTGGGAAGAAGCTGGCTCTGCCCTGGGATAACTTGGTTCTCTCCTGAGTAGAACTCAATTGTCAAATCTCAGACTCACAGCAGGAAAGAGTTGCACATTATCCCAACTGTCCAAGGCAATGCATTTGGCTGCTGTTTTTACCACGTGCCATGTCATGTCCAGGGCTCAGAACACTTGTCACTCCTCAGTTTCTTACTGTGCTTGACTTGTGGTGTATATAAAAAAAAAAAGTCTTCTCTCCCTTCACTTCAGAGAGACTAGGGAAAGAGAAAAGACAAGAGGGCAAAGAACAATCAGGATGCAAGAACATGAGAGGAGAAAGTGAGGACGGGCACACGAGAAACAATTATTTTTCCTCCCCCTGCCCAGGGCACTGCACTGGGGACACCCTGGCAGATCCTGTCCTCCGGAATATCTAACCAAAAGAACAGATGCAGAACGCTTGCAGAGTACTGTGACAGACTGGGCCCTGAGCCCTAGACCAGAGTTCAAGCTCAATGCAGAGCAGATTTCCCAAGGGCTGGGATCAGATTAATTAGAATTTGCAAGCTGTGCCCAGTTAAGATCCGTATCTGACACCATGTTAGTCACTTTCGGGCCCCTCTTAAAAATCAGAACGCTGCCATCCATCACCTCCCCGGGCCACCCAGCAACAAGACTCTTCCACTGGCTTCAAGATAAATGTGGGTGACTCGTGGCTGGCAGGGGAGGGGGCACTACTAACAATCATTGACCTGAGGCAGGAATTCAGTTAAACTATGGATTTTCGGGCTCTTCTCTGGGGGATGGGGGAGGTGAGTGGAATCATCTGGACTCTACAATCAAGGATGGACGTTGAAAAGGAAAGGAACAGCTTCCAAACTACCTAGCACAAACTCTTCCAGCAAACCTGTGGCTCCTGTGGTGCAATAAAAATTTGAAAATCCAAAATTACATTGTAACCTAAGGGGTTGCATGGCCTGAAATTGAAACACTCAGGTGTGGACCAGGCCTTCTTAAGACCAATCTCTACTTTCTTTCCAGTCCCTTATGACATGTTCATGAATGAAGGAAGGGCAAAGGGAAGAAGGGAGAGGGGGAGGGAGGGAAGGAAGGAAAGAGGAAGGGAAGAAGGGAGGAAGGGAGGGAGAGAAGGAAGGGAAGGAGGGAGAGAAGGAAGGGAGGGATGGAGGGAGGGAGGGAGGGAGGGAGGGAGGGAGGGAGGGAGGGAGGGAGGGAAGGAAGGAAGGAACTAAGGAAGGAAGGAAGGAAGGAAGGAAGGAAGGAAGGAAGGAAAGTAAGTTGGTCTTTGACTTATCCCTAAATAGGTCATCTATTTTAGGATGTTCTTCAGGTGAATGAATCTAAGAGCTTTGGGCTACACCATGGTCAAACAGTGAAATTTCCAGGAAGTACATATTATATTAAGCTGAATGCATAGAGATCATAAATGACCCAGGAATTAAGTAAAAATGCTCGCATTCAGAGTTTTGCGGATTTAAAGGTAGGGAACGAGGCGGTGTGAATCCTGACAAACACCTCATCACTCAAAATATTGCACATCTAAGATTAGCAGCAGAAAATACAGGGGGATTCAGTCTCAGAAGCCGTGTTCAGGTTCTCAGAAAGGGCAAACAGGAACAGTGACCAGTAGAAGAAAAGAACTTGGACTGGATGGCAGTCTGAGGGAGGCCGGCCAGGCCCAGAGTCCACAGCATCCAGGCTGTTCACGGCAGGAGGGCAAGTGTGGGCAGGAAACCACAGAGAAGACAGCAAACGGTCCAGACACTCTGAGAAGTCTCAGGTGTGCGTGGGGTGGGGGTAGGGGACAATCAGGACAGCTTCGCGCGACTCAAGATTTGTGACTAACAGATGTGACTTGTAAGAACAAATGTTAGCTTCCTCTTCTCCAAACTGGAGAGAACAGACCATACAGTAAGTTTGCAAATGGCAGGCCTTGGCCCAGCGGACAATCACGAAGTATAATCGCGGGTTGCAAGCAACATTTTTAAGGTGATGGAGTAGGATGTAACAATGCAAAGATGAAATTGAGGGGATGCAGTGGGATAGGATGGGGTCAGGTAGAACAGGATGCCGTGGAAGATTTCCACAACCCCACACCACAGGGATGGAAATCGTTATACTCAAGTCCTAGGCTCAGGCTGTGCTCCTCATCCGGCTGTTGACATGTATCCCTTATAATCCAGTAATATTTTTAAAAAACGACCTCAAGCTGAATATCATGTGAAGAATAGCTATTTTTTTCATGAGCTCTTGTTTATGTTTTATCATAAACAAGAAAGATTTTAGTTTTGTTTCTGTATGAGTCAAGGTCATTCCATATAACCCAGGCTGGCCTGGGACTTGTTACATAGCTTGAAATTCACAGTACCCTCCTGCCTCAGCCTTCTGAGTACTGGGGTTACTAGCATGTACCTCCATACCTGACTCAAAATAAGGTTATGAAGTCTTTCTACACCTCGGGTTTCGGGTGTCTTTGGTATCATGCATGCAGCTTGCCTCCTCGTTGTCAGGCCTCATAGCATCTCTCAGGAGCGCTCAGGCCCTGGCTGCTACAGGAGCTGAGATGGAGACCACCACCCCTTACCCTCTTAACCTAGTCTGTGCAGGGATCAGCCTATGCACCTAATAAATGATGACCAGACTCCGTGTTTGTTGCCCAGCCTCCTGGGAAACGGGCAGTGGCATGGCCAAGGGATTACTTTGGGGTAAATATTTCTCTAAACCTCATTCTTGCCACCATCCCCAGTACTCAGAGTGAGGGGGCCAACTTCCCCCCAACAGTTCCACCATCCTATCCAAGGGAGCAAATGTCCTGACTCAAAATGTAATACAGGGAGTTTAGGCTATAGAATTCCCCCCAAAGAAATCAATTCATAGGGCATTTATGGTGAAGTGATTGGGAAGACATCATCTGGCATAGTGAATCTGAGACCTTTTAGAAGGTATCTTAATGTAGCAAAGCATCCTATGCATTGTGCTCCTCCATGTTACACATATCTGTGTACATTTATATGTGTGTGCATGTATATGTACATATATGTATATGCGCATACATGCACATGTAAGCAGGCATTACATAAGTGGAGTCAGGACATACACAGTATATACTGTGCTGTTGAGTCAGGACATACACGGTATATACTGTGCTGTTGAGTCAGGACATACACAGTATATACTGAGATGCAGAGTCGGGACATACATGGTATATACTGTGCTGTGGAGTCGGGACATACACAGTATATACTGAGATGCAGAGTCAGGACAGACACAGTATATTCTGAGATGCAGAGTCAGGACATACACAGTATATTCTGAGATGCAAAGCAAATGACCCGGCTCAAAACAAGCCCTAGAGCTACACATTAGTGGTAAATGGTGGGTAGCAGGAAAGAAAGAGAAAGGGTAAGCTGGGATCCCTAACACTGGTCTTTCCCTTGCTCAAGCAGGGTTGTTTCATCAATCATGGTCATCTTGAAAGTGACCCAATCAGCAAGGTACATCACTGTGGTGTCACCCTGAGGCCACAGTGGGCATCCAAGCTAGCCTCCCTCAGGCAGGACTCATGGATGCCTTTTGGGGTACAGAAGGAAATCTGTCCCTCTGCCTTCTTCAGGCCCCAGGCAGCTTCCCAAGACACTTGCATATCACTGGAAGGCAGATAGGAATTAGACGGCCTAACTGGCAGCCCATGATTCAGGCTTAGTATACCACCTAAGGTGCTGATGCTCAGTACCAGATGCACACTGGAACCACGGGGAAGCGCTTCAGACTTCCAGTGTCACTGGCACACCCAGATGTTCCTCAGTCCCCTCTGGTCATTTGCCTCAATGCCCCTGTGGTGATCCCAATAAGCAGCAGAGCTGGCTGCCCGGAAGAGCTCTTCCTCATGACCGTGAGTCCTGAGCCCACTCCAAAAGACCAACTTTTGGCATTAGGTAAGACTTGAGAGTTTCCATTTCTAAGAGGCTCCCAAGCAAAGCTGATGCCGCTGAGCTAGGGAAAGATCTAGAACACTGAGAATCAGCACTTGGGACCTATGGGCTGACCTGTCTCTCCTGACTGAGGAGAATGTTTCCTGGCTGAAGAAGCGGTAACCTACAGTGGAACACTCCTTGGGTCTTCTGCGTGCATGCCTGGGAATGGAGTGAACCCTCTGGCTAGAGGTCAGAAGTTCTGGGTGGGACTCCACCCGCACTGTGAGCAGCCGAGCTCTGCACAAGAGTGCCTGGCTTCCAGGTTCATCTTCTACCCCCAGTCTCTCACTGCAGGCAAGCCTTGTCCAGGCAACAGTGACTGCATGTTCGTGTCCTGCCTACAGATGCAGGAGAACATGTCCTTCACTCGGGAAAACCACCCAGGTATTGGGTCCCACCTTCATCTCTGAGTCTCAATTCCTCCATGTAAAGCGAACCATGTTCCCTCATCCCTCTCCTTCGTCTCTGCCATAACAGAACTGGGATGTGCCTCCTAAGTGCCCAACATATGCTGTTTACACCCCCATGCCGCTCAGAGACTAGCTCGACACAATAACAGAGACAGAGCAATCATCACTGCAGGAGAGGATGCCATGAACCCCTGTGGGGCGTGAGGTGAGCAGCTGGGATGAGGGAGTGCTGGAGGAGAAAGATATAGCCTCCTGGGTTCAGTATCTTGGGCCTGCCACCCCTCTTCCTCCTGAGGAACTGGCCCAGTCTGTAGTTTTCCTAAACAGACATATTATTAGACTTCCATCTAACTGCCTGTGTTTGTCTGGATGGATCAGCCCTGCTCTGAGCCTTCACTAAACAAGTTCTATTTGTAGTGTCCGGTGCTTAGTTCAAAGACTTACAACTGGTCAGAGTACTACGGCAAAGTGATTGTTGAATTCTGGGCCCTAAACCAGGTATCTACACCAACACCCCACCCCACCTCACGGCTCAGAGAACATCACAGAAGAGTAGGAAGAAGAAAACCTAAGTGCCAGAAAAGGTCGTTCTGGGAAGGTGTCTGCTGGATGTGACATGGTTGGAACTCACAGTGACTCTGATTTTCCTGCATGAGACTGGGACTGTCCAAATCCCATCATGCAAAGGGGAGGGGTTTCTGAGGGCCCATCCCTCTCTCGGGCCTATGGGCAGTTGACGGTCACTGGGGAAAGCAATGTCATCTTTAGTGGTGTTGTCACTGATTAAGGGGCCTGCATGACAGTAAATGACTCCCACACATGCTCATGAGAACAAAAAGAATTATTAGTAAACTCAGTGAGTCACAAAGAAATATAGTAAAGGAAGTGAGGCTTGCTGAGAAGAATAATATCGGTGGAAGAGGACATAAGAGGAGGATGGATGATGGGAGAGGAGAAAATGATGAAAGTTCACTATCTATGCCTGTGTATGAAATTATGGAAGAATAATGTTTTACCGTTTAAAACATAAAGAACAAACCGGTGGACCACAGGGTAGATTCTGTGGTGGGGATGGAAGACTAGCAGGCTCTAGAGAGGAGCTAAGGAACCAGGCATCCTGACCACAAGCAAGGACAGACTCGAGGGCCCAATGTGGTTTCTTACATCACTGGAACCCTGAGCTCCAGTAGTAAAGGAGGACCAGCTTCCAGCCATCTCCACAAAACAGAGCAGAAACAAACAGGTGTCACATCTTGCCGTCTCTCCCCAAGGGTTCTGGCCACCCAGATCCCCCATTAACTGGGGCTCAGGGTCACCTCCTTGTAGGACTCCATGGCCTCTTTATGTAGAAAGCACTCCTTTGCACTCCCTGTGTGCTGGGCTGGCATTAAAACCAGTCCTCACTGTGTCTCCCCCACGGAAACATGAAGTAGAAACAGAGCCCATGGCTGAGCCTCTCCTCTCTAGAACACGGACAGGTGCCTCGCACTCAGTCCTGACTGATGACTAAGTAAACCATCTCAATCCCCAGGCTTCCTTCCTCTGGGAGTCGCTAGGGGTCTCCCTCTTTTTCTCACCCAGCTTGAGAGCCACTCAATCAAGGAGAGGAAAAGACAAAGGGGGAGGAGCTTCTTCATCAAGGACGAGTCAGTGGCAAGTCAGACAGCTAAGGCAGGAAGAGGATAAAGCGGGAAACGAGAAGACCTCACGGCTTTGGGCAGTTCCTGAGAACCTGCAGAGTTATGGCAGCCAGGTGGGACTAAGAAGGAGGCCAGTGCCACAACCAACAGAGAGCCTTAGAGACCAGGCCAAGGGGCCACGATGGTATCCCACAGCCCAGGTGTTAACAAACTTTCCCATAACGATCTCTTCCCATTACCCAACTCTGCCACTGTGGTGCAAAAGCAGTCAAAAGATATAGAATGGGGTCTATGTGGCTGTGTTCCAATAAATCTTTATTTATAGAGACGGAAATTGTAATTTCTCATGTTCATGTGTTAAAAAATAGTATTTCTCCTTTTGGCCTTTCCCAACCATTTCAAGATATATAAACCATTCTTAGCTCCTGGGCCACAGCTAGAGACAGGCAGTCTGCCTTTGCCACCACTGTGGCCCAACCCCAAGGCTTTTGGAATGGTTTAGATAAATAAAGGGAAAGAGCCCAGCAAAGGAAATAAAAGCTAGGATATCCCCCTTTGTGGTGCTGTTCACCTCTGCGCTAGGGAAGTGCAACAGGTCTTCCAGGGCCATTTTCACCAAAACCCTAAGTCGCTACCTCCTATGAGAAGTAAATTAAAAACAAACATTCATGCCAAGCTTGCATTGGATAACAGCCCATCATGCTAGCAAAGTAAATCGACATAAACCATTTTACCACTCTGCACAAATCAGGATCAACTTTTCACAAGAGAAACTTTAGTATAAAAAATAGGGGAAAGTATGAGATTGTGTGTGCATGGGGGAGAGGGGGTGAGTTTTGCTCTGCTGGTCCTCTTTGGGTTTACAGATTATGCAGGGCTACTTTGGCCTGTCCTAGGCTCCTCTCATAGCCCAGAAAGGATCCAGGACAGGCTGTGTATGATGAGATGCCCCTTGCTCCCTCACACGAGGCATCTATGTGTACTTGGCAAAGAAAATCAAAGTCGCAAATCCCAAGCAACCAAGAGCACAGGACAAAGACAAAACCTGTCCTTCCAGCTGAGCCTACTGTTGTTGCTTTCCTGGGACTTAAGGTACAACCCGTGAAATCACACAGATCTCAAAGGCCTCACGCTCGATAAAATGTTCTTTGGTGACATCATAGTTCTCAATAAATCTTGACCATGGGCCCCTGTTCACACTCTGCATAGGTATTCAATTCCACACAGAGCGAAGCAGCTTGGGTCACAGCAGGGCTTCTGACAACTTCTACATGTATCTATCCCATTATACATTTGGGGACTGGGAAGTAACAGCAGACTGAGTCCAGGGGCCCAGAAGACCAACTACGAGCCAAACTTAGCCGAAACTCCATCAGTCACTTGCCCTCCACTAGTCCCTGCTTTAACTGGAGGGCCACAGTACTTCTTGGAGTCTCCTGAAACCAATGTCAGTTCAGAACTAGTATCCAACAGGCCCCAGAAAGTCTGATTGTTTCCTTTTCCCCAATATAGAGTTACCCCAGTAAAAGGTCATAGTCCCATCTGGGGAAGGATGGAAGAAAAGCTAACAGTAAATTTCTTTGGTATTATATTAAGATCCTTCTTCAAAGAGACCTGGCCTTCCCTTCATTCAAAGGGCTCTGGGTCTGGGCTCATCAGCAGTGTTGTCAGAGTTAACCCAAGCTATGGGACACCAGTTACCTGCTTGCCCGTCATGACACCATTGGGCAATTATATTCAAGTTCCTACTTGACTCCATCCTTCTAAAAGGTAATGTCAGGTCAGATACCAGAATCTATTTGATACCTAAATCTATACTTCTAAGCCAGGCAAGACAAAGACACCATAGTCTGGGGCAATCTAGACTTCATGGCCCACTGTCTCCATCCCTATTTGCCTGGTGTTTTGGAGTTCATACTTCTGCACATCATCACTGCTTAGTCCAAAGCAGCTCCAGGATGCTTGCTGGAATGCTGCCTGGGGCATAGCCTCGTAGGGGTGCCTGTGCAGGCCCACCTTCTTCTCTGACTGCAGACCCCTCTGTCCTTAACATGAAGAGAGACTTCAAAACAATATCTGAGCTCAAGAATGAGAGAGAAAGCAAAATGGGGAGCAATGCTGCCAGCTACCCATCCACCTCTGATCTCCCAACAAAAAAGTCTGCTGCAGAATAAAACCTCCTTTCAAAATTTCCACAAGCTAGGAACTGTGCCCTTAGGACACAGCTCTGAAGTTTCATATCTCCTATCTTCCAAGTGCTAAGAAGACTGGAAAATTCTCTAGCAAGATCAAAGAAAATGTATCTCCATCCTGCACCCACCAGAACAAAAGCAGAGTCCACGTCCAAACTCACCAATGATGTCATTGCTAACACTGAGCCCAGGGCCCTGGCCCTGGAGCTAGTCAGCCTGAGTTTGAGTCTTGGTTGATATAATCTCTAGCAAATTGCCTTGGGTAAGTTTCTTGACTTTTATATAACTCAGTGTCCTCCTCTGCAAAACAGATAGACCAATGTCTGCCTTATGGGACTATTATGAAGCATTAAAAACTACACATATGTAGATGAGAGCTGAGCAACTGCTCAACAGATATCGCCATCTATAAGCACTATGTATGGTCTTAGAATAAAGTATTCTTCCCAGGAAGTAATCCCAGCCTTGGGATGCCTGAAATCACTGCCCAGGGACAAGCAAGCAGTATTGCTCTTTCTCAGTCATCTCAATGAAGTACCTGCCCTTAGATGCACATGAAGACAGCTCATAGAGTCATGCTTCCTTGGTGGCCTCCCGGATCTGAAATTGGAGATCTTAGCACATGGTGGGGCTGAGGGAACCTGTCTACTTCCCTAGGAGACCTTCAGCCAAGTGACTATGTAGAGATGAGCACACGCGTGCCATGTGGGGCAAATAGTCAGTCAAGAAGGCTACATTTTCTCTGCTATGTAGCCTTACTCATACCTACCACCAAACTCAGTACTAGTGTCCAGGGCAAAGTTGGCTTTGGCAAGATAAAATTTTTCGATCACCCTCCAACCTGCCTGCTTCAGTCTCCAATATCATGGGACCCCAATTTCATGTTGAGTATACATATTACTCATAGTCTCAGAACTGTCATGGTCAAAGGAACCTCACTGTCAAACTCATAAGCAAGGCATCTTTTGAGACCTCCCAGAACCTGAACTTCATGTTTCTTCCAGTTCCTCCCTGGCTGTGACCTTTGCTTCTGTTCCCTGGGCTTGCAGACTAAGCTTCTCCTGGTCAGCTCCACTCTGGCCACACCACAGCAGATCCCACAATGAGCAGCTAAAACAGAAATGACAGTGAGTCAACGACTCACTGGCCCAGATGTGCAGAAAGAGGGATGGGGCATGCATGGCCAGGGGAATCCAGGTCCTGGCAGACACACACCGACAGTCTCGTGAGGATCACCTCTCACACAGAATACTACTTCAGAGGCAGAGAGCAGCCCTGGGTCCCGGTTGTAACCCCAGGAGCATTTTGTCACAAAGAAAAGATAATTTTTATATATTATAATAGTATGTTTGTCCGTGAGAGCCCAGGATGCTGTCATCTTCTAAGATCTCTAATCTAAGTATGGTGGTGAGCAACTCCGGAGCCTAGAGGAGGGAAACTGACTTCTTACACAAGCACAGCTAGGATCCCAGGTGCCCTTGGTATAACCTCCATGGCACAGCAGATGGAGCTGTGTGTTAACCATTTATGCCTCCGGAGCTACTCCAGGGGCAACCATCCTTGTCTGTCAGTCATTCTCCTAACTCCTAACTGCGCTGGCTCAGTAAAAGAGACCATGATCTCACCCAGGGAGAGATGACTTCCGGACAGGAACTTGACCCCAGGAAGATCAAAGAGGAGTTTCTTTTCTGATACGTAAGTTTCATCTACTGGGGACTGGTGTCAGGCACTGCCAGGGCCTGGATTTATGAAGCAGCGTAAGCAGTTCCTGTGTTCTCATTAAAGGCATGCTTTATCACACTTCACCAAGGATCTCATTGAGTATTTGTTTATTTCTTCAATTGCTTGGTTCATCTATAAAAATCCAAGAATTCAGACTTGTGTACCTTAGCGGGAAGAACCTGGGGTCGGAAGAATGATGTCAGTCCCCAGCGATGCATTCTGTATCACCATCCCCCAGTCTAACCCCAATGACCTGGCCCAAGAATCTAACTGTAAATAAGAACTTGGGCCTGAGTCCTGATGAGTCTCTCATCACAGAACCTGCACAAACTCAAGCCCAACAAAATCCCAGCCTGGGCAGGGAGAGGTGGGAGCTGTGGCCATCTGACTGTTTTGGGGACAGGAAAAGCCAGCTTTTCCTGCAGTGAGACCTATCTATCACACTCCAGGCAGGCCCCAGACCAGGGAGTCAAGACAAACTAAACTCAGCTGGTTTTTGTTTTCTTTTAAAGGTAGGAGAACATAAAATTGGATGAGAGGTAGAGGAGGATCTGACAGGAATTTCGGGGGAGACATGTAAATGTGATCAAAATACATTAAATCTTCAACGAATGAATAAAACCATTATTTAATTTTTTAAAAATGTTCATTAACCTTACTTGTTCATGCACTGCACTGTTCTCAGCTTGTTCCATTTCCGTCACCTCTTCCATCACTGCTTGTAAAAATGTGTATGCACACTTCAAGGCTGAGCTCAACTGTCATGTCCTCAAAGGAGACTTACAGGCTCCCCGATTCAGTAGGCGAACTGCTTTCTTGTCCTGTTTGATGGCAGGTGGACTGGATGGTTGGCTTCTGCCTTTCAGGAATATGGGCCTACACCCCTGGAGTTGTAGCCTTCTAGATAGGTGTATTACATGACCCATCAGACTGTGAGTCAACCGCCAGGTCTCATGCTTGCTTGCTGTCTTCAGTGTCAAGAGAAAGAACGCTTGTTCATTCTCCAGAAGTACTTTCTGAACCCCCCTTCTCACAGCACAGCTGCCACAATGACCTTCAAGGACTGCCTGTTTATCAAAGCCAGAAGCCAATCTGAAGGCACACACTTAGCATGACAATAAAGCCCAGCAGCAAGCTTCACAAGGCACTTTTTCTAGCCTCAGGTAACTGGGGCCTGATGTTTACTCTGCTCAAGTCTGCACACAGTACTCCCTGGATCTAACGGGAAAACGTTAATTTTGCAATCCTCACATTGAGACTGTGGCCTTAGATCCTGGTCGGGCTCCTATGGTCACTCTACTGAGCTATTCTCACCACATTTACGGGTCTGGGGATTAGGAACTAGAAAGAGCAGTAATGCCAAGTTATTGTTGCATGTTGGACAGCCTCCTCTAATGCTCTACAGGAAAATATTATCCTGGATTCTGCATGGGCCACACCCCCACCATGCCATTCACAGGAAAAAGGGAAAAGAAGTCCAACAAGTAACAATTTCTGTCCCATCTCCTGAACAAAATAGAGATATAATAATGAATTAAATGATTTGAGTCCTTACTAGTAACTGCTAAGTGTTACTGTTTATTAAAAAGCTAATAATCCGTTCCATTTTTAAATTATGCAAAAAAGTCAATATAATAAATTTAATTAATTAAGCCTAAAATTAATGGAGCAGAATCATAAGGGAGGAGGGAAGTAAGTTCTAGCATCTACATTTTTCTCCCCATTTAAAACATGCTGATAAAATGACAGATAAAAATTTTTAATGTACCTGCCACGGGAATTTTAACTGGTCAACGTGCAGACTCAGCCCTCTCCTGGGGTGGCTGGGGTTGCTGGAGGAAGGAGACAGCATTCCTTAAACTAGCCTGTGCTGTTGACTCCTAACTCTGCTTTTGTTTCATCTGTTGCTATTATTCAGTCTTCCCCCTGCTTAATAAAATGACCGCATGGCACGTTCTAAACAACCATGCATAATGTTTCCAAACAAAGCACCATTTGAACTTGTGTTTTCTGGACTGCTGCCCTCTGCCACGTGAAGTCCAAGCACCCTCTTTGCTTAGAGACTCAATGCCAAGGTTGCGCCATAACACCCTACAGCAAGCAAGAGGCCTCCTCTGAGGCCTCCCAGAACAGGCTTGTATAAACACAGAGTGTGGCTCTTGAGGTAGACATGAAACATTTGTACTCTTCTCTGCAAATGTAAAATGAAGAAACAAAGCTAATTATACAAGCTAACCCCACTCCTACATTCTGAACTGTCCAAACACACTCTGCTCAGCAGCATGCACTTCTATGGCTTGGCATGGATGGGACCAGCGGTGGGGGGTGGGGGGAGGGCAGTAGAGGGAGGGAGTAAAGGGCCTTGTCTCATAAGCTCACAGAGATCAAAGTAGAGAGAACAGAGCCAGTGTGCCAGCATCTGCTGGTTTGGGGATCTCAGCAAGTGGACTGGGCTGTGGGCTCCTGGGCATCCAGAAATGAGCACTTCTTTAGTATAATCAATGGGAGGCACCGTTGGCCCAGTCCTCACTAATAAGTCTTGGTTCTGCAAAGTGTTCAGGGACTTTGTAACATGTGTCCATCAGCAAACGCTTTCTAGGTGAACACGATACCCAAGGCCCAATATTAATCATCAAATTGCCCTTATGAGTATACAGATTATACAGATGCCTTACTCTATAAGGAAGGAAGATCTACCTGTGCAAAATGTTTACAACTTATGTGGAGACACAAAAAACAATCCAATTGAAAAGAAAAATAATGCTGTACGCACCCAAGTTAGTACTCATCAAACTTTGGTCAGGATTACATTTTAGGGTCATGTTTAAAACAAAAAGAGAAATCCCAACAGCCTTGGATATTCTAATTCTTAAAATCTGGAATCTAGGCCCCTATATCTTTAATAAGGAGCCATGAGGTTTTAAAATTAACAAGAACCCCTACACTAAGTGGTGAGACAGGCATTCATAATGACCCCATGAAGGTCGATCTTAAGTGGGTCTCCTGGGGCCAATACAGGAGGGACGAAAGTCTCAGTGGGGGACAAATCCTTCTGAGATCTGGATGATGTGTCATCTTCCTGCCCAGAATCTTCCAGCTGCACAGTGTGGCTCTCGAGCTTCCAGGTGCCGCCTTTTCCTCTAGCAGTGCCTTGTGAGTTTCCCTTAAAGCAGTGCTTCTCCACCTTCCCAGTGCTGTGGCCTTTAATACAGTTCTCCCTGTTGTGGTGACACCCCAACCAAAAAATTATTTTTATTACTGCTTCATAACTGTAATTTTGGTACTGTTATGAATTGTGATGTAAATATCTGATATGCAGAATATCTGATAGGCAACTCCTGTGAAAGGGTCTTTCAGGAAACCCCCCCAAGGGGGTCATAGGCTGAGAACTGCTGTCTTATAGAGATTAAAACTTCCTGACTGTTACGGAAGTTAAACTCACTATATGTGATGGCTATCTCCACCATGGGTTAAGATAGACAGAATTTAATGATTTAACCTTGTAAAGGTTTTTTCCACCCTTCATGTAGTTTCTGTATCCTGAAAAGGATCCATCTGCTTCCAAATAATACACTGGTAAAAGCCAAGTGTTGTCCTCAGTAAGAACAAGGAAAAGCAAAGGTGGTCACACACCTCATCTGCCCCACTGTGCTGGTGCCAGACATGGAAACAGAAATAGAGTCACAGTGACCAACAGCACCACCTCCAGCAGAGCCATCAGGCAGGGGGCAGGCAGGGTCAATTAACACGGCAAGGCAGGCCATGCAACAGAGGACACACTCAGGACTCAGAGCGACTTCACTGACCACAGCCAAGGTCAGTTCGAGCCATAGCCTTAGTCAGTCTCCTTTTCTGGGGGCTCATAGTCTCCCGGCTCAGATGGCTCATGGGATAAAAGGGTTGGATAATGCCTCAAGTGAGGGCAGATGCCAGCGGGGGGGAAAAGGAAGGCAAAAGACACCACAAAGGTCACATGGTAGCAGCAAGCCACTGCACTCAGATCTAAGGTCCTCATCTACCCTACTCGAGCTTAACCTCTTTCTCCAGGAAGATTTCTTGGGCCTGTCCATTGGTGGTAACTTATTTTTCCTCTTAACATTTAGATTATGTGTTAACAATTAGCCAGGGCCACTGGGCCAACAGCATTGACACGACTGGAAGTCACTGAAATACAGTTTCTCAGGCGCCAGTCACACAAAATGTACAATCCAAGTGTCGCCCCAGAAATCTGTGCTCTAACAAAGTTCTCTTCCTATTCACAACCAGGCTGGGGTTTGGAGAGAGGTCGAACTCGGCCCTGGGTCTGGACCACCAACTGGACACTGGTGCCTCTCTGCACATCTCTCTGTTCCTGGTTCCAACGGCGGAAGTTCATGGCAGAGCCTGGCTCTCAGGTACATATCCACGCCCCAACTTGCCTGAGATGACTGGTCACAGCAAGCTCACACCCGCCAACCCACAGAATGTAACAAAATGCAGTGCTTGGGTCCTTCCACTGAAAGTGGAAGAGGGAGGAGATCTCAGAAGCCTCATTGTTCATAGGGACTTTGCCAGTGATGAGCTTTTGTTTCTCCTTCCTTGGGCAGACAGTCCGCCAACATCAGGAGTTCACCACCTCCGCATTCCCTCAGCAAATATTGACTGACTGTGAGTGCCAAGCACACAGATGTTTGTGAACATGAACAAACCAGAAAGACAAGATCCTTTCCCGCAAGGTGCTGACATTACCATTAACAAAAGAGCCAATAATCATGATAAAATCCATACATATCAACTATGCAAAGATACCGGACAGAAGCAAAATACAAAAATAGGTGTGTATGAAAAGGTCATAGTGAAACTCATTTTTTGTACACTAGTAAAAAAAAAATTAAAAGACATAAGACAAACCCAAATTTAAGAAAATTCTATCATAAAACAAAAACAAAAACCTAACCAATGCTCTTGATAAGCCACAATATGATTATAAGAAGGAATCAAATTTGGCAAAAATTCGATGCCATGCTTGTATGAATATGATGGTGAGATCTACCATTTTATATACCTACTGAAAATGAATAAACTTAAAAGGAATCAGATAAACCCAGGGACATTCTATGAAATGTCAAAGCCATGAGGAAAGAAAAGATGAGTGATGGCTGGGAGGCCAGCATGACATGGCAGGGCGATGTTACATGGGATCCTGGAGTGGATCATGGAAGAAGCATTTGCTTTGGTAAGCAGTTTAACAGCAATGTGAAATCCTTGGTTCTAGCACTGTCAGACTCTACCATTGTATAAGAGATGATCTTCAAGCAGGGTTGGCCAAAGAGTATACTAGATGTCTCTGTACTAAATTGGTAACTTTTCGGTATAATATTATGGATGAAAGATCCACTCACAAAAGCAGTATCCAAGAAGAAATGGCTTTAAACAGAAGGAAGCCTCATCTATCAGATGAGCAAAACCCTGAGCCAGGAAAGGAGCCGACCAAAGAGTTAGTAAATGACACCAAGTCAGCATTGGCTGTAGTATTCTGCACAGTGCAATGCTGGGTGACCCTCAGTGTTTTCTTTACGTGGAACCTTACAGCGCTGCGGCTGCACTCCAGGTAGATGGAGCCTCTAGAAAGAACAGAGACGGTATATAAAGAAGATCGAAGTCTTAACAAGGTCAAGAGCAAGGCACTTCCACCTTCTTTTTTAGAACTACCCAGATCCAATGCTCTTTCCAGCAAAACCCTGTGGGTCCTTCTTCCATCTCTTTTAGATCTTATGGCCTAGCATCCTCAGCTCTGACCCTCTCTCCTTGGCATTGTCCACACACTGCTCCTGACCCCATGAGTCAGGCTGTAACTACCAAATGACAAAGAAGGATTGTTCCGGCCGCAGCTTCCGATTTTCAGCCCTTCGGAAAAGAGAGGACAATGTAATAGAAAAGTAAGACTACTGCCAGCTTGAAACCCCTAGTTCCAAAGGCCTTGACTAATCTCCCTCCACCAGGCATGAGCTCCACATCTGTAAAGCTACAGGCTACAATTAGTTTCGCCCCAAGATCCTTCCCCATTCTCCTATTATACGATGAGGAGTATTTGAAATGATATTGTGCACGGTAATTGCAGCTGAAAGGTAAAACACAGGGTTTTGACGGTGGCCATGACAAGCTCCAAGGACTCCCACCCCAAATGAGTCATCAGGATCAGAAATGGCAATCATTACTATTAATATAATAATACTTTAAATTGCATTTCCATTTACACGACATTTTTATATGCCTTATCTCATGTGATCCTCATAAGCTCCCAGTGAGAGCAGCAGGAAATATATCATTTCTCTTGTACGGAAAAGAAAACTGAGTTGGACAGATATTTGATTATCAGTGACAGTACTGGGCCCAGAACATGAGTTGTGAGATACCTGGGGCCATCTTGCTGTCACAGCACCCCATACCACTCATGCCACCTACTCTGTCTCTACAGGATTTGGCCAGGCGAATTCACACAGGGAAACCTAGGCATGTGCTCCCTTCCAGAAAGGAGGGTGTCCAAAGGATGCCTAAGTTGTCTTACACTGTTCATCCAATGGGCCCCTGGGAGCACAATCTCCTCAAAGAAGAGAGAAAAACACCCTACATTTGCTTCCCTGTGACTCAAAATAGAACTTATGAGACATCACAGCTGAGCCCATTACAGCATCATCTGTCTCAAAATAATAAAAATAACGCAAAATGAGAGTGTGGAGGAAAAACCCCAATTTCAATGCTAGTGTCCGGCATAAATGACAAGAAGAAAAAAATGGCCAAAGTTAGGGTGAGGGCGTCAGCTACCCCTAGAGATGCAAGGTATACAGCTGTCCTATCCCTTTAAGGACACATTGGCCAAGCCTTCCCACCACTAATAACTTTGTCACCCTCCACCACTTGACTGCTCTTTGGTTTTGTTGTTGTTTCTTTGTTTTTTAAGGGATATTAAAATTTCTTATTGTTTTTATTGAGCTATGTATTTTCTTCGCTCCCCTCTCTTCCTCACCCATCCCCTTCTGCCCTTTCCCATGATCCCCGTGCTCCCAATTTACTCAGGAGATCTTGTCTTTTTCTATTTCCCATGTAGATTAGATTGGCTTCTCTTTGTAAAGGACATGAGATTACTTACACTCTTGTCTCCCACGAGGATAGAAAATGGGCTCCAGTCAGCCTACAATTTCCCATCCATGTGCAGCCTGGTTCTCCCACACTCACCATGGACAGAGCCTGCCTGGCCAGCCAGACCGAAAGTGGATGACCACTGACTGTCATTCTGGAAAAGGCCAGCCAGTACGAGAGCTTAGCTGCTAAGCAGGTATGGGGAGTTAAGTATCTAGACTCCCATAGGATAAGTGTCTCCCCAGACATCAGTCCCCAGGGTTCTAAATGGAGCTGAAAGCACTTGAAAGATCTTACCTCTGCACAGAACTGTGAGGTCAAAGTGCAACCACACTGGAAGACACACACACACACAATTTCTAAGTGCCCCACAGGCACTAAAACACCAGAGCATACCATGTGCCTGGAGTCAAGACTGATGGCAGTCAGACACAGCAGTGGTCTCCATTCCTCTGGCAGGTGGACCACAAGGCTGAGCCCTGCCAGGAGGCTGTGGGCAAACACACGCGCACGCACACATACACACACATACACACACACACACATACACACACACACACACACACACACACATCCTTACAACACTCCTCTCTCTTTTCCTTTCTACAGACAAGGACCCTGAGTGTGCTGTGTCCCTAGACAAAGCAGCAGGACCCTGCAACTTCCACTAGAAGCTAGGAGAATATCCTACCAGGAGTATCTACATTGATAAGAATAATGAGTGTTTAAAAAGGTGCCGCACACCCTCTTCTGGTGCTTTGTTCCTGGAGCTGAGGGTCATTTCCTATAGCCATTGTGTCTCCTGGCCTAGCCCATTCAATCAACAAGAGTAGTTGCCGAAAAACACAGTGTGGTTATAAACCCAACCAAACCAGAAAAGAGATTCAGTAGAAAACACACAAGCCTCCTCATACTTCCTCAAGCTGGTTAAACAGATAAAAATGACACCCTATAAAAGATGAACACAGGCAGATGGACTCCAGGGGCTGAGATTCTCTATTGTTATCTATGCACTTCGGCTCTCTGAGGATTGGTCTATAATGTGCACACCTCCAGCTTACCAGCTCTCATTTTCTCAAACACCCAGACTCTCACTCCTGACTACTGACCTCTTGTCAGACAGGCAAGCACTTCTTTCTTTTTTTTTTTTTTTATTTATTTATTTATTAAGGATTTCTGCCTCCTCCCCGCAACCGCCTCCCATTTCCCTCCCCCTCCCCCGATCAAGTCACCCTCCCTAATCTGCTCGAAGAGCAATCAGGGTTCCCTGACCTGTGGGAAGCCCAAGGACTGCCCACCTCTATCCAGGTCTCCTAAGGTGAGCATCCAAACTGCCTAGGCTCCCCCAAAGCCAGTACGTGCAGTAGGATCAAAAACCCTCTGCGATTGTTCTTGAGTTCTCAGTATTCCTCATTGTCCTCTATATTCAGCCAGCACTTCTGATCATAGCATCAAATCCTCTCTAGCATAGGCAGGCCGGGCTGCAAGGGATCAGGAAGAGAAGGCTGATATACCAGGGAAAATAAAAGGCACAGAGACATGGCAGTTCACAAGTAGAAAACAGAAACATATTTGAATGTTTGGTTGTTGTTTGGGGAGGTTTAAAGATGGAAGCCAAGGTTTCATGCATGCTAGGTAAGCATTCAACCACCGATTTATAACCTCAGCCCTAAATATGGTGTTGGGACATTAGAAAAGGTGATTGCTGACAATCATAAAGAACCAATAAAAAATAAAATGACACACAACATGTCATTTGTCAGATTCACAAATTTTCAAACACGTGCAGGCCCCCAAGTTGCATGTGGTATAGGGAAATGAGGCTCCCCTACATCACCCTCCAGCGGGGACACCTCTCTATGTCTATTTAATAGTGTCTATCAGCACATAAACAGAAAATCACTTTCACTTCAGTCAACTCAATGCCTAGATATTGACCCAACATGCATCCTGGTAGATGTGCAAAAAGATTCGTGTGCAAGATTAATCCTTGTTTGAACTGCAACAGATGGGAAACAGCCTAAATGCCCGCTGGGCCTAACTGCATGAGGACATCAAACAGAGGAAAAGTCTACCTCCGAGTTTACAAGAGCTGGTTCTGCAACACCCAGGGGTGGGGGAGGAATCAGCAGGTGCTCAGCATTCACAGGTCCCCAAGTCAGGATGCTTACCCTGAAGACACTCCAGGAACATGATTCAATATTCGACAAGGTGTGAATCTGTCTCCATGCACTTTCTTGGTGTTCTGCTTATTTTAAGCACATAGAACATTAGCAGCAACGCAGACAACAGCGCGACAGCTGTGTTTCCATCTTCCTCACTCTCCTGACGTCACAGCCAGTAAATACAAGCTCCAAAAAGGAACAAGCCATGTCATCCCCAGCAGTGTGCTTCAAAAGGCCACACACACCTTCCCCCAGATGAAGGATTCTGAGCCAGCCCTCATAACAGCCCTCAGTGCAGACTGGTTAGTTAGCAATCTGCAGGCAAAGCCAGGCAGCTGAACGCAAAATCAGGATTCGATCCCCAGCTCAGCAGCAACTTTTCAGGATCTGTTAGAATTAAGCAGAAACACCCACCTTTCAACTTAGAGGCACCTCTCACGGAAGACGGGACCAGGTGGGAAGGCAGCATATACCAGCAGGTCGTTCAGGTCATAGCATTGCCTCAGTGGGGAACACGGGGCACCCTACAACAACCTGAAAGTTCACTGAATGGGGGCAGGGGCATGTCGGTACACCTGCCCAGTGAAGATTCTGTGCTGGAGTCTGCCAGACCCATTCCCCCAAGGCCCTCTCCTAACTGCTTCTCCTCCTCTGAGACTTCATTCCTACTGCCTCTCATCCCTCCTTGGGCCTGCCTTCTTTACTCTTCTCCAGAGTACAAGACAGCATCCTGCCTCAGGACCTTGCCACTTGACCCACAGTCTCCTTTCCCGGAGATCTGTGTGGCTTCTCCTCTGCCTGGCCTCAGCTCCATAAAAACTTACCTCAGTGAACCACACTCTTGACTCCCCAGCTCAAATTACAAAGGGAAGCAAGATGGCCCAGCAGGTAAAGGTACTTGGCCTTCAAGCCTGAGGAAGATCCTACCCCCCAGGTGGCTGTCCTCTGACAGCCACACACTCACAGCACACACTTGGGACACCCCCTATAAACACACACACACACACCAAACTAATTAATTAATTAATAAAAGAGTGCCCTATCCTCTTGATTTTTCCTGAAGGCACTTGGCTCAGAGCTGCTTTAGCCCTCTGGCTCTGTAAAGGAAAGGACTTCCGTCCATCTTACTCCCTGCACGATCCCTAACATCTAACACACAGCAGATGACATTAACAACTCTCACCAGCTGAGCAAAAAACCTACCGATACATCGCAAGCCTGGAGAATGCGTGCAAGAGTCTAGCAGTGATTCTCACTAGGAGAGGGATATGCGGCAGCCGGGAGCCACTGAAGAAGAAATAAGGCTACAGTTTATTAATATTATGGCTTACCAATTACACTGACTTTGTAGGAGAGGCATAAAAGAGCAGAGTATAAACTAAAAACTATGACACAGTCTAAGCTAAGAAGAGGCCAGGGAGAAATGGGCTGACAACAGAAGCCAGAGGGAAGCCAGACCGTGTCTAGCTGCTCTTCCCTCCTCTCTTTCTCAAACATCTCATCCCAGAGTCTCCAGGGAAAACCAGACCTTCCCAAGATCAAACGCAGCCCACTTTAAGAGGAAGGACTGGCTGTTAAGTTCACAAATGAAATCCAAGAGTATGTGCTAGGCCAAAAAAGTAAAAACCCAGACTATCCTCCCACCATCTTGGTGAGACTGGAAAGGGACCACAAAGAATTGGTGAGGTGAGTCAGACTGCTAGAACTTGCCAGTCTGAAAAGGACTGGGAGAAGGCAGCAAAGGGAAGGGTCACAGCTGTGCCTCTTCAACAAGTGACCTTGGACAAGGTCACCCTAAAAACTCTAGACCACACAGGTCCTTCATCTGTAAAAGGAAAACTAAAACTGTCTCGTGTAGGTGTTGGGTCATGCACCTGTAATCCCAGTATCTCGGAGCTGAGACAGAAGAATCAACCATGTCAAGGCTAGCCTGGTCTCCATCAGCTGTTCTCAATGTTCCGGATGCTATGACCTTTAATAAATGTTTTAATGTTGTGGGGACCCCCCAAACATAAAATTATTTCTGTTACTACTTCATAACTGTAATTTTGGTCCTGCTATGAATCATAATGTAAAACCTGCAGTGTCTGGTGGTCTTAGGCAAGCCCTGTAGAACAGTTAACCGTTCAACCTCCAAAGGCTTATGACTCACAGGTTGAAAATACCTGGCTTACATAGTGAGTTCCAGGCCCATTGGAAAAAAGGGAGATCCCACCTCAAAAACTAAATAAATACTTTAATTAAACAGGCTGGGGGAGATTGGGAGATGGCTTAGTGGCTAAAACATTGGTCTACACAACCATGAAGACCTGAGTTCAGATGTCCTACAGCACATAAAAAGTAGTGGCAGCTACCCCCCAGGATCTCCATGACTCGGAGCAGCCGCAGGATATCTGAACGGAGTTCCATTGAGGACCCAGTGACGATGGTGTACCAGACACCAAACCAGACCAGACGCGTTGCAATGAAAGGGAGAGAATACACAGTCTGTCTTGCCTACCTGCTGGTGCTGGGTGAGTACACATGAGACAGCATTTTGTCCCATGCACCAACAGAAGCCATGAAGCACAGCCTAGATAATGTCCCAGCAGCTAATGTCCAGACCCTACTCTAGACCAAGCCGTGGTCTGCTGGGAAGCCGTGCATTTTGGCATTTGATTTCTAGCCACCTAGCTGACCTCCATTGCTTCTAATAATTTATATATTTGGAGTCTAGGCCTTCCCTCACCACATGACCAGATCAGCAGCCGGGGAAGACACCCTTACCTCTTCCCCTCCAAATGTGTATGCCTGTCCTGCTCAAGCCTTATCTTATTGCACTGGCTCAGACCTTCAGTTCAGAGTTGAAGGAGAGGAGATACTGGGCACTGTTTTATTCTTTAATAGAGTGGATGAGCTACAGTTTGATCCCTGGTGTCACTGAAGGCCCTGTGTGAAAGGTTCAGTTCCCAGCCTATGGTGATATTGGAGGGAACAGAAGGAAGTTAGATCATCACTGGGGAAGAGGGGCATGTCCCTAAAAAGATATTAACACTCCAGACCTTTCTCTTCCACTAGAACAGTGCTTCTCAACTTCCTAATGCTGTGACCTTTTAATACAGTTCCTCAGCTTGTGGTGACCCACAACCATAAAATTATTTTCATTGATATTTCATAACTATAATTTGGTTACTGTTATGAATTACAATGTAGATATCTTTCTGATGGTCTTAAGTGACCCCTGTAAAAGGGTCATTCAATCCCCAACGGGTTGAGAGCTACAGAGTGAGAACCATTGTGCTATAAGATGATCAGTACTCTTCCACTATACACGCTTACATGCTTGGGCCACCACAGGTCACAGGAAAAGGGCTGAGGAACCAACCATTAACTGAAATCTCTAAAACTGTGGGTCAGAATAAGCATGTCCTTGTTGTGAATTGATCCTGTCAGGTACTGTCACACACAGATAATACAGAACGCATCATGACGAGCTCTGAGGAACAATATTCAATACACATTTTAGTAGTTACGTGTCATCATAAGAAGACAGTCTCCCTGTACCCAGTTTTCAGTGGTGTTCAGTGAAGTACCTACTGGGTTATAGCAAATGCTTTTCTCAAGTTAGGGAGATCTGATCATGGGTAGACTCCCTACATTCGGTTTGACATAGCAGAGCTCTAGAGAACACTGGGATCCTAGGAGCCAAATGTTGGCTTTCAGCACCCTAAGGAGCAAGTCCTGTGACCCTGAGCACACTGTCACTTCTCCCTTAGTCACCAGATCCTACCAACATCACTGCCAGCAAGCGTACACTTCGTCTCCCACTATAGAACTTCTCTGCTTTGCATAGTTTCATCAATCCTAAACTCGTGCTGGTCCCTAAAACATCACAGGCCTCCCCACATATGAATGGTACATCAAGTCTACATGTAGGTCACTGCCATCCCATCCTCACAGCCTGAACTTGTACCATGGAAAGCAAACTGACGGTATCACTTTCTCAGGAGCAGAAGGGAGCACTGTGCTCCTTGGGGTACTTATAGAGAGGTGCACATTCCCTACAGGACACTGGCCACAGAGGGGTCTTTACAGGAGACAAAGATGACCTAGAGTCTCCCCAGCTGTTAAATGATGGCAATGAGGCTAAGTAAAAAACACAGGAGGAAGGAGAGAGGAAGAGGGGAAGAGAAGGTGGAGAGGGGCAAGAGAGAAGAGGGAAGGTAGAACTGATTTAGCATCCTTAAGCACCTGACATCCCTTCAGTCCTCAAACTGCCCTGTATACATTAGAATACATGGGCTCCTTACAAAACACACACATGCAAAGACCCTTGCTCAAGGTCTGCGAATCACTAGGTGACAGAACCCAGATGCTATCAAGGACCCTGGATCCCAAACATGACACTTACTTTGCTCTACCTCTTGGCCTCATAGGCTACAGGAAATACAAACTGCTTGTCAAGCTACTTAACACAGCTGGAGCTATGTAATGGGGGCTTCATGGCTTTCTCCAGACTGGCATGGTCAAAGGTGTGTCCCGCTGAGCAAAGGCAATTTTCTCATCTGCAAAGCGAAGACCAGACTCCGAACCTATCCTCACACACAGTGAAGCCTGACAGGGAAGGCTTTCACAGCCACCCCTTTCTACCTTTCCAGAACACCTTCCAAAATGAGAGCCCATTGCAGCCTCCCACCTCTGAGACAAGGCTGCCATGGAAGATCCCATGGGAAGGTTCTGTGCAAGGTCCTACACTGGACCAGTAATTCATATCCAGCAAGAGCAGCTACCAAACACCATCTCAATGCCTCCCAAAGCCCCCTGGGTTAAAAGGGAGAACATCTGACTGTGTCATTTAAAAGCAAAGATTCGGACTGACAAGACAGCATAGAGTATAAAAAGGTACTTGCACCAGGCCTGAAGATCTGAGTTCAGTCACTGTCCTCTGACCTCCACATGCACGCTGGGGTACATCACCTGAGGTGGGGACACCTGGAGTGGACATTTGTTCTCCTTTCAAAATCTGGGCACCAAAGATCTTCGGGCAACATACTGCCATCAGTCTGGGACAAAGTGGCTTCTACTCTCATTCCAAAACAGGCGTCAGTGAGACTTTAGAGGCCACAGACTAATTTCAGTGGTCTGTCTATCTTTGGAGGTCGCCACCATGGTGCCTTCCTTCCCCACCAAGGCCAGTTTATTTGTCTGTGCCTCAATCAGACATCATGTGAACCTCAAGGCCATGTTCTTTAAGGACATGGTCTAGTCCAAAGAGGTAGCAAATTGCTTGGTCCCAGAGCCAAAGCAAGTGTCACCGATGATGCTAATGACTAGGTCCAAGCAATGCTGAGGGCTGAGCAATAAGAATTCAGCCTCTGTCCCTTTGTCTCCAAGATCCATGCCACCTCAAAAACTTACCTGGCTTTGCATCAAAACTGCTCCACACCACAGTGCACTAAGACCGAGGCATCTTTCATACATCTCCTACCCTTCTGACGGAAGGGAAAGGTTTTCTTACTTCACTACAACTTTGAGACACAGATGACCACCAATGCCTAATCAAAATCTGGTGTTCCTCCCATGCGGGCCCTGTGGCCTGGTTGAGGAAATCACCATTCTTTCAGGTTCTAGCAACTCAAGTGTCTGCTGCAGACAGCTACGTTCAGTTCACAGTGGTCACTACTGTAGCGTGATTCAGAGTACCAAAGGGCCACAGATCATGCAACACAATTCATGTGAGAGGACCACAAAGAAAGCAGTGGACTGGAGGCAGTTTAGTGACTTGCATTTGGGGGTAAGAGGAAATGAGTAGTGTCTGTTCCCGAGAAAGAAGATGGTTAAAACGTTCTGCACGGAGATAACAGTGACTACACACTGCAGAAACGTTATAGCATGTGGTTAATGTCTTAACAGAGTGATTGCTTTTTTTAATTAACAAGACATAAGGACAGACAATTAGAAGATTAATTCCTGCCCTGCATCTCATCACTGTCACCCCTGCACTGGATCCCCCTATTCCCTCCACATTCCTAGTAGACTTACAGTGTGGGGTCAACACCCCACTCATCAACCTGACCAGAGAATGGTCAATCATCCGACAGGGAAACTGATTACTCTTTGGCAAGCAGAATTTACCAGATCTAGGGGGGAGAAAACCAGAAAGGTGGCCATCTGCCTTCTCAGAGGAGCTGGAGCCAGGAGCCAGAGAGACTACAAGGCCAATGGTTGACATCATCCACTCTGCTCGGCAAAGGGAAAGTACAGTTCAGGGCTGTAGGCATGGCCGACTTCAGAGGAAAGGAAATCAGGCATAAAAACTGGAGAAGTTCTATTAGCAAGACAGAGCAAAAAATAGGATTCCCACATCCCCTGTTGCCCTCCAGGCTCCTCACATTGCTAAAAATAAAGAAACAAGCAATGGTATTTGCAATGGTAGACTTCTCAGGAGGAGTTCCTGCTGAGCTAGATTTACTAGGGACCTTCTTTTCCCCTGGCCTCCTGCCCCCACTATCTCAGAGTGCTACCAGGAAAGGGACTGGTAGAGATGTGTACACCGTCAGGAGGCTAAGCGGACTTCCCTCTGAGGTCCCACTTCATGGATGTGGCCAGGGGCTGAAGATCCAAATGTGAAACAAGAAAAGCATCCCTGCAAAACAGGGTCTAAGCAAGTATGCGGAGAAGGAGAAAGGAAAAGAGACACGCCCCTCCATCTCTGGATTCTGGCCTCAGGTCCAGACCAAGCCAAAACAAAACAGTGGGGTCCTTTCCTTAATCCCTGACTCCCTGGCTGCCCACACACAAGGGTCTTGACAGTAAGCGGTGGCCTCCTGGGTAAAGGACAGGCTTGGGTGACAAACACAGCTCTTTGTAACTGAGTGTTTGGTTGTCTGAATTAAAATCCTGCCTCTGCCACTTTCTAGATGAATGATTTTGAACAAGGTTCTTAACTGCAGTTCTTCCAATAATAATAAGAGACCTACGAATTTCCCTACCTCCTGAGGCTACTGAAAAGAGATAAGAAAAGCATGTGACCACTGCCCGGCATTACTGGGGATCTGTTAATAGTATCTCCCCCAGAAAAGCTGCTATAATCCTAGGCCAGCCAGCAGTTCTTCTTCACGCAGCCACTTCTTGCACGGCAGGATATACACTCTCCATGAACTCTAGGTAACAAGGAAAGCAGTTGAAGGGGTTGGAGAGATATTTTGGTAAATTTTTGTGACCTAAGCACAAGGACCTGAGCTCAGTCCCTTAAACCCACATTAAAACAAAAAAGTCAAGCATTGTACTGTGTACTTGTAATTGTAGCACCAAGAAAATGGACACAGGCAGATCTCCAGGGCGCTGGAGCTGGCCAGTCTAGTCTACTCAGCTCCAGGCCAGTAAGAAACCCTGTCTCAAAAACAATGTGGACGATTACACACACACACACACACACAGACACGAACATACATGTGTCCCACACAAAGACAGTTGAATAGTGACGACAGGATTTTAACCAGTATTTTGTTCAGCTCTATGTTGGAGTTGAGGACCACTAGGCCGCAGGAGGCCATCACTTGCAAAACTCTATAGTAGCACAAGAGGCTTTCCTTATTGGGAGGGGAAATTAAAAATGGAGGTTGGACTGGGGAAGCATTTGCTTCAAACAAAAATAATCCAGAGACACAGTACTCACTAGCTTTTAAAAACTGCCAAAGTCTCTTCCTCCCCAGTCCTGATAGTAACTTACGTCAGAGCTCAGACAAGTTGTTCCCTTCCTTAAGACTAGCAGATGGGAAGTGGGCGACCAGAAAGCAACACTTTCCTCTGAGCCACCTGGGACTTACCTGGACACCGGCTCCTGCCTCATCAGCTCACCACCGCCTCTCATTTGGCAGGTGGCTCAGATGCCCACCGTATGGCACTGCAGCCTATAAAGAGGCTGGAAAATCTTGGGTGTGGTTCCAAGAACACAGAGCCCCATAAACCAGCCCGGAGGCCAACAACTCCAGAACAGCCATAAACTTCTGCTCTCACAGCTGATGTCTGAGCTGGCTGCTGCATGGGTCGCCACCCTGTGAACTGCAGAGGGTTTCTTCCCAACTCAAGGACCCAGCCCAGCTGCAACCCAGGAACAATGCCACCTAGGCAAGAAGGGCTTTCTTACTGGGTGCCACACAGGCACAGGAGACTGCTATAAGGAGGGTCAAGAGGACAACAGGAGAGAGTTGGCACCGTGCCTTCTGATGGGTAGGCTATAAAATGTCTCCTTCATAGCTCTCTAATCCCTTAAAGTGCCCCAGCAGGTTGGCCCTAATTCCCTTCAAAGATGAGAAAACAAAGACCCTGGGGAGCAATACAACTAAGAAGCAGCTGGGATTCAGGGCAGGAAGCTACAGCCCAGCTGTGCAAGGTCCCCAGGTTCCTAGAGTGGTCAGAGGATGGGACATCAGGGTGCTCAATGGAACTCAGAGACCTCCCTGAACTCAGTCCAGTGTCTTCCAAACACAAGACATCCAGATCTCTCAGGAAACCTCCTTCCAAGGCTGAGATAGTCCCAGGGGTGTCTTAATAGGATGCCAGCCCAGAGCAACCTCTCAACCCCAGCCTTAAGCTGAAGGAAGGACCTAAGCACAAGCTCCCCCTCCACTCTCTGCAGAACTCTCTGCCCCACAAATGCTGTGGATGGCCCACAGGTAGTGATGACGTAGCTCCCCTTCAGAGAGTATTTCCAAAGAGCTGCACTCTTCTCACATCTCAGCCATATCGGCCAAATGCTACTGCCGTTAAGGTGTTATCTATAGAAAACCGAGATTCATAGAAGATCTGCAGGAGCCGGAGGATAGCTTAGTCAGTAAAGTGCTGACCTTGCAGGCAGGAAGACCTATGTTCAATCCCCAGGGTGTGCCTGTAATCTTAGTGCTGGGGAGATGCAGAAAGGCAGACCCCTGGGGTTTTATGGTTAGCCAGCCTAGGTTAATAGGCAAGCCTCACCTCAACGGGAGATCCCATCTCCAAAAGCAATATGGAATAATACCCAGAATTGGCAAGCACTTACATACATAAACTTACACATACACGATATATAAGCTGCACAATGTTGTTCAACTCCAGACCACTGAGCTAGGACTGAACCCATACTCCTCTTCCCCCATTAGGAATAGATTAAGATGCCACCCTGTAAGTGGGCACACACCACTGCCATCTTCCAGTCCCCCTGCAAGAATCACAGCCTGGCTCTCTCCTTAGGATGTTTCCACTGTAGGCACATACTACTAATGGCCCTGGCTCCTCTTTCTAGGTCTTTTGTACATGATGAAAGGCTAGGCTGATTCCAAGAGTACAGACCCCCCGGCCTACCAGAGTTTCATCATACTTGCTGACAAGATTAGGATAGAGCAGGCAGATACAAGTACCTCCCCCAGAGAAAGGCCAAAGCCTACAGCTGCAATCCTACCTATCTTCAGAAGGTACCCAACACACCCTAGAAAGGGAAGTTTGCATCCATGGTGCCCTGCCTCCAAACACGGAGTGATATAGTTTAGATCTCAAGTTTCCCCCAAAGGCACATGTGACAGAAGCTTGATCCTCAGTGTGATAGCATGAGGAATTGGTAGGGTCTATAAAAGGTAGAATCTTGTAGGAAGTCTTTCATCATTAGAGGTGTACCCTTGAAGGAGGTCATAAGACCCCCCACACTCACACACTCTCATTTGCTTCCTGGATATGAGGTGAGTTTTACTAACCAAAAGTTCCTGCCACCATGGCTTGGAACAATGGAGCCAATTGACCACAGACAGAAACCTCAGAGACCGTGAGCCAAGATAAATATCTCCTTTGTAAACTGATTATCTCAGGTCTTTGTGATAGTGACAGAAAGCACGTCTTTGTCCCCCCTCTAGATCTCCTTGGATGACACAGAGCCCTCCTTGTTGGAAGCAGGAAGACCCACCTGGGGTTTATGTTGACCAGGCCACAAACTCTTGACAAGTGTCCTCTAGGCCTCTGAGAAAAATGTCATTAATAGCCCCTCACAGCCATGCTTTGCTAGGTGCCATTCACTCCCAGGAAGCACTCTGCCTCCGGCCAGAGGTCAGACTCACCTAACCAGCTAAGTGAGTAATGGGATTTTAGGTGACCTTTTGTCAAGTACTTAGTATGACTTATTTCCTAGAAATGACAAAAAGGGAAACCGTGATGTGAGGAATGGGAGCCATGTTGGAAAGGGGTATAAGTGGGAAGCTGGGGAGACCCTAGAGAAGACAGCTAGGCTCAATGGATGTGAGACAATGAAGACAGGCAACTCCACAGGGTGGTGGACTGAACCATGGGCCACCATGGCTGGCTGATTCCTCCACCCCCTGTCCTTCACAAGTAGTTCAATTACACACACCCTGGTACTCCTAAAGTCCACTTCCCTAGGAAGAAGATTAACTTCTAGATTGGCCTTAATTATCAACATGCTGAGAGGTGGACAGAAGACTGGTGAAGTGCACCTGTGGGTGTTTGTGAAGATGTCCCAGAGTTAACTAAGTAGATGTAGGTGGCACCATCCAAAATTAACATGGCACTATTTTGTCATTCACAATAGGCTCTAGTCCCTAAAATTTGGCCAACACAACCAATATTTGAAAAGGGGCATAAATACAAGAAACACACCTCAACCTCAAAGACAGACATCACCTCAGAGTAAAGGATTGGGAAAAAAATTTCAAATCAAATGGACCTAAAAAACAAGCTGGTGTATCTATCCTAATTTCTAACAAAATAGACTTCAAACTAAAATCAATCAAAAGAGACAAAGAAGGACATTTTATACTAGTCACAGGAAAAATCCATCATGAAGAAATCTCAATACTGAACTCTCATATGTAAAAGAAACACTTCTAAAGCTTAAATCGTACATTAAACCTCACACACTAATAGTAGGAGACTTCAAAACTGCACTCTCACCACTGGACAGGTCAGTCAGACAAAAAATGAACAAATAAGGGAACTAACAGATGTTATTATTCAAATGGACTTAACAGACATATATAGAATATTCCACCCAAACATAAAAGAATGTACCTTCTTCTCAGCACCTCATGGAACCTACTCAAAAATCGACCACATACTCAGGAACAAAACAAACCTCAACAGATACAAAAAAAATGGAATTATTTATCTTATCAGATCACCATGGGTTAAAAATAGAATTCAACAGCAATACTTATACCAGAAAGCCAACAAACATATGGAAATCAAACAATGCTCAGTTAAATCATCAATGGGTCAAGGAAGAAATAAAGGGAGAAATTAAAGACTTTCTAAAATTCAACGAAAATGACCAAATAACATACCCAAATTTATGGGACACAATGAAAGCAGTGTTAAAAAGAAAGATCATAGCACTAAATGCCTACATAAAGAAGCTGGAAAATTTCTACACTAGTGAATTAACAGAACATTTGAAAACTTTAGAATGAAAAAAAAACCAAACTCACCCAAGACAATTAGACAGCAGGAAATAATCAAATTGAGAGGTGAAATCAACAAAATAGAAACAAAGAAAACAATACAAAGAATCAATGAGACACAGGGTTGGTTCTTCGAGAAAATCAACAAAATAGACAAACCTTTATCCAAACTAACCAAATTAACAAAATCAGAAATGAAAATGGGGGACATAACGACAGACACAAAGGAAATACAGAGAATCATCAGGTCATATTTTGAAAACCTGTACTCTACAAAATTGGAAAACTTAAAGAAAAATGGACAACTTTCTGGATAAATATCACTTACCAAAATTAAATCAAGACCAGATAAGCAAATTAAACAGACCTATAACTGCTGAAGAAATAGAAACAGTCATCAAAAGTCTGCCAACCAAAAAAGCCCAGGACCAGATGGTTTCAGCTCGGAATTCTACAAGATTTTTAAAGAAGAACTAATACCAATACTCCTCAAATTATTGCACACAATAGAAACAGAAGGAACATTACCAAACTCTTTTTATGAGGCTACAATTACCCTGATGCCCAAACCACAGAAAGACATTACTAAAAAAGAGAATTACAAACTAATCTCACTCATGAACATTGATGCAAAAATACTCAATAAAATACTGGCAAACCGAATCCAAGAACACATCAGAAAAATCACCCACCATAATCAAATCAGCTTCCTTCCAGAGATGCAGGGATGTTTCAACATACGAAAATCTGTCAACGTAATCCACTATATAAGCAAACTGAAAAATAAGAACCACATGATCATCTCATTAGATGCTGAAAAAGCGTTTGACAAAATACAACATCCCTTCATGATAAAGGTCTTGGAGAGAGCTGGGATACAAGGAACATACCTAAACATAATAAAAACAATATCCAGCAAGCCAACAGCCTACATAATCTAAATGGAAAGAAACACCCTGCAATTCCACTGAAATCAGGAACAAGCCAAGGTTGTCCACTCTCTCCATATCTATTCAGTATAGTTCTTGAAGTCCTAGCTAGAGCAACAAGACAACAAAAAAAGATCAAGGGGATACAAATCGGAAAAGAAGAAGTCAAACTCTTCTATTTGCTGATGATATATGGTAGTTTACACAAGTGACCCCAAAAATTCTACCAAGGAACTTCTGCAACTCATAAACACTTTCAGTATTGTAGCAGGATATAAAAAACTCAAAAAACAAATCAGTAACCCTCCTGTACACAGATGATAAATGGGCCGAGAAAGAAATCAAAGAAACATCACTCTTCACAATAGCCACAAATAGCATAAAACATCGCAGAGTAATTCTATCCAAACAAGTGGAAGACTTGTATGACAAGAACTTTAAATCTTTGAAGAAAGAAATTGGAGAAGACAATAGAAAGTGGAAAGATTTCCCATGCTCTTCGGTAGGTAGAATTAACATAGTAAAAATGGCAATCTTACCAAAAGCAATCTACAGATTCAATGCAATACCCATTCAACTCCCAGCAAAATTCTTCAGACTTTGAAAGAGAGGTACTCACCTTCATATGAAAAAACAAAAACCAGGATAGCAAAAACAATCCTGTACAATAAAAGAATTTCTGGAGGCATCACAATCTCTGATTTCAAACTCTACTACAGAGCTACAGTACTAAAAACAGCCTGGTATTGGCATAAAAACAAACAGGAGGACCGGATATTAATCCACATATTTTGGAACACCTGATTTTTGACAAAAAAGCAAAAAATATCAAATGGAAAAAAGAAAACATATTTAATAAATGGTTCTGGCATAACTGGATATCAACATGAAAAATGAAAATAGATCCATATCTATCACCTTGCAAAAAACTCAAGTTCAAATGGATCAAAGACCTCAACATAAAACTAGCCACACTAAACCTCATAGAAGAGAAAGTGAGAAGAACACTTAAACACATTGGCACAGACATTGAAACAATTAATAAATGGGACCTCCTGAAACTGAAAAGCTCCTGTAAAGCAAAGGACACGGTCAGCAAGACAAAATGACAGCCTACAGAATGGGAAAAGATTTTCCCCAACCCCACATCAAATAGAGGACTAATCTCTAAAATATACAAAGAACTCAAGAAACTGGTCATCAAAAGAACAAATAACCTAATTTTAAAAAATGGAGTAAACCGGGCGGTGGTGGCGCACGCCTTTAATCCCAGCACTTGGGAGGCAGAGGCAGGTGGATCTCTGTGAGTTCGAGACCAGCCTGGTCTACAAGAGCTAGTTCCAGGACAGGCTCCAAAACCACAGAGAAACCCTGTCTTGACAAACCAAAAAAAAAAAAAAATGGAGTATAGTCCTAAACAAAAAACTCTCAACAGAGGAATCTAAAATGGCTGAAAGACATTTAAGGAAATGCTCAACATCCTTAGCCATCAGAGAAATGCAAATCAAAACAACTCTGAGATTCCATCTTATGTAAGAATGGCCAAGATAAAAAACACTAATGACAACTTACCAGTGGAGAGGATGTGGGGTAAACAGAACATTTCTGCATTGCTGGTGGGAGTGCAAGCAGGTACAGTCCCTTTGTGGCAATTTCTCAGAAAATCAGGGAACAACCTTCCTCAAGACCCAGTAATACCACTTTTGGATATATATCCAAAGGATGCTCAAACGTGCCACAAGGACATGTGCTCAACTATGTTCACAGCAGCTTTGTTTGTCATAGCCAGAACCTGGAAACAGCCTAAATGCCCCTCGACCAAAGAATGGATAAGGAAAATGTGGTACATTTACACAATGGAGTACTACACAGCAGAAAAAAATAGCATCTTGAATTTTGAAGGAAAATGGATGTGGCTAGAAAACAGCGTTTTGAGTGAGGTAACCCAAACCCAAAAAGACAATTATCACATGTACTCACTCATAAGTGGTTTTTAAACATAAAGCAAAGAGAACCAGCCTACAAATTATAATCCAAGAGAACCTAGACAACAATGAGGACCCTAAAAGAGACATAAGTGGATCTAATCTACATGGGAAGTAGAAAACAGAAAAAGACAAGATCTCCTGAGTAAATTGGGAGCATGGGGACCTTGGGAGAGGGTTAAAGGGGAGGGAGAGGCAGGGATGGAAGCAGAGAAAAATGTAGAGCTCAATAAAAATCAATAAAAAAAAAAAAACAATCAAATTGTCCTTTAAAAAATTCTCAGCACTTTAGCCTGAGTTAAACATAAATACGTTAGAGCTTAAATTTCGAAAGCAACCACCTTTAATCCCAGCACTCAGGAGGCAGAGGCAGGCAGATTTCTGTGTGTTCAGGGCCAGTCTGGTCTACAAGAGCTAGTTCCAGGACAGGCTCCAAAGATAGAGAAACTTGGTCTTGAAAAAACAAAAAGACAAAAGGAACCACTGACAGAGATTAAAAAAAGAAAAGAAAAAAGAGCCTCCAAGCTTTCAAGATGAACATACCTCATATCTCTCCTCACTCCCGCTCCTGCCCTCGGTCACACTGGCTCAGGCTGCTCAGGCTCTCACCCACGCTCTCCACGCTCTCGCCCACGCTCTCGACGCTCTTACCCACGCTCTTGACGCTCTTACCCACGCTCTTGACGCCCTCGCCCACGCTCCCCACGTTCTCGACGCTCTCGCTTACGCTCTTGTTTATGCGCCGCCTCACTCTCTCCACGCTCTCAAACTCCTCCCCCCCACCATGTGCCTCAGCAGTGAATGCAGGTTAAAGGTGATGCCTACCATGAGCCAACTCGGGAAGGCAGAAATAAGGAGGCCAGTCATCTCCACCCCCAACTGTTCCTCATTATCGGGTTCACAAACCTCCTCCATGTATAGGGATTCAACTCAACCCAACTTTCACTCTCTCGCTTATAGATCCTTCTTTGTATCTGGGGTCCTTAAAGTTCTAAAGAGAAAGGGCAATATGGGAGCAGGGAAGTAGATATCTTAATTAAGGGAGTCATTTTAGGGTTGGCAAGAGACTTGACTCTAGAGGGGTTCCCAGGTGTCCGCGGGGATGTCCCCAGCGTGTTTCTCGGGCAGCATAGGAGAGAGTACCTGAACTGGCCTTATCTGATAGCCACGCTGATGAATATCTTGCATATCACCATAGAACCTTCATCTGGCGATGGATGGAGATAGAGACAGAGACCCACACTGGAGCACCGGACTGAGCTCCCAAGGTCCCAGTGAGGAGCAGAAGGAGAGAGAACATGAGCAAGGAAGTCAGGACCGTGAGGGGTGTGTCCACCCACTGAGACGGTGGGACTGACCTAATGGGAGCTCACCAAGGCCAGCTGGACTAGGACTGATGGAGCATGTGATCAAACTGGACTCTCTGAATGTGGCTGACAATGAGGGCTGCTGAGAAGCCAAGGACAATGGCACTGGGTTTTAATTCTTCTGTATGGACTGGCTTTGTGGGAGCCTAGTCAGTTTGGATGCTCACCTTCCTAGACCTGGATGGAGCGGGGAGGACCTTGGACTTCACACAGGGCAGGTAACCCTGACTGCTCTTAGGACTGGAGTGGGAGGGGAAGAGGGAGTGGGAGGAGTAAGAGGAGGGGAAGAGGTGAAAATTTTTAATAAATAAAAAAAATTAAATTAAATTTTAAAAAGAGAGAGAGAAAGGGCAGCCCATAAGCTCTGGCTTTAGACAGCCCCAAATGGAACAGTTCTCAGACCCTGTGCCAGGAATGCTGGGACAAAAGTACCTTCTTTTCAGAACATGTGATTACTGGAGCTACAACAGCAAGCCAGCTCCCGATGACACCAACGGTAAGGAAAGCAGGTTGGAGGGACAGAAGGAAAGTAGGTCCTTGAAGACACCAGACAAGTTCCAGGTCCACAAAACAATAAAGCAAGTGTTGTCCTACTGACCTGGTTTAAGAACTGTGGCAGCAAAGGATGAAAAAGTTTCAAGAGATGAGAATCCCACTAACTTTGTCCTATCCCCTGACTCCAGTGCTCACACTTGGCTAAGCAAGGCTAAAACACCCTACCAACAACAATGGCAGATCCCACACAAAGGCCAGCACCGAGTCAAGCTCCCACAGACCCCAAAAGTAATATTTGTAGTTCATGAACATGACTCAACCACAGTTCTTCAAAGTCATGGATGCCCTGTCAACTCGGCTGCTCACAAGACCCACCATCTGACTTCTTTTTTTCCCTCCTCCCTTTCTCTGCTGCAGGAGCTGGATGCATGAAACAGTTTTGCTTCAGCCAGGGAAAGCAAAAGACAAGACAAAGACTCATGAATATTCATCTTCCTTCACCTTGTGGAAACCAGCTTTGGGGAATGTTCATAACTCCATTGCCTCCCAATCCGTCACGTGCTCACACGGGCATCTAGTCATTCTTCAAGAATGCAGAATGTAACCCAGAATCCTTGACTCCAAAAAGAAAAAAAAATGCTGCCTATGTCCTCATATAGGTGACCTTCCCCAGCCAGCGTGCCTGAGATCTAGGGGTAGGCACCCTGTGAGAACAGGAGGCCTCCGATGAAACAAAGAAAGTCAAAAACCTATAGCATCCTTCATGTTTCAAATGGGGGATACCCTTTCTCTACAGCCAAGAAAGGCCTTGAGCACAGTACCCAGTGCCCCCTCCCAACAGCAAAGAGCCCTTCAAGGTCGTTCAGTCCTTGGAAAACAAAGTTGTGAGGGCTGACTCGTTTCTGAAACTCCCTCACCTTCCACCCCAAAACTGCATACAAGCATACAATTGGGATTCAATAATTGTTTATTGTGCAAACAAATTGCAAATGGCCTGGAACTCTTGCTTATACACTCAGACTGAGTTTTTCAATGTCTGGGTTTGTTTTCTACCTTCTGGGGTGGATACTGTGACCTCGGGTAATGACCTTACTTTTGTGAATCTCAGCTACTGAACACCCTTCAAGGGTGCTCCTTAACAGGCTATTAAATAACGCCCCCAAGTTTGTCTGGCCTCAAATCAATACCCTGGTCTAAAAATCAGATCCAGCAGGGCAGCCAGTGAAGCAGGGAGACCATTGAAGCTTTTGAGCTAACTGATTTGGGCTTGCAAGGGGGCACCCCGCAGGAGGCAGCTTGGTTGCAGACTGGCATATGGCCATGCACTGAGGGGTTAATTATCAGTCGGATTCCACAGTTCACCTCTGTGCTCTTATTTCCCGATGTGCAGCAAAACCCAGCACGGCTTCATCTCCAACGGGATGTTTTTGTTCGTGCTACCTTCTCCTCCTCCATCAGTCGGCTGTGGTTCGGCTCAGTGCAGTGCAAGGAGGACCTTGGCGTCTTTCAGTGATGGCTGGTAGCTAGCTGGACAGAGGTCTCTTCGTGTGGGGGGGATGGGGTGGGGAAGTCAACGAATGTGTGGTTTCATCGAACACAGGTAAAGCTGTCTGCTGGTAGGAACTGCTTTCCAACGCTTATCTCACAAAAGCACACAAAATGTCCTTTCTTCTCGGCAAGTCAAGCTCGAGATGCTTGTAGAATATTCTGCCAAGCTACCAGCAAATGGGGGTAAAGTAGCTTTGGAGTTCCACCCTCAGGTCATTAACAACCTGCTAAGACCTACGGAGGACATCTTGTCTTTTTAAAGCCTGGGGTCTGCCGAAGGCAGCCCTTTAAAAGGTTCTACTTTGGCGTTCAGAAATAATTACATCTCCTCAAAGTTCATGAAGACCTCAGAAAAAGGGAGCCTGAAATGGCCCTATCCTATAGCCATACTGACGAATATCTTGCATATCACCATAGAACCTTCATCTGGCGATGGATGGAGATAGAGACAGAGACCCACATTGGAGCTCTAGACTGAGCTCCCAAGGTCCCAATGAGGAGCAGAAGGAGGGAGAACATGAGCAAGGAAGTCAGGACCGTGAGGGGTGCACCCACCCACTGAGACGGTGGGACTGATCTAATGGGAACTCACCAAGGCCAGCTGAACTGGGACTGATGGAGCATGTGATCAAACTGGACTCTCTGAACGTGGCGAAAAATGAGGGCTGCTGAGAAGCCAAGGACAATGGCACTGGGTTTTGATCCTATTGCATGTACTGGCTTTATGGGAGCCTAGTCTGTTTGGACGCTCACCTTCCTAGATGTGGACGGAGGGGGGAGGACCTGGGACTTCACACAGGGCAGGGAACCCTGACTACTCTTTGGACTGGAGAGGGAGGGGGAGGGGAAGTGGGGGATGGGGGAGGAAAATAGGAGGTGGGGAGGAGATGGAAATTTTTAATAATAATAATAATAATAATAATAATAAAGTTAAAAAGAGACCTCAGACAACAAGAGGATTCACTGCCCGGAATATAAATGTAACTGACATGGAATATGTGAGTATTTGTTGAATATGCATTTGTTCCCTGACTCATCCAACATTGTCTAAGTACCCATGTGTGTCTTATCGCATGCTCAGTGCTGGGAACACCAAGACAAATGAAGACACATGTCCTGCTTGGCTCTCCACCCCGTAGCCCACAGTATGGAGATAACACAGGGTCCCATTAGGAGCGTGCAATCTAGACAGAGACCGTAGCATAGGAAGTGATCCGGAGTCTCGGGGCTGCCTCATCTTCACCAACACAGTGCTTGATGTGAGGGGGCCTCAAGACAACATCAACAAAGTGCCAGCTCTGTGCCTGGATGCATCCTGATGGAGAGCACCACTTCTGAGCCTTTCTCCCAAGCTGCATGGAACTCACGGCCTTCCCCTATAGCTACATAAAGCTGTGGTTCAAGGAAGGCTGGCAAGGATCTGCCAGCTCCCTGGCAGGAGAAGCAAGAACTAATCCAGGTTCCTGTGTCTCCTCTCCACCTCACTATGTAGAGGAAGAAGGAAGCCCCACCCATTCCCCACCCAGCTTCAACTCCACCGCAGGCTCCTCTGAAAGCACTGTCAATAACACTCTCAGGACCCTCCTCCCAGCCTGGGCCAAGTGTGGGACAAGAGGCCAAGAAGCAAAATATTTGTTTAATTCAGACAATGGCAAGATGAACCTGCCATAAAATGGGGCTGGAGGTGGGGAAGAAAGTCTTCCGGGAATTCAGTGTACAGAAACAAGTTTTAGGTTCAAGAACACATAATCCCCAGCAAAAGGCAAAGTTTGAGGGAAAATACCAGGTGCTAAGCAAACCTTGAAGCAGGTGCCTGACCCCCCTCCATGAATCAGATATGGCTTCCTCTGCAGGGCACTGCCTGAGTCTTCCTTGCCTGGGTGGCCCAAAGGTGCCCCCACCTCAACCCCTTCTCCTCCAGAACCCCATGGGAACACAGCTCCTGAGGCACACATGGGCCACTAGGACCTTCTTATTCTGGTTTCTCGATTCTGGAAGCTAACGAAGTTCAGGCCAAAGGGAGAAGCACTCTGCCCTCTGAAACCCTTTGCCACTGTCTTCCTCTGACTGGAAGGCAGTGGCACAGGACAGAACACTCAGGAGCAAAATCAGGATTCACACAAAACACGGATGTGTAGAGTCACGGGGGAACCTCAGAATCATCTTGTGGAATCGTCATTTGGTAAACTGGAGCTTTCTAGAATAAATCCATCTAAAGCGAGACAGTTTTATGTAGTCCAGGCTGGCCTTGAACTTGATAAGTAGTTTTCTACGACCTTTGAACTGCTGATAATACCACTTCCACGTCTCATGTGCTGGGATAATAGGCAAGTACCACCACATCTGGTTTATAGGGCGCTTGATATTGAACCCAGGTCTTCATGAATGGTAGGTAAGTAGTCTACCAACAGAGCTACAATACCAGTTCTAACATGAGGAGGTGTCCACAATTGTTCCTCTCCTCTCCCTCTTTTATCCTTCCTAAGGAATTAGTAAGTGTAGGGTAAGATGTGGAGGGAAGAAAGCATTTCCGTTTTTTCTTTCGCCCTAAGCTTTGCCTCCACTGTCAATACCCAGAGAACAGTCCTCCACCTCCCTGCTGGCCTTTAGATACCAAGTTTCCTCCAGGGGCTTCCTCTTCCATGTCATAGAGGCCACAGCAGGTGAAGCAGTGGAAATGTCTAAACCAGTGATTCTCAATCTTCCTAATGCTATGACGCTTTAATACAGTTCCTCATGTTGCAGTGACCCCCAACCATAAAATTTTCATTGCTACTTCATAACTGTTATTTTGCTATTATGAATATAAATATACAGGATATCTGATGGGACCCATAGGAAGAACCCCTGATCTAAACTAACAGCCATTTTTTCAGCACTTACAAGATGCTAAATACTCAGTGAACTCCCCCAAAATTTCCATGGGGCTGATATTTTTTTCTTTTTTCTTTCTTTTCTTTCTTTTTTTTTTTTTTTTTTTTTTTTTTTTTTGCTTGTTTTGAGACAAGGTTTCTCTGTAGCTTTGGTGCCTGTCCAGGAACAAGCTCTTGTAGACCAGGCTGGCCTCCAACTCAGAGATCCGCCTGCCTCTGCCTCCCGAGTGCTGAGATTAAAGGCGTGTGCCACCACTGCCTGGCAGGGCGGGTATTTTTGGTGTTCAGTTTATACACGGAGAATGAAGTGAAGGACATTGGTCAACACCCCCAAGCAGAGCAGGGCTGGGATTGAAACTCACATTTGTCTAACTGCAAGACTGACTACCAGGTAAGTACACAAGGCCTGAATTTAAGAGGCCCACACTAATCCCCAAAAGGGGGTTACCTCTACATTTGGGGGATGAGCAGAGCTTCTCTAGGTCACTGGACCAATGGGGCTGCTCGTTATAGCAGCTGGCCTAGCCTGACTAATAATCTGCAGCCAGTTGAGCTCCAGGTAGACTCTGAGGTGCCTGCTAGTTTGGTGTTTTTATGACGACAGCACACATCACAGATGAGACACCATAATGCGGTCCATGAGGAATCAGTGCCTGTGACAGAGTAGGGGAGACAAAGAAACACAAGTCACAACACAAAGAAAGCCATGGAAAGACCACTGCCCTGGAAGAAGCAGGGTGGCCCAGAAGCCATGCTGCCTATGTTTACAGTCAGCCATCAGTTCTCCACAGGAGAGCAGTGTGGAGCCAAGGAAAGGGTACAGTGTGGGGGAACAGACGCTGAATTTAAGCTAAGACCCCAGCAAATATTTCCTATTTCAGTCAGCTATAGCAAACAAACTACTCCAATATAAACGTAATGGCTTCAAATCAATCATTTCATCTTGTTCTTGGTTTTACTCTGAAACCAAGAACTCTCAGAGCAATCAGCTGAGCAGTTTGTCTCTGATGTGTGCAAGCAGGAGTTAGAGGATGCAGTTCCGCTGGTTTCTTCCCTACTCTCTCCCCCATGCTCACTGCACTTCCTCTGCCGTTCTCCTGTCCACCTCCTGCTCATCCCTCTTTCCAGGCTCTCTCCAAAGGGTGGGGGGCTTGGGCTGACTCATCGTGGCCTCAAAGCACTCAGATACCCTGGGAGGTCACTGTTTTCCCAAGAGCAGGTATTCCATGAGACAGAGAAGCACCACGGTGTCTTGCTACTTGGCCTCAAAAGTCGTAACAAGTTCCTCTGCCCCATCTCACTCCTTCACAGCTAGCTTTGACTCAAAAGGGACTAGGTCAAAGCATGAACAACAGAAGCTGCCCTCAGCTTCTGAGGTCCACCTATGGGTATCTGTGGAGACCAAATGCCATGCCATTGCCTACCAACACCTGAAGACACCAGTGTCCTTCAGGACCACCAGCCAGGTATAGAGCCAAAAAGAAAACCTACCAGTTCTGTCCACAGGGAGAGCGCCGCATGAGACTCGGGATGCCTGCTACAGCAAACGCTCATGCAGGCCTAGGATGAAAAGAGGGGCTGATGAAGGAGATGAAGGATGGCCCTCTGGGAGGTGGCACTCCTAATCAGGTGAATTAACCTGCAAGGGACAGGAGGTAGGAGGTTGGAGGGGAAGGCTTACGTCACCCAAGGCCATGCAAGGCCACCTAACTCCTACCACACCTGGACCTTCGTGAACTATGTGCTATGCTATCATCGTCAGGTCTCCCAGCAACAGGAACTAGCTCATATCTGGGCACTCTGCAACCCTGGCCACAGCTCCAGGGAGACGCTGATAAGCCACTGCTGGGTGAAGAGCTGCCCAACGCCTCAGGGCTGAAAAGAGGCAATGAAAGGGAACCTTGTTTGTTCTGCCTTCACTGGACCATCTCACGCTGACCAGAGAAGCCTGGCAACGGCCTGCCAGCCTATGGGGCCATCCTGACTATCTGGCCTGGGACAAGGACAGCCGTGGCCTGGATGTGAAGGGCCTGGTCTCCAACAGTTACTTCCCTTCCACACACAGGGTGCTCTGCTGGCAAACACTTGGGACAGCAGGGGTTGTAGGGGGTAGCTGAAAAGAGTGGAGCTGGCAGCAGAGTCTCTTCTAAATCCTCAGGGTCCTGCTATCCTTGCCCGTGGCCATAGGGACACACCTGGCTGGCATGTATACATGAGGCCTCCTTAAAGCTTGTGCTTAAAACCAATGGAAGTGAGGAAAACTCCTATACCAGGGCATGGGCATTGTGCTCAGAAGTCATGGAAACGGCTGATGAGGGGCTAGGCTTGGAAGGTGGCTCCAACCACACTGTACCACTCCAACTGCTCATATGGCCACTCCCTCCCCGACCCTTTTCTGAATCCCAAGTTCTCGGTGCTCCTCTTACTTATTTTGCAGAAAGTATTCCAGGCAGTACACCGTGTCTCTAATTTCTTCTGTGAGTTTATTGTCCTAACCCAGCTCGGTGCTTGCAAAGACAGGAATATACAGGTTGTGTGCTACACAGCTCCAGGGGAGCTGTTCATGGCTACAACGTGAGACTCCTGCAACCATGCCATGTGGCCAGTGACACGACCAGAAAAGAAAGCTATCATGTGAGCCATATCCCCGGGAAAAGGAGAGTCTTGTTTGTAAAGATCTGTTGTCTGACCACTCCGTCTCCCACCTCTAAACACCCTGCCCACAGGAGCTGGCATACAGAGGAACATGACACCCAACTAGCTAGATAGAGATCCAGATAGAGGTACAATAATTTATTTCCAGGCTAAGGGGGTACAGAGAACAGGGAATGATCCTTCCGAGGCAAGGGGGACCACACCCTCTGAGGGCTTTCCTGACACTGCCCTGTCCTGCAACTTCATTTCAATAAGCCAAGGGACTCAGATCCATCTATTTCATGTTCGTGGCTTCTCTTCCATCACTAACAGTCTCAGAGTTTGAAAGAGAGGGGCCAGTGAGATTGCTCAACACGTGAAGGCATCCGCTGCCAAACCTGCCCCTGTGAGTTCAATTCCCAGGACATGACTGAAGGAAGAACAGAACGGAGTTTGAGGGGAGTCAGGCAGCACACAGAGATGAGATGGTGGTAACACCATTCCACATCAGGATCTACAGCTCTGTGGCTTAACATAAGACTTGGCCTGTGAGTGTCCAACTTCTCTGCTTCTCCGTGCTCTCCTGTGTGTGCGCGCGTGCATGTACATACGGTTTCACACTCACAGATACCTCTCATGCTTTGTGTGAGTATTTGGGATATGCACATGGTGTATGTGCATGCACGTGTGTACTTGGGTGCTTGTCTGTAAGTCGGCCACAGAGATCAGCCGCCAAACGTCTTCCTCAATCACTTCGGGAGCTAGAGTCTGACCAGTGAGCTCTAGGGATCCACCTGTCTCTCCCTGCCCAGCACTGGGATTACAGATAGTGTTGCCTTGCCGAGTTTTTACATGGATACTGGGGTTCCAAACCCAAGTCCTAAGGCTTGAACAGAAAAACTTTGGTACCTGAACCATCTCCCACAACTCCTAGCTTAAGCTTTTAAAAAACATTTTTTGAGTTGTGTATCTTACACATAATCCATTTGAAAGACACATTATTAAACAGACAGATAATGCTCAAAACACACCCCAATATTTATATTGTGCTTCCATATACCCCCAGCAGAGGGACTGACATGTGTGCCATGGTTTATAAAACACAACTATGCATTCTATAATGTAAATCTCACACCAGCCCTGAAGGTGAACCTGCACACCTATATACAGCACACCTGCCTAACAGGGGGTAGAGAAGGGGGAACACCCCATTTTCTGACAAGATGGACTCAATGAGTTCAAGAGAAATGCTCAACACTTCAGATGCATTTCAATCCTGGTCCTATGGGAATTCTTTGCCCTTACCCTTCCATCCCATGGAGAATCACACTTAAGTCTCAACATTCTCCTTGCTGGTATGTGTGTGTGGTATTTAAACATTGAGACAGGGTTGTATGCATCCCAGGTTGGCCTTGAACTTGATTTGCAGCCAAGTGTAGCCTTGAACATCTGATCCTGCTGCCTTCACCAAGCCCTGTTTGTGCAATATGGCAGACTGAACCAAGGGCTTCATGCATTCTAGGCAAGCACCCTACCAACCAAGCAATATTCCCCAGTCTCTTAATAAACTTTTTAGTACTACACCATTAGTTCGCCTAACTTAGTAAGAGGGGTGAAGTAAGCAAAGTCATTATACAACAACAGGCACCGGGGTATGGGGTACAGAATACCATGTGGGTTCACACCCAGATCTACCTCACACTAGTGTGTGTCTCTGGGCCCCAACCCTAACCCACAAAGTAAGGGTGTCGGCACTCTCTACCAGAGTGGATGGCTCAACACCATATATTTGCATATAAAGTGCTTAGCACCCATCAACACCAGCAAGCACTCAAATGTTTAAGCTCTCTATGGGGTGGGGGTTAGAAAATAGATTTTAATTCCTTATACGTATCTTCTAAACTTTAAAACTTTATGAAATAATTTTAAATGTCTACATTAAAGGATTATTTTGAGACTCCAAAACCTAATCAGCAGAAGAAACCTCCACTGATATTTATGCCTCTTTGATACTCAGAAGAAATTTTTTATTGTTTTCCCTCTAAGAAGGCAGCAACTCTAGTTCACAAAGGACTTCCCAGAGCAAAAACAGTGATAAATCTGGAGATTAACGAATACCTGAGAATGAAGAGGAAAGGATACAAGAGAATGTTCCAGAATCAACCGTTGGGCTCTGAAGCAAATGGCCAGCAAAGTGTATGAACCAATGAAATGCCTTGCTATAAATGAATTATTTCATTCTGGGGCCACAGCGCCATGGCAAGGTGCTTCCCTAGTATGTGCAAGGCCCTAGCGTCCATCTACAATACTGCAAAGAAATTCTGTATATCTCACGTTGATCATGTGTGTGCATGTGTGTATGTGTGTGTGAGAGAGAATGCTATCTGAGGCAGAAGAAAGATACAGGTAAACAGACACTCACTCACTGGTTTCTGTTTTCACCATTAAAATCATTTCCAGGCCCTGCCTGGCATTTAAATAGCACCACCCCTGGGGATGGCTGCTTTGGTTTCATTACAGTCTGTGTTCGCAGAGCACAAATAGAAACCTTCGTGGTTTTATTAGTTTCCATGCAGCTCAGGAGAGATTTGCATGCTAGCGTTTCAGCCACCAACTTAAAGGCGGAATCAGTTCAAAACAAGGTGCTCACACAGCCATGTTACTGGGGAGAGGAAAAAGAAAAATCTCTGTCATATCTGCCTCCTGCCCGTGAACCAAGTAGTGCATTGTGCAGATGTCATCTCTGCTGTCTAAATGTTTAAGTTCCTTCTGTAAGAACTTCGTGGAGGGTGTTTCCATCCCCAAGAAGACCTAAACTCCAATGCAGCAAGGTCTATGTGCAGGTGTAAGGGGTTTTGTTTCTCCTTGTTTCATTTGTTTGGTCTGGGCAGTAGGATGCCTGGTGAGCTGAGCAACCCCATAGGCAGCCGGGGACTCTGGGAATTTGTAAACTCTTAACATCATTTATCTGTGACAAGTTAAAATTTAATACGTGGCCCTGGTAACATAATCAAATGGGTATTATGTAATCTAGAAGAGCACTTCCTGTAAGTCCCAATGTCCTGCCTGCTTATGGTTCGGGGGTGGGGGGAATTTTGTTTCAGAAAGTGCTTACATGTTTGGGGATGACCTCTCCCAATGCTCACCCCTGTCACAGAGGCTTCAGAACCTTACCCAGCTTTAGCAACTGGAAGGCTCCCCACAACAGCACAGAGATGACCTGTCTGGCTCGGGAGAGCCTTTTAAGACGGGTTAAGGGAAAACTTCAAAGTGAGTTGATTCTCGTGGCCTTCTTTTCAATCAAACACTGCTAGCCTATAATTCCCGTCTATTTATAGACTATAATCTAAGATGACTTTGACTTTTCCTGACACCAAAAATCAAAATAAAACTTCAGTAGTCGTGTATGTCACCAGAAGTAATAGCAGAGTCACGAAAGCTTAACTGAGTTTTTCCTTTTTTTCTTTTTATTTATTTTTCTCTCATACAATATATCCCAACCATGGCCTCCCATTCCACCACCTCTCCCAACTGAGCCTCCACACCTCCCTTCTCCCCCAGATCTGAATTTTTTTTTTTAGAGAAAATGTGATGTTATTTCCAATGTCCTCTGGTTAGAGTTTTTAAGGTTTATATTTTATTCTTTTATTTTTTATGGTTTATTTAACTTTTATCTTATGTGCATTGGTATGAAGTGTCAAATCTTCTGGAACTGGATCTTTACACAGTTATGAGCTGCCATGTGGGTGCTGGGAACTGAACCCAGGTCCTCTGGAAGAACAGTCAGTGCTCTTAACTACTGAGCCATCTCTCCAGCCCCCTATATTTTATCTTTAAATTATATATGAGTGTCTGGGGGTGGGCAGTGCGGGTATGTACACTTAAGTGCAGGTGTCCACAGAAGCCAGAGTCTCAGATCCCCTGGAGCTCCAGTTAGTTGCATGGCATGGGTACTAGGAAGCAAACCCAGTTCTCTTCTATAGCAGGGTAGGCTTTTAGTAGCTGGGCCATCTTCTCAATCCCACCTCACATTGAAATTCTCATGTCTCCCTCATCAAAGTCAGCATTAAAGTTTTGGGAACGTGTTAATCAAAGTCCACTTTTATGATTTTTAGTAGAGAAAAATCGGCTCCCTGGGTCTACTGCCTCGAGTAATGGAAGTCTTGAAAGGTAAAAACGATAGCTTTGAAACTGACTTAAGAAATGGCTTTTTGTACTAAAAAAAAAATCATTAAATCAAGAACAATTCTATTTGAGAAGACCAAGACACAGACAATGCCTTGTCTGAGACACTGTAGCTGTCCTATGTCATGTGTCAAAGTCAAACTCCTAAGAGCCCTTCACTCTCTCTCTCTCTGAGATCAGAGGTGGCCTGGAGATGCCACTCACTGTTAAGAACTTGCCTGGCTTAGCACAAGGCCTTGAGCTGAATGTCACCACTACAAAAATACACTAAGAGCAAACACCAGTAAAACAGACTCCGAGACTCTGGACAGAAAGAGGTCGCTGGTTGAGTTCATTCTGCAGCTAGCAGTGTAGATCCTACCCAGCGAGGCCAGAGGCATCTCAGGGGCCTGAATGCCCACAGGAAGAATAGGAGCAGCCTATTGTTGTAGGGTATTACTTTAATTGGGTAAACATGTGCTACATTTGTTTATGCTGCATTTGTTCAGTGATGTGAAGATGTATTGCTTTGACTGCCTAAGACACTGATTGGTCTAAGAAAAAGCTGAACGACCAATAGTTAGGGAGTATAGGGATAGATGGTCCTGTGGGGCAAAGAGAATAAAGAGGAGGAGGAATTTAGGCTTGAGAGAGAAGAGAACCAGGCACCCGCCAGATAGACAGACGGACACAGAGTAGGACACAGAGATTGAAAGAAAGGTTAAAAACCCCTGAGGCAAAATGTTGATGAAGAGAAACACGTTAAATTAAGCTATAAGAGCTAACAGAAAACAAGCCTAAGCTAGGGCCGAGCATTCATAACTAATAATAATCATGACTACATGTCATGATTTGGGAGCTGATTGGAGGCCCAAAAGAAAGACTTGTAATAGCCTATGGCCAAATGGGGTCACAGGGGGGAAAAAAAGCAAAGCAGAGGAGGGGGAAGGAGCAAGGAAGTAAACAGACAAAGGACAATATTGGTCACCTCAAAGGGCAAGCATGATTTGGAGGGTCTTCTTTCTTCTTTGTTAAAAAAGCGTGTGTGTGTGTGTTTGCGCTCGCGTGTGTGTGCGTGTGTGCATGTGTTTAGTGCTGGGAATCAAACTAGGAACCTCCGCATATTAGGCAAGTGCTCCCCGACAGATTTACGGCCCCCGGGGCCCTGTGTAGACATTGATTCTCAGTCCAAACTAGCCTTAAAATCAAGATCATCTTGGCATACCCTACCAAATGTTGGGATTACAAAAACAATTATTAAAAATAAATAAAACATCGTTTGACCTTCTGGGAGCTGGAGAGATGACTCAGCAGTCAAGAGCACTGGCTTCTCTTCCAGATGGTCCAGGTTAGATTCCCAGAACCCACATAGCTGCTTACAATCATCTGTAAGTAGAGTTCCAGGGAGATCCAACGTCGTCTTCTGGCCTTCAGAGGCCATGAATGCGTGACAGAAACATGTGTGCAGGCAAAACACCCATGTATTAAATAAATAAATAAATGTTAAAGTCTACCTTCTTAATTGTTTTTCAGTGTAAAATTGGGTAGTGACATACATATTCGCAAACTATCTTCAAAACTTTTCATCTGCAAAACTGAAATGCTACGCCCATTGAATGACTGGTGGATGACCCGATGCTGAGGAACACCAGTATGCGTCTCTGAGTCTGGCTCTCCTAGGTGGCTCAGAGGAGCTGAGTCCCATCTTCCCTGTCTAGGTTACATCATTTAGCTCGACCTACTGGAGGGCTACAGCCTAGTGTGTGCCTGTGCTGCATCTGATTCCTCTTCTCATCTTCTAGTCGATTCTCGGTGCTTGTCACTTTAGACTATTATGGGTAATCCAGCTCTCAACGTGAGCACACAGGTCATTCAGGCCCTTGTTCTTAAGTTATGAGGCACAGAACCAGAAATGGAAACATTGAATCATGATAGTTAATTTTTAATTTTGTAAAACCCTTCCATGACAGCTTCCAGGGGCTCCAGCTCCTCTCCAAGCTCTCCAACATGTGTGATCTTTCTGGATATTTTTTACAGAACTTATCCCAGTGGATGTGAAGTGTCCTTTTTTTAAGAAATGCCTCCGTCTGGCCCACATTTTCTACAATGAACATACAGTACTCAAGATTAAGGACGAAAATGTAAAACACTGAAGTCAAAAAATAAGTCTTATGAGGAAAATAGGTTGCAAATGAATATAAGAAATGGATTTCTTTTTTAAGAGCAAGGCAAACTGTTGAGTTCTCCTGTGAGTTTGGTGAGAGACATCATTCCCGCACGCCTTAAGAATCTATCACCTGCGCCCAACTGTGGCTTCCAAAATTCACATGAATAGTGCCTGTAATTCACAGGCACTAACACAGTTCCTCTAGGCACCAGGAAGGAAGCACTGCCCGGTGCTCAAGAGAGGACAAAGAAGAGCTACTGCTGGCCACGGTGACCATCAAAATCCCCAGCTGCTGGATATGCCCTGTCGCTTCCAAATCTTTCCCCCAGCCCCTGGGACCACGTCTTTGAATTCTCAGCTGAATATCCCTGAATGGCCATTTTTCTCCCTGTCAGAATTCCCAAAGCCTCAGAAAAGGAGTAAGAAGGACACCACAAAGCCTGGAGAAGTGTATGACTTTAAGGGCACTTGCTGCTCTTCCAAGAGGACCCACATTTTTTCCCAGCACCCATGGCAGGTGGCTGACAATTGCTTGTAATGCCAGCTCCAGGCAATCTAACGACCTCTTCTGGCTGCAGAAGGTACCCACATGGATACAAGCATACCCACACAAAGATACTTCATTTAAAAGTGAAATAAATCTTTAAAAAATAAAAATATATATCACTGCAGCCCATAGCCCTCAAAAAGCAGCCCTGTTCTCACAGACTAGGATAACATGGAACAGAAACAACCGCATGAAGTCCATTGCTCTTAATGTCAGGCCAAGCGGCCATGGGGGTCACAGTGGTCACAGGGCCTACAAGACCCAGTTAACTGACCAAAAATCTGTGAAACCCTACACTGTTGCAGAGATGGCATTTCTTTGTCCAGTGGTTTCCTACCGGCCTGCTCCACTCCTTGGAGGTGAGATAACCCGATCCGTTCAAATAGGACAAGGCAAAGGGGCTAGAAGCCAACTCTGCCAGTGACTGGTAGATCCACCTCCCACCGCCTGAGGAGAAGCACCACTGTTCTCTGTTTCTCTGTACCCTCCACATACCCGAGCCTCTCCTGTGTGCGGCTGGGTTTCTTTCCTTCTTATCTCTTTTTCCACAACATCTTTAAAATTAATTTTTAGTTAGCATACAAAGAAATAGGCTCCATGTGATATTATTTTCATACATATATTCCATTGTACCTTACATTGTGTTTGCTCCTCCTCAGGCTGCTCCCCTGTTCTTCACCCTTGCTGGTCCCCTCTCTCCCTCCCTCTAAAGAGTTTCTTTTTCTGCTTTTACAGTATACACACACACACACACACACATATATATATATATCCCTATCTTGTTACACCTTATTTCTTTCCTTACACATTTTCTTTCCCTCTCATAATGCCATTTTTACATGCGCGCGCACACACACACACACACACACACACACACTTTAAATCTAAATTCACATATGAGAAAGAACATGTGATATTTGTCTCTGTGGGCCCAGCTTATTTTACTCACCATAAGGATTTCTAGTTCTCACATTTCTTTGGGGGGGGCAGCAATAGATGGAAACACAAGAAAAGGGGAGAAATAAGAAGCTGGGTGGGGATGGGACAATATTTGTTTCTAATGGGTGGCTCTACTCAAGTGAGACCCAAAGAGCTTCATGATCAATATCTCTTCTGCCTCCTTTGGGCTCAAAACCCAATGCCTGGGAAGCAGAGTCCAGCCCCGGCTTCTTAGCAAAAGATTCCCACCCTATGTCTGGATTCCTGGCATCACCCCAAAGTCACTTCAGCCCTTGGCTGAGCCTGAGGCTAACCTTACAAAGGAAACCAAGCCTTGGAAAATCAAACCTGTAACAGTGACGGGCATGAGCCATCCACTGACACGGGAATGGCTTTGAGACTGGGGATGGAGCTCAGCTGGTAGCGAGCTTACCCAGCATGTAGAGAGCCCTGGGTTCAAGCCTAAACACTTCCTAAACCAAGTACTGTGGGGCACTCTGTAATTCCAGGACCGAGGAGACCGAGGCAGGCACATCAGAAGTTTGAGGGCATCCTTAACTACACGGTGTTAGGGATCAGAATGGGCTATGTGGGATTTCATCTATTAAAATAAAAAAGGAAAGTGACTTTAGGGCCCACGGAGAACTAAAATAAACAAACAAACACAAAAGACTCCACCCTCAGCTTGCAGCAGACTAAACAGATCTCCAAGGGCAGAATCATCAGGCTGATTGGAGAGTAGGCGCTCCCAAAGAATTCTGAGTGGAAAGCAGGGAACCTCACTGTCTCGGGAGAAGCGGGGACAGAGGACCGGAGAGGGCAAGTTGCCTGCATGGAAACAGCATAGGTAAGGTCCTTTGACATCTCCACAGCATGGGCGATATCCACATCCCACCCAACTTTCTGTCATCCAGGCCTGCACTTGGGATTTAAAATCTACTATTCAGGACTTTTTCTAGGAATCCCAGACATGGATCACAAGCAAAGAAAAACGAGAAAATTCTTTCTAGGTCCACTATAAGGTTGGCAGCGGTGGTCTCGGGAGATCGTGAGCACGCTAGTCTCTCTGCAGGGGGCGCAGAAAAGCTCCAGGACTTGGGGAGACCTTAAAACCCTCAGCACCACAACCTGTGGCTTTACTTGCTCCTGACAGTGCTAAGTCAAGTCCCTGTTTGTTCAGAGTCCACTGGATCTGGGCCCCCAAGAAAACCAGGTAGGAAGGCCAAAGAAACAGCATGAAGAAAGAAAAGAGGAGTTCCCGGATTGGTGACATACACCTGTGATGCTAAGACTCAGGACGCGGAGGCAGGAGGATCATGAACTCATGGCCAATCTGGGCTACATAGTGAGACAGTCTCAGAAAAACACACACACGCATACACACACACACACACACGCATACACACACAAACACACACTCACCGCAAACAAAACAACAAATGGAAAGGAAGGTTAAAGTAGTAGAGCATTTGCCCACCGTGCTCGAGGCCCTAGGTTCTATTCCCAGTGATGTAAAAGCAAAAAAGAAAAATGAAAGTAAATGAGTTTTTTTTTTTTAATTTCAACTTTGGCCACGTACAGAAGCATCTGTCACACAGGTAATGAGATCGTACAGGAAGATGACTCCCAGGCTCGGTTTGAGGACGTTAAGTATATCTATTCTGGCCCTACAGTGCCAATTACATTTCCAAATTGGCAATTAGACATAATGTCCCAAAGACAATTACCAATTGATGCCAAACACAATGCAAATTCTACCTGAACGAGAGCATTCTTTTGAAACTGTTCTTCTGCCCCTCGCCTAACTCATCCCCCTCACACACAACTACCCCAAGCAAACTAAATTTTTGGTCCTCCACCAGTTAAGATATCATGGCGGTGGGAATAAGTAAAACCTAAAATAAATCAAGCAGCTCATAATTTCATCACCAAAGCTTGTCACCAAATCAAGCCCATGTCTTCCTCTCAGAGCTTCTCAACAGTCTCTGATAAATGACACCACAAAGTAGAAGGGGGCACTAGGGAACTAGCCAGCCAAATGTTTGTCATGCAAACATGAAGGCCTGGGTTGATCCCTGGGACCCATGAAAAAAGCTAAGCTGGTGTGTGCTTGGAAGAGAGAGGTGAGCTATGCTTACTAGGGCTAATTGGCCACCCAGCCTAGACTGCTCTGTGAATTCAGGCCAGTGAGAGAGACTGTCTCAATCAAAATAAGGTGGTGCTGATGAGATGTCCCATCTAGAAGTGTTTGCTGAGCAAGCCTGACATCCTGAGTGTCATCCCTGGAACCCACACAAAGGTAGACGGAAAACTGAGTTCTGAACATATGAACCTCCACATATGAGCCACAGCAGGCACACACAATGATAAATAAAATCTTAAAAAGGTGGGTAATGACTAAGGAATGACACCCACAATTGTTCGTACAAACACACACACACACACACACACACACAGAGAGAGAGAGAGAGAGAGAGAGAGAGAGAGAGAGAGAGAGAGAGCAGAGACATGAATCTGCACCCATCATAGTCCCTATCACCTTAAGTGTCTGTGTTCCTTTTTAGATAACTCAGCTCCTGCCGTCAATGAATCTTTAGACAGCTAAGGGGGTCACTCACAGGTATCCACCTTCATAAGAAGGGACCTGGTTTTAGCTCAGCACATTCTGATAGTTCTGAGTCCCAATGGGCAAGAGATCAGAACCAGTTTTCATTATTTTTCCCCTGGTGCCCAGCTCAGTTTCCAACACAGTAAATATGCTGGGATAAAGGTAAGACCAAGAGCGCTAACCTTAACCAGATCTGAGGGCCTACAAGTACAGGGCCTTCCTTCCTGAGGCTTTCAGAGACTTGAGTAAAGTTCTTTCTGGATTCCCCTCTGTTGGCATCGGAACAACATAAAAAGCACATCTCAAGGAAAGTCCCTGACTGTCGGAGCTGTGAAAACCCTTGTGATGGCGAGAAAGAGAGCTACTTTCCCTGTTGTCTGCTGAGAGGTACAAGTGAGGGTGGTACTCCCTCCCCTGTCAGAGCCCTTCAAAGTTGAGGCCTCTCTCACATTTGGTGAGGTCCACCCAGGTCCCTGTGGAAAATCAGCCCTCTTCAACCCTTCCTGAAAGAGTAGCCCAGAGCTGGTCTCCTGAACCGCTCCACACGAGGCAGCCCTAGCTGGGGCCTTTAATTTTGCAAAATGGTGGTTTGGCTAACTCACTACCCTGGACTTTGGGAAGCCACACCCCTTACCGGTAAGAAGAAGAATCCACACATTGGCTGGTTACTGACAGGCTACACCCTGGCTGCCACAGCCAGCCCCAGAGCCACAGTGCCTGTGGGCTCTTTGGGACAAGATACCCCAAAAGTCAGTTTTAACAGCCTGGTAGCAGCCTCGCCCTCCACCCCAAACATCTCATCTAATTCTCTCACCCTGGCTGTCTGGCATCAGCAAACCTTCCTCTTCTTGTCCATTCTGGCCCTCTAATGCCATAGGAGAGCTGGAAATGTTCATATACCATTATAAACCCACGTTCAGAGACAGACTGCCTAGGCCCTTGCCATTTTCTCTCATCAGCCTCGAACAGCAGAGCTTGCTTCTTAGAGAAAGTAGCTGCCCAGGCCACTCCCTGGGCCTTCTGTATCAGGCCATGTCAGCAGCCATCCAGGTGATTAGCGTACACATAAAAACTGAAGATCCCCTCTTCCAGCCCTTTCAGACAGAAACCTGAGTCCAACCGGCATTCCTCAGGCCTTCTTTCCACAAAGCTTAGCCTATGAGGGTGGGACCCTCAATTTCCTTCTCACCAAACCCAAAGCCAAGAGCACACGGACTGGAGGCATCTGGAGGAGGGAGGTACTGTTGGTCTGCTCCTGCTGTGTGTCGTGGTGGAATTTCAGAGGCTCTGCAGAAGACTGGCCTTACCTGACCCTTAAAGATTTCTCCACAAGTCTCAGAGTTCTCCATGATGCCCCAGGGTTATGGTGTCACTACACAAACACAATCCTTTCCCACAAACCAAAAAGGAGTTTCTCTAGAGGCTCCACAGTTCTGAAGTCCTGAGAAAGCACTGTTGGCTGCTGTGATTCACAGATTAGCACAGCCATGGCCACTGAGAGCCAGGGAACCCCTGCTACCCACTTTGGGAAGGAGACCCCGGCATTGTAATCCAAAGCCATCTTTGCTGCTTCAAAGACAGAGAGAGGGCTAGAGAGAGAGAAAGAGAAAAGCAGGGGGCAGAGTAAGCAAGGGAGTCCCAAAGCAAGCATTCCCATCTGCAAGGCATCTATTAAATACCCCAGCCCAAAGAACACGGTAGCAAGGCAAAAAGTGGGGCACAGTTAGCCTGACCTCCCTTCTCTCTCAGGCCAAATTTCAGGGTATCTCTTTTTCCAGAAGCAGCAACAGCAGGCCAAGGCTTGCTATAAAATCAGGGACCCACATCTTCTCGGAACACTGTGCAATGAGGCTAATGGAAGAGCCACAGGACTGTATTACAAGTCTCAATGTGAGGAGAGTCTGAATGTGAGGAAACTGAGGCACACCGTGCTGCAGTCCTTGCCAAGGTCATAGGCTGACCCTTGGTCACTACACAGCAGAATGGAAGCCTGGGAAAGGCTGCTCACAGTAAGGGCAAGTTCCCTTCAGCAGGACCTCTGTACGCCTGTGATGAGATCCTCCAAGGAGAGACTTGGCCAGGGCCGGCCCTACCAATCTCTCCCAAGGTAACGTCAAGGGCAAGGGCCAGAACACACTTTGGGAAATCCTGCCGAAGAGGCTGCCAAGGAAAAGCTGGCCTGGGTACACAGCAGCATCCTGTATGTGTGACCACAACCACAGGTCAGGTGGGCGGGAGAGGAACACAGAGAAACACAGATGACAGGTAAGTCTGTGAGCTCTGACCTGAGTTACCATGGATGGAATCTGCCCCTCCTCAAGGAGGAATTGCTGAACAGTTACATCTCCAGCTGACCGTTACAATGTTTCGCTCTGCCAGCCCTACACCAGCGCCATCAGTACCTACCCACATCACCCGCCATCATCAACAACAGAACCATACAGTCAAGGCATCCCCTCCCTAGGTCCTTCTTCAGCTACCAGATCCCAAAGCCCCAATCTCAGTGTGACTTTGGACAGGTTATTTGATTCATGCTGACAAGTCTGGAAGCTTCTTGGACTCCAAAATGTCTTCTGTTCTAGTCTGTGCCCTTCTGCAGCTTTTGTTCAACAAATCAGAGAAAACAGCTTCTCACTTGGTGGAGCTGTAGCAACTCCCACTTCCAAGAGGCCTGCTAGTATCTGGTGTTCGTTGGTTACTATGTATACCTGTTTTAGGTACTTCCTAAAGGAATTCTACAAAGTTTAAGTGCCAATGGGTTCCTCTGGCCAATGAGGAAATAAGGCTAGACTTTACTGTCAGCCAAAGATACGCTCCTGAGTGTGTGCGGCACCCTTTATTCTGCGTTGACCAACTGTAGAGTTTAAACTATCCATTAAACAGAAATAAATAAATAAATAGACAAACAAACAGTATAGCAGTGAGGCTGGAGAGGTGACTCAGTAGTTAAGAGCACTTATTGCTCTTGGAAAACCCAGGTTTGGTTTCCAGCACACACACACACACACACACACACACACACACGGTAGTTCACAATCATCTGAATGTCCAGTCTCAGAAGATCCAACACTTCTTCTAGCCTCCACATGCACCAAATGCATATACATATACATAAAGCAAAATGTTTGTTTTTTTGTTTTTAATAAACAATGAGAACAAGCAGTCTGGACAAGGCCAGGTCAGGTCCCCTATGACTGGGGCCTGAGAACTTCTCCCTGGCCTCCCCAAGTGATCTCACCACAAAAGAGTATGTGAAGGTCGTTGGTGCTGGCAGCCGCCAGGCCAAGAGGAAACCAAGCACTGGGGCCAATCTGGAATCGAGAGTTCCAGGGCGCTGAAGCCGCAGTTCCGATTAAACGCACTGGACCAGACCCCGGGTAATTACCAAACCGTAATGGGAACTGATATTTATATTAGTCCCGAGCTTGTCAGAGAAATTGTGTTGTTTTCTCGGACACAGCCATGGAGACAACACCTCAATAATTCACAACATGCAGACCATCCTTGATCAAGCCCAAGCTGCTACAGAGATGCCAGCCCTGACTGAGATTATCAGTGAGCCTATGCCTGGACACATGCAGGTCCTGCAGCAAACCAGAGACCTAGCCACAAGTGGCCTCTTTCTCCAGAAGACATTTAAGGAGAAGTAGACCATATGCTAGAAGATGAATAAATCACGAGAACAAAGATGCATATATGGTCGACAGCCAGATTCCAAAAGGATCTGGGGAACTGCAAAGCCCACCAAGCTAAAATATTTCCCCACAATTCCTTTCTCCTCCCATTCTCCTGTGTGGAACCCCAAAGCAGGGAGCAGAGTTGGGTTTCAACCCTCAAATCTCACAGGGGACAGAGAAGTTAAATGGCTTATCTAGGCTGCCTGAATAACCCTCATGTTCAACTACAATCCAGGACTGGATTGAACCTCAAAATATCATGGCCAAATGACCAGTGATTGCTGATGTGCTAAAGGGAAGCAATGAAGAAGCTCAGAAAAGCACAGTGCTGGCAAGACCGTACCCCACTTCTACACAGAGGTGGAGAGGTTTGCTGCTATTACTTTGTTTCGCTCTTAGACTGAATAGGGCTCCACAGTTGGAGCTGATTTAAACTCATGATCCTCCTGTCTCTGTCCTCGGTTACTGGAATTACAGACATACGCCACTTCACCACGCATAAATGTTCTTCCTTACTCACCCACTCCCCCCAAAAAAGTCCACAATCTATTTTTAAATGATGAAGCCATTAGCTATATGCTATTTGTAGGTCAAAGGTACAAAGGAGCAGAGGCCCCAAGATATATGTTCACAGTCCTGGTTCCTATCAGCAAAAAACATGGTGCGGATCTGGAGACCAAAAGCACAGTATCCAAGCTCCTGCTGAAACATGTCTCCCTGGGAATTTCAGGTGCCTTTCCCAGAAGATACCTTTCCCAGAGCTCTAGCTCCTAGAAAAGCACACAGATCTGGATAAGGGTGGGGATGGACAAATAGGCCTGAGGGTGAGTAGAAGGAAGTTTCTGTGGAAAAGCAGAAAAGGTTTGCTTGGGGAGAATATCAGTACAAATGTTCTAAACTTGAGCTGAATTCTTTATTCTGCACTAAGTCTTGACAAAATGACCAGATACATGGAAAGCAAGGGGGGGGGGATGATTGCAAAATGAATGCAGAACCTAAAAGGTAGAAAGAAAAGCTTCCAAGAAACCTCACTTACCATTGTTAGATACAGTGAGTTGAGTACACACAATTTAATCAAACAAATCAAGAAGTGGGTATTAAGAGATCTGGGCATGATTCTTAACTCATGATATCAAAAATAGCTTGATGCTATTTTGTTTTGGCCTTCAATCTTTCAATAAACCCCAATTATCTCTCATTCCGGGATGGTGGAGTTAATTCTGTATAGAAACTCTCAACTATGTGTACTCAGTTGGTCTTCAGGCTAAAAAAGTATGTAGACAAATACGTATTGCCTTTTAATTACCCTTGCACAAAACCTTTTTTAAAAAACTGACAGAAACTACGCTGGTCATTTTTTTTCAGGAAAGAGATTCTGTGTGTAAATTCTCTAAAAAGCATATAATAACAGGCTTTATACAAGCACTGGGTAACCCTAGCGTAAAGAGATGATAAAAGCTGCATCAGGATGATAAAACATATTCATTATGATCAAAATTGTTCACTTTCTGAAAAATAGAAGGTAGTTTTTAAAAATTCAAACTAAACCAATTCCATCTAGACAATAATTGAGGTGCGTGCAACTGTGAGCTGCCGTACCCACTAAAACAGTTGTCAAGTCTCAATATGAGAAGGAGAAACTCTAGGGATGGGCTGGAGGTGGAGAAGAGAGAATGACTGATTAATTCTAGGATCAGGCTGAAGGGAAGTCTGATCAGGTAGAAGGCTTCTCTGGGTCTGGCTGTAGGAACCTTGCTTAATCTGAAGGCTTCTCTGGAAGGCCAGCAATCTTTCTCCTTGAAAAGAAAGGGGAACCTTCATCGCCAAGAAGGTGACTCCACCACTTGAGGCTTTCAGAGTAATGGGAAGAGAAAGCAAAGAAGGATGATTTTCCTTTTTCCTCCCTTATTCCAACACACAAGTATTTTCCAAAACACAAATGTGCTGCCACAAAACACAGCTGAGCCCAGCACCTACAGTGATGTATAATTAATGACACAGAGTGCTTCCGTTGCCCTTGGGTTTCAGAGTCAGCCTATCCCCTAGCCTAACTACTTCTCTCTCTCTCTCTCTCTCTCTCTCTCTCTCTCTCTCTCTCTCTCTCTCTCTCTCTCTCTCTCTCTCTCTCCTTAGCAGTCAGCAGGCTGCTACAAGTTGCTGGGTTCCGTGAAGTCTGAGGGGGTCCCGGGATTAACTTTACTAGATGAGGTCTGAACATTTGGGGACCAAAATGAGTGTCTGTCTTGTACAATTCCCCCTACACATCTCCTCCCTCCACAAAATGTGGGTGCTGTGAAGTCTTCTTAGATGAGAATTACTCTCAAAAAGGAGGCGCCCAGTTCAGCTCCCTCTCTTTATTTCCAGTTCTTTCTTTTAGTCATTCTGTAGTTCTCTCTCAAACACTGCCCACCCCCGGCCCCCCACCTCCAGCCAGTGCTAGGTGGTGGGCAGGGACACCTCTAGGGATATGGCCACAACCCAGGAGTCAGCCTAGCAACCATACAGCTAGTGAGTCCTGATGCCGGTGGGCGTCTCTGCCTGGAATAGCTTAAGGCGACTTCCAGCCACATCAAATGCCAAGAAGGGGCTGCGCAAAGCCGCTCAGAGTCTGAGGCGGGCTGCCCTTGTGCTATAGCTTGGAACTGTTGGCTGCATTTGCGGGGACCCAAAGTGGGTGGCCTTGGAGAGGAGTGCAGAGGCAGCGAAAGTACTTGGGGTAGGGGAATGTTCTACAAAGAAAATGTAAAAGATGGAGTGGGCGGTGACATCAGACTTGCAACCATGCCACATTCAGAAAGTGACTCTCCACGGGTTGACCCCCGTTCTGAAATGAGTCTTTCTAACTTTCTATTAACCCTTATGACCCCACTTTCTCCAGCCACGTTACTCCCTCAGAATTCCCAAATGCAAGAGATTTTCTTCCTTGCCCAAAGGACAAGGGCTTTGGAACCCTATGAACTCATTTCTCCAGCAAGCTCCTAGAGTATAAGCGGATCTGCCCCTATCGGCCCACCATGAAGAGCCTAGCCGCGGCCGGTGAGTGGTACCGGGCACGCACCCAGGATTTTCCAGCTTTCTCTGTTGCCAACGAGGTTTCTTCTCTTCACTCCACACCACCATACCCAAGAGGCACGCAGCCACCAACAACCCTACAATAAACAGGAAACTAAAGCGGGGGTCTGCGTCCTGGAGCGCACCAGCTGGGGTCAACTCCTCACCGCTGGCGCACATATCTTGCCCCAATCCGAGGGCGCAGGGAGAAGGGAGGGAAGGGCAGACAGCGGGGACCAGGCAGGCAGGGACGGAAGGAGGCAAGATGCCGTGCGGAGCAAAGAGGTGGGCTGCAAGGGACGCGAAGAAACGGCGGGGCTGGCGCAGGGGGCGGGCGACCGGGGCGCGCGTTACCTTCGTCTTGCCCCCGCAGTGGCAGCAAACGGTCCACAGGTACTTCAGCGTCCGCCAGAGCAAGATGATGAAGAGGCCCCCGAAGAAAGTCACCATGGAGGAGGCCAAGAAAGCCCACCACATGCGTTGGCCCCGGCTGTCGCACGGCACCTCCATGGTCACCGGGATGATGAGCGCATCCATCTTGGGCTCGTGGACCGAGGACGAGGAGGAAGAGGAGGAGGAAGAAGAAGAGGAGGAGGAAGAGGAGGACGCGTCTAGGCTGAGATGGTTCGCGTGGATATTGCTGCTCATTCTAAGACCGCTGCCTCCGCCGCCGCCGCCGCCGCCGCCGCTGCTGCCGCCGCCGCCGCCGCCACCGTTTGCCATAGCTAGCAACGGGCGGCCGGCGCAGGGGCTCGAGGGAGCTCCTCCCGCCGCCAGCGCCACCCCGAACACCCATCAACAGCCATGTTGCTGCTACTGCTGCCGCCGCCGCCGCCGCGGAACGCGGGGAGGGGGGGCGGGGAGGCGCCTGGGCTCGGGGCGCTGTGCGCGACCTGGCGGGGCGCGCGGAGATATATACAGCCAAGCGCCGCCGCCCGCCCTCCCCCGGGCCGCTGGCCCGCCCGGGGGGGGAGGGGATGAGCGCGGGTGGTTCCCACTCCCGGACCCGGGCCCCGATCTCTCCTGGGGCTACGCGGAGCACCGAGAGCCCAGGGGGCGCCGCGGGCCCCCCGTGCCCGGGGTCTGTGCCTCCCCGAGCTCTGTGCGCGCGGTCCCGGCTGCCCTAGGCGCCGCCCGGCCCGCCTGGCGTGCGCCACGCGTGTGCGCTGCGTCCGGGCCCGGGGTCCCCCGCCCGTCCCCGAGCAGCTCCCGGGTGATGAGGCGACAGCTCGTTAGGATCGGAGAATCCGCGCTCTCCCGCCCGGGCGTGCCCGCGCCACCCTTCCTTCCCTGGGCTTCGCTCAGCTTCTGGATCGCCGCCTCCTATGCTCGCGGGGCCGCGGCAGGTTGGCTGCGGCCGGCTGCCCTGCCTTCTCTGCCCCCTAGCCGGTGCTCTACGGGACCCCTCGAGTCGGGTCTCCACGACCCCGAGGCTCCTCGGACTCCGCTTGATGCTTCTTCCTCTCCTCCTCTGGCTCCTCCTCGTCCCTGTCCTCGCAGCCGGAGCCTCTTCGGCGCGCGCCCCGCGCTCCCCGCTGCCGCCAGCAGTGGCAGCTGCGGCAACTGGAGCGGGCGCGGGCTCAAGCCGCCCGAAGCGGGAGGGGAGGAGGCTTACCGGGCTGACTCGCCACGGCTTGGGGCTGAGTAGGGGCTGCAGGCTTTTTGGAGGTGGCCAGGAACGCGCCCCCCACACAAACCATCCAGGACGCTGAGTATAGCGCCCCCAGCTCAGGTGCAGGACTTAGTACGTGTTGCGCCCCCCACCTAGGTTCAGTGGGGTACCCCAAGGGGAAAACCACCAGGTGCCCCCTGCTAGGCCAGTTTTCCCAAAGGATCTCCTAATGGGGAGGGGAAGAGTGGCCGGCTGCCAACTTGATTCCACGGGCTTATTGTCCCTAGATCCTCGGGCTTGGAGACTGAGGAAGACCTTAGCCAAGATAGGTGTGCCCTCTGACTTACAGCTTGCTCGCTCTTCAGTTTCCTAGGTGCCCCAGTGTGCATGGCTGATAGGCAGGGCCCTCTGAAAGTCTGTTGGTGGTCTGTGACCTCTGACAGCAGCAGGTGGGTTTTGTTGGTTTATGTTTTGTTTTTCCTCCCGTTTCCTTACTAAGCAACACGGGATTGCCCGAGAGATAGCTGACAAGTATAACAGCAATCTGGCTGTCGGTGTGACACACGACTGAATGGACAGTGGCGTTCCTCAAAGGGTCTCTTCCCTGCTCTTTAGGCTCCCGTGGGAAGAGCAGCTGGATAACGGGTACTCTGTATTCAGGCTTGCCCCTCTACACGTCTGCTTTTCCTTTTTCTAGCCTGTAAGGGGAAGGGATCCAGGTTTGCTCAACAACCCCTGTTCCCCACCGTCCCGGAGTCCCCCTTTAGATGCATACAGCAACGTCCTCCCTCTAGCCATTTCTTCACCAGGCTACCAGCTGGACCACAACTTTTTCCTGTGCTAATTAAGAAGAAGATGATCACTTTCCCCTCATTGCCCATAGTGATTTCCCCAAAGTTTCCAGCTCATTAGTTGGAGCCTAATTGGAATTCTCAGGTTCCTTTCAACTCTTCCTATGGTTAATTGGCCCAAGTGAGCCTCCTTACCTGAACAAGCTGTCTCTGCCTAAGTCAGTGGTCAGCCACAACACCCTGGCCTTAGGATGCAGGAGAGGGGCCAGCAGAGGTCAAACCTGGCAGACACTGAAGATCTTTGAGTCTGGAATTGGTTGATACATTCCTTGGGCTTAGTCTACGTATAACTTAGAAAAGACTTAAGGCCTAAGTCATGGGGGTGGGCAGAATGGAGTTAGATAAAAGTTCTTGAGGGTGTTACCCTGAACCTGGTAACCGCTCAGCCCTGAAAGAGCGGTATGTAAAGGAGGGTGACAAAAATGGCTAGCTGGTAGAGCTGCTCGCCTCCAAACCTGACCACCTGAGCTCTTTTCCTCAAACTGCTCCTGTTAGCTGCTCTCTGAGTCCCATGTGTGTGCTATGATGCACACCTGTGTTCACACATATGGGTAAATAATTTGTGTTTTAAAGAAGAGAACTACAGATGGCAATTTTCAGAAAGAGAAATGGATCTCAGTCTCCCCTTACATCACCCAGTGGTGCCTCCAGCGTCGTACTTTGAGCTCAGATGCTGCTGCACAATTCCCATGCATGCAACGGCCTTGGGTCTTTTCCAGCATAGGGCTGGGATAGTGGGACTTAAAGGGGCTGGGAAGAGGTGCAAGTGACAGCAGCACCGAAGCTCCTAATAAAGCCTTCTCAATAGCTGCCTTGTGTCTCAACACATGCCAAGAGTTAGGGACTTCCCTTAAGTCCAAGATTTAATATTGAAAAATAAGACATCAATAACATAATAATAATAAAATATAACATAATGATATTATTATATTATATATAATTAATATACAATATATTATAATTAATATATAATATCATATATTATATAATAATAATAGCAAGGTACAGATCTTGTCCTGCCCCCTCGTGTATTCGGAATGTATTCCACAGTAGCAAAAATTGAAACTTTGCAACCAGTGGTCCCCTCTAGATTCTTCCCAGTCAATACCTATAACCTAAACCCCCCTGAAACACCAGTATCAAGGCTCCTTACAGGAAGGTAGTGGCCGCTGTGCCTTCCGTCCTCCCACACGTGAAGCCCCCACCTGTGTTCCTGCTCCAGCAGCACATCATCGTCTCAGCATCCTTCTAGAAGGTGCTAGAGGCCGCTGAGACACCCCTTCACCCTGACTTCTTTCTGCTCTCTCACCTCCTCTAACTTTGCCGACTAAAGCTTTCAGCACCAGTGTTGACCAAAATCTTAACTTGCTCAGATTCCATGAGAGACCCTCACTGTCAAGTTCAACATCCTCCCATTCCTGTAATCACCTGTCCCTCACCATCTCCCCAAGTGTCCTGGCTTTGGGCACAGAATGAAAGTATTACCACCCACCAGGAGTAGATATCATCAAGCCGTTGCCCAGCTCTCACCGGCTACCCTCCCCATTCTGTCACCTAGCTTTCCCCATGTTGGAAGAGGCACTTCCAAGGCAGGGAGGAACCTCACATTCCAAAAGAACCTTGACTATCATGCACTTACGCTATTTGTCTTTAAAACTGGAGCAAACACAGAAACCAGAGGCAGGAGAAAGAGCTTGGTGAGTGAAGTGCTTGCTGTACATGTCTGAGAAGCCAAGTTCAGATCCCTAGCACCCACATAGAAGCCAGACATGGTGGGATACACCTGTAATCCCAGTTCTGGGAGGTAGAGAGTTAACGATCCCAGGGGTTGCTGGACAGGTAATAGCACCAAAGAAGAGAGGGAGGGGGTTGAGCTCCAAATTCAGAGAATAGGACCCTGTCTCAAAAGTAAGGTGGAAGGTGACTAAGGAAAACATCTGACTTCAACCTCTGGCCTCCAAGCACTTCTGCATTGAGAGAGGACAACACACACACACACACACACACACACACACACCACTCTGCCTACCTCAAAGAATTATCTGGAAGAATGAGTAAGAAAATATACAGACTTTGATTATTTTGATTATGACACACAAAGCTCCCATATCTTACGGCCTCCATGCTCTGGCCAACAGTGTGCTCCATGAGAAGAGGCAGGAGGAGGGCCCCCTGCCTCCATTCTGCTGTTCTGCACACTCACACAGCCCCTCAGAAAAAGGGCAGAAGCAGGACCATGCAGCTGCAGCAATCCCTGAGCCCTGCAATTGCCTTTATACTGTCACCCAGAGAGCCTCAGTGACAGCCGGGCTCCTGAGAGGAGGAAGCCATCCAGCCTCCGTAGGATCTGTTACCACACACACACTCCCTCAATAACCTGGGAAAGGGGAAGCTAGAGGACTATCCACAAATATCTCCAGAGCATCTCTGCCCGCTGTGGGTGTGTCTATGGGTTGGGAATTGAGAATCACTGTAACAGAGCTAAAAGCCAACATGAAAGCAGAAACTTACAATAGGGGCCACTTATTTGTCTGCAGATATATTCAAAAGCTCCCCAGACTCTCTAGCAAATGCATGTGTCTATGTGTCTTGCACTTTCAGAGCAAGCCAGGGATTTCAAATCTGTTAAGTATTCTAAGCTGGGTATTCCCAATGAACTTAAAACACACACACAAAACTAAGTGTAAACACACAAACTAAAAAGCAGAATGATTAAAGTCCAAAGAGAACGTGAAAGGATGTTTACAAAGATGTTGGCGGGGTATCACAGTTAAGAGCCCCTGGGTTTTCTTTTCTCCAACCTAGATCCAGTCTGTACTTCAAATAAATAAATAAATAAAATTCTTTGTGATGTCTCCTTAAGTGAAGTGGCGCCCTCTGGTGACATTGTCTGGTAGACCACGAGTTGGTGACTTCAAAGGGGGGCTGATTCATAAGTACATTCTAGACCTGAAAATTCCAAGGAACATTCCACAGTAAAACAAACAATGTAGCCACAGGAACTAGGATCGTAGATTTGGATTATAGAAGTCAGAGTATGCAAGCTGATTACAGTTAATATTTGGTACTTGAGAGTGGGCACTAAGGGTTCTGACCACAGATGCATGCAAGCACAAGGTAACACATATACTAAACAGCTTGAGTGAGTTAGCCAGCTCACTCCACAATGAACATGTATTTCAGTGAGTACTATGAACTATATGTGTGTGCATGAGTGTTTTGTGTATATGTAATGTTTGTCCGTTTAAAAGATGTGAAGCTTAGAGACGGCTCAGCAGGTAAGAGCATCTGTTGCTCTTGAGAAACCCTGCTTTATTTCCCAGCACCCACATAATGGTTCACAACAATTCCTACTTCAGTTCTGGGGACTCTAGTATCTTCTTCTGGTGTCTTGAGGCATCAACCATGCATGTGGTCCACATACATCCATGTGGTCCACTTATAAAATGAATAAGCTTAATCTGTAAAGTAAAAGTGAAGAGAGAGTTCACATCCAGGATGATATCCATAATCCACTTCCTAATTCCACAGCGTGTAAAGTGTTAGTATAAAGTAGGTGACACAGTTAATGTTCTTACCACCATTTGATCTGATGCCAGCCACATCTCAGCGAGGACTGCCGCCGGGTCTCCGTGCTTCCTTAAATTGCCATGGTTAAAAATCTGGAGAGAGTTGGTAAAGCGTCTCCCTTCCAAGCACAGGACCTGAGCTTGACCCTCAGAACTCATGTGCATGTAAAAGATCGGGCATGAAGCTCACTTGAGATCTGAGGTCTGGGCAGGCGGGGAGTGGCCGATCCTGGAACTCATTGACCAGTAAGACTGGACCACTAGAAGAATGACAGGCCAGTAAGAGACCTCTCTGAGAAGAGTGGGATGATGTCTGAGGAGTGGTGAGGTTATCCTCTGACCCTTACAAGTGTAGCCATCCCGAGATGTGTATCCCTACACACGTGTGTGCATGCACGCGCGCAAACATACACACACACACACAGCTACCATGGTGTTCTCTGGACAGACAGCAGCCCTCCCTGCCTTCCTACCTCCTTATAATCTGGAAGAAAGAGAAGTGGCTACTTTGCCACCTTACAGATCCAGAAGCAGAGGCTGAGTCCTCCTGCCGAGTCATTTGACATGGCGGTGTCCTCTACCTCTGGAAGAATCTCTGACTGACAACAATGGAGGAAGAGCCCACTGGCCCAACCCTCAGAACTGTATTCAAGAGCCGTTGAGCTTTAGAAGGTTCACCAGGTGGAAGGGGGGACTGAGCGGATTGGATTTTCTTTTCATAGCTAATTAATATCTATTTTATATTTATTGCTATGTATAAGAACAATTCAGACTTAAGGTCTTTTTTAAAAGGACATTGAATCTACCTAGAATCCCACCACCCACAGATAACCTAACTGTTCTTGACATTTTATATATTTAACTCCCTTTTTACCCTGTAGGTGTGGGTAGTTTTGCAAAGTTAAAACTACATTGAACTTGTACCCTTCATCCTACTTTTTTTCCACATTAAACTATAAAGAGTTTTTTCTGTCATCAAAGAGCCTGGAAAACACTAAGAAAAATAGTTGAGGAACAGTCTAGCAGATGGAATACTAACTGACATGTGACTCATTCTAAAATTTAATATATTTAAAAATCAGCTCTAAAACTGTGAAAACCTCTTCAGTAGTTGAGATGTCAGAAAGTTTCCACTGGTACTCTTCCATCCGGGCCTCAGCAGATGTCCAGCTGAGACAAGCTGCCCACAGGGTCTTCTCCGCCTCCCACGACATCACAGACCTCAGATCAGCCCATTCCTAGCAAAGAATTTCGACGTAACTGTCTCCTTTTCTAGTATATCAAAACCTTAGACAGGCATAGTGGAGCACACCTTTAATACCAGCACTTAGGAGGCAGAGGCCAGCGGATCTCTGAGTTTGAGGTTAGCCTGGTCTACAGAGTGAGTTTCAGGACAGCTAAGGTTACACAGAGAAACCCTGTCTGGAAAAAACAAAAACAGTAAAAACAACAACTAAAGAACAAAAACACACACACAAAATACATTGCCTTTGAAGAAGACTTACTACGTCCCTTCTGCTTGTTCAGATGCAAGTTTATAAGAGCATATACCTCTTCTTTGTCCAAGACAGATGGCCTCAGTGCCTGGGGTATGGTTGGTGGGGTCAACTCAAGGGCCAAGTCCTGGTTGGAAGGCACCTTCTACTTTCATCCTCCTGGATTTCCAGGCAACAATTATGCTCATTGGGCCCTCCCTATCAACTCTGCCACCATTGTCACTCTAGCAGAACACCAGGGTCTTGAGCCTGCTCGTCCCTCCCCCCAGCCATGTCAACTCTTCCATCTCTGCCTCTGTCACGCTGGGGTCATGAACCTTGCCTCTGAAAGGCTTCCAGAGCCAAAGAGAGCCCACTTTCTTCTACAGTGCTGAGAGAAAACCAAAGAAAGACTCTTTATTATGCTTGATGTGTCTTTCATGCTTCCAGACCAAAGCACTGTCTACGCTTTTCTTCTGGGTTTCCTAGTTTAATCTCTGCAGAAGCTTTCTTGGGAAGTCCAGTACTCAATTCCTTGTCATGAGTAAAGAATGACTTTGGGGTCCAAGAGACCATGTCGATGAGCCAGGAGATTTACTCCTGCTCTTCAGGTAAGAACAATGCTGAGAATGGCCATCCTGCTTATAAACCTGCTTGGGGATAACAAGCTACGAAGTCAGACATCTCAGTGACCAGGGATGCATTTCCTGGCTTCCTTTTCTATTTTGGTCATGTACCTTGTTTTGTGATAATGGTGTCTGAGGGGCTCGGGAGGTGGTTCAATTGGTAAAGTGCCTGCAGCCTAAGTATTGAGCATGAGCGAGTTCTGATCCCCAACATCGACATAAAAAGTCACACACACTTGCCTGCAGCCCCAGTGCTGGGGAGAATGAATAGGAAGATCTCTGGGGCTTACTGGCCAGCCTGGCCAGGCAAACTCTTGAATGCCAAGTTCAGCAAGAGACTCTGTCCTAAAAAATAAGGTGGCCAGCAACCAGGAAGACAACAGATGTTGGGCTCTGGCCAGTACACATGTGTGTGTGTGTGTGTGTGTGTGTGTGGTGTGTGTATGTGTGTGTATGTGTGTGTGTCCGTGTATATGTGTGACACACAATGGTATTTCTAACAGTTCCCTCCTTTGGAGGTCCCTGTCATCTTGCCTTCAGTATTTCCACAGTTCAGTTGAACTTCCTGCTACTCAGAAAAAAGCTACAGTTCTAGTGGATCAAAAAGATTGTGAGCCATGATGTTTTATGAGTGGCAAGGTATTTGTGTGGAACTGAGAAACACAAATTTGTGTATTTCTTTAAAAAAAATCAAAAAAATCTCAATCTAGCAGTGCCCTGGGAGCTGTAAGACGGTGAGTCAGAAAAGGATAATAGACGGGTCTCTGAGTTCAAGTAGGAAGTTCACCATACATACAGGTTTATGGAAAGGGATGGCTATGTTTCCACAGAAGAATGCTGTGAACATTCCAGAATATATTCAACTTAAAGCTAAGATTGATCTCTGAGCAGAGGAATCTTAAAAGTGGTTTCATCTTTGCCCCAGATTCTCATTTTTAAATCTGGCACTGAGGGCATTTTCCAGGATATGTGGCATGGTTGTCACATGAACCCGAAAAGACAGCTGAAGATGGAAGTGACATGGGAAACTGGCCAGTTGTCTGAGCATTCTAGAAAGACACACACACACACACACACAGAGAGAGAGAGACAGAGACAGAGACAGAGACAGAGAGACAGACAGACACACACACACACACACACACACACACAGAGAGAGAGAGAGAGAGAGAGAGAGAGAGAGAGAGAGAGAGAGGAATTCTAGCTATTCCAGAAGCTGAAGTCATGGCTATTTGGCAACATCTATGGAGAGCCTCACCAGCTTCATCTGCCTGGGGACCCCTTTGCATGTAAACATTAGAAGCTTTCTTAGGTACTGTGAGGGTAGGACAGGGTGGAGTTAGAGGCAGATGTTGTCCAGCATGCTGTAAATCCTCCCTTTAGGAACAGTCTTTATGGATGCTGAGGACAGTGTGACGTGGTTTTCCAGAAGATGCTCAGCTGAGGGAAGGTGTGCAAACACTTCCCTTTGGTCATCTATCAACCTCATTTTGTTCTCTCCTTATCACAAAATGAAAGCTGTAAGTTGAGTAAAGTAAGCCCCAAGCTGCCCCAGCAGCCCTGGGAACTCACTGAGTGATGGACAATCGTGGGCTTAAAGCTTTTTATCTGACATGCTCTCAACTCTTCTTAAAGTCCTGTCTTGGTGACACTGTAGAGAGATAGATTGGCAAGGATACATAAGTGGCTTTTTATTTCAAGACATATTCTGTCTAAAGTCCAATGGCTCAAATGGGAATTCTAGCCCCTCTATCATGTGTTTAAAACCCAATGCTTCTTAATCTGCTGGTCTATTGAGATGGCTGTCCATTAAATTCAATGGTCCATCATCGGATAGGACCTCCTGAAATGGCTTTCCATTAAAGTCATGGGAGAATTTGAGTCCATTTGAAAGCCAATCTAAAGACTCTGTGGAATTTATCTGCCCATCACACTGCCCAGAGGGCTCTGCCCCCTCTTTCCTAGCTTTCTCCACAGAGACTTGAGTGAGCAGCACTCCTGGAGCAGAGTTGGCAGGGAGAGAAATGGCATGGAGACACAGCACAGCCTTCCTTCCAGCCCAGGCAAACATGACTGAGAACCCACTGGGGAGGCTGGACACTATCACCGACTCCAAGATTTAATGCAAACAGTTCCTTCGGCTTTTACAGGACCGCTCTGTGCTGGCCGGATCACTCTGCTGCTTCCCCCTTTGTTTGACATTGGTTCTCATCTTCCTCCCTTCATTCACTTCAAAAGGGAAACTCCTTAACACCACCCCCTAGACAAACAGCTCTGCCACATGCCGATGTCAAATAGACAGAGATGAAGAAAAAAAACAAAGGTACAGAATGCAAGTTTAAAGTTGGCATAACGAATGAAAACCAAGTCGTTGTGACAGAACTTTGGGGTTGAACATAAAGCCCAGACCACAGCCTGAGCCAAAGACCACCTCTGGGGCAGGAGGGTTTGGGAGAACTAAAGGGGATCTGACTTCCTCATTTAGTTCCAAGATGGGAATATGGGATGAGATCAACCTTGGTGTGTTGGCTTTTGGGAAATGCTGGACTTTTTACTCGGTGAGATTCTTACTGGATCCACCATGCAGAGGCAGAAAGAGAGCATGTTGAACAAACACCTTGTCCAGACTCAGAGAGAGCTCATGCTTACAGAAATACTCCCTTTAACAGTGGCCACCCCGACCTCTGCTCTCTGCTTCACCCAGCCCAGTTCAGCGAAAAAGGCTTTTGTCTGACATGTCCTTTTTAAAGTTGAGATGGCGGTGTTTGACAGCCTGGCCAAAGCTTCTCCTTTGTCATGGCTGAGCTGAAGCTAGAATCATTTCCTGTGCCCTTTCTGCCCTCTCTGGTGCAACCTGTGTAGCAGGTGGCCTGCTGGGACCTGGGCATGAGTCTTCCTCTCCTCCTTTCTGTTCCCAGTAGGTCTCAGAGATCCTTTCTTGTTGGTATTTCTTTAAAATGCTAATGTAGGTCTTGGGGACTCAGAGGCTTTGCTCCCACAGAGCCCCAGGATGGTGCTACCCAGCTGGGCACCAGCGTGTGGAGCCTCACAAGTCCCCAGGCTGGTAGCAGACATGCGGGGGAATTCTTTCTCATGTCATCTGGGCCTCTGAGCACCTGCTGAGGCCGGGGACCCAGGAACCCCAGGATGGACCTCCACGGGCTTTAAACACAGTGGGTGCAGCTGGCAGCTCAGCTCTGAGCCTGTCCCTGGAACTGGGTCGGATGCAGCATCACACCAACACAGGAGCTTTGAAGCACCTCTGTGGTGGGTCCTGGGGTGTGGGCAGATCAGGATCTTCTCTAGGTTGGGGAGGCTGGCAATGACGAGAGAGGACACAGGACAGGAGTGACACTGTGCCTTGGTAGAAAAGTAGCAGTGATGGGGCAACACTCCAGAACAGAGGGCAGAGAGAAAAGAAAGTGAGAATGAGACACACAGAAACAACTGGAGAGACCCAAGAAACAAAGAGAAAAGGACATAAAACCCCAGAGTTGATCGCCTCCTCCTGGCAGTCTTTTCTCTAGCACAGATAGATTCGAATGTCATCTCTGCTCCTCTCACTAGCTATAGGGAGTAGATTAGGTTTCTTGCTTACTCAAATTTTAATGTCCTCTTCTCTAGAACAGGGAGAATGGCCTCCTCGAAGAGCTAGTGTGGGAATCAGAATGGAGGAACCCAGCTATGGCTCTCAGTGTGGAGTCTGGTACATGGTAGCTGTTGGCCATTTCCTGTCCTTGGCCACTGCTATCAAAGGCAGAAAAATGGTTGCATAAACCTGCATCCCCATTCTCTGATGGATGCAGAGAAGCGGTACCTTCTCTCCCATGGATCAGTCATGGCTTCCTGCCTCAACTCAGGAGAGCTATTCTTCATGTTTGTGCATCTATTGCTCAGCATTGTCTTTTCCTGCTGTGACTACAGGCTTGCCAGATTCTTTTGCCCTCCCTCTCCAGAATGTTTTCTCTCTTCTCTTCTCCCCAGGACATCCAGTTCTCTTGTGCATAGCACATAGGTCTCAACAACAACGAAACTCCTACAGAATCAAAAGCAAAAGCAAAGGCCAGCTCTATGAGACAGAGCCCATACCTGGCACAGTTATAGCTCCATGAACCTGCATCTAGATAGGTCATAGGCCTATTATCATTCTGCTAAATGGACATAGCATTAATCCTAATGACTTATTGCTATAACTTCACAGATCAGTGCATCTCTCAATCCCCACAAGAGAAGCTGCTTCTTGCAGTAGATGCCAATTAACAAGGAAACCTTCTACTGATCAATGCAGAAAATAAGAGTCCATGTACTAAGTGTTCATAAACGTGCTCAGTGCTAAATGGGTTGTACGTATCACACCCAATCCCCCAAGGCTGAGGGATCTTCTTAGAAGTGTCAGAGAAATTCTAGGAGCCAGACACAGTGAGGACACAGTAATTGTGTGAGCTCACAGTGATTGCTACAGCCTGCGCAAGACCTGCCCAAGCTCGAGCCAGATGGAATCCCAGCAGAGAGCAGGAAGGTAAGTGTGAAGGGTCCCCTTTGTTGAGGGCTTATTGACCTTTGGTGGCAGCCGAGAAAGGGAGAGTCAGCTGTCTTTGGTGATGTGACCCTGGTAGGTGAAGCATACTCCATCCAGGGCACACCCTACTCCCAATAGGAGTAAGGCAACAACAACTTGTATTGATATGAAAAGAACAAGAAGACTCAGAGTTGGGTGGGTAGAGAGAAGAGGGTGGAGAGTGTAGATGTGGGGGCAGGTGGGACAAGTTTGATTAAAATAAACTGCATGAAACTCAAAGTACAGAGAGAGAAAGACTTAAAGGAGATGTGATAGAGAAACCAAGTTTATTATACAACTTCTGCTAGGGAGACAAGAACTAACAACTATTCACCCCACATACGGAAACCAACAACCTAAAGAAACAGTTTCTTAGTAAGCCAGTGAGTTTATAGGAGTATTTGTGAGGTGTTACAGGATCAGAGATGACTCAAAGACAGCTGCTGTAGCATTGAAATGCTCATCCCAGTGTGGGTGATAACTCTGATACTTCATCTCTGGAGCTCCCTGCAGGACAGAGTCTCCTCTCCCCAGAAATTGCTATTGTGTGTATAACCTTCGAAAGGGAAACTGTGAATCTTGTAAGTTTCAGGGACTCCATGAGATTTGCAAGCTGTGTTTACTTCCTGAGCATTAATGGAATATTTTAATTTAAACTGGGAAGAAATAACTGCACAACAGAAAAAAATAGCTCCAACTAGCTTTTTGGAGATACTTTTGTTTGTTGATATTAGAACAACTGCAAAAGGACACTAGCCTTGCTCAGCCTCGATGGGGTCCTTGGTCCTGCCACAGTGGATGCAACAGACAGACTTTGTTGACTGTCCCCAGCATGGGAGGACTTACCTACTCTGAGGAGTAGATGGGGGTGGGGTGAGGAGAAGATAGGGGAGTGGAAGGATGGGAGGGAGGGGGAACTGGGATTGGTTTGTAAAATAAAAAACGTACAAGTATCTTTTGGGCATCTAATATGTACACAAAAATGTAATAATTACCATGAATAAAAAGGAAGCTGACACATACTCAATTCAAGATGAAAACCCCATGGAGTAATATCGGCATCATTAGCCAATGTCTAGAGTCATAAAGAAAGCAAACTTAGGTGAAAGTTCCACTAACTTGTGGCAAACCCTTAATATGATAGAGACCACAAAACTAACACATTTAAAATTATTTAGAGCCATAAAAATACATTTTAAAATAACAGGCCAAATAGAAATTACAGACTTTTAAAACATGGCCACAAGAAGGATAATTAGTATATTAGATTCAGTTGGCCTTAGTGATTGGGCAAATAGAAATAAAACTGAGAAACATACTCGGTAAATAGAATCTGAATATTAAGGCTAGAGAACAAGAGCCAAGCATGCCACGGAGGGTTCCTGAAGAAGACCACGGAGGACGCGGAGCAGTGTGCATGGGGATGGTGACTGAGAACTGAAAACAAGAACAGCAAATTCTAGGCGCAAGTTCAAAGCAAAATAAATGAAAACCTTATAGAGCTAGGCGTGATGACGGATGCCTGTAATCCTAGCACTAGAGAGGCTGCGGCAGGAGGATAGCTAGCTAAAGTCCAGCCTGGGCTACATAATGAGACTCTGTCTCAAACAAACAAAAACAAGTACTATAAAAACAGAAAATCCTTGTTGGGTCTAAGAGTGCACACGGCAGGCAGGTTCCTGTGAATTTCCCGCCAACCTGATCTATGTAGTGATTTCCAGGCCAGCACAGCTGCATAGTAAAACCGAGTTTCAAAAACAAGACAAAGAAATGAATCTAAGGACTGACAATTAGCCCATAACAACAGGGGAACTGAACGACAATGGGTTAGCACTTCTCTTCAAAGGACTGAAGAAAAACAGCACCAACCTAGATGACTGCGCTTAGCTACAGTACACTTTAAACACAGACTTGATGGAAAGCATCTTTAGATAAACAAAACGAAGAGACTGCTGCCCACAGAAATGAAAGTCTCCAAAGGACAGACTTGCAGGAGGAAGGAGGCAATGAGGAACAGGCAATGTCAGTGATCAAAGATCTTGGTTGGCTAAGACCTGCTAACCATAGTCAATGTGAAACAGCGTCAGTTTCTAAAGCAACGATGATATTAAGAATCCAAGCCAAACCAACATACTTGATAACAAAATCATGCTAAAAAGAGTATTACATCAGGGCTAAATTATGAATGGAGTTAATATTATTAACTCAGTCAACGTATTAAGATTTTAGGGGTAACTTCTGAAACAATAAAAAATAAAATGTAGGACTGTCAGATCTATCGGGAATAAAAAGAAATATTTAAAAGACAGAAAAGAGCCGGGCGGTGGTGGCGCACGCCTTTAATCCCAGCACTCGGGAGGCAGAGGCAGGCGGATCTCTGTGAGTTCGAGACCAGCCTGGTCTACAGAGCTAGTTCCAGGACAGGCTCCAAAGCCACAGAGAAACCCTGTCTCGAAAAACCAAAAAAAAAAAAAAAAAAAAAAAAAAAGACAGAAAAGTAGATGCAGGAGGAAAAGGCTTAAAGTAGGATAAAGCAAAATAAAACAAAATGCTAAGATGCGGCCATACTCCCCTTAGGTTATAGTAAATGCAAATGGATCCAAGTCTCCAACCCAAAGAAAGAAGTGTTTGACTCACATTGTGTCACTCAGCAACAGGCTGTTTCCTAGAAATAAAGCTGTAAATTAAGTGCCCAGAAACGTTGAAAGCCTGGGGGAAAGATGTGTCAGACAAATTTCAACCAAAAGAAAGCAGTTTCAAAGTTCCCAACTCAGCCAAATAAAGTTTAGGAATATGTAGAACTGCTGGATGTTGGGGTGCATACTTAAAATTCCAGCAATTAGAAAGCTAAGGCAGTAGGATTGCTATGAGTTCAAAGCCAGTGTGGACTGTATAGCAAGATCCAGCCTGGCCTGAGCTGCAGAGCAAGACCCTGTCAAAACAACAACAAACCAAAGAAGCCTGAAAAGATGACTCAACAGTCAAGAACACTTAACTGCGTTTGCAGAGGACCGGGATTTGATTTCCAGCACCCACATCAAGTCCTCATGGTTGCCAGTAGCTCCCCTTCTAAAAAGATTCTCTGACCTCTGAGGGCGCATGCAAGCACATGGTCCCCGTAAATTCACACATGCATACACATATAAACACACAAAAGTTTAAAAAAAGAATCTATAGTGCTGGGAGAATATGAAAGAAAGGCATGATTGCATGATAACCCCAGTGCTGGGAGAAAGGAGGTAGATTCCAGAGGCTACTGACCAGGCTCTATCTGCATTAGTGAACTTAAAATTCAGAGAAGAGACCCTGTCTCAAAAAGATAAGGTGGAGAGCCACAAAGGAAGGCACACAACATTAATCTCTAACCTCCATACACACTCACAAACACGTACATAAACCATACACACCCTCACATATATCCCACACGTACACACAAACACACTTATACCACAGACAAACATGCACATACATATGCACATACATGCACACATACCACATATACATACATATACCACACACACATAAGCCACATACCACTCACATACACATATACCACACATGACACACACGTGCATGTGAAGATGAACACATATATACTATACACATACCACACACACATACATATATTGCAGATACACATACACACATATGTACCACCCACATATACAATAGATGCATGCACACACATTTGCACGTGTACACACATACCGCACAGATACACAAGCATATGTACATGATACACACATATACCATACACATATGAACACACACACAAACACACGCACGCACGCATACACGCATACATACAAAAATTTTCAAGCAGACATATATGTAGTAGTGAATGAGGGAAGAGTTGTCAGGAGGAGAGCAAATCACATGAACGAAGGCACTGATGGGAAATGGGGCTAACTAACTCAGCAGTTCACAAGCGGCTGTGGCGACCTCTCTCTTTACTGCACCATCATCCATCTTGTGGGGGTTTTGGTGGGGGGTGTGATGGGGCGATGGGGTGCTGAGGTGTTGTGGTGGTGGTCTTATTTGTAGTTTGTCTGTTTTAGGTTTAGCTTCTGTTTGTTTTTTTTTTATATAAAAATTAGAGATTTGCTATGCATCCCAGTCTACTTCACAATCCTCTTGGCTCATTATGTTATTCTACTTTTGGGGTGTGTGTGTGTGTGTGTGTGTGTGTGTGTGTGTGTGTGTTATACACATATATGTTCCTATGGGGTCCAGGTTCCTACTCACACACAGAGACTAGGAGAGAACATTGGGTGTCCTCTATTGTTCTTCGCCATATTCTCTTGAGACATAGTGGCTCAGTGACCCCAGAGCTTGCTTTTTTTTTCTATTCCAGTCTCCAAGCCCCATCTCTCAGATTAAGGTTATAGATGTGTGCAGTTACACTCAACTTTTACAAGAGTCTGGGGTCCCAACTGAAGTCCTCATTCAGGGCAGCAAGCACTCTTATCCACCAAGTCATCTCCTCGGCCCCAGTATGGTTTTCCATTAAGTGTAGCTTTGGGTATCTAGATTACAGACATCACGATAACCAGCCTATATATAGCCGTTCCTCAGAATCTACGGAGGATGTGTTCTAAAACCACCTAGAATACCAAGCTCCACAGATGCTCAATTCCCTTATATAAAATGGCATAGTATTTGCATATGTCACACCCTATTTTAAATCTTTACCAGATTATTTTACAAAGCTTAGTGCTACATAAATAATCATGGGTATGGTATTATCTGAAGACTAATGACCAAAAAAATATCCGTAAATGTTTGATACAGACAGCTTTTGAAAAATATGTTTTAATGCATAGTCGGTTGAATCTGCAGACGCAGAAGCCAAACATATGGAAACGCTGACTGTTTCTTCATGCTACCACTAAAATAAACTTTGCCACGCAGGTGCTCTGTGTTCCATGTCATTTTGGTTACAGAAGGCAGAAACCCACTTCCAATCAGTGTACATTAAGAGTAAGGACAGAGATGGGACTCCTAAAGGAAAACCCCAATGACAGACTCTATTGGGCTAGGCTGTGGATACATGCTCACTTTCCAGCCCCTTGCTGGATTCAGAAGGCTAGACTGCTGGCCAACCATAGGTCAAATGCCTTCCCAGCCTTGAGCATCAGTTGCCACAATCAAAACCCACAATCAACGTCTGCTTAGTGTGAGGGAGCGCCACTTCTACAGAAAGAAAGTAATCAAATCCACAGGGGATTCCTGATCTCATTTATAAATGGGGTCGTAGGGGCCAGGGCACTTGTCCAAAGATCCCAAAGGTCCTGATGCAGCAGAACAGGTGGAAAGCCACATTTTTCGAATCCCCCTTCAATAGATGCACTTTTCTGTATGTAGAGCAAGTTCTCAAGAGACATACTACCTGATGATGGTAAAGTCACTGCAGTACATGGAGACAAGCCACCACTTTTCTTCATAGTCATTAAAATCTTTAGAACAAGAACTTGAGAGCTAATAACCTTACATTGAACGCTCATATACATAAATGTAATTTTTACCCTCTAACAATTTCATGTGTGCATTGAATTTTGGTCATTTTCATTCCCTATCATCCTTTCTCATTCTTTCTCTCCCACTGAAATCCTGCTTCCCAACAAGCCTCCTACTTAGATATCTTTTTCATTTTTATCCTCTGAATTTAATTGTGGCTTCTTGCATGAGTGGGGAGTCATTTACTGGAACACTGGCATCTTACCAGTTACTACACCACTGAAGGAGGCTCTCCCTCCCCCAACTCCTATAATGGCCCTTAGATCTTCAGTGAGGGGTGGAGCCCTGGAAGCCCCTCCCCCACCTGTGACGAAATGGTAATGTGCCTAGTCTTATGCAGATCTTGTTGAAAGTAACCACAGCAGCAGTGGGTTCTATGATGGCCATGCCTTGATCAGAAGGCATTGCTCCGAAGCACTGTAGATCCTCTGGCTCTTACGCTCTTTCTGCCTCTCTTCCACGATGCTCCTTGAGCCTTGATGGGGGCGATGGAAATGTTCTGTTGAGATCTGAGTCACTGATTCTCTGCACCGCCAACAGTTGTGAGTCTCTGCATTAACTACTGTCCACTGCATGAAGAAACTTCTCTGATAAAGGCTGAGATCAGCACTAAGCCATGGGCATAAGCATAAATATTTAGAAAGTTGATGGATAGCAGTCCATTTAGCAAAGCAACAGCAACAGGTTCTCTCCTAAAGACCATGACCTTCCTAGCCATGAGCTCGTGACCAGATTTGCAGGCCATGCATGGGCTCCTTGCTGGAGAGTGACAGCAAATCCAATCAGAAGTTAGCCCCATAATAGCTAGGCCACTACTGCACTCCTGGCTATTATTATAGTTTATGTGACCCATAGCTAGAAATGACCACTGATGACTTTCCTCCTTTTCTCTACCAGAAGCTGGCATATCATACCTTCTGGCACTGTGAAAGCTTGTCAACAGGGAGATAATTTTCAAATCAGATCCATCTTGGTTTCTCAATGTCTTACACCCCAAGTATATGGTGCCTTTAGCAATGGGGTCTTATGATCTAGCTCTGATGGACAACCCAGGACATTGTAATGTTTTAGGGGTTTTTGGGGCCTTCATAACCAACAGCTTGCAGGGATACATCCCAAACCTGGTAGTGGAATTTTAATTTAATAACCTCAAGCTTTTTGGAGGAGCACTATCCACCCATGCAAGGTGCCTCTGTTTAAACCTTTTGAATTATTACTCTAAATTAGTTTGCCAGGTAATGGTTTTTCATATGAGGAATCGTTATTTATTTACTTATTTAGTTTTTTAAGAATCTCAGTAAACCTGAAACATACAATTCTGCTAGACTTTCTGGAGAGTAAGCTCCCAAGATCTACTTTTCTCTGACCACCCTTGAGCCCTGGGGTTACAGATATCCACTTCTGATGTTCAGCTTTCACGAATGCTAAGGAGCCAGCTTCAGGACCTCATGTTTGAAGAGTAAACACTCTTCCCACTGAGCCATCTTCCTGGCCCCAGGATTTTTCCTATCAGTTGAAAAAGATTGAGGACAGTTCACATTTAACTTTCTTAAGCAGCTAGAAAATGCCAGTCCTTCAGAAAGCACATGTGCCATAGTCTGCTTTTGGCTATGTGGGTCCTGTTCAGGACCAATTCAAGAAATGCCACCAGGGTATAGCTATATGGGATGTATTGTATTGGGCCCTGGGAATGCTTGCTAGAGTGATATCATTGGAAGTTCAAAACAGATTCATCAGTTGAACCTCCTCATTGGTGCTGAGGTGGACTGATGCCAAGGGCCCGAGTGGACATCAGCAGGAGAGGATGTATAAGGGATAGGTTCCAGGAGAAAAAATCTCAGTGAAAGGAAGGGCAGACTTTTCTGACCAAGGGCAAGAAGGAAGCAAGTACTTGGGGGTGAAAGCAGAGGTCTAAATTGCACAGTGACAAGTGTGGCCATTCTGTCAGAGAAGGATCACTAGAGCATGGGTTTTCAGTCTGGGTGATTTTATCACCCCACTTCCAAGCTAGACTGGTGTGGGAAAATTGTTTGTAATCTGTCAATCATGTTTTAAATAAACGCTGATTGGCCAGGCAGGAAGTATAGGTGGGAAAACCAGACAGGAAGTAGAAATGAAGCAATGAGAACAGGAGAATTCTGGGAAGGAGGAAGCTGATTCCTCCCATTCCTGCCCAGAACACTGAAGCAGCAGGATGTCATCTGCCCCCACTGAAAAAGGTACTGAGCCACATGGCTAGCATAGATCAGAATAATGGGTTAATATAAGCTACAAGAGCTAATAAGTAGCCTGAGCTAATGGGCCAATCAGTTTTATAACTTATAAAGATCTCTGTGTGATTTTCTTTGGAGCTTGCCGGCTGTGGGGTACCGGGTGGGACAGAAACCCCAACAAGCAGGATGCTTATGTTACACTAGCCGTGTGTGGAGACATCTTTGTTTGCTAGGATATTGCTGCTGCTGGGATCCTGCGGGAAGAAGCAGAGATGCACCACTGAGAATCATTTAAAAACCAAAGGACCCCTGACTAGAAACAGTGTTGAGAAGCTCACATTTGAGGATAGCATGGCAATGGGACAACAGGTGCTTTGTCAGGAGACCAACGCTGCTATATCCTTAGGCTGCTCTAGCACCCTCTGACTTCCCTGCAGCAATGATAGTGCATCTGCACTGGACCAGCAGGGGAAACTGGGAGAGGTCAGACCTGACCCAGACAAAGCACGGGTTGGAGCCAACTTGTCATGTCTGGTACTCATCTGCTACGTCTGCTTGTGGAACCCAGCTCTGCATTCCCGGTCCCAAATAAAAGAAACACAGGTATCATATTGAAGAGGATCTGCATTCCCAGGAAGCAATACAGCCTACAGTATTCACGGGATCTGACTTGTCTGGTTAGCCCACAAGGAAGAACCAGGAGGTGTTACCAAGACCGCTGCTATCAAATGTCATCACCAAGCTCTTGCAAGCCCAGGAGCTTTTCCGAGGGGAGTAACATGCTCCGGGTGGAAGGCTGTCCTTCCAGCCTCCCCCCTTCTTTAAGAGACGTGTTCCTTGAGAGGGAGTTGTTGACAAAATCATGACCCTTCAATGTCACGGGCTCAGCACTGTGTTGAGGGGGTTGCTAAAGGTTGCCATAGGAAAGAGAGATGGTCCAGAGCACAGGCCAATAAGACGGTTTCCTCTACCCTGGTGGCCCTCCAGGGCCTCAGTAATAGCCCAGGGCAGAAACAGAGGGAGCCAGAACTCTCAAAACTTCTTGTGAAAATTCCTAATAGAATGTGCAGATAGGATGCCTTGTTTGGGCAACATTCCTCCCTATCCCCATCATAGCCTACAAGAAAATTAATGATAATGAGAAATATGTATTTCATATCCATAGTGGTTTCCTGGCACACAGCTCCTAACCCACCTTCCCCAAAGCCTGCGAAGACCTTTTGTATGCTAATGAAATGAATAGTGTCTGGGGTTTTCTAGAAAGCCTTCCTGGCTGGCTGGTTGCCAACAGAACTGACAATGTGGTTAGAAGAGGGGTACTGTCAGCCCCTGTCTCTGAACACCAGGAAGGAGCAGGATGAAGCTCCCCAGGATGCACAATGGATCTCCATTGCCCAGGGATTTAACCATTTGTGCATATCAAATGAGGCGTCCCGATTCACAGAGCTTCCGCATTGCCAAACACTTGGAGGTGACTGGCTGGTGGCCTATCTATTATGGGGACTCTAGAGTACCACACCACACATCTCATGTCCCAGTTTGGCACACCTTGCCTTTCCGTGTGCATCTATTCCATCTGTGGGTTCTTTTTTTTTTAGTAGCAAGTTCCTTTATAGTAAGTGGGAACATATATCCCTGAATTCTGTGAGGTATCTAGCAACATACTGAACCCACAGAGGGCCTTGAGGGAACCTCCCAATCTGTAGTCATTGGGCCAGGGACAGAGATCACAACATGGGTCAAGCAACTGATGTCTGAAGCAGGGACATTACTGAGGATAGGACTGAGCTTGTAGCTTCTGTGATTTAACTCTAACTGAAGACAGTGTCAGAACTGAATTGAACTACAACATACTCAGAGATCTGGTTGGTATAAGGCCAAACAAAAAAATCAATACACATTTTGGTGACTAGAGGTGAAATATTTAGTGTCAAGTGCAGATGAAGAAAGAAAAACAGTGGATTTGTCCTTTTACCAAGTTCCCGTTGACATCTCTGTAGAGGACATTGTTGAGCCTCAATAAATCCATCACTGGGAGGGAGAGTCAGCTGCCCACCAACAAATCTTATCAGGAACTTTTCTCTTGAGAGGAGGCTTGATTAACCTGGTAGACTCAAAGGTAATTTCTCAGCCTGATCCTAGGGGGTGGGAAGAGTTGTGCTCCCAGGAAATGTGACATTTTGGGCTACCTCAGCTGCTGATTTTGGCACAAACAAATGTACACCCCTTTTCTCCTACCCTTAAAGGTACCCCTTAACGTACTTAATGCACTGAACCAGCTGTGGTAAACTGGCTGAGATGAGGCCTGTGGGACACAGTAGGGATATTTGTCCTGAAACAAACTGGCTCTTCAGCTTCCAGAAGACACCCCTTAACTTCCCTCTCCAGGGAGACCTGATCTCGGGTCACATGACAAGTCTCCAGCAAGCTGTTCCACTTTGGAAGCATGCATCCACTACAGCCCCTTGGAGGCTCTCAGGAAGGCTTTGCCTCCCTTCTGGAAATCCCACCAGCAACAGGCTTACACTCTGGACATGGATTTTGCTATTTCTATTCTTATTTTTATTCCTAAATTAAATATTGTTTTCTTTTCTTACCTTATTCTTAACTTGGAGTCCTTCCTCTGAGGGCAATGAGGATAAGAGTCTGTGGCTGTACCTCTGGGACCACGTTTTTAAATAGTCTGAAATCTAATTATTTTTGTGACCAAATTTTTATTGGACTATGGAGCCACCTCTGGGATTATTTAACAACCTGACTCTAGCTGTAGGTTTGAGGGCCTGACTCTGAGGCCATCAAACACAGAAAAATGTCATGTATGTATGTGGTGTGTGTGTGTTTAAGATATTCATGCAGAGTTTTATTAAATGAAAACCATGTTTTATAGATGAACATTATAAAGTGATCCCACACTAGCGCAGAATGGGGTATAATAAAGGGTTCTTTATTTAGGGGTAGACTCACATTTGTCTGTTGATACAAACTCTACAGTCCCCTGCACAAGTGGAGACCAGAAACCTAGGGTAACTGACAGATCATTTTTAGAGGCAGGAAAATTTTCAAAACAATTTTACCCTAACTTAGAAAGGTTTGGCAGTCCTTTTTCCTGTGTCCTGCTTGTCCAATCTGAACACCATGCATTTTGTCAGTGATTAAGGCATGGGCAGTTCTTTGCCCAAAGGCCGTTTTGCCAAGAAGAAAACAAGCTCCAAGTAGAGTGTCTTTGGTGCTCAACATTCTCTTGGGAATAGATTGATTCTGCCAGGAGCAATTGTGTCTTATGTCAACAGAACTCTAAGTTATTTAAATGCCATGTTCTACAGCTCTTTGAAGTGGTTGAAGATTGCCTATCTATGTGAAATACAATCTCTATGTACCTAAAGAACCTGATTAATCTAACTATAAGTATTACAAACATGGATGACTAATGACCTATAATTATTAATACCTATATAGCTTAAAGACTAAGGCTTCATATTAGAACATTAGACAATCCTTAAACAACTGTGCAGCAAATGAGGACAATGACCTCAAAATGTAAACAATGTATAAGTGTCTTGATCAGAGGTAGAAATGTATAGTGCAATATGATAAATATATCCTAAAGTTGTATCAATATACAAAATGTCTTTTTTTTTTTTTTTATTTATTTATTATGTATACAATATTCTTCCTGCATGTATGACTGAAGGCCAGAAGAGGGCACCAGACCTCATTACAGATGGTTGTGAGCCACCATGTGGTTGCTGGGAATTGAACTCAGGACCTTTGGAAGAGCAGTCAATGCTCTTAACCGCTGAGCCATCTCTCCAGCCCTATACAAAATGTCTTAAGCAGAGATAGAAACATGCGTGCGTATAATATGGTAAAATAACTTTGCATAGGTGTACAAATGTTGTAAACAGAAATAGGAGCATATTCAATATAACAAATAGGAGCATATACAATATAATTTTAATTTGTATCAATGCACAAGAATCTATACCAGTGTAAATTGTCTATAAATAGTAGCCACAAGTATCCACTATATTACTCACTATTATTATTAGTGTGAATAAGTGTGAATTAATCTACCTATTATCCCATTCCAATTTCCTTTTTTTCCCTTCAAATGAGATCCCTGAGACTACATAATTTCCACCCCAACCCCCAACCCTATATTAGTTATAATCAATCCCTAATTGAAATCCCTAACCATAAGGACAGACTTTGTTGGGAGAAGGGCTGTCGTCTTCTAAAATTACTTTCAGATGTCATGGGGGCGATGTTTTTTCTATGGAATCCTATAAACTAAAGAGATGGTTAAGTTTCAAGATTACTGTCTGGTATAATTGCAAATAGTCTCTGAGTAGACGTTAATGTTTTTCTGAAGTTCTCATTTGAAGTTCTGATCAGAATATTGTAAGAAGGTGCACCATTTCAACTAACCAAGTTGAAACCATCTTGAGCAGCTGGTACCCAAAACTAATCTTAAAGTAGTGCTATCCGCATCATGATGTCATATCTACCAGGTGGAGTCATTGTTGTGGGGCCCCATCTTCTTCCTGGAAACTTCAAAGATTACTACAGGAAATTTTATTGCTCATTGCTGAAAACTTAAACATTATTCATATATACATATATTCAATGAAAGGTACGATAGAGACAAAAATATATTTGACCAGCATGGCAGGATAACTGAGGGTGCAATACTGGCACACGTACATTAACTGTAACCAACAACTCTCTAATTGGACTAAAGACCCACTCAGTGAGAGAAAAACCATGTCTGGTACTGAAAACCTAGCTAACTACTCAATGCTAATTAAATCATGGTTACCAGAGGGTAATCTACAAGCACTAATTGATTAAACCAGCATAATCTCTAACAATAATATATAAGCATTTGTATATTATACCATAGATGTGTATAATCTACACCCCTCATCAAGGACACTTATCTTTGCAACAGATAGTGTCCAGTACAGAAAATCACAACAAATCTAATGCAAAGTTGTGAAACTCAGTCCCAATGGCTACATCTACAAAACACTTCCACATTGTGGAAGAGAAGGTGGAAAGATTGTAAGAGCCAGAGAGACAGGGAAAGTGTGTGTCCTAGTAACATCAGAAGCTGCACTCTGAAGTCTTACCAACCTGACTGCCAAAATGTGAACTGAACAAGAAAGATTCAAATGGACTTGCCAAACTGGATGGGGAAAAGCCCACAAGGCCTCAACCCTATGAAAAGAACTGTGGACAACAGAGGAAAGGTGGGGGTGGGAGAGGTGGTCCTTCCCAGCAAAGGCCACACCAATTGGTTGTCCAGTGTCAAATGGTCAGCCTTGAAACCAAACATACAAGTAATATTGTATACACTGAACAAGTTATGTTTAAGAATGTGTGTGTATATACCCATACATTGCACAGGCAATAACAAAGAAGCCATGAATTTGAAGAAGAGTGGGAGAGAGTGGTATGTGAGAGGGTTTCGAGGGAGGAAATGGAGGGGGGAAATGTAATTGGATGTGACCTGAAAAAATTTTAAAGGAGGCTATTCTATCATTTTTTTCCCCAGAAATTCTATTAGATGATTATGCAATGAGAGTTGAGTTCACCTCAAACTTCGGCCATCATATACCTTCCTGTCTTCCCCAGAGTCCTCTTCCATGGCTGCTTGCCTTAACTCTGCATATCTCCAGTGTTTCTTTCTGCAAATGTACACGCTCATTGTGTCCCCATTTCTCACACAAAGGTCACATTCTGCTGACACCTCTTTGCTCTTGGCTGTCTTTTACTGTGTAACTCTTACCATGTGCAGTCCAACTGGAGACTTTTGATGATTAATATGAAGGATCTCTCTCTCTCTCTCTCTCTTCCTCTCTCTGTCCTTTCCTCCCTCCCTCTCATACATACACAGTTACATTGTATTCCATGGTATAGCACTATAGCATTTTAACAACTTCCCCTAAATAAACACCTGGGGTCTTTCCAAGGTCAGTCTCCTATTGTCCCTGGCATTGCTACAATGCCATTAGCATTTTGCACATGTAGAGGCAGATGAATAATTTTCAGAAGAGTAGCCATTAAGTCAAAGCTCCTGAGTCTACGACCCTAGTCAACATCACTGACTACTCTTCTTTGGGATGGTACCTGTACTAGTTAGTTATATTTGGTATTTTTGATTTTGTTTATTTGATTGTCAGCAAGATAAAAGCTAGAGTCATGTGGTGAGAAGAAATCCTAACTGAGGAATTGCCTCTATCAGATTGCCTGCAGACAAGTCTATAGGCTTTTTTCTTTGTTAATGACTGCTGAGGGAGGACCCAGATCAGTAAGAGTGGCACCATGCTTGGCAAGTGGTCCTGAGTTATATAAGAAAGTAAGTTGAACAAACCACTCCTTCATGGTCTCTGCTTCAGCTCCTGTCTCCAGGTTCCTGCCTGAGTGCCTGCTCTGGCTTCCCTTCATGATGAGCTATGACTTGCATTTGTAACCCAAATATTTTATAAATCCTTTATTTCCCAAGTTGCTTTCAGTCTTGGTGTTCATCGAAGACAGCAGGCTAATACTCTTGGCATTTCATCAAGCACCATCCGAGGAAGCAATCTAAAGATTCTTCATTGTTGCTCCCACTAGCCACTCTTCCTGTCAACAAATTCAGCCTCTGTTTCTTCTCTTCCCTTTGGTCCTCAGCACTTTAAACAGAAGTGTGGGAGTCAATGGCAATGAGTTTCCTTGAGATGCTGTTGAACCGTCATCCTCATCTACTTCCTGAATGTTTTCACCTTCCCAAACTGAAACTCTGTACTCATCAGCCGCTGTCGTCCACCCCCAGTCTACTCTGATTTATGCTGGCATGTTCTCAGATAGCATGGTTTAAAAGGGAACACAACCTCCTGACGATCTTCCCCAGATGCCCCCCCCAACTTGCACTCTGAAATATAAAAGTCATTTAATAAGAACAAAGACTTCCATTGAAGGATGAGATATCAAGTTTGGAGGAAAAAAATTCTCCTGAAAGAGGAAGGGACAATTCAGTTTCATATAAACTTGTAAATGACTCTCTTTCGTACCTAGATTTCTGAGTGGGCTGGTGGAGGGTGCTGGAAAGGGCACTAGTGGTGGGGTATTTCATGCTGTGTGGGGCCGAGGAGTTCAGACGGCACCATGGGGCCCAAATGATTTATTTTATCCTCTCTTCGATGAGGATAAGTAGATGGCAGACATAAGATAGGAAATTTATTTTTGCTGCTGGAAAATCCTTTATCTTTTAAGCACAGCAGTTCTATATGCATCTCCTCACCCTCTTCGCCCTTGGCTCAGACCTCACCTCCTTGTGCAGGCTCTTTTCCCTGAGCTCCTGTGATACACAGATAAAGGGGTAGAGGATGGGGAGAGGGGCCTGGGAGAAAAAAATAAGGTGTCAAGAAGTGGACAGGACACTAATAGAGACAGTGCCCATAACACGCTTAGAAAGATGTTTAGCAGGAGCTCAGATATGCTGCTGCAGGTGGTGGTTATGCTGGGGTGACAGATTTTTCTAGAGACGGCCACTTGAAAGGCCACTTGGCTCCTAACATTGGAGCTGTTTTTGTCTGTATCCTGACCTAGAAACTGCCCTCCTTCAGTTCCCATCTGTATGTTTTAATTCTAGTTCTTGCCACCCCCATATGTTCTTCCAGCTAGATGCAGGCCAACCAGATCCTAGTGTTTTCTCTTCTCCTTCATCTCTATCATCCTTCACGAGACCTGACTACTAGACCCTCATCAAACATTGTGACAGATGAAAAGGAAGGGTCTAGGAAGAAAGCAGCATCTTTCCCCTGGAGATGAAATGGGATGTAAGTGAGGTGCAAGCAGACATTTATGGGCCCTGACCTGGGGGGACAGAGAGATGAGCGAGTGCTTAGGTCAGAGGCTCCAGAGAAGGCTCTTGGGTCTCTGTTCCAAACAGTGATGCTCATGGGTACCATGCTGGACTATTGGTTGGGTTATATCTGGGCCAAGTGATGTCAGGATCTGTTAGGGTTCTGTGGTGAAATCCCTGAGAGTTTTGTTCAACTCTATAGAAACACATGAAGTAGGGTATGAAGGAGGTGTCACAATGCACACCTAACGTGACTTTCTGCTCCTGTGGGTAGCGAGTCAAGTTGTGATATGAAGACTTACGCCTCCATGTTCCAGGGGCCAAGTCTTACGCTGGAACAGAATAAATCTTGATCATTTTCTGTGGCAATTTGGTGGTTATACAGGACAGGGCAGAGGGACAGGGTATGGCAGACTGAGAATACAGTAAATAAGGCTCCACTCCCTTCTCCAGTCCCGTGTGAACCCCAAAGACTATAAGAGAGCCATGGTACTTTCACTAAAATCTACTAATTGTTAGAAGTTAGCAGTGTTGACCCTAACCATTGCCCTGATTCATATACTGGCAGATCCCTGCTATTGACCCCAATTTAAACATATATACATAAATATATGTGTATATATACATACATATATATTTATATATATATTCTTTTCAGAGCTACTTAAGTCTGTGCTCACTGCTACAAGTCGACAGTGGAATTTCCTAAGCGTGCATTCATTCCTTTCTATTCACAAACCCTCCATTCTGCAGCCTTCATCCTTACACTGCTCTTCATACCCTAGGCCACTGTAGAGCAAATGTCATACCTGCTGGTACCCTCTTCTCTGATTAGTTCTGAAGCAATTTCAAGAGTGGGGGATAGGGGTCCTCTTTGATATTCAAAGCAAAATAGAAAGAAAGAAAAGTATGGAGCCACTGGTGTTTTCTTCTAAGAGGCCCGCCACACAGTGGTGAACAGAAAGATAATCCCTATCCCCCTATGCTCCCTGCTTGCTGGACACAAGATGTCTGAGTGGTATAAACAGTTCTGATTCTATGGCCTGGTTTCTGCTTGCTGGGAGAGATCCAAGTGACCCACCCTGTGGAGGAAAAGTATTCATCTTCACAGTATATGGATGGATGCCCAAGCTCATCTCCCTAGGAACTGTTGTATATGGCTGACAGTTATCCCTCCTAGGGTGTGACTGTGCATCTTTCCTAACAAAGTTGATCTTCATTCATGCTCTGTAATTTCTCTCCCTGCCCACCTGTTCTTTTCCTTTTTGGATCCTAGTGCCTGCCCTGGTTGGCTCTTATGAGTCAGTTCTACCTACTCTGGTCAAACTCCACTCCAGCTTGGTCCTTTTCCAAGACAAATGCAAAAGCCACAGGGGCCTGGAGAATTGCCCGGGCAGACAATTGTCCAACAGAAGTTCAATTAATTTCTCAGGTTGCTGTCAGGGCCTTATGCAGCCAAGCCTAGCAGGGACCCTGGCTGGCCTTCTGAGTAGACTTTAGAGATGTTGGAGGGTCTCTATTTGTGCCTTTCAATGTGAGAACCAATTATAGATTCTATGACAATCACAATGGGGGCAGAGCTTTGATGTTCTTCAACTTAAGAGTCAGAAGGAAAGCAAAGTGGAGAGAGCTGGTGCAGTAAGCAAAGACGTAGAGGAGAGCCAAAGCTAAGCACACAAGCTACACAACAAAGATGGTTTTATTCGGGGCTGGCCCTGGTCACTCCTCTGATTCTGAGCATCTTCAGGTCTCTGCACATCCCATTCCCCTACATCTGCAGTAGCCACAGGACTTTATGTAAGTGAACGATGGGCAAGTGAAACTTGAAGATCTGTTTCAAGCCTCATTCCCCATGCTACATCTCATTCACCATGTGTTCAAGGCTAGGGAACTGAGCTCAGTGGCTGCTCATGTCCGTATAATTGTCCCCAAATTGTTCCAAGTGGCCTTTCTAGGCAGGAGTTCTTAACAATTAGCCCTCATGTGGAGATGTTGAGAGATGAGTGATTTGAGGGGATCACTTGTCATCAAGAAGATGTGACTTGGATATGACATATAAGCCATATGTTAACTATGGTCTGCAAGATGTAATAGCATTCCAGCATTGGCCCCATCATTACTATGTACTTGTTACACTGTCCAAAGAATAAAGAATTCCAAATGAGAATGATTTAAGGACTGTGTAGACATGGCCACACAAATGGTCAACAAAGAGCTTGATGAACCTAATTGTGCCTTGGATCCAAAGAACCATATGTATACCTCTAAGTCACACATAAACCACCACAAACACATCTCAAACACATATGCCACATATATACCACATAGACAAACATACCCCACTCATACACATACTACATAGCATACATATCTGCATATACCACACAAGACTGTACATACACACACACTACACTATATACATACACACATGCACATGCAAACAGAACCTTTTCTCAATACCTTGCAAGTCATATCCCAATGTCTCCTGACTATGTTTTCTGCTTCTTTCCTTATATTTCTTTTTATTCATATTCTATATTTCCATATTTTTATTTCTTCAACCAGAAAGGACCTCTTAAAATAAAAATTCTCAGCAATATGTTGGTTAGTATTGCCCGAGGGCCTGTGTGTGTTCCAAGCCTAGACCTGGTATCTCAGAAAGACAACAGAGAAGAACCAGTACCCAGAGTTATAGACACTCCCCCTAAGAGAGGAGGGGTCAGTGCTCATAGGAAAAAAACTAAATAAAAAGCAGAGGGATAAATGAGGAGATGGTCACCTCTGAATGCTCTGGGTACTCTGAGAAGAGGGAAGCTTAGACATGAGCAAGTCCTGGGCTGGAAAAAAAGGTAAGAGGATGAGCTAGAAAGAAGAGAGACAATGATAGGCTAGACAAAGATGGGGAGAAGAAGGAGAGAGAAGAGGGGAAAGGAGATCAGAAGGAAGAGAAAGAATGAAGAGAGAAGGAGTGGGTAGGGTGGCGATTGATTTTATTGTTGACTTGACTGGGTTTGGAATCACCGAGGAGACACTCTGAGCATGGCTGTGATGGTGTTTAGAGGAGAATTTTCTAAGGAGGAAGGAGCCATTTTGACTGTGAGCAGAACCAGTCTCTAGACTGAAGAAGAAGGGAATAGCAGCTGAGCACCTCCGTTCATCTCTCTCTGCTTCTCGCTCTGCTCAGGATGTGAGAGGTCCTGCTGCCACACTGTGAGCACCAAGGAACATGTCCCCTGAGCTGTGAGCCAAAGCAAAGCTCTCCTCCCTTGACCGCTTCTTGTCTGGTATTTCATTGCAACAACAAAAATATTAACTAATGCAAAAGGGGAAACAGAAGAGAAGAGCCAGGAAAAAGATGAGGGTGGTGGGATAGAAGAGGAAGGGAGAAGGAGAGGGGAGAGAAAGAAGAAAGAAAACCCAAGTGCACAAAGAGAAGAGGGGAGACTGCAAAGCAGGGGAGAGCTAGGGATGGTTTGGGAGATGGTGTAAATTCTTTGGGTGACAAGAGAGGCACTATTTTTGGTTCCTCAAGCAAGTGTAAGGTGGCAGCACTGACGAGTACTTTTAAAGGTCGGGTCAAGGGCTGTGCCCATCTGTTGGAACCCTGTCCCTTTGGATCAACTGCTCAGCAAACAGAGCCTCGCATGGTCATCATTTGTCTGAGAAGTAGAAGTAGAAGGACGTTGACCGGGGAAATGAGAGGTTGGTCCATATGTGCAGGGTGTGCTTACACATGACACTTATGTGGGATTCTTTTTCTTTGGGACAGAACTGGGAGGTGGCTCAGTAGATAAACGCCCAATGAGCAAATGTGAGCACCTGAGTTCAGATCCCCAGTGCTCACATAAAAAGCCAGGCACATCTGTGCTGCTCTGGAATCCAACTGTTGGAGTAAGGAGACAGATGGACCCTGGGGCTCCTGACCAGCAACTCTAACTGAAAAGAAAAGACCCCAGCAATGAGAGAGGGTCACCCTGATGTCAGCCTCTAGTTTACACGTGTGCCTTCATGGGCCAGCACACACACAAATGGAAGGTAAAGGGCTGGGGTCGGGGAGTCCCTGGCACCCTTCCCCTCGGGAAACTTGAGGGAGCTGACTCCCACTGTTACTCTATAATCTGTAGCATCACCCTCTCCTGTCATGATGGTCCCTAACTGGGTTTTCACCTTCTCCAGCCCGCGCGCGCGTGCATATTTACAGCTCACTTGGCACCTAGTTTAAACGGATCCAGATTTTCAAGGGCATCAGTCTCACATTCAGGCCCTTTCATCCCTGGGTAGGTTTCAGTTGCTACTTCCCAGCCAAGTCATTTTCAGACCTAGCCACAGGGGGTCAGTGCAGGGTCAGCTCTGAGCTGGAGACTGAGAAGGATTAGGGCGAGGCAGGGGGCATCAGTGCAGGGTCAGCTCTGAGCTGGAGACTGAGAAGGATTAGGGCCAGGCAGGGGGCATCAGGTTCAGTTTCACAGCGACATTCACCAGGAGATTGGCTTACGTGTTAAGGAGCTATTGATGGAGATGGGAAAGGGAGGCAGCCAGCCCTTTGGAAAGCCAGAGCCCTGGACGGTTTTCCAGTCTGATTAAAGTCTGCAGCAGAGGGCTGTGATGCAGGGCAGCTGTTCCGTTTAGCTCCCTCAAGAGGGATTAGCAATGTGATAAGGTCTTATACTAGGACCTAGGAAACTCGAAGTCACCAGCAAGACTCACTTGGTATCTTCCTGAACCTGCAGCTTTTCAGCGATGCTGGGGGACCCTCCTGTTGGATGCCCACACTAATGAGTTCTTCATAGACAGTTTGGCAGACTCTGGGAGTGTCTAAGGACACATAAACTCCCTAGGGCACACAAGGGGTGGGGGATGGGGCACAAGCTTGACAGGGTCTAACAGAAGTAGGCTGGGGAATAAGAGTACGGGGTAAACAGTCTCTGTGAGATCAGAATTCAACCTGGCCCAGAGTGGTAGTGACATGTTAGTTAAATTTTATCGGCATCATCGTTTACCAAGGTCACCCACCCTTCAGGGAGCCTGGTCTTTGGTGTTGCTGACTCAGAAGCTGACCTTAATGCAGAGCCTGGGTTAATCCTGCGCATCTCTCCTTACTTCCAGACCAAACTGTTTACCCTCTCCTTGGTGAGCCAGTCGTCTCCCTGGCGCCTTTCCTAACACCTTTTTCAATTAACCTGGGAGGGAGCCTCCCCTCATTTTGTCCTGTTGGAATCCAGGTTGCTACCCTGGACTTGCTCTCTGTCACATTTAACCATGGAGACCATGAGCATCAGAGTCCCTAGATTGGAATCCCAGATCCTGACATTAGTAAGCAGAATGGACCTTGTAATCCCATGCATCTCCAAAGGTCCCCAGAGCTGACTCTTGACATACTCTAGAGAGTGTGGGGGCCAGGTACACAGTAGCTGCTATTATTTCTCTATTGAGAACATGGATACCTGGAGAGATAGGTTGGGTATTACTTAATCTCTCTTGGAACATCCCTCTGTTGTGTGTGCAGGGAGGGCTACCAAGCATCCAGTGAGCTGTGTGCCAGGTCTGAGTCATTCTACAATGTCACCAAATCTGTATCATCGTTTCCAGAGGCTCTGGCCCTAGCAGTGAGGTCTGCAGTGCGGGTAATACACTAAGGGAAGTCCGGGTTGCTTGCTGCATGTTCTATCTTTGTCACACCCCCACCTTGCCACCCAAAGCCCTTCCTGCCTTGCCAGTTTTCACGCAAATCTACCTTTTATGGGCTAGGGCTAAGTTGAGAGCACCTTCTGAAGGCAAGACATCTCTCCCTCCCTCCCTCCCTCTTGCCCCTCAGCCAGCAGCTCTGAAGAAAGTCACGGTCTATTATCAAAGTGGGAAGTCCACACAGCTGCTGCCCTCTAAGGGACAGTCACATAAGAAGCAGCCCAGCCCCGTAGAAAGAACCAGAAGCCGGTGATGCAATCCAACTCTGCCATTCATGAGCTGAGTCAGTTTCTCAGCCTCTCTGGACTTCCTCTTCCATATGTGAAAAGTGACAATGGGGACAGACACGTTTGCAGGGGCTTGGATGAAAGGGTGAAGCACCTGAGCCAACAGGAAACAGTCTTCGACAGGGGGCATTGTGCAAGATGATGGACAGGTATTGCAAAGAGTGTCCTTCCAAATGACGTAGTCTGAGGAGATCTCTCAGTGACTTGACAAGGGGTGTGTGTCTGTCCTGTATGACAAGTCAAGTATAGGCTCAGAGAAACAGCAGAGGGAGAGGGCTGGGCTCCCATAATCCCTGTCAGGGAAGTGGATGTTAATTATTGTAATTAATATAATGAGGAAGAAAATCTGGCCTTCCTCAGTGCTCATGGAGGGGGGCCTCCCAGTGCTCCAGGACTTTCTATGAACATTGAAACCTTGAGTGTTGAAGTTTCCTATAACATGGTGCAGTGTGTAGGCACAGAACGTGTATGCTTGAAGTCATGTCTAGATACTCTATGGTGCCTAGAAACATAAGTGCTATAAAAATGAAAGGACAAGACAATGTCTGCATTCAGTACAGGAACAACGTTTTAGGCCATTTTTAACCTGCACTTGTTGGGCCCTTGGGTGCAGTGCTTAGGGACACAGGTGTAAGTGAGGGTTACAGACTGTGTGTGAGACAGGGCAAGGGTGCAAGGAAAACCTTTTTTAAAAGAAATATTTGTTTACTAAAGGGATGTCTCAGAAGTTAATAACACTGGCTGCTCTTCAGAAGGACCCAGGTTCAATTCCAGAACTTACATGGGAGTTCACAACTGTATGTAAAGCCAGTTTTTGGATGTCTGATAACTTATCTTCTGCTGGTACTTTACATACAAGGTACTCTACATACATGCAGGCAAAATCATATACATAAAACTAAATTTTTATAAAAGATTAATTTGTGTATTTATTTTATGTGTATGTGTATGTACTTGAAAGGATAGTCATATATCACATGCATGCAATGCCCACATAGGCTAGAAGAGAGTATCAGATCCGCTGGAACGAGAGTTACAGGTGGTTATGGATCACCTTGTTGGTTCTGGCGGCCCAACCCAGGTCCTCTACAAGTGCTCTTAACTGTTGAGCCTTCTGTCCAGCTCCCAGGAAAGACCTTCCAGGCTAGGGTCACAGCCTTTCCCCACAGGCCTCCTGTAACACACTCCCTCCTTCACTGAAAGGGCTTGACAGCAACCAGCATCACTGTCAGCATTGCTCTGGAAGCACTAGCCAATGCAATTAGACAGGGAGAAATGAGAGGAAAGTGTATTTAAAAAGAGGAAGCAGATTTAATCTGATTTGCTATGATTTAATTATAAGCCCAAAAAACTTTAGGAGCAAAAGGAAAATTCATTTGAATAGCTTCTTATACAACCACAGAAGATTAAGAGAATATCCTGAAAGAAAAAAAATGTCATTTGTAGTAAGAATAAAAAGGATTTTTTTAAAAAAAATAAGAATAAATTTACAAGTACAGTGCAAAATCTCTCTAAAAAGACAGCAATGTTAAGCCTCTGCTTAGAAATTACAATAATGCTTAAATTGGTTTTTAAAAAAAATACATACTCCTGGATACAAAGTCTCAATGTTGTAGAAATTTTAAGTTCTCATTCAAAGAAATTCTGACCGAACTATCAGCACAATTTCTTTGGACTAAACAACTTATTCTGTGGTTTATCTGGGGAAAAAAAAACCAGGCAAATGAAAATAGCTTGGAAGATATGTAGAAAAATAGAGTGGAGTCCTTTCAGATTTCCAAATGTATTTGTCCTAAACTTACAATAATTAAAACAGGTTGGTGCCTTATAGACCAACAGTCATGGAGCAGATCAGAGCCCAGAGGCAAGCCTAGATACACACTGAAGTTTCTCTGCTATACAGGTGTGGCTCAAACCAGTCATTTTGAAAGATCATTTAGTATGTGCAATTGGAATGTCATAAGGACCAAGTTGAAAGCCAACTTCACAAGTTACATCAAAGTAAGTTCCTGATGGACTAAAAGTTTTAAATGTAAACCATATACTTTTTTAAGTTCTTGGGCCTGGCGAATGGCTTAGGTAGTTAAGAGTGGCTCCAGCTCCTGCAGAAGACCTAAGTTTGGCTCCTAGTATCCAAGTCTGGTGCCTTAGAACCACCTGTCACCCTGGCTCCAAGAGATCGGATGCCCTCTTCTGGCCTTATGGGTACCCACACACATGTAGTGTATACACACACACACACACACACACACACACACACACACACACACACACTAATAAAACCAACTACCTAGAAGAGGGGATGGGGATGCAGCTCAGTGCTAGAGTTCTTGTCTAGCATGCTTAAGGCTCTGTGTTTGTCGATACCTAGCACCATGAAAAAGAGTTCCACCTAACGCTTTTTAAAATAATCTTTGGATAATGGTTCTTTCAAAATATATCATAAAACTCACAAATCACTAAAATGTTGATCATGTTTTTAAAAGTTAGCTGATAAGTAAAACTAATAATAATATAGGCAGTGTCTAAAACAAATACTAAATATATCTAGAATATAAATCCAATGGGACTGGAAAGAAGGCTCAGTGGTTAAGAGTAGTTAGCAGGGCTTACTGCTCTTGCAGAGGACCCTAGTTCAGGTGCCAGCACCCACACAGCTGCTCACAATTGCCTGTAACTCCAATGCTAGGGGGTTTGATGTCCTCTTCTGGCTTCTGTGGGCATTCTCATGGTGTACATAAACTCATGCAAGGACACATACATACACATAAAAATAGTAAATATACAAATCTTTTTTAAAAAGTATATAGAATATAAATTCAAAAGGGCTATGAGTTTGAATTAACAGTCTAAAACAAGACAGTTTTCATCTCTATATCAGAGGCCAGGCTCACATAACCCTGCCCAGGGCACCGTGGAGGAGGGGTAATGGGAAGTTCCAATGGGCCAGGTATAGCAGTGGTGTTTATCATCTATGTTCAAAGTCACTTGCCTGGGATGGAGGCACATGGCCACACCCCCTCTAATGCAGTCCCCCACTCTCTCCCAGGATGATTCCATACAACATAAAAGAGAGCATACATTTCCAGTGAATATAACAGACTGCACTGTGATTTTCTGTCCCATGTAGAAAAATCTGAGGGCAAATATTAAAGTCTAAGGTATCTGGCCCATCCCATAGTTTTGTTTCATTATATATAGAAAGTTTTGATGGGTTGATTGATTGAGTAAGTGATTGATTGATTGCTTTGGTTGGTTAAAGTAACATCCAGAACCATTTGGCCATAGTGACTAATATATAACGAGAGAGCTGAATAATCAAAAAACAGCAAATGCAAAGAGGCTGGCTTGCAGTGTCTGGCTAGCTGGTGGTCTTCAATAAATCATAAGCCTTACTATTATTATCGCCATCCCCTCCTTCGCTTCCCCTCCTCTCGTGAAAGCATTTCACACTGTAAAGGTTAGCCGGCTCCTCTCTGCCTCTCAGCTATCTGTTTTGGGTTAATAATTAGCAGATGTACCTGGAGCTTGGGGCCAAGGGAGGGCAGGGATTTGGTGCATGGCTCTCCTCCTCAGGAGAGGCATCCCATGGATACCTGCCACCTGATGCCATAGAAAGAACCCCAATTCTAACGTTCACAGCAGAGGCCTGGTCTGGTTTCCTGGCTCTCACATTTGTTGGTTATAAATAATAGCTTAGTCCAAGTTATTTTCCCTTGCTGAGCCTTATTGGTTCCTTGCTGCAAAGTGCAAAGAACTAGAAAGAAGACTTTGGAGTTAAGAGTATGCACTAACTACTCTTGCAGAAGACTTGAATTCAAGTTCTAGCACCCAAATAATGATCTGTAACTCCAGCCCCAGGAAATCAAACACCCTCTTCTGGTCCCTACCAGCACCTGCACGTCCAGGTGCATACACACAGAGACACCCAAACTGTATTAGTTCAAGTTTTATTGCTGTGAAAAAACACGATGACCATGGCAACTCTTATAAAGGAAAACATTTAACTGGGGGTGGCTTACAGTTCAGAGGTTTAGTCCATGACAAAAAAAAAGCAGGGCAACAAGCAGGCAGCCACGGTACTGGAGAGGTAGCTGAGAGCTCTACATCAGGATCTAAAGGCAGCAGGAAGACACAGTAAACCACTAGGCCTGGCTTGAGCTTCTGGAACCTCAAAGCCCACTCCCACCTCCAGTTTTTAGCTCCTCCAACAAGGCCACACCTACTACAAGGCCAGGCCTCCTAATAGTACCACTCCCTATGGGCCTATGAGAGCCATTTTATTCAAACCACCACACAAACATATACATAATTAAGAATAAAAAAGTTAACCTTTCTTTGTAAATGAAAGGACTAGATGGATCTACTTATAATTCTGCAAATATATCCAATATATCCCGGAGAGTCACTGCACGTACCTCCCTAGCTTAGGTGATAGTGACAACCATAAATAAGTCAAACCAACTCTCCTTTTGCAGCTTAGTTGAAAGCTTTACTGGTCTAGGAGCTTAATACTAAGGGTTTTTGCATAATAGTAACTTTTCTGTTTCTATTGCAATATATCTGGGATGGGTACTTTGTTTTATTTTTTTTTTAAAAAAAAGCTTACTTAATTTACAGTTCTGAGTGTTCAAGAGCATAGTACCATGAAACCCTCATAGTGGGTGTCATCTCAATGGCAGTGGCCCATTGGAGAATGGGCAATATCAATGGGCGGGAAGGGAGAGCAATATCACTGATCAAGGGAGAATCAGTGAGTTCCCTCTAGGACTTATTCCTTTAGAAAAACAATTTAAAGATTTTTTTTTGTTTTTGTTTTTTTTTTTTTTTGAGACAGGATTTCTCTGTGTAACAGCCCTGGTTGTCCTGGACTAGCTCTGTAAATCAGGCTAGCCCTGAACTCACAGAGATCTGTCTACCTCTGCCTCCCTAGTTCTGGGATTAAAGGCAAGCACTATCACTGCCCTGCGAAGCCTTGCTCCTTAAAGGTCCCGCCACCTCTCAACATTCCCACATCAAGGACAGTGCATCCAATATATTAACTCTTACAAGACAAATTACACCTTCCGTGGTGTCCTGGCTCCTGACTCCCAGAAGTTCTCTGGCTTCTGTCTTTAAAAGCCTCCAAGCAGTCACATAGCTGTTCAGTACTGCAACAATGGGTATGGACACAAAGTCTCTTAGGAGGAAGGTAGCAAGAGGGCTGAAGGAGGGACCTAAGTTCAACGGAATAAAGTAATGGTTCACACAGAATGAAGAGAACCTAGTGAGTCCCCAAAGACCTTTCTTGTCTTTACTCTGATGATCTGGCTAGCTTGTTGCCAAACCTGATATCTCAGGCTCACACTAGCACAATAGACCTTTGGAATAAATTTTGTGCCAGCCCACCTTGGAGCACAAAGCATCAATTCACGCAAAATTCACATAGATGGGGCCTGTGACATAGTGACCGGGCACATAAGTGCTACAGTTTTTACCTGGCTTCGCATTCTAGCTTTCCAAAAAAGACACGTGAAAATGGATGATGATGATGATGATGATGTGTGTGTGTGTGTGTATGTGTGTGTGTATGCTTAGATGGATGAATGCATGGATAAATAGGTGTATGGGTGATGGATGGATGGATAGATGGATGGATGGATGGATGGTTAAATACTTGCCTGGTGGATGAATAGAAGATGGCTAGATAGATGCATGGGTGTCAGGATATATGGATGCTTTATTTATAGATGTATACATAGATGAATGTGTGCATGCATGTTTGTGGACCTCCAACAAACATTTACCTATAATCCAAGCACTAAGGATTTAAAGATTAAAAAATGTTACTTGCTCTCTAGGACTAAAATTGACATTTTTTGCCTGTAAAGTAATGAAAAGCAATTGTTGTATGATTTACAATTACCCAGGATAGCCTTAGACTCAGTGCTGATTACAATTACCCAGGATAGCCTTAGACTCAGTGCTGACTACAATTACCCAGGATAGCCTTAGACTCAGTGCTGATTGATTACAACTACCCAGGATAGCCTTAGACTCAGTGCTGATTACAATTACCCAGGGATAGCCTTAGACTCAGTGCTGATTACAATTCCCAGGGTAGCCTTAGACTCAGTGCTGATTACAATTACCCAGGATAGCCTTAGACTCAGTGCTGATTACAATTACCCAGGGATAGCCTTAGACTCAGTGCTGATTACAATTCCCAGGGTAGCCTTAGACTCAGTGCTGATTACAATTCCCAGGATAGCCTTAGACTCAGTGCTGATTACAATTACCCAGGATAGTCTTAGACTCAGTGCTGATTTTGCCCTAACTACACTGAGAGACCGCACCAAGCCAACCAGAGCTGGCTGTACATCAGCCTCTCAGGAATAGAAGAAAAGGGAAGTGGGAAGATGAGCCCTTCAGAATCAATGTACTTATTTACATCATTGACATCATGATGTGATACTTATTGACATATCAGCAGTGTAAACATTGCACCCTCCATTGGATGATGTGAGTCCTCCTTACTTGAAACGTTGCTTTCCATGGTTCCTATTCTTCCCATGACTACCAGTAGTCAACTGCAGTCTGGAAATAATAAATAGAAAATTCCAGATATAAACAATTCACAGGTTTTAAGTTGTGTGTTGTTCTAAGTGACATGATGGGATTGCCTGCCATCCAGCTCTATCCTGCTCAAGACCCGCATGATCCCTTAACTTTTTCTTGCTATGTTTACTACACCCCCATTACTCAGGTAGGAGCCCAGTTTTCAGATCGACTGTCCTGGTGTAGCAGTGCTTCTGTTCTAGTGACCTCTCTGTAGCAGCCGAGTACTGTGTCAGAGTGCACACATCATTCACCTCCATCACATTGTGTAAGCTTCTGCTTACCTTACATTATCCCAAGATAGGGAACAGGGGCAAGTACAGTATACAAAGATACTCTAAGAGAGATGAGGGACCATGTATGTTCACATATGATTTCATGGTATCATCATCACTTTCTATTATTAGATATTGTTGTTAATTTTCTTTTACTATGTCTGATTTACAAATTAAACTTTACCGTAAGTAGAAACCCATGGAAAAACCATAGCATATACAAGATCTAGTACTATTCAAACCATTGGAAAGTTTAGGCAAGGGTAGGGATACTGGAACATCGTTTTTTGCTTCATTTCCACTGTTGTACCTTAAGTGAGCTGGGTCCAAATTTCAATGACATCCTCTCTCCCGTTCTAAGTCTATTTGGGCCACGATGTTTTGTATCATCTAAATTAAATTACATTAAATGTAATGCTCATACTATGAACCTAAGAAAGATTTTTTTCCCTTTGGTCAGGAGGTAAGACTGGACAATTTCTTTCCTCCAGACTACAGTTCTTCATCTCTGTCCTTCCATGTGTGGATAAAGCAGAGACTGGGGATTAAGAGAGTTGGAGAGAAGATCAAGTTGCTACTGGGGAAATGCAAATCAAATCCACAAGAAGACTTAACTTCTCAGACAGTGGGATGACTAGGTAACAAGATGAATGAAGAAATGTCCCAAGGTGTTGTATTATGAGCGGCAGGCTATGTTCCTGGCACCAGGCCGCCCGCACGGCTAGCTTTTGCCCCCAAATAATTACACGGAAACTGTATTCTTTTAAACACTGCCTGGCCCATTAGTTCCAGCCTCTTATTGGCTAGCTCTTACATATTGATCTAACCCATTTCTAATAATCGGTGTAGCCCGCGAGGTGGCTTACCAGGGAAGATCTTAACCTGCGTCTGTCTGGAGTGGGAGAATCATGGCGACTGCCTGACTCGGCTTCTTTCTCCCAGCATTCTGTTCTGTCTACTCCGCCTACCTAATTTTCTGTCCTATTAAAAGGCCAAGGAAGTTTCTTTATTTAACCAATAAAATCAACACAAAACAAAAAACTCCCACATCACCAAGGAAGGGGAGAAATTGAAACCCTCTGCTGCATTCTGGTGGAATGGTGCATGCAAGTGCTGTAAAGAACGATTTCCCAAAGTTCTGATGTTTGTTTGTTTGTTTTAAGTTAAACACAGAATTACTCTATGACTTAGTAGTTCCATTCCTGGGTACGTATCCCAAAGAAATGAAAACACAAATTTCTCACATATGAGCACAAATACAAATGACAGTGTCATTCCACAGTCAGGAAGCTATCAAAATGTCAATGAACAGATGAAAATCCCTGACATATCATACAGAGGAATGTGACTCTTTGGCCATACAAATGAATGGAATGCTGATGGAGGGGTGAACCTCCTCATGACTAAGTGAAAGAAACAAGATACAAAGGGTGCATATTGTAAACTTGCTTTTCTATAAAAGAGTGGGAAGGGATGGGAAGGGAAAGGAGGGGAGGGGAGTGAAAAGGGTAGAGAGATTCCTGCACGGTTATACAAGTACTTGCTGCTCTTACAGGGGACTTAGGATTGCTATTCCCAGCACCCACATGTGATGGAGGAAGGTCATTGGTTAAATAAAAAGAAACTGCTTGGTCCTCATTGGTTAGAAGATAGGTGGGAGGAGTAAACAGAACAGAACGCTGGGAGGAAGAGGAAGTGAGCTCAGACTCCACAGCTCTCCTCTCGGGAGCAGACGCCTCAGAGAGACGCCATGCCCCGCTCCCGGGCAGACACACGCGATGAAGCTCCGACCTAGAATCTTCCCGGTAAGACTGGTGCTCACAGATTATTAGAGATGGGTTGATCGGTATATCAGAATTAGCCAGTAAGGGCTAAAGCTAAAGGGCCAAGCAGTGTTTAAATGAATACAGTTTATGTGTTGTTATTTCGGGGCAAAAGCTAGCCGAGCAGGCGGCTGGGGTGTTGGAGACGCAGCCCCGCCACCCTTATTACTACACACATGGTGGTTCACAACTCAGGACTCCGATTCCAGAGTATCTGGTGTCCTTTCCTGGCATCCACAGGCACGCATTGTTACAATACACACATGCAGGCAAAAACACACATACGGAAAAACTAAAAATAACTTTTAAAGGCTAGAAAGGGGTCACACTGTACAGACAGAAAGCAATCGTCAGTTTAAAAAGGAATCCCATCCTAGAAACACATCTGGTGGGAAACTAGTCCTCTTACCAAGTCCTTACCACACCTGGGGGATGGGGGTGAGGGACCAGGGATGCCTGCTTGAAGGATTCCTTACAGTAATGGTTCTGTACACAGGACATAATCACCTACTAATTTACCTTTTGCACCTCCGGCCTCATTTTCACAACATGACTTGCTTCAGGCCAGATGTTGCTGGACCCTGGCACAGGTGATGTGCTTAATTCGGACATTTCCCCTGCTGACCCCCTGCCTGTGGGAACATCTTGGAATACGGTGCCAAGTTATACACAAAGCCCCAAATGAAACCGGCTTTCTGATCATCTCTCGCGCTGTGATAAATGGATACTCCCTTCCCCGTTCCTTAGAAAGTGGCCCAGACCCAAATCCAATCAGACGAGACCGCATCTCCTAGCCTGAGTAAGGAGACAGACGGTAAGCCTTTAATGGAATCCTATTTTTCAAACTGACAGTTATCCTCCGTGAGGCTCCCAATGGGGCAAGACTGAAGCGAGCAAAGTGGGGTAAACAGAAAGACTTGAGGAAGTTTGATGGGGTTTGACGGCCTATGCTCAACAGGGAAGCAGGCTTTTCCTGCTCGGCAAGCAGGAGCTCTGGGTGGAAGAAGCGGATGGTGGCACCATGCACTAACTCACCCGTGACAGCAGGTGAAGGTTCATGCCTTCATTGGGAAGGGGAGACTCCCTGGGTCAAGCTGGGTAAAATATGTTAGAGCTGCAAATGCTGGCAGCCCTGCAACCCAATCAAAAGTCCTATTTCACAGCCAGATGGGGTAAGGGACTACAGCGTGAAGGACACACTGGGGCCCACTGGTGAATAGGGATGGTGACCACACAGCAGTTAATGGGTCACAGGAGGAGAGGGTGCTTACCCCTCGGGCCATTCCCAACTCTTCTGATGGTCACGGGAAGCATTATTTGGAAGATCCCTTTTCAGCCGTGAATCTTCCCAATCCACAGCTGCCGAAACTGCCTTACTATGGCTTCAGTGCTCCAACTTGTCTTTGGGGATTGTGGATGTTAGGGTTACTCTCCATGGGAGAGGGTAGAAGGGGAAGGGAGAGGCGGGGAGGGGAGCATAGGAAAACGTATAGCTCAATAAAATCAATTTTAAAAAGCAAAAAAAAAAAAAAGGAATAAATCCCTCTGCATGAGGGATCTTTTCCAAGTAAGACTACCCTAAGACCATTAGTACAGCTGGGCGTGAGCAGAGAGGTGGATGGCCCCTTCCTGTGTGAAAACCATGAGTTCTGATTTGTTTTCTCTGTTTCTATGATAAATTCCATGACCAAAAGCTACTTGTGGGGAGGTTCTTTTCATCTTACAGATCACAAACTGCCATCAAGAAAAGCCATCCTAGGAACTCCAGCATGGAGGAGCAGTGCTGCTGATTGGCTTGCTCAGCTGTGGTTCTCAGACACCCCAAGCCCACCTGCCAAGAGACAGTACAATCCACAGTGGGCTGGGCCCTCCTCTATCAGTTGGCAATTGAGGAAATGCCTCGCAGACACGGCCACAGGCCAATCTGATAAAAGCAGCTCCTCAGGTGAGCGTCCCTCTTCCCTGGTATATCAATCCAGCAAAGATTAGCCAGCACACCACGCCAAGTTGCCGTTAGACAACTTGCTTTTTAGAACCTCATCACCCTGCAGCCTATAGTTTCTCCAGCTACACAGCATGGCCTCTGGTGTGAGGACTGCTAGGGTCTTGAGCAGCTCTAATGCTCCTCCCAACTTGGTTCAAGAATGATAGTTTGGAGAGATCTGCATTTGAATCTGCAGGCTGCAGGAAGAGCAAGTGAGTCACAGGGCCTGGCTTGAGCTTCTGAGACTTCAAATCCGACCCCCTAGTGACACACCTCCTCCTCCTCCTCCAACAAAGCCACACCTCCTAATAGTGCGACTCCCTATGGACCTATGGGGGCCATTTTTATTCAAAGCACTGATTTTCTGTGTGAGCCTTCATAGAGGTTTCTGACACCCTAATCAAAACCAAGTTGAGAGGGGTAGTTAACTTCACTTTTCTTCTAGTGTGTAGGTCTACCCTTCAGGAAAGGAACTCAAGACAGGATCCCACAGGCAGGAGCTGAAGCAGAAGCCATGGAGGGGTGCTGCTTACTGACTTGCTCTGCATGGTTAGCTCAGCCTGCTTTCTTATGGCACCCAGGACTACTAACCAAAAGGTGGCATTCCCCACAGTGAGCTGGGCCCTCCCGCTTTATCAAGAAAATTATGCCACGGGCTGATCTGGTATGTGGAGGGGGGTACTTCTTAATTGAAGTTCCTTCTTTCCAAATGACTCTAGCCTATGTCAAGTTGACATAAAAATATCAAGTGTAGGCTCTGGTGTAGAAGTATGTCTGAGTTCAGGGCTAGGCCCCGCTTTTCTCTGCTACATGCTACACACATGGCTCTGTCCGGTAGACCCGCAAGGGCTCCCTGGCGTCCATCTGACTCACGATAAGAATGCCCATCACTTTCTGGCCTTGCGAACTATTAACTTGCATTTTCTAAAGTGTCTGTAGTCCTCTGGCACCAGGTGACTCTTTAGACCCTGCCCCATTTCACCTCTTTCTTTCCCATCAACCTCAGAGATCCTACCTACCATCTCTAGCAGCCCTGGAGTCTCTCTCCCAGCTGCACCCCGCTGCGACTCCTCCTTCCTGGCTGCCCTGTGTCTTTTGCTTTCATCCTGACCATCTGCCAATCCAATCAATGCACAGTAATGTGAGCAAACTCCAGGCAGGGGGCACAGTAGACTCCAGGATTTGCAGACGAGGCTTATCCCACTGGGCATTGAAGCCGTGTTCCATCCTTTTTAATGGCTCAGGATGTCTCCAGGCTTAAGCTATGACATTTATCCTTGTCCGCTGCCCCTACCTCCATCTGGGCAGGACTCTTCCCTCACCCACTTGAAAGCAGTTAAGGCTGTGGGAGGCACAGCCATCCTTGTGCTCACAGATAAGCAGTAGGGGAGCCAGGAATGTTAAACACACAAGGCTGTTCCTTCAAAAGAAGGGATGCAAACCTGTTATCTGCTCAGAAAACTGAGAGTTAAAGCCATTAATAGCCTGGTGACTTTTTTTTGGGGGGGGGGGATTTTCGAGACAGGGTTTCTCCGTAGCTTTTTGGTTCCTGTCCTGGAACTAGCTCTTGTAGACCAGGCTGGCCTCGAACTCACAGAGATCCACCTGCCTCTGCCTCCCGAGTGCTGGGATTAAAGGCGTGCGCCACCATCGCCCAGCTAGCCTGGTGACTTTTGACTGTATGTATGGCCAAGACCAGAGATCACACCAAGTCCTCCTTCAGATCCCTATCATGAGCTTATCAATTTATAGAACCTGTCTTAAGGAAGATGTCATATGTACTTTACAAAGAATTCCAATGCAGTCATATTATAATTTTTATTGTGCACATGGGATTAAGTTAATTTTCATCAGGAAAAAAATTGCTGTGCTTAAATACACCTGAAATAAACTACTGTGGGTCAGACTATCAAAGTCTGAACCAGCGCCAGCGACTGAATCCTGTTTAATCAAACAACCACCCTTCTTGCTTCCCCGGAACCACTGCTGACCACGGTGGAGGCAGAGACCCCTGTCTAAGGCCACTGTCACCAGGTCAGAGAGTCACTGCAGTCACAACCCCTGTCTTCTAGGCTCTCAGCACAGGGATGTCTTCTCTTGCTGCTCCTGCAGATGACAGGCAAGGGGAAAGGCTGTCTGTGATAGACTTTGGGTATCCGGCAATTTTCTGGTCCAGCTACAAAGTTGTACTTCACTTTTTGTGCTCGAACCTTTTCTTAACTTACTGAAACAAATACTAGAAAGTGACTGGGTATACCTTTCCACAATGTTTGTGTGTGGGGAGGGGGACAGTGCATGTGTGTGCATGCATTTGTGTGTTGAGAATTGTGTGTGTCTGTGTGTGCATGTGTGTGTTTGTGTGTGTGTGTGAGTGTGTGTGTGCAGGTGAAAGCCAGATCTTGACATCAAGTGTTTTCCATTATCACGCTCTATCTTATCTTTTGAAACAGGGTTTCTCCTCAAAGCCAGAGCTCATCGATTGACTCCACTGACTGATCAGGGAGCTCTGGGGATCTGCCTGCCCCTTGCCTCCTTAGTGATGGGTTACAGATGTGCATGGCCACGCCCTGTTTTGATATGGGTGCCAGGGTTCCAAACTCAGGTGCTGAAGCTTGTGTAGCATATACCTTGCTGCCTAAGACATCTCTCTAACCCCACCCTTTTCAGAATTTTAAGTAAAAAGAAGCCCACAGTCTCTTGATTCGCTGTTCAGGCTTGATCTGAATCTTCTGTAGTGCACTGTAACATCAGAGTTATCAGCAACCCATGAGGTAGGTCTGTGCTATTGATTGGATCCCGAATGTCTACCAAGACAAATGTGGTAAAGACTTAGTTACCAGTGTGGCACTATTGATAAGTGATGTAGATATCTTCAGGTTATTGGGAGCAGAGCCAAGTCCCCTCCTCTTCCTCTCTTTTGCTTTGTAGTTGATGAAGTGATCAGTTTCCACCATGATGAGCTGTCTCCCCACAGGTCCAAAGCAGCAGAGCCAAACCATCACATATCATGGACTAGGCCACCCAAAGACGTGAGCCAAGCAAGCCTTTTCTAAGTTGATGGCCTCGAGGATTTTCTCTAGTAAAGCTGATGGCAGGGCTTTAGGTGCTGTCTCGGGAATAGTCCTTAGAGGGAGCAGCCTCTGCACTCCTTGACCACCCTCACTCACCCAGCCCTGCTACAATGGGTGGAAGAAAGCCTGTCTTGAGAGCACTGAGCAGACAAGCTGTGAAAAGAACACATCAGAAGTACATCCAGCTGAAGCATAAAGAGTCGAATCTAAGCGAAGGGAGATGGAAGTGGGTTGACCCCAAAGGCACACCTTCCCTACATGTTCAGGGTTAGAAGTGTCACTCACTGGACTATCATGTGACTATCAGTGAGCTGAGAGGAGGCAAAATAAGACTTTCTTGTACTCCCGACAAAAATAAAAAAAGGGTGCCTGCTTTCAGGAGAGTTTGGTGATGCTATTCAAAGTCCTTCCTAAGTGCTCAAAACTAATTTTAAGATTTTAGAATTGAGGGGGCTTGAAGAGACAGGGTCATCAGTAAAGTGCCTGTTGTATAGGGTGAGGACCTGAGTTCAGAACTCCAGCACCTGAATAAACACTGGTGTGTGGCTGGGCAGTGGTGGTGCACGCCTTTAATCCCAGCACTTGGGAGGCAGAGGCAGGAGGATTTTTGTGAGTTCGAGACCATCCTGGTCTACAAGAGCTAGTTTCAGGACAGGCCCCAAAGCTACAGAGAAACCCTGTCTCGAAAAACAAATAAAACAAAAACCAACCAAAAAAAACCCAAAAAACTGGTGTGTCTTCATTAGGGTTTCTATTACTGTGAAGAGCCATGACCACGGCAACTCTTATAAAGGAAAACATTTCATTGTGGTGGCAGCTTACAGTTCAGAGGTTTAGTCCATTGTTGTCATGGCAGTAAGCAAGACAGCATGCAGGCAGACATGGTACTTGAGAAGGAGCTGAGAGTTCTTATATCTTGACTTACAGGCAACAGGAAATAATCTGTCTCACGGGGTGTGGCTTGAGCATACATGAGACCTCAAAGCCTGCCTCCACAGTGACACACTTCCTCCAACAAGATCCTACCTATTCCAACAAGATCACTCCCTTTGAGGGGCATTTTCTTTCAAACCAACACAGTGTGATAGTACCCTCTGGCTGTACACTCAGTGAAGTGGGAGCGGGAAGGGAGAGGAAGGGGTGTCAGGAGGGAGCAGGGAAGGAACAGAGACTGGCAGATCCCTGGAACTCATTAGTCAGCCAACCTAGCCAATGAGTGAATTAGAACTCCTCTGAAAGATCCTGTCTCAGAAACTAAGTTGGAACACTAGTGAGAAAACCACATGACACTGACCTCTGGCCTCAGCGCACTCATGTACATGTGCATATGCACACATACATAGATATATACATATGCCATATACATACACACTAAAAGGAAAGTAAAAGATGCCTCTGGAGAGGGGGCTGGACACCGACACTGCGCTGGGCTTGAGGGGACTTTCTGGAGTGATAGATTTTTTTTTTGCCTAAATTTATACATTGTATTTTGTGCTTATTTTACCTTCAAAGGAAAAAAGTTAAATATTAAAATCTGGTCACACTATGCAACAGAACGTTCTATAGAAAGGGATGTGTTCTACGGCTGTGTTGCTATGACAGGTACTTGCTAAGCCATAACGTAAAATGTGTTTGGTCTACACAGACATATCCTCCTGGCTTGGGCAGGGCTAAGATGATTTTCATGTTAAATGCTTCTCTCCCTCCCTCCTTTCTTCTGTCTCTCCTTTCGTCCCTCCCTCTCTCCCTCCCTCCCTCTCTCAGTCCTTTAATGCCTTTCTGTCTGAATGGGGAAAGACAAGAAAGGCGTACAAAGAAATTTAGGGTTGAGTCAGACTTCCATGAATTCTCATCTACCAGGTTTGTACCTTGATAACATGATGCACTTCTACATGTAACTCAGTTTACCTGTCGGTGTGACTCAGTTTACCTGTCTGTAAACTAGTACTCGCCTTGCTGCGATGCCACGAGAACTAAATAAAACAATCTCTACAATGGCATGGCAACAGTGTCAGATGATAACTATGATTACGATGGTGATGATGGTGACAACATCCTGCCCATTTAAGTGGCAACCACAGAACTCAACTAGAAGCCAAGTGGACAGGTACTGATGGATTTAGGGGACTACTGAGAGCAGCTAACTCATCTTTCTTCAGCTACCAGCTCCAAGAATTTTGCTCTCAAAGTAAAATGGCCTTTGTTCATGAATCTATCGTGTGTAAACTGTCTCCTTCCTAAGTTGACTGTGGAGATGGATCACCCAGACACTTCCCTTTGTCTTCCATGATGCTCTGCCTATTGCAAGTGGTGTGTCAATCTCTTCTCCCCAGGATGAGTCAAAAGGTGTGTATAGAACTGAAATGATGGAGAGAAGAGAACTAATAAGCTCACCAGTAGCTTATTAGGTGGATAAGATGAAAAACCCAAAGAAAAAGAGGAGAGAGAGAGAGAGAGAGAGAGAGAGAGAGAGAGAGAGAGAGAGAGAGAGAATGAACACTTACAGAACATTACAGTTTGGATGCACAGCTTTACTCGACAGGTACTAGGCCACTGAGAGATTTGGTCCTAAAAAAAAAAAATGAAAAAAATTCTGGTTGTGGTGGCACACATCTTCAATCCCAGCACTTGGAGGCGGAAGGAAGGCAGATCTCTGCAAGTTCAAGGCTAGCCTGATCTACATAGTGAGTCCCCAGATAGTCAGAGCTACAATAGTGACATCCTGTCTCAAATAATAATAATAATAATAATAATAATGATAATAATAATAATAAAGAGGTGAATGGCACATGAGAAGTAACACCTCTGGTTGTCCTCTGGCCTTCAACACACACTCCAAATAGAAATACGGTGAGATGGTTCAATGGGTAAGCTCCAAGGATCCTCATGGAAGAAGGGAGCACCAACTCCTCCAAGCTGTCCTCTACAAATGTGGCAGGGTGTGCTTATGCTCTACCTCCAAATAAAATAAATATAAAAACCACATAAAGCCCTGGTGAGGCTCATATTCTTAATTTCTACTTTCGTATGACACTGAGGCAGAGATGCACTAAGCGACCAATTCAGAATCAGCTATAATCAAGCTCTCTTGAGATAGAACCACCCATCAAAGATTTCCTAAAATCTCTTCTAAAAGGTTCCTTAGAATGCCCCACCCCCCAACTGAGGAAGGCTCCGGCGAAGTCTCACCTGGCTGTGCATTCTTCCAAGCTCCGTGTCCTTCCTTACCCTAGACTCTGTGCCCCAGCAGTGTTGAGCCATCCGCTCTGCGGTCCACCCCAGCCC